>NC_065443.1:290915232-292365232 GCF_917563875.1 Diabrotica virgifera virgifera
GCGAATAAATCCCAAAAACTTTCAACAACTTCTGCTTTGGAAGGTAAATTATTTTTATCGCTTTTTATTTTTACATATCAACAAATATTATTTTTACATACCGAAAAATATACTAAGCTGACCGTGTTTTGAAATATCTTGAGTGGTATCAAAAATTATTGAATAAAAACAACTTTTTTTAAATAAATTAAACAATTTATTTTCAGTTTCTTGAGCCAGCAAATTTATAACTTCGTTTTGTATTTGGGGGCTCAAGTAATTTGTTTTTGTTATTGTTTTTATCGATTAATTTAGCTAACACAACATCATATTTAGCTAGTAAAGGAGCCACCGACAAAAAAATTACCTTTTTGGAATTCACTTTCATCTAAACTACCAACATGTCCACGAAACGCTAAATTGCACCCGGAAAGACTAAGAGTTACGTCAATTACCAGTTTAATTACTCCCTTCCAAATTCCCCATTTTGATGCTTATTAGGAAAATATGTTTTGGTCCCCAATTTAAAGAAAGTAAGTATTAAGCTTATTAAAGGCTTTAATGGGCTGAGCAGGCTTTCTGTTGAATTCCTGTTTCCCTAATTATTTTACATCAAAAGACATTAAAAACTATTTGTAGAGGATTCAAATTTGTATTGAAAACAACTATTAAAATTGTTCTACGAATTAAACATATTCCAAAATTTTGTAAAAATGTGATACATTTTTCTGTTTTTCAGCCCAATACTAGGCCACACACAGTGCAATAATGTGTCACAATGAAGTTATTATTTTCACATTTTTGAACTATCAATATTTTTATTTTATCATTTATTGTTTAAAAACAATACAGTTGATAAGATACCCTCAGTTGCGGAGAAAGTATTATTAAATAAATATTTTTATTCAGTGAATGGTGTGAGCACTGTCAGTTAAATAGTAACGTATGACCTAACTTTTACACACATACCTACTGTGGCAAATGTATATTTTTCAAAATTTTGAAGTGCATTTAAATCGTAGAACAATTTTTATTGTTGATTTTAATACAGATTTCAATCCTCTACAAATATTCTCTCATGACTTTTGATGTAAAATAATTAGGGAAGCAGGAATTCAACAGTTTAGAATTTTACATTGAGTTTCCTACCCACATAACAATGATGTTCGTATCATGTTCTAAGCATATACTACCAACATTCGTCGGAGTATATTTTGTTTAATATATGCGTAGTACAAGCATAGCATGTACCTTAAAAAACATTCTAAATTTCATGTTCTTTGCATATACTTTAAGTATATTCTCGTACCGAATATACTGAGTACATTCGTGTACGTAGTAACTCGGAATATTCGTAAAAGTTTATTCTTAGAATATACCTTTATCGAATATTCTTAGCACATACTTATAAGTACATTCTTAACACATACTTATAAGTAGATACTATTCTTAGAATATACCTTTATCGAATATTCTTAGCACATACTTATAAGTACATTCTTAACACATACTTATAAGTAGATACTTTTAAAATATCTTAAAAATAATATGTATGTATAGTATAGGAAGTTTATCAACTTCGTTATATTTTAGAATAATTAATAAAATTTATGTATGTAGGTAGTATTGGACGAATTTCATTTCAAAATTGTTGTATAGTATAAAAGTTTAAACATTAATTGTATTAACGGTTACATAGATAGATACTATTAAAAATTCGTTTTCATAATTGAAATGACTTTACCATTTCGAGTTTATCATGAATCATGAGTATTTTTATATCCTTGGAATTTGAATTTAGGTACATTTCGCAGAACCAAAACGTGCCAAACTGCACAACCAAAGGCTTTGGCGTTGCCAACCGTCGAGTAAGCTTTTTCCGTCAACTTACCTTAAAAATTCCCACTTTTATAAAAAAAACTTCCCTCCTGTTTACAAAATCTGAGAAAATATGTTTAATTATTTTCAAATATCTTGATTTTTTCTTAATATTTTACAATTTGGAATGGATAAGTTACCTTTTGAGTTAACTTTTTCCTTTTATCACCTTGTTGAAAATTCCCGCAAAAAGGGAAATTTCTCTCCGTTTGGCAACACTGACCACCGATGTTATTCCACAATACATACATTCATATCCCCCATCTGACCATTTCTTACCTGAATGGATCAGGGATAGGAAAAAACCGTAAAATATGAAAAAGAAAACAGGCATTATTTCATTATTTGTATCATCTATGGATCTATGCAGTGTTGAGGATGAAGACGAATGATGTAGTACTAGGACTAAAGAACATACATACAATATCTTTATTGTAATATCTTTATTTTGTTTGCGGTGCTTCAAAATACATAAAATATAATCTATTTTGGTAACTCATTAAATAGGTAAGTACATATAAGTATTATATAAATTTTAGTTACTTATGCATAGTTTAGTTTAGCTAAATATATAATGATTTATATAAATGACTAAAATTTATAAATATGTACTTACTTTTTAAGTAATATTGTAGAGTGTAGGTACTAACTACATTCTCATTTGCAATTAAAATATGTAAATATAATAAGTATTTGGTAGAACCAGTAGAACCTAAGATGAGATTAGGTGATGCTGAAAACATACTTCTAAGCAATATAGCACTTGATAGCACTTTCTTAGAATATTCTTAAAAATATATATTCTTCCCATACAAAGATGTGCGGTAGTAGGTACGTTCTAAGTATATAGATAGAAGGTTTATATCACTTCCTTGGAATATTCTAAAAAGTACCTTCTTGGTATAAACTAAAAAGATGTGCGGTAGTATGTTCTAAGTATACACATAGAAGGTTTATAGCACGTCCTTGGAATGTTCTAAAAAGAACATTCTTGGTATATACTGAAAAGAAGTGCGGTAGTACATTCTAAGTATATACATAGAACGTTTAAGTACTGTAATGTAGTATATACTCAGTATGTGCTCTGAACATTCGCAATGGTAATTACGCATATTCTCAGTATATACTTTTTCTGAAAAGTATGTTCTATGAATCTACTAAGAACATGAAATTGTTATGTGGGTATGGCCCGTTTTACGATTCACCACCCGGTATAGCCTAATAAGATTATTATTAGATTTAAGATTATTATTAATTAGATTTAAGATTATTATTACAACCCTTGACAATTTGTGGACAACGTTTGAACCATCTAAGGTACGCTAATGACATCGTATCGATAACCGATAAAAATAAGAATTGTTTGAAATGATGAAAAGAACTGAACATAGAAGCTGGAAAGATAGGCCTTAATATGAATTACAGAAAGACCAAAATCATAACAAATACAAATGAGGACATCACAATGAGGATCGGACAAGATGAAATTGAACAAGTTCACGATTATATACAGGGTGATTGATTAGTAGGGTAAAGCTCAATAGCTCCGCTATAGTAATAGCAATAAAAGTTAATAACAAAAATTTTAGCCACCTTTGAGCTTCACATTACAAGACTAGTTAGAATGTTACAGGGTGTTCGATAACACAGTGGCAGACCTCACTTATGTTTTTTTAAATGGAACATCCAATATTTTATTTTATATTCGAAATCCTGTTAACTTCTCCATCACAAAAATATAAAGGTTTGTAATGTTATACAGGGTATTTACAAAAGTTATAACCAATTTTATATGAAAATCGTAACAAGTTCAACTCCCTGTATAAATAAAAATAAGCACAACAGCAATGGTTTATTAATGCCATATTTTTTTATTTATTGTCAAAATTTTTAAGAATTATTGATATTGCTAATTTTCTTTATATCAAATACAGGGTGAGTCAAAACGCAAGTACATTATTTTCTCAGTAATGTTAAATGGAACACCCTGTATTTTATATCATTATTGAAAAGTAACATTAACGTACTTTAATTTTTATATAACATTCCCTCTGCCCAAATTTATTAGTTTTCGAGATATTTTCATTTTTCAGAGCAAATTATTTTAGGTGTTTAAATTTATCTAAATTTTAAGTAAGCCATGTCTGAATTGACAATTGAAGATTACCGATTATCACTCCGGTAATCAATGTAATACTGTAGCAAATAAAGAAATAAAAATAATTTATTAGTAATACATTTTACAAACAAAAACCCAACCACTATATGCAACATTTTTGAAACAATTAAAAACTATCTTTTTATGTAAATGCAACAAATAAACAAAGAAAATTAGTAATAAATTTTACAAAAAAACACACAAACACAAAATACAACATTTTGTGAAGACATTTATACACTACTTATGTATGTAAATGTAACAATGTAAAAAATAAAGAACGACACATAATTTATCAGTAATACATTTTGCAAAAAAACATGTTTGAAAAAATTAGAAGCTACTTTTAATAAAATATTTTTAATATTTAATTACATAAGGTGTTCCAAATTATCTCCTAACACATTTATGTACGCCTAAAAACGATCATTGAATGAGCTACTTACTCTACGGAGCATTTGTAAATTAACACATCGAAGTACACTTTGTATTCTATTTTTCATCTCATCCCTTGTTGTTGGAGGTATTTTATAAACTTCATTATTAACGTAACCCCAAAAAAATCAGTCCAGTTTATTAAATTCTGGTGATTTGGGTGGCCACGCTACTGGTCCATTGAAAAATTAAAATATCTCGAAAACTAATAAATTTAGACATAGAGAATGTTATCTAAAAATTAAAGTACCGTAATGGTACTTTTCAATAGTGATATAAAATACAGGGTGTTCCATTTAAAATTACTGAGAAAATAATGTACTTGCGTTTTGACTCACCCTGTATTTGATATAAAGAAAATTAGCAATATCGACCATTCTTGAAAATTTTGATAATACGTTAAAAAATATGGCATTAATAAACCATTGTTGTTTTGCTTATTTTTATTTATACAGGGAGTTGAACTTGTTACGATTTTCATATAAAATTGGTTACCTATAACTTTGTAAATACCCTGTATAACATAACAAACCTTTATATTTTTGTGATGGAGAAGTTAACAGGATTTCGAATTTAAAATAAAATATAGGCTGTTCCATTTAAAAAAACATAAGTTTGGTCTGCCACTGTGTTATCGAACACCCTGTCACATTCTACCTAATTTTGTAATGTGAAGCTCAAAGGTAGCTAAAATTTTTGTTATTAACTTTTATTGCTATCTATTACTATAGCAAAGCTATTGAGCTTTACCCTACTAATCAATCACCCTGTATACCTGGGTCAAATTATAAAACTTAACAAGGAAAACCAAAAAGCAGATATCAAAAAAATGAGGTAGACTGGCATGAGCGGCATTTGGCAAACTAAGCTACATCCTTAAAAACAAAAGATATCCACAACATCTTAAGAGGATCGGTACGTATTTTCGGCTGCAATGCTATTCAAATGGGGATTCATTTTTTTCGAATCCTGAGAAAACTAATAAGTATTTTTGAAAAATTTAAACGCAGAATGAACGATTACGTTATTAGCGAGGGCCGAAAGTCCCTAAGAACTTCTATGATGTTTATTTTAATAAGTTACAGGGGTGAAAAACTAAGAGAAAATTTAGTGTGATTTTTAATTTCAAATATATCATTCAAAATAAACTTTTTATTTATTCTAAGGGACTTTCGGCCCTCTGTAATAATTTAGTCTTTCATGCTGCGTTTAAATTTTTCAAAAATATTTATTGGTTTTTTCAGGATTCGAAAAAAATGAACACAATGCCGTGGTAATATTTTTAAAATCTATCTTTGTCTTACAACGCACTCAGCCGAATATAATATTGTCAGCATATATTGTCAGTCAGACACTGACAATCAGTGACAATTTTAAATATTTGACATTGCATCGGGAATATGTTGAGTTATTGATTAAATATTATTGATATATAGTGTATTTGATAAATAATTGATTTAAGACGTGAACTTGATATAAAGTTATTTATTGTGTGTTATTTGTGGAAGATCCAAGCAGAAAATACATCAGGATAATATATTCTGTGATCCAAGTATTTTGTTGTTAAAGATGTTCAAAATTGTAAGCGTTCCATAACAATATATTATTAAAAAATCACTTTAACACTTTTCCTCTTTTCTCGATTGAGTATTAGTCTTTTCCGCAAATCGCCAGGAAATTTTGACATTCCTGTCAAAATTTCTTGAAGAAAAAGTCAGGACTTCCTTACTGTAAGGAAATGTCATTTCCTTACTGTAAGGAAATGATATTTCCGTACAGTTGTTAGTGTTCTACATAAATGATAGAAAACACCAGCAATTAAATTTATAAGCGTCAAGTTTGACAATTCAACCTCAATACGTTTCCATAGTAACCCAAGTAATTTTATTAGGAATTTCAAAGCACCATTTATTTGGGAATAAAATTATCGCGTGTTTTTTAAATCAATCAATATCTGTCGAATTTTAAACGATTTGCGGAAAAATAGTATGTTTACCTCGTAGGAAAAGCCACATTCCTGGACTCTGTGTTGCTAAGTCTCGGCTTGCGCCTCGACTTAGCAATCTTCACAGTCTTCCAGGAATGTTAAGCTTTTCCTACCCGGTAAACAATGTACTATTGTTGTACAAATAAATTATTACAATCACTGAATACATAGTTAGTGAAAAAATTATCACATTTATTAACTGAATTAATAATTTGCAATTATAAAAATAACAGTTATCCAAGAACATTCAAAACCTATCTCTTTAAAATAATGATGACATTTTCAAGTAGAATGACATTCTAGTAATGTTTACATATCCATACCAGTGTGAATTTTACTACACGTAATTTGCCGTGTAAAGACAGAAAAAGTAGGGATACACGTAAAATATTTGCGAATTATGTAACCATAGCCTTAAGACCAAGGTATACAATCAATGCGTACTCCTTTTTCTTACTAATGGTTTTCAAATGTGGACGTTTACAAAAGCAAACATGGACAAATTTATAAAAACGCAAAAAACAATGGAAAAACAAATGTTGCACATAAGACTAATGGATAAAAATCGAAATGAGTGGATAAGAGAGAAAACAAAAGTTAGAGATGTTAGACAAGAAGTTGCAAAATTGAAATGGAGATTTCCGGAGACAATATAAGACAAAAAGAAGACCGATGAAACAAAATTCCTATAAATTGGAGATCGTGTGAATGAATATAAATAAACGAAGCAGAGAAAGGCCCTAAATGGGATGGGCAGATGATATCAAGAAGCACGTGGGCTCTAGGTGGATGACTATAGCGACAGACAGAGAAGAATAGAAAATGATTGGGGAGGCCTATGTTCAAAGATGGACCGAAGAAAGCTAATTAGATAGATAGGTAGATAGATAGAAAGATAGTTAGAAAAGATATCACCAAAAATAAATTTCTTTCCTAATACGGCCCTAATATATTTCTTTATTAATATTACAGAGTACGCCTCTGTACCATTAGTTCTTTGTATTTTAAATCTATTTTCACCGCAAAAACGGTCGAAATTTCCATTAACTACCTTACCTCATAAATAAAACTTGTCATATATAAGAAAACGAATTTTTACATAATATTTATTATCTCTACCCTACTTGACATCTGCATTTCCGACTTCCTTTTTTGTACATAAAATTGAAGGGACTCTCTGGTAAAAATGGTAAAAAAACCCAAGGCGCTAATTTATACCTAGGTAATAACACTTAAATTTCCATTTATGGTCATTCGAGCCGTACCTATGCATTTTTTGTTTCTCTAATCCTACCAAAAGATTTTCAATGTCGACCACAAAAAACAATGAGTTGCTTCGAGACTTCAAATTACAAACCCATAAATAAGTTCAGTAAAAATATCCGTTGAAAGGTTATTTGTCCCCTTAAGATTTCCTATACAATGCTCTTTCCCGGTACACCATCATTCTCTAGTTCTCAGTTGGGACGACAACACCCTTCACGCGCTCTACGTACCTATAATTCATCGTTAGTTCTCACATACGTTCACTCTCAAAATATTTGATTACTGTTTTTTTAATCATTAAAAAACTTATTTTTACCTGCAGCTTGTGGGATTTGGGTACTCAAAGGACTGGAAATTGTTACAAAATTCAGCTCTTTGCTTCCATAATGTACAGGCATCTGCTTTCCCTGTCCAGGATCATCGATATTACCATAACACTGATCTACGAACTGTTGCAGAGAATACCCTCTCCACATCAACACTCCCACTTCTCTGTATTGTCCATAAACTACGTCACTGGTGTCTAAAGCTGCAGCGCTGCCAACCTGAGTTGCTTCTTCCCCGTAATTGGTCAGGTAGAAGGATATCCGTCCTAAAAATTTACGTTGTAAATTTTAATATCAGAAACAGTAAATACAGTGATTAGTAAAAAGTATCGAGTATGTGTAATGCTGAACGTGAGCCTTTGAGACCACATAACAAACCAACAAATCAGGCAAAGATCAGAAGTTCAAGAGGTCGTCTAAAGAGCTACACGACGCTTAAGTGGAACTGGGCAGGACACTTAGCTAGAACAGAAGATGGACGGTGGACACGACGAATCATGGAATGGACGACTAGATGAACCGACGACATAAAAAGGCATGATGATCGAGTATTGAAGGATCCGACATAGTTGTTGAACGTAATATAAGGATATCAGAAGAAGAGACTTACTGACCCCAAATTTACCTGTTTTTCTTACAGCAGGAACCATTAATCTACTTACTTACTTACTTAGTCCTAAGCCTTTCTACCTTTAGGTGTAAGGCTGGTGGAGTTGAGTTTGGCATTGTAGTCTCCATGCTTTCCGATCTTGCGTTGGGTTTCTTGCATTTTCCAATGTCAATCCCTTCTTCTCGACTTCTTTCCTGATTTCATCTACCCACATAACTCTTGGTCTTCCTCTTTTGTTTTTCCCCTGCACTCTTGTTTCGAACACTCGTTTTGTAAGCCTCTCGTTCGACATTCTACACACGTGCCCGAACCATCTAAGTTGTCCCTCCACTATTTTTTCATTGATTGGTTCCAGTTTTAGGTTTTGTCTAATTGTTTCGTTTCGTATTTTGTCTGTCCTCTTTCTGTTTGCTATTTTCCTCAGGAACCTCATTTCCATAGCATTGACTCTGGATTTTTGTCTCCCCGTCAATGTCCATGCCTCGTTGCGATACATGATTGTTGGTCTAACTACTGATTTAACGACTGCCGTTTTTACTTTCTCCGGTATCTCTTTTTCCCCAAAAATGTTGTTTTCATAGCGTTAAATAAGCTTCCTGTTCGTCCCATTCTCTCGTTTATTTCCATGTCTGGTTTACCATTTGCTTCGATTATTACTCCTAGGTATTTAAAATATTCCACTTGCTCTAGTTGTTTCCCGTCTAATTCTGTTGCGTGTGTCTTCTTCGTATTTGAAATTATCATTGTTTTTGTTTTCTCTGTATTAATTTTCATATTTATGTTTGATAGTTCTTCTTCTAGGATTTCAAGATTGTTCTGTAGGTCTTCTCTGTTTTCTGCTATCAATACCATGTCGTCTGCGAATAGTAGCTCCGATAGTTGAGTCCGTTTCATTTGCCAGTATCCTAATGTTAGTTTTCTCATTCTTCTCTTGGCTTTCTTTATCGCTTCATCCAGTACCACTGAGAATAGCAGTGGACTCAGCACGCATCCCTGTTTGACGCCTTGACTTGTAGTAAATTCTCTGGATTCCTCGTTATTGGTTCTTATTGTATTTGTATTATTTTTGTACATATCCTTTATTACTTCTATTATGTGTCTGTCGACTCCCCTTTCTTCTAGTGTCTTCCATACGTCCTTTCTTCGGATTCTGTCAAACGCCTTTTCCAGGTCAATTAAGCACACATGTATCTCTCTATTCTTCTTTGTATCTCTCTATTCTTCTTACCATTAATCTATCAAGTTTCAAATATCTAGAATTCCTTTAAGAAAAAGAAAAAGTATAAGAATATGAGAAGGTGAAGATATACATACTGGACCCAATTTAATTTAGTTCTTTCTTGCAACAAGTTTTACAATGTTTCAATTCTCTGGGACTTCTCTTTGAAGAAGATGATAATGCATAAGAATATAAAAGAAGACGAAAACCCTAACCCAAATTTAATAAGATTATTTTTTTGCTCAATAGAAACTCATGTACCACGATTTAAGTTTTTAGGATCGTATCTCATAGACGGGCAAAAGGACAGACATATGGGTAACAAACATGATATTATTCATAACCTGTCGGGTCCTTATAAATACAAAGTAATAAAAGAACAAAGAGCGAAAAATAGAAAGGGACTAAATTGTTAAAAAGAACGGTCAAAAATAATGGTCTGATTCTGCACACAACAATGGATTATAAAATAAAACAGCCGAAGTGTCCATCTGAGCTTTCAATTTGTATGTGTTTAGATATAATACTGTTATGCCAGCCCCTGCTACGCTCCTGCTCCGCCTCTGATCGAACATCAGCTCGGCGTTCGATCCAGATTTACAGCTTTTCTGACGTGACGACTGTTCTACTGAATTCTAGAAGTATTCCGACAAATAAAGCGACTATTTTAGTGTTAGTGTTGGAAGACTAAATAAGATAAACATTACATTTGTGCCAGAATGTGCCAGAAGCAAATGATACTGACTCTAGTCTCAAAAACATTGTATGTGGAGTACCACAAGGTTCAGTATTGGGTCCTCTAGTGTTCCTTATCTTTATAAATGACATCACTAATTTAAGAATCGATGGGAAAATTTTTGTTTTTGCTGCTGATACCAGTATCACTTGGAGCAACTCAACTATTGCATCTCTTCATGCAACTATAACTTCTGATTTGCTTACGATAAAAACCTGGTCTGACTCTAATTTACTCTCTTTTACCGTGGATAAGACAGTAGCATTATCCTATAAAAGTGCTCTTCAACCCCTGCTTGTTAATAACAGCTAGATCTCTACCGTTGTTTCTGTAAAATTTCTTGGTATTTTTTTAGGCAGCAACCTCAAATGGTCCCTTCATATCGATTTGTTAAGTAAGAAACTCGCCTCAGCCTGCTATGCTATAAGATCTGTTTCGAAAGAACTCAATTTAGTATGTTCTAAACTAACATATTTTTCCTTGTTCGAGTCTCATCTTCGGTATGGTCTTCCTTTTTGGGGTTCTAGTACAGCTGTCCAATTAGATGTTATTTTTAAATTACAAAAAATAGCAATAAGGTAACTGTTTGGCCTCAGAAGAACAACACATTGCAGAAGTTACTTCAAATATCACGGAATTTGAACCCTTTCATCTTTATATATTTTAGAAACTGTTTGCTTAATTCGTAAACACATGCATGTCTTTCCAGCAAGGCCTCATCATGACTACTCCATCAGAAATTCAACTTTTGATGTTTATTTACCGATCTCGTACTCTGAGTTAGTAAAGAAATCTGTATTATATTCGGCAAAAAAACTATACAACCATCTCCCTTTACAACTCAAATACTCAAATCTGCAACATCTTTCCCCAAGTTCCGTAAAATGATAAAAGCTCATCTATCTAAAAGACCATATTATTCAGTAGAAGAGTTTCTTAATGACTAACTAAGAAATTACAGTAATGTACAAGTAACCAAACTTATCTATATTTGGGTGTCACATGCAGCAGCTTAAACCTATTAATTCCTATGTCTGTATTTTACTTTGGTGTATGTTCACTTTGCAATTTCTATTAATTTTTGCAATACTTATATCGGTTTTGTTTTTTTTCTATAATTTATTAACTTGTATTTTTTTATATTGACGATTTATCAAATTTCAGAAAATTGTATTTGTTATTGTTATTATTTATTTTTTTCTTCTGACCTTATGTTAAGCTTTGTCCATAAAATTTGTATAATTTTCAGTGACAATAAGACCTATTTCTATTCTATTCTAATTGGATTATTTAAATAAATTTTGTGAAAAATAGCTACAAAACTTAGTGATTTAAAAGTGACTAATTTACGACTGGAATTGGAAGATAGAGAATCCAATTTTGCAGGAGTATATGCTGAAAAACTGAAAGTCATGGAACAACTTCCTGAAACAGTTAGAATCAGCTGCAGGAGCGAATGGATGGTCCGAGAAAGAAAATGCCGATTGTTGGTCTTCTGGCCTTAAATGTGCTTCAAACCATAGCAGTAAAGGAGACAGTTGATTTTGAACAACGTAAGAAGATACTCAACATGCGATATGGCCACGAACACTTGGAGTATGACTACCAGTCCCAGTTTAAAAATCTGCCCTTCACGAATATGGGGCAGATATTGCCAGTTTAGGTTAGGTTGACAAACATGGTGTCCAATCACCAGCGAGACTGTGATCCTGCGATAAAGATATACTATAAAGATAATAGAAAAAAAACGAAGGTACCCACCTTGTCTTTGGGCTTCGTATAATACTTTGTCCAATGCACCTAGTAGCGTCATATCTTTGTACATCTTTACCAGAATGTTGTCGGGCAACTTTGGATCATTTTCGGGGTTAATAACATTCCCCTGTCTATCCAGTACTCTGTAAACTGGAATGGGTTTGTAGGAATGAGATCCAGTGAACTCCAGATTTTCCGTCCATGTTGTTTTGGCCCCGGGAAAAAGAGGCCCTTCAGTAGAGTATTGTCTCTGTAAAGGTAAAAAACTTTAGAAAAAAACATATATACACCACGGTCGTTATAATATTATTGTACCTCGTTTTCTTCTATGAACTTTCTGTCATACTTTCACTTTTGTATTTTCTTGGTTTATTAATTATTATTCATTCTGGTTTTTCGTATGTACCATAAGACTTATTGACTTGCGTTTGACACTTGCGTCTACCACTTTCTGAAAATTTTCAGAGTGTAGATTGGACGCTTTTCCGCACGCACAACACCTTATCAGCGCAGTTATGTTTTGTTATTGCAAAACCATAATTTTTAATTTTAATCAAAACATTATACGTTAAAATAAAATAAATTATTTTTGTCGGACAAAAAAGAGGGAGCGATCGTCATGTTCGACACCCGCAAGATGTCATTCTAGCGCGGTGACAGATTGTGAATCTATAATCCGTTCTTTAACGGTAAAATATTGCAAAACCTCTAAATTTTAAAGAACCGCTTGGATTGACATGGAATTTGGCATACACATAGATAACAAGTCAAAGAAAAAAAATGATATTGTGCCGATATGTGCTTTTGCCCTGGGGATGGTTTTCACCCCCTCTTGGGGGTGAAAAAATATTCGTCCAAAGAAAGTCAGGAAATGGATAAACTGGCTAATTTTAAGTAACTTTTGTTCCATAGAGTTTTTTCACTAAGTAAATACTTTTCGAGTTATTTGGCAGTGAATATGTTCATTTTTTCAACAAAATAACCACGCTTTCAGACGGTTTTTCGCAAATAACTCAAATAGTAAGTATTTTGTTGAAAAAATATTCCTAGCAAAAATATAGCCTGTAAAAAATTTTAAAAAATGGTGTATATATCACGTCTCTACACCTAGTAGAAGCAGAGTTATAGCTAATGAAAAATAGGTTCATATTCATCAAATTCCAAATGGAATACTTTAACGTGAAATAACCAAAAATGAAGCACATTTCGGGGAAAACTCATTACAACTTATTTAAAGTGTTTAAAATAAGCTTCGTTTTTGTTTTATAAAATAAAATTCTAGCATCAAAATTAAATAAGTTACGCTCAAAATAAAGTTAGTCCCTTTTGGTTTTGGTAAAAAAATCGAGAAAATCACCCCCTAATTAGTATCTTAAATGAACTTAATCGTTACGACTTCACAAGTTTCTTGACTCGTGTATATATTGTTTATATGATCTGTAAGTTTCATCGGTTCAAAGTCCTTATTATTGAAAGGGCTGTAGTTAAAAGGGGTTGAACGAGTCACTGATCACGAATGTATGCAAATTTAGAAACACCAAATCTTAATCAATTTTTGTCTAACAGAAAAACAAAAAAATACATGATATTCAGAAAAGCAAATCTGACTTTTTTTGTTTTTCGAGATTTTTGGTATCTCTAACAATTTTTAAGTTATTTTGAAAAAAAAACATATTTTTCAAAATATAAATTTTTAAATATTTTACTTTGAAACCAATTTTTTTCAAAAGTAAGCACTTTTAAAGATTAATTTCATTTAAGTTGCTAATTAGGGGGTGGTCTTCCCGATTTTTTTTTCGCAAAAACATAAGGGACCAACTTTATTTTGAGCGTAACTTGGTTAAATTTAATGCTAGTAACTTTTTAAAAACAGAAATAAAGTTTTTTTTAAACACTTCAAAAAAGTTATAATGGGTTTTCCCCAAAAAGTGCTTAATTTTTTGGATATTTCACGTCGAAATATTCTATTTGAAATTTGGTGAATATGAATCTATTTTTCATTGGCTATAACTCTGGTTCTACGAGATCCAGAGACCTAACGCATACACCATTTTTTTTTTACTTTTTATAGGCTATATTTTTGCTAAGAACGTTTTTTCGACAAAATACTTACTTTTTGAGTTATTTGCGAAAAACCGTCTAAAAATGTGGTTATTTTGTTGAAAAATGAACATATTCACTCGCAAATAACTTGAAAAGTGTTGACTTGGCGAAAAAGCTCTATAGAACAAAAGTTACTTAAAATTAGTCAGTTTACCCATTTCCGGACTTATTTTGGACATATATTTTTTCACCCCCAATAGGGGGTGAAAGTCACCCCCAGGGCAAAAGCACACATCGACACAATATCACTTTTTTTCTTTGACATGTAAGCTATGCGTATGCCATATTTCATGTCAATCCAAGCGGTTCTTTAAAATTTAGAGCAAAAACCGTGAAAGAATGGACTACTATTGTCCGACAAATTTACAGCCTCGTTTGACAATGTAAATATGTTAATTATGGCAAGCTATACGCTCCCGAGGAAGCTAAAGCTCTTTTCACTTTCTTCTTGATGTGCCTATCCGTGACGAATGTTGGCGATCATCATGGCAATCTTCAGTTTATCTGCAGCAACGCGGAAAGCTGCACATATGTTGTATTGAACCAGGTTCTGAGGTTCTTTAACCAGGATGTTCTTTATCCAGGATGGCTTGTAGGAGAAAAGGGCATATCTGGATTCATTTCGGATAATGTGTCCAAAGTATTCCAACTTTCGAGATTTGATGGTGGTTAGTACTTCTCGGTTCTTCCCCATTCTTCTAAAAACCTCCTCATTTGTGACCCGATCAGTCCATGGGATTTTAATAATTCTCCGATATAGCCACATCTCAAATGCTTCCAATTTTCGGCACATATCCTCGTTCAAGGTCCATGATTCAACACCATAAAAAAGGACAGAGAAGACGTAACATCTCAGCATTCTTACTTTTATACCAAGAGAAAGGTTGTGGCTCTTGAAAAACGCCTCCATACGGTTGAAGATTGATCTAGCTTTTCCGATGCGCGCTCTTATTTCTTGGTTGTTGGTCCATTCTTCATTTATTATGGTGCCGAGGTAGTTGTAGTGCCTCACTCTTTCTACAGGGGTTTGGTTGATATGGAGTTGACCTTCTGTTATCTTTTTCTTGCTGACGATCATAAGCTTTTGGTAGGGGAGCAAAGTATGCTAAATGTGCAGTCACTCGAGCGCTTTGGAGACCTATTGTGTTGTGAAGAGTAGGTCCTAAAACCAAAAAAAGTTAAGTAACATTTTTCATTTTCGTGGGCGCTTGCCATTTTTTAATTTAAATTTCCATTTCCAACAATCGTTTTTTCCGATCATAACATATGCATAATTCGAAAAAATGTTTCGAATAAAAGTTACTTATTTTTTCATAAAGAATCCAAATCTGCAATAAAAAATGGGGGCTCCTATTTAATATTTTAAAGTAACCCCCACCCCTGCTCCGTGGGGAGTCGTGTTTGGTGTCATTCGATAGATTTTTTAAAAATATTAAATAAGTGTATTTTACAGTTTTTCGACCTGATGTTCATTTCGCGAAATATCGCGGGATTCGTATTTAAAATATTAAATTTACCCCCCACCCCTCTCCGTGGGAAGTCGTGTTTGGTATCATTCGATAGATTTTTAAAAAATATTGAGCACATATTTTTTAGTTTTTCGATCTGTCATTCATTTCGCGAAATATTCGCTTTTTTCTTGTGAAATTTTGTGACTCATCCATTTCCTTACGCCCGGCTCACATCGTCAGATTTTTGAAATATACACTCTTTTGCATGTACTTAACTTACCTTACCTTAATCTGACAATTTCGAGTTTTCTTAAGGATAGATTTTTTTTTTCGGGCCCCCTTAACGAACTCCCTTGTGTTAAGAGCCAATATATGGTAGAGGTACATATGCAGGGTACCAGGTTTCTCCCCATATGATAATCTGACGCGCTCGAGTAACTGCAAAAATCCCCGCTTGGGCTCCCCTACCATTTGTTTTCTTTACGTTTATATTGAGTCCATATTGTTGACTGTAATACGTGATTTTGTCCATGAGGACTTGTAGGTCTTCTAGGTTGTCCGCAAATACTATGGTGTCATCTGCATACTTAATATTATTTAGCCGGTACCCGTTTAGTAGAATACCTTTTTCAGTTTCTTGCAAAGCTTCTATAAATATTCTTTCAGAGTAAAGATTGAAAATTATGGGGGACAAAATGCAGCCTTGCCCAGCCGCGGCTCGTGGCCTAAAAAAGTGGTGAAGATGAGGAAAGTCTGCCGGACCCTAGAGAAATTTCGGTATACTTATACCTATGACGCGCCCAAATCTCATTAAAAATTCTTTAAAAAATGTTTAGAGTTTAGGGCCCTAACAACTTGAAAACTTTTTTATGGCACTTATATTAGAGACGAGGATAAAGAGATACTTAAATAAAAAAGCAGTATGTATTAGATAGATTAATAAAACTGACTTAATCAATTTTTATAAATCAAGTCGAGTCTTTGATCATTTATGGAAGCAAATCTATCAATTAATTATATCTTCATAGAAAGGATAAACTAAAAGTTTTTAGCCTTTTTAAGCACGAAAAACTTCTCTTTCTACAGATACGGTATTCGATGGAATTGTCAGAATTAAACAAAACAAATTATAGGCTTCTGTAACAATGTCTTTAGTTGGTTGTAATTTTATAACCATTTCTTGCAAATTGCCATTTTTTAAATTTCCGTCAGCATAAAAAAGGGAGAGCTCTCTTTTAAGTCTTTGAGTTTTAGTAAATATTTGCCAAAAACTCAAAATAAATTTTGAAAAGCGTCGGAAGGAATGATCAAACTGTATGACCCAAACTTTGTTGTATCTGCTAAGCTTATTCATCACAATCACAATTCATAAAGAATATTAATTCATCACAATCCTGAAAATGTAATCCATTTCCATTAAAATATATATATTAAATAAAAAAATTGGGTAGAATTTGCATTCGTGCTCATACCATCATCACACCTATAGATCTTTTCAAAGTATTAATAACGGTCATTGTGCTTGCTTTGTCAAAAACAGAATTAAAAAATTATTCACTTCTTTTATCACGTATTAATTGACGAGTCCTTTTTATCTAGTTTAAACAAAAATGAATATCTATAGGGACGTTTTTTTTAAGAACGTCATATAAAATATCTGTTATAATATGAAACATGTCGATAAAAACTGCTAAAAATGTAAACTCAAAATCATTTAAATCTCATAAAAAGCCTTTAGCCAGCTGAACTGATTTGCGGTCTTCCATCTTCCGAAAAAAAAACGAATACTGCCCATCATAGCACGCATCCAACTAAAATTTTACTTAGGTGAATACGGCGGACTTATTTTAAAATTCATCTGCACTTGCTAATTTGGGTACTACCAGTGCCGATATGATGACGTCACGTTGCCATGACAACCGTTGACGCTTGTGCAGCCGAGAGCCGAAATTTCAGCTACGTCTTCTCGAGTCATAGAAGTCAAATGACACAGGTCAGTATCTGACCGTCAAGGACCTACAGTTTTAATTTTTGGATTACATATTGAAATTTTTTTTTAATTTTTGGATTACATATTAAAATTCTTTTTTAATTTTTGGATTAATTAAAAAAACAGGTTTATAATTAATTTCAGTATTTAGATATAATAATGCTACTTATATTTTTTTATTTTTTTTTGTCTCAATTTGATTATATTTTTTGGTGAAGATCACCTTCACCTACTTCACCTGGCCGGCCGCCGCTGGCCTTGCCTCACTCCAGATATTATTAACTTTTACTTATAAATTATTAAAGTTAATAAATAAATACTCATTTTAAAAATATTCAATACTTATTTACCACATTGGAACGACCCAATTACTAATGACAAGGAAAATCCAGGTCCGGATTAAGAAAACAATACAAAGTAATTGTGACCTTGAACCAACACCCTGTATATTGAAATTTTAAAAATTTGTCTGCGCATTTTAAAAGAGCATGAAAAACTGTGATTAAAGGATTATTTTAATTTTTTCGCCGTTGATTTAATTACATCAATTTGAAATTATATTAAAATTTAAAAGAACTCTGAGATTAAAAACCAGGTATTGTTAACTTTTAATAATAATTTAATGTTAATGAATCAATACTTATTTTAAAAATACTTAATACTTATTTACTACGCTGGCTTCATATATTCTCTGGATTTGTAGCTATATGCACGTAATTAAAAATTAGAATTGAGAGAATTGGGATATTTTAATGATTTAGTAAAGAATTAGAAGAACTGCTATATCTAATAAAACAAAAATTCGTTACAATTCAACAGTTTAACATAAATTAAAATATTTTGAACTTTAACAGTTGCTCAAAATATCCGCCATTTTGTTCGATGCATTTTCTTGCTCGTTGTAAAATATTTCGAATCGATTTTCTAAGTACATTGGGATTGTTCTTCATTTTTCTGGTAGCTTCTTGTGACCTTGACAGAATTAATCAATATGATTTCAAAATTTCTGTAATTAAATTATCTGCGCAAAAACTTGACATGCACCTTTTAACGCAGATTTAATGCTCTTTTAAAATACATAAACAAATTTTCAAAATTTCAATATACAGGGTGTTGTTTGAAGGTCACAATTACTTTATATTTTTTTCTTAATCCGGACCTGGATTTTTCTTGTCATTAGTAATTGGGTCGTTCCAATGTGGTAAATAAGTATTGATTATTTTTAAAATGAGTATTTATTCATTAACTTTAATAATTTATAACTAAAAGTTAATAATATCTGCTTTTTAATGTCAAAGTTCTTAAAAAATTCAATATAATTTCAAAATTAAAGTCATAAAATTGTCTGGTCGAAAAATTGAAGCGAACCATTAGACTTACTTTTTTGTGCTCTTTTCAAATATGCAAACAGATTTTCAAAATTTCAATATACAGGGTGTTGTTTTTAGGTCATAATTACTTTATAATTTTTTGTTAATCCGCACCTGGATTTTTCTTATGGTTAGTATGTCGGTCGTTTGGGTTTTGAATGAGACATATGTGTACCAAATATCAAAAAAATATACAGGGTGGTTCTAAAGTTATGGCTTAGGAAAGAAATGGGCAAAATCGATAAAACACCCTGTAACTCGGTTATAAAAGTCTGTAGGGCAAAAAATGTACTATATCTAGAACCGGCTCGGTGACCTCTATTCACCATTAAAGTATTTCCGTTTCCCAATGAAACACCCTGTATGTTGCTCGACAATATTGATATGATATGCAATTATTAATGTGAATTTAATCAATGGTAGTTTGCTTGTAGTACAATGTTTACCTTTTAATAACATAGCCTCAATCTTACTTTTTCTTCTTATTCTTTTTTGGGCTATGGCCTTGACAATTATCCAGTAACCAGGACTAATATAATTGGAAAATATAATTAAATTAAAAGTGCTAAAAATGTGGCGAGCTATGAAACTAGGTGTCTCTCTTCCGAACTTGCACGGTCCCAATAGCTACAGGTTTAGGTGTTGTGCGTCCGGAAAGGCGTCCAATCTGCACACTGAAAATTTTTAGAAAGTGATAGACTCACTCAAACAAAGCAGTTATAAGTATTTAAGACTTTTGTAATCATTTTCAAAAAAGGACGGTGTACTGGGGACTATAACGTCTATGCCATTAAAAAAGCCTTATACGAGTTCATTTTACATATTATTTTGTACTTGCTGTTTCACTATGGTCATAAATTGATTAAGTAACAATAGTACCTATCGCAGATAACAGAGGGTACTTAACATACGAGATGAGTTTAAATTTTTTGCAGAAATTCTTTCTCTCACTACTTACCCCAATTACATCCACTTTGTGTTGAAATCTTCTCACCACGGTTTTCCCGAACAATAAGAAACTCCTATTCACAACCATTTTCTTAAACACAATGTAGTTTTTGTTTATCACGAACTTAGATAAGAAATTATGTATATAATATGTTAACTTAGCCTTGACACTTGTTTTGTAATATAGCTTTTTGACGTTGCTAATGGTAATGAGAAAGTACGAACAATGTTATCTTCGAAAAGGGGTTTAATGACGATTTTTAATGATAATTATAAGTTCATTATTGATAGATAATTATCAGTTAATGTAGAAATTCGTGAAATGCAAGTGATAAGCTAAGTCGCACTATAGGTACTTACCTATGTAGTTGTAACTTACACACCGGTTTATGAATATTTATTTATGGATTAATACAGTGTTTTTCAATCACTTTGATGTTGCGACGCCTTTACGTCTTAGGTTGAAATATTCTGGCGACTCCCTGGTGTCATAGAAAGCCAAAGAAATATTTTAATTAAAAACTAAATATCTACGTTAGGTAATATTTTTTCCTATTTTGGTACATTTATCTTTTATTCACGCGAGCCAAAAATTAAAGAACAGCCAACATTTTGCTTTGCAATTTGACGAATCTACAGGTGTTTCCGACTGTGCACAGTTTGCGGTATTTGTGCGCTTTGAAGCAGATGACAATATCATGGAAGAAATCTTATTTTGCAAAGCACTTCCTGCAAACAGTGGCGTAACAAAGTCCGTCGGGGCCCCCCCGCAGAATTTGAAATGGGGCCCCTTTTAATCCGGAAGCAATCGCGCCGTTAGAAAAAATGCAACTTTTTATCATTTTCCGTGATAACTTAATGAAAAATTTTGCAACATAACTTTCCACTTGTAAGTACCTCGAGGAAGATTGTAGTAAAGCGTAGGATTTTTTTTTAATATTTTTTAATTTCATTTTCATTTTTTTTGTGGAATTTATGGCTTTGGTGGGAACTAAAAAGCATTTTTTAAATTAGTCTATCTACCCAAATAAAAATAAAACCAGTTACCTGGAACTACAACGAGCGTAATTAATCTGCTCGACGTCTAACTCTATTTCTGGGTTTTCATTTTCATTTTGAGTAGGATTAGTAAATATTGTTTCCTGACCAAGACCAACTACATCTATTGATGTTTCACCAACTTCACTAGGCTGCTGTTTTAATTCACCAGTGGTCACAAAAAATGATGAAATTTTTAGTAATTTTTGTTTTTGCTCGGATTTTTGAGCACGTAACTTTTGTTTTTCTGCCCCACTTTTATATTCCCTCTTAGAACTCATTCTGTCTCCTGCAGATATATTACAATGACAGCGTTATTAAAAGTAGTGGAGTCAACGGAGTTTTTGCCCACCGAAAATATCAAACAAGATAAAACTTTTTATAATTTCATTAAGAAACGTACCTACTATAATTAATAAACAGCATATCAAAAAGTTCTACTCCAAAAGTGGATGCTTAATTTTTTATTAAACAAATTAACTGCGAAATTAGTTTTTTTAATATACACGAAAATATAAATTTTAGAAAAAACTGACTCGACCAGTGAAAATTCAGAAAATATTACATAACAAAAAATTAGAGGTTTTTCTAAAATTACATCTACAGCTTCTATATTTTTTTATTTATAACGCTCGAGTCACCCTTCCCACAAACATTGGCAGTGGCGCACTATATGGCAGCGTTCGTCGTAGCGAGCAGTTGAGTTAATTTAACATTACTTTTTAAAATTAGAAAATCTACGGATTCGTTTTTATTTAAATCTGTCTCCTGCCGAATCGAGTCGACACTCATTTCATTACTTTTTAACTAATCAATCAAATTAAATTTTACAAATTTTCAATGAAAGAAGAACGTTAACGATATCTTATAATTATATCACAAAGAAAAAAAATTATGTGCATAAGTATAGTGTGGGTGTAAAATGTGGTACTAATATAATTTTACCTATATAAATCTGAAACTTACACGAATTATTTTTTAAACATTGTACTAAACCATGTTTTATACATTCAAAGGGGGTGTAATGCAAGTTCGCGTCCGCAGGTAATACTGCACGTGCACCCTGGGTAAACTAAAGAGCTAGCACAAGAGGCGCCAGACAATCTTTCCTAAAGATCTCCTGGCAGATATCACAGTTATTTTGGAATAATTATTAAAGATGACACAGTTATTGAATGGAGTTTCCAAAGAAGAATTTACAAAAGAAATTGGACCCAATGTAAGAGTTTGCCAATTAAATATAGAAGGTATAAGTAGAGCCAAATGTCAAATTCTACACAAACTATTAAAAGATAACGATATTGATCTGGTAGCATTACAAGAAACGCATACAGAAAACGAATTTCAATTGAGTTCAAGAGGAAAAATCCCCGGCTATGATCTACTGGGTGCTACCTACGACAGAGCCTACGGTGTAGCAACTTACGTACGTACAGACATAGAAAATGCAGCCTTGATTTCTACTTCTACCAAGAACAACATCCACGAGGTAACTGTGAAATGTGATCTTTATTTTTATACAAAAACTGTGATAGAGCCATACGCTAAATAAATAAATAAATATTAAAAAAATATATCAAAACTTTTATTCAAATAATACAACGTCTCAAAAAATGTAATTTTTGAAATCTTCGTAGTTTTACAGAATAACTACCACTTTTAACTGGATATTACTTAAATGTAAACTCCCATATTACAATTATTGTATTGGTGTTTTTTTAAAGCCTAAGGTGTAATCACTAGTAATACCACTAGAGGTCAAATTATTTCCGGAAATTTTTTTGAGATCATGAATATTTTGAAAATTTCCCGAGTCGCAGACGAGGGAAATTTTCTAAAAATATTCATGATCAAAAAAAAATTTCCGGATATTAATTTGACTTCGCGTGGTATTCGGTAAGAAAATTCCACACCAAATTTGCATTTGAAAATCCAAAGCCGCATGAACAGATTAATAGCGCGCCATAGCTTTGTCAGCAATTATTTAGGCTTTCAAATTCGTAATTTCTACTCATGGAATACCATTTCAAGGCATGGGAATACCATTTCAAGATAGAAAATAGTATATTCTTCAATTTTACATAAGTTTTGAGTAACTACAAGTGATAGAAAATGAATCAAAACTAAATTATGTAAACAAATAGGCCGTTCCAAGATGCTGTCAAAATTAAATCAATATGGCTACCGGAAGGCAAACATTGAATATTATTCTATCAGGTTCTTATGGTTTTAGATCATTTTAGTTGTTGTACAAAGATTAATTTAACATTTTCTCTGGAAGTATTAATTTAGAAAGATAATATGCCTCATTGGTGTTGTGTTTTGAAGTGTGAAATGCAAAGTAATCGTGATAAAGTTAGCTTTTACCACTTACCATCAGTGCTACATTCTAAGCACAAAACTGAACCAATTTAACTAAATAAGTTATAGTTATCATCTGAGAGACAACAACAATGGTAAAATGCAATAAAATATTAAGGTTTTACTAGCAAAATGGAAATTCCCCTGTAATCATCTTATATCTGGTAAGTTACAACATTTGAACATTAACCATTTTTGAAGATGTTAACAGTCTAATCTTGTAGGAAAACCAGCCGACTTAACTGATAATAACAATCCAGATTGGGTTCCTTCAATAAATATGGGGTATATAAACACAATGAAATGAGTTCCCCAAAATCTAAAATGGGAATTAAGGTACCAAAGGAGAATTAAAAGAAAAGGGTACCTACAAGAAAAAATTGCTTTTTTATTCCTCTTGAAATGATTTATAAGACACTGGACTGTCTTATATTCTACAAATACTAGGTAGGTCTATGATTTTACACATTTTTCATTAATGATACATTACTGTTACTTTAGTAGATTTAGAAACAGTGGATAGTTAGTGGTAGATAGCAGTTATATGGTATAAAAGCTAGTTTAGTAGAAGACAAGATTTTGCCAAATAGTCAAACATATATTACAATGGAAAAATGAACAAATACATTTTATGTCATTAACATTAACACAGGATTTTAAATATCAGCTTAAGAAATTAGCTTTATCTTGTGAAAGTATAGAAAATGATGATGCCAAAACTAAAAATTATACTGGTTTAGCAAATTACAATGTTTTTAAAATAGCTTTAAAGTATATTACACCATTTATCAAATACCATCAAAATACTGTTTTGTCACCAAGTGATCAAGTATGGCTTACTTTAGCTAAACTAAGCTTAAACTTAGATTATAAAGATTTGGGATATAGGTTTAGTATTTCACCCTACCCGGTATCAACTTATTTCAAAAATACTTTGTATATAATGTGTCTTAGGTTAAAAAAATTTGTGTTCTGGCCTGATAGAGATATTTTAAAGAAAACTATGCAAAATTCACTTAAAGAATCTTTTCATGGAAATACTACAGGTATAATTGACTTTGGACGAATGTTGGTATGAAACGAATTATTTATTGTTCTGAAGCTAGTTATTTGAGGCATTTTTGTAATTAACTA
The DNA here is from genome assembly GCF_917563875.1 of Diabrotica virgifera virgifera. Lineage (NCBI taxonomy): Eukaryota > Metazoa > Arthropoda > Insecta > Coleoptera > Chrysomelidae > Diabrotica > Diabrotica virgifera. Next base: position 290,939,977 of record NC_065443.1, read on the forward strand.
TTCTAATTGGGAAATAAGCCACAATTTAACTTAAAAAATAATTTTATTAATCTTTCGACTTCCAAATCAGACGTCATTGTCAAAATACAAAATATTATTATTTATGCATATTATTACCTGTAAATATTTCTTCTGATTGTTAATTGTAAAGGATAGAAAAATTACCATTTATTTTATTTTTTTTAGAATCAGCTGAGAGAAGTGGTCTATAAAAACCCAGGAAGGAAACGGAATATGTGGCTACGAAAGGCAAAAGAAAGGTTTACAAAGCAAATGTGACACATTTTTTTGAAATATTTAGGAATATCAGTAAATTGCATTAAAAAAATGTATGAAAAGATTTTGTTCAATAAAAATGTTTATATTTATCAAGGATGTATTAATTGGTATGGCCACATATCGTCAGTGATGTAATAATACATCCTATTTGTTTTTTCATGAGTTTCGTAAGAGAGACTAAAATCTTGTCTTAGGGTCACCTCCTGTTTTCATATGATATTTTTTGACTTGTTTTGTAGTAAATTAAACTATCTATGAACTACAAAACAAGTCAAAACTTACATATGAACACAGGAGGTGACCTTAAAACATGTTTTTCCATCTCTCCTACAAAACTCATGAAAAAACAGATAGGAGGTATTGTCACATCAGCAAGGATGTACAGTGATGAGTGCCCTAATAACCGGCAAAATAGCACAAAAGACTGGCAACATATTTAGTTGTGAGATAAAAAGAAATGAAACTGGGAGCTGGTCGAGCTGGGAAATTTAGCGAAATTAACCTTTAAATTTTATTTTATATTGATTGTTTCCCACCTTTACACATATCAGAGGAGTATGTCAACTAAAACTGTCACTGTGACAGTGGTAGTTTCCAAACTCGTCTGATACGTCTGAAGGTGGTACACAATCAATACAATCTAAATGTATAAGTTAATATCGCTAAATTTCTTAGCTCGACTAGTTTCATTTCTTTTTATCTCACTACTTAATACGTTTTCCATCTTTTGTGCTATTTTGCAGGTTATTAGAGCGCTCATCACTGTATTTCTGGTATATCCAGGGAATGTCTACAAAATATATTTTGAATGTCCAAAGAACATTCGTGGACATTCATGGAATGTTCCAATAAGACATTCAGGTAATGTTTAAAATGCTGACACAGGATTTTCCTGGCATGTTCAGGGAACGTGTTTTCGGGGATATTCCAGGAATTTTTCAATGTCTGTGTACCTTCTATGGAGATATATGGAATATTTTGGTGTTATTAGCACCGCATTCCACTTGCGATTTGTAATCAGGAAGATTGAACACATTGTTTCAAATACAAGTCAATCCATTTGTAACTAAATAATCATGGATTGACTTCTATTTGAAAGAATGTGTTCAATCTTCACGACTACAAATCGCAAGTGGAGTCCGGCGCTTAGAGCTACTTCCTCTTCGGTATTATGTATTATACTGCAGAAATTAGGAACTTTCCTTCTAAATATATGTATGCATCTTGGCCATCAAACATTTTTTTAAGGGGTTACATAGGTATTATGGGTAAAAAAAGTGACTTTTTAAAAAAATTATATCTCGAAAACTAAAATTTATTTTTATTTATAATTGGAACATGTAAAAGTATAGTACTTAAGGTAGTCTCAAAAAAAGGTTCAGCCAAAAATATTCATTTTTGTAGAGTTTAAGTTTTTTTGCGGTGGGCAGCATAACTAAGTCCAGTCTCATTTGAAATCAAAAAGTTTCTTGTAGTTTATACCTCTGGCTAGTAAATGATTGAAGGAATTAAAAAAAATGAAATTTGAAGATTTTACATAAGTTTAAACACATTTTTGACCCCAATTTTTCTCATTTTTAAAGTAGTTTTTTTTTGATAAAACAAAAATGACCTCATCTAATAAAAAAATCTTTGTTCATTCACTAACCAGAGGTATAAACTACAAGAAATTTCAGATGAGACTGGACTTGTTATGCTGCTCACCGCAAAAAAGGGCTGTTGTCGAAAAATTGCAGTCAACTCTACAAAAATGAATATATTTGGCTGAAATTTTTTTGAGTGTACTATACTTTTACATGTTCCAATTATAAATAAAAATAATTTTTAGTTTCCATGATATAATTTTTTTAAAAAGTCACTTTTTTTACCCGCAAGACCTATGTAACCCCTTAATAACTGCCTTTCCATGCTGTAGCAAACTTAACAAATTGTTGATTTCAAATTGTAACAGTTAAGTTTTGCAAAGTATGCTGCCCTCTTGTATCTTCTGTGTTATCTTCATCATACAATTACTTCATCTAAAAACTTTCTGCGATATATTCATTTTGTTGCTAAAATTATTTCCTGATCCATGGGTTGAATAAGCGATGTATTTTTTGGCAAAAACATACAACTAAAGTTGCCATGTTTTGATCATAGAATATTTTCAGAGGGATGAGCAGGAGCGTTGTCTAAAATCAAAAAACATTTCACCTCTTCCGGCAGATTCTCAGTTTCTTCTCTTGAAATTTTTTCACTGCAGGTACAGTCGGAGAAATGAAAGAGTACCCATGAACGATCACATATTATTAACATAATTAATATATCTCTATCGTTTGTTATTTATAGAAAAAGAACAGCAAATACAAAATATGTGATTGTACCTGTTTGACGTGACCGTTCATGGGTATTCTTTAATTTTTCCGACTGTACAAATTTTTTAAAAGGTCAATTTTTTAAGATATCTGGGGTGAACCACTATGATGAAATTATTTATTTTTATAGCTCCACAATTATATACAAATCCTACCTCAAAATATTTGTAAGAATTTAAACTCTTGAATGCCTTCATTTGTTGACCTGTGTAAAAACTATTACTAAGCTCCAAATACAAAAAAAACTATGTCCATGTAAGTAACTATATTTGTCCATGTTGTCACCCTTGAAAAACTTTTTCTACTGTAGGTTAACTCATACCCCTTGAGGGAAAATGGATCTATATACCAAAAGCTTTTGAAAATATTTACTTATGTTTATTTATTCACTGCTTACAACTAAATACAGTCGTTAAAGTACTTCTACAGCTAGAAGCTACAGAAGTCAACAGCAAAATGTTCGGAAAATACAACTATAAAAAACTATTATACAACGATTAAACTATTATATAAAAACAATTATATAAACCACTATTTTATAACAACAATAACTATTTTATAAAAAAACTATTAAACGTAAAAAACTTAAGAAACTCAATGCGGTACAAATATAAATAATTTCAATGTTTGCCTTCCAGCTTTCAATTAGTGTCATAAACGTCAAAGTCTTGAAATGGCCTATAAAAACACTGATAAAAACCAGTCTGTCAAAAATGTTCTGTTATTGTAAACGTCAAAAAATTTCCACTATAATTCGCTGTTGGGTACCCCACGAGCAAAAAATTTCCGATAAAATACCTCCGTTGCCATGGTGATCTGTCAAAATAACCTATTTTGATTGGTTCAAAATTACAGGTGTGGAATTTTCTTTAAAATGTAATTATTTTACTTTGAAAATGAAATAAACAACTTCTTTTGTTGTTTTCTGTACAACTTACCTACAATACATTTAATAACCAGCTTTAAAAATAGTAAATGTTAAAACAATTCTTTCTTGATATCTTATATTATACAGTGTGTTTGCGTAGCTTGGAACCTATGGGAAACTTGTTCATTATCTATATTACGAAAAAAAGTTATTCTTCATAAAATACTGTGCATGGTATAAAACCTAAGTTGCAATAATCAGATATTAAATTTTATTGATTTTATACGAGGTATATCAAAAAATATTAATTTCGCTCAATAGTACCTATACTACCTTTATATTTTATAATATTAAAAAATTTTATTATAAAAAGTTGTTCGCAATTAAAAACTATGTTTAAATATGCAATTATATCATTCCAGTTGAAATATTGTGAACTATAAAGGTACTTAACTCTTGAGAGAAATTCATATTTTTCGACATACCTCGTATAAAGTTGGTAAAATGTGATATATTGCGATTGAATCTTCGTTTTGAGATAATGCAGATGCAGAGCTTTTTATAAAGAATCTGATAAGAATTTTATAAATATTTTTTTCGTAAAATTAAAAAATTAATAATAAAATAGTTGTTATACTTGTAATAAAATGATGTTGGTTATCGGTAATTTGAGAAATATTTGGAAAAATTAATTTTTTATTTACAAAGATGTAATTACATATTAAAACAACATTACATATTAAAACAACATATTAAAATTAACATTGTATATTGTTAAATATAAAAGTACTTTATCCTTGAGTTAAATTTCTATTTTTTGACTTACCTCTAATAAAATTGATAAGCTTTGATATCTGATGGTTTATCTGGCTTATTTTGTATCTCAGATTTAAGACCATTCAGAGCATTTCATAAAGAATAACTTTTTTCGTAAAATTGATAATAAAATGTTTCCCATATGGTTCGAAGCCACGCAGACATACTGTATAAGTGCTCAAAAAAATTTATTTTGAATTTTCAAATTGTAATGTCTGACAGGGCCGTAACTACCATTGGGGCAACCGGGGCAATGTTTCGGGCCCCCGCGATTGTAATCGCGTTATACTGCCTATAGGCAATATAACGCGATTAAAAACCTACATTATAGCCGAAGAATGTAAGTAACATTATTATGTAGTATATTTTTGAAATGAAAACAGAAAAGATGTTAGTATATTGATGGTAAATATTTGCAAAGTATTTAGCTTAAAATAATGTGATTTCAAATATTTTTGTGTTGGTCAACTAAAATAGCAATATGTAGGTAGGTACAGGAAACTTCAGTCATGGAGTACATTAAAATGCGTTTTCAAGTGGTTAAATATCAATTTTCCCGGACTCCTTCTGCTGGGTGATTAACCCCAGATTGTAAAATAAAATCGATAATGTCAAACATATCCTGGACACGCTGTTTTCTTCATCGGCAGGCTCTAAGGTAGTACCTTCTGATATAAATAACGTGCTCAAGAAGGTATTAAAAATTGTAAATTCTATCAAAGGTAAAGCTTTGCAAACCCGGCTATTCAGAATCGTTTGTGAAGATATGGACTCTTTTCATCAAAATCTCCTTTATCACACAGAGGTCAGTTGGCTATCCAAAAGAAAGGTGTTGACAAGAGTTCTGGAACTGAGAGCTGAATTGTTAATGTTCTTACAAGATGCAAAATCTAAATATGCTTACGGTTTTTCTGACCCTATTGGCTCTTGAAATTAGCATTTTGGCAGATCTTTTTAGCCACCTTAACAATTTGAACAAGAACCTTCAAGAAAGAGAATATTTTAACAGCTAAAGATAAAGTAAAAGCATTTCACAAAAAACTTCGTTTGTAGTCAACCTCTCTGCAAAACAAAAATGTTTGAGTGTTTTCCATGTGTATAGAAGATTTGTGAAGATAATGCAACAGACCAAAGTTTTGTAGTATCGGCTCACATTTTTTTCATTATACGGAGCTTGCATAGTTTACAAGAGCAACTTTTGACATACTTTCCAGAGTTGCACTCTGAAGCTGACAATAGGCGTAGATGGATTCTAAACCCTTTGTTGGACACATCAATAGATCTGACTGATGTCAACAAAAAAATGAAAGAGTGTCTTCTGATTTAGTCGCTGATGGCATGCATAAAATGAAATTTTATTCGCAAAGTGTCGACGTATTTTGGATAAAAATAAAACACCAATACCCAGAGCTGGCAAGGGAAGCTCTTAAATTATTAGTGCAATTCGCCACTTCATACTTGTGTGAACTGACATTTTCTTCAATGGTAGACATTAAAATTAAAAAGAAAAATAGACTGCAATTAGAAAATGATTTGATTAAAAATAGTACCACAATTTGATAAACTTTTGAAAAAGAAACAAGCACATCCTTCCCACTAAAATTGTGTTTTAAGAACCTCAACTTTTTCTTTCAGTCGACGACCCCCGAGTAAGGCTTCGCGACCCACAGATTGAAAAACACTGGGTTAATAGAATTGAAAGCAGGTAGAACAGTTAATAAAGCTTATTGAATCTTTTTTATATTTCGGTCTATACTAAATTAGTTATAGATGAAGAAACGTTCATATAGGTATACGGATTAACATTTTATCTTACCAATGTTTACCCGGTTATCCTGAAAAGTAGCTTCAAAAAGTCTTCGATGATTGTTCCTCTTTGTACATTTCTAAAAAAATCTGTCACCTTATATTATTATAGTCTAATAATATGGTATTATTCGCACGTATTACCTATTTATTAAGGCAACGTGTAAAAGTCTTCTATTTTTAATATATACTAAGGATTTTGACAGTTTTCATTGTATTCCTTCACTCAACCACAGTATAAAGAGGGAACCTCTATATACTGTGACTCAACCGTTCTAGCCAGTTCTTTTTGTTTTGCCAGTCCACTTCGTGTAGATTTCTTTCACTTTATTGCTTCGTCCATTTCATCTCTGAAAGATATTCGGATACTGCCTCTCTTTCTTCTTCCTATCGGGCTCCACTCTGTTATTTTGTTTATCCAACGTTTTTTGCCCGCTCTTCTGACCTGTTCGTACCAGATTAATCTCTTTTGTCCTATGTAGTCTATTTTATTTGAGTCCATTCGCATTCTTTTCTTAATATCTATGTTATTTATTCTATCTCTTCTTGTTACTCTGCAGCTTCTCTTTAGGAAATACATCTCTATTGCTAATATTCTGTTTTTGGATTTCTTTGGATTTATAATCCAATTTTTACACCCACAAGTCAGGATACTTGTTGTCATGGTGTTATATATTCTTCGTTTTGTTTTTATACTGATGTTCTTATCCCACAGTAACGGGTTCAATTTTCGTATGCAGTCTCTTGTTTGTCCTAGTCTATTTTTTATATCTTCTTCAGTTGTTGTTCTTTGTTTCAGATTATAAAACCTAAATACGTGTACTTATCTGTTCCTCTAATTTGTTTACCTTCGTCTATTTCCAGTTGTTTTATTTCTGTATTCTCCGTTCTTAGATATTTAATTTTCTTTAGGTTAATTAAGTAATTAAGTAAGCGGTCAATTAAGGTAATTATCTCAGGTTTTAGGGTTGATTACAAGAAAATCACGATAATCGAACAAATAGTGTATTTTCGACTTTACGGTACAAAATCTCGATCCTAACTGACTAACTAAAACAGAAACTGAAAAATAGGGTCTTTTGTGTCTTTCTTCCATATGTTAAAAGAGGGCATCGGGCCCACATAAGTACCGTTTTCCGGAAAGGCATCTGCCCTCTGATTCCTTACCGACGCGTTCCTTACATAGACGGCGTAGAAGGGGTCGATTTGTTACAAGGTTTATTTCCATGTCATATAAAAGATCCGGGCCACTAGTTACGGTGTTTAAACAGTGATAGTCCACGCAAAGTCTTGTACCGCCATCCTTTTTCGGCACTAATACAACCGGCGCGGCCAAAACACTTCCGAATTATTCGACGATGTCTTCCTCCAAGGGTCTATCCAACTCGGTCCCAAGCACTTCTCTCTTGGCAGGTGACACCCGGTAAAGTGGTAATGAATTTGGTGCGCTATTTTCCGTAGTAGCATAGCGGGCAGGCTCTCCCCCCATTCTGAAGGTATTCTTCCATCTTCTTTCGTTGGGTCGAGCTCGTTCATAATTTAGAGCTATGTCTGCGGAAGAGAAATCTATCGCGGATGCTTCCGTATGCCTAAACTCTGGGCAGTTAGCCCTAATAAATCCCGGATTACCACAACCGTAACACTTTAACGGGGTGTTTAGGCTATTGCGCGGCGAATTCGAAGTAATTGCTCCGACGGTAGCACTGTCCGTACGCGAAGAACTCGCAATTTCTTTCGAAATCGTAGGTCGATCGGTGGATTGTCGATCACGTAATTTTCGACACTCATCCTCACAATGACCGGGAGCACCACAATAGCCACATCGCAGCCGTTTTTCGTACGATTCTCGATTGTGGGTGGCTTCGTTCTTGTTAGAACGAGGTTTCTCAAATGTATCTTCAACTTTCCGTGCTGCTGTAAGCAGCGCCGTAAAAGTGGAAACGGAATCTCTTGAAAACTTTTCTCGAATCCCCTTGTTTAATAATACATACACAATATCTAACTGGATCTCTTCTGTAAGGCTGCCTGGATCTAGTTGCGCAAGAACAGCCCTACAACGGCAAACACAGACGTCCACTGTCGTTTTTTCGTCTTGCTCCTCGGCGAATAACTCGCGGTACATGCGATATGCAGTTTTTTTTTCGGACCGAACGTAACTCTTAGCAAACTAACAAGTTCCTCCCATGTCTCAATAGTATCCTTGACGCCTTGATACCATTTTGCCGCGGAATCATCAAAAAGCATAGCGATTCCCCGAAATGCATTTTCGTTCGACACTAATGCGCAATCTTTATAAATTTCTACAATTCTAATGAAGGCAATTACGTCGGTGTCCTTGTGTCCGTTAAAGCGCGAATGGCATTCCGACAAGTTGCCACTTTGGACCGACTGCGACGGCGGAACGGGAGCTCTTGAAATTGTTCGTTGGTTAACACTACGTTTTGAGTCATGTCTGTAATGTTTATTGCCACAGATCTATTTGAACCAGATTCCGACTCAGAAGTAATTCTACTCGTACTCAAATGTTCAATGTTTTGCGTGGAACGCAAATTGTACAAATGATTGGTCATGTAAAAATTGGAAAGTACTTGCCAGTAAATAGCTGTGTCCACGCTTGGATAAGAATACCTCCAGCACCTTTCTGCACACCACCTGTACGCTCCTTGGAACAACTAGCACTAATCACTTTCGAGTTTGACAAAAACAGAAGGTTTTTACACGTAACCGAAGCAGTCAATTGTCTAATAAATAATAAAAATAGACAAAAGCGTCTGAATAACTAAAGAACTTTGAACAATATGTCGACTAATTATTATATACCGAAGCTGATGTCCAATACTATAATTACCGACTTTGTTACTTGTTATCACACAATAGGTCTACTAGTTTTTTTACCGAAACGAATTATGGTCCGAATATGAAAAGTAACTAGCGAAGCACTTAATTGTTTTTAACTTTTGAGTTAGCGATCTTCTTTTGAACACCGTTGCGAAAAGGGTCCACACTGAATAATTTAACAATTATTATTGCTGAAACGCACTTTTCTAAGGCGATTTTTCATTTAAACTACCGAAATATATTATTTATCGCGTAATTTTCATATAAGCCACAAGATGGGCGACAGTTTAAAGGTCAATTAAGGTAATCGAACAAATTGTGTATTTTCGACTTTACGGTACAAAATCTCGATCCTAACTGACTAACTAAAACAGAACCTGAAAAATAGGATCTTTTGTGTCTTTATTCCATATGTTAAAATAGGGCATCGGGCCCACATAAGTACCGGTTCCCGGAAAGGCATCTGCCCTCTGGTTCCTTACCGACGCGTTCCTTACATAGACGGCGTAGAAGGGGTCGATTTGTTACAAGGTTTATTTCCATTTCATTATTTGTATTTCCCTGTTCCAGTTTTGTCATCATAAAGCTGAGGTCATCTTCATCTTGTGCGATCACTATTTAGTCGTCAGCAAAACCTAGGGTGTATAGGTATTCGATTCTTACTGGTATGCCCACTCCTTCGCACTTTTTTTCCATGGTTTCAGAGTATTTTCCAGAAATATTTTGAACACGACAGGAGATATGGAGCAGTCCTGTAGTAGTCCCATATTCTATTGACCATTTTAATAGCTACTTTGTTATTCTTGTAGAGTGCTTTTAATGCTTTATTAATATTCGTGGAACTTCGATGCCTTCCATTGTTTCCCATAGCTTGGTTCTAGGTATCGGGTCATAGACCTTCTTAAGATCTACAAAAGCCAGATGGACGGGTCTATCTTTAAGTAGCCTTTATCTAAAATACCCTAAATTTTTAATTATGTAAGTAGTAAGTAAATAAAATAATTACAGGAGCATTTAACCTCAAAACAATCATCTCATGAAATATAAATATGACCTTATAGATACTGTCACTGATACTTATTTATTTTAAGAATGCGGCTCGTGTAATTCTTCTTTAATCTCTTTAAGATTTGTGCAACGTACGATAGTAATATCGCTGTTAGGTAATTAGTTCACATAATATACAGTGAGCACGTAAAGGTTGGAATAAATTCATTTTCTCGAGAATGGACGATTTTGAAAAAAATTCCTGAAACAGGTCAACTTTTATTTTTAAATTAGGACTTTTTGGCATATATATTGTACTAGTGATGTCACACATCTGGGCGTGATGACGTCATCGATGACTTTTTAAATGAAAATAGGGATCGTGTGATAGCTCATTTGAAAGGTAATTCAATTCTCTATTCGGTAATATAAACATTAACATAATTATTTATACAGGGTGCCCAAAAAAATTTTTTTTGAATTAAATTTATTGACATAAAAAGAAGAATGTGTGTAATTTATTTAATTCAAAATACATTTTACTGCTATCAGAAAACAGGAAAAAATATTTATTTGGCAAATAAATATTTTTTTTGATTGATTTCAATAATAAAGCAGCCACCCACAAGCCTCGTGACAGTTTGAACATTTAATTTAAGCGTAAAGCCATGATTATTTTTCAAATAAACATTTTTCTCTGTTTTCTGAGAGCAGTAAAATGTATTTTGAATTAAATAAATTACATACATTCTTCTTTTTATGTCAATAAATTTAATCCAAAAAAACTTTTTTTGGACACCCTGTATAAATAATTATGTTAATGTTTATATTACTGAATAGAGAATTGAATTACCTTTCAAATGAGGTATTACACGACTCCCATTCTTATTTAAAAAAATCATAAATGACGTCATCACGCCCAGATGGGTGACGTCACTAGTATGATATATATGCCAAAAAGTCGCAATTTAAAAATAAAAATTGACCTGTTTCGGGTTTTTTTCCAAAATCGTCCATTCTCGAGAAAATGAATTTATTCCAACCTTTACGTGCTCACTGTATAGTAAAGAACCAATCAAAATATAAAAACTTTTTATGCTAACGATTTGAGGTCTTAAATAAATTTACCTATCTGGGTACTCTCATAACAAGCGATAATGACACATATGAAGAAGTAAAACGAAGTATATTGCTAAGGAACAAATGTCATCTTGGACTAAGCAAGCAGCTAAAAAATATACATTTCAGTAAAAAAACCAAACTCATCATATAGAACACTCATCCTACCAATACTTACATATGAGTTGGAAACATGAACTATCTTCAAAACTGGCACAAATCGTCTGCTCGTCTTCAAAAGGAAGATACTAAGATACCAATGGGCGCAATCTGTGAGGATTATGTTTGGAGAAGTATAAAGAAATAAATGGTAAAGATGAAATGTGTTTCATAAAAATAGGTAGGCTTAGATGGGCTGGATTTCTGTCAAGAGAAATTGAAAATTATCCTCCCAGACAAACCCTCCCAAAAGTAGATCAAGAGAGAAGAGATGGAGGGTCAGTGTAGAGTGTAGACGAGAACGCGAGGACGATCGGCATACCAAATTGACAACAATTTCCGATAAACAAAAACGACTGGCTAAATAGTCTGGGGAAAGTCGAGGCTCAACTAGGGCTTTAGCAACACTGATGATGATGATTGAGCAGACAAAGAAAAAGGACATGAATACAAATAACTCGGGAAAATGAAGAAGAGAAAAGAAATTGCAAAAACTGAAATTTGAGGCATACCAAATAAAGTAAACAGCAAATGCAAAAACAAGAAAAAAAGATAAAGCAAAAGTAGGAACTTGTGACGTGAAAACCATGATATTAGTAGGGAAAATGCGGGAATTAGCCTAGCAGATGAAAAAATATGAGCTAGATATTTTATCACTGCAGAAAATAAGACGGAAAAAGAGAGGAAGATAAAAAAGGAAAAGCTCACACTCTATTATTTTGGAGAAATAAGCAGGGAAAAAAGAAACTGCATTTATGATCGGTAAAATATCTAAGAAACGTGAAGTCATGGATTTCAGAGCAATTAGTGGAAGAAATTCATACATCAAAATCAAGAACATACAAGCCAATACGTTAATAATAAACAAGTAAATTTAATAAAAAAAATATTTTTTGGTAAAAGGTATAGTAGTTTAAAAAGCGCCTATAGGGCTACAAACATAAAAACAAAACGTTTTCGCTCTGTAACAAGAGTATCATCAGTATTACAAGAACATGGTGAGCCACCCAAAAATACAAAGGTATTACCTTTTAAAAATTGACTAAAAGTCTTATATATGTGTAAACATCGTAAAATCCAAAGGATGGATATAAATCCTTTGGATATGGCCTTAGGACAACATATGACTCCCACACGTGGTAAGTGGGTTACTAGGTAACAATTAATTAGGTCATTATGTTAAAATAGTTGAAAGACGACTCAGGGGAGTAATGTGTAGTGTATGTGTTGAGTAAGTGTCTTGTTACTTTGCAAAGTCGAGGTCATTATCTTTACAAAGAGACGCTAATTGTATCCGAACGTCTGCGGTCCCTCCGGTGAGTACCGATCCCACAAGGGCACAAACTAATTTCATTTATTAATTTATAATAAACGAAAAATGTCTGACCCTGGTGAGATTCGAACTCACGACCATCCGGACCTTTCGATCCAAAGGTAGGTGCTCTTACCACTGAGCCACAGAGGGGGTAAAACTTCTGGTAAAATTTCTATTATACAATCAATGACAATGTCAAATATTTCACAGCCAACTATTAACTCGGGCTCAATATTATCAGTCACTACTAGGCCCAAGCAAATCATCAAAAAATCTCGCAGGCTTCTTGCGCCGTTTTCCTTAATTTGATGTAAATTCTGGATTTATTCAATAACTTATTTGGTCTGGTCGACGTCGAGCCCCTTACGACGTCGGGCCCCTTACATCGCCGGGCCCCCGTAAAATGTAACGTTTGTACCGCCCTCTCAGCGCACCTGTTCATGAGTCCATTTGGTGATCATTTTGAACTCGATATCTGCGGCTGTTTCAACAGTTTCTATGGTAAATTTTCTGGAGCGCAGTCAACTTTTTATTGCATTTTTTATTTAGTTATGTATCGACAGCGCCGTATTGTTTGGTGCGCAAAATTAAGCAGCACAATAAATAAGAGCTAAGCTAAGCCTGAAGACCTGATTGTGGATGCTGCTCTGAAAAGTGTGTAGCAGAGCTTGTGAATTATTATATTTCTAGTTTTTAGCTTCTCGACAACTGTTGTTTCATAAAGCTTAACGTTCTGTCCAAAATCACGGTTAGGTATTTTGGGTGTTTATAGTGTATTATCAAAGTGAATGTTAAGTCTTCTTGAAGTTAAATTGTTGTTTAGGTCGAAAGGTTACTTCGGTTTTAGAGGCGTTGGGTCGAAGTCTCCATTTTGGAAAGTAACTTCTCATAACTTTTACGTCTTCGGTCAAAATCTTCTAGGAATTTTGGCTTGAGTGTAATGCTGGTTCGCGTCCATAGTGCATATTTTATGTTCATCTTGGGAAATGCTAAATCGGCTAAGATAGACACTCGGTAAAAAATCTTAGTATCTTCTAACCTCGACACATAAAAACAAAAACATTTCTGAATTATTTGAAGACGAAAGGCTTAGTATCCTATACTGATGTAGGATACTGAACTAAACAAATAACTTTCATGTACATACGATATTGCCATATTGAAAGATATCCTCATCTTGAACCTGTTTTATTTTTTGGAAGAGTGCAAGAGTACAATAATATATACATTTATTTTTATAATATATTTTTGTATATATTTAAAAAACAGCTTAAAAATATTGCATATCTTCATATTGTCACGTCTTCACTTTGCAATCTATGCCCAATAATATTTTATCAAACACAGTAAACAAACGAGACCTCGCCTTGGCATGTCATGTTACAGTGATCAAACAAATGAAACGATCGACGCCATATTTTAACATTTTTGTATTTTTATCTTTTGTTTTTTTTAACTCTTTGCAAGTCAGGATTATTTGAAACCAAACAATACATTAAGATTTTTCAGAATCTTCAAAAAATCGGTTGCAAGAGGTTAATTCTTTCGACGAATGATCATCAATAATTTCAGATCAAAAAATCCCTTGCTATCAGGTTCTTTGCGTCACATATGCGCTTATAAAGCTAAAAAGAGAAGCAGTAAACAATAAACATGCAGAAGACATAGCAAAACACTTGAACCGGTTGAAACAGAAGATGTTGAAACTGGCTAGAACAACATCACAACAAACGGAATAGAGGCAGCAGAGAAAACAATAGAACCAAGGCAAAAGAATGAATCAAAGAGTGATCTGATGAAGAATTCAAAGCCAAGAATATAGAGAAGAAACAAGCATCAATGACATGGATAAAAATCGGAACAGATGAAAAACTACATGAATGCAAAAGAACAAAAGAGGAAGTGGCAAAAGGATATAAAAAGAAAAAACCTAAGAGATTAAAGAGCAAGCAAATGGAAGCAATAGAGATAAATAAAAACAATATAACAACAGGACCTTTTAAAAGACCTAAAATCAGCAAAGAGAACTGTAGGAAGCATTTCTATAACTTGTACAAAATCAAACAAACAAACATATGGCAGTAGAGGTGTGGAGGTGTAGAGGTGCAGAGGTGTAGAGGTGTAGAGGTGTAGAGGTGTAGAGGTGTAGAGGTGTAGAGGTGTAGAGGTGTAGAGAGGAGAGAGAGAGAGAGAGAGAGAGAGAGAGAGAGAGAGAGAGAGAGAGAGAGAGAGAGAGAGAGAGAGAGAGAGAGAGAGAGAGAGAGAGAGATTGTGAGAGATTGTTTAAGAATAAGTAATTCAGACTAGAAATAATATTTGTAGTCTGAATTATGAATTATATAATATTGAATATATTATGAATTATAAAATAACATACAATGTGTCCGTTACTGTTTTAAAGCTCGGCTCCAAACTATTTGAGAGCTCCGAGCTGACAAGAACCACGAGCTCAACCTGCAGCTAGAAGTGCAAGCCGAGCTTCTATCTCAAGCTCTCAAACTTGTCAACAGCTCGGCTCGAGTCCATCCCTAATGTTTTCTGTTTTATTAACCAGCTCATTGGTTTTGTTTTTGTTTTTTTTTTATAATATATTCTTGTAAATAAGAATTCTAATAACAACATATTAAAGATATTGTTTATCTTCACATTGTCACATTCTCATTTTACAATATCTGCCCAATAATATTTTAATTATAGTAAACAAACGAGACCTCGCCTTGGCATGTCATGTTGCAGTGATCAAACAATGAAGCGATCTACGCCATATTTTAACATTTTAATATGTTTATCTTTTCTTTTTTTAACTCTTCGTAAGTCATGGCTTATTTGACACTAAATAGTACATTAAGATTCTTCAGAATGTTCAAAAAGTTGGTTGCAAGAGGTTATCTCTGTCGCCCAATGATCATAAATTTCAGGTCAAAAAATCCCTCTTTATCAGTTTACGTCAGATATGCGCTTCTTATTATAAAACTCTTTGAAAGTCCTGAGAGTTCTCAGTTTTAGAATAATCGTCACAGAAGTGCAAGTGGAATTTTTGTGAAAGTTCCAAATATTTTTATGTGTCAATGAGAATTTTTGAGTTTTTATTAAACTCTAGAAACCAGGGAATAAGGTGAGTGGACAAAACTAAAACGAACATTATTATTTTAAAAGAAGCTTCTTGAAAGAAGATTTTTCCGTTTCAAACCACACGATTTTGTTACGTACAATAACTAAGTTCTTTTATTTCTCTATTTCTGCGTTTTCAAAACTTCTATTCACTAGTTTGTTGTCTACACATTTGGGTTTTATTTAATATATTTTAACACTACTAGCCTTTGGATTGCTCCATTAAGGCACGTATCCATTGCGTTGGTGCTCCGTGCTCCGTGTAACTGCTCCAATGGATGCGGCATGCGCTCCCCTACATGTAAACCTTCAATGATTGGAGCACCGAGGCGTATCGCGCACTGTTGCACCGAGTGAAAGTGCCAACGTAATGGATATGTGCCTTTAGAGGTTTTGTTTGTATGGCATATTACCAAATTTTTAGTAATGTTGCTTTTACAAATTTACCTTCTTTTACCTTTTACCTTTTGGTAACACGTAATTTGGGCCACATTACTAGAGGTTCGAAATGAGATATTAAGGCTCAGAATGCAGGGCAAAATTAATGGAGAAAGATCAATAGGTAGAAGAAGAATTTCCTGGCTGAGAAACTTACGAGAGTGGTATAGTTGCAGCTCAGTAGATCATTTCAGAGCAGCCACCAATAAGATATGGATAGCTGTGATGATAGCCAACCTCCGGTAGGAGAAGGAACTACAAGAAGAAGAAGATCTTTTACCTACCTTACTAAAGATGATTCATATGCATTTTCTATCTTGGTGAATGTCTGTTGTACAATAACAGACAGGGCTGCATTCTTTCCCCGCTGTTACAGGCTCTGCAAGATGAAAACTTTGGATCAAGATCAATGGTGAAATAATTAATAATTCTAGATACGCCCACAATACTGTTATCTTATAAGATAGTCTCCAGGTGCTTCAGAGTTGTTGGATTGGGTTAACACGACAGGAAGAGAAATGGGTCTAAAAATGACTGGTTCTGAGACAAAATTTATTATATGTAGTCACCAACCTCACCACAATGCTTCCCTACAGATAGATCAACAAAACATTGAGAAAGTTATTCACTTAAAACATCTGGAATACTGCATTACCTACATACCAACTAGACACAAGTAAATAGATCAAATGCAGAATTGAATTAGCTTGCATGTTTCTAAAAATGATATCATTATTCTGTAGCCACAGTTTAAGTATAAAATTATGTCAAAGAACGGTCAACTGCTATATCTGGCCAGTGTTGTTACATGGTTGCCGAACCTGGACTCTGAAGGCTGATACAATCAATCGTTTAGAAATGTTTGAGATGTGGTTGCATATAATAATGCTCCGAATACCTTGGACAGTGATGCAGACCAAGGAAGGTAGGTTAAATACAGCAAATGCTGTTCGTCAGTTATTGGAAACTATTAACATAAGAAAAATTTCATATCTAGGGGGCATGTTTTTAGAGGAAACCGATACACTCCTTTACCGGACTCCTTTAGCTTATCACGAAAGGAAAATCGAGGGCCGCAGAGCACTTGGAAAGAAGCAGATGGCTCAAGAACATTTGCGATGGGACGACAACACGCAGTGCCAAACAACTATTTCGATTAGCTGAAGACAACAAGAATAAACCACTTGCTAATGCAATTGCAATCCTTAGGGGCGACCTAATATGACACCAAGAGAAGAAGAAGACAACAAAAATATAGTATACTGGCTAAAATAATATGTTATCTTCATATATTTTCTAAATATCCCCTTATTAATTAAAGGTTGTCTAAACTATCGTTTGCTTATAAAAATACAAATTGTTTCTAAAAAGACTCTTGAAACTATTATGTCCAAGGATGCTATACGCTGTACATCATCGAAGAACGTGATATATATTATGACCTTTATTATCTTTTTACGCAGTTAATGTTTTATTATCATCACTAAGTACCGATTAAGCAGTTTATGAACACTGTTTTCTTAAAATTATTTTGACAAACACACAAAAAGTTTTGTTTATCAAAAAACGTTTGATAAATAACATCAAATGTATTAATTAAAATGTGCAAGTAGATATGCATTAAAAAAGAATGTGTGTGTACTTTGTACGCACGTAAGAAGTTGTAATTCTATTATTATGATTTCAACGAAATTAATATACTTAACAGGTTATTTGTATTTTATTTAAATATTAAACTAACTTTCTTTACCTACCACTTTTAAAAAATTTTTATTAAAACGATACCAACTCAAGAGTTGGTCTGTGCCCATTGAATTGGCAAGTACCTAGTATCTTCGAGCAGGGAACCATGGCACCCTTTTAGCATGTGTTCCACTTTATCCATTAACATCGACTTGTAGTCATAACATTTTAACATATTACATTATGTAAACCATATATGATGATGTTAACACTATTTACAGTGTGCTAGTTTCAAAATACTAAATATATTTACTAAAGACACTAATAATATATTAAAAAATCAATGGGAAAATCCCAATAGTTGGCTGTATACCATAGTTTAAAAAACCAATACAGAAGTAAAAACTTCGAGATGTATTCTGGTATAAAATCGTTTATTTAAAACTATAAAATGTCATCGATTGCAGAACGTTTTCGTTCTAAACAGAACATCTTCAGTGCATCCTGCCGAGTATTTTGAAACTAGCACACTGTAAATAGTGTTAACATCATCATATATGGTTTACATAATGGGCCAATTCAATGGGCACAGACCAACTCAAGAGTTGGTCTGTGCCCATTGAATTGGCAAGTACCTAGTATCTTCGAGCAGGGAACCATGGCACCCTTTTAGCATGTGTCCACTTTATCCATTAACATCGACTTGTAGTCATAACATTTTAACATATTACATTATGTAAACCATATATGATGATGTTAACACTATTTACAGTGTGCTAGTTTCAAAATACTCGGCAGGATGCACTGAAGATGTTCTGTTTAGAACGAAAACGTTCTGCAATCGATGACATTTTATAGTTTTAAATAAACGATTTTATACCAGAATACATCTCGAAGTTTTTACTTCTGTATTGGTTTTTTAAACTATGGTATACAGCCAACTATTGGGATTTTCCCATTGATTTTTTAATATATTATTAGTGTCTTTAGTAAATATATTTATTATAATTTTTATGTCTGTGGATTTGTTTTCCTCCTTATACGTATTATTGAAAATGTTTATTTTCAATTAATGTATCTGTCACCGTGATTGTAATTATGTCCGAGAAATGATCGACTGAATACAAACCGGTGGTAGCTGATCGGTAGAGCATTCGCCTAGGGATCGAGAGGTCCTCTGTTCAAATCCCGGACATTCATATCCTTTTTTTTTTAATTTTTGGTATTCCTTTTGTTCTTTTTAAAATTAGTTTAATATTTAAATACAATACAAAAAACTGTTTAAGTAGACAGGTATATTGATTTCGTTGAAATCATAATATGAAGTTAGATTATATTATAATAGAAGTATAACTTCTTACGTGCGTACAAAGTACACACACACATAGCAGCATAATAAAATGACATATGTACCTATTTTAAAATGACGATAACAAAAATTGATGCAAAAATTAAACTAAAAGTAAACTTAAATCTAAAAAGTGGTTGCGTTTGCATTTAATCAGCATAACGCAGTAAAATGTTCAAATTAAAATTTTCTCGTGTTATCCAAAAGCGTAGAATTATATTCAGATAATATTCTTTTAACACTCTCACACACTCCCAATGTTGATATAAGGAACAGGAACACTTTAACAAAAGCCTCGGCTACCAAACTGAAAAACACAGGGAGGAACGGAAGGGACACGGACCATGTTAGGAATAAACCTTCGAGATAAAATAAAAAACGAGGAGATCAGGAGAAGAACTAACGTGATTGACGCCATCGAAAGGATAGCCAGGCTAAAAGGGAGATGGACAGGATACATAGCAAGAATGACAGATGGGCGATGGACAAAGAGGTTATTGTAATGGAGACCAAGAGAAGACAAGAGAAGTGTCAGTCGGCCATCTACACGATCGACTGAAGATTTAAGAAGATAGATAGAGACGACTGCAGAGAAATTCTTGACGAGTAGAGGAGGTTCGGAGCCACACAGAGTTGTAAAGCCAGGATGATGGTGAGGTAGCAGCAATTGTCTAAGTACCCCATTCAGTAACAACAGAAACAGAAGGCAATGGAACTTTTTCCGCAATTGCCCTAAATGTTTCTACAGCGGAGACCGGTTTCTAGGCTTTGAACATTGATTGGTTGATAAATATTTGATTTTATAAAAATATTTAAATATTTCGCATAAATATCTAACATATTCTCTGATATACTATGGACTATGGAATAAAATAATTGGAAAATACCAGGCTCGGTTAACAGATGCTAAATCGACAATTCTTCAGATTTCTACCCTCGGACAAATTTTAGAAAAACACTTGAGTATGGCGTAGATATCCATCCATCCAATGGCCTTACAACCCAAACCGGGCTTGCGCTACTTTAACAAGCTTCTCCAATCATTTCGATTTACTGCTGTTCTTTTTCATGAACGCGTTTTTACGAAGTTTTTAGCAATCTCTTCTACTTCGTCATCCCATCTCTTTTTTGGTCTGCTAACAGATTTTTTCATTGCATTATTGCATTTAGCAATTTTCTGGGGATTCTGTTCTCGTGCATACGGAGTACGTGTCCTGTCCACCGTAAGCTCTGCAGTCTAGTGTATTGGGCTAGTGTTGCTTCGCTATGTTGTTCGTATATTTCTTTATTATATCTAGGCGTAGATATACTTATCACATATTTATTGACATTTTACGATCGATCGAATTTGCTACTCAGGTAGGAGTGAATCAGTGGCTTCACCTATCAGTTGAAGATAGTTGCAACAAGCTCATGATGCTGCAATTTGTGACCAAATGATGAGAAATAGATTACGCTTATGCAAATTAGTTGACGAGAGACGTCTGTACATACTAAGCTTATATCGCATCGCAATAGCTTTTAATTTTGACTAATTTGGTTTTGTTTTCTTTTTAGTTTGGATAGAAATTTAGGCACAAAAAAAGACAGCAAGAGAGGTAACTCCGGAAACTACAAGGAACAACAAATCCTTACCAGAATACATCACGTACCGTAGATTTTTGTTCCGCCGTTCTAACCTTAAGCGTATTCAAGATGGTAGTAACCATTTACTCAGCCCCTAAAAAAGCCTCTGACAGTTGGTGTGTCACCCCAAAGTAAGTGTATAGCATTAGGTTTATTTTTTAATGACTATAAACGTTACAATGCATTCATAACAGATTATTGGTATTTAAAGCTGCGATCCAACGGAACGTGGCATGGCATGCCTTGCGAAATAGAAAAAGATAAAAAATAAAAACTAAAGATGGGAATCAACCAGTGGCGGCTGGTCAGGGTCGGTAGGGTCGGCAGTGCCGACCCACACATTTATGGACACATTATAGATTTTTTTAAATATTTAATTTAATCAGAGTTGATGATATTCGTTTCTGTGAAATAAAAAAAATATCTGTGAGATAATACAGACTAAATTTTATTCATTGTTTTTAAAATAATTCGATCGATCGCATACGTTAAGTGATCTCTGTGTGCTGCACAGTGGTCCAAAACGATGAAAAAGTTGGCCAAAAATGAAGTTGTAGTTTGATTTCGATGAAATTTTAGGTAGTGGGGTTTGAGGGGTCGCTCATCATGAAAATAGAGTCAAATTTTAGGAAAACAAAATGGCGGATCAAAAATTAGAGGTTATGTTTGTGAAATTTGATAATATATCATTTTTCACTATATTTCAGAAATTTTCATTGTATTATCAATTAAAATTCAACTAAGTTATAGTTTAAAACCGAATGTATGGTTGTCTTAACCATAAAAATAGTTGATAAGTTTCGTATTTCGGTTGTTAGTGAAAATCAAAATCTGGTATATTTTGAGTTGGGATTTTGAAAAGCACATATGTTTAGAGTTGCAAATAACGAAATGACTGTGTAAAAAAATATTTATTCATTAATTAATATAATATTACAGTCGCTACTTAATACTTAAACTTAAAGTTTTTATTGTGTATTATATACATATCAAGATAGTTTTAAAAAGTACATGACATTAAAAATCGTAATCCAACTCGCATTCATCGTTATCAGAACGTTCACTGTCACTTTCTTTCGCAACATGAAATTTCGCAAATGTTTGAACAAATAAATCTCGAACTTCAGGCGGAAATGGTTTGCTCACTTTGCTTTCATAATTTTGCAAGCTGGAGATGAAGGGATCCGAAGATGCGAGTAGCCGCTGAAAAACATCTTCCATTGTCTTTTCTCGTGAATACTTACGAGAAAAGTTTTCACGATAACGTGTGATGTCTTTGTTTCTGACTTCCTGCGCATCTTCGGATAATCTTCCAATAGGTAATGGCAAAGCTTCGATTATGGCGTGACCATGAATAAGTTTTTTTCTTTTATTCTGCACGATTTCTTCCACTTCTTTTTGAATTTGGGCAGCAACTTTTTTACGTCGTTGATGGAATCCAAATGTATCGTGCAGGATGCGGGAAGTTTTTTATTGAAATGTTTTTCCAAAAGTATTATCTGCTCGTTTATTTCATTTGGCAGATCGTTTTTCACTACTTCAAAAATTTCCCTGCGAGTATAACACAAATTTCCCTGTAAGTCCCAGAGCAGGGTACTGGAAAGTAAAAGAAAAATTCTATCATATATTATCCTGAAAATCACAATTATGGAAATTTAGTGCGTTAAAAAGAACACCCTTTCTAGAGCATGTCTAGAGTCTAGAGCATTTTTCTGAGAGAACGCCAGGTATACAAGTACAGGCGCCGCCTGTACTTGTGATGACTCTCGCGGTCATCGTCGCTCGACGATTGGATAAACGCGTGCGGCGCGAAACAATTTCATGCTACACCCAAAGTAGCAAAAAGTAGCAAGAAATTTTGGATGATTTTGATTTCAAATAGCATTACTTTTACTAAAAACATAACTACAGCGTGGGATCTCGCGGGTTCATAACTATTTTGATGATTTTGTGAAGATAAATAAATAAATGTTAATTTATTACAGGTGCTTTTTAACGCTACTTTCTAAATAAAAAAAAATATACTTCAGATTTTTAAAGATTGAAATTTTTTAACATACCTTCAGGATTCCCCTCCATTTTACGGATTTACAATCCGACACACCGTTGAATTTTGCTCCCACCGACACTGTCGCGTAAAGATAGACAAATAGGCGCGTATGAGATGCACTCCGGCGGAGCCGGATTCTGACTGACACACAAGAGCGAGTTTTAAAGCTACCTGCCTATTTCTTTCAGGATAATACGTAGACCCTTTACAATAAAACAAGGTAAAACTAAAAAATAAAAAAAAAGTTTTATTTAGTTTTGGCCAGCTTTTTTGTCCCTTTGGACCACTGTGCGCTGTGCGTAAAAGACTTTTCAAAAATGATCCCATAGCCATGCACCCGATTGCGATTGTGTGTTTTCGGCAAGCCGTCCCCAGATTGAAGATTTGCTTGTAATAAGAAGCTATGGAATATTAGCCGATAGGCAACCGATTTAATACAGTAATTTAATATTATCTCTATAGAGATGTGTGGCGCTGGTCACAATACTTTGTTAGGAATTACCATTTAGGTGACAGGATGAATTGGAGGATTCGTTACATCAAGTTAATTATAGAGAACAAATAAAATTGTTTAAGAAATTTTCTAATTTACTTTCTGACTCGAAGACATTTAGCGACGTACCTAAAACAGCACAGAATGAAAGAATCAATTAGTAGTTACATAGTAACTACATTAGCAGCACATGGTATATTCCCTATTTAAAAATAAGGTGTTGGAGAAGTGGAAGGGTGGTGGTTGACAAATGACAGATGTATGTAAAGAGGTGTCCCCCTTAGAACACAAATCGACCTGTTACCTACTGCCAAATATCGAGGTGGACTGTTTTCTTTGGCCCACCCTTTATAGTATATACCTATAGAGGTCAAGAAGGTCAAGTCACCAGTTAAGTGTAATATTATACACTTTTCATGGTAGCAAACATAAATAATGACGTTATCATTATAAAAATCATATGAAATATGAGTAGCCTTTGGTGACGATATTCTGCTTTTTCCTACTAACCATTTGTTTTTTCTTGCAGCAACTTCGACGACAAGAAGGAAAAATCAAACTCTTTCCAATCCAAGAAAGATATCAAACCACAACCGAAGGCAAACTCCTACGGAGCTTGGGGACCAACTTTTAAAAATAAAGATCACTTTGCTAGCCTTCATTATTGTTAGTCTATAAGATTTTGTACGAAATTTAAATGTATGTGGTTGGATATGTAACTTAGAGGCTTAGTAATAAATATATTTTTCTAAATTTGTAAATTTCATTGATTTCAATTGGAATGTAAAGTTAATTAAAGTATTTGGGGACAAAATGTGTTTTTTTGTGAGTATAAATGAAATAAATGCTCTTTTATAATTACCTGTCATCTTTCGTATTGTTATATCATTTGCTATATGTTGTTATTAACTCTATGATTGAAGATGATAGCACCTACCAACGTACCAACTCTCGACCATAGAGCTGGAGTTTAAAACCTACAAAACTGACTGACCCGTCGTATTACAGATTACAGTTCTTATAAATGTTCTCGTCGAACAAGATTTTTTGTATTTCTACTTTTGTGATACAAAATATTGTTGAATTATTTCGATATTTAATCCCCTGTTATTCAGCACATTCTTATAAACTATTTCCTCCTAATCAAATCCTACTTATCAAATAGATATTTCTCTGTAAAATTCAAAGACCAACAATCCAGCCTCTGTCCTATTAACTTCGGAGTTCCGCAAGGTAGTGTTCTCGGCCGTTGCTTTTCTCACTCTACACAGCCGATATACTAGAGTCTCATAATACTACGATCGCTTCCTTTGCTGATGACGTAGCAGTACTAGCTGTAAATGAAGATCCCATACAAGCCTCACAAGACCTGCAACACCATCTGGACATACTCAGTGAATGGTACACAAAATGGCGAACAAAAGTAAACGAAACAGAATCAGCTCAGATAATGTTTACCAACCGCCACAACACATTGTAAGAATGGAAAATGTACGAATACCAACAGTAACAGACGCTAAATACCTTGGCCTCCATCTTGACCAACGTCTTACTTGGAAGAAACATATCCAGACCAAAAGAAGACAGCTAGACTTGAAATTTCGGCAAATGTATTGGCTCCTTGGGCGCAGATGAAAACTCAACATCAAAAACAAAATTCTTCTGTACAAAGCAATACTCAAACCTATTTGGTACTACGGACTACACCTCTGGCCTGGGGCTGTGCAAAGTCATTATCACTTAATATCAAGATTTCAGTCTAAAGTTCTAAGATCAATACTGAATGCACCATGGTACGTAAGTAATCAAACACTTCACGGAAACTTAAATATATCTTTCATCAGAGAAGAAATCCATCGAGCCACGGAGTCACCAAATGAGCGTACCATTCACCATGAAAATGAGTTAGTAAGGGAATTATTCCATAATGGCCCTGTCACAAGGAGACCAGATAGAACCTGGCCTCAGGAAATATTTTAAAACTTAAACATAAATAGAATAAGATGAGTAAGATGAGATAAAAATAGAACAAGTAAATTTGTTCCATGTTTTTGGGCATGAAGAAGAGTCTTCCAATGATGTCGACATCATTGTAAGTCTCTTCTTCATGCCCAAAAACATGGAACAAATTTACTTAATACTCTTTTAATGATGTAGATTGTAAATAAACATAATTACATAAAAAAAATCAGTACATAGTTTTGATCTTCCAGTTATTGAGTTGTGACAATAACTTTTTCAAAAGTTTATGGATCAAAATAACTGTACAGTAAGGTCTCTTTTTATGCGGATTATTTTAATTCGATTTTGAAGTTGTGCGGTTTGTACTTTTTCATACAAAATTTCTATTATTTACAACTAGTAAAATATTAATATCAACTATTCCCATCCAGATGCCAGTAATCTGAGAGTTTGCAATTCGGGTATTCCCCTTGTTACATGATGTAGCATGTAGCTATTAAATCAATCTGAGTTTCGCATTGAAATGTATAACCTGTAATTGTTTTGAAACTAAATTTAAATGTTTAAGTATTTAAGAGTTTAAAATGTCGCTGATTTCAAGTTTCAGTATAATAAACAGAACATTTTGATTTCTGGATTAAAACATTTAATAAGTGTCGTAAAGTTTTATGTTCCATTAGAAGAGGTTTTTGCAATGTCAATATCGTTAGTCTGCGTTTTTAATTTCTTCTTTAAGATTTTATTTGGCAAAATGGAGAAAAAAACATCAAAGACATAAAATACGGAACGTATCTCTACTTTTTCAATGCAAGTAAAGTCTTTTTTATGCGATTTTTCTATATGCGATTTTCTGTAGAACGTATCCACCGCATAAAACGAGACCTTACTGTATATTGTTTAATTTGTTTCAAAAATATTTCGTCTTAAAAAAATAAAAATTTTCGATAAAAATTTCACTTAATAACAAATAAAAAAAATTTAACACCACTAATGTTACACATTTTGATCCGTTTTTTGTGCGATTGTGAATCATTTATCGATTTATCCAAATATATACTCTATCTATCATAGCGAGTAACTGTGCTTTTCTAGTTTCCTCAGAACGGGAAGTAAAAACTTCGGGCTTAAAAAATATTCTCCCACATATAGGCTATTGATTATGTACTATAGAAAGGAACTACAACGTTAACGGGGTTTTATTATTTGATATGGTTAATGAATCTCTCTATATGAAAAAACCGCGGAGTGCTACCATTTAAAGGGGTGCGTTTTTGAGAAATGGGTGAATTAGTCCCTGGGCACAGGTTACATTAGGGTGAGTTCTATGCACTTTTGGTACAAACACGTCTACATACAAATTGTTCCTGATTAAATTTCCTATCTAAATATAACTTTTTAAAGTCAAAGATACTTTTTTTTTATAAAAATATATTCAAAAGAAAAAGCACAAAGAAACCCAAAAGAAAGAAATTTTGTTTTTTGTCCCATAACTTTTGTCCACGGGGATATAGGTATAGACATTGCTTCACAGAAAAAAAACTTACATAGGTATTTTCTCTTTAAAATGATGTTTGGTAGTTGTCATTAGGATTTACATTTTTCGAAATATGATTTTTCAAAGTTCGCCACTCACAGCAATTTTGGTCAATTTTCCTTGTTATTTCGCAAATATTGTTTTGTAACTTTTTTCTACGTAACTTTAGGCATATGCAATGGTACATGTAAGAGGAATAGAAATCAATTACCTTTCAAATGTTCTACTGTATAATGTTGTATGGCTTCTTTTAAAGAGGTTATCTTTTTCAAGATTTTATACTTATAACGAGTTTTTATATTTTTACGATTATTTTTTAAAATGCAAAGTGATGTTTTCTAAGACCAATGTTTATGTAATTTTTGTAATAGAAATAATTTTAAATAATACAGGTAAAAAAATATCAAAGAATCACTCGGTTTCCATTATTTAAATATAGATATGCACCATTTTAAAGAACAGAAAGTAAGCCCTCTTTATTGAGCAATATAATATATTATATTATAGTACATTCATGTACAAGAAAAAAAGTTATAATGAGATATTTAAAAAATAATCCTAAAATCAAAAATCGTTGCAAGTACTTATTACATTTTGAAAAATAATATCTTATTTAAAAATAATCGTAAAAAATGTAAAAAATAATATTTTTTTATATTAGGTATTATATAATATATTATATAATAATATTATTTTATTTTTATATATTATAAAAAATCGTTAAAAGTATAAAACCTTGAAAAACCATCATCTCTTTAAAAAAAGTCGTACAACGTTATACAGTAGACCATTTTAAAGGTAATTGATTTCTATTCCTATTACGTGTATCATTACATATACCTAAAGTTACGTAGAAAAAAGTTACAGAACAATATTTGCGAAATAACAAGGAAAATTGCCCAAAATTGCCGTGAGTGGCAAACTTTGAAAAATCATATTTCGAAAACTATAAATCCCAATTACCTCTACTAAACAACATTTTAAAGAAGACATGTAGGTTTTTTTTCTGTGAAGCAATGTCTATACCTATATCCTCGTGGACAAAAGTTATGGGACAAAAAACAAAATTTATTTCTTTTGGGTTTCTTTGTGCTTTTTATTTTGAATATATTTTTGTAAAAAAAAGTATCATTGACTTTAAAAAGTAATATTTAGATAGGAAATTTAACCAGGAACAATTTTATGTTTATATGTTTGTACCAAAAGTGCATAGAACTCACCCTAATGTAACCTGTGGCCAGGGACTAATTCACCCATTTCTCAAAAACGCACCCCTTTAAATGGTAGCACTCCGCGGTTTTTTCATATATAGATGTCCATTGACCATATAAAATAATAAAACCCCGTTAACGTTGTAGTTCCTTTTAGCTATCTTATTTTGAATATAATCAATAGCCTAATAACTTTTAAAGGTGAGTCCGAATCCGTCTTATTTTTTGTGTATATCTTACAGTTTTGGAGGTACAGTTTTGTACATACTAATTTTCTAACGGACAGATCAGACAGAAAACTAAAACATTTCTTAGTTTTAAGAAACTAAAAAAAAGGAAGTTTTTATAAATATTTATTTTTAATGAATAAGTAGGTACCCATCTTCATAAATAATCCTGTACATGATTTGCTTAGAAATAAAAGAAAAACAGACAATGTAGTTATTTCTGACATTTTACTATTCATATGATACAATATTTTTGTTTTAATCTTAATACATCTAAGTACACTAAAATACTCCACGAATTCAGTTGTGGACTGAAACTATTAAACTTTTCTACTAGTTTATGTCACAAATGGCTGAATAGTCTTTTGCTTGTGTTTGCCGAAATGTTTATTCCACAGTTTTTCGAACAACAGAATCAGTAGAGACGCTGTAAAACCTACAAAACACACAATGAGTTCGACAATTCACTTAACAAAGAAAACAAAATAAAAAATAGTTAGCTATACATTATTTTTACTCTAGTGTCAAAGCCAGCTCTTCACATAGAAAAGTACAGGTGGACCATCATATCTGTGCAGTCAAATTTTAGACAGATGCGCGTGACCTAAAGAGAGAAAGTATTCGGATAAAATGAGATATGTCGCTACTCTGTATTGTACCGATAATCGTAAATTTCAATATATGGACAGCTTATTGAAGAACAAATTATCTGCAAGTAAATGTAATAATAGACCAGGGCGCATCTGTAAAAGTATTAGTACATAATTTGGACGTTGAGAGGTGACTCAAATTTTTTTGCAGAAATTGCTTGAAAATAACTCAAATAATAATATTTGAGTTATCCTCCCTCTCAAAAAGGTCCGAAACATTGTTTAAATAATCAAAAAGTCAAAAAATTAAGAAAGTATTCGATTTTTTTCTTCGTTTTTTGATTATAATTTTAAAAGTATTCATTTCCGAGAAAAGTTGTACTGACATAAAAGTTGTGTAATTAAATTTCTTACAACAAAGAATTGGTTAAAAATTTCAAAAATAGTCACCCTTGTTGCAAAATAGCAATACTTGCGAAGCATTTTACGTTTTTCAACCATTTATGCTAGTCCACTTAGGACCTTCATATTTCACCCAGAAAAACTTTATGATACAGTAAAACAATACTGTAAATTTCAATAAGATCGGTTCAATAGATTTTGCAAAATAAATTTTTAAATCCAGCTTTCGCAAAAAAAATTCATTTTTTCAAAATGTTGCAGGACTGAAAATAAAGCAGATAGCAAGTTGAATTTTTTTTGCGTATAGAAGTGTACTGCACCTTTCATTTGCAATTTGCAAAATTAAAATCGATTAACTACCACGGCGTGAGACTTTTTTATAAATAAACATTAATTATTGGTGCTACGCGCAGGACAGCGGAGAGTTTGCTCTGATTGGGCATTCCAATGACCTTTGATAATGATTGATACATTTTAATTTTTATTACATTTCGATATAAATAAATAAATTTGTTTATTGCAAAATAAAAACACATACTATATCCTTTGAAATAAAACTTATTTTAGCAAAAACTTTCTTTGTTTTTTTTGTTTTTTTTATGGCATTGACTTGGGTGTCATTTAGCCAGTCACAACTTTTTTTTTTTGTTTTCTGTTCATACATAAGGAAGGCAATGAGGTCCTTAGAGTTCCATAGCAAACTCTTCTACAGCTCTCTACTCAGTTCAAAAGCTGGCCGCTATGGACTGTCCAAGTTGCTCACCACATTTTCCATTATGTATCTTCTTCTTCTTTTTAAGTTAGAGAATATTTTAAGTTAGAGAATAAAAGTTTATTATTTTTAAACATATGCAATTGTTTAAACAATATTTCACAAACAATAATAAAATTAGTTTGGCTTTTGTGGAATTAAAATTTTAAAATACAACAAAATATAGAGTAATAAAATAATATATTAGATAAAGATTGGAAGAAATTTTGCTGGAAATCAACTTGTGTGAATCGAACACCGCTGTCCTGCGCGTAGCACCAAAAATTAATGTTTATTTAAAAAATTTCCTGACGCCGTGTACAGTACACTTCTATAAGCAAAAAAAAAATTCAACTTGCTATCTGCTTCATTTTCAGTCGTGCAACATTTAAAAAAATGATTTTTTTTGCGAAAGCTAGATTGCAATAGCTATTTGTATAACAAGGGAGGAAAGTGCTACTTTTCCTCCCGAGAATGAAGTTTACTGCCCGACGCGTAGCGGAGGGCAGTAATCAGTCATGGGAGGAAAAGGCAC
Source organism: Diabrotica virgifera virgifera (assembly GCF_917563875.1). Classification (NCBI taxonomy): domain Eukaryota; kingdom Metazoa; phylum Arthropoda; class Insecta; order Coleoptera; family Chrysomelidae; genus Diabrotica; species Diabrotica virgifera. The sequence continues at coordinate 290,970,479 of NC_065443.1, forward strand.
TTTACTCCCATGTTATACATATGGTTTTTCCACCTTCCTCAAATAACAGTCATTTTTTCATTTTTACTTAATTTATTTATGTAACTAACCAACAAAATTTATTAGAATTAAAACTAACAAGTAGGTACAATATAACTGTCAACTGTCAAATATAAGTCAAATTATTAATGTAAACATTGTTAAATCAGAATAACAATTTACTGTTTTTTACCATTCTGCAAAATAGAGAATGTTTTTAAATAAACGTTAAAATGTATAGATACTTACGTAATAGAAAATAGATATTGTACAGGGCGCCAATAAGTTATATTTCATGAATGAAATACCATGACGTCACTTTTACTTTTCCTCCCTAGGGAGGAAAAGTACAACTCTGCTCCCTACAATCAGGTCCGGAAAACTATACTTTCGGTAGAGGTAGGTGGAAAAATCTATTTAACCGATCTTAATGAAATTTACAGTGTTGTTTTACTATATCATAAAGTTTTTCTTGGTAAAATATGAAGGCCCTAAGTGTAGTATAAATGTTTGAAAAACGTAAAATGCGAATACTGGTTTTTGTATGTTTTTTTTACAATTATTGCTATTTTACAACAAGGTTGACTATTTTTTAAATTTTTAATTAATTCTGTATTGTAGGAAATTTATTTACGCAACTTTTATGTCAGTACAACTTTTCTCAGAAATGAATAGTTTTAAAGTTATAATCAAAAAACCAATAAAATAATCGAATTTTTCCTTTATATTTTGACATTTTGATTATTTAAACAATGTTCAGGACTATTTTGAGTGGGAAGATAACTCAAATATTATTATTTGAGTTATTTTCAAGCAATTTCTGCAAAAAAATGAGTCACCTCTCAACGTCCATCTCAAAACAGATGCGCCCTGGACTATAAGGTGTATTACCCAGAGTGAAATTTGAAAAGTGATTATGTATACGCTGTGAGCTCGTACCTACGTAGAGGGGATATTTACAAATTCGCGAACGCTAGTAGTGACAAGTTTGTAAACGTTTACTGGAAATTTGACATAAATGTCAAAGTGATTAATTTAAAATTAAAATTAAAAACATTAATTATAAACAATATTAGTTGGTCAAAGCTGTGGTATATATTTTTACCTTAAATATACTTACGTTTTAAATACTGAATTTAAGTTTTTTTAATGTTTCGTAATATCTAATTATAAATAATCTATTATAATCTTAGCGCCATCTACACGATTATTGTCAAAGTGTCCGAAGTAAAAATTGATATTTTATCAATAGAACGTCAAAATGATTAGAAAAATCTTAAAAAAATCGATTACAATTTAATTACTTTTTTGCGTTGTAAATATTAAGCGATAACAATTAAATAATAAATTTAAAAATTACCGGTAAAAGTTGAATTAGTAACCACTAGGAGCGACACCAGCGAAGCTCAGAGCGTATACCTACATCATAAAAATAATACTATACGCTGTGAGCTCGTACGTAGAGGGGATATTTACAAAGTCGCGAGCGCCAGTAGTGACAAGTCTGTAAACGTTTACCGGAAATTTGACATATATGTATGTCAAAGTGATTAATTTAAAATTAAAATTAAAAACATTAATTATAAAAAATATTAGTTGGTCGAAGTTGTGGTATATATTTTTACCTTAAATATACGTTTTAAATACTGAATTTAAGGTTTTTTAATGTTCCGTAATATGTAATTATAAATTAATCTTAGCGCCATCTACACGATAATTGTGAAACTAAGAAATTCATATTTTATCAATAGAACGTCAAAATGATTGGCAAAATCTTAAAAAAATCTATTACAATTTAATTACTTTTTTGCGTTGTAAATATTAAGCGATAAAAATTAAATAATAAATTAAAAAATTACCGGTGAAAGTTGAATTAGTAACCGCTAGGATCGACACCAGCGAAGCTCAGAGCGTATATGTATATGTACGTCGGAATTGCAAAAAAACCTTAAAAAGGGATTAGCTGTTGAACAACAATCTATTTTTGTCTACTATTCCATCAATACGGTCTCGATCTGCGACAATGACGTCAAGCTGAAATAATTCTTCTTCTTCTTGATGTGCCTTGATGTTAGCTATCATCATGGCAATCTTTATCTTATCTGCAGCAGTGCGGGAAAGCTGCACAGATGTTGTGTTGAACCAGGATCTCATGTTCTTTTACCAGGATGTTCTTCTTCTTCATGAATCTCGCTTTCCAAATATTTTTCCTTGTAGGATGGCTTGTAGGAGGGCATATTTGCTTGTTACCCACATGCTATGTGTTATAAAATAAACATTATTAATAATAATTTACTTAATAATCGTCTAATCCATGTCATTGTACGAAACCGGCACCGGCCAAGGTTCACTTACTTAAGCGATAAAGACAAAAAATAGTCCCGAAAAAAGTATGTATATTTGAAATAAACTTATATAAAAATTGTATAATATTTCATACCCATAAACAGCACAAAAAAGCTTCCCTGCATATCATCCAGATTCACTGTATGGTTGTTTACTTCAATGAGATGCCTGTTCTTCCAACATCTGTCCCGCTTTGGCAAATAATCCTTTAGCCATTTCTCTATCAATCCCATTTGATGTAATTTTTTAATCCTAAAAATATAAGAGGTATACTTATACGTGTTCTCGTATAGTGGGTAGAAGTTTGAGAGACATGGTGCAGTCTTTTACAAGGCTTGTGGACGCGGCAAGTGAATTGGGACTTGTGTGTAAACGAGGAAAAAGCCAAATATATGTTGGTTTCTAAAAACTCCCAAAATATCCAATAGAGAATTCAAATCAACAACCATACCTTTGAGGAAGGCAAAGAATTCACATAGTATCTTGGTTCGCTAGTAAACGCAACAAACACGACAAGCGACGAAATAAAAAGACGCATAGCAATAGCAAACAGAACTGTTCACGGTCTCCAGAAACATTAAAAAAATAAAAATATAAAACGTGCATTAAGTACACTCAATATATACAAGACCTTTGTTCAATCTCAAATATTCATCATTCATATCCGATATTAAACAGTATATTTTTATCATCCCGTATATCACATCAACCAATTTGTTATTATATTTAAACATGTGCGGGCTATTTAATTTGTTTAGTTGTTGCAAATCATAAACAATATTTTGGCAATCGACAATAATTGTGCTGACTAAATAAAAACTTTTGTTCTTTTGGTAGTATGGGCTATGACCCAATTCATGTTGCCAACAAGAGAGAACATACGTTTAGATTCAGTCACTAGAGTCAACTCAACCAGGCAAGATGTAGTTTCATCAAGGTAGTCTCATTTAATTTTCATACGAATCACATATCGGTACAGCAACGTCTCCCGGGGGTTTAGGTACCCTAGTGTCGGCCTCTATCAATAAATTATCTAAGTGCATTTTGGTGTTTCAATAAGAGACGATAGATCTCCAACTGAGCCTGAAGATTAGACAACCTTAATAAGGCCGGTTTTGATATATGGGACTGAAACGCGGATCTTATCTCAAAATGATGAAAGACTTCTTGGTATTTTTGAGAGAAAAAATCTTAGAAAGGTTTTTGGAATCGTAAATGAAAATGGGCTACGGAGTCGAAGATACAACTTTGAACTATATCAGTTATACACCGATCCAGATATTGTAAAATTCGTTAAGGTGCAGAGACTTTGATGGGCTAGGCTAGACACATTGCTAGGATGTCAGATCCCAAATATACGAAGCAGTGGCGGATCTACGGGGAGGAGAAAAGGGAAATTCCCCCCTAACAAGTTCCAAAATTTAAAAAAAATTGAAACATAATAAAAATATATTAGCTGTCATGAGATTTAAACCACAGACAGACAAATTCAACCCACTAAACACGCTAGTTAGGAAAATTGAGGGAACTTAATGCACATAAATTGTTATTATTTATGTCTTTTATGTTGTTTGGGTTTATCTTTTTTATGTCTTTTGGTCATGTTTCATTGGAAGTTCCCCCCTAAGGTAAATTTCCCCTCCCAAGGCAAATGTCTAGATCCGCCACTGAATTATGAAGAGATTAGGATTTTCAAAACCAGAGGGCACAAGAAGTAGAGAACGACCACGAAGAAGATTGATTGATGATGTGGAAAAAGACCTAAAGATTCTAGGTGTCAGAAGTTGGAGGGAAGTTGCCAGGAACCGAGAGGAGTGACAAGTTGGTGAGCAGGTCAAGATCCACAACGTATTGTCGAGCCACTTATGATGATTCGTGTGTTTTATCTAAAGATCAGGGGCGTAACAGAGGCCCCCCAGCATGAAACCTGCGGAGGGCCTCAATATGTCAGGGGCCCATTTTGTCGTCTAATGTAAAAATGTGTTATTGATATTTTACGCAACGTTTTTTAAGCAATGCAGTATTGAAAATTAAGTTTCCCATCAGATAGATACAATGTATCGTATTTATGTATTATAGGTCTGGATCCCACGTATGAAAAAAAAGTTGATTAATAGCAAGCTGAAAATGTGTTATTAGCTTAAGGGTGTCTAGTCGGACAAACATTAATATATGGGAACACTGGAACAGGGGAAGTTTTAACTGTGGAACAGGTTAAAAATTTGGAACGGTCAGACCACGAAAACGGCACATGTATTTTGTCCGACAGAACAGACTTAAACTCTCCGAACACACCGAGAGAAAAAAATTCTTGACATAAAGAAACTTTATTAATATTTAAGAAAGATCGACTTGGCATATTGCCTAAGAAATATATCTTTGTATGTAAGATATAATTTTCTAAAATATTTCAAATAAATTCTATTATAGCCAAAGAAATATATCTTAAACATGATTGAACTATCACTTTCTGGCAAACTTCAAACCCATTTATCAGAAAGAAATTACACTTGATGTTAATTAATTTTATTAGTCATAAAAATATATTTTCTACACATTACAAAACTATTCTTTCTGAGCGATAATATTTCTTAGTAAGGAATATTATTATTTTACTATTAATAATTAATGTATTTAATGTTAAGAAATATATTTCACAGAGATAAACGTATATTTAGAGTTAAGTTAATATTTCTTGAAAATAAAGTGATATTACATACGGCGAAATAAATCATTGTGTTAAGGTAAAATCATTATTTATTAATAAAACAAGATATAAAACGTTATTATTACATACAAATATTTTCTCCACTCTTAAACCACTGGCTTCTACACAACAATAAAAGGATGGAGAGGCAAATCCAACTTCCTCAAATTTTCCTTCTTTTGTTAATAGCTCCTTGTGTATCAGCAATGCACTAAAACAAAATCGTTATGTAGAAAGAGTAAACTTACTTTAATAAAAATTTTTTTATAAAGATATAGATATTTATTTTGACAAATTTAGGAAATAAAAAAAAAATACACGGCCCCACATAAGAACTATTAATACTAATAATAATCAACCATATTTAGTTCAAACATGGCATTATTTAACCTACACATCTTTGATTATTTTTTTCTTTTTGTTAATGAAATATTAATTATTTATCTGTATAATATTAAGTCACACAATAAACATTGTTTAGCTAAAACATGAGGGAAAATACAACCAATGTAAAACATTGAAGCAGACATAATAATATGTAATTTTCTTAATTTTTATAATCTAAAAGAGACAGCATACCTAATCATTAAGAAATTTTATTACGGGAAAGTATTATTAGTTTACATCTAAGTCATTTAATACATATTAACTAATTCACGGTTTTCGGCAATAACATTTCTTAACCATAAACATATATTTCTTTTAGACTAACTGATTTCTTTATCTCAAATAAATTAACAGAAAACATCCTTAGCGTTGCACCCGCCATGTTTGATATAGCGTTGTATTGTATATTTTTATAGAAGACGATACATTCATGAAACCTATTATAGTTGATACTCATAAGTATACACATTTTTAAAAAGGTACTTACATGTATGAAGTTCTACCATTTCTGGAAGGCCCCGCAGTTGGTTAATAACTCCTTTCTTAATATTGTTCTGAAGCTATTTATTATATCATTCTGTCCCAGCTTTAAATTGTGGCATATTTCCCAGTTAGAATAATAAGCTCCTTTATTTCAGAGTCGTCCATCATTATACCTAAAAAGCATATAAAGATACTATTATGTTTCTTTTTAACCATTCGGATACGAAACAATATTATTATTACATCTTAAATTACTCAATTTACTTTTATTTAATACCTATATATGTACGTACCTTCAAAATATCCGTTAATTTTTAAAGAACACCAATAAATCAAAAACCCATCTATATGAACATGAACATATCACGCCATCTTGACAAACACTGACGACCAAATCATAAATAGTTAATCTGCGCAATTCATTTGTGGAAGAAAATCTCTTTGCAAGTAACATTTCGGTATTAATGACAAAGTTTTTATTTTATAACCACAGTTACTACAGAGGGTATTTCTGAAGAATTATTTCTTGTGGTTTAAAATATTTATTTGATTGCAAGAAAATTTCTTGTTCACAAATATAACTATGGATTAACTTAACATTATATTTCTTATACTGCAAAATATTTGTAGTTTTCAATTTAAGAAATAAAAACTTTAGGATAAAAAAATTAAATGTAACTATTAATGCATTTCTTAGTATTGAAGAAATTATCTGTAAGAAATTATTGAGTTGTGTTTAAAAAACTCGTTTCTTTATATGTGAACCGGTATCTTTAAGTTAATAGGATATGTTAACTTTTAAGAAATATTGCTCAAAGAAATCGGTGTTTTAGGAGAAAAGAAACTGTTCTCTCGGTGCAGAGATTAAACTCTCATGCAAAAATCAGGCTGCTATTTATCACCAAATTGGCGTTTTAATGAGTGGAACATGTAGAATATGTCAAATGACAGGAATTATGACAGGTGATAAATAGCAGTCTGATTTTTGCATGAGAGTTTAATCTCTGTTCGGAGAGTTTATGTCTGTTCTGTCGGACAAAATAAATGTGCCATTTTCGTGTTCTGACCGTTCCAAATTTTTAACCTGTTCCACAATTAAAACTGCCCCTGTTACAGTGTTCCCATATATCAAAGTTTATCCGACTAGACACCCTTAAGCTATTAACAAATTTTCAGCTTGCTATTAATCAACTTTTTTTTCATACGCGGGATCCAGACCTATTAATAAAATTAAAGTTGTTCATCTCATAAAATAATACTACCTATGTAATAATGTAGTCGTTTATTAATTTTGTTTCTATTTTATTCTATATTAATAAAGATGACAAATGTACCTAAGTTGTCGTAAACAGTGCATGAATACACTAATAGCCCAGTAAATGACTGCTTTGTAGCGTAATTATCAGCGTCACGATGTATTTGCTTGGCAATTTGAATTTAGATTCATATACTTATTCTCCACTTTAAAGTTGGACTTGTGCCGTTGGTCGCTTTTACTTGGGGGTGAAAGTCACCTTTTCTCGTGGGTGAAAAACATACGTTTAAAATAAGTACGTAAATGGACAAACTAACTAATTATAAGCAACTTTTGTTCTATAGAGCTTCTTTATCTAAGTCAATAAGTACTTTTCAAGTTACTTGCGAGTGAAAATGTTTATGTTTCAACAAAAAAAAACCACGTATTCGGTATATAGCTTATAAGAAACTAAAAAAAATTGTGTATCTATTCATGAAGTCTATCGAAACAGTAAAAGCAAAGTTGTAGCTTATGAAAAATTGTTCTTATTAGTTCAATCGAATATTTCAATGTGAAATAACCAACAAACGAAGCACTTATCGGGGAAAGCTTATTGAAACTATTCTTAATGTTTTTGTTACGTGCATGTCAAATTTCATGTCATTCCAAGTGGTTTTTTAAAAATTAGAGCAAAAACCGTGAGTAAACGTACTATAAACCGTTATTTTTGCAATAATTTATTAATAACAAAGTCGGAACAAGAAGTTTTCACCCTATTCGAGAACGGAGCCAAGGAAGTTGGTCTTAAGGTCAACGAGGACAAGACCAAGTACATGGTGGTTACGAAGAACCCAAGACCAAGGGTTAGACAAAACGTAACAATTAATGAATACAACTTTGAAGTCGTCAAAGAATTTAAGTACCTGGGAGCGATTATAACATCTGAAAATAAATATGAAAAGGACTTAGCAGCCAGGATCATTGCAGGAAACAGGGCATATCACTCATTAATGACCCTACTTAAATTAAAAATACTCTCAAGACCAGCAAAAATAAGAATATATAAGACAATAATTCGTCCCACAATAACGTATGGAAGCGAAACATGGACTCTGAATCAGCGGGAAACGACAAAATTACTGGTACTTGAAAGAAAGATACTGCGGACTATCTATGGGCCTTGCAGAGACGAGACAACAGGAGAATGGTGAAGAAGACACAATGATGAACTCCAGACAATATATGGAGATGAAAACATAGTACGCTACATTAAAGCAAACAGAATACGAGGGGCGGATCACGTGCTAAGATCAAGTGACGAAAGACTTCTGAATGCCACATTCTGGGAAAGGCCCGATGGAAAAAGGTCAGTTGGTCGCCCAAGAAAGAGATGGAAGGACGCAGTAGCCAGTGATCTACGCAAAATGGGAGTACAGCAATGGGAAATAGCTGCTCAGGACCGACAACAATGGAGGGAAATAGTAAACGCGGCCAAGACTCACATAGAGTTGTAGAGCCAAATGATGATGATGATGATGAAAGTCGGAACGTGGTTTAAGCTATCACGACTAGTGACAATGGACTTAGCTTATAAAAATGCTATGAAAAAGACTACAAACTTGCAGTACATACCGTATTTCGATCTTTTCGGCGAATAAACAATTATTTTGTTATTAACAAAATAACAACACATTTTGAGTAATCGCGACTAGTCGCATTCGATTCAGCGAACAAAAATACACCAGAGAAGACCTTAACACTATCAATTTATTTACAGGGCTTCTAATAATTCCTGAAAAATACCTAATTTTACCATAATTTGTTAATAATAATTAAACGCACCAAATTTGGGCTTCCAGACCACTTCCATTGGATTCAGCGACCCAAAAAACCTATAATATATATAATCGGTTTAAAACGTCCTCCGACGTCTTCCGATGCCCAATCTCCATGCATCTCTATCTTCCCAAAGGTCTTCGTCTAAACCTCTCTCTCGGATCTCTCTGTCTATTCCTTCTCTCCAGCTCTTTCTGGGTCGGCCTCTTTTTCTCTTACCATGTGGTGACCAATCTAGAATCTGTTTTGGCAAACGGTGTTCTGGCATTCTCTGCACATGTCCATACCACTTTAGTTGTTGTACTCTTATATCTTCGACAATCGTATGTGTGACTCCCATAATCTCTCGTATACGTTCGTTATTAATTCTTTCGAGTTTTGATTTTCCTGCGGCACGTCTCCAGTAGTCCATCTCAGTGGCTTGTAGTGTTCTTTCAGTAGTTGTCTTTAACTGCCACACGTCACTTCCATACATTACTATGCTCTTTATAATAGTGTTGTATATTCAATGTTTATTTTTTTTTTGGATATATGTTGATCCCAAATAATACTATTTAGTTGAGATATGGCCCTTCTACCTTGAGTGTTTCGTTTTTTTATAGCCTGATCTGATTTGCCGTCGTCCGTGATTTCTACTCCTAAATAAGAATATTTATTGTTGTACTTAATGTGTTGTCCGTCGTTTAAAACTAGATTCTGTTCGTTGCCACCGATGTTCATGTACATTGTTTTCTCTATGTTAACTTCTAATCCCCATTTTTTGTACTCTTCGATTAATTTCCGAGTCATGTATTCCAGATCGTCATAATCGTTGGCAATCACAATTTGATCATCAGCAAAACATAAAGTGTACAGGTTGTTATTATTTAATTGTATACCCATGCCGCTGCACTTCCGCTTCCAAAGTTTTAATGCTTGTTCCAGATATATTTTGAAAAGTGTCGGCGATAGGCAGCATCCCTGCTTCAGTCCTTTGTCTACTACAAAACCTTTGGAAACATTTGTTCCTATTTTAACTTTGGCGTTGGCGTTATCATATAGTTTTTCCACTGCTCTTATGAGATTTGAGTTGATGTTCGTTTGTTTTAGAGTGTTCCATAACTTGTTTTGGGGGATGCTATCGTAGGCCTTTTTTAGATCAACAAACAAAAAGTGGACTTCTTGATCTACAGCAACCTTTTTTTCTATAAGTTGAGTGATACAAAAAAGGTGGTCTATGGTCGATCTACCAGCTCTAAAACCCGCCTGTTCTTCTGCCTCCATATCAGTGTATTCTCTTTCTATTCTATTTTTGATCATTTTCCCATAGATTTTACTAATGGTACTAGTAACTGCTATTCCACGGTAATTGTCGCAGTTTTGTTTGTTTCCTTTTTTATGTAAAGTTGAAATGGTAGAGGTTTGAAATTCAGCTGGAACCTCTACTTTGTTTATGCAGTTTTGAAAGAGTATTGTCAGGTGTTCATATAGTTTTTCAGTTCCATATTTTATTAGTTCTGAGGGTATATTGCCAGGTCCGGGTGCTTTTTTGTTTTTGAGTGAAGTACAGATATCCTTTACTTCCTTTTTCGTGATTCTTATAGGAGATGCTTCGACGCGTATGTTTTGGTTATTTTCTTTTATTTTGAATTCTCTTCGATCTTCTTGCAACAGTTTACTGAAGTACATGTCCCATGTTTCTAACGAAATTGGTGAGATTAAATCTTTTTTCTTGTCGTTGGTCCTAAGAGATTTAATAAGTTTCCAGCTTTCTGTACTTCTGGTTCCTCCTATATATGTATTTATTTTTTGACAGTTTTGATCCCAGGATTCATTTTTTTTTCTGTCTTATCATTTGTCTTACCTTTGCTTGATGGTTTTTGTAATTAGACCAATTGGTATCTGTTTTTGCACTTAAATAGTATTCATACTTTTGTTTCTTTTGTTTTATCGCTGTGTCTATTTCTTCATCCCACCAGTATGGAGTATTTTTGTTTTTCTTTTTGTAATATCCAAGGGCTTCTTTTGCTGCAGAGTGAATACTTTCTTTAATGTAATTGTAGTGGTCTTCGATGTTATTGAAATTTATGTTTTCAAGCTTCTCGTTCAGTCTGTTTTGATACAATATTTTTACACTATCTTGTTCGAGGGTATTATAAAAACCTATAATACCACCATCAAATCGCGGCGACATAAAAATATACACGGGACCCCCTATGTTGCGGGACCCCTAGACTAAAATCTCTTGGTTAGGACCATTATCAATTAAAACGACATTTTTAATTTTAATCTGCTTGTCTTTTGTGCAGTGTGTGTTATATGTTAATTTCTGACATTACTTAATTTAAACAAATGTTACCACATTCAAGGATATACCCCTAATAGTCCAGGGTAACAAGGTTTTTCCCATGACACTTGAGCAGCCAGGGTACTGAAGCGTTTTTTCGACAGGTAATACCTATAAGAGCAAATTGTAATTATTTCCTGTATTTATTTATAAACAATTAAGTGTCAAAAAATGGCATTTTTCCCTTTTTTTTTCAAATCAATGGAAAACAGTGAAACTTACGGTTTTTTTAGTACAAATATCTTTGAGATTATGGAAAAAGCTTTAAAATGACGTATTACAAAGTTTGATATACTCATTTATTGTTAATATAATTGCGAAAAAAGGTTGGAATTGCAAAAAAAATTAATTTTGCAATATCTATTGTAAAAATTAGTGTACAGCTTTGAAATTTTTGTCATATAAGTTTTCTTTAGTGCTTAATATGTGATAAAAATTTCAAAGCGATTCATTTAATTGTTTAAATTTTATTCAATTTGTTTATCCCAGAGAGCATTTTTTTTGCAATAACATAAGTCAGAAAAAAATGACGTTAGAACCATTCCACAGGTGTCAAATGAAAGAGCATGAGCTATGTTTTCAACTTAATCTAAAAAAAGCGAATAAAAAATGCATTTATTAGTAATAAATAATTATGCAAAAGTACCGTAAATCTTTCCTTATAAACTTTTTATTTTGTTATATAAGAAATTATATATATTTATTACAATTTTTTATCAATTATGATATAAATAACATTACTTGGTAGTTGTGCACTTAAAACAGGGTAAAAAAGTTAATTTTTTTGGAAAAAGGTATCCAAAAAGTTTATAAGGAAAGATTTACGATACTTTTGCATAATTATTTATTACCAATAAATGCATTTTTTATTCGCTTTTTAAAACCAAGTTGAAAACATAGCTCATGCTCTTCCATTTGACACCTGTGGAATGGTTCTAACGTCATTTTTTTCTGACTTATGTTATTGCAAAAAAATGCTCTCTGGGATAAACAATTCGAATAAAATTTAAACAATTGAATGAATCGCTTTGAAATTTTTATCACATATTAAGCACCAAAGAACCCTCATTTGACAAAAATTTCAAACCTGTACACTAATTTTTACAACAGTTATTGCGAAAATATTTTTTGTTGCAATTCCGACCTTTTTTCGCAATTATATTAACAATAAATGAGTATATCAAACTTTGTAATATGTCATTTTAAAGCTTTTTCCATAATCTCAAAGATATTTGTACTAAAAAAATCATAAGTTTCACTGTTTTCCATTGATTTGAAAAAAAAGGGAAAAATGCCATTTTTTGACAGTTAATTGTTTATAAATAAAAATGGCCGCCAGATCCTAAGCAGGAAATACCTACGATTTATTCCTATAGATATTACTTGTCGAAAAAACGCTTCAGTACCCTGGCTGCTCAAGTGTCACGAACAGGGTATATTTTTGTCTTATTACCCTGGCCTATAATCTGACAAGACGCCCCTGATGATGCTCTAGGAGCGAAAGTAGGTATACTTGGACAATATTTAATAAATTCAGTTCTCGATATCTGCATTTCATTTTCATATTACATTTGGTTAATTCAACAATTAAAACCTATTATAGTACTACAAGAAAACAGCTTCAGAAAAATATGAAGCTTAAAAAAACGGTAATAGGTAGATATGATTAGTTGCTGATTAGGCGACTTGAGTACATTTCCATAAAATATTGCACAGACTATCATAATTTGTTGATAAAGCTACAAAAATAACAATTTTAGAAGGATAAACTCTAAAAATTTGAGATTTTTCTAAACAGCAAATCGGTATAAATAAAACAAAGATTGTAAAACCCAAGTTCTAACAGAGGTCAAGCTACTGTGATAAAATATAGACAGATGTAAAAATAACTTCTAAAAACAAACAAGTCATGCTACAGAATGTAATGCATATCCAGTTGTTTTCATATATAGAACAAAGCATTCCAAAGAATAACTGAACATAGATCAAAATGCCTTTTGCTTATGGTAGAGGAGCGCAAGCGGAGATTTTTGCAGTTACTCGAGCGCGTCAGATTATCATATGGGGAGAAACCTGGTACCCTGCAGATGTACCTCTACCATATATTGGCTAATATAATACATAATATAATACATAACAAAGGGGGTTCCTTAAGGGGGACCCGAACAAAAAAATCTATCCTTAAAAAAACTCGAAATTGTCAGATTATCGAATGATACTAAACACGACTTTCCACGGAGAGGGGTGGGGGGTAAATTTAATATTTTAAATACGAATCCCGCGATATTTCGCGAAATCAACATCAGATCGAAAAACTGTAAAATACACTTATTCAATATTTTTGAAAAATCTATCAAATGGCACCAAACACGACCCCACACGGAGGTGAGGTGGGGGGTTACTTTAAAATCTTAAATAGGAGCCCCCATGTTTTATTGCAGATTTGGATTTCTTACGTAAAAATAAGTAACTTTTATTCGAAACATTTTTTCGAATTATGAATAGATGGCATTATAATCGGAAAAACGATTGTTGGACATAAAAAATTAAATTAAAAAATGGCAAGCGCCCACTAAAATGGAAAACTTTACTTAACTTTTTTTGGTTTTAGGAACTACTCTTCACAACCCAATAGGTCCCCATAACGCTCGAGTGACTGCACATTTAGCATACTTTGCTCCCCTACTATTATGGGGAAATGCAGTGCGTCGGCTTCGCTTCCTACATTTCTTCATCAGTTTTTATTCTGGGTCATATCATCATATCAATAATAATTTCCTTCACAGATCATACCGTCTCTACCATCTCTTATTTGGAATTAATCTCCTAAACCGTCCAGTAATTTGAAATTTAGCGATTTTTCATATTAATATATGCTTAGGTATCATCAATGGCATTAATGATACCACACCCAGATATTTATCCTGTAGTATACTTATTTTTAATTTTCCTTTTTTGTAAGTTCACTCATCCAAATAGGGGTATTCTAATTTCTGCATCGTTGTTCTTTATTTTAATGGTGTACTCTGCCCCACCACAGTGTCCTCCTTCGTGCCATAGGCGTAACCAGGACAATCCTAAGGGGGTTACAACTACTGGTAAGGGGGGGGGGTTACAACTGCTGGAAGGTCTCCGAGGGGTATGGTGTTAAGCATATAGAGCTCAAAGTACATCCCAATGGGGGGTTATAATCCCCAAAACCCCCCCTGGTTACGCCTATGCTTCGTGCAACCTCAAGCAAATATCTCAGGGTTTGAAGGTAAGGTTAACATACAGACAGAGCGTTTAGTTTGATGTCAGAAGTGTCAAAACAAAAAGCTCTAGAATTAATGTGTTTCAAAGAGATTTCACCATTTGGCATTTCGCAATATCATCCTAACAAACCTGAACTTCGCGTTTTTTGCTCCTCTGTTAATAGCTTCAGAACAAACTTTGTAGCCACACGTTGTATGTTCAGTAGCTGGGTCAAAATTTCGTGGCATAAACCAAATGACATGTTGCATTTTTGCAAAAGATGGCATAACCCAGACATCTAAAGTAAAAGTTTTCCTCCAACACCAAATTGTTCTATATGGTCCACATATTGTTCAGTAAAAAGTTAGACCATTTTGAGTGTCCGGTTTGGGGGGAGATGGGGAAGAAGTCGGTAAATTAGTAGTTTTTTTACGTTTTTCGTCAATATTTCTAAAACTATGATTTAGCGTAAACAATTTTCTATTCAAAAATGTTCTACATAAAATTTAAAACAAAAAAGATCCTACACATAATTGTTATAAAATCAACGGTTCTAGAGTTACGGAGGGTGAAAAGTGGAGGTTTTCGATACTTTTTATATTTTTTGGGCAATTGATGATGATTTTGGGTGGTGAGGTTGACGTTTCATTAAGGGCTTATAACTAACATACCATCGGCCACTGAAAAAGAAAATTTTATTTACAAAACACAATCCTGTTAAAGAAAATTTATTTCATCAGTAATAACATTATAAATTGCCCAAAAAATATTAAAAGTATCAACAACCTCCACTTTTCACTCTCCGTAACTCTGGAACCGTTGATTTTATAACAATTATGTTTGGTAATTGATAGAAAACAAACGTTTTCAGTTTTTTATTGTTAGAATTATGTTTGGACCTTTTTTTGTTTTAAATTTTATGTAGAACATTTTTGTATAGAACATTGTTTACGCTAAAGCATAGTTTTAGAAATATTGACGAAAAACCTAAAAAACTACTAATTTACCGACTTCCCTATCCTCCATGCTATGGCATGCTGGACGAGCCATGCAGTCCATAGTAAACATCCCGAGGTATGATCGGGAACACTAAGTGTATTAATACCCATATGCTTATGAAACGTTCTTTTTAGTATTTTTCAACTTGTCTTGAGTGAAATGTTTTTAATCTTTCCTATCAGCCTCTCTTGGCTAACTGTTTCTTCCGACCCCGAATAGCTATTAGGTTTCCAAGGGCAAACGGGTCACTATATTTTCTTTTACTACACACTCTAAAACTCGCCAACACGCTTGCCAGAGTTTGAAGGTCCTGCCAGCAATTTCCCTGACCAAGGTGGCGCGGCGGTCAGAACAGTGTTGGAGCAGAGGGTGCTAAGAATCATCGGAAGAAACAAGGTCACCATAGCAAACGACAAATGCATATATTATGTTCCTATCTACAAACTCTATCAACAGAAACAATTACTTACTCTTCATTAATTTTAGGTAGATATGGAGATTCTGGAGCTACTACCAGAGATAATTTTTCATCAAAGAATTCCTCAAGACCTAGAATATAAAATTTTAGTAATACCAACGAAATTAAAGACCACAATCGACATATCTACCTAAAACAAAATCACAGCGACCTGTTTTCATGAACTGTTTTTTCATAATGAATTGTAGTTTCATCTTCCAATCGATATAAACATGTTTCCCGTCTTCTATATTTTGTATAATAGCATCATCATCGGTAGATGCATGCCTTGATCTTTCTTCGAAGATAGTTCTGTACCTATGTTCATTTGATGCCTGAAAACAAACAAAAAAAGAAAGAATCAGCAAATTGAAGATGATGAGAACAAAGGAAATAACGGAGAATTAATTAAAGAGAGAAATGAAAAGAAAGGTAATAAAAGCTAGACATAAATGTAAATGACCCATAACTTTCGTTAGCAGAGAACAATGAGATTAAAAATAAGTTTCCAAAAGCATAATGCAAAAATATGAGACCCCAGTACTAGAGGATTGAAGTGTGTTTTGGAAAATCAAGAGGAAATGTTGGGTACATTTCGATACCATCTTATACGCAGCAATCATAAGGGCAATTATGATTGAAAGGAATAGGCAAAGTAAGTTACAGCTGGATAGACTGCATGCTGAATAGCCGTGTGATATACGCAACAAACATTACTGAAGGAGGGGTGTACAGTGGCAGCATAGCTAGCCACAAGCTGTTATAGGGGAATCTTATCTCCTCTCTTGTAGAATCTGGTCATGAATAGATTGCTATCTAGACTCAGCAACTGCAGGTATCACGTCCTGGGCTATGCGGATGACCTGATCATCTAAGCCTACAACATTGGTGTGGTTGCCAACTGGTTTTGCACTTTGGTAAGCAAAGTGCAAAACTTGCTAACCGAAGAATTACAGAGACTCTGAGCGACACACCAGCAGCAGCTATGAAAGTCCTACTGGACCTCCTTTCTCTGCATAATATCATTATAAGGGGGAGACAACAATGATGTATTATAGAGTGCGGGAAAGCTAAGCAACCAATAAATAGTTAGATCATGACACAGTAACATTATAAATCATATCCCATTATGGATGATGACTTCTGAACATTAAGTTAGTATATTGGAATCATCATCATCATCATCATCATTCTCTTTGCCTTATCCCTATGCGGGGTCGGCTATATACCTATATTGGAATATAGACCCAATTACCTTTCCAGGTAGACATCTGCTTATGAGGGGGATGGGACAGAGGAGACACACCACCCAGGTCGCTTAGTTGTATCTGGTATAGAGATAGGCCTAAAACTGCAGAAGAGATGGGTGTAGGAATGTGCAGTAGGGGTGTAAATGTAAATATAATACATGGAAGACGTACAATAAGCCAATTGGGTGCATTACGAACGGTTTCTAGCAGACGACTATAAAGAAATAGAAGTAAATATCCTCAAAGGATTGCTAAGATAAGACATTAGGATAAAAGGAAGAAACGATAAGAACTAAGATATACATCGACTTAGGAATAAAACTATCATCGATAACAATGCAGAGAGAAACATATAAACCAATGAACAATTTTTTTAGCAGCTAACAATTTAACACCCCTGTATGGTTGCTAAATCCACTATCAGGCGCCTCCCCAGGTGGCGGATAGGGGAATGCCTCTCAGGTATGGGTGGTACCGAGGAAATGAAATACTCGAGGTGGACCAAAACTAGTACATGTAAATGGGAAGCAGCATTTTCATTACTGTTTTAAGCTGGAGAAAAAGTTTCGGAACAGTTTAATACTGACACTTTTAGGAGACAATTACCATATTAGATTGATATGTCTAAAACACTGCGATGGGAAAGGCAACAGAAGACCATCCCATTATAGTCACTCTAAAGTCATCATGGCATGGATTAGTGAAAATAATTGCTAAACAAATTAAAAGGATTCGAATTGTGGTGCTATCGAAGGATCCTAAAGATATCGTGGATTTCGCATACTTCCAATAAAGATGTTCTTCAAATGATGAATTCACAACGTCTGATCATAAACATCCTAAAGAGGAGAATAACAGAATACTTCGGTCATATAATTAGACGACCTAAATACCATCTACTTCGCTTTATAATATTAGGAAAAGTGGAGGAAAAGATATGGATTGATCGAAAGAAACTTTCATGGCTGCGTAATATTAGACAATGGTGTGGCTCCACAGTAGAAGAATTATTTCGCGCAGCAGCCGATAGAGAGAAGTTTCAGGAAATTGTAAACACGATGACCGCCAACGTCTGAATACCTAACATGGCACCTAAAGAAGAAGAAGAACAATTTTTTAATCTTACCCTCAATTCCCTTTCTAAGTAACTACCTTCCCTGAAACTCCAACTAACTGTATCTTTGTGTGCGATTAGATCTTCCAACGTAGTTATGGGGATGTCGATTTTGGGGAAAGTGAGGAAGGCTACCAGATTGCCGCAGTATGTGGTAGCCATTATAAGTACTACCAGCCACCAGGCTCCTACGAGTAATCGGGCACTGTCTGCGTATGGTAGGTGCATTCCGCCTGAAAATGAAATGCATTTCGTTAACGATACAGTTCGATATAACTTAAGAAATATCATTTTTTAAGGCTATATCAAAATTCAGTTAACTATGTCTCAATGGAGACCTATATGGATATGCCATTTCTTCTTCTTAACATGTCATACACCAAAGTGCGTAATATCTCATTACTAAGGTTCTGTTCTTGGCGGCGTGATACAGCTCGCCTGTGTTGTGTGTTCCTGTCCATTTCTTAATATTCCTTAACCAGGATAGTTGTTTGCAGTTTGACTGTGGTATTTCATATTTTGCTTCTCTTAATATGTGCCCAAGGTAACTGCTCTTGCGTTTCTTAATTAATTCAAAGAGTTCTCTTTCCACGCCGGCTCTCTTAAGGACGTCATCGTTTCGAAATCTATCCACCCACGGTATGCGCATCATTCTTCTCATTGACCACATTTCAAATGCTTCAAGTTTGTTGATTGATGTTCTTTTCAAAGTCCACGTTTCCATGCCATAAAGCAAGATGGACCATATGTAGCACTTGACCGATCTGTAGTGTATTTCGAAATTTAGGATTTGATTACATAGGAGCAGTTTGAATTTCATAAAAGCTTGTCTTGACATTTGTATTCGGGTTTTATTTCATGTTGTGGATCCCATTGGTCATTGATTGTGGTGCCAAGGTATTTAAAGGTTTTCAGGCATTTTATACCATCGTCACCTATGCATATTATCGGGGGTCTTCTGAAGGGTTTCTGCTAATGACCATATATTTCGTTTTCAAAATGTTGATCTTGAGGCAATACTTTTTACCTATGCTATTCACCCTATCTAATTGAAAATCTTTATACATTTTTAATGTTTAATTTATTTACTCTATTTGGAGTACGTAGGAAGCCTCCTCGTTGGAGCTTTTACCACGCTGAGCAGATGAGATGTGAATTATATATTGTAAAATTCCCTCATCTTCCTATAGTCTTGGCATCCGCATCGCTTGTATTTTTTAGAAGCCTCGGAGGTTGTTACCAGAGAAGGTTCCCACTATTTTCAATCTGATGGGATATAGAATAATATTTTAATATTGTTTTATGTGTTATTAGATTCAAAACTTAGTCTTATTAAACTTTGTGTTTTTCCACGAATACCAGCTAAGGTTTTTTATTTGTTGCCCCCTTCGTCACTTACTACTTACCTTGTTGTAGTAAAGCGCCATACATGTACCATATGCAGTTTTGGATCGATGCTAAACCTCCTTTCATAGCTATTCCTTTATATTCATAAACAGGACTATGACGATGGATAAAGTACAGTAGCGGCCCCATTGATACGATAGCAGTGGCTAGGCCCAACCATGTCTACAGAATATAACATAAACATAATATTTTTTTGAAAACACTTAGATTTGTAGTTCTAAAATAAAACATTTACCTGTAATGTAACATAACGTCAAAAGCCTATTTTTTATAAGATAAAATATCTCTGGATACTTTTAAAGAATATTAATAGCGCTTTAATTTGGGCTCAGATCTTTATGTTGTAGACGTTGGGGGCAAAATAATTGGACATTGAGACGCAAATCCCCACGTTGGGCGCCAAGACTGTAACCCACATTATTTTGCCTCTTGTATTAGCTCAGCCGTCAGAGGAAATTTGCGTCTGTTTCTGTATAAAGATAAACATTTACAGGGTAAAATGTAGAAAAAAAGTGTAAATGATAATACTCAAGTGATTTAACAAGTCCATTGGCTGGTTTCCCCCCCAGAACAATAGTATCACTTGTGAGGTGTGTTCAGGGTAAATAAAATTGCAATTTCCTGTTAAAATAATGAAATATATTATATCTAATCGACGTCTTTCCTAATTTGTGATATTTTAAGCTCTCGGCATTTGTATTGTAAATTTTTGGCTCTCAGCTTTTCTTTTTCATCAAATATTGTAACTTGAGACGAATTAAGAGGCGAAGCTTGTTTACAAGAACAAGGATCTTGTTTACAAGAACAAAGATCTTGTTTACAAGAACAAGGATCTTGTTATTGTAATTATATTGTAATTGTCTTTTATGTAACTAATACTTGTTTCTTACATTTTACATTGTATTTACCTCATAAAACAGCAGGTAAGAATTATATTTGAGATCTCAGTTAGTGCTAAAGACGAATTAACGAGAGCTATACGTAGCAAAAGTAAAATACATTTGTCAATAAAACTATATCTAAACTGGACTTACAATAATTTAAATAAAACTTACATTGGATAGAAGCTCTGTAATATCAAATACGATTTTATGATCATAAATCAGACAATTTTTACTAACAACACTGTTTTATATTGTAACTTACATCCATAGTGAACGGAGAAATAAAGAGCAAGGCTCTGCTGAGCTCTTTGGGCCTGGATACCAAAAACGTATAGGTCAAAATAGTGATCGGTCTGGTGAAGTTTACCATTAGCTTCATGTCGTCGGTGACTGTGACTGCGCATGCTCCCAAAGCTACCGTTTTGTTTTTTATTAAATCTACTAAAATTTTTGGCACTTTATTGGTCAAGTCGTTATTTGTATCGTAAGAAGTAGAGTTAGAACTTCCTAAAATTACACGAAATTAAATTACAGGTACTATGTTAAGTCACAATGACGACCTCTCGTGGATTTCGGCTGAACTAGCTTTGAGGGTGTTTTCAATGTCAAACGCTGAGCGCATATGCATTTGAAAGAAGTTGGTAATATTCATTATTTATTTTTACATGTTTTTTTTACAAATTTTATATACAAAATCGACGGCAACTTTTATTGTAACATGAAGATTCCACGTTAATCATTATACAGGGTGTCCCGAAAAGATTGGTCATAAATTATACCACACATTCTTGGGTCAAAAATAGTTCGACTGAACCTAACTTACTTTAGTACAAATGTGCTCATAAAAAAAGTTACAGCCCTTTAAAATTACAAAATGAAAATCGATTTTTTTCAATATATCGAAAACTATTAGAGATTTTTTATTGAAAATGGACGTGTATTATTCTTTTGACACGAACATCTTAAAACAAAATTATAGTGAAGTTTGTCCACCCCATAAAAAATTTATGGGGGTTTTGTTCCCTTAAACCCCGCCCCCCAAACTTTTGCGTTCCAATTAATTCATTATTGTGATACCATTAGTTAAACACAACGTTTTTAAAACTTTTTTGCCTCCTAGTATTTTTTCGATAATCCAGTTTTTATCGAGATGCGGCTTCTTTTGTAATATATTTACATAAAAATTTTATGGGGGTTTTGTTCCTTTAAATCCCCCAAACGTTTGTGTACGTTCCAATTAAACTATTATTGTGGTACCATTAGTTAAACACAGTGTTTTAAAACTTTTTTGCCTCTTAGTCTTTTTTTGACAAGTCACCTTTTATCGAGATCTTTTCTTTTATCGCTTCTTTTTTAAAATATACCTAGAAATGCAAATTATAAATAAATTTTCAGATTATTAACAGGTCTCTATAATCGTATTTAACCATATACAAATATGTGGTGGATTCGACAAATATTCAAAATATGTCGATAAACACTGGCTTATCGAAAAAGTACTAAGAGGCAAAAAAGTTTTAAAACATTGTATTTAACTAATGGTGCCACAATAATGATATAATTGGAACGTACACAAAAATTTGGGGGGTTTAAAGGAACAAAACCCCCATAAAATTTTTATGGGGTTCACAAATTTCACACTAATTTTTTTATAAGATGTTGCTGCCATAAGAATGCCACATGTCCTTTTTCAAAAAAAAAATCTCCAAGAGTTTTCGATATACGAAAAAAAATCGATTTTCATTTTGTAACTTCAAAGGGCTGTAACTTTTTTTGTGTGCACTATTGTATATAGGTAAGTGAGATTCAATCAACTTATTTTTGACTCCAGAATCTGTGGTATAATTTATGACCAATCTTTTCGGGACACCCTGTATACTAGGTCCCCAATAATTAATTTAAACCGTGTAAAAATAAATAATGAATATTACCAACTTATGGTTCAAACTTATGGTTAAAACACCCTCAAAGCTAGTTCAGTCGAAATCCACGAGAGGTCGTCATTGTGACTTAACATCGCGAATTGATAAGTAATCTATATAGTTTCCTACACATTTCCGTAATATTTTTTGTTGTTGATTATTTCAGTATTAAAAGATAATACAAGCTAAGACACATTTTTACATTCAATTAACTCATGCTGGATCAGAAAGTATTCAAAGATTCTAAAAAGTACTGAATATTTTTTGGATACAACAAAGATCTTCTAAATAATAAGAAAGCTGTTCTAATCTTTGCTCACCCGTATCAGTTTTGTTGACAATTTCAAGGCGGAATGTGAAGTTTAAGTTTCTGGACAACTCAAAAATCACATCAAAAATTAGTCCACTGTATTCTATAACATCACCACTTGAATTGAATTTTAGAATCTGCCATGGTGGATTCTGAAAAAAAGATAATACTAATTTAAATTTTCATATTATTAATGCAGGGACTGCAGCAGAGTCACTTTGAATAACTGTTTTTGATCTGAAATTTTTGATCTATAAAAACCGTAAATAATAATAAATAAAACGAAATCCAAAGAGCCGGAAATCTAAAGATTTCTTACGTTGGAAAACAAATTCTGGTCACGGCCTATATCCAAGCTTTCTACAAAGCAAACGAGTGGTAGATGAAAGATGTGGGAATCTACAATTTGCATTCCACGACATGTCTATTTATATTCGCCGTGTGCAAGTACTTGGAGGGGATACGAGAAACGATTGTGAGCGAGTAGCGGAGAAATCTTGCAACTTTCTTAAATAATTCATTGTCAAATAAAATTTTCAAATTGACGTATATTTCATATCTACTGTCAATGAAGAAGAAAAATTATATGTTCTCCACAATATTGATATATTGTGAAATTATTATATAAAAGTAAATTTAATTAATTGTATTTTGCTTGTAGTAGTGCATTTTAATAATTAATTTTAATATATACAATTGTTTACCTTTTAATAACATAACCTTAATATTACTTTTTCTTATTATAATTGTTTTGGGCTATGGCCTTAACAATTGTCCAGTAACCAGGGCCAATATGATTGGCCAGTATAATTAAAAGTGCGAAAAATGTTGCAGAGCTATGAAACCAGCTGTCGCTTTTCCGAACTTGCACGGTCACATTAGGAAAAATTCCACGAATTTGATTCTTAGTACTCAATTTGCGAGTAAACGAAGGTAAAGAAAGACACATTAACATAGAGACCACCACCATTCCAGCGACTCGTGGTGTGCTCTCTATAGATAAATACCATAATACGAGTGATGCGTTATCTGCACTACTTTTTAACCTTGTATTTGAGAAAACCATCAGGTCGGCCGAAATAAAAACAGAACTGCTATCGGTTCAAGGTCTCAAGCTATTACTAGCATACGCAGATGACATTCATCTCGTTGGAGACTCCATACTATCCATAAAAGACATTTTCAACAAGGTGAAAGGAGCAACAAGTGAAGTAGGGCTGAAGATTAATGAAGAGAAGACAAAATATATGTGTATAAATAGAACGACATGAAGAAACAGGCTAGGACAAAATGTGACAGTCAACACCTTCAATTTCGAAAGAGTATAACAATTTAAGTATTTGCGGGCGGCCGTAATCATAGCTGACAACGATGTTATTGAAGAAATAAAAGACAGAATCCAATCGGCAAATCGCTGTCTATTCGCACTGGATAAGCTTATAAAATCAAAAAATCTTACAAGAGGTTCCAAGATCAAAATCTATAAATCCATCGTCAGACCTGTACTAACATATGGATGCGAAACGTGGACCATGACCAAAGCAAACGAAGAAAAGCTCAGACGTTTTGAACGAATTATACTTAGAAAAATTTTCGGACCTCACTACGACATTAACACAAACCAGTATAGGATCAGAATATAGCAATAGACAACTATACTATTGAACGTGTGGATGCCTTCACATATTTGGGTACAGAAATCAATTAGAATAATTCCGTAAGTAGCGAAATTAAGGCAGTATTTTCAGTGGAAATCGTACATACTATGCTAATAAAAGATTGATGACATCGAAATTATTAGTCAAAAGAAACAAAATGACTATCTACGGAACCTTAATTAGACCCGTGGTGACCTACGGTTGTGAAACCTGGGTGTTGACGAAAAGGGATGAAGCCCAACTCAGGACATTCGAGAGAAAAATACTGAGAAAAGAATATGTCCCGGTGCAAGAGGAAGACGGCACATGGAGAATCAGGAGAAACGACGAGGTTAATGAACTGAATGAAGGGTATGATATTGTACGATTTAGATAAAACGGATATGAAGACAAGACAAGACAACACGACAGCAGTAAGACAAGAAAATAAGAAAACGATAAAGAAGATATTACAGTGGAAGCCGGTAGGAAGGCGAAAAAAAGGAAGGCCCAGGACGAGATAATTGGATGAAGTGGAGGACGACCTGAAAACCATGAATATAAGACAATGGAGGAGAAGGGCATAAGAGAGATATGAATAGAAGGACATAGTCAGAAAGGCAAAGACCCATCCATGGTTATGATGCCAAAAGAAAGAAGAAGTATAGGATCAGAACCAATATCGAATTAAAAGACAATGACAACGATATTGTCCAAGAAATTAAATCATAGCGACTAATATGGGCAGGTCACGTGCACAGACTTCATAACGAGAGACTTATAAGACTGATATGGGAGGAGATTCCTACAGGCAAAAGACCACTCGGCGGACGTCCCAGAATGCGATGGGGAGATAACATCCAAGCAGATCTCCGGAAAATGAACATTCCAGTTGACCCTAGGTTGATGGAAGACCGAACAAATTGGAAAAAGTTGTACAGTCAGCCAGGACCCAGAGTCAGCCAGAGTTGTAGCGCTACGTGATGATGATGATACTACGCGTCGCTCTGAGGAGTCTAAGAGGAGGAAATATGCATAAGCCAATGGTGGTGGTCTCCGTATAGAAATTAAATCTTAAACTGTTTTTCTTTAAAAAATATACTTGCATGAAATGTTATCATGGGCAGAACTTTTCCTCTAAATCCATGAGCAACGTGTAGAAATAACTCGTCAGTCATTTCAGCTCCGTCGCTTGGTCTCCATGTTCCCACAGAAAGCAGCCTTGGTTGAGCTTTTTGGTCGATAGTCTGGTATTCTACACCCCAAGTTTCACCTGTCTTCATTTGCCAGTAGGTACAATTGTCACATACTCCATTCTTAGAAAGGTAATTCTAAAAACAAAAAATTGCATAAGGGCACTTACTAATTTACTACTAACCAGAAGGTACAAAGAGACAAAGGGTAAGAAGGGAAATAGAAGATCTAGAAGTAAATTGGAAATATTAGGATAAGAGATAATAATAGTTCTGTACTGAAAGAAGACAGAAAATCTCGGAATTGATGCTGAAAATATGTGAAGAACATGTGTGGAGTGAGGCAAGGCTATATTTTGTCTCCTCTAATCTTCAATTGGCGATGTTAAGTCACAATGACGACCTCTCGTGGATTTCGGCGGAACTAAAATTGAGGCCTTTTTTCTTATTATTTCCCTGCTATAAAGGGGGTTTTTAATGTCAAATCGTTGTTAAAATCGTTGCCAGTATTTTCGAAAATCAATAAAGTGAAAAATTTAGTAGTCCCATCGATTAATCTACCAGCATCAGTAGAATCAAAAAGAACGTGTTCGTCCATAAATTTACTCCAAATATTCTGCAACACAACATACAAATAAGAACACTTTTGATAAAATGTTTGTAAGCTTTTAATTAAACCTTTTGTATTAAAATTTATTAATTATATTGATTTTCGAAAATACTGACAACGATTTTAACAACTATTTGACATTAAAAACCCCCATTATAGCAGGGCAATAAAAAGAAAAAAGGCCTCAATTTTAGTTTCGCCGAAATTCACGAGAGGTCGTCATTGTGACTTAACATCGCCAATTTATACTCTAAAAGAATATTTAGCGAAGCTTTACAAGAAACTGAAAAAGGTATTCTACTAAACGATACCGGATAAGCAACATTACATATGCAGAAAACACCCTGGTATTTGCGGACAACCTAGAAGACCTACAAGTCCTTATGAACAAAATCACAAAATGGCTCAATATAAAGAAAACAAAGCTCATGATAATTAGCAAGGAAAAGGGAACAGGAGGTTTACTCTATATACACCAAATCTCAGTAGAAAGAGTGAAGTACTACAACTACCTCGGCAAAATAAAAAATGAAGACTGGAGTGGACTGGACCAACAACCAAGGCATAACAGCGCATATCGGAAAAGCTAGCTCGACCTTTAACCGGAGGGGGGCTTTCATCAAGAGCCACAACTTCTCTGTTAGTATAAAAGTAAGTATGCTGGGATGATACGTCTATCTCTGTCCTTTTTTTATGATGTTTAATTGTGGACCTTTAACGAAGATATGTGCAGAAGATTACAAGCATTCGGGTTGTCGATATATCGGAAAATACATAATTAAAATGCTGTAGACTGACCGAGTCACAAATGAAGAATGAAAAAGTTCTTAGAAGAATGAAGAGGTACTGACTACCATCAAATCACGCAAACTACAATACTTCGGACACATTATGCAAAATGCATCCAGATATGCCCTGGAATGCGAGGTCCAGGAAGAAGAAGAACAGTCTGGTTAAAGAACCCCAGAACCCGGTTTAACACAACATCTGTGCAGTATTTCGGCGCTGCTGCAGAAAAGATAAAAATTGCCATGATGATCGTCAACATTCGTCACGGATAGGCACATCAAGAAGGAGAAGAATGGCTTAATCCTATATAAACATAGTATAGTCAGTCTAGAAAGTTTCCGGAAAAAAAGCAGAATTATAATTTTACGGTATTTATTTCTATCACTTGAAATATAAAATTTCAACAAATAATTCTCTCACATATATATAAAAATCTCATATACTTCCCTAATAGCACAAGGACGTCCAATGGACGTCCATTGGACGTCCTTCACGGACTTTAGGGACGTCCTTTGGACGTCCGTTTTCGTCCGAGGAACGTCCTTTATACGTCCTATTTTGGTCCAAATGTCGCGCTACCGAACGTCCATTGGACGTCCATCTAAGGTCCGAGGGGACGTATATTGGAACTTAATCGGACGCAAATTGGACCTTAATCGGACGTCCTAGGGGACGTAAATTGGACCTTAATCGGACGTAAATTGGACCTTAATCGGACATAAATTGGACCTTAATCGGACGTCCTAGGGGACGTAAATTGGACCTTAATCGGACGTAAATTGGACCTTAATCGGACCTAAATTGGACCTTAATCGGACATAAATTGGACCTTAATAGGACGTAAATTTGACCTTAATCGGACGTAAATTGGACCTTAATCGGACGTAAATTAGACCTTAATCGGACGTAAATTGGACCTTAATCGGACGTAAATTGGACTTTAATCGGACGTAAATGGGACCTTAAGCGGACGTAAATTGTACCTTAATCGGACGTAAATTGGACCTTAATCGGACGTCCTAGGGGACGTGAATTGGACCTTAATCGGACGTCCTAGGGGACGTGAATTGGACCTTAACAGGACGTCCAATTTTGGTCCAAAGGCCAAGTTGTTAAACGTCCAATGGAGGTCCACCTAACGTCGGAGGGGACGTTCGGTGGACGTCATTTGGGCATTCATAGGATGTCCCAGTTTGGTCCAATGTCTTGCTGCTGAACATCCATCTAACGTCCTGGAAGGTCATTCGGTGGACGTCTAGCGACGATATTTAGACCTGTGGAGAATGTATTGTGGGAAATAAAAAATATATTTTTTAAGGAACTTATATTTCATCTTATATCAAATTACAATTATTGGATATTACAGTATTTACATTAAATTACAATACACTTCTCCAAGAAATTAACGCACCACCTTAAATATGGGGTATATTTGATGTCTCGTATTTCCTAAACCTGTTGTCCCATCTAAGTGATGTTTTTATAATATTATAGCCTAGGCTATAGGTTACCTCCTTAAGCTTGTCATGCTGTAATATATGTATATTATATCATATCGCTCTCTATAGTAATGTGATATAATATATATTACAGTATAGCTCCCTGTGCATGACAAGCATAAGGAGGTAACATATTCTAGGGCCTAGGCTAGAATATTATAAAAAAAATCACCTAGATGCAACAACAGGTTTAGGAAATTCGAGACATCAAAAATGCCCAATTTTTAAGGTGGTGCGTAATGGGCTGTATATACAGGGTGTAACAAAAATACAGGTCATAAATTAAATCACATTATTCTGGGACCAAAAATAGTTCAAATGAACCTAACTTACCTTGTACAAATATGCACATAAAAAGTTACAGCCCTTTGAAATTACAAAATAAAAATGGATTTTTTCGATTATATCGAAAACTATTAGCGATTTTTTATTGAAAATGGACATGTGACATGTGGCATTATTATGGCAGGAATATCTTAAAGAAAAATTATGGTGAAATTTGTGCACCCCATAAAAATTTTATGGGGGTTTTGATCCCTTAAATCCTCCCAAACTTTTGTGTATGTTCCAATTCAATTTTATTATTGTGGTACCATTAGTTAAATTCAATATTTTTGTTTCTTAGTATTTTTCAGATAAGGCAGTTTTTATCGAGTTGCGACTTCTTTTTTAATATGTCCACGTAAAAATTTTATGGGGGTTTTGTTCCTTTAAACCCCCCAAATGTTGTATGTTCCAATTAAACTATTACTGAGGTACCATTAGTTAAACAGAGTGTTTTCAAAACTTTTTTGCCTCTTTGTATTTTTTCGATAAGGCACGTTTTATCGAGTCTGGCTTCTTTTTTAATATGGTTCAAAATATACCTAAAAATGTAAAGCATAAATAAGTTTGCATATTATTACCAAGTCTCCATAATCGTACTTAACCATATACAAATATGTGGTGGATTTGACAAATATTCACAATATTTCGATAAAAATTGACTTTTCGAAAAAGCAATAAGAGGCAAAAAAGTTTTTAAAACGTTGTTTAAATGGTAGGTACTACAATAATAATTAAATTGAAACGTGCACAAAAGCACATTGTTTTCGATACATTGGAAAAAATCACTTTTCATTTTGTAACTTCAAATGAGTGATAAAGGCACAGAGACTTAGATCACGAGGTCACATTGAAAGGATGCCAAAAACGAGGACTCCGAAAAGGGTACTAAACTACACTATAGCTTCAAGAAAGAGAAGAGGAAGACCGGAAAATAGATGGAAGCAAGAGGTCGAAAAAGATTTGGAAAGAATGGTGTTACAGGGTCAGAAAAGAAAAATGAATAAGAGGAAGGAATGGAGAAAAATCACATATCAAGCCAGAGAAGATCTCAGTACATAAAGAAACGTGAAAATGAAGAAAAAACAAACTTTTCAAGCCATGGGCCTCTAAGGCCCTTGGTGCTATTAATATATAACTTCAAAGGGCTGTAACTTTTCTTTTGTGCACATTTGTACTAAGGTAAGTTAGGTCCAATCAAACTATTTTTGGTCCCAGGATATGTGATTAAATTTATGACCTGTATTTTTGTTACACCCTGTATATATATAAAGGTTATATTTGGTTCTTGGGACATCAAAGTATATTTTTTAGACATTCCCTGGATATAGTCACTGATGTGACATACCTCCGATTTGTTTTTTCATGAGTTTTGTAAGAGAGACTAAAAACTTTTTTATGGTTACCTCCTGTTTTCATATATTTTTTGACATGTTTTGTAGTAAATTCAACTATCTATTTACTACAAGACATGTCAAAATTTACATGTGAAAGCAGGAGATGATCCTAAAAATGGTTTTTCGTCTCCTACAAAATTCATGAAAAATCAGATAGGAGAATTTGTACATTACAATTCTCTGATGTTTGGGAAAAAGGGCTTAAGTCAGAAATGCACATCGATAATGTTTTGATGATTTCTGGACCAGAAAAATCGGCTCTTTTTATTGGTACATACAGTTTACGTCTACAACAGTTTTTTGCTGGTCCAGAAATCATCAAAACATTAGCAATGTGCAATTCTGACTTACGCCCTTTTTGCCAAACATAAA
Source organism: Diabrotica virgifera virgifera (assembly GCF_917563875.1). Taxonomy (NCBI): domain Eukaryota; kingdom Metazoa; phylum Arthropoda; class Insecta; order Coleoptera; family Chrysomelidae; genus Diabrotica; species Diabrotica virgifera. Next base: position 291,001,217 of record NC_065443.1, read on the forward strand.
AAAAGCAATCTGGTCATAACTGACCAATGAGCAATTTTAATTTAACCTAAATTACTAATGTTTCTTAAAATGAAGAGCTTACCCGATAGCGTCTCTTATCTAATCTAACAAGATCATGCACTATTCTAACATACACAGCCACATCACGCACTATGCTCTGCTTTTCACTATCACCTATCACTCAAACTAGTTCAAAAGGCTTTGTCCTCTTCAATCTTCTAGTTTGCCCAGTAGTATCGAGGAGGATTTCCTCAATATTCTTGTACTTATTTAAGTTGTTTGTCGGGATTCCTGCTATCTTCTTGATGATTATATCCAGGTTCCATTCCTAGGTATTAATATTTGTTTATAAAGTAATAACTTATTATGCATGGACAATGTTGTTTCTTCCAATTAGCCAATACACTTTTTATATCTTTATTTTGGTTATATCTGGTTTTTTGTAGACCACTTTCAGCTGATTCTAAAAAAAATTAAAATGAACGGTAATTTTTCTATTCTTTACAATTAAAAATCAAAATATTTACAGGTAATACATGCATAAATGATTCGTTTCATAAAGAAAATTGAAAACGGATTTTATAATACTTACATAATTGTTTAAGAGATCCAGCCATAGCCAAAACTAGCATACTAAACAGTACAGTTGAGTATAGCAAAAAAAGCCACTAATTTCCATTTTTCACCCCCTTATCGATGCATTTTTTTCCAATCAAAATTTTTACTAAATTTTTAGGTTATCTTATGATGAAAATGAAATAATTGATGACTTGATGACCAATGACCACGCGACGCTACATAGATACTCGCGCGGCAAATTTGAAAATGAACGCAAATTGAATAGTAAATGGCCTCTCTTTAGAGTATGGAAAATTTTACCCCTCCAGGAGGACATTGTACTCTTTTCATAGAATATCTTGTGGTAACTTTCCAGCCATAATTTAATCAGATGTTCACGGAATAGAACTTTGATAGTAGAATTCCTGGAATGTTTTGTTGTTAGGGGAAACTTTTATTTTATTTATTCTTGAATATTTCCTGTTGTTAAACATTGTAACCAATAATTTACAAATAAGATTTTCATTACATTACATGAAATCAAAACATGTTTTGGATATTAAACTATATAGTTTTATAATTGTAATAATTTAATATACAATTTTGAATTAAGATTTAATCTTTCGATCTAATCGATTTAAACTACAGTAAAACTTGTGTTACCGGCCCCCTGCCAACACCGGCCACCTGTACTAACGGCCAGTTTAAAAATTCCCCACACTAATTACAGTAAAACCTGTCAGTAACGGCCGCTAAAAATGAAAAAGCTATTGGCCGATATAGAAAGGTGACCGGTATTGCCAGTTTTTGTAGTCTAGATATAATTGGTTTGGGGAATTTTTAAACTGGCCGTTAGTACAGGTGGCCAGTAACACAGGTTGTACTGTATATCTAGGCTACAAAAACTGGCAATAACGACCACTTTTCTATATCGGCCAATAGTTCTTTCATTTTAGTGGCCGTTAGTGACAGGTTTGACTGTATTTCATTAACGTAAAGTTAACGCAAGTTAATATTTTATTGAATTATTTTGCTATTTGATCTCGTAATTGGTATAATGTGTCCAATATAAGCGTTCATAAAACGTCCGTATTTCGTCCAGTATGGACGTCCAAAGTCGGACGTCCAAAGGACGTCCATATTTATTCCGTCCGAAGGACGTCCATATTTATTCCTTCCGAAGGACGTCCAACATGGGACGTCCGTTTATAGTCCATGGACGTTAGGACCAAAAATGGACCTATTTTGGACGTCCAAATGACGTCGTGTGCTATTAGGGAATTGTCCGTATTTCGTCCAGTATATATACGTCCATATTTGTTCCATCCGAAGGACGTCCAACGTCGGACGTCCATTTTTATTCCGTCCGAAGAATGTCCAACGTCGGACGTCCAAAGGACGTCCATATTTATTCCTTCCGAAGGACGTCCAACGTCGGACGTCCATATTTATTCCTTCCGAAGGACGTCCAACGTCGGACGTCCAAAGGACGTCCATTTTTATTCCGTCCGAAGGACGTCCAACGTCGGACGTCCATATTTATTCCTTCCGAAGGACGTCCCACGTCGGACGTCCAAAGGACGTCCATTTTTATTCCGTCCGAAGGACGTCCAACGTCGGACGTCCAAAGGACGTCCATATTTATTCCTTCCGAAGGACGTCCAACGTCGGACGTCCAAAGGACGTCCATTTTTATTCCGTCCGAAGGACGTCCAACGTCGGACGTCCAAAGGACGTCCATATTTATTCCTTCCGAAGGACGTCCAACATGGGACGTCCAAAGGACGTCCATTTATAGTCCATGGACGTTAGGACCAAAAATGGACCTATTTTGGACGTCCATTGGACGTCGTGTGCTATTAGGGTTAGGGCCGGTTGTTCGAACGCTAATCAACAATGATCATTATCAAATATTTAATTACTGTCACCAACTGTCAATGTCAACTTTGTTTGGGTTGCTGAAAACATAATTAATTACAATAATTATGAGATTTATTAATCGATTATGTTAATAATTGGTATGTTAATTGATTAACTAGTCTCATAATTGTAATCAATTATGTTTTCAGCAACCCAAACAAAGTTGACATTGACAGTTGGTGACAGTAATTAAATATTTGATAATACTCATTGTTGATTAGCGTTCGAACAACCGGCCCTTATACAACCTCCATTTGAATCTAAGCACTTAACTAAACGTCCAGGTACACCCGAAACTAGGTCAAGGCCACAATTTTCGGTAATGGTGTTCCAGGCCTGTAAAACTGACCGAATCAAACCTTCTTTATCTCGTGGCGCTGCTCGTTCCACTGCAACCTTCATCAGTCCCCATATGTTTTCAATGGGGCTAAGATCTGGAGATGCTGCTGGCCACGGAATTGTTGCCAATTCGTGTTCTTGCATCCAAGCTTGAGTATAAGCAGAAGTATGGCATCTTGCATTATCTTGCTGAAAACGCCACCCCTCTGGATATAAAACATGAGCCGTTTTAAGAAGAAAACCAATTAGAATGTCACAATATCTCGCACTATCAACAGTATCATTAACTATACAGAGAGGTGTAGCACCACGCTGAGATATTGCTCCCCAAACCATTATTTTAGTGGGAAATTTGGAAATTTGGACGGTAACATTTTCTCTTGATAGGACTTTTAGATGATTTGCACCAAGCTGGAAACAACTTTCATCAGATATAAAGACATTATTAAAATTATCTTCTCGAAAACGTTGACAAAAATCTATTCTTCGTTGCCTTTGCAGAGGTGTCATTGTAGGGATTTTTTTGGATTCCTTGATATGTAGCCTTGCTTTTTCAGTGACATGCGGACAGTTTCTGGGCACGTTTTTATTCTTCGTTGATTTCCAAATCTGTTCGCTAATTTTCGAAACCTTAGGCGCGGATTTTGTCGTCCTAAAGCCACTAAAGCATTTAAATTGTTTCCGCGAATCTTACGCGGTCTACCCGAAACTGGTCTATGTCTCATATCTATGCCATTTTTTATCCTCTTTATTGTCTCATACACTACACTTTTTCCGAGTTCAGTCAATTGCACTAATTTTTTAACGTTTCGGACACCCTTTCTGTACAAATATTCCACCACTTTTCTTTTTTCTACTTGCGACATGATTTCACAAATCTTAAGGGCCGGTTGTTCGAACGCTAATCAACATTGATCACTATCAAATACTTAATTACTGTCACAACTGTCAATGTCAATTTGGTTGGGTTGCCGAAAACATAATTATTGATGACAATTATGAAATTAGTTAATCAATTATGTTAATAATTGTTATGTTAATTGACTAACTAATCTCATAATTATAATTAACTATGTTTTCAGCAACCCAACCAAAGTTGACATTGACAGTTGTGACAGTAATTAAATATTTGATAGTGATCAACGTTGATTAGCGTTCGAACAACCGGCCCTTAGTCTGTTTACAAACAATATTTGACAGATGGTGTTGTCATGCGATTTTGTCCATAACCTACTATCGGCACAACCTACTTGATGCATTACTTTTGTCTTAAAATGTTACAAAAAGGAAATCTATTAAAATTAGGAAAAATATAAAATTCCGGGTACTTTCTAGACGGACTATATTTAGACTCTCGATCCAGACTGCAGGGCTACACCTGGTATACGGACGGGTCTAAAACTGCAGAAGGTTCGGGCGCAGGAATATTCTGTAGTGGTGGAAATTTCAACATTTCTATTTTACTTGGAGAATATACTTCCGTATTTCAGGCAGAAATTTTTGTAATCCTTTAGTGTGCACTGCAGCGGGTTAACATATGCACAGATAGCCAAGCAGCCATTGGGGCTCTTATAAGCTCTAAGGTGAACTCTAGGCTAGTGTGGGAATGTCGACAAGAACTTGACAGACTGGCGCAACATAACAGTGTTATACTGGTATGGGTTCCAGGCCATCGGGTCATATACGGCAACGAAAGAGCTGATGCACTTGCCAGGAGAGCATCAGCTACAAAATACCTGGGTCCAGAGTCGGCCGTGGGAGTGCCAAAAAACACCGTCTGCGAACGTAAAAAAGTCTGGATCCGAAGCCAACACAACTCACACTGGGAGGGTATACCCGGTCAAAAACACATGGCAAGTGTATATTGGACGGACATGTGCTAGTAGGGCTGAATTACTGCTGAAAACAAGCAGGAATCAGCTCAGAGTCATAACAGGTTTCCTCACTGGGCATGCACCAGTTAAGGGTCACCGGCATACAATGGGGCTGTTTCATGGAGACTTGAGTTGCAGACTCTGTAACAGAGAACCTGAAACAGTCAACCATATATTGCATGAGTGTAAGGCATTAGATCGAAGGCGGCAAACACTTTTCGGAGACATCGAAATGACATTCGAACAATGGCGAAGAACTAACATCGCACCGTCCGCGTGTAAAAAACTTTTCAAAAATTCAATCATCGGCGTGATATAAAATAGCGTAAAAGTTGCTGAGTTAATGCATTTAAGTGTGCAAAGCTTGCTGGGGCCTCAGATTCGAAGAACACAACAAAAAACGTGAGTACCCAATCCCACAAAAACCCAAGTATGTGCTTTCCACCTTAGAAACAAGCATGCCCGAAACGAGACGCCAAAATACCTTGGCGTCCTTCTGGCTAGAACTCTGTCTTACCGATACCACTGTCAACATGTCAGAAGAAAGTAAGTGCCAGAAATAATATCATCCGCAAGCTAACTAATACAAAATGGGTAGCACAACCACACACTCTCCGCACTTCTGCCTTAGCATTATGTTTATCAGCCGCGGAGTTTGGAGCAACAGTATGGGCAAACTCTGCTCACGCAAAGAACGTCGACGTGGCTCTAAATGAAACGGTTCGTATAATATCGGGTTGCCTGAAACCGACACCTATCGAAGAGGTATACCCCATAGCTGGGATTGCTTCACCACCTATCAGAAGGAAGGTCACGTCAGAGGTAGAACGAAAAAAGCAGGAGACGGACCGAAGACACCCCTTATATGACCACCAAACTCGGCCAAGTAGATTAAGATCTCGGAAAAGCTTCCTGAAAACATCAATATCCATCCCCGAAGCGCCAGAGATGCGCCGAATACACCTATGGCAAGCGTCAGCTACCGCAACACATTTTCCTCCCTCAGAGGAAATGGCTGCTGGACACAATTTACCGTATCCGACTTGGAAAGCGCTAAACAGACTAAGAACCGGCGTTTCAAGTTGTTCTAGTAACCTGAAAAAATGGGGATACCAGGAGGACGATGCCTGCGACTGTGGCGCGGTTCAGACCAGCCGGCATCTACTATCATGCACATAGATGAGAGAGAGACCTGCACAGAAGAAGACTTAATTATAGCAAATGACAGGGCCATCTATGTGGCCAACCATTGGACATACAGAATTTAAAGTTGTTGGTGTTCCGTACACGGAAAGTAAGTAAGTACCCATTTTTTATATCAGTTGTATATCAGTTTTATATCAATTTATCTATTCATATTCAATTGGTATGTTAGTGCATGAAAATACATTAACAGACCTAAGACTACAGTCCACGAAGGAAACAATCAATCTAAATCCCGTGCGCTAACATCGTAGCATCTATTATGTATATTCTTACCTTCATATTCTTTAAAAGAAAATCTCGTCGTTCGCTTTTGACGGGTCTGATGGCCTCCCACTCCTCTTCAGAGACTTGACTCGCAGTGTCAAACTCTTCTTGAATTGCCAGATCTAAGGCTCTAGTAAAAGATTTAAACAGTTCCTCCATATGACATTTTCTACCTCCCTAAAATAAAACAATATTCTAATGGTACATTTTTCTAATTCTATTTTTATAGTTGCTATCCTTTTGAGTAGGTACCAAAAATTCATATGTTCCTGGAAGACATCTATTAAGGTACCTATTCCTTCAGTAGTTCACTGCTTTTTCGAATTTTTGGAAATTTTGATCTAAATTTATCTTTTTTGACATACCTCGTATAAAATTGATAAAATTTGATATAAGATGGTTGTATTTTAGCTTTTAGACCATCCAGAACTTTTTATTAAGAATCACTTTTTTTTGTAAAATTGATAATAAAAGAGTTATCAGAATTGAAATAAAGGAAAATAATGTTAGTTATCTATTATTTCTCAAAATATTTTTTTCAATTAGAAGGATTTAATTGCATATTAGAATATATTTTTTAATTCCAAACAACTTTTCATAATAGCAATTTTCAATATTGTGAAAAATAAAGCAACTTTACTCCTGAGTGAAATTCAAACTTTTTGACATACCTCGTATAACATTCATAAAATTTGATATATGATGGTTGAATCTTGGGTTTTGGACCATGCAGAACTTTTTATAAAGATTAACTTTTTTTCGGAAAATGAATAATAAAAAAGTTTTCCATACGGATACAACTTACAGGGACATCATGCAAATGCAACTAATTTTCAACAATGAACTGATTGCAAAACTTAACCATTTTAAATACCCCTACCTAGTACGTTGGATAAACGAGACACTAAATTCTGATGAAGAAATTAAAACTTGTATAGATATTGCAAGAGGAGCATTTTTATGAAACTTAGATCTATACTGTGCAATTATCGGTTGAACTTATAACAATTAAGTTCCTAACATATTATGTGTATCCTGTATTACTATATGGACATAAGGATGTGAAACTTGGATCATGAAGGTTTATATGATATATGATAAACAAATTAGAAGCCTTCGAGATGTGGTCATATCGTAGAATGATGCATTTAAAACACAGACGTCTTAAACAGAATAGGTCAAGTGGTCAATAGGTCAAGTAGGCGAAAGAGACTTAACTAAGATGATAAAAAAGAGAAAAGTTGAATATCTGGGGCATCTAATGAGAGGTAGTAGATAGTGGATACTGCAATAATTAATCCTCAACGGAAAGATCGAGGAAAAAAGAGGAATTGGTACGACGAAATGAAGAAAACACGAAGAGATGCAGTTTTGTTTTATTTGACACGAGTTTGTGTTTTGTTTTCGTTATGTCCTTTTAGTGGAAAACCGTCGTTAGAAAGATAAACTTACCACACATTTATTGGTAGTAAAACTAGCATTATACAGGTAAGCTATATTATCTCCTTCTTTCAGTAGACTCTCGAACATCTGAATGTCTTGGAAATTTCTGTTAGTATTTGAGATAATATACATCCACTGATTGGTAGTACTGGCCAGATTCAAAGACTTTGCATGCTCCATAACAATACCGACCAAGTAGTAGCTGGCGATCACTAAATAATTGTTACCGAGAACTTTTGGATTGATGGTCGACATAACTTCTCGTAGATCACTCCTAGACATGCTCACATCCAGTTTCATCAGGGATATACCAGTGGCTTTGGCATTACTGTTTCTGCTTTGAGTGATAGATTTTATGACGCGTGTGATCATATCTCTATCTAAAAAGTATGATTACGTGAAATTATCAATGGTAGGGGAGCAAATTATGCTAAATTTGCAGTCACTCGAGCGTTATTGGTACCTATTGGGTTGTGATTATTAGGTTCTAAAACAAAAAGAAGTTAAATAAAATTTTCCATTTTAGTGGGGACTTTTCATTTTTTAATTTAATTTTCCATTTCCAACAATGGTTTTTCCCGAATATAGCGCTATCTATACATCATTCGAAAAAATGTCTCGAATAAAAGTTGCTTATTTTAACGTAAATAATCCAAATCTGCAATAAAAACTTGGGGTTCTCATTTAAGATTTTAAAGTAACCCCCACCCTACGTCCGTGGGGGTCCGTGTTTGGTACCATTCGATAGATTTTTCAAAAACATTTTGAAAGTGTATTTTGCAGTTTTTCGATCTGATGTTCATTTTGCGAAATATCGCGGGGTTTGTATTTAAAATTTTAAATTTACCCCCCACCCCTCTCCATGGTGGGTCATGTTTAGTACCATTCGATAGATTTTTGAAAAATATTGAAGACGTATTTTTTAGTTTTTTGATCTGACGTTCATTTTGCGAAATATTCGTTTTTTTTTTGTGAAACTTTTTGACTCGCCCATTTCCTTACGCCTCGCTCAAATCGTCAGATTTTTGAAATATACACTCTTTTGCATGTACTTAACTTACCTCATCTTAATCTGAGAATTTCGAGTATTTTTAAGGATAGATTTTTTTCGGACCCCCCTTAACGAACTCCTCTGTGTTAAGAGCCAATATATGGTAGAGGTGCATCTTTCGTTATAAGGCAATTGATGGACAAATACAGGAGTAAAGAAACAAACGATCATATGGTATTCATTGATCTTGAGAAAGCATATGATAGAGTTCCTCGAGAGATTCTGTGGTGGACACTCAATAAGAAAGGAGTCCCTGGTGAATATGTAAAGATTGTGAGAGATATGTAAGAGGGAGTAACGACTAGTGTTAGGACAGGTGTGGGAGAGACTGATAAATTTCATGTGAAAGTAGGATTGCACCAAGGCTCTGTGCTTAGTCCGTATTTTTTTATTCTCATTAGTTTTGGACCAGATAACAGCGAAACTACAGGGTAACATTCCATTGTGCTTAATGTATGCTGATGATGTCGTGTTAGTAGGAAATAGTGAAAGAGACTTAGAAAAAAAACTGGAACAAGCTGGAGAAGACTTAGAACAAAAACTGGAGGCAAGCTCTGGAGGAAAAAGGTTTAAAACTTAGTAGGACAAAAACAGAGTATTTGGAATGTTCATTTAAATATGGAGTTACTACAAATAAAATGGTATCTTTGGATGGTGAACTGATTGCAAAAAGCAATAGTTTTAAGCACCTGGAATCGGTATTACATAGTAATGGAGAAATAGATGGAGATGCATGCAGTAGAATTAGGGCTGGATGGATGAAGTGGAAAGAAGCGAGTGGTGTGTTGTGTGACAGAAAAATTCCAATGAAGCTGCAGGGAAAATTCTATAAAACAGCCATAAGACCGGCTATGATGTACGGAACTGAATGTTGGGCAGTGAAGAAGAAAGAGGAACAACGAATGCATGTGGTGGAAATGAGAATGCTTAGATGGATGAGTGGAGTGACAAAGAAGGATAAAATTAGAAATGAGTATATTAGGGGAAGTCTAGATGTGGCACCAATTGATGCCAAAATGAGAGAGCAAAGGTTAAGATGGTTTGGTAATGTTCAACGTCGAGACGTTAATCACCCAATATGAAGAATAGCTGAAGTGCAGATTCCTGGAAGGAGTAGGAGAGGAAGACCAAAGAAGACCTGGGGGGAGACGATAAGGCAGGACATGTTGGTAAAGGGGATTGACTTTGATATGACCCAAGATAGAATTATGTGGAGAAATGCAATTAGTCGACCTGTCGACCCCGCATAGGGATAAGGCAAAGAGAATGATGATGATATGGTAGAGGTACATCTGCAGGGTACTAGGTTTCTGCCCATATGATAATCTGACGCGCTCGAGTAACTGCAAAAATCCCCGCTTGGGCTCCCCTACCACAAGAAGAACTGAAAGTTTAGTGCACATAAATCATGTGACCAGGGAAATTATCATGATGTATTGATTTTCATATGACAAAATACTCTGCTTTTGAATATATTATGTGAGGCGAGATTGTGAACCGATTCATACTTACTAACTGTAGAATCATATATAACTACTAATGTTTTCCATACATAAATATTAGATTCGCGTAGATCAAGAATAATCTGTGGTAGTTCTTCACCGCTCGTTATCAAAGGAATAGTCATTGCAGTATTTGGAGGTAGACGTGGGCAGTCAGGCTCTAAAAAAAATACAAAACAGCACTTTACATACATAGAAACATCATCTTAAGTGTACTACTACTACCATCACGAATGGAGCCAAGAAGTTTTGGGGGTACACATTACCCCGAAAAGTTAAGATATTAACGTTCCTAAAATTAAAGGGTTGAACAGACCATTTTAGTCAATGATAAATTTTCTTTTGAAAGAGACAGTAACAAGAAAATCGAGAGAAAGTAATCTCTACCGTAGTAGGAATCATTTTTTGCGGCAAGCACTTTAAAAGGACCACCTTAAAAAGGAAAGACTGATTCGGGAAGAATCCACATTACACCCGAATTTGAACAACCACCGCAGAATGATGATAATTTTCTAGCACCGTTGCGACCCGCAGCCGAATCTGTGGATAAAGATTTTTCAGAGAATTTGGTCATTTCTCAGAAGAGTGCTCTTTACACGAGCCCTCAAATCGAAAAAGAAATAATTTACATTTGTGGTGAAATTATTAAAGATAACACCATCGGCGAAGAAATGGAATCTAAATTTTTTGCGATTCTCGAAAGTGAAGAGACATTTATTCAAGCAGAACTTGAAGTGTGGAAATCAGCTATGCTCACCTACCCTACTCAAAAATCAGCTTTGGAATGCTTATATCAGTGCTACCAAAAAGTAGCACTACCAAAAGTAGTACCAAAATTTTCATTGTTGAAAATATTGGCTACCATACCTGTTTCCACTGTTACCCCAGAAGGGACTTTTTCAACCCCCCGAGAAGACTTGCGGAATACAACAACACAAAAACTACTTGTGGAACATAACGAGTGAAACCAGACTGAATGGCTTAGTCCTCATGAACATTCACTATGGGATAAAAATTGATGCGAATGAAGTAGTGAATATATTTAAAAAGAAAGACAGCACATGAATTCTGTAATGCGTAGATACCTATATAAAACAGAACTTTAATAATCCTAGATTGTAGAGTTCAAAAAAGTACTACCCCAATTTCTTCCAGGAGATTATTTCTATATATTATATTTTTTACATCTTTAATAATTTTTCTATGAATATACAGGGTGTCCAGAAACTCTACCGACAAACGAACACAGGAGATTCCCCAGATAATTTTAACCAAATTCACCTAGTCCGAAAATGCTTTCTAAGGGAGCTAGAGCTATTTGAAGATGGCGTCTTGTAATTAGTTTTTCTTAAATACCTCCAGAACGCTTCAAGTTAGAAAAACGAAAATTGGTACACTTATTTATCTTCTAGAGATAAATCGATTCCATCTATTGCGAATTTCTAGTATACTGAATTCGCTCTACCGAGATTCACTTTGACACATTCGGAATAGGAAACATACAACACAAAAATTCCTACCTCACACTATTAACTGCTAAAATCAACTTAATCTTTCATTAAAAAACGAAGAATTATTAGAAATAGTGGGAGTGTCTACTAATCTCATAAAATTTTGTGGAGTTTATTTCTACAAAATATTTTTATTTTGTACAATAAATAATTTTGTCATTTGTTATCAATACATTAAAATGGTGTAAATAAATAATTATTGATTGGCGTAAGGTTTATGTTATTTTTATGTCTGTTTACTATTAATAATATTGGCTATGAGCAGGTGCGTTGGTTGTGTAGTAATTTCCAGTCACTTCTGACAACTGAACTTCCCAAAAAAGAAATTACTAACGTCAGTGTCAAAGTGAATCTCGATAGAGCGAATTCAGTATACCAGTCATAGGCGTCCGTTTTGGGTCGGGCAACGGTTATTTTATCGCATAAATTTTTTGTCGTTAATTTTTAAGCATTTTTGATACTAGACTGAATTATTAAATTGTGAGGTATTCTAGTACTAAAATGTACTCTTATTTTAAGTCGGTAGGACACACCATTTTCTAGAAAAATCAATTTGAAAATTTTTCGTTTCCTGAATTTGAAAAAAAAAACAAATAAAAAAGATAAAAAAACGGTGTATTTTACCAACTTAACCCATTAACGCCCAAATAATTTTTTTTTGAATTTTTGGGTAATTCTTCTATATCTTAAAGATGTTGGTTAAAACTTACTAAAAATAATTTTTTTTTTGTATAATTTATGTACAGGGGTTAAAAAAAATGCTGACACCATATGGTATCAGTGGGCGTTTAGGTTCATTTTATTGCAAAAATTAAAACGATTATTTCATTCATAGGAGATTCTGACCAATAGAAAGCTACAGAAATGCAGATTAAGGTGATAATTTTTGATAATATCCCGTCGTCAAGTATATTACGTCAGATGCCCTTCGTTGCTACAAAAAAATACATTCCAGTGACATTAATGACAATTAAATGTTTTAAAAGTTATAAAAGTGATGACTTTCAACCGTAAAATATTTTATATCAACTGTGTAACAGTATTACTTTGTACTTACATAAATAAATTACAATAAAATTTTGGTTTTGAACAGTTTTATTCATAAAATAATCGCAACAAATTGCACTCGATCTCTAAAATTAATATAGAATTTTAGAGCTCTTGTGCATTTACTACTGATAATAACGTGTTTTTTTGGCACAGGCTTTTGCCATTCAGCCAGTCACAACTATAATTACGTGTTGGAAAATAAAAATTACAACATGTTCTATTATTCATTTTGTATGAAATGCTGCAAAACAATTAAACATGATCCCACGTTACATTTTTTGCACATTGTTCGGCGAAAAGGTTTACAACTGCACATTGTCTTCTTCGGCAAGAAACTCTTATATGAAATGATCTATAGCATATAGCATCAAACCGTACATCTGGAAAAATATTCTTGTAAGGAGCAGTTCCTCTAGCTCTTTTTGGAGCGGTACCATACTTGTTCAAATAAACTTGTACGATTTCCCGTCTAAAATCTAGATTTGATACATTACGATTTTTTTTTTCTGTATTAGTACCATGCGTTCTGTATAGCTACGTCTATAAGCCATCTATAATTCGGTAAGAAGCTACTCCTTGGTCCATGAGTTCAGTTCCCCCATCTATTGTTATAGACTTGCAATATGTTTCTTTTTTGTTTTGAGAATATCTCCGAACCTGTTGTAATGGTTGGACATCAGCATTTGTAGAACACATTGTCACTACTGAGTTGGCCATCCAACAAACTTGTAGAATACTATTATTTTTTTCGATCAGTTGTTCATACTCCCCTCGATCCTTTTTTTTTAACAAATTTTTGCTAGTCAAAATACATGATCGGGATATACGATTTTCTCGTATCGTGCCTACTGCTCCATATCCTAGATTACGAAGGAAGGAAAAACAAGTTTAGGCCGGTAAACGAGTTATTTGTATGTAAAAAATGGTAAATTTGGTTCTTTTAGTTCTTGTAACATCCCATATAGCACACAACGTCCGATGTACGTCCATATAACGTACATTTAAAGTCCAAACGTCCATGGACCAAAACTGGACGTACTATGTACGTACATTACGGGACGTCCATTGGACGTTGGATTTCAACGTACATTGGACATCCATTTGTGGTCCATGGATATTTTACACAAAACGCGACTATTATATTAAGTCCCAATACAAACTAAATGAGAATCTTCTTGACAACGTTGTCGCTCTTCGCGCTATCGGTCGTGAAAGTTAGTATTAGGCAGGACTTTTAGGGGATTATCGCTGTTAATTGTTGTGGAATACTGAAGGATGGTTTATTTATGATAATTCACAGAATGGCAAACGCGCTTGTAATATACAACAACGGTACTGACTCTAAAAATAGTTTGGAACAGAAACAGAACAGATTAAACCTCTTTTAATGTGCATGCTTCCTAGGGCGTCATTATCTGAATCTCGTTTTTATGAAAATACATCCTGTGATATACCTATTTGTGTTTTCTGTTTATCGTGCAAGTGCAGTCGTGCATTAATGAAGTTCCTAGTTCCTATAATAAAGTATATATTATAATGAAGTTATAGTAAAGAGAAATAAAAAGGTCTTTTGTGTAATATTTTTAAGTATAAGTTTAGTATTATAAGGAACTATTTCCTATAAAGGCTTTTTGCTATGTATTCACAAAATTATAGATACTAGATTTCTTTCTGAAAAGTGCCCTACAAATGTCCATAAGACGTACATTGAATGTACATAAGGTGTACACTGAAAGCTTCAATACAACGTACAATGTACGTTTGTAGCGGACGTTCTATGGACGTCCAATTTTGTGAACTCTGGACATTCGTTGGACGTCCATCGGATGTCCATTGTACCTTAGCGGGACGTCCATTGGACGTTCCAATGTACACAGATGTACGTCCATTGGATGTCCATAAAACGTACTTGTGCTATCTGGGATAAGCATCAATGGTGTCGACGCTTTGGCAAACAATTTCTCCTAAACGCCCACGGATACCATATGGTATCACGCTAATTTAGGGCTTCATATCAAAAGCAAATTAAAATTTATTCAAAATATTTATGCTCAAAATAAATATTTGATCTATTTACATTAGCGTTTATATCAAACTTTTACTAAAATATGCAATACTACTGCGAAAATAAACTTGCGCCCTTCGAACATCCATAATTTCGACTGAAAATAAAATCTGTTCAGGAAAAAAATTGCACACCAATAAAACATACAGCAATCGGCTTACAAATGAGATAGAATGAAAGTCTGTCATGTCTGCTAACCTTGAAACTGAAAATATTCGAATTCCGACTAAAACAATTCCAGTGGAGCCTCAATAATATTGAGAGGGATTTTGATACCATATGGTATCCGTGGGCGCTAATGGGTTAAAGCAAGAGTAACTTTTAGTACTAGAATACCTCATAACTTAATAATCTAGCGTCAAAAATTCTTAAAAATTAAAGACAAAAAAGTTATGCAATAAAATAACCGTTGACCTACCCAAAAGTACCAGTTTTCGTTTTTCTAAATAGTTTTTTTTTAATTATTTTTTGGTATTCAAAAAAAGAAAAATTTTAAAATCTATTTTTCTAGAAAACGGTGTATCCTTTCGACTTAAAATAAGAGTACTTTTTAGTATTATAATACCTTACAAAAAACAATAAGTTCCTTTATAAAAGGTATATATTTAAAATCCCTAAAAAGGCTACATCACAGAACTAGTTTGCGATTGGTTGACCAATCATGATCAGTGCTTACCTAAAATGAATATAACCTGATAAAACAATGCAAAGGTTTTAAAATTTTGACTACGGTTAAGAAAAAGTTGTAGGTGATCTAACATGCTAACCACTAAGATATAATATTACAAAAATATGTGGGTAAAAAACCTTTAAAGGTAATCCGTCACGGAAACATCGATTAAAAATGCTAACTTAAGCATAGATGTTTAAAATATTCCATTTAATACGCCCTATTTTAATATTTTAAACATCTATGCTTCAGTTAGCATTTTTAATCGATGTTTCCTTGACGGATTACTTTTAAAGGGTTTTTACCCACATATTTTTGTAATATTAGTATATCTTGGTGGTTAGCATGTTAGATCACGTGAGTATAACCCACAACTTTTCTTAACCGTAGTCAAAACTTTAAAAACTTTGCATTGTTTTATCTGGTTATATTCATTTTAGGTAAGCACTAATGATGATTAGTCAACCAATCGAAAACTAGTTCTGTGATGTAGCCCTTTTTAGAGATTTTAAATATATACTTTTTATAAAGGATTTTATTGTTTTTGAAGTTATACTTCTTTACGCGCGATATGAGGGTGCATTTTTATATGTTAAAACCTACGATCCCGGCGCATGCGCATTATAACTTTGTTCTGATTGAATGTTCAAATGACATGTCAAAAATTATCCAATATGGCAGCTGTAGCGCAGCTGTGGTTTGGACGGTTGACGGTTTGGTTATGTACGGCTGTTGCGTTTTAAAATTTGTGGGAAGAGAAACAACAAAGGTTAGTTAATAGTTATACTGCCTTTTTAAATAGTTTTCATATTATATTTTGGAAGTTATACTTCAAAATGTTTTAATTTATGTATGTATCAGTCCAGAAAAGGTGTGGAAAGAATATATTAGTGTTTTTAAATATATTTTTCTACAAACGTGTTAAAAATGCAATTTTTAGGACTCCATAGGAGCGTTCAAAAAGCTACTTTAAGGCACTAGTGCTTTAAAAATTTTAAGGCACTGCAGTTAAAAGTGAATTGTCAAATTGTGAAACGTCAAAATATTAATATTTCATTTATTAACATTAATATTAATAACACAACTTGCGCAATTTGAAAAAGGTGGTTTAAAAGGTTTTTTATTATAATTTTGTGTCTTTGGATTTGTCTTCCTTGGGCGTAAAATAATAAAACATCTATTTTTATATTTCACTTGTCACCGTGATGTATAATTATGTATATCTGAAAGGTAACTAGCATGCGGCTTAATGACCTTGTTGGTAGAGCATTGGACCAGAGATCAAAAAAACGCGAGATTGCGGGTTCAAATCCCATATGATTCATATGTATAAATTTCTTTTTTTTTTTTTAATATTTGGCATTGTTTGGCATAAGTTTTGGTTAATTTTTGGTAATTATTGTTAATTTTTTGTATTGTAACTGTTAAGTAGGTATATTTATTTCGTTGAAATTATATTATAATAGAAGTATAACTTCTTACGTGCGTACAAAGTACACACACACATTCTTTTTTGTATTATATGGTATACAGCCAACTACAGGAAAACTTTTTCCTTGTGGATTTTTATAACACCTTACGTTTTGAGAGTAAACAGTAGCAATCAACAGGTAGCAAAAACGCGTTCCAAGATTGCGGCTGTAATTTTGAATATTTTTTCGAGATATTTGGCACACGTATTCGTAATATAATAAAGAATGGCGGCACAGAGCCCAATTTGAAAAATATATTAATATGTGGAAATTACTCTGTAATTAAATACAATATTAAAAAAACGAGCCTGTACCGCCATTAAAAAGAACAAAAAAATACACTTTCTTCAAATAAACTTTTTTATCCGATGCGTAGATTTTGTGTCATTTTGGAACTACTAAATTTTTTTATTCCATTAGTAGTTCCAAAATGACACAAAATCTAGGCATCGGATAAAAAAGTTTATTTGAAGAAAGTGTATTTTTTTGTTCTTCTTAATGGCGGTACAGGCTCGTTTTTTTAATATTTTATTTAATCACAGAGTAATTTCCACATATTAATATATTTTTCAAATTGGGCTCTGTACCGCCATTCTTTATTATATCACGAATACGTGTGCCAAATATCTCGAAAAAATATTCAAAATTACAGCCGCAATCTTGGAACGCGTTTTCGGAACCTGTTGATCGCTATTGTTTCCTCTTAATAATCCAGACTCAAAAATGCTTAAAAATTAAAAACAAAAAAAGTTATGCGATAATATAACTGTTGCCCTACCCAAAACGGACGCATATGACCGGTACTAGAAATTCGCAATTAATGAAATCGATTCATCTCTGGAATATAAATAAACGTAACAGTTTTCGTTTTTCTAAATAGAAGTTTCTGGAGATATTTAAGAAAAACTAATTACCAGACATCAATTTTAAATAGCTCTACCTCCTTAAGAAGCATTTTCGGACTAGATGAATTGGGTTAAATTGTGTTAAAATTATCTGAGGAATCTCCTGTCTTCGTTTGCTGGTAGAGTTTCTGGACACTCTGTATAAGAGTTATGTCATGTACACTTTCAGTCGTTTTATTTTTTTCTTGAACCCCCGTGCTCAACTTCTCGAGGATGTTAAAGGTGCTAATATAGGCAAATATTACCTGAAATAGCCATGTGTACTAGATCTTCACCTTCCGTAGTTTTAAACAGCTTCCATGTGTCATAGCACGAGGCTATGCTAAATATTGCCGTCAAATCTACACGAAAAAAAGTTTATCAAAGACGTGTCAAATAATATTGAATATTGTCTACATACCTTTTCTAACATTAATAGCTGTCCATGAATAGAAGTAGACGTTCACACCTCCATGCTTTAGAATTTCTCTTTTAGCGTATACCAAAAACTCATCTATTTCTGCTTTGGCTTGGTCGTATTCTTCAGCAAGAAATTCTCGATCAATAACTATAGCTAAAAATAAACGAATCTTTTAAATAAAAGAATATCTGCAATATATTTTCAAAGCAATATTATCTCAAATAAAAGATCTATTAAATATCCCTGTTTTAAATATAAGAAAGATGAAAGATATTGACTTATTGTAGGTACATTTCAATGTAAAAACTTTAATATATTATAGCTTCAAGTGTAATTTAATGATAATATTTAGGTATTACTTAATGCTAAAGACTAACTCACCTATGGATGCGTTGGTAGTCAACAAAGAAGGAAAACTCTCACAAACCCCGTACCTCACCAAGGCAAACAAGGAAAACCATACATAGATCCCGACACCCATCTTGTTCGCCACCTTTTCTGAAAAGTTCCGACACACATATTCTTTTCCAAACCTTATTAGACCCTTTTCTTTGAATCCTAAATATTAATTTCTTTATCTTTGCAGGTGTCGATGTAGAACACTACTTATTTCTGTGGTAATGTACGATTTTTCTGATTTCCTAACAAGGGCACTGAAAGGTCAATGTGAATTTTTAATGATGCAGTGGCATAGACACGACATGATATTTTATGAAAGTAATCGGATTGGGCACTGGGTTAGTTATTTCTATGAAATTTGGGGCAGCTAAGAATACAGAGTGTTTATAAAAGACAGAAGAAAACGCAAATGACTCACATATGTATACTTCACTAATGAAACTGATCTCAGTACTATTTGTAATTAATATTATGTTAATATGAAAGTGGCATAAGTTAATTTAAGGTATGTCTATTGGTATGTTTTACCACCATAGAGAACAGGCAGGTTTTAGGAAAAACTTTGGCACTAACGACCACCTCCACTGCATAAAAGGGATTATCGAAAAATCTATCGAATACAACCGACCATTGGTCCTGGCTTTCGTAGATTTTCGCAAAGCATTTGATACGATAGAAATTAACAGCATAATAAGAGCGTTGGAGGAAAGTCGTACCTATAGATTATCGGTACTCCAAACTGAACATCTACAATAATGCAACTATGACCGCCCGACTACACAAATATAACAAATCTATAAAAATCAAAAAAGGAATTAGACAGAGAGACGTTATCTTCCAAACTCTTTACGGCAGTACCTGAACATGCTTTCAAACAATTGGAGTGGGACGCCAAAGGAATAAATGTCGACGGCGAAAGGCTCTTCCACCTACGATTCGTAGATGATATAGTTATTATAACAGACAACTTAAAAGAGATTAGAACTATGCTTACTGAGTTAGATGCCGCCTATAATAAAGTTGGCTTAAACATAAATTTTGGAAAGGCACAATACATGACAAGCCTAGTCCTTATTTCCTTTTGATAACTGTTCCCTTTTAACATAGTTTTTAGTGTATGAGTGTTTTCCCATACTGCTTGCTGAATATTGTTCACCGACAATTCTGCTTGCTTATCTAATTGCTCTGCGTTTCGTAGTGGAACTCTTACATTTATTTTCTCTTCAAGGCTCAGCTTAAAACTTGCCCAATCCGTCAATTTTGTTTGTTAATGTAGGGTTACTTTCTTTATTAATAATTTTGTCACTCATGACTAGAACTACGGGCGACGAATCAGAATTTAAGTCCTAACAGTCGTCAATGTCTAGAAAATTATTAGAAGTCTCTTTCAATAATAAACCTTTTTTTCTAAGAAAAAAATGTATACCATTTTTATTCAGTTGCAATGCGAAGCCAAAACTGTCTTAATTTTTTACTTAGTTCAGAGAGCGCAACCAGCACTCTTATAGACGATTTCACCACTTTTTAGTGGTTCTTCAGAGAATGCATAGGTTACTTATCTCTGTCCTAAGTAGAAATTTTCGACTCTATTAGTCCACGCATTGCAACTGACGAGATGGTAGCCCAGATAGCATGTAAACTTGTGGCAAGTTTGATTCTTCTTTGATTTTACATTGCTGCGTCAAATATGAGGAGGCAAGTTTGTGACAAGTTTGCTGCAATATTGTTATGACAAAGATGATGATTCAAGTTTGTAGCAACTTTGCTGCAAGCTTACCGCTGCTTACGTTCATTTCGGTTTGATTTTCGTTCGGTGCCGACTGATGTCACGCCCACGCTAACGAAAGTGTTGCCACCCGGAGGGAAATTTCCATTTTTGCGAGAATTTTCAACATAAAAGGGAAACAGTTAACTCAAAAGGGAATTTTTGCTCCAGTCCAAATTGTAATATATTTAAAAAAATCAAAATATTTGAAAATAATTGAACACATTTTCTCAGATTTTGTAAATAGGAGGGAATTTTTTCATAAAAGTGAAAATTTTTAAGGTAAGTTGAGAGAAAAAGCTTACTCGACGGCTGGCAACACGCAAAAAATAACCTGCTACGGCTACGCTGTGATAATTGGTGGTTATGTTCTATGTTGTTATATTTTTCTTCGAGTCTTTTACAAAACTTAAATTTACCGTGTAATTCTCCGAGACTATTACCTAAGCTGAAGCTTATTTTCTTCAGTTTTTCATAGACCAACCTGCTTATGGTGATTACATATTAGTATTCTTTTTGATTTGGTGGAATAGAGGATATTAGGGTAAGTTTTTTTAGCTTCTAGCTGTATTCACATAGTACTATCTAAAATAAATTATATAGGTATTATAATAAAACTATTTATAAAAAAAAATAGGTTTTATTGTAAAATTGTTACTTTAACATATTATGTTTACCTCTTTTAATATCATAGATTAATTCTGTTCACACAGCCAGAGTTTATATCAATTTCTTTTCTTTGTTTCAGAGCTGATAGGCAAAACCGAGCATCGAAATCTGAAGCTAGGTGGTTTAATGTAGGTTCCAATGAATGATTTTAGACAATAGATTGTATTTTTAGATTTTATTTGAGTGATTAATAAATAATTATATAAAATGGTACTGTATTTTTTATTCACGTTGTTTTATTCAAATTGTGGCTAATATGTCGAAACAAAACTTAAGCAAGTTTGTATGAAGTTTGAAAAAAACAAACTTCATACAACAAAATAAAACAAGCCTTCAGCAAGTTTGTTATATCAAGTTTGAAAAAACAAACTTCATGCAAGTTTGTCACACTGTAACTATAAAGTTTGATTTAAACTTGCTGCAAGTTTGCAGAGTTGCCATGGAAAACTTACAGCAAACTTTCATGTTTGATGTATCAAACTTGTTGCAAGTTTGAAACAAGTTTATATTGCTATCTGGGAGTAGGTGCGTAGCGGCATCTGCTAAATAAAAGTTAAAGTTTTCATCCTAATAAAAATATTTTTAAAAGATATTTAACTAAAAATTATTGGACCATTTTCCTGGTAACACCTCCATGGCTTCTAAAAATTGCAAGCCAGATGGATGCTGAAGCGAAGAAGACAAGAGGGAATTCTAAAACTTGCAATTCACGACCCCGTCTATTCAGCGTGGTAAATTCCAACGGAAAATGGACCTATATTACTCAAAGTAGTAAAACTAATATAAAATAAAAATGTATACCATTTTTATTCAGTTGCAATCCGAAGCCAAAACTGTTTTAATTGTTACTTAGTTCAGAGAGCGTAACCAGCACTCTTATCGACAATTTCACCACTTTGTAGTGGTTCTTTAGAGAATACATAGGTTGCTATATATCGTCGGCTTACTGCCAAAACCAAATAACTCCACTTTTTAAATTTTGGGAAGTCTACCTTTTAAACTTTAATTTAAAATGAAAAATCGTCTGAATTTAAAAAATGAAATATATTTTTGAATAATGAATGCAACATATTTTTCAGCTCTTAAATTATTTTTTAAATTCAGACGATTTTTCATTTTAAATTAAAGTTTTAAAGGTGGATTTCTCAAAACTTTGAAAAGTGGAGTTGGTTGGTTTTGGCAGTAAGCCGACGATATGTCCTAAGTAGAAATTTTCGACTCTATTAGTCCACGCATTGCAACTAACGAGATGGTAGTAGGTGCGTAGCGGCATCTGCTAAATAAAATTCAAAGTTTTCTTCCTAATAAAAATATTTAAAGATATTTTTAAAATATATTTGATTGAAAAATTGAATATACCCATGGACGTATAAACACATCTGTGTTTATAAGTCCATGAATATACCCCATTCCACGAATATACGACACTCTTGGATGATCGCGACAACGAATATTTTACTGTGCAAAATATGAAGAACGAAAGTAAATTGCAAATTATATTGTTATTTATTGGAGTAATTTTAGAGCAAAATACTTTCGTATTTATTATGTTGCACACTAAAATATTCGTTGTCGCGATAATCCAAAACGTCGTATATTCGTGGAATACACCATACATTTTTATTTTATATTAGTATTACTCCTTTGAGTAACATAGGTCCATTTTCCGTTGGAATTTACCACACTGAACAGACGGGGTCGTGCATTGCAAGTTTTAGAATTCCCTCTTGTCTTCTTCGCTTCAGCATCCATCTGGCTTGCAATTTTTTAGAAGCCATGGAGGTGTTACCAATGGTCCAATAAGTTTTCAATTAAATATCTTTTAAAAATATTTTTAAATATTTTTATTAGGATGAATTGACTTCATCACAAAGCTGTATAAGAACCAGTATATAAATGCTGCAAGATTTACTAAACTTATGGTAATAAGTAACCTAAAAAGAGGCCAAAATAATTGAATCATAATTTTAAAAGTATTTATTTATTCTAAAAAGTTTCAAATGTGTTCTTCTGGAAGTATCTTCTGAATCCATTCCAGTAGATGTAAAATTTCGTTTTTCTTTAACTCATGCATGGCGTTTTTAATCGGCATAAATTCGGCCTTTATACCGATCTTCTGAAGGTCCTGAAACGTTTTTTCACCCCAAGAAATCGGAACCATTGTGTCTTTATCACCGTGAAACATGTACAATGGAGTAGTTGTAGACTTGGGTTCTTTTAGTGTAACTGATCCATTGTTTAAGAAGGATGACATGGTAAAGGCACCAGCTAGACCGGGATTAAACCTGTAAGCTGTATGTAATGCTAGCGCTCCTCCCATAGAGAAGCCACCTGGAAAAGTATTATTAAAACGTTTAGAGATGAGATAGATACTTAATGGCTGCGGTGCATTATGGATAATACCAAAATTCCGTATCAGCTTTTATTCAACAAAACTTGAATAAAAGGCAAAAGTAAAAGCACAATAAGAAAATAGAAGGTTGTAATAGGTATAGGCGGAAACATTGAGTGAAACAATCCAAAAAGAAATTGTTAATGGCAATTTTATACTACCAACCAAACTCACCTATAATTATTCTATTTGGACTAACATTGTTATTTTTGCTTATTTTATTAATAAATTCTTTCATCACTTTGCCAATGGAATCCAAAGTTTCAGTATGTTCTGGTACATCCGGTGTTATACTGTGTCTATCAAACCAAACATTGCTCATCTAAAAGCATAAGAAGATGTTCTGAAGCTATTTCCTTGTGGCATTTTTATAATTACGTATTTTTTATGGGAAATAAGCCACAATTTTACTAAAAAATGAATTTATTAACTTTTTAATTTATTAACCCGATTTGCGCTTCGAAACGTTAATAAATTCATTTTTTAGTAAAATTGTGGCTTATTTCCCATAAAAAATACGTAAGCATAAGAAGAATATCAAAATATTTTTCCGTAAATATGAAATTTCATTTATTGAAGATGCTTGTCTGTCAGCTTTATCCTAGCGTTGATTGATAAATATATGTCCTTAAATTATCATTCAACGGTACTATGATCTGTTTTTAAACCAGGATGAGTACCTAATTCAAATTTACCGCGCCGTAATGCTTGTTTGTAATTGGTCCAACCTCAGGCAAGTTAATGAGTTTACTCCACTGTTATGAAATTTTGACACTATTGACATTTATGAAATTTTCACACTATTGGCATTTCATAGGTTAATTAAGTTATATCGGCTATTTTTTGCGTTTTCCGCGTTATTCCTTTAATTTTTAGATTTTTAGCCTGCTTTTATATAAAAAGCAGTTGATTTTCGAACTCTTTAGCGACGTATTAGCAGGGACCCCGCTACCATAAGTGCAAAGTGTGCAATGCACACGGGCGCCATCTTTTAGGGGCGCCAAAACCCGGGGCCAAAATTGCAAAATAATTTGAAAAAAAAAAGTTAAGTGATTTTAAAATAAAAGTTGAGAAATTAATTAGGATTAGGTATAAAGAGGAGAAAAAGAGGTGAAAAACAGAATACTTCGGCCACATAATTAGAGAACCTAAATACCATCTACTTCGCCTTTAATACAAGGAAAAGTGGAGGGAAAGAAATGGATTGGTCGAAAGAAATTTTCATGGTTGCGTAATATTAGACAATGGTGTGGAGCCACAGTAGAAAAATTTCGCGCAGCAGTCGATAGAGAGAGCTTTCGGGAACTTGTAAACATGATGACGGCCAACGTCTGAATACGGACACGGCATCTAAAGAAGAAGAAGGTATAAATACACACGAAATTTTATTAGTATAGTATTTTTACTACAAAAGCGATATTACGTAGGTCAAAATTTTTTTACGTAAGAGAACTGTCAAAACATTAGAATGAGACTTTTCATTATTGCCATGTATATATCATCCAGTTACTGCTGATTCCTATGTGAGGGAACATGTCAGAAGTCAGGCATTTTAATTTATTTTGTTATGATTTTATTCTGTTTGTTTTATTTTGATAGTTTAGTGTACAAAATAATAGTCCATTTACTCAGTGTTTGTTGTGAATTTTAAAGAACCGATTATATTGACGTGAAATTTGGCATACACACATAGCTAATATTCCAAAGAAAAAAAGTGATATTGAGCCCAGGGCTTTTGCCCTGGGGGTGAGTTTTACCCCTTCTCGGGAGTGAATAAACATACGTTCAAAATAAGTCCGAAATAGGATAAATTGACTAATTGTAAGCAACTTTGGTTCTATAGATTTTTCACTAAGTCATTACTTTTTGAGTTATTTGCTAGTGAATATGTTCATTTCTCAACAAAAAACCCCGTTTTTCGCAAATAACTTAAAAGTATGTATTTTATCGAAAAAAATGATCTCAGCAAAAATATAACTTACCAAAAAAGTGAATAAAATGGTGTACTTATATTTATGAAGTCTATAAACACAGTAGAAGCAGATCTGCAGCTAACGAAAAGTAGGTTCTTATTCGTAAAATTCCCAATCGAATATTTATTCGTGAAATAACAAAAAAAAAATGAAGCACTTTTCGGGTAAAACTCATTACAACTTTTTTAACGTGTTTAAATTATTTATTTTTGTTTTTTTTAAGTTTCTGGCATAAAAAAGTAAGTAAGCTACGGTCAAAATAAAGTTGTTCCCTTATTTTTTGGATAAAAAAAATCGTAAAAGTTTCATCGGTTCAAATTGCTCATTTTTGAAAAGATTTGGGTTTAAAGTAAAAATTTTTTAATCTTGAAAATAATTCCTTGTGTACAAAATAACTTAAAAATTATTATCTAGTGATACCCAAAATCTCAAGTAAAAAAAATGTAGGTTTTGCTTTTCTGAATAATTTGAATTTTTTGTTTTCCTCTAAGTCAAAACTTTGTTAAGATATGACTTCAAAAATTGAATATGTAGGTACCCTCGTGATTAGTGACGCATTTAAGCCCTTTTAACTACAGCCTTTTCAAAAATAAGCACTTTGAACCGATGAAACTTCATATCAATATAAACGATACATAAGTAAAGTAGCTTGTGGTAAAGAGGTAACGATTAATTTCATTTTAGATGCTAATTAGGGGCTAATTTTCACGATTTTTTTTACCAAATAAAAGTGTTAACATTATTTTGATTGTAACTTACTTTCGATGCTAGAAACTTAGAAAAAAGAAACACAAAGAAAGATCCTTTTAAATACTTTAAAAACGTTATAATGAGTTTTTCCCGATAAGTGCTTGATTTTTTGGTTATTTCACGTTGAAATCTTTGATTTGGAATTTGACGAATAAGAACCTACTTTTCATTAGCAACAACTCTGCTTCTACTGGGTGTACAGATTTCAAATATACACCATTTTTTTTTACATTTTTATAAGTTATATTTTTGCTAAGAATATTTTATTCGATAAAATACTTACTTTTTGAGTTATTTGTGAAAAACCATCTAAAAACTTGTTTTTTTTTTATTGAAAAATGAACATATTTACTCGCAAATAACCCGAAAAGTATCGAACTGGATAGAACGAAAGTTGCTTAAAATGAGATATTTTATCCAATTCCGGATTTTTTTGAACGTATGTTTTTTCATCCCCGACAAAGGGTGAAACTTACATCCAGGGCAAATCACATATCAGCACAATACCACTTTTTTCTTTGACATGTTAGATATGATAAAAAAAAATTTTATGACAATCCAAGCGGTTCTTTAAAATTCGGAGGTTTTACAATATTTGGCCGTGAATGAATGGACCATGAATATGACTTCTAAAGTTAATTTTTTTGCTTTATTTCAAGCACCTACCTACCTACCTACTGTACCTACCGTCAAAAAAATACATAAAAAACTTGATCCAAAATGCCTTTAAGGGGCGCTAAAATATTTTTTGCACACAGGCGCCAGTAACCCTTACGGGGGCCCTGCGTATTAGTATAATATAATATTTATTCATCGAAGGCAGACATGATCAATCAAAAAAGAAGATATTTGGTGATTTTTCTAGTGACTTTCTTGGGTGTGGATCTGTTTTCCTGGTTTAAAAACAACGCATACCCAAGCAGCAAGAGTCAGTCGAAGAGACGTCGAATGTATGTCACTACTCGACGTCGAAATACGTCGAAACAACGGTCGGTTCAACGTGAATTCGACGGCACAATGTCATAGTTGAAACGACGTCGACTTATGACGTCTAATCGACGACGAGATATACCTCACTGATAACGTTATATAGACGTACAATAGACGTTGGAAGTTATTTATCGCAGGTATAGTTTCTTTGAATGGCAGCTTTCAGTCGTCAATTGGATGTACATGCACTTCATTTTTAGCATTTTCAAGTTAAAAAATAAACAGGGCATGTGTCTTCCGATTAGCAACTGCTGCTCTAACAAACGTAACCTGTGTCAAATAGTAAAGAAATCAAAAACTCTGTCAAAACTTTTATTATATAAAATACAAAAAACTTTGTAAAATGACATATGGATATAAAATACAAGAAACTTTGTAAAGCAAATGGCAGGTAGGGTGGCTAAGATATACCTGGTGACGAGATCAGGTAACAGTGAATAACTTTTTTGTTTATAAACCGATTATTTTGAAATCACATAAATATTCAGCTTTTGGCGGTGCTTCAATTATTACTTCCGGTTTAACCGGAAATGAGATAATTTTTTTGTGACAATTTTGTTCTTCACAAAATTTCAAATCTAGTGATGTATCATACTTGACAATGTATCTTTTTGAAAATCTTGAATCGCATCCCCATGGCTATTTAAAAATATGTAATATTTGAATGGTCATAAATAAGTATTTTTTTTTTAATAAATATAACTTTTTAATAATAATCTTTTTCATAAAATTTGCAAAATATTGATGTGTAAAACATACTTTTTTAAATAGTCAAAAAATTTAATTCATTAAAAATTTGAACATAATCGAGAATATTTTTATTTTTAAATTTTTTGACTATTTTTAAATAAAGATGTTACATTTTATACATCAACATCTTGCAAATTTTATACTTATCCTTAAAAACTTGTGTTTATATTAAAAAAAAATACTTACGACCATTCGAATATTGGAATTTTTATTTTTGTTTTGTTTTTCAAATATTTTTTTATCGAAATAAAATTTTAAAACAAATATTCGGCAGAACACAAGATAATTATTAATTTTTTTATATGCAAGCTAATTTTTCAAAATAATATGTTTAAATAGTCATGGCGGGATGTGATTCAAAGGAAATGACAACTTTAACAATTAGTCATCAATAATTTAAGGATGCGTTTACGTTAAAAATGGGATGAAAACGAAAAATGCAAACCATTTAAATTCCTTTCATAAATTCTTAACCAAAATACTTCATAGAATACCTATCTTACTTAGTCCATGTTGCAATAAAATATCGTTCTTAAAAATTACTTTGTAAAGATAGTTATTGCGCTTCAGTGAAATATCACCAAATTTCATCAAAGTATTTTTTGACAATGATATTTTAATTCAACATGGAAAAATATGCGAGGTAGGTATTCTATGAAGTATTTTGGTTAAGAATTTATGAAAGTAATTTAACAGTTTACAATTTTGATTTTCCCACCATTTTAAATTTAAATGCACCCTTAAAAACCATATGTTGCCACTTTACAATTTTGACAATATCTGATAGAAGACTTTAATTTATTACTATTTATTTAATTTATTTTAGATTCGAAAAAATAAAAATGTACTTTTACATTGCTCATTTCTAAATGTTTGAAAGAATTTAATTTTTTTTCATAAATGGCCAAATGTCCCTCTCAAAAGTATACCCTCCTCCATTAAAAGTAAAATTTATTTTTGTAAAAGTCTGCTGAAGTTTGTTTTTTTCCATAATAATGCTAAAATATTTACTTTATAATAAAGGAAATGATAACCATTTACTGTTGTTGGGTGGATCAAGAGGGAATAACATACATTTTGTAATTATACTGTCGAGATTAAAAAGTTCCATATTTTGAAGTAGTTTACTTACGATGCAAATATTAAGTGATTTTGATTCAAAAGGGTAATTATAGAAAGATTCGTAAGATGTAAACTTTTGACCTATTAAAAAATATTCATTTTTAGCATTAACTATGTTATTAATTTTTATTACACAATATTGGTTGTTTAGACAATAACAGTTGACATTGGAATGTGCTTCTACAGTATACACAATATTATTATATTTAAGCTTATTATACTGTTTAGTAGAATTAAAAGATAAATGTAACAGTGGACCATTAAAATGTTGAATTTCACATTTCTCTGTGACACTATCATTAATTATGATATAGTATTAGCTTCTGTCAGGCGACAAAACAATTGTTCTAATGGTTTATTAGGTGATTTCACTGACTTTTTTATTTCATTTAAATAGTTTTCAAAAGGAAAAGCAGAAATCTGGTCCAATGGACCAAACAACCGAGCTTCTTCACTCAAGTGACACAATACATGAACATTATAAATTAAAAACTCTAATCCATACAGGTCTTTGGAATGGGTTATAAAGCAGTCCAGTAATTTTCTAGGAATATCACAACCAAAATTTGCTAAGTGCCTTTTAGATAACAGGATAGTAACAGAAGAATGCAATAGAAGAAAGTGTTCATACATAGCCTTATCAATATTTTTTAAAACTAGGACTCCTAAATAAAGCAAAAGAGTTCTAAATTCTGTTGCTTTAAAACGAGCTACCTCTGAAAGACTTCGAGGTTTTCTATTGAACTCTGAGACAACAAATTTTCCATAAAAAACTAAGTTTTCTGATATGTTTGTAACATCCCTACCACATAACCGAACACGCAAGTCACCACATATCCATGTGAGAAGAAGTTTTTTCATAACACCTAAGTATAAACAATGCATAGAGTCAATTGGAAATTTTGAAACCAATCCTATATTTAAGACTTCCAAAGGTGAAATTCCAGTATGATGATTCTGATCAGATTTTAGCAAAAATTACTGATCCGATCTCCTTGGTGCCAAAATGTTATTAAAAATCATCCTATGTTTAAAGTAGTCTCCTTCTTCAGTACATTTATCACACCCTGAATAACCGTTGTGCGATTTTATACATTTTATAAAGGCTCGAGCTGGAGCATCACAAATGAAACTATGAACATGTATCCTATATTCTTTATCTTTAAAGGTTAGACCATTCTCCAGTAAAAATTTAAGATCATTAATAAAGTCATTCAAATAATCAGCCAGTGGGCTAGGTTTAGAATTTCCACAAAAAACACCTATAGCGAATGTTTTCACTTTTATACTGCTATTTACAATTAAACCCAAGATAGGCCAAAACTGCACTGAAGAGCTTTTAAAAAGAGGTAAACCATCAATATTAAAAGATATTAGAATATCGTTTGAAATTATTGAATCATTTGTAGAAATATAGAATTTAAGATAATTTTCCAATCCAAAATGAACATAACTGCCTGAAGTTAGTTCTTTTTTTAAGGTAATAGTAGTTGGTGTGTTCAAAAGAGTCTTAGAACTCAGAGGTAATTCTGGATGAACTGGAACTAACACATGAAGAAGATCAGTTACTGTACTATGAGTGACTTTGTTACGAATTGCCCATCTCTTTAGTTCACCATGTAAGTCGTAAGAGTTTTTTTGAAATTTATTGGAGTTACTTGCATTATCTAAACAACTTATTAACTCTAAATCCATTTCAAAGTCAGATTCTATGCTCCTGTCATTTTCAATTTCACTAATATTATTACTATTAATTAAATTTTCAGAACTAACTTTAGAGTTGGTGACATCAGTACTAGAAATTATATTAACGGAATCACTATCTACTACTGTTTTACTAACAAGTGAAGAAGTCTGATTTAAATTACTTCTAGTGACATCAGTACTAGAAATTATATTAACGGTATCACTATGTACTACTGTTTTACTAACAAGGGAAGAAGCCTGATTTAAATTACTATTAAGACCTTCAATCGTATTTTTAAGTTCCTTAGCCACCCTCCTACACATTTGGCGTTCACCTACAGATTCTTTATAAAACCTTTGCATGTTTAATCAAATAAAAAACTAAAATTAAAACAATTCCAAATTAGTAATTTTTCTTGTTACGGTTAGGAGCATGTTTTAACCAGCGCTTAATAGCGTTCTCAACTTCATGAGTTGTAAAGTCAGTTCCTTGTTTTACTGCATCTATAATAAAAATAAAATTCAGTGTATCAAAAAATATACAATATATGGGTTGTTTCATTCAGAAACATAATTACACAATACGGACTAAAACTGTTTGTACTAAAAATGAGTTTTTTCACTCTGCAAATAATATTACAACCCATTCACATAAAATATAATTTCTTAACTTTTCTTTTAAATCTGGGTTTGGAAATTTAAAAAGATTAAGACCAAAAAAGATTAAAAAACAATATACAAGGCAGTTGGAAAGAAAAAACTGGGCAAAATAGATAAAATGCCCTATACCTCAAGTTATTAAAGGAGTACAACCCATTAAATATGAACCTTCTGCAAAACACCTAGGCATGCCCTATCTGTAGTTAAAGTATGTCTATTTTAGAATGAAACACCCCGTATAAACACCTTTCCTTATTTTCTTCACAATCCGTGTTTACAATCGAAGCAAGTTAATAAAAAACAAAAAAATTGAAACCACAAGACTCACCTAGAACCACTTTGTTTAAGCGCAGTTAATTAAATGGTCGCTTATTTGATACTCTGTCATGCCGCCAGTTGTTACCGAAGTAATTAAAATGCTTCGCAATATTATCTGTCAAAAGAGATCTTAATATCCTATTATTCTTCTGGGTAACATCTTTCAGGTTTGAAATTGAGGCGCAGTTTGATTTCTAAAAAAATATAAATTAAAAAAAAGTTATTTTACATTTAGGTGCAACTAATTTCTTTTAATTTATACAAAGAAAGTTTAATAAGGGAATAATTTTCTATTATAAACAAATCAGCAAAAAATTTAAATTTTCTTAATTTCTACAATTGGGTACAAGATGTATACAACTTACAAAAGTGTTGAAGTTCTCTTCTTCTGCCAAACATATTTCTAGTTCTTCCAGGTCTTGTAAGGATTCTATTGGCAATTTTATTTTGAAGTCATCAGGTAAATCTGAATTTTTAAATGGTTTTGATTTCTCCAAAATATTTAGAATTTTTCTGTTCTGTTCCTTAATTGTTAATATATGTTTAAGTAGAACCTTCAATCCTAGAAACAAAACATATTTACAACACATTGAATAAAGTACAGAAGGTTTTCCATTAGTTTTTTGCAATTATTCATTGATACTTATAAGGAATGCATGCTAACATTGTGTACCTATATCGTTGGTTGTACCTATGCCCATAAAAAATTGTAAGTTTGGGTAAAACACAATTTGACCATTTACATTAATAGTATCAGTAATAACTATAAAAATTAGATGATTTGTTACACTATTGGAAGCTTTTTCAAGTCAATTTTTACTGTGTGCTTTAAACCAACAATATTTTTGGCAAATCAATAAGGTAGTGTTGTGCAAAATTACTCCCATAAATAAAAGAACTTACCATTTGTATCCTGAAGACTATTATCAAAATTTAGAGACTCGTTCAGAGTCGGTGTTTGTATTTCAGTTGCTTCTTGCCTACCAAAAGACGATGAAATAAGAAATAATCCAAATATAAACTAATTTAATAAACGAGGAGCCAATGGATGGAAAAAAGCGAACTCCTTGAACACGATGGAAAAACAGGAAAACGTAAACTAACAGAAGACGGCATACACCACCATAACCAACAAAGCCATTTTGTTTGATTTGACATTTGACTGTCAAAAACGTCAATTGTCATCCAAAATACACAGATAGCGGCAAGACTTTTTTTAGCCAATCACTACATAGTATTTCAAAGTAATAATAATTTGATTGGTTAAAAAAATGAACTCGATATTTTGTGGACAGGACCTTTTTCGCCATTATGACAACTCAATGAGAAAGTTTCGCGCAAAATTTGAATTTATTTAATGATAAGTTTTTTGAAGATCGATGAGTGAAATCATTGTTATAGGTACTAATATTAAATTTATAGGTCTAACGATTAAAATAATGTTGTTTTGCTTTGTACCTCTGATGTTTTACTGTGTTTTTACTTTGAACTAAACTTTAGAATTGACGCGCGAAGTATTGGTACATTATAGAGTACCTACGCATTCGTTTGTCTAATGTCTATTTTCAGTTTGATTTATAGATATTTCTATATCAAATAACTATAATATTGATGGTTACTTTCATAACGTCTTTTCAACGTTCATTTTTGGTCGATAAATTCTACCGCCCTACAATCGACGTTAAATCAACGTCTATATTATGATGTCGAAAAGACGTCTACAAATCGACACCTAATCGATGTCGTTTTAAGGTCAATCGACGTCAAGGTCTACAAATGACTTAGTATCGACGTATATTCGACTAACTCTTGCTGCTTGGGTAATTACCAAATTGCTTACCTCTCCTCCCAGTGGTGTATAAGGTCGAAGGGGAGCTGTCGGAAAGTAAAATTTAATATGAGGCAATGAAAAATCTCCTACTAGAAACTTCATCCAGTCCAGAAACCCCTGACCAGTGTCACCTAAAAAATACAAAAA
The DNA here is from genome assembly GCF_917563875.1 of Diabrotica virgifera virgifera. Lineage (NCBI taxonomy): Eukaryota > Metazoa > Arthropoda > Insecta > Coleoptera > Chrysomelidae > Diabrotica > Diabrotica virgifera. The sequence goes on from NC_065443.1 coordinate 291,034,899, forward strand.
ATTTCAATTTACTTTTCACCATAGGCAACCAGTTATACACAGCATTTAATAACTAATAGTCGATTTGAGAATTAAAATGTTCGATTATTATGACTTGACATTATTAATGTCATCGTGAGCAAAATGAAAATGTGAGGTTTTGAAAATGAAAGTACAATTCATGTGAAAAGTTTTTGAAAGTATGAAAGTTCCAACATATCAACTACAATTAAATTTCGGAAAATATATCCATTCCACTAAATATTTAATGTATATATATGCATGTACTTACCTGATCCATGTAAACATATCACAATTGCTGAGCATAGTTGTTTTTGTGGATTTATAACATGTACAGCTCCTAGGGACATTGTCACTATGTAGTATAAAATAATATTTTGCTTAAATCAATATGGTACAAACAAAGGCAGGTATTTTTCTGTTTTTGAGGCACATCGGCGAAGACAAATATTTTCTGATAACCTTTTACTTTTACCTATTTTTTTAAAGGAATTATTAGTAGGTATAATCGATTTTGACTTTCGATTTCGATTAAATTGAGTAGTTAGAAGTAGATAGATACTAATTCATCAATGGAAATAATAATAAAACTATTTTGAATATTTATAAAGATGCTGACATATTTAAATATGAAGGAGAAAGTTTTAGCTTAGCTTTAGTTTTACTTAGATTAAATTTTTAGCGAGATGTTTACTACTATTATTGTTTTAGTTTTAGATTTGTAATGTGGGTTGCCTAATAGTAGTAATAGTAATAAATGTTCGAGGTCATATTCTCCACATATTAATATCATGAGTTGTTTTGTTGGTCCGTATTTGGTGTCGGCTTCCTTAATTACCTTTTTCCATTTGTTATTATCTTATAAATAAACATCAACCCCTTTCAAAGACATGTTTTGTATAAGCATCTTTATCAGAACCGGTACTGTGCTTGGGATTAGGTCGAACTGCAAAATAAATAGGTACTCACGTTAAGAAAATAACAACGAGAAGAAAGAGAAACATATATTACAAGTAGGACTTGCAAAACCAAATTAGTACTTAAATAAATAATTATTTCGTTGTAAAACGAAACAAAAGCCGTCTTATATTTTAGTTTGTTCAGAGAGCATCAAAAGCACCCTAACCGGTTTCAAACTTTATTAGGTTATCATCAGAGAGTGCTTATTTGATTATCTTTGAACATTCTAAAATTCGGGCTGCCAGTATCGATTCACAACGAAATAACATGATGGTGTGGGTGTCGTAGCGACATCTGCTAAAAACAATCAAAAGTTTTGCTTTAATAAAATATTTAATTAATAAGTATTAAAAACAAACCTTTATTGGGACCAATTTTCTGGTAACACCGTCGTAGTTTCTAAAATTTGCAAACCAACGAATTACTGGAGCAAAGAAGGCCGAGGGAGATCTATCTCACTTCTCGCCTGTCCAGCGCGGTAAAATTCCAACGAAAAATGATCCCCCATACTCAAAAGAGGAGTAGCACTAATATAAATAAATAATCTTTTCGTTGAAAAACGAAACAAGGCCGTCCAAATTAGTACCTTTAAAACGAAGATAAAAGGATGAAATTGTGGAAATATAAACATCAGAAATTGTAAATAGTTTAAGATAGGATTGCTTTTTTAATGAAAACACAATTATCTACAGCCTTCGTATTGTGTCCAATAACAAAGCGTGAAACTATAAACATCAGAGATTGTAAATAGGTTTAAGATAGGATTGCTTTTATATTGAAAACACACTTACATCCTTCGTATTGTGTCCAATAACAAAACGTTAAACTTTCATGATCAAATTATCATGAAAGTAGACGATTGGGTTTCTTTTAAATTCGAGCTCCACCATTGTTCTACACGTGATTCGAGGCTACACTTCTAATCAGGAAGATTTGCGGTAGCTCGAACTGAAATGAAATGCTCTTCACCTATATGACGGTTATAGTTACATGGCACTCCTGAGTCACAGTATAAATAGGGACAGTAGAACTACTCTCCGAAAAATTGAAACTAAAATCTTTCAACGCGCATGGCGACCGCGCAAGGTTCCCAGTCGCTAGACCACCGCTCTTGCATTACTATTGCTAGTCGCGTAGAAACGTACGGGTTTTAACAGGGAGAACTCGCATCCACCACTGGTGAATTACCAATTGCGTACTGCCGGTATTACTTCTTGAGATCAAAGTGCCGACACAGAAGAGGTTTTACTGTTCCTGAGTAGTAGCGATCTCTATATGAACCAAGAAGAAATTAGGAAACTTTTTTTCGATGACTAATTAGTTGGTAGAAATCAATAATTGGTGGAAGCTATTGGATGATATTTTATAAATAACCTTTTATTTTGACCGACACCATCGAGTTACTTGGGACTACTAGAGTTACTTGGGGATAAAACAAATGAAGAAAATTGCTCCATGGGAAGCCCAGAAAATACATTTTTTTACCGTACACCGATTTTAAACCTTGAGATTCTATTTTCTTCAACCTAATTTTTGATTGGAATTTTGGTATTTTTGGTATTTTCACGCGTAATACCGATTGAAATAAAAAGGTAATGTTTCGAAAATTACCATCCTATTGTTTATAACTTCGTTGCATATGCCGGTCAACTTTCACTGGTTGTATCTCAGGAACCACTCATCGCAGTTAAACTGTTTTCCTTTTAAAACAAGTGTCTTGCTGCGTCCTTTCCAACGTCGTTTTCTTAATTTAATTTAGGCAGCTTAAATAGTCCAATTTCAACGGCGTCATCTGGATGATCCTAAGGGGCGGGGTACAACTACTGGAGGACTGCTGGGGGTATGGAATAGTATGGGTGTTAAGCGTATAGAGCTCAAAGTACATCCCAATGGGGGGAGGGAGGTTACAACCTCCAAAACCCCACCCCCCTGGTTACGCCACTGTCCAATTTCAATTCTGTAAAGTACGTTAGATAGGTATATTAGTGCTTTTTTATACAAAAATCATAATTGTTATGGTTATTATTGCGACCGTAAATTTTTAATTAAGAATTTAATTGTTGCTAAACTATTCATTCAATTTCCACCGGCTTCTAAAAATATAATTTATACCAAAAAAGCTTTTTTATTTTACCAAGTTATTTAATTATTGATAAGTAATTACTTACCTACCTAAAATTTTAGTTGAAAATAAAAGATTTTGTTGGGAAAACCCCCATTTTCCGAGGAAAATTTTCGTCGATTCAAATCGAAAAAAAAATATCTCTATACAGAATTTTGATCCCACGACATTTTTTTTTTTTTCGATAATATAACATTTTTTTGAATCCCCTTGTTGGACCTGGGTTAAATAGAAAAAATTCATTGTTATTTGACATAAAAAATTGAATTTTTAGCAAAAAGTAGGTGTACTCATACGAGTACAATGGGCTGATCAAGTGTCAAAATATAAAACATTATGTAAACATGAAAATATTTTATTTTCTTACAACATAGGTAGGTACCTACATACTTGGGTATATCTTGTATTATAATATAACTAGCATGAAATTGTACAAAACAATCATGTTTCAAACAAAGAGTAACTTCACACTTTATACAAGTCCAACATACTCTTTGGTGGCATAGGCGACATCAAAGTTGTTGGTCTATTTTCTTTGGAAAATGACCGCTTTCATCCATTTTTAGACTCATTGGTACAAACCCTGCTAGTCGTTTTTCAGAATAAGTTGATTTTTTAATGGAATTTTTAATTTCTTGGAAACCATTCCTTGAAATTCCATTAGTCACCAATACTTGCGCTCTCGTGCATATACGGTATCCAGTAAAAAGTAAAATAGCCATATAAGTATATACTTGTCTGTTCTGTAATATAGGTATTCAATAATTTCATTGTCGAAAAATTTATCGAACTAGTTCGATACGAGATTTACTTCGAAATTACTCTTTCATATCATCCAGAAGACCTTTTTAACCTGTTGTAGATGTCATACTAATATCAGTAATTTCTTCCGTCCGCTCAGACTCTTTGGTTTTATTTTGACCCTTCAGTAAATTTTCTCTTCTAATGGCAAGAGGAAGATTGTCTTCTTCGTCGTTGTCAGAGTCAACACTCATGTATTGAACTTATATTTCTACGGGAACACCATTCGGAAAGCTCTGGGTCTGAAGATCATCAGCATCTATGTCCTCATTTTCAGTTTGATTGTCAACCTTAGGAGGAATAAATACCACCGATACATCTTATGAGTGGAACTACTCGCTATGTCATCTGAAGCTAAAGCGATTTTATAACGTTTTCCATAAAATCCAATGGAACTCATAGGCGGAAATCTTTGAAAATCAACTCCAATAAAAATATTGAACATGAAAAAATAACAAACCAAATAAACATATTTGATCTCATATAAACCCACTGTACTCAAATGAGTACATGTCTATTTTGTAACATAAAAACAACAATAATAAAAAATTCTTATACCGTATAAATAAACATTACCAGTACTTACCCTTCCAACAATAAAAGTTAAAAAAAATGATAAATAATACCAAAATCACAAAATAGCAAACACTTCAACGATTTAACAGAAATATGGAGGTTAGCTTTTAATTACTGCGTCACAGGTTAGGAAGAGGAGCGTCACCGAGGGTATAATTTGTGAAAATCTAGTAGAACACGTCCTAATAGAATCGGATATATACATGGAGTACCACTCTTTTGCAAGATGTGTCATTACTAGGCCATTTGTCTGCTGTACTCGGATGAGTACAGTGGGACCAAATGGGTTAAATTACTTACAGTGAATTTTTGTTAGGGTGTTTTTGGTGTTAAGTTAAAATCTTCGGAGTTACAGAGCAATAATTGAAAAAGATTTCGGAGCGCTCATTTGTTTATAAAAAAATAGCACACTATCTGCGGACTTTGCATACTTATATTATTAAAAGATACAATCATAAGATTTCAAATTGCTGCTAAATAAATTTTCCCAAAAATGGTCTATTTTCCGGTAATCTGACCAGACTATATCTGAGTTTAGGTTTTCTTTGAAGTACAGTGGAACCCCGATAAGTCGGCCCCCGATAACCCGGAACTCCGGCTAACCCGGACCGATTTTTATCAGACAAACATTTCAACAATAAAAATGTATTGCTGTTACAAAATCTCGTGAACCTAATTCATTCATTTGGTGACGTCAATATACGAACGAAACGATTGAATCCGACATTACTGAAAATATCAGGGTGCAGATGGGATCCTGTCGCGCAATTTGCAGCAAATAAAATAGTCGTATGTTTTTGGCTTCATTTTATTTCGGTTATACATACGCATTTTCAAGGTTCACGAGGTTTTGTACCAACTCTATGTAATATAATATTTGAGAGATAATGTCCTGTTATCGAAAACAACAGGCACCTGTATTATCCTTTATTTATTTGAAACTCTCTTAGCACTGTTTAGAAAAGACTATTAAAATTATTTTTTTAACAATGGTCTTAGTCATCACTGTTATTAAATAACATAACATCAGAGACGGTATTGTGTGTAGTAAAGTCGTATTGTTCGCTTCTGTTCTGTAATCGTTCGTAAATCTATTCAGATTTTGTGTGCGTCTTTTGTCCATAAGGGCAACAAAACGTAAACATGTTGTAGTGACAACGGAAAAGAAACTAGAAGCATTAAGTAGAATTGATAAAGGTGAATCTTGCAGCATTATATGGTGTCGGTACATCTACAGTATCGGATTGGAAGAAAAATAGAACTAAAATCGAAGATTTTTTTTCAAAATGATAACAAAAGACAGTTTGGAAAATCGGTGCAAAGCTAATAAAGCTAAGAATGAGACTCTTGACGAAGCTTTGTATGTGTGGTTTTGTGTGGAATGCGAACGTGGTTTACCAGTGTCTGTGTGACAATTATAACGGAGTTTATCTGTAAGCATACCATATTTTATTAATTTTTACCATTTTCTCCGGCTAACCCGGATTTTCGATAACCCGGATCGGCCGCGGTCCCTATTAATCCGAGTTAACGGGTTTCCACTGTATTCATTCTAAATCTTAATAATTTTTTGATTTTCTTTTACTAGTTCTCAATATCGTCAATTTTGATCTGAATGACTGTATGCTTTCTATTATTCTTTTGTAGAATTTTCTACTTTCATGTTTGTTGTTATGATCTCGGATTTCTTGTACTTGTTTTTTCAAAGCCTCTCTTTTTTTTCATTTGCATATTCTATTCGCTTGCAGTGGCGGCTCGTGGCTTTAGGGACAGGGTCGGCAAGGTTTTGTCTCCTCAGATAGGTATGCCATCTAATTAAAAGGCTTCAATTTCATAGAAGATTTTTGGTTTTTGTTTTTTTTTATTTTTTTTTTTATTTTTTTTTTGTTTTTTTTTTGTAAACCTGTTTATAAATTAACTCTAGTCTATGTTGTTTCGAAGTAGCAAAATGGGTTATAACGTCATTGTAAAATTTATTACTGTTTTGGAGAGGTTTTAAAAGTTTTTTTCTATTGACATTTGAGACAAGTTTGACATTCTCTCTTGTTTCATGGTGTTTCGACAATACGTTTTGACTTTTTTGAGACAAGAGAAATCCCGTTCATTTGAGGCAGAATTTGCTCACATTTGAGAACAATAATTTATTAAATTCGGGAACAGTTTGTTGTACCTAATGAATTGCAGTATATAAAATTAAACATATTTTGTAACTTATCCCACCTTCCGAAAAATTTAGATCAGCATATAAAACTGTTAATCCATTTTCTTATTTTATTTGAATAAAGAATGATGGATAATTTTTAATGAACTTGTCTAATAGATATTTTAAAAATTCCTTGTAAATAATAATTGAGTTATCCTTCCTCTCAAAAAGTTCCGGAACGTTGTTTAAATAATCAAAATGTCAAAAAGTTAAGAAAAACTTCGATTTTTTCTTCGTTTTTTGATTTTAACTTTCAAAGTATTCACTTCTGAGAAAAGTTACACTGGCATAAAAGTTAAGTAACTAAATTTCCTACAATACCTATAGGATTGGTTAAAAATTTTAAAAAGTGTCATCCTTGTTGCAATACAGCAATAATTGCGAAAAAAAAATAAAATATAAGTATTCGCATTTTACATTTTTCAACCATTTATGCTAACACTTAAGACCTTTATATTTTAACCAGAAAACCTTTATGATATAATAAAACAATACTGTAAATTTCATTAAGATCGATTCAAAACATTTTGCAATCGAGCCTTTGCAAAATAAATTAATTTTTTCAAAATGTTGCAGTACTGACAATTAAATAAATAAAGCAGATAATAAATTAAATAAAGCAGATAGCAAGTTGAATTCTTTTACATATAGAAGAAAGGTACAGTATTCTTCTACACGTAAAAATAAATTCAACTTGCTGTCTGCTTTATTTTCAGTTCTGCAACATTTTGAAAAAATTAATTTTTTTGCGAAAGCTGGATTGCAAAATTTATCTTGCAAAATCTGTTGAACCGATCTTAATAAAATTCACAGTATTTTTTTACTATATGATATAGTTTTTTTGGGTAAAATTATGAAGGTCTTAGGTGTAGCATAAACGGTTGAAAAACGTAAAATGCGAATACTTGTTTTTTATGATTTTTTCGCATTTATTGCTATTTTGCAACAAGGGTGACAATTTTTAAAATTTTTAGCTAATCCTTTATTGTAGAAAATTTAATTACGCAACTTTTATGTCAGTGCAACTTTCTCGAAAATGAATACTTTTAAAGTTATAATCAAAAAAAGAAGAAAAAAATCGAATTTTTCCTTTATTTTTTTACATTTTGATTATTTAAACAATGTTCCGGACCTTTTTGAGTGGGAGGATAACTCAAATATTATTATATGAGTTATTTTCAAGGAATTTCTGCAAAAAAATATGAGTCACCTCTCAACGTCCAAATTAAATCTCAACGTCCAAGTACGTGTTTTGTTGCCGTTTGCAGATCACCGCTGTGCTCGGCAGATTGTTTTTCTGCCGTACTTGTCATTCAAATAAATACGGGGAATGTATAATTGGTTGCCTATCGGCTAATATTCCATAGCGTCTTATTACAAGCAAATGGTCAACTGGGTACGGCTAGCCGAAGCGGGCCATGAATTCACACAATCGCAGTCGGGTGTACGGCTGGCTAGGATCCTTAATTTGAAAAGTCTCTTACGCACAGCGCACAGGGATCACTTAACGTATCAGATCGTTCGAATTCTTTTAAAAACAATGAATAAAATTTAGTCTGTATTATCTCACAGATATTTTCTTTATTTCACAGAAACGAATATCATCAACTCTGATTAACTTATATATTTAAAATAAATCTATAATGTGTCCATAAATGTGTGGGTCGGCACTGCCGACCCTGCCGACCCTGACAAGCCGCCACTGTTCGCTTGTATTCTTTTCTAGAATTTCCCTGCTACTTCTGTTAGTTGATTGTCTGTGCATTGCTTGTGTTTCTTTGAAGTTGATTTAGTCTAGGTTGTGTCTCTTTGCTTTTCCGACAGTTTCCTCTTCTGCAGTATCTTCCTCTCTGGTTCCGTTAAGTTTTATTTGAAGAGAATTTTAGTTTTTTTGGTTGGGCTTTAAATCCGTCAACATTCCATTTCCTTTCCATTAAAATAAAAATACATTTTTGCTCCACGTAATACATATTCATATCAGCTTTTTGCTTTTTGTAGCCGGAATATTGTGTGCGCCACTCATTTTTATCGTGTTTAGCGGTTATTTTTTATTCTTGTACAAAATTATGCGTTGATTATATTAAATATATAAATGTTGTTTATTGTTACTTAATTATTTTAGACCAGGCCATTTAGCACAAAATAAATCGATTTTTAAATACAGCACCAGAGAGTTGCAACTTTTTGCATCGTGTTAGGATGTCAGGAAAAAAGTCTACTATAGAAAAATGCGTGGAAAAGCATATTTGCATAAAGTGCATAAAAAATGCATCCAAGAGTGCATAAAGATGTTCAAATAAGCGTATTAAAGGCCAGATTTTGTTACTCGGGGGGTTATTGGGGTCGCTGTAGATGAATACGTCATCAGAACCGACCACCGCAGCACCTGGTGCACTGCTAAGGCACGACATCTGAAGTTTCGAGGGATTTCGGTACTAAATTGATGCAAACAGATTAATCGGGGGTTTTTGGGGTCGGTGAATAAGAATACGTCATCAGAACAGACCACCTGGTGACCAAAAACCCTCCAAACTCCGGAAGATTAAATGTCTTTGCAGTGACCTTGACCACCAGGTAGTCCGGTGGTCGGTTCAGATGGCATATTCGTATTCAGCGACTCCAAAAACCGACTAGTAATCTATTTGCATCAATTTAGTGCTGAAATCACTCGAAACTCCAGAAGACGACACGCGACGTGACCTTAGACACCTGGTACTCCGGGGAAATTAACCACTATGCTATGAATTAATAAAACACCGAATTATGGTATGGATTAAAGTTATTTACATCTCTTCTTTGCTGAAGGTAACCTTGTATGCTGTGTTTTATGTTGATTGTTTGTGTAGATAAGTGATATTTGTCTATAATAATACAATATTTAATAATAAAATTATTACATTATAAGACTAGGTACCTTTCTAACATTTAAAAACTGGCTCTTTTCTATACTGTTTATTATTCATGTCTTCATTTTTTATTATTTTTTTCTTCCGAATCGATATCAAAAAATATCAAAACTTTTCGTTAACTAATATTAATAGCCTAGTAGCAAACTTACATTATAATAATATAATAATGGGTAGGCTTATCGTTCCATCTTATTCAAAAAGTCGAAAAATTTATGTATATTGATGTGATCTTGATTATTGATATGAGATAATATTCTTATATGTCATTTAATTTAATCAATGCATTAATAATAATCTAATTAATTTACCAGATCACATATCAATATGTTTTCAATCTCAGGGCGAATTATAAAATTAATTACTTACTTACGTGGCTTCTAAGTATTTCTCAATGGTTCCTAATCGGGATAGGAAAGAAAAGAGTAAAATAATACACACATATGGGTTACAATTGTAATCAAAATATTGTTTATTTTATTTAAATGGCAATCACTGCTTAATATTTGCTATATATTATTATGCTTAAACATAACATTTACACATGGGAATCTTATTTCCTTTTGGTTTCCAATTGAAAGTTTTTATTAACATTTAACTATTATGATTTATTAGCAACAATTCTATTTAAGTTTGATGAAGCTTTTCTGATATTATTGATTATGTTTCTTCAATTTTAAATGTGGTATTTAATACGAAAAACCCATACATTCATGTCCAAACAAATGAGACTGACCTTTTTCTGGTGAACTGAGAATGTCTTCACACAAGACCCGTTTCCTGCTATCCTTGGCTGCGATCAAAACCTCGTCCTGGCTTCCAGTAATGTTCTCCTTTGAAACTAGCTCGTATAGCTCTCGTTTCCTGCTTCTGTCGTGATGCTGTGTTCTACCTTTTTCGAAACTGCAATCAGCTACCAGGAACTCTTGGCTCAAGGAGGTTCTTTTACTCTCAACCTGGCCTACCTCTCGTTCCACGATAGATACTCCACACTCACGGAACTACACCGGCTTTCTCACTCTCCGTACACTACCGTCTATTACTGGACTTCACTTCTCGACAGCTCAAAACATTCTGATCTCTATTTGTCATTCATTCCCCTACTTTCTAAATATCCCTTCCAGATTCACAAATCAAACTTCCACCACCAACTCTCATTCGCAGTATTCCTCAAAACCAATTTTTAATCTTTCTAAATATGCTTAATGGATTTCAAAAGAAAAATAGTTAATTCCCATTCTAAAATTACTTTCTACTATTTACAAAATTTAATGATCTATTATCTACTTCAACTGAGTCTTATTTAGCATAAGCTAATGATCGAACCTTCCGCGAACAACGATAATGACCTATTATCGATTTCACTTGAGTTTTATTTATCATAGGCTAATGATCGAACCTTCCGCGAACAACGATAATGGTACGCGCCATTCACTTTGTTTGTTCTAAGCGCATTGTCCCGAGTTTCGTTTAATCACTTCTTAAAATTAAATATAACAATTTGTTGTATACAAGTTGTTCTAAATTTATATGCCCGTGGTTGAGAAAATTGAAAATATTTTATATTAAATTGAATTTTGTTTATAATTATCAAAATTTAATTTTCATATCAAATAGAAATATAACAATATGTATACGCATACTTACTTTGTAAAATTGTAAACAATAACAAAACAAACAGAAACTCTTTAAAAAATGTTATTATCTATTAGTAGATTTTCTTTTTTGTATATATTTTTTTTTCTTTCTTTTTTTCCGGGACATTAGTAACTACTTAGATAAAGTTAAATAGGCGGGTTGTGAGATAAAATTGAAAAATATGAAATATTTAGTTAGGGCACTTTTTTTAGTTATTAAAACTTTTTTAAATAATCTTTTGGGCAAAACTGAACTGTGTAATCTGGGAAGAGGTAATTTGACCTACATTGGTGCGGGGAGAGGAGCTATTATGGGATATGGCTAATTATTTGGGCACTCGACAGTTGGAAAATAATAACGACGATTTTTTAATAAGCAATTTGAGTAATTTTTCAGTAGGCCATTTAAATGTACGATCTTTAAATACTGGTTTTGACGAGTTTACAAACTATATGATGGAATTGGACATTGACATGTTGGGGTTGACTGAGACTTGGCTAAACTCCGACATGCCAAGTTTCACCTACAGACTTCCGGGATATAGGTTTGTAAGAAAGGACAGATTAGCAAGAGGGGGTGGCGTTGCACTTTATATTAAAAATAATATAAAATTTTCTTTGATTAATTTAAACTTTCCCTTTTTTGAACACATTGCCATAGAATTCACTGTAAAAAATAAAAACTATATACTTATTAATATTTACAGGCCACCTTCTGTAAGCGAATCTGTTTTTCTAGACCAGTTTGAGGATTTACTGGGTTATGTAACCGTTGCACATAAGAACATTATTATTGTCGGCGATTTAAATATCAACTTTTTAAGTAATACAACATATCCAAACAGACTAAAAAACTTGTTACAAACTTTACAATTTGATCAACATATTAAAGAGCCCACGAGGTTTAATTTTACAAATAACACATCTAGTTTAATCGATATAATTATTACTAGTCAAAACATACAATGCATAAAATCAGGATCATTGGCAATATCTCAATGTGTGACGGATCATAACCTGGTCTATACAATACTGAATCTACCTAAAATAACCTGCCACAAAAAAACTGTAACGTACAGAGACTATAGTAACATCATTTATGATTTATTAATGGAAGAAGGAAGAATGCTCGATTGGCAGCAGCTTTTCGTGACTGATAGTATTGAAGAAAAAGTGGAGATTTTCACGTCTCACATAAATAAAATTTTAAATAAGCATGCTCCAGTGAAAACCAAGAAAATTTCCGAAAAACCTTATTTGCCATGGATAACTACCAACATAAAGCAGTTGATTAAGCTTAGAGATAAAGCACATAAAAAATATATGAGAACAAAAACGGAAGGGTCTCTACAGTACTACAGACAATTGAGGAATTTTACCAAACATGCTATAATACGGGAGAAAATCACATTTTTTAATACATTTGGACAGAGTAAAGGGAAGGAATTTTGGAAAACAGCAAAAAAACTCAATCTTACTTATAACGAAAATCAATTCTATATACCAGATAATCTTAAAAATGCGACGAATATACACAACTTTTTTTCAGAAATCGATAACAAAAACAACACAGTTTCTACAGGTTTGATAGAATTTTATAAAAGCAACAGGCTTACAGACAACACTGACGAGTTTAATTTTACACTATTGGACAGGGAAAATTTAAATAAAATCGTCTCCAAAATATCGTCTAATGCAGCGGGTGATGATGGGTTAACAATAAAAGATATAAAATTATGCTACCCTTTTTGTGCAGATGCATTATTGAATATAATTAATTCGTGTATTTTGAATTCATTCTATCCATCTGGCTGGAAAAAAGCTATAATTAAACCATTACCTAAAATACCTGAACCAAAGGAGCTGAAAGATCTGAGACCAATAAGTATACTTCCTGTCTTATCTAAAATTTTTGAAAAGCACTTATATAATCAAATTGAGTCATTTGTTGAAATTAACAAAATAATACCTGATTGCCAGTAGGGTTTCCGGAAAAATTTTAGTACCACTACAACAATTGTCAGCATTTTTAATGACATCAGAGAAAATGAAGAAAAACAAAATAGTACTTGCATGACCCTTTTGGATTTTAGTAAAGCATTTGATACTATTGGTCACGAGATGCTGTTGGCCAAACTTCATTACTTTGGCTTTTCCAACAGTGCAGTCAATCTCATGCAAAACCTACTGACGAATAGATTTAGTTGTGTTCTTGTTAAAAAAGACTCAAGTGTTGATAAGTCAGAATTTAAATTAGTTAAAAATGGCGTCCCACAAGGTTCGGTAATTTCACCTCTGTTATTTTCCATTTATGTTGCTGACATGAAAAACTGCATTAAATTCTGCAAAGTTAAGTAGTTTGCTGATGACTCCCAGTTAAAAATACCTATAAATAGACACACTATAATAGACACTCAAAATAAATTAAATGCGGACCTTAAATGTATATCTTCATATGCAGAAAATCACAATTTACAATTAAATGCATCCAAATCGCAAATAATAATTATAAATAAAAATAAAAATGCCAGAGAGCTTATCGAAAATACATTACAAATTAACATTAATAACAATCCAATCCCCATTTTAAAACATGCAAAAAATTTGGGTATTATCTTTGATAATGAACTTTCTTTCCAAAAACATGTAAAGAAAAAGTTAACTGCAGGATATCTCAGATTAAAAAATTTATATAAAATAAAAAAATACTTAACATCTAAACAAAAATATTATCTTTGCAATACTCTTGTCTTGTCCCTGTTTGATTATGGTGACGTTGTTTATGGCGACTCTATATCTTGGTTACTTAAAAAGTCAATCCAAAAAATCCAAAATAGTTGTGTAAGATTTTCATATAGAATTCCGTATAATCGCCATATAACACCTTACCTTAATCAACATAACATCCTTAAAATGGTTTATCGAAGGAGGCAACATATGTATAATTTTATATACAAAATTGTTAAGACTGGGAAACCTCCATATTTAAATAAAAAATTTTCAGATTTGTCTAGAATACATACTACACGGAACACTGGAACATTTCTTCTTCCGCGTCACAGAACTGTGGCTTTCCAAAAATCATTTTCTTATCTAGCTGTCAAAATGTGGAACGGGCTGTCAAAAAGAACAAAAACTTGTCTCTGGTTAAATTTAGAAAGTATATAAGAAACATGTTATTACAAGAACAACTTAACTAAATTAAATTATTAACAACTATTTTTCTACCATCTATCCAGCTGTCGAGACTCTGCACACTGTCCGGCTTCTCGTCCTTGGCACTTTTTCGTTGGGTCTAGAAGTTATATTATAAATATTATCGTATTTGATTTGTTAATGCCTTTCTCCTTCAACACAGTTCAGTTTTGGTTTAGTTTTGGTTTAGTTTATTAATTTTTTCTTTTGTCTTATATTAAATATTACTTCTCATTGGGGTCTTTTCGCAAAGGTCTACCTTTGTGGTGGACTTTTTGTAATCGGTTTTATAATCGTGAGAAGATCCTTTTTTGTCTAAAAACGTTTTGTATATTCTCTGTTGTATATTGTAATATTCTGTTTTTTGGCAAAATAAACTTTTTGTATTGTATTCTATTGTGTCGCGTCGGTTCTGATGTCGTATTCGTTTTCGGCAACCTCAAAACCTCCCGAAAAATCTATTTGCATCAATTTAAAGCCGAAAATCCTCGAAATTCCAGGAGTTAGTTCTGATGGCGTATTCGTGATCAGTGACTCTAAAAATCCCCAGGTAATTTATGTTTGTATCAATTTTGTGCCGATAACCCTCAAACCTCCAGATGACGTGCCTTAACAGTGACCCTCGGCACTAGATCCTCCGGAAGTCGGCTCTGATAAGCGTAGTCATATTCAGCGACCCCAAAAATACCCGAGTGACAAAACCTGGCCCTTAATATATAAATATGGTTATTTTGACATGTTTATGCAATTTTCACTTTTGGATGCATTTTATGCACGTTAAAACGTAATTATGCATTTCCACCCATTTTTCTATAGTATACTTTTTTCCTGACATCATCCTGAACACAATGCAAAAAGTTCTAGGTGCTGTATTTAAAAATTGGTTTATTCGGGTATTTTTAGTTCTAATGCCCTGGTCTAATTTATAAAGTTGTATACTTCGTCTAATTTACTAACCGTTGCACGTCATCCGCGTCATAGCCTGTGACGTCACATGGTACCAACACGAAATATTTAGGCGGTAGGTGTGTTCTTTTTTAGAATCATTTTGCCTAGTACACTGGAATTACAACCACTAGACATATTTTATTATATACGCGTAGAAATAATATTTGACGATTTCTATTAATGTTAACCTTAAGCCCGGCCGCACATCAAAGAAACATGAAACGTAAATTACGTTTCATGGAAATAAACCACTGCTAAACAAATATATATCCGGCCATTTATGAGACTCTCCGAAAATAAAAATGTGTCATGAGCATGAATCACACTCGTTTCATTAGTAGGCGGACTTTGAGATGTTTTTAGCAGTGTTTTCTTTTCATGAAACATGTTTTTCGTTTCATGTTTCATGTTTTTCGTTTCATGTTTCTTTGGTGTGCGGCTTGGCTAAGAAATACACAATAATATGTTTCATTTAATTTGTATAAATGGATTATAAAGCGTTTTTATGAAGCAGATTTGTTCGGAACACACTGTAACTGTAATCGAACGACGGTGACATTTTAGAATAAATTGATAATATTTATTTGACAGTTGCGGTGATGACACTTCATACTTATTTGTTTATATTCTTTACTATAACTATCTGTTTTATTATATTTACAGTTTTTATTATTTACTTTACTATAAAAAGATCCTCTACTATAAAAATATAAATTTCACCTAATTTTATCACGACTTGGAATAATCGAGGTATCTGACAACTTTTTTAGTTGTTATTGTAGACATATACAAAGAAACCTACCGGCTTCATGCCAAGAGTTCGGAGCCGTTTTTTAATTATTAACAATGCAGTGCAAAAACGCTTGGACTGCAAATTTTAAAAGATTGTAACTTAATTCTTGTTCTCTATTTCTTAAGTTTTTACTTATTTACATTGAATATTAGTTTGTTTTGTTGTATAATCCACGTTTACAATAATTATGTGATATATTTGATTTAAAATGAATTCAGGATTTTTTTATACTTTGGCGACTATGTCAACTTAGATCTCTGGCGTAGATAATGACGTGCAACGGTAAGTAAATTAGATGGACTGTATATCCGTTGAAAAATACATTTCGACTAATTTTACTACGTTTCTTTTTTAAAATAATAAAACTGTCTAGAAAAATAGCAAATTTCATCATATCCAATTTATTTGCATACTCGTATAAAAAGACTGACATCGTTACCCAAATTCAAGTGTGTTCGAGTCTAGCCAACTGTTGTACGTGGCCTATCCCAATCTCACTCCAAAGTGCGCACTTGTCGATCGATCGACAAACAGTTTGTTTTCCGTCGAAACAGGAGTGAATGTTCCCAAGTTTTCCACCGATTTTTTGATATAAAAAGTGAAAAATGTCCCAAGTAAGGCAGAATTTCCACAAGGACTGTGAGGATACTATCAACAAACAAATCAACGTAGAGTTGAGTGCTAGTTATGTCTATATGACCATGGTGAGTTTTACGTTTCAAATTAGATTGATAAATATATTTTACAATGTAATTAGTATGTTTTGTTTATATATTTTGTCGTGGGTGTGTCGACGATAAACTCATTTTGAGTATATATAAATTGTAAAATAGGCTATATTATTTCACATTGTGTTGGATTATTTTCATTTTTGTGTATAACACTGATGTACCTACCAGTGGCGTGCTGGATCTTTTCAAGCGGCCCGGTGATTTTATAGAAAAGCGGCCTCCCATCCTCACTGTATCTTCTATTATCAGGATGTTTTTTTCGGTACTTATAAAATCAAAAGAACAAAAATATAAATTATTTTTAAATCAAACATAAAACTTTGAATTCAATGATTTTTTTTAATTTGCTATTTTTTTACTTAAGAACAAATCTTACAAATAATAAATGTCATGTATTACAATATTGTATGCAGCAAGGCAGAAACCATAATTTCCTGAAAAATTACATATAATATGAATTTGATGTAATTAAGACAAAAGTAAAATCAAATTTTGAGAATTTTTCAGGTATGTATTAAGTTGTAAGTCATATTTTTGAAATGAGATAAGCCTTGCTTTATAACCTTGATATATAGACCTCTTCAAAGAAAAAGTAATGCAAGTTTTTACTGTATTACTTACTGTATTACAATAAATACTTACACCACTTTTCCTGATTTTAGTGATGAAGAGAGGTCTATTTATTAAGGTTATAAAGCAAGACTTTCATCATTTCACAAATAATATGACTTACAACACTTTAGTCCAGAAAGTCACTGCGCATCCGCTAGGAAAAATATTCTAATTCTGATTTTTTGCACAATCTTACTCAAAAAGAACTCCTTTTAACAAATTTGCATGTTGCCAGGACCAAAAGGTGGTCAAAAATTTTTTAAACGTTTTTTTTTGTTTTTTTCCTAAAATTATTTTTTTTGCATGGAAAAAAGTTTTTTAGGTTTTTTGGATCATTCCAAACAGAAAAGGTATTTAGTGACTTTTCTCTAAAAATGATAGTTTTTGACATATAAGCGATCAAAAATTGAAAAATTGCGAAATCGGCCATTTTTAACACTCAAAAACTATGTGAAAAACTGAAAATTTGAATGTTGCCAAGGTAGGTATATATTTTTTAAACATCGAATAATGAAATCCCGAAGAGTTTTTTGCAATACAATTTTCAAAATTCCTTTGTTTTTTAATTGCTAATCAAGCGTACGCGACACTATTTTCCACCGACAGTATGGTGCAAATGAAAGGAATAAATTCGTTATTTCGTAAACCGGCGACTTTAAGGAAAAATCCCGAAACAGGTCGATTTTTATTTTTAAGTTATGCTATTGTGGCATATACGGTATACTAGTGACGTCATACATCTGGGCGTGATGACGTAATCGATGATTTTCTTAAATGAGAATAGGGGTTGCGTGCTAGCTCATTTGAAAGGTTCTTTAATTCTCTATTCAGTAATATAAACATTTATATAATTATTTATACAGAGTGTCCTTCTACGTCTTTTTTTGTCAAATAATTTAAGTTAATAAAAATTGTTTGGTCACCCTGTATAAATAATTATGTAAATGTTTATATTACTGAATAGAGAATTGAAGAACCTTTGAAATGAGCTACCACACGACCCCTATTCTCATTTAAAAAAATCATCGATTACGTCATCACGCCCAGACGGATGACGTCACTAGTATACGATACATGCCACAATAGCACAGCTTAAAAATAAAAATCGACCTGTTTCGGGATTTTTCCTGAAAGTCACCGGTTTATGAAATAACGAATTTATTCCTTTCATTTGCACCACACTGTCGGTGGAAAATAGTGTCGCGCACGCTTAATTAGCAATTAAAAAGCAAAGGAGTTTTGAATATTGTATTGCAAAAAACTCTTCGGTATTTCATCAATCGATGTTTAAAGAATATCTACTTGCCTTGGCAACATTCAAATTTTCAGTTTTTTACATAGTTTTTGAGGGTTAAAAATGGCCGATTTCGCAATTTTTCAATTTTGAATCGCTTATATGTCAAAAACTATCATTTTTAGAGAAACGTCACTAAAGACCTTTTCTGTTTGGAATAATCCAGAAAACCTAAAAAAACTTTTTTCCATGCAAAAAAAAAGAATTTTAGGAAAAAAACAAAAAAAAACGTTTAAAAAATTTTTGACCACCTTTTGGTCCTGGCAACATGCAAATTTGTTAAAAGGAGTCCTTTTTGAGTAAGATTGTGCAAAAAATCCGAATTAGAATATTTTTCCTAGCGGATGCGCAGTGGCTTTCTGGACTACTTGGGCTTTAACACCCTCAACAATGTATTTGTATGTATGAAAATAAATATTATTTGTAGCAATATATTTATGTATATATAGAGTCTTATTCATTTACTTAAAATGTATTTTACAATTAGAAAAAAATTCAATTATTTAATTAAAATTTTTTGAAATTTTTTTTGAAATGTTTTATTAATATTATTAGCAAAATTAACATTCGACTAGAAAAAAATATATTTTTTTACATTTAAAATTTTGTGTGAAAAACCTATTTGACCGGCCTCAAGAGGCCGCGGCCTCTCGGTGATTGCACCGATTCATTTATATGGCCAGTACGCCACTGATACCTACCTACACACAACCAAACTTATTTGGAATCATCTGATATCTCTTATTTCCAGCGAATTAAAAAAAAACAATATACGAAGGCAAACAATATTTATTTTAAAGCAATTTAATCACAAATCATCATTATCAACCCGTACGCGTCCACTGCTGGACATAGGTCAGGGCCGTAACTACCATTGGGGCAACCGAAGCAGTGTCCCGGGGCCCCCGGCCAAGGGGGGCCCCGCAGGTGCCCCTTTTTTGACCGGGCATAGAATTTAACGAGGAAAATAAAAATATGTATTTTAAAAGCCGATCCCAACGAAATATTTTCAAATGACACAATTTTAAAAAGATCTTACAGGGGCACCCTAGAACTGAACATAAAGTTTTAATTTTTCACTGGAGAAATTAGTAATTTCAACTAAAATGCATTTCGAACAGAACCCTTTGAAGGCCCTGAGGCATGATCTGAGCTGGGGCTTCCGAGAACTTAACAAAAAACATTAAATTAATATTTAGGAGATTAGTTATTTCGGAGTAATATAACCTAAAATGCCATTGGAAGAGGGGCCCGTTTCGATATCGTTTTCTAATATCCTCGTCAAATAGGATTCTGCTCTCATTAAAGCTGTATACAATTACTTCCCGACGGTCTCCTCCTTTTTGACATTTTCCTATCTCCGTCAATTTTCTTCCACTTTTTCCATATCGAATTTTACCGCATTCTTGAATTTTTCTTCCACCTTTTCAATTTTCTGTATCTCCTCAACAATCTGATTTACCTCTTCCTGCATTTTCTCTAAATAAACCTTCATATCTTCATATTTTTCCATTCGGTTTTTGAAGTTTCAAGAAATTTTCTTTTTATTTTTTTATTGTATTATCTAATTTTCTTTTACTATCTGTTCATTTTGTTGTTTTTCTTTTAAATTTTTTAAAGCGAATAAAAATAAGGCGATTTCAAAATTTTTTTGTGTTGTTCAACTTAAATAGCAATATGTAGTTGTAAGTTCAAGAAACTTCAGTCATAGAATCCATAGAATCAAGGGGTTAAATATCAAACATTTTTCCGGACCCCGCCTTCCGCTGGGGGACAAATCCCCAGACCCCCCGGCAGGGGGCCCCCAGATCACCTTTGCCCCGGGGCCTCTAACATCGTAGTTACGGCCCTCGTCTCCCTCAGCTCTTTCCATTTATCTCTATTTTGTGCGGCTTGCATCCAGTTACCGATAACATGCTTCAAATCATCGGCCCATCTGGTTAGTGGGCGTCCTCTGCTCCGTAGTGCTTCTTCTCGCGGCCTCCACTCGACAATACGTTTTGTCCATCGGTTGTCTGGCAATCTGGCGACGTGTCCTGCCCAATTCCACTTAAGCGACGCGATTTTTTCGACAGCGTCTGTTGTTTTTGTTCTACGGCGTATTTATTCGTTTGGGATTCGGTCTCTCAGGGAGACACCCAACATCTGGCGCTCCATAGCCCTCTGAGTTACGCGAATCTTGTTCACTACCTTTTTTGTTAGTGTTAATGTTTCGGCTCCATAAGTGAGTACAGGCAACACACACTGGTCAAAGATTTTCCTTTTGAGGCATATGGGCAAGTCCGATTTAAATACATAGTTCAGTTTACCAAACGCTGCCCAGGCTAATCCTATGCGACGTGGGAGTTCGCACGTCTGGTTATCTCGTCCCAACCGAATTTCATGTCCCAAGTACTTATAAGATGCAGTCTGCTCAATATCCATTCCATCAACAACAATATTACGATTTAGCACTGGATTAGTCATTATTTGCGTCTTGTTGATGTTAATCTTTAGTCCGACCTCTAAGCCAAGCCGCACACCAAAGAAACATGAAACGAAAAACATGAAACATGAAACGAAAAACATGTTTCATGAAACTAAAACACTGCTAAACAAATCTCAAAGTCCGCCTACCAATGAAACGAGTGTGATTCATGCTCATGACATATTTTTATTTTCGGAGAGTTTCATAAATGGCCGGACGTATATTTGTTTAGCAGTGGTTTATTTCCATGAAACGTAATTTACGTTTCATGTTTCTTTGATGTGCGGTCGGGCTAAGGAAGCGTAATATAATTTGTTCAACATTATTATTGCATCATCCATACGATCGGCTATAAGGACGATGTCATCTGCGAATCTCAAATGACTGAGCTTCTCTCCATTTATATTGATACCATATTCGTTTAGATCTGCCTTCTTAAATGTGTGTTCTAAAAGGGTTGTGATTAGCTTTGGTTAGATGGTGTCTCCCTGCCGTACTCCTCGCTGTAAGCAGAATGTATTTGTTTGTTGTTCAGACAGTCTTACGCTAGCCGTTGCCTTTTGGTAGATATATTTGATCATGTTAATGTAGCCATGGTCTATTCGGCATTCTGTTAATGCTTTTAACATTTTCTGCTGGCTTATGGTATCGAATTCTTTCTCGTAGTCCACGAATATCAGTGCCAATGGTTTGTTGTATTCCGCAGACTTCTCTATTAGGTTTTTTATTACCAGTAAGTGGTCGTTAGTGCTATATCCAGATCTAAATCCAGCTTGTTCTCTAGGCTGATAGAAGTCTAACTTAGCCTCCAGTCTTTTTTTGATAATTTTTATGAAAAGTTTATATATGTGTGATAGCAAACTGATATGACGGTAGTTTTTTAGATCTGTTATGTCACCCTTCTTGTGTAATAAAACAATGACTACATTGTTCAATTGAAAAGGAGTTTTTCCTTGGTAAATGCATTCGGTGAAAAGTTTGGCCAAAGCCTGGATAATTTTATTTCCACCTTGTTTGATTGCCTCGATTACTATTCCGTCATCGCCGGGGGATTTATTATTTTTCATTTCTGAAAGTGCCTTTTTAACTTCATGTGGTGTTACTTCTGGCAATAATTCTGATCCCTGGTTTGTGATTTTGGGCAGGGGCTGATCTTGCCTTTCGTTGGTGCTCTCATACTATTCTCATACATTTCGCGATAAAACGATTCGAAAACTTAGAGGATTTCGGCTTTATCCGTGGCAATGTTGCCATCTTTGTTTCTGATTTTGTACATATTTTTGTTACCGTATGTTATTCATATTTCGCCTCAAAACTTTTAAACCTTTGTTTTCTTGAATTATGTGAGTTATTTCTCTTGTGTTGTTTTCTCTTATGTCTTTTCGGATTGATCGGTGGATATCTTTATTTAATTTCTTCAGTGTTGTGTAGTTGGAGTCGTATTTTTCCGTCAACTGTCTTCTTTTACTTATTAACTCTTTGGTATTTTGGCTTAATTTTTCTTTATGGGTCACGGCAGTCGGGCAGCACTCCCTTTCTGTTTCTTTTAGTGCTTTCGTTATGACATTATTTGCTTGTTCAATGTATTCTATGCCGTTTTCAAGGTCTTGTATACGTCTGGTTAGTACATCTTCATAGAGGTTGTTGTTTTCTGGGGGAATCCATTTCGTCTTTCGTGTTTTGAAGATCATCTTGGTTCTTTCGAAATTGACATTCTAATCGTATCTTTGCTCAGATTAATCTGTGGTCGCTTCCTACCGAAAATTTGTTAAGGATTTCAATGTCTTTAATTATTTCTTTTCTGTTTGTTATGATAAAATCTATCTCATTTTTGACACTGCCATCTGGGCTTATCCATGTCCATTTACGCTGAGGCTTTTTACCTTACCTAACCTAATCACAAATACATAAAATAAAAATAAAAAAAGACAATAAAGGCTCGATATAACAAATTGAAACTTTTAAGAGCCTGGGCGTAAAATTTCGGGATAATGCTTTTTAAATGTATTATTTTTTTTCGAATCCTGAGATAACTAATAAGTATTTTTGAAAAATTTAAACGCAGAATGAGAGATTACATTATTTCCGAGGGCAGAAAGTCCCTGAAAACTTCTATAATGTTTATTTTAATAAGGGGATGAAAAAAAAAGAGAAAATTTAGTGTGATTTTTTTATTTTCAAATATCTCACTCAAAAGAAACTTTTTGTTTATTCTAAAGGCCTGTCGGCCCTCGGTAATAATGTAATCTTTCATTCTGCGTTTAAATTTTTCAAAAATATTTATTAGTTTTCCCTGGAATCGAAAAAGATGAATGAATTTAAAAAGCATTGGTCCAAAATTTTGTGCCTACCCTCTAATAGTCAATGTAAAACCAATACTGTTTAAATTGTTTTGATTTATTTATGTTTTTCTTAGTAGTCAGTGTTACCAACCCTTATGCAAGCTTCCAAGCTTCAAATTGCCTGGGCACGCTGCCAACCAAATTGTTAACAGTTTGTTGCAGTACGTTGTTCCATTCTTCAAGACAGTGGTGGATCTAGAATCTAGACATTTTTCTGGGGATGGGAAATTTTGCTTGGAGCGGGGACTTCCAATGAAACACCAACCAAAAAAAATACAAACCCAAATTATATAAATGACATAAATATAATAACTTATATGCAAAGTTCTTCTAATTTTCCTATCTGTCATGTCTATTGGGTTGAATGTGTCTGTCTGTGGTTTAGTTTCATGTCAGCTAATGTATTTTTATGTATCAACCATTTTTTCTTTAACTTTGGAAGCTTTTGAGAGCCACTACTCCAAGAGGAGCTTTGTACTAGTCCTGCGATGTTTTGGGCATTACCCCGGCGAGCTCTAAAGTGGGTGATCGACTTGCGAGCCATAATACCGCTGTTTTAAAGAACGACGGTTTTACTCGCGGCTCGTTGGTGCTGATCGACTAGCGAGCAAAACAGTCGTGTTAACCGTTCACAGCCAACATGTCGTAACCTTGTTACTTTCTTTCCTATAGGAAGGTCGAAATGATTGAATTTTTTCTTGACATCGGCTCTAGTTGAGTTTTGGGTTAATGTTTTTTATGATATGTAAGGGTTTAACATATCGATGGTGAAAGTTCCCAACCTCCCATGTCCATTTTTGGCTATTTTGTTTTGCTACCCTAAATTAAAGAGACATATATGCATTTTTACTGTTTACAAGCTCTTATGTCGTTATTTCATATGGCCATCTACAAACCAATTAATGAAATAACGACAAAGGAGCTTGTAAACGGTAAACATACATATTTCCTTAATTTAGGGTAACAAAACAAAATATCCAAAAATTGACATAGGAGGTTGAGAACTTTCACCATCTATATGCGGTAAGTCGAATTGCGTTGTTTTTGTACTCTGACGATTTACATTTCCATAAACAAGAACAGTCTCGTAATTAATCTATAAATTCCACTAAAAAGTCGTGGCTGAGAGTTCGCATATCCATGATTAAACTGGTATTTTCACTTCAACGGTCGCTGAAAACTGCCGGTTTGGCTCGCCAGCCGTGATACACGTGCGGTTTTGAACGACGAGCCGAGTAAAAAATAAAACAAACTGACGAGCCACAAGCCAGGCTCGTCGGTATATAAAACCGCGGTATTGCAATGATACACTGGCGAGCTTTACCGACGAGCCACAAAACTGCGGTTTTACTCGCCTGTCGATCAGGGCTTTAATGTTTTCTTTTAAGCTTATCCCACACATCATCTATTGGCGAGGAACCGCAAAGTGGGCGACGCCTGGTGGCGAAATTGAAAAGCATCAACTCAAGGAAAACATTGACTTTGCCATTAACTTGTGTACATATTTGCGGTCAGTTTATGTTGTAATTAACAATAATTTCGACTTAAAAAAACTATTGCAGTGTTCCTCAGTATTCATTCCTATTATACTCTACGTAATGACCTAAATTAACCAATGCCAAATCACACATTTTGTTAATTTAACGTTTGTATTAAACGTAGTATTTTTTAATGTTTAAGCGACTGCAAAATTAAATAAATGAATAAAATGTAGTATATATTATGTACATAGAACGTACATTGTTATGAAAAATATCCCGACCACTTCGTAATTTCCAGAACACAATTATTATAAAATAAATTCACCTACTTAGTTTCCAAAATTCCAGTTTTTATTTAATTAAAAATTGTTATCTGTCGGTGTAAAATAAACTGTAGTGCACCTATTAATTAAATTAAAAACAAAATTAGAAATCCTAAGATAGATTAATAATTTTTAGAACGCTGTGTGATTATCGGGGGCCAGATTTTTTTTATGAAAAAAAAGGTAAAAACAAATCAGTATTTAGCATCAAATTTTAATGAATGCATACAGATTAAACATAATTTTGAGTCGTCTTTAACTTATAAGATGTCTTAGTTGCAAAACTTAGTGGTTACTTTGGCAAAACACTCCTGTAAATGATTTTAATTTAACGTTTTAGAACTGTGAATTCAAATGACAAAATGAATTGTTTTCCTAGCGTTGTCGTCCATCTTTGACATTTTGAGCGCCCTCTGTTGGAATTTAATTTTGCGAATAGGTTTAAGGTCGGGTGAGCAAGAAGGCCACTCCAGAACAGTGATATATTCTGTTTCAACGAAGTCTGCAGTCACTCTGCTGGTGTGTGGCATGTTGAGGTGCATTATCATGCATGGAAATTAAATTTTCTCTTATTGAACCCCTTCAAAGCATAATTTCAAAGTTCAAAATTCAAGTGTGCTCGAGTCTAGTCAACTGTACGTGGCCTTTCCCAATCTCACTCCAAATTGCGCACATGTCGATCGATCGACAAACAGTTTGTTTTCCGTCGAAACAGGAGTGAATGTTCCCAAGTTTTCCACCGTTTTTTTGATCTTAAAAGTGAAAAATGTCCCAAGTGACGCATAATTTCCACAAGGACTGTGAGGATGCTATTAACAAACAAATCAACGTAGAGCTGAGTGTGAGTGCTAGTTATGTCTATATGACCATGGTGAGTTTTGCGTTTCGCTTGGTATTCAAATTATATTGATAAATATATTTACAATGTAATTACTATGTTTTGTATGTGGGTGTGCCGATGATAAACTCTATTTATATTTTAAAATGAAAAGCATATATCATATCTATATTTCACATTTTTTTGGATTATTTTCATTTTTTTTTATAATAATGTACAGACAACCAAACTTATATGGAATCATCTGATATTTTTTATTACTTCAAGCGAATTAAAAAAAAAAACAACATACGAAGCCAAACAATATTTACTTTAGAGAAATTGAATTACCAATACATACAAATCAAAGAAAACAATAAAGTATTGAAATAACAAATTAGAACTATGTATTTGTTTTAAAGAAAATAGCCAATGTAAAACGAATGATATTTAAATTGTTTTTATTTAGGTATTTATGTTTTTCTTAATAGTCAGTATTACCACCCTTAGCCCTTATGCTAACTTTAAATTGTGTAGGCGCGCTGCTAACCAAATTTTGTCAACAGTTTGTTGTGGTACGTTGTTGTTCCATTCTTCAAGAGCAGCTTGTACCTACTTATTAGCCGTGAGATGGTTTGTGTGTAGGGCTTTTCATTCACAGTCATTTGTTTCGAGCTTCTG
The DNA here is from genome assembly GCF_917563875.1 of Diabrotica virgifera virgifera. Taxonomy (NCBI): domain Eukaryota; kingdom Metazoa; phylum Arthropoda; class Insecta; order Coleoptera; family Chrysomelidae; genus Diabrotica; species Diabrotica virgifera. The sequence continues at coordinate 291,061,788 of NC_065443.1, forward strand.
TCATGTGTAACAGTGTCACATAATAATATATCTAAGTCATACGTTATTGGTATATATCAATGATACAAACCAAGGACGTATGGCGTAGATATATTAATAGTATGTGACACATGATAGACGCTCGAAACAAATGACAATCGATGAAAAGCCCTATTGTCCCGTCCCGTGCATTATTCTGCTTCAAGGAAGTCTGTAGTCACTCTGCTGGACGTAGAGGTGTATTTCACTTTTGCAGAGCTTTGGTCATTGGTCATGCTGATCAAAAGTTCTCATTGTCCCAAGACGAAATTAATGATCTCAAACAATTGCATTATTTTTGTGGGAATGTTAATAATGTTGAGTTGATAATGTTGAATGTTGAGGGACGTTTTGTTTTTTTTTTATATAAATTTGTTTGTTAAATAAACTGAAAGAAACAACATTGCAACGTGTTGGAAAATTTTTGTGTTTGTGATTTTAATTTCATTAGTAAACAACAGAACACAATCAAGGGTTATTAATAACCCTACTACACCTACTCAATGATATACACTAAATACTCGTATTTACCTACACTTATCCAAGAAATTAACGCAATATGTTAAAATTGGGACATTTTTGATTTCTCGAATTCCCTTAGCCTGTTGTCCGATTTGATTGATCTTTTAAATATGTTATAACCTTATTCTTTGAATATCGCTGTAATAATGTTGTTGCTGGACAGGCAAATTGTCATTGTATACCGGGTGTATCAATCAAACTATGTTTTTTTCTCAAAGTTCGTAACACACTGTGGAATAGTCTAGCATTTATAATATTATACTGAAATTGAAACCCAACTATAGCCTCAGGTTTTCTTAACATATTATTTTTTTGATGCATTCGCTTATGTTGGATAATTAAAAAGTTAGGTACCTACTTTAACAACTAGCCATGTTTTTCATCAATATATTCTTTATTTCTGCTTAGTTTAATAAACAAGTCTAAAGTAGGCTATGAGAAATTAACAATTTGATAAATGTCAAATTGTTAATTTGCTAAATAGTCAAATATCGGTTATTTACCTTTAACTGTTTAAAGAACTGCCACGTAAAGACACAAGATATGTCCGTGCTGTTAAAAAATTTGCCTCCCCAAACCATTATTTATAGACCCTCCATTAAATAAAATCGTTCTGTATGTTGCACTGGGCATAACATTCATTTGGTCTCGGATTGCTCTTAAACGTCGATCGGAACTATCGAGGTAAAATCTGGATTCATCCGTAAACAGAACGTTTTCCCAGTCGTCATTATCACAATTTAATGTGCTCTGGCAAATTGCAATCTAATGCTGCGGTGGTTTGCAGTTGGGCCTGTAGCTGGTCTTCGAATACGCAAGTCATGTTCTGCAAGACGTCTCCTCACGGTATCAATGGTGAGTTGGATATTATGAACCGCACTAAACCGGGGTTGAAAGATTTCTTGACGTGGTAAATCAAAGCGCATAATCTAAAAAAAGGGTCTTAAACGACCGCAGTAACTCGAGGTATACCTTGTCCGGGACGTCTGCTGTAATCGTTCATTCTTTTTAAAGCGTTGAACAATACGGGAAATTAATGTAGACCTATGCGAAACTCCCAACTTCCGACCGATAGCATGGTAGCTAAGTCCTTTACTATGTAAGGTTCCTTGTAGCTAGTGATGTAAGAAGAGAATATTCTCTTGAGAGTTGTTGCGTCCTTAATCGGGCTGCGAAACTCCCAACTTCCGACCGATAGCATGGTAGCTAAGTCATTTACTATGTAAGGTTCCTTGTAGCTAGTGATGTAAGAAGAGAATATTCTCTTGAGAGTTGTTGCGTCCTTAATCGGGCTAAGACGATACCTACATAAAAAAGAAAAATGAAAAACGGGAAATGTGGATACGGCTTTTCTAAGTAAACGCGAAACAATGAGGAATTTAACCATGGAAATAATGCTAGACAATTATTTGTTTCAGAATTTTATAAGAATGTCAAAAAGTGATTTCGAACTATTAATAAATATGATAGGGCCAAGAATAGAGAAGAAAGATCAAACATGAGAAACACAATACCAATCTCAACAAGATCAGCAATTGTTATTTATATATACTAACAGTTTTAGTTAAATGTATTTATTCAGGGTGCACTACTCTTCCATTTGTCTTATAGTTCCAGAAGTATGCCAAGTTCCACAACTCTGGACGTAAATGTATACTGCATTAATAAACCTTATTGTGATTTCATTTGACCACATATTCAATTTTTCTTTGTATGTTTTGACATAACCAAATTAAATTTCAGCAGAGTACAGGAAATAAAGACGAAATACAGAGCAACATGCAAAATTTTTCACAGCAGTTGGACTTTATCGGCAACGCATCAGGCACTGCAATAGTGTTCAAATACCAGTAACATTTCGGCCACATGGCTCAGCCAAACGGCGGTATTTTCATTAGATTGCTGTAATGTTGGCAGAAACATACCAAATAAATGCCCCTTTAGACGTAGACCAATCCATAACTGAGCAGGCGACTCGTGAAAAATAAAATCCCACAACTTCTCATCAGTACATTGAAATGCAGAATGTAGATGACCAGGATGATCTAATGATAGAAATAGATTATGAACCTGAGGCCTCATGTTTTTCTGATTAAATCATCACATCCATTACTTGCATTATTAATTTGTTGTTAAGAAGAAACTTTCATTTTTTTATCGTGTTCTGTTGTTTTTTTTGTTTATATATAAAGAACACTGTTGTTTAGTCTCATAATTTTGTATATAATTTCATGATTTTTAATACCCAATTATTTCGTCTTCAACAATATCCCTAAGTGCGTCATTCTCAGAAAATTCTCCATATCGAGAATATTCTCGAGAATATTCTCTGATTTATCATTCTCGAGAATTTTCCAACACTAGTTGTAGCGCGTTCCATTTCCACCAAACAACAAAAAAAATTACGGACTTAATTGAATCTTCAAATAATATCATCTACTAATTCCCCCAACAAACCAGACACTGTTTGACTATTAATAAATTGACATTTATCAAATTGTTAATTTCTCCTAGCCTATTTTAGGTTGTTTATTAAACTGTGCAGAAAATGAGGATATATTGATGAAAAACATGGCTAGTTGTTAAAGTACCTATCATTTTTATCATCCAACATATGCGAATGAATCAAAAAACAAAATGTTAAGACAACCTGATGCTATAGTTGGGTTTTAATTTCATTATTATATTAATAGAATATTCCACAGAGTGTTGCGAACTTTGAGAAAAAATACAGTTTGATTGTTACACCCGGTATACAATGACAATTTACCTGTCTATCAATAATATTATCATATGTATATATTATTACAGCGATATTGTTAATGAATAAGGCTATATCATATCGCTAAAAATCAACAAGTTTAGAAAATTCTAAACATTAAAAATTACCCATTTTTAAGGTGGTGCATTAATTTCTTGGTAGGGGTCGACAAGATAAGAATTCTTGTCTTGATAACAACTTCTTGTCTTGAGAAAAAATCAAGAAATTTAAAAAATATCTTGTCTTGACGTTTTCTTGACATGTTATATCTTGTCTTGACTCAAGAAATTTCAAGATCTTGAAATTTCTTGATTACCTGGTCCGGTGATTCCCCGGCGACCTTTTTATTGCGATGCGTGCTGACACGGCCTAATAAATCACAGAATGACCTACAGAATCTAATACCAAAGTCAAAAAATACTTAAATGAGCCTAGGTCAGAAGGTGCTGAGAATCTACTTGATTGGTAGAGAAGACACGGGAATGTCTACCCGTTATTATTGAAAATGGCCAAGGATTTTCTCAGAACGCCAGTAACATCTGTACCTGCGGAAAGGCTATTTTCAATAGCAGCTTTAACAATAACAAAGTCAAGAAATCGGCTAGACGTTAACTCAATAATGCTGGGGCCACAGTAACGTCTAATGCCTTTACTGTGGCCTCAGCATAAGAAGTATTATCTGCCTTAATTCATGACTTATCAATTCCGATTTAAAAATTTATGTTACATTTACATGATTTACATTTTGTAAATCGTTTTAGCAAAAAAAAGTGTTCAATACATTAAAATACGTTATTTTATGTTAAAATATGTTATCTTTTTCACAAATTAATACCTAGTCAAGATATTTCAAGATTTCTTGATTTCTTGACAAGAAATCTTGGTATTGACAAAAAATTTCTTGTCTTGTCTTGAAATCTAAAATTACTTCTTGTCTTGATCTTGTCTTGAAATCAAGACAAGATCTTGAAATTTTCAAGAACTTGGCGACCCCTATTTCTTGGAGAAGTGTAGTAGGGTTATCGTTGTGTAAATCTTTATATCTTCCAAGTTTTTGACTTCCATATTCTCTTCTGAATAATAAATTTGTTATCATTATTACCAGTGCATATTAAATAAAATAAGTATGAATTCCTGTCAGCTGTTATGCATTAGAACTATCTTAATTTTCAACTCTCTTGAATAGTAATATTTGTTTTAACACCTACATATATTTAACACCTATATTGTTGTTTGTAGGCCTATCACTTCCATAGAGATGACGTAGCTTTGATGGGATTCCACAAGTACTTCAAAGAATGTTCAGAGGAAGAACGCGAGCATGCCTACCGCTTAATGGAGTACATGAACAAGCGAGGAGGAAAAATTATCTTGAGCGAAATCAAAGCTCCAGAAAAGCAGGAGTGGACCTCGCCAGTCGAAGCGATGGTCGATGCTCTTAATCTAGAAAAGGGAGTCAATGAGGTACGTAATGTTTGAGCCATAAGTACTAAAAACAATTAAGAGACTTCATTAACAAAATAGCCCTCTGCCCTCTAACCATTTTTTCTTAAATGGTTCAAAATATCTGAGAGTTTCTGATTAGGGTAATTTATTTAATATAACAGCACTACAGGCCTTAGAGGAACATGGCTTCGATAGTCATGACTAAATTCTTCCACTTTTTACAGTCCATCACTTGTTCTCTCCAGCATCTTGTACTAATTTCTTCTATGCCAGTCCGGAAGGCATCAAACCACTTCCTTCGTGGTCTCCCTCTTCTTTTCTTCCCATGTTCGCCTGCTAACAAAACTCTTAGGATGTTTCTTTCATATGGCATTCGTGAAACATGTCCCACCCAACCATATAACTCTCTGTGCTCCGATTTTCTTTTTTATTTTAGGTCTCTTATAATACTGGATACGTTTTTGACTGCCCTGGATACGTTTTTTGCCCTCAACAGTGCATTTAATGATCCCGCTGCGTTGCTACCTTTCAACAATCGTTTATCAATTTCTCTCTCTTAGTCCCCACTATTTGTAACTGTTACTCCAAGGTACTTAAATTCAGTTAGGTACCTTCTTAAATTTATGATCTCTGTCATTTGTCCTTAGGGTGATCCATGTATTTTCTTCTGCACTTTCCCCTACCATTTCCATATACCTGTTTTTTCTTGGTTTATCTTCTTCTTGCAGTACCGTCTCCTATCGGAGGTTGGCTACCATCACAGCAATCTTAACTTTGTTGGCTGCAGCTCTGAACAACTGTATTGAACTGCACCCATACCACTCCCTTAAATTTCGCAACCAGGAAATCCTCCTACGTCCCACATTTCTCTTTCTCGAGATTTTTCCTTGGATTATGAGTCTTAGCAGAGAGTACATTTCTCCTCTCATTATGTGGCCTAGATATTCCAGTTTTTTCGTTTGTATGGTTTTTATGACTTCGCATTCCTTCCCCATCTTCAGCAAAACTGATATGATCTGTTACTCTTTCTGTCCATGGTATTTTCCACATTCTCCTGTAGCACCACATCTCGAATGCCTCAATCTTTTTTATGTTTATCTTTTTCAGTGTCCAAGCTTCCATGCCGTACAGCAGAACGAAGAAAACATAGCACCTTAACATTCTCGTTCTTAAGTTTATATTTATGTCCCGGCTGCATAGGAACTTTTTCATTTTGACAAACGATTGTCTCGCTATCTCTATTCGCCTCTTGATTTCTCTTGTCTGGTCATTAGTATCAGTGAACCAAACCCCTAAATATTTGTAGGACGTAACTCTTTCAACTGGCTGATTATTTATGGTTAAATTCACATTGGTGTATATTCTTTGCTACAATCATGAATTTAGTCTTTTTGATGTTCAGTTTTAGACCATACTTATTGGTATGAGTGTTTATGTTTTCCATCAAATACTGTAAATTTGCTAGCTTATCTGTTACTATTAGCGTGTCATCAGCGTATCGTATATTGTTAATTAACTCTCCGTTAATGTTCATACCAATGTTTTGCTCTAGGAGCAAAACATTGCTTCTTGGTTTATAGTCACACCATATTTTCTAGCTTCTTCTTCAAACTGTTTGAACATTTTTCGAAATTCTATTCTTGAACGTATCAGAAACACCAAATCATCTGCAAAACCTATGCATTGTTGTCTTTTGTTGAGAATCGTGCCGCTTGTCTGGATATTGGCTCCTCTGATTATCTTTTCTAGTACTAGGTTGAATAGGTCTGTTGACAGGGGGTCTCCTTGTTTTAATCCTATATTGAGGTTAAACTGATTTGAAAAACTTCCCTCTATCATGACTTTATTGACTGTATTGGTTAGCGTCATGTTCTCTAATCGTAACAATTTCTCTGGTATTCCTAGTGATCTCATTGCTAATAGGGTAATTTGGGTGGTACAGATATTTTAACATCTTCATCACGAGAGATAGACCCAAAATTCAGAAAACCGTCGTAGTTTACACCAGACACTTCTCAAGAAACACCTACTTTGACAAAAGTTTTCATAAGTAAGCGACGTGTCATGTCGCGATGCTATCTCGAGCATCCGACGCGACCTATGTCATATTTACAATGGCTGTCAAGTTTACAATGAATATTTTTCCCAAACTCTTCGAGACCTTACACCGGTCCCACTTGCGAATAAGATTCTCCCAGTAGGCTAATTTGGTTTTGCTTAGTGGCATTTGGCAATGTAAATAAACATAAGGATTATGTTTATTCTCTTCGAAAATTTTAAGATGCAATTTGAAATATTTATTAAAATCTTCTAGCAAACTTTTTTGAATACAGAGTTGAAAAACGCTACAAAGTTATTAAACAAGTTTGCTATTTATGCAAAATTATGTTTTAGTAATAAATCATGATTAGTTAGTTCTGAGAGCTGTCAAGTCAGATAACAAAATCGAATGCGAATGTCAACGAAAAAATTTTCTCATAACGAACGTTAGGTACATACGTTAATGATAATGCTCTTGTATGGTTTCTATAATCATGAGTTATGTTAATTCATAAAACTAAGTCATAATATAAAACATCTATGCTATAAACTAAAAGTAAAGATGATTCAGATTTTATTACAGAATCGGGTATCTACTATGTGCGTATATGTATTTCAAATTCAACTTATTCTCATCATAGCACCTGTGTAGAAGCACTTAACTTAATTCTTGTATTTAAAATTCCGCTTTCTAATTCTTCTGTTTTCCTTTTCTTCCAGAGCCTTTTACACTTGCACAATGTTGGTTCCGGTCACATGGACATTAACTTATGCGATTTCCTGGAGCAACATTATTTGCAGGAGCAAGTGGATGCTATCAAGGAAATAGGAGACCACATTACGAATCTGAAGAGGGTTGGAGAGGGTCTCGGCGTGTACATGTTTGACCAAAGGTTGGATAAGGAAGCTGCTTCCAATTAGAACAAGCTGAAATATTTAGTAACCAAAAATAATACTTATTGGAAAAGCGGATGTATTGTTTTTCTATCCATTTTTCATCAAATATTGAATATGTTTCATTTATTTTTTTCGTTATTGATGATTTTTCGTACAAATATGTTTATCAGTTTTTATCTTATTGGTACGATAACAAAACATTATGTCTATAGCAATTCATTTGTCTTATTTTGTTTCCGTTCAAAAGTTGTTTTCAAAATACAATAATACTGTTTACAATTATTAATTTTATACACTTTTATACCAATATTTGGAGGTAAAAGCATTTTTATCCGCTACTTTCATTAAAGCTAGACAGAAAAAAATGCAACCGTAAGAATAATCATACTGTTGAAGTGTACACTTAAAAGCTGCAAAGACGTTACAATGCACAATTATTTTAAAATTTAAAATAATCATACTGTTGAACTGTTGAAGTGTACACTTAAAAGCTGCAAATACGTTACAATGCACAATTATTTTAAAATTTACTTGTAATTTTAGCTTACATTCTTATGACAGTTGGCATATGACATATGACAACTCGAAGATGACATATGACTGGTAATAGATAATGCAAGGCAGACAACAATTGACAACAGATTTTATAATGACATAGCACATTGTCATGACTTTTTTAAACTTTTTAATATCTAGCAGCAATCTGTGGATAATTATTGACTGATATATTTGTGATATGTACACGTATATGTCTCTTAGTATAGTATAGTTGATCCAAAAGATGGCATAACCCAGACATCCAAAGCGAAAGTTATATTTTAACACCAAATTGTTCTATATGGTCCACACAATGTCCAGAAAAAAGTCACACCATTTTGAGCGTCGGGTTTGGGGGGGAGAGGGGAGAGAAATCGGTAAATTCGTAGTTTTTTAAGTTTTTAGCCAATATTTCTAAAACTATGCGGTTTAGCAAGAACAACCCTCTATACAAAATTGTTCTACATTAAATTTGAAATAAAAAAGGCCCTATGCATAATCTTTCTAAAATGAATGGTTCCAAAGTTACGGAGGTAGTATAGTATAACTGGTCCAAAAAAAGGCCTAACCCAAACATCCAAAGTAAAAGTTTTCCTTTAACACCAAAATGTTCTATATGGTCCACATATTGTTCAGTAAAAAGTTACACCATTTTGAGCGTCCGGTTTGGGAGGGAGATGGGAGAGAAACCGGTAAATTAGTAGTTTTTTTAAGTTTTTCGTCAATATTTCTAAAACTATGCTTTAGCGTAAACAATGTTATATAACAAAATGTTCTACATGAAGTTTAAAACAAAAAATGTTCTATACATAATTGTTATAGAATCAAAGGCTCCAGAGTTACGGAGGGTGAAAAGTCGAGGTTTTCGATACTTTTTATATTTTTTGGGCAATATTTATGATATAACTATACCAAAAACCCAGACATCCAAAGTGAAAGTTATCCTCCAACACCAAATTGTTTTATATGGTCCACATAATGTTCAGAAAAAAGTCACACCATTTTGAGCGTCGGGTTTGGGGGGGGGGGGAGACGGGGGGAAATCGGTATATATAAAAAGTATCGAAAACCTCCACTTTTCACCCTCCGTAACTCTGGAGCCTTTGATTTTATAACAATTATGTATACAACCTTTTTTGTTTTAAATTTTATGTAGAACATTTTTCTATAGAACATTCCTTACGTTAAAGCATAGTTTTAGAAATATTGACGAAAAACGTAAAAAACTATTAATTTACCGACTTCTCCCCCATCTCCCCCCCAAACCGGACGCTCAAAATGGTGTAACTTTTTACTGAACAATATGTGGACCATATAGAACAATTTGGTGTTGAAGGAAAACTTTTACTTTGGATGTCTGGGTTAGGCCTTTTTTGGACCAATTATACTATACTACCTCCGTAACTTTGGAACCGTTCATTTTAGAAGGGTTATGCATAGGGCCTTTTTTATTTCAAATTTAATGTAAAACAATTTTATGTAGAGGGTTGTTCATGCTAAACCGCTTAGTTTTAGAAATATTGACGAAAAACGTAAAAAACTAGGAATTTGCAGATTTCTCCCCCTCTCCCCCCTCAAACCCGACGCTCAAAATGGTGTGACTTTTTTCTGAACATTACGTGGACCATATAGAACAATTTGGTGTTGGAGGATAACTTTCACTTTGGATGTCTGGGTTTGGGTCTAACTATACCATACTATCTGTCTAGTTTTGATTAAGGTTGTTTTTATATAGAGGAAAAACTATATGATTGGTATCGAACTTATATAACAGATTGTCAATTGAGGATATTGTTTTAATAGCATATATTACAACGTGATATATAACTTTATATAGATAGGCTTAATATATTGTATAATAAAAAATTTCATTTCTCATTTTTATATTTGAATATTTTCCCTTAAATAATTCGAAATTTTGATTCTCTAATAGATGGAATACCAGCGGAGATTCTAAAAGCAATATACGAGATAAGCATAGGTGTAAAACTGGATATGTGCAACATATGAATCACAGGTAAATGGCCTGATGAGTGGTGTGAATCAACCTTTATCTTTATCCATAAAAAAGGATCACTAACTATATGCAACAATTACAGAACCATTGTCCTTATTCCTTATGCAAGCAAAATTCTACTGCATATAATCAATGAACTCCTAAAGAATTTTCTATTTCCAGAGATAGCCGAAGCACCGTGTGGATTCATATCAGGAAAGAGAACGCGTGAACAGATATGGGACAGATAATAGAAAAACAGGGAACGTAATAAAACAAGAAATCCAGTATACCAATGCTGCTATGTTTCGTAGATAATACAAAGGCTTTTACAGTAATGGTATCCCTCTGGAGTAGGTATAATGGGAAATATGGGAATGCCTAACCACCTAGTTAACCTAATACGAAATCTGTATGATAAAAACTCGGCGAAAGTGAAAATACACGGAATATTTTCAAATGTGTTCAAAACGAAAAAAGGAATTATAGTCTAAGAGCTAGTGAACCCTCCGACTAACGGTCGTCCTGTAAGGCTAGAAATTTGTATAGTGATAATTCATAGCACACCAAGGCTAAAAACCATGACCTGGCAGGCATCAACCCTGCACGTGTATCTACCAGGTGAATCGAAAAGTGCATAGTTTAGGGGAAAAATAAACTTTCTCCTGTAAAGTTTAAATTTAAGTATGTGTTTGAGTATGTCATTTAGAAGAAATGTGTACAATAACAGGCGATTCTGAACAGCACAAGACCTTGCCAAGCGAAGGGAAAGATTAGGGGTTTTTCCTAAAATTATTCTTTTTGCATCGAACAAAGTTTTTTTAGATTTTTTGAATCGTTCCAAACATAAAAGGCCTCTAGTGATTTTTCTCTTAGTCTAATAGTTTTTGTTATACAGTGCTAGTCAAAAGTCCGTACCCCCCCTCTTATCTTTTGAACGGTTTTACCTATAATAGTGAAATTTGGATGGAGGAAATTAACTGACGTAAGCTTCTTAACTAGTTATGACAGGTGACGTAATAGTGACAGATGACGTTACAGAGCCACTGTGACCGATAATTTTAAATGGGACCTTATGGCAAGTGATACCTCGTTTGAAAGGTATTCAAAATACCTACTCAGCCATACTAATTTTTTTGTGTTTTAGTTGATTTTGATTTTGGTGAATAAATTAAATAAATATAATATTGTAGCTTCGCATTTAATTAATAAAAATTCAAATGTACGCCTATGGTTTTTTTGTCAAAAAAGTTGACGTTTTTCGATTTTCTAGTAGTTTTTACGTCAACGTCAACCTTTTTGACAAGTAATCATAGGCGGAATTTTGAATTAATTAAATGAAACTACAATTTTATATTTATTTCATTAATTCGTCAAAATTAGCTTAAATTTAAACAATATTAGTATGACTGAATAGGTATTTTCAATACCTTTCAAACGAGGTGTCACTTGCCATAAGGTCCCATTTAAAATTATCTGTCACAGTGGCGCTGTAAAGTCATCTGTCACTATTACGTTACCTGTCATGACTAGTTAAGAAGCTTACGTCCGTTTATTTCCTATCTCCAAATTTCACTATTATAGGTATGACCGTTCAAAAGATACGAGGGGGGGTACGGACTTTTGACTAGCACTGTATAAGCGATTAAAAATTTTGAAAATTGCGAAATCAGTAATTTTTAACCCTAAATCGGACATTTAACTAAAAATTTCAATGTTGCCAAGGTAGGTAGGTAGATATTCTTTAAACATTGACTGATGAAATCCCGAAGAATTTTTTGCAATACAATATCGAAAACCCCTTTGTTTTTTTAATAGCTAATCAAGCGGGCGCGACACTGTAGTATAAGTGAGGACGTTTAAGTTTGCATAAATTCATTATCTCGAGAAAGGGCAAATTTGAAGAGAAATCCTCAGACAGGTCGATTTTTATTCTCAAATTAGGACTTTTTGGCATATATATAATACTAGTGACGTCATCCATCTGGGCGTGATGACGTAATCGATGATTTTTTTAAATAAGAGTAGGGGTTGTATGACAGCTCGTTTGAAAGGTTATTTAATTCTCTATTCAGTAATAAAAACATTAACATAGTTATTTATACAGGGTGTACAAAATTTTTTTTTATTAAATTAATTTAGACAAAAAGAAGAAAAAAATTTTTTGTACACCCTGTATCAATAAATATGTTAATGTTTATATTACTAAATAGAAAATTAAATAACCTTTCAAATGAGCTATCACACAATCCCTACTCTCATTTAAAAAATCATCGATTACGTCATCACGCCAGGTGGATGACGTCACTAGTATTATATATATGCCAAAAAGGCCTAATTTAAAAATAAAAATCGACCTGTCTGAGGATTTCTCTTCAAATTTGCCCATTCTCGAGATAATGAATTTATGCAAACTCAAACGTCCTCACTTATACTACAGTGTCGCGCCCGCTTGATTAGCAATTAAAAAACAAAGGGGTTCTCGATATTGCATTGCAAAAAACTCTTCGGGATTTCATCAATCAATATTTAAAGAACATCTACCTACCTTGGCAACATTGAAATTTTTAGTTAAATATCCGATTTAGGGTTAAAATGGCCGATTTCGCAATTTTCAAAATTTTTAATCGCTTATATAACAAAAACTATTAACCTAAGAGAAAAATCACTATAGACCTTTTCTGTATGGAATGATTCAAAAACCCTAAAAAAACTTTGTTCGATGCAAAAAAATAATTTTAGGCTAATCTTTCCCCTCGCCTGGCAAGGTCTTGTGCTGTTCAGAATCGCCTGTCATTGTACACATTTCTTCTAAATGACTTACTTAAACACTTTTTAATGATTTTTTTTTAATGAGAATAGGAGTCGTGTGCTTGTTAACATTAACATTAAAACATTACGCCCAGATGGATGTCGTCACTAGTATGGTATATTTCGGGATTTATTTCTAAAATGGCCCATTAAGGAAAAATTAATCCATTCCCAACATTTTTTGCACCATACTGTATGTACTCTGTTATTTACCACCCCAATGTCTAGAAATATTAAATAAAAACATTCCTTACTTCCTTGTATAATTATTGTGGCTAGCAGATGTCTTTACTTATAGACCAGGGCGCATCTGTAAAAATATTAGTACATTTGGACGTTGAGAGGTGACTCAAATTTTTTTGCAGAAATTGCTTGAAAATAAATCAAATAATAATATTTGAGTTATCCTCCCTCTCAAAAAGGTCCGGAACATTGTTTAAATAATCAAAATGTCAAAAAATTAAGGAAAAATTCGATTTTTTTCTTGGTTTTTTTATTATAACTTTAAAACTATTCATTTTCGAGAAAAGTTGTACTGACATAAAAGTTGCGTAATTAAATTTTCTACGATATAGAATTGATTAAAAATTTAAAAAATAGTCACCCTTGTTGAAAAATAGCAATAATTGTGAAAGAAACATACAAAAACAAGTATTTGCATTTTACGTTTTTCAACCATTTATGCTACACTTAGGACCTTCATATTTCACCCTAAAAAACTTTATGATACAGTAAAACAATACAGTAAATTTCATTAAGATCGGTTTAATATATTTTGCAAAATAAATTTTGCAATCCAGCTTTCGTAAAAAAAATTCATTTTTTCAAAATGTTACAGGACTGAAAATAAAGCAGATAACAAGTTGAAAATTTTTTTGCGTATAAAAGTGTACTGTATCTTTCATTTGCAATTTTGCAAAATTAAAATCGATTAACACCACGGCGTCAGGAATTTTTTTAAATAAACATTAATTATTGGTGCTACGCGCAGGACAGCGGATAGTTTGCTCTGATTGGGCATTCCAATGACCTTTGATAATTATTGATATATTTTAATTTTTATTACATTTCGATATAAATAAATAAATTTGTTTATTGCAAAATAAAAACACATACTCTATCCTTTGAAATAACACTTTTATTAGCAAAAACTTTCTTTGTTCATATATTTTAACTTAAATAATAAAAGTTTATTATTTTTAAACATATGCAATTTTTTAGACAATATTTCACAAACAATAATAAAATTAGTTTGATTTTTGTGGAATTAAAATATTAAAATACAACAAAATATAGAGTAAGAAAATAATATATTAGATAAAGATTGGAAGACATTTTGGTGGAAATCAACTTGTGTGAATCTAACACCGCTGTCCTGCGCGTAGCACCAAAAATTAATGTTTATTTCAAAAATTTTCTGACGCCGTGGTAATTAATCGATTTTAATTTTGAAAATTGCAAATGAAAGGTACAGTACACTTCTACAAGCAAAAAAATTTCAACTTGCTATCTGCTTTATTTTCAGTCCTGTAACATTTTGAAAAAATGAATTTTTTTTGCGAAAGCTGGATTGCAAAATTTATTTTGCAAAATCTATTAAACCGATCTTAATGAAATTTGCAGTATTGTTTTACTGTATCATAAAGTTTTTCTGGGTGAAACATGAAGGTCCTAAGTGTAGCATAAATGGTTGAAAAACGTAAAATGCGAATACTTGTTTTTGTATGGTTTTTTCGCAATTATTGCTATTTTGCAACTAGAGTGACTATTTTTAAAATTTTTAACCAGTTTTATATTGTAGGAAATTTAATTACGCAACTTTTATGTCAGTACAACCTTTCTCGGAAATGAATACTTTTAAAGTTATAATCAAAAAACGAAGAAAAAAATCGAATTTTTCCTTCAATTTTTGACATTTTGATTATTTAAACAATGTTCCGGACCTTTTTGAGAGGGAGGATAACTCAAATATTATTATTTGATTTATTTTCAAGCAATTTCTGTAAAAAAATTTGAGTCACCTCTCAACGTCCATCTCAAAACAGATGCGCCCTGGACTATTACTACTAAAGTTACATTCATTTTTTTCGGTCCGGGTTTCTTTTGATGTCGCATACAAGGCATTGTTGAGACGACAAAAAGGGGTGTTAGTATTTACCGTACGTGCGTGGGGATAAAAGAAACGATTAAATACATCTCACAGATGTATATCGCCGTGGATTAATAGTTGAATTAGGATTAGTCTTAACTGGAGTGCCACTGTTTACTTTATGCATACCTTAACCACGAAACTACGAAACTGTGGAAATGTGTAGAGGGTAATGTTCTTTAAAAAAGTGTACTTTTCAAATAGTGAGTACTACTTGTTCCGAAACAAAAAAAAGAAGAAAATGATATTATAAACTAAGTAGGGTACATAATAAGCATATAAAGGGTGTCCCAATTTATGCACAAGTTTTCAATTGAATCAAAAACACTGTTTTTTCAACGAAAACTTTTCGTTTATAAATTCGCAAAGTCTGTGTGTTATTGCGTTGCCGCTCCTGCAATACATAGAGCAGATTTATCGATGGTTTCTTATGTAGTTTTGTCTTCTGAATCCAAATCTGAAAACAGCATTTCGATATATCTAACCGTCTTCGAGATAATCGACCTCAAAGTCTAAAATGTGACGTCACAATCATTTTATTTTCTGCCAACACACTAACCGTCAGCTGAAATCGTTGCTAGTAAGTGGGCTAGTTTTTTAATCTGAATTTGTCAAGCAAATCATATGTTATTTACATTTGAGTTTGACATTTCGTGAATGTCAAACTAAATTTTAAATGAAGTATTAATAAAATATCAACGACATTTGATAGTGAATTTAATTATTATATAAAATAAATAAGATGTTCAAAAACACAATTTGAATATATTTTGAAAGCAATACTTTATTAAAAACTTTAAAAAGGTTTATACGAGTATACGGCCTCCCCTTGGGAGTACCTATGATAAATGGACTGTTCCATTTGTTATGAAATGAATATAGTCGGTTCGCTAAACTCAGACACAACTGGATAGTGATTTTAGTAGGTAACTTTTTAGTTTTTTGCCAATTTTACCAAAATTGGCAAAATTACTAATTATTTAGTAATTATTAACTATTTAGTAATTTTTTTTTGGCAAATTGACAAAATTACTGACTAAAATCACTAGCCAGTTGTGTCTGAGTTTAGCGAACCGACTATATGAAATGTTTGGAATAAAAAATTATGGTCTGATATGTGCATCCTTCTAATGGAAAAAAATATTTGAACATTTTTCTCAAATTATGTATGCCAACAACATTTTCATTTATAACTCTTTTATTTTTAATTTGGCAAAGAAAAGTTATTCTTCATAAAAAGCTCTTCATGATCTAAGATTTATGATACAACTATCATATATCAAATTTTATTAATTTTATATGAGGTATATAAAAAATATGAAATTCGATCAAGAGTAAAGCACCTTTATAGTTCAAAATATTTAAATTAGAATGATATAATTGCACATTAAAACATAATTTTTAATTCTAAACAACTTTTTATAATAGCAATTTTCCATATTATGAATTAAAATACGCAAATAATAGTATATTATGCAACGAGCATTTAATGATGGTCATTATGAAGCGAGTATGAGGGTTACGGAACGAGCCGAATGCGGCGAGTTTCGTATAGAGTACGAGCTTCATAATAATAATTAAATGCAATTTGTATGCACTATTTTTTCTATGATTATTCACAACAAAAGATATATTCAAATTTATTAATTTTGTAACACAAATAAATTCAGTAGTTTGTCAGTTTGACGGTTTGTTTACATATTGAGAACTGTCAAAGCGTATGTATTTGACTCGCCATTGGTCACTGCACGTGTACCACCTTTATCGCGAATGCCATATCGCGATTCTATTGGTTAAAAATCTGTATCTTAATGAAAATCTGTATCATAATGAAGTTCATTATGATACAGGTAGTGACATCATAATATGTAATTGATATATTGTAGTATGAGAATAGAAAAACAAAGTTTTCGTAATGATAATGGTCGCATTTTCAGCTTGTTTCTTATGTTGTCATTTTTTTTACTAAATCAAAGTATAGGATAAAGTTATGCATGGAATAGTACATCAGACAAACAGACGGCCTATACGGCTTTGCTAGCACATACGCACTCTTTTGTGCAAACAATAGTAATAAGGGCCAGTATAGAAATAACAAGAAATGCGTTTGTAAAAATGAAAACAATTTTCTTCAATAACGACCTTAGATTATAGAACTGTGAGTATGAGCTCTGAGAAGCTACGTGTTTTCGATACTACAATATGGACTTGAAAGCTGGACACTAAAAGAAAGAACACATACATAAGCTACAGTTATTTGAAATATTGCGTTACAGAAGGATGCTTAAAATAGGATGAACACAAAAGAGAACAAACACAGAAGTATTGCGAGAAAGAGTACGAAATACTAGATACAATACAAATTAGAACGTTACAATATCTGGAACACATAATGAGAGACCAGCGATATGAAATGCTAAGACTGATTAATACAGGGAAGTAAGAGCGGGAAGGCGCATAGGAAGAAGGAGAGCACTGCTTGGAGCAGCGGTAGATAGAGTACCTCCAATCTACGATTGGGATAGAGCACTTAAAGAAGTAGAAGGATTTGGGATTTTTCTTGTTCTCCATTATGTAATCGTTTTTCATTTGGATATAGTAATTGAGTCAATACTCGCAATCTTTAGTTTGTATTTTTTATTAGTTGTTATATAATCATGGGGCAACCGGTTTCGAGTCTTACAATATATGACTCATCATCAGGCCCAGTACAAAAAGTCTTCTCAATACAAACTACAAGCTAAAAAACACAAAACGAGAGACATGTACACACACACACACATATATATATATATATATAAACCACGAGCAGTAAGTTGTTATTTTTCTAGTTTTCATCTAAATTTAAACATTTGTATTTTTAGATTGTCTTGATAAAGGAAATAAATTGTCCGAAAGCTCGACAAAAGTTCAAAGTGTTTCTCTTCTAATCAGCCCAAAACACATTGACTGCATTCCCCAAAATTATTCATTTTATATATATATATATATATATATGTACCTATATATATATATATATATATATATATATATATATATATATAAAATCTTGTTAATTTTGAGGTTGCAGTCATAAATTTCAGGGGGCAGGATAAGTAAAACTCTTAGTTATTATCAAGCTTTCGCAAAATTTATTTGCTTCTTCAAGATATGCTAAAAAAGTTTTAGTAAATACAATGAAATTAAGATGATAAAAAATATTGTATATAAAAAGCATAAAAAACTTACAACGTGAGGTTAGTCCATTAAATTTTTGGCATACATAACAAAAAAATATTTCAAATTTGGCGCCACTTTATTGCTAAAACTAATATTTTACAAATTACTTATATCCATAAATTCTATAATAAGTACGCAGATAAGAAATAATAAAAAACTAGTTATTAGCAACTTAAAATAAAATATAATAAACAGATACAAATGTCTTTCTGACATACTAAATTTCAAATTAAATTGTCAAATTATTTTTCTCTTTTTAAATTAACTAAAATTAAGGCATTGTAGAAGATTAGGAATTAGATTAAGAATTTTATATATTTTTTTGTTATGTATGCCAAAAATTTAATGGATTAACCTCACGTTGTAAGTTTTTTATGCTTTTTATGTACAATATTTTTTATCATCTTAATTTCATTGTATTTACTAAAACTTTTTTAGCATATCTTGAAGAAGCAAATAAATTTTGCGAAAGCTTGATAATAACTAAGAGTTTTACTTATCCTGCCCCCTGAAATTTATGACTGCAACCTCAAAATTAACAAGATTTTACATAGTGTCAGTCAATATTACCTAACTGCTTTATATATATATATATATATATATATATATATATATAAAAATATATATATATATATATATATAAAACATGAAAAACAACTTTGTCTTGGTCTTAATCTCATACAATAAAGCCAAGCAACTGTTTAGTATTGAACTCAACAGTCTATATCATGTAAAAATGAGACATTATATCATTGGGAGCGACCAATCTGATGAAAAGTGCTTGGTATATAATTTGATATATATACTGCCATCAATCCTTAACTAGTCAAGGGTTGATGGAGTCCTGGTAAGATAGTATGCGATTAAAAGACATAATACAAAATTTTTTAGTAATCGGTATCTACTTACATAACAGCCATAGAAACTGTTCCACAGATAAAGATGTACCTGGAAGTCACCAGCCCCATAAGAAGAGTTGACCAATCAAACAGCCCTTAGTCTCTTAAATTGTTAGTTAAGTTCAATTTGGAATCTTGCAAGAAATTTTTTTACTGTGTTCCCAGTGGTGTGTGTTATTTATCTTAAACAGTTGTTCTTGTCCAATTAAGCAGTTGTTTTTATGTTTTGTGTTTTATGTTTTTATGTTTTATATAGAAGAAATGTAAAAACATTTAATAATTATTAAAATAATAGGACATCACACACAAAATTTCACATGCACAAAATTTAAAAATTGTTTTTCGGTTGCCAGAGACTTTTTGATATTTTTTATGATTTTCATTTGTTTTTTTTGTATTATTTTTTTGATTTATTATACCTATAATAAATCTTAACAGCCTCGATCAACATACAACTGTGTTGCAGGCTAAATGGTGTCCTACATTGATGACATCATAGGTGGAGTCTCTAAAGCTAAGAGAACCAACATTTACACATATAGCCAAGCGGCTATTCTGACAGTAAGGGACCCACTTACGAAATCACAACTGGTGACGAACTGCAAAGATCTCCTCTAAAACCTGGCAAAAGACAATAAAGTGTCTTTAATATTGGTGCCGGGTCATGAAGGGGTGCTAGAAAAACCAAAACAAGGCTCTAGAAAAACCTTTGAAGGCCCAGAACCTCACTTAAGATGCTAGGAAAAATGAGGTTCAGAAATGGCCGATATGGATTTATCAGAAGATATGGGGAGTTACTCAAGGGCAAATCCAGACTAAAAAAATAATCCAAGAATATTGATAAAAATCTCTTAAACAATTTGATGAGCCTCAATAAACGAGAGATCAAAACGGTCACAGAAATGGTGACTGGCCATTGTCATTTAAGAAACCACCTATACAAACTAGGTAAGGTGAACGAATGATGGTGCAGAAAGTGCGAAATGGAAGAAGAGACTGCAATACACGTACTATGTCATTGCAATGTGCTAAGTAATGTAAGGCAGGAATTCCCTGGTCAACTGAGTTTTGAACTAGAAGAGATCTTAAAACTCTCAATAAGGAAACTGTTCGCTTTCGTTGAGACGACAGAACTTATTAGAATTTAAGGAAAAAACAAGGTATGGTCCAAACGCATTACCTTAACCTATAACCATTAACAACTTGAAGAAGAAAAAAGATTTGAGCTTTTTTATTCTTCATATCGATGGCTTAGTCTGAAAACCTCGTATCTCATTTTACAGAAAATTTTACATGAGTGACTTTAAACGGAATTTCTGCATACTATAACAAAAAAATATATATGAAAAATATATGTGTAGTGTAATGATTTAAAGGTACTCAAAATCAAAAATATGTAAAGATTGTTTTTTTTTAAGTTATAGTATGCAGAAATTGAGTTTAAAGTCTTCCCTGTAAAATTTTCTGTGAAATGATATACGAGGTTTTCACACTAAACTATCGATAAGTCATCATTTTTCCTCAGTTTTTTGTATTCTTTAAACTTTTCAAATAGTTATGAGTCAATTGAAGGAATGTTAGCGTTTGCCCTGTAGGTTTATATCTTTATTCGCCCTGTGTGGGTAATGTGGGTAATGCATGCACACAAAACATGTCAACAGCTACATCCTCTTTTGTCACAACAAACAACAACGTGTGTGAATGTCAGCCGTTCATGAATGGACCAGATTTATGCAGCCTGAACAAAACAAAACAAAGCCTCAGTGTTGTCCGAACCGCGAGAGTGGTAATACGTCCAAAGTACTTCAATACTTGTGGAGAAAAGTCTTCAACCAGGGCATCCTTCCTATCATGACATGGATGTTCAACCTGGACCTTAATCAAGACAAATATGAATAAACTAGCAACAACAGAAAGGGCAATAGAAAGAGCAATGTTAGGTGTACGACTTTCAGATAGAAAAATGAATAACCGGGTAAGATCAAAAACAAAAGACGAGTATATCGCAACAAAAAATTTCCAAATTGAGGTGTATCTTTGCAGGTCACACTGCTAGACAAAACGAACCAACGTTTGGACCTTATCATGACCCGAATACTAACCAATACCAAATGAGAACAAATACCGAGGTGAAACAGATGTATAAAGTCAGAAACATATTTGTTTGACTTGATGCAATGCGACGCAATGCAGCCCGATGCGACGGATATCTGGCA
Organism: Diabrotica virgifera virgifera; assembly: GCF_917563875.1. Classification (NCBI taxonomy): domain Eukaryota; kingdom Metazoa; phylum Arthropoda; class Insecta; order Coleoptera; family Chrysomelidae; genus Diabrotica; species Diabrotica virgifera. The sequence goes on from NC_065443.1 coordinate 291,083,299, forward strand.
TACAGTTTTACATGTAAGTGGTTATATTTACGTCGGGCTGCATCTGGTAGGATGGCATAGTACTGCGTGCGGTAAATATAACCACTTACAGGTAAAACTGTATGCTAGATATCTCTCGCATCGGGCTGCATTGCGTCGCGTTGCATCGGGTCAGACAAATATGTTTCTGCCTTTTTGCTAGCGACGTAGTCCATACAATTAAATCCCAACGTCTAAGATGGGCAGGTCATATTCATAGACTCCCTAATAAGCGAAGCTAATCTGGGAGGAAGCCCCGGCAGGAAGAAGACCCTTAAGACGTCCACGAATCCGATGGAGAGATAACATATGGTCAGATTTAAGAACAATGGGTCTATCCACTGACCCAACTATCATGGACGACCGTTCTAGATGGAAGCGAGTTGTGTTGGGATACACGGCATCTCTTAGTAATCTTCTTATTAAAACAAATCCTTTTAATAATTAAAAATGTCTTTAGCAAAACAAACTACGTTTGTTGATAGTAAATACGATCGACCTACATTAGCACATATCGGTGTAACAGTTTAGGTTTGACCAAGGTCGGTTTGAAATAACAATAGTATTCATTATTTTTATAACCTAGTCGACTCAGCGCTTTTAACCACAACAATCTTACTTTCATTATATACCAAAACAATAAACAGGAGAAGACTAATTATTATTTTACAGTAAGTCATTAATATTTGAGATCTCAAAGGGAAAACATCACAGCTACGGAGAACTAACGTACCACCAGCTCTTTACCGTTAGCACTCTAACTTATCAAATAAATGCATCTACGGTGATACGAGTTATTTCATCAACCCTTATGGTAGGGGGTAACCAACCCTTAATTATCTAAGGTGGCTCAGAAGGTAGGAGCCACCATAGAGTTGTGCAGTCAGCCAAGACACACTCCGGGTTGTAGTGCTAAGTGCTACGAAAAGAAGAAGAAGAAGTTGGAAAGCTATAATAAAAAATGGAGTTCTACAAAGAAAGACGACCAAGAAGAAGACTACAGATGAGATGGGTAGGTGACATAAAAAGCATAGCCGGAACAAATTTGAAGTATGTTGCCCAGGAGCCCAGGATAAAGATCGATGGAAAGAGTGGGGAGAGCTCTATGTACAAAAATGGGTAATAGAAAGCTAAGAAGAGGAAGAAGATCTATTTTATTTGTTAACTGCGCTATTTTTGCGATGACAAATATATTGCCAAGGTTTGAACCATGTTCCCATCTTCCACTTCCACTATTGAAAGAACGTGGTTACTACTTCATAATTGACAATGTTGGAGAGGATCACCGACAGCTGGTTGGAATATATGTAATCTTAGCCCATTTCTAGTATACTAGCATACAGTTTTCCTTCTGTGCTTCCAAGTGTTACTCCTCTATAGTTTGAGCATTCTTTGCTATCTCCTTTTTTATACAATGGTGTTATAATGCCTATCTGCCAGTCTAGTGGCTTTTTCTTTTCATTTTTAGCTTGGTTCATTATGTTTAGTAATTCTTGTTGTCTTTCTTCTTTCATGTATTTGACCATTTTTGCAGTTATATCGTCATGTACCGGTGCTTTTCCCATTTGGATTTTGTTGATTACATTTGTTAATTCGTTTTGTGTTATATTTCCTATCTGTTCCTGTTGTTCTTGTGGAGCGTGTTGACTTTTATTTTGTTCTATCTTATCTCCTTCTACTTGTTACTAGGGATGGGAAAAACCTACCGGTTTAAACCTAAAACCGGTTTTTTTACTTTGCAATAACCGGTTTTACCGGTTGTTTTTTGGTCTCGGTTATAACCGGTTTTTTCTTTTTAAAGTAAAAACCGGTTATTAGGTTTTTACGGCGATTAGGATTAGGTTAGGTATTATTTAGGATCCCAATCATAATTATTATTCTAAAGTAATTATTCCAAACAAAACCATAATTCAAATTTTATTTTATTTTATAAAATACAGAAGCAAACTGAAAGTGCAATCTCACATCAGCCAGAAACATATATCAAGTCTTATTATAATATTTCCTTGAAAAGGTATGTGTAATCATAATATTTACATAAGAAGTGATCTGGTTGAATTAGACGCAAACATCATCTATTTTTCACACTTAACTCTTGACATTGAAAGTGGCTGAATGACTTTTTCTGATTACCAAAAATATTGCTCTGACTATGAATATCGAATTACTGATTACGAATACGAATCTCCAAGAATTTCGCTACGAGTATTAAATGAGTTAAAATGTACCTATTCTACAAATATACAAACGTGTTAAAAGTAATACATGTTCTTTCGATAGTGCTAATTTTGATCATATTGATATCGAGTCGAATGTGGTATCGCAAACTAAAGTGTATTGTAAATGTAACTTTGTAACCTATTGGATTAAAAAAACCGAAAACCGGTTTTTCCAAAAACCGGTTTTTTTGGCCGGTTATAACCGCCAGGTTAAACCGTAAGCAAAAAAAACCGGTATAACCGAAAACCGGTGTTTTGTCAAAAACCGCCATCCCTACTTGTTACACTTCCACGAGTTCCTAAAAGTATTCTCTCCACCTCTCCATAATCTCATTCTCTTCTATAAGTATGGTTCCGTTCTTTTCCTTCACGTTTTTCAATGTATTTGGTTTTGATTTTCTCATGCTCTTAAGTGTGCTATAGAACAATTTCTGGTTTTCACCGAATGCTTCTGTTAATTTATTACCAAATTCTACTTACGTTCTGTCCTTGTTATTTTTAACCATTTGTTTAACTTCTGTTATTTTTTCTTTGTACTGGTCATAGCTTTCTTGCTTTCTGTCTGTTAGGTATTTTTTCCACAATTGTTTCTTTTCTTGTACTATTTTTTCTTTGACTAGATAATGGTCACTTCCAATCTCTGCGCTCCTTTTTACCTCAATATTTTTGACTGCTTTCCATATAATACCTCGGAGTTAATTACGAAATAATCAATGATTGATCTCTCGCCTCTACCCCTCTCTTACCTTGTGTATTTGTGGACGTATTTGTGTGTAAACTTTGAATTCCCTATTATCAGATCATTTTCGATGCATAAATTTATAGTCCGTGTTCCATTATCGTTTCTCGTCTCTTCTCCCTCTTTTACTAGCCATTTTTCTATATCAGCATTTTGTTTTCCCACTCTTCCATTCATGTCGCCCATTATTATTAAATTGTTTTTCTCTGTCTTATCTATTATTTCTTGAAGTTTTTCAAAATACTAATTTTGGGGCGTATGTTATGATGTAACTATACTTTTCTTGTTTAATCTTTAGTTGAACTGTTAAAATCCTCTCGTTTGTGAATTGGACATCGATGATGTTCTTCATGTAGGACGGAGTTACAATTACTGCTACTCCTGCTTTCGCTGTGCTACTTTGGTCCACTCCTGACCACCATATATTGTATCCGTCTTTTATTTCTTTCATTCCTGTTCCTTTCTTCTTTGTTTCTGTGACTCCTAATATGTCAATTTTCAGTTTTTCCATTTCTTCGACTATTTCCTCTTCTTTGCCATTTATTCCTCTTGTGTTCCAAATACCTATTTCTATCGTTTCGGTATTTATTAGTTCACGCCCTTGCTGATTTCCGTTATTATTTTTTATTTTATTATCGTTCTCTGGTTTATTTGTCCTTATTCCTGTCATTGTCGTTCCCATTATTTCCGTCGTATTTTCGTAGGTATATCAGGTTATTGAATTTTTCATATTTCTGACTTCGAGTTCTCGTTTTTCTTTACTCCATATGCATTCTTCATTTTCTATTATAATTTTTTGGTATTTATTCTGTACTTGTTTACCCCTATTCTTCTCTGTTTGTGCCCTTTTTCTTATGTGGTAATCTATTTCCCTTTCTTTTGCGGTGAGATCATTGTTAACATAGACTGGATTTCTCTTTTTCTACATAAATTTTCTATTACTTTCGTTTTTCCTTCTGTATATAACAATTCCACTAGGCATTTGTTTTCGCTGATTTTCTTAACTTATTTTATGTCAAGATCTATTTTATTTGTTAACTGCGTTATTTTTGCGATGACAAATATATTTCCAAGGTTTGAACCATGTTCCCGTCTTCCACTTCCACTATTGAAAGTACGTGGTTACTACTTCATAATTGACAATGTTGTGATTATCAATTATCACCGACAGCTGGTTGGAATATATGGGAGATTGTTGAAGAAATACGGGTTGTTCGAATGATTTGAAAGACTTTTGCTGTTATACATTATGGAGTTCTTGAAATTGTTGGGTTGTTGAAAACATCTTTGTAATAAACGTAGTTAACAAGCTTTGATAATCTCTAAAGTTTTGAGCTTTCTTATTCTCTATCTGTCATCATGTTCCCTCAGTTTTTTTGTATGTTTAAACTTTTCAAATAGTTAGATTCAATAGCTAGAATAGTTAGTTCAATTAGAAGAATCTTAGCGATTGCCCTGTAGGTTTATATCTTTATTCGCCCCGTGTGGGTAATGTGGGTAATGCATGCACATACAAAACATGTCAACAGCTACACCCCCTTTTGTCACAACAAACAACAACGTGTGTAACACGAGCCAGGGATCCGTTCATGAATGGACCAGATTTATGCAGCCTGAACAAAACAAAACAAAGCGCTCACAGTGTTGTCCGAACCGCGAGAGTGGTGATACGACCGCGTGAGAATTCACGATCGAGCTTTTTACGCGTGCTGCTGAATATCATTTTCGGTTTATTTATATCGCTAGTGTGAAAATATGGATTTGAGTCCCAATTGAACTGAGAATATTCTGTGAATAAGTGAAACTGTGAACGTTAATCCCTTCAGGACGATATTTATAGAAATTTGAAAAAATAAAAATGTGTTTTGTGATGTAGGTTTGTCTAATAATGAAGTACTGTACATACATGTCAAAAAGGTATGCATTTGAATAAAATACCCAACAAAAATTAGCTCTTAGTAATCTTTAATTTTTTTTTGTTACCATTTTTGTCTTTTGGGCTCTCATTTCTTTTCTACTGTACCATAAAGTCAAAATAATACTCTTGCAAATCAATTGCCGCTAACCTAACAAATATTGCTCTTCAATCTGATGTTTATATACACATATTAACAAACATATTTCAATATTGCTCGTACCTACCCTTTTATTTTCTTGATTTGTGTAATATTCTTCTTGACACCCAAGTAGGATAGTTGGATAGACAAAATGGGGTAGATTAAGCAATGAGACTATTAGGAGACAGGAGAATGGCAAAATCAAGAACAAATAATGATAAAAATAGCAGACAAATGAACTGGTATGGGAATTTTATGAGGATGCAACCCAATAGAATTATAAGGTTTAGAATTACAAGAATTACAAGTCCCCGAAGCCAAGAACATCGTAAAAAAATAGAAGCAGGCCAAGAAAAAAAAAAGGATAGAGCAAGTAGTAAAGGCGGGAAAAGTTAAACAAAAATCACTCGAGGAATTGAAAGTAATGACAGGAAATAGAAAAGAATGGAAGATATGGGTGAATGGAAATTAAAGTAGCCAGCCAAAATCCGAGACCCTGCTTAGTCCTGTCGCCAGGGGGGGTACAACGGCCTCGTTAATTCAGATGGACTTACCCAAGTTTTTTTTATGTATTTTGACCCGTAGAATACGAATTTTTTGGGTAACAGTTGATCCGGATGTCGATAAGATTGTTATAGACCAAGAACTTGAGGAATCAAATAACAGCGATTTTTGGCAAAACAAAACAATATTTTGTATTTTTTGGGTCATTTTAAGCAAAAAATATTTCTACAAGTTTTTTAGTAGGATGCACAGTTTTCGAGATAAACGCGGTTGAACTTTCAAAAAATCGAAAAACTGCAATTTTTAAACCCGAATAACTTTTGATTAAAAAATAAAATAGCAATTCTGCTTAGCGCCTTTGAAAGTTCAAGTCAAATTATGTCGGTTTTGATTATTTGCATTGCTAAAAATTTATTGTGTTATTGTTAAACAAAGCTACAAACAACTAGTGCGTGAGTGATGTTTTTATGATTTCTCATTTAAAATCGAACGAGTAGGTAGAATAGGTACTAGTGCAATCAAGACTATTTCTACGTTACATGCGTTAAAACGCATGTAAAAGCACGGGAAACCCTACGTGTTTATAGCTTTGTTAAACAATAAAAAAATAAATTTTTACCAATGCAAATAATCAAAACCGATAAAATTTGACTTAAACTTTCAAATGCGGTAAGCAGACTTGCTATTTTATTTTTTAATCAAAAGTTATTCGGGTTCAAAAATTGCAATTTTTCGATTTTTTTAAAGTTCAACCGCGTTTATCTCGAAAACTGTGCATCCTACGAAAAAACTTGTAGAAATATTTTTTACTTAAAATGGCCCAAAAAATACAAAATATTGTTTTGTTTTGCCAAAAATCGCTGTTATTTTAATTCCTCAAGTTCTTGGTCTATAACAATCTTATCGACATCCGGATCAACTGTTACCCAAAAAATTCGTGTTCTACGGGTCAAAATACATAAAAAAAACTTGAGTAAGTCCATCTGAATTAACGAGGCCGTTGTACCCCCCCTGGCGACAGGACTATGCTAGGGTAAAAGGAAGGGGAGAAAGAAAAAATAAAATGTAACATTTTTGTCACTCTCTCGCCCCTTTTTCCCTTTTCACCCTTGTCTAACATTCTACAGCTCTTCTACAGTATTTCTTGTACATTATATTTTTTACTACTAGGCTTTCTTGTGTCCCCATGCTATTATATTTTTTACATCTAGTTTATATTTGATTTCTTTGTTATAATATATAGATACATATCTTCAATTTACTTTATTTTTTGATTTCTCATTTATTAATACTAGAATATGTCATAACTGAAGAAATTCATCATAAGGAATAAACTAAAAATCATATTTATCAGTTTTCTTAAATAATACAAACCGACCAAGAAGAAAGGCAAACATAAACTGTGGGTCATTCACGTAAAAATTTCTAAAAGGGTTATTCACGAACTTCGTAGAAAAATCCAGAATATTCGCGATCCCATCAGTTATAACATAATTGCTTTTCTTGAAAATTCTAATTGCAGAGCTTTTTACACGTGCTGCTGAATATCATTTTCGGTTTATTTATAACGCCAATGTGAATATGTATTTGAGTCCCAATTCCCAATTGAACTGAGAATATTGTGTGAATAAGTGAATCTGTGTACGTTAATCCCTTCAGGACGATATTTTATAGTAATTTGAAAAACTAAAAATGTGTTTGTGATGTAGGTTTGTAGGTCTAAAATGAAGCACTGTACATACATGTCCAAAAGGTATGAATATTTGAGGAAAATACCGAAAAAAATAATAATTTAATATTATTTTAATCTTTTTGTTGGTAATTTTAGCCTTTTGTGCTCTTATTGCTTTCCTATTGTACCACAAATTTCAAATATAATTCTTTGAAAATCAATTGCCGCTAAACTAACAAAAATGGCTTTTCAATATGATGTTTATATACACACACCTATTAAAAACATTCGTAATTGTCGCTCGTGCTCTTTCTTTTTTAACTTGTCTAATATACTTCCATTCTATCCCGTCTGACCCTTGTTAACATTCTACAGCTCTTTACCACTATTATTTCATTTATTATTTATCCTGTGTTTTTTATATTTTATTTTTCTCTCTTTCCTAATGTCTTTATCTTATTTTAAATGCATTTTGTCTAATATCTTTTCGTCTTTTTCTGGACCTTTGAGATTTGTCTTTTCAGGCGTCTTTAGGTAGGTATATGTTTTATTTTTGCTTGTATGGATAATGTTTTAGATTTTATATTTATGGTAGGGGAGCAAAGTATGCTAAATTTGCAGTCACTCAAGCGTTATGGGGACCTATTGGGTTGTGATTATTAGGTCCTAACACCAAAAAAAGTTAAGTAAAATTTACCATTTTAGTGGGGACTTTCCATTTTTTAATTTAATTTTCCATTTCCAAAATCGTTTTTTCGATTATAGCGCCATCTATCCATAATTCGAAAAAATGTCTCGAATAAAAGTTGCTTATTTTTACGTACAGAATCCAAATCTGCAATTAAAATTTGGGGTTCCATTTAAGATTTTAAAGAAACCCCCACCCACCTTCGTGGGGGGTCGTGTTTGGTACCATTCGATAGATTTTTCAAAAACATTTTGAAATTGTATTTTGCAGTTTTTCGATCTGATATTTATTTTGCGAAATATCGCGGGGCTTGTATTTAAAATTATAAATGTACCCCCCATCCCTCTCCGTGGGGGGTCATGTTTAGTACCATTCGATAAATTTTTGAAAAATATTAGAGACGTATTTTTTAGTTTTTCGATCTGACGATCGTTTCGCGAAATATTTGCTTTTATTTTGTGAAACTTTTTGACTCGCCCATTTCCTTACGCCCCACTCAAATCGTCAGATTTTTGAAATATACACTCTTTTGCATGTACTTACCTAACTTACATTATCTTAATATGACAATTTCGAGTATTTTTAAGCATAGTTTTTTTCGCGCCCACTTTAACGAACTCCCCTGTATTAAGATCCTGCATCAGACGCGCTCGAGTAACTGCAAAAATCCCCGCTTGGACTCCCCTACCATTATGTCCTACTTTGTTTTGTCTGCCCTTATTATATCATTTTACGGTCCTTTCAGTAACAATTGTTTCGCTAATATAAAAAGCTTATAGAAATTAGAAAATTTTCATAAGAACATTAATTTCATGGGCCAATTTATTGTTACTTTCATTTATTTATTCATTTTTTATCTCTTATTCTTTTTATCTGGATTTTTTTTACTACTAAATTTTTTATACCCCTAGACTATTCTATTTTTTTATCTAGTTGATATTTGATTTCTTATGTCATATGTTTCTTATTTTCCTTTAATTTTTTTATTTCCCATTTAAAAACCGATCAAAACTGGAATATGTTATAACCGGAGAAACTCCAATACGTAACAAACTAAAATTCATGCCAGTTTTTCTTAAATAATACAAAAACCAACCAAGGCGAAACGCAAACATATAAACCGCGATTCAATCACAACCGAAATGCCAAAAAGGATCATTAATACACTCTATAAAAAATTCCGAACATTTACGATCCAATTAGATAATATAATTGCCTTTCTTGAAAATTCTTATGCCAGTGGTGATATATACACAGAAACCGTAAAAATACCATATATCAAGCCTTCTTATCGTGGACCTTGAACGAAGATATGTGCAGAAAATTGGAAGCATTTGAGATGTGGCTATATCGGAGAAAACTTAAAATCCCATGGACTGACCGAGTCACAAATAAGGAGGTTCTTAGAAGAATAAAGAAGAACCGAGAGGTACTACCACCATCAAATCTCGAAAGTTACAATACTTCGGACACATTATGCGAAATGAATCCACATATGCCCTTCTACAAGCCATCCTGCAAGGAAAAATATTTGGAAAACGGGATCCAGGAAGAAGAAGAACATCCTGGTTGAAGAACCTCAGAACCTGGTTCAATACAACATTTGTGCAGCTTTTCCACGCTACGGCAGATAAGGTAAATATTGTCATGATGATCGCCAACATTCGTCACGGATAGGTACATCAAGAATATCAAGCCTTCTATTTCTACATTAAATCTAATCTACCCCAATATTAAACAAAAAGATCAATTAAATATGTTAAATTGTGAAAATAGCATGGCTCTCAATTTCATAGAATGAGTGAGATAATTGTAACTTTGTGCTCTAATATAAACCTTCTTATTTTAGTTTCATGATCCATTATATAATTTTTTTTCCAAGACAACGCTTGCCTTGGATATTTCCCAGCATGATGCAAAAGTTCATATCTTTCAGAGTGACTCATAATGTGACTAAAGTATCAAGATTGTGTCTTGTTATTGTTGTAATCAGTTGTATTCTTTGTTTCTGCAATCTAAGTTTCCTCAGTTCTGACACTGTTGACCTAGCTTAGTTTTACTCGCATATCTAATGTTGTTCACGGTTACGCTATCCTTTGTACTGATATACTTTCTCTAAATACAAGTTGAACACGTACCTAATTGTACTTCCGCAACAAGTTCCTAGTTTTCACTCAAAGTTGTCGGAAGTAAAAGCGGGATTTGATATTTGAACTCTTCGTGTAACTCTGCGTCGATTGATACAAGATTTCATTAATTTTTAGCCATTTTTGCCGAACTTCCGGTCATAACTTTTTAACCGGATGTGACATCAAAACCAGAACTAAATATACGAAATCGATTTTTCAATACTCGTCCATTGATCACATGTACTATGTCTACGACTATTGATGTGGCACTTCCGGTTACAACTTTTTTAACGAAAGCACTATGTAAACCGGAAGCATATATTTGTTCTCGCCTTACAAAGGTGCGTCGAATAATATATCGCTTGTACTATTTCGGTACTTTAAGCGAAAGGCCACACGGGCGATAATTTACGGCGTCATAAGAGCAGTAAACCTGACGAGGCATTGTTGTAGATAAAATAGGAGTTAGTCAACCAATGCCTCGTCAGATCTACTGCTCTTTACAGTTCTTCCGGTTGCAACTCTGAAACCGGCAGTTCGATGCCAAATTTCTTACATTTAATACCATTTTTGGGTTATAAACTGTCCTTTGTCACCTCATTTGACATTCTAGCTGCTCTAATAACGGAGGAGTCAACGGACGGACAGACAGACATGGATAATTCAAGGTTTTCACATTTTAATGTTGTTTCACTCCTTTTTATATTTATTTTCTCACCCTACTATACGTTTTGTCTTTTTAATTTCATTGGCCAAAACATTAAAAATATTTACTTACCTCATTGTATTTTTTGGTTCTTCCAGTCGTTGTATACCACTCACCTGGATTTTACATATTTAAACTACTATTTACTACTACTACAAGATACCGATAAACGTAAATTTGAATGACAAGGGACAAATAATAATAAAATGTTCGGGAGCAACTATCAACAGCCAGTGTAACCCAAAAAAATCTTATCAAGAACCGAACAACGACGAAGACACTCATGAACATGAAAACATTTTTTACAAGATCATACCATAGTCCAGAGCTCAGAATCCTAATGATTAGATGTTATATGTCTTCTCTGTCTTGCTGTATGGCTGTGAAACTTAGAGAATGGACTCTGAAATAGACAAAAGAATACATACCTTTGAGATGTATATATACAGACGGATACTGAGAATTCCATGGGTACAAAAAGTTACTAACAATGAGGTCCTTCGGATCACGAGTAAACAAAAACAGTTCCTCAGAACAATCAAATAGAGAAAAATACAATAAACTCATACAGAAGTAAAAACTTCAAACTGTATTCCGGTATAATATAATATGGTAAAAAGAGAATACTTGGGTCATGTGTTGAGACGTCATCATCATGCAACCTCTTCCGTCCAATCCTGGACGGCTTGTGCCGTGCTTCTGTGCGTCTTGTTGCCATTTCCTGGACATTCGTTTAATGTCGTCCATCCAGCGTGTTGGTGGTCGTCTTCTGCTACGTTTGATTTCTCTTGGGCGTACGTCAATTAGTTTTCTGGTCCATCTTGAGTCTTCTAGTCACGCTACGTGACCTGCCAAATTCCATTTCAGCTTGGCTACGTCCGACGACATATCGAACAGTGATACCTGTTCTTTTCCTTAGGTCTTGGTTTGTTATTTTGTCTTTTTTTGTCACGCCGAGAATTGATCTTTCCATGCGCGATGCGCCTTTGTGCCACTCTTTGTTTTTGTGAGCGTGAGAGTTTCTGTTCCGCATGTCATAATAGGAAGAACGCATTGGTCAAATGTCATCCGTTTGTGTCAGTGGCGTAGCCAGGAATTGGCTTTGGGGGGCCCACCGAGGGGTCTGGGGGTATGGAATACCTCCCAGGCAAAAGGGGGTCCACCCCCGGAAAATTTTTGAAAATTAGACCTTGAAATAGGCGTTTGGGACTCATTTAAGCATCAAAATCTTAGGTTACAAATAACTTTATTATAGTTTTCAATTCCTCTCGAAAAGGAAAAATCAACGACATTTTATTTTGTTGATTAAAACTTTAGGAAAGATGTAAAGTTGTATGTTAATGATCCTTGAGTCATAATTTGATTGATGCTCTGTCATACTGTATACTCTACCACTTTCTTATTGAAAAATACTCATATTTTAACAGATCAAAACCCATAAATATTACAAGTAATGTTCATAGAAAGGTTTCAAAACTCAATACAATTTTTTATCCGTTCATAACATTTATTATGTGCACAAAATTAGCAAGTTTACTTTCAATACAATCCTGAATTGGTAATACATATGAAGATGTGCCCTACTAATGGAACTGCAACCTTCTTGGAGTTCTTGTGTATTGGCAGATGATTTCTTCTGTCTTCACTTGCAAATCTCGATGTATGGATAAGAGTGCAAGGGAAGTGAGCCTTTCTTCACCTATTGAATTTCTTAAATAGGTCTTCAGTCTTTTCAGTGTTGAAAATGTTCTGGAAAATTAAAAAAAGCTGGAATCTTTTGAACTTTAAAGTGAGGTAATGAGTAATATTACTGACAAGCTGTCTAGTATTATTAAAAATTGTTACAACTTCAATAAATTACAATGAAGAAAACATATTACTAGAACAACTAAAAAGAACGATATTAACTATTTATAGTTCAAAGTAAACTCATCAAAGTTTATAGGAAATATTGTATAATAATTTACCTTTCAACTGATGCTGTTGTGACAGGGAGGACTGCCAATATACCAAGCAGAATCTTCATGTTAGGAAAAGAATCATCTTCGTCCTTCAAAGCCCCCCTTTCGGGAGGAGCCCGGCCCCCTTGGGCCCCTTCCCTGGCTACGCCACTGGTTTGTGTTATTCCGTAAAGCAAGTGTTATTCGTCGTAAAAGATAAAAGGAGGTAAAAAAATAAAAACTCGCTCATCCGCCAAAATCTTTCGTGCAATAGTTTTCAAAGCTACAATTACCATTTGGATCGACAACTTTCTACAGGAGACAGGGCAATAAGAAGAAGACTCATTCCTTCTTCTTCTTCTACGGCACTACAGTCCAAATTGAGCCTTGGCCTCCTTTATTTTTTGCCTCCACCCTTGCTTGTCTGTGGCTGCTCTTCTCCAGACACGGGCTCGTAAAACTGCTTGTGCGTCGCTGCTTACTGTGTCTTCCCAGCGCTTTCTTGGCTTTCCAACCGGTATCTACCCTGCATTCTAGCGTTCAGTGCTCTTTTTGGTAGCCTATCCTCTCCCATTCTTATCACATGTCCGGCCCATTGCAATCTTTGTATTCTAATGAAGTCTGACAGGGGCGTTTCCTTATAAAGTTGATAATGCTCGTTGTTGTATCGACGTCTGAAGATTCCGTTTTCTCTCATAGGTCCTAGTGTTCTCCTCAGTAATTTCTTTCGAATGTGTCGATCCAAAAACAAGGATGTTTCTTTCAGGACCCAGGCTTCACTGCCATAGCATGTTATTGGTCGAATTAAAGTTTGATAGATTCTCATCTTTGTATTTCGGTGGACACTTTTAGACCGAAATATATGGGAGAGGGCAAAATAAGCTCTGTTTGCCTGTGTTATTCTCTTCCGTCTCTTCTATACTCATAATATTAATATCATCGGCATAAGCGCCCAGTTGAACCGTTCAGTTGGTCAGTAGGTTTCCTCGTCCAGTTTGCATTTGCCTAACCGCATACTCCAGTGCCAGGTTAAACAATATTGGGGCCAGCCCATCTCCCTGCTTTAGTCCCTGCGAAATTTTGAAAAAGTCTGTCCGGTGGTTTTGTATTCGCCTGAGTTTCATCCTTTGTGGCTTGAATGAGTCTTATTAGCTTGTGTGGTATTGCCAATTCAGCCAATATATAGTATAGTTTGTTCCTTTTGACTCAGTCGTATGCCTGTTTGAAGTCTACAAACACGTTGTGAACATCAATATCGTGTTTCCATGATTTGCTCAAGATCTGTTTGACTGTAAATATTTGATTCAGTGTCGATCTTCCCCATCGGAAGCCCGTCTGATACTCTCCAATATTATTTTCTGCTAGTGGTTGGAGCCGCTGGTTTATAATATACGTGAGGACTTTATATGCTGTACATAGTAGAGAGATTCCACGGTAGTTTTTGCACTGGAGTTTGTCTCCTTTTTTTATAAATCGGGCATTCTATACTTTTCTTCCAGTCGTCGTGTATTTTCTCTTCTTGCCATATGTCTTTGATGAGCGCGTGGATGTGACTTGCTAGGTGGTCGTCACCTACCTTATACAGTTCTGCTGGTATTTCGTCAACTCCCGAAGCTTTATTGTTTTTCTGGGCCTTAATAACTTCGAGAACTTCCTCTATAGTTGGAGCTTCTACTCCATTATCTACTTCATTCTCTTCTACGTAGTTCATACCCATTTCATCTTCCATGTCTACTTGTGTTCCAAGTAGGGTCTGAAAATAATGCTTCCATGTTTCTGTGACTTTCTGTTGGTCACCGAATATTTGCCCACTTTCATCTTTACATAGACTTGTTTGAGGTTTATACCCACTTTTTATCTTTTTTAGTTATTCGTAAGCCTCTCTAATTTCGTTGTTTTTGAAATTTTCTTCCTACTCATTCCTCAAGACTCATTCCTACCTACTTGATATTTTGAGGTTTTTTTTGGCTTAAATATCGCATTTGCCTTGAGTGTTGACGAGTTGTTTGGAATTACTTTTCCGTAATTACCACCACACAGTGTCTAGCTTTTTGGGGGTTCTTCCGTCCAAACTCAGTCAGCAGATTTTTGACTCATATTAACTACTCGAGACCTACTCATATCTACAGAATTTGTTTGTAAACATTCAAAATTATCATTCCTTTTTTGGTTTTTAACTACGGTCGGAATACCCTTAATCAAAAATTGACCTATCGCTCGGAATTTCAAAAGTCATAGTTCTTAATTCGTTTTCGTCTCGCCACCCTGTATACTCACAATTTTATCATTTTTTCATATTTGACTGGCCAAAACATACCAAAAATATTTCCCCCCTTAATAAAATATGTTTTATGCTCTAATAACTTCACTATCCCAATTTTTATTTAGCTTAAACACAAATTTAATGTCACTGCATAGCAAAATCGCCATAGCAGTTTGACATTTCCAGTTAATATCACTGGGGCTATAAAACGGACTAAATGTTTTTAAAATCGTTTAAATATGCCTGCATGCAGTCAGAGTCGCTTATTAAGAGCTCTTAAATGTTTTGATGGATATTGAATCGGTATGTTCTTTTCTAATTATTAGCTGTTTTATGGTCCGCTAAATATTTTATTTGCATACTTCAACTAATAGTGTAATAACCTATAAAACTCGTTATACAGTATGTCACAAAAAGATTTATCATAAAATATACCACAATGTCATAGGATACAATAAAGTAGATATGGTCTAACTTACCTCAATAAATGAAAAGTTGTGGTTTAAAATGTACACTAGGAGACACAGAAAATAAATAAATATAGTCTGGGCAGATTACCGGAGAATAGGCCACTTTGGGAAAAGTTATTTACCAGCAATTTTATTGCTGGAATCGAATCTTATGATTGTATATATTAATAATATAGGTATGCAAAGTCCGCAGATAGTGTGCTACTTTTTTTATAAACAAAATGGGGCCCGAAAATCGTATTTTTTTCAATTTTTGCTATATAACTCCAAAGATTTTAACTTTACACCAAAAACAGTCAAATAAAAATTCACCGTAATTAAATTCTGCATAGAAACGTGTTTTTCCCGATTTACTTCGACGAAAATTTTCCTCGGAAAATGCGGGATTTTCCAATAAAATATTTAATTTTCAACTAAAATTTTAGATAAGTAATTGTTTATCAATAATTAAATAACTTGGCAATATAAAAGCTCTTTTCGTATAGATTATAATTCCAGTAGCCCATGGAAATTGAATGAACAGTTTAGTTATTATTATGTATTTTGTCATTCCACCTTGCTTGTCAAATAAATTAAACTATGGAAGAGAACAAACATGTTCGTTACAGTCAAAAACAAAAAAATGGAATCATTAGCCGTAGCCCTACATTTAAGAGGGACCAAAATAATACAACCAGAGAAGCATACAAATGTTAGTCCAAGAGAAAAAATCCATACAATAGATGGAGGGAGGAGAACCATAACTGGAGAACAGAAAAAATATGGGGGTAAGACAAAATCAGAGCAATAAGTAACGAATAATAGAAAGAAACTTATCGAATACAGGATACACTATCCATATTATCAATAATTACAAGAGATACAAAAAATAAATTAATAATAACTTCGTTTACTGCTATAGATCCAATTTTTAAGACGAAGAGTGTGTTAACATTTAAATCTACAATATTGGGCTGAATAACTTATTCACAATTATTGTTATATAAATGCCAGGTTTTGGTTTCTTCATTATTTTTCATTTATTTTTATTTCTTCTTCTTTTGGTGCCTATTCGTTTCGAATATTGGCGATCATTCTGGCTATAATTATTTTATTAAGTGATGCTTCAAATAGATTAGTTGTTGTTGTGGAGAACCATTTCCTCAGGTTCGTTAACCATGATATTCTTCTTCTCCTAATTCCTCGCTTTCCCAATACTTTACCTTGAATGATTACTTTTCATTTAATCTTTTTGTATTGTTTAGAGCTAGAGCTCATATTAACTAGGTTTACATTTAAACGAAGTTTATTGGGTTTGTTTCAGAAAGTGTGGTTGAAGAAAGCAATGCGATACCACTTCACCCACACCATATATTTTTTAAAACAATGTTTATGCAAATTGCATAGTGTTAGTAATTCAACCTTTAACAAAGCTCATGTATATTTAATATATTTTTGTGCTCTGCAAAGAATTTTGAAGGTCATTTTTAAACCACGTTTTTCTGACAATTCGACGAAATCTATAGTTAATTATTTATATGGGAAATAAGCCACAATTAAAATGAAAAAAATAATTTTATTAACGTTTCGACGCCCAAATCGGGTGCCGTTGTCAAAATACAAAATATTACTAAAATAAACTAAAGTGTTGTTGCTAAGCAAAAAAAATTCTTCTAATAATTTATTTAATCTCACTCATTTATATTGGCAATTCAGACATATATTATACATTTTAAAGTAGAAGACTTTAAAATGATATTGCCAATATTTATGAGTTGCGTTCCTGGGACGACTTACTGAAAGATAGTTCATTCGATTACATGAAATTAACCCCAACTCAAGAATATCCGTCATAAAAAATTATAGCATGTGATATGTCTTTAAAAAGACAACCAAATGCAACGACAGTAAAATTCTCGCGTTAGAGACTTCATAGTAAATCACAAGGGAAAACCAGGAAAAACCCTGTGATACTATCCCGACATTGTAAGTATTTGGTCTTACATTAATTTACTCTCAAAAAATAATACCAAATTCTGACTTGTAACATGTTTAAATTATAAATATTATTAATAATACTAGATATATAAGTAATACTAAAATATAAAATATGTACTAGCTCGATATTATTGACTTACTAATCTTGGTATTTTCTTTCTATTGACTTCCTCTTTCAGTATGGGTAACCACATCCTACTGCATTCTACCGAGGAATTTGCGACACAATTGGTTTCATTTAGCATAATTAGAGCCGCTTCTTTGATTTTTCTCTTTTTACTATCTGATTCTTTCAGGACTATACTTGAATCTCTCCACTGAACTCTATGTTCATTATCCCATGCGTGTTGACATATTTGAGATCTCTCAAATTCTCTATTTTTAATATAAGATTGATGTTCACTTATTCTAACGTCTAATGGTCAATATAAATGAGTGAGATTAAATAAATTATTAGAAGAATTTTTTTTGCTTAGCAACAACACTTTAGTTTATTTTAGTAATATTTTGTATTTTGACAACGGCACCCGATTTGGGCGTCGAAACGTTAATAAAATTATTTTTTTCATTTTAATTGTGGCTTATTTCCCATATAAATAATTAATCATAAAAATGCCACAAGGAAATAGCTTCAGAACGACATTAAGAAATCTATAGTATATTCAAACCACTTTTTGCCAACATTTCTACTCACATATTCATATTATTTCACCACAATAATTTAGTTCAAATGTGAATAATCTTTCTAAAACAAAAACGTTTGAACTGCAAAGATGTGCTATAATACTTAATTATCTGTATGTTTTCCGAGGAATGCACCCTTAGAAAAAATCGTTTTCAAGAAAAGGATAATCTTCAACCACTTTGTTCTACTAAGTGTGAGCATTTTTGTTACTTGTTTTAAGAAAATACTGCACATCGATTTATTGTGACCTTTTATCAAAAATAAATAATTTCTAAGAAGTCGGGATCTAAATAAAAATTTTAGAAATCAGTACCTTATAGGTATTTCCATTTTTTCTCTATACCTTCTCTTTTATTCATCCTGTCTGCTTTGTCTTGGTACCTAATTTCTTTTGCTTGTTGGGTATTTATTGTGTTTCTTTTCCATCTGCCTTAACCATCTTCTTTTTCTTGCCACTTTTCTCATTTTTTTTATGATTTTGTATTTCTACTCTGATCTTTTTTGTTACTTATGCTTCTCTTTTATTTTATGTTTATTATAGGTACCTACTTTGTTGGGAAAACACAAACGTATTTTATAGGTTTCTGTTTTCCCATTTTCTCAAACGATGTGAAGGTATTACACACTGAAGATATTACACACAAGAATATTACACAACCCATATAAAACTAATTTTTCATAAATATGCTATTAAATGTTTCTAAAATAGTTTAAGCATTCCATAAATTTGCCACACACTGTATAATATCTAAGGAATGTTATTTTTATATCTCCTAAAAATATCCCCTAAATCTCTCGCCTAGTTTATCTTGTTTTGTTCCTAATGTACTGCGACTGTTTTCCTGTATTTATATTTATGCTCTCGATTCTTTATTACTTTTTATTATTTGCCCTTTTCTGTCTTGTCACTATTGCATTTTTATCCATTTTCTTTGTGTCTTTAATTTGTCACTCACTTGGCTATCTTTATGCTTTTCTTTCTTTCATTCTTGACATTTGTATTGACACTTTTCACCATGTTCAACCTCATGATGCTATTTAACCTCCTGATTCTTTTAACTCCTTCGATTCCGTTGATTTTTTTTTAATTATTTTGACTCTTTGGATTTTCCTTGACCTTTTTTTATAACATTTTTTATTGTTAAAGCTTTTAAACTTTCGGAACCAACAATGTTATATAGTTGCCATAGGAAGAAATAAAGAGACTGCCACCGAAAATGTTAATCAATATAGTGAAAACAGTGATATGTTTCTACTTGTGCTTTTCCGTGACAACGTCTTACATATACAATAAAAACAGTGATCGAACTCAGAAAAAGCAATATCCGAAGACAATCGCGTCGTACCACGATAATAGTAACAATTACAAACAGTCTAGATATTCGAAATTCGATAAAGTGATGACTCGTATTAATAAACTAATCGTGGAAGACGACGTTTCGAACGATGGGGCGTACAGAATCAGGCACAAGGGGTGGGGTGGCCGAAAGGTGGTTAGTACCACGCCTAGCACCACCACTACCACGGAGATGGACTTGTTCGAGACCTATGGGGAGTTGGAGAATGAAGATGAGTTTGATGACTACGAAGACTCCTTGGTAAGTACTTTATTTTCAGTATCAAATTCAAATGAGTATCTAGAAGATTATTTTTGTTATTGATTTTATTGTCGCGTATGACGATAATTTAGGTTGCTATAAAATAGCGAATAGAGGTGCAGTTACAAACGATAGAATATTTTTGAATTAATACTTAAGTGGTACGTTTGGTTGTACACTAAATTTGTCTATAAAGTAGTTTATTTCGCTATTACTCAGCTGCATAATTATACGCAGCTCATAGTACTATACCGTGTTTTTAAACTAGGAGGAGTAATTCAAATTTCCATAATTCTTGTTTGTAATTGGTCCAACCTTAAACAAGTTTACTCCACTGTTAAGGCCGGTTTACATGAAGCCAGTAAGAAAGCAAGGGCACAAAGTAAACCTGTCACAAGTTACTTGTCTTTTGTAAACGTTTACTTGATTTATATTTTACTTTACTTGCCTTAAAATGTGACTTAAGTAAACGTTTATAAAAGGCAAGTGGCTTGTGGCAAGTAATCTGCCAACTTTACTTGCTTTTTTTATTGCCTTCATGTATACCGGCCTTTACTTGAGCCATATTTTAAGGCAAGAAAAGTAAAAGATTTCTCAAGTAAACGTTTATAAAAGGCAAGTAACCTGCCCACTTTACGTGCTTGCTTACTGGCTTCATGTATACCGGCGTTTATGAAATTTTGACACTATTGACATTTATGAAATTTTGACAGCATTGACATTTCATAGGATTATTAAGTAATATCGGCGATTTTTGTGTTTTCTGCGTTATTCATTTAAGTTTTAGAGATTTACTTTGTTTTTAATTAAAAAACAGGTGTATTTAGAACTCTTTAGCGATGTGTTAGTATAATATAATATTTATGATCAACCAAAAAAGAAGAAGTATTTGGTGATTTTTCTACTTACATTATTGAATGTGAATTGTGAATCTGTCTTTTGAGTTTAATCCTCCTGGTTTAAAAACAGGGTTTATAGTAGTAGAGGATCTGGTATATATAAGATATAAGGTGGATCTGCAACCGATCTGTTTAATGGATAAAAATTATTAGATTATGTAATTTAGTTATGTTAATTAAGAAATTAAGAAATTAAGAAATTAAGAAATTGAGAAATTAAGAAATTAAGAAATTAAGAAATTAAGAAATTAAGAAATTAAGAAATTAAGAAATTAAGAAATAAGAAATTAAAAAATCAAGAAATTAAGAAATTAAAAAATTAAGAAATTAAGACATATAAAAACAAGGGGTGCCGTATATAATTTTGTTATGACTATAATTAATTAATAATTGAACAATGACATTTTTTATACATAAAAAAATTCGACCCGAGCAGATATTATTTTAAATTTTTTGTATCATTCTAAAAAAAAGGTATTTTGTAATTTTTCTCCTAAGTTGATCGTTTTCGAATTTTTTAAAACTGAAAAAGAACGATTTTCAAGGGTTAAAAAAATAAAAATATTATTTTTGTAATCATCAAGTATCTAAATTCATGTTCAAACCTTCTATCAGGTCCTGGTAAGAAGTTTTGAGATGTTTTATTATAAAATATGTTTTTTTTTTAATTATAGTAAATGAGGAAGGTTCGTAAAAATTTCAACAACGCAATGAACAAGAATATTTGTTGGGATGAATACAGAAAGGCCCTAACTGAGTACAATAAAACTCTGAGGAAGCAGAAAAGAGAATCATGGAGAAGGTACTGTGAGGATATAGAAAGAACTCCAGAATACGCCAGACTCCATAAGATTCTCTCAAAAGGACCTCAGAGCCCGATATATACTCTCCAAACAGAAAACGGAGAGTACACAGAAACAGGGGAAGGAACTATTAGAGAACTGCTGAAAGTCCACTTCCCCGGTTCCCAAGTTACAGACTTAACTTTGGAGAACTGCCGGAAATCAGAACTAGATACCCCTCTGTGGGCATCCAAGGAGAAATGGCAGGCAGCAAAGAAAGTAGTAACTGGGGAAAAAGTAAAATGGGCATTACACTCATTCGAACCTTATAAATCGCCAGGATTAGATGGGATTTATCCAGTACTGTTGCAGAAGGGATCCCACCTTCTGGCAAATAGAATATGTACAGTGCTTCGGAGCAGTTTGGCTCTAGGATATATTCCAAAGGCATGGAGAATGATCAGAGTAACTTTTATACCAAAACCTGGAAAAACTGGACAGGATGGGGCAAAGTCTCTGAGACCAATAAGTCTTATGTCTTTTCTGCTTAAGACGCTAGAAAAACTGCTAGATAGGCATATACGGGATGGCGTATTGGAAAACAGACCGATACATAAGAACCAGTATGCATATAGAGCAGGAATGTCAACAGAGACAGCATTACATCAGCTTGTAGAAAAAGCTGAATATGCTCTCAAGCACAAAGAGGTACTATTAGCGACCTTTTTGGACATAGAAGGAGCGTTCAATAACATATCCTTAGAAACAATCTCAAGAGCATCGAGGAGAAAAGGGATCGATGAAATTTGTTTCAAGTGGATATACCACATGCTACAACAGAGACTCGTATATACGTCCATTCTAGGGGAGAGCATTATCGCCCAGGTCCGACGAGGGTGTCCGCAGGGAGGTGTTCTGTCCCCGCTAATATGGAACCTTGTCATGGACGATTTGCTTGAGTCCCTGGAATTGAACGGCCATGAAACCCTGGGCTATGCAGACGACTTGGTAGTCCTTGTCCAGGGAAAATTCCAAAACATAGTAAGGGAACGCATGCAGCAGGCCCTTAATATTGTCACCAAATGGACTGAGGAAGAAGGGCTGAGAGTCAGTCCTTCCAAAACAGTCACAATTGCGTTCACCAGAAGAAGGAAGCTGGAGGACTTAGGGCCTCTGATCCTTAATGGTGAACAATTGGAGCTGTCCAAAGAGGTAAAGTATCTAGGGGTTATACTGGACCCAGAACTTACCTGGAACCGACAGCTTGAAAGAGTAATTAAAAGAGCGGAGGCGACATTAATGCTGACAAGACGCACACATGGAAAAACATGGGGACTCTGTCCGAAAATGGCGTACTGGACATATACAACGATAGTGAGACCCATGATAACATATGCATCCTTGGTATGGTGGACAAAGATGCAGCAAAGAACCGCTATAAACAAGATAAGCAGGATACAAAGACTTGCATGCTTGGGAATAACGGGAGCAATAAAAACAACATCGACGGCGGCACTGGAAACCCTGTTAGACCTACCCCCTCTTAATATATTTATCAAAGGGGAAGCGAGGATGGGAGCATACAGGCTGCAAGGAAAACCAAGGTGATGTTTTGCAGAATTGCGTGGATGTTAATTAAACACCGAAGTACTTCTAGTCAGTTTTATTTTAAAAGAAAACTCAATAATTCTACAAATAACTTAAACATCAAAATCAACATTTATTTTTCCTTGACACTTATTTTTGCTTACAGTTGACATCTGACACTTATATAACATTGTTTCCAACTACATCATACAATAACAAAAATCCCCTAGATTTGCCGTTGCTTATTTTTACTGGGTATTCAACACCCCCCCTCAACGGTAAATCTCCTAGATCTAAATTAATTTTTTATTCTAAACCTAGCAACTCTCTAAATTTTTTAAACAGAGTTAAACCTAATGGTTTTGTACATATGTCAGCCTGTTGGTCACTTGTATTAAGATATTTTAATACAACAATATTTTCCTTAATTTTATCTCGTACAAAATGAAATCTAATATCAACATGTTTTAGTCTCTTATGAAATTCCGGATTTCTACTAACCCTTATAGCGCTTTGATTGTCTGCATGAATTAGAACCGCTACATAATCAGGTTTTATTTTTAAATCATACATTAAGTATCTTAGCCAACATGCTTCACTCACACATACACTTAGTGCAACATATTCAGCTTCAGTAGAGGACAAACTGACTGTAGACTGTTTCCGTGATGCCCATGACACCGTGCAATTAAAAACTTTGAATACATATCCTGATGTAGATTTTCTATCAGTACGGTCACCTGCCCAATCTGAATCTGAGTACCCTACTATCAAATTTTCCTGTTTATATTTATGTTTATAGTATATCAAACTCATAGTAACTGTGCTTTGAATATATCTCAATACTCTTTTTATTGCTACCCACAAATCGTTACTTGCACATGTTTGATACCTGCTTAATATACCTATAGCTATACACAAATCTGGTCTTGAGCATAACATTGCATACATCAAACATCCTATAGCAACTCTACATTTCTTTTCTATCTCTATGCTCTCAGATTTTTTTCGTTTGAGAAAATCGTGGTGAAAATTATTATCCATTGGTGTTGTTGATGGTTTGCAGCTTGACATGTCAAATTTCTTCAAAACATTTTTTAAGTAAACAGTTTGATTAATTTTTATTTTGCCTTCAGACAAATTTTGAGTTATGCACATACCCAAAAAATGTTTTATTTGACCTAAGTCGTTCATTTTGAAGTTTTTGTTTAAAATGTATTTTATTTTCTCAACTTCTTGATCATTTGTACCTGCCAACAGCAAATCATCAACATACAGCAAAATGTATATCCTACCTTTTTCATTTACTTTAATATAAAGACAATATTCATATTCAGATCTTGAAAAACTCAAATTTTGCATCAAATTATGAAATTTGTCATTCCAATTTTTAGGTGAACTTTTCAAACCATATAAGGATTTTCTTAATTTGCAAATAGTGCCCTCTTTTTCTTTAAATCCCTTTGGGAGTGAAATAAAAACATTTTCTTTAATATCCCCATTTAGAAATGCACTACAAACATCTACTTGATGAATTTTCATATCAAAAGTATTACACATGGCTAAGAAAATCCTTATTGATGGTAATTTTGCTACTGGACTATAAATATCATTAAAAAACATACCAATTTGTTGAAAACCTCTAGCTACCACACGAGCTTTATATTTCACTACTTTACCATTTTCATTTTTCTTTTTCTTGAACACCCACTTGCACTCAATGACTTTTTGACCATCACTACTTTGCACAAACTCCCATGTTTCATTTTCTAACAACGCATTTATTTCTGATTGCATAGCTTTCTTCCAATTTTTACACTCACTACTGGCCACTGCATCATCATACGTCTGGGGTTCTTCATCATCACTAAAAGTCAACAAACTCATTTCGTCATCATCCAGAACATAATCATCATATCTTGAGGGTCTTTTTATATGTCTTCTCAGGTCATATCCATGCTCCTGCTCTATTTCATTCACATCTTCAACACTGCTATCAGTTTCGAGGTCACTCTCACTGCTTTCTTCTCTATTATTTTGAGGTTCTTCTGCTTCACTGTCATCTTCTTCTGACTTTATCTCCTCACATATCATCTGTATGTTTTTATTCATGTCTGTCTCCCCATTTTTTATTTCTATGGTTTTCTCGGGCAAAAATATGACATCTCGATGAATTTCAACTTTATTTTTGTCTGGGACAAATATTTTGTAACCTTTTACATCCTCACTGTAGCCAATAAAGAAACCAAGCATATTTTTTGCATCCCATTTTAATCTCTTCTCTTTTGGGACATGCACTGATACTCTAGAACCAAAACTCTTGAGTGTAGAAATATTATTGACTTTCTTTTTGTACCATAATTCATAAGGTGTCACATTTTTTATGCTACTAGGGCCTGTTCGGTTTAAAACATACACTGCTGTATGTATGGCCTCTGCCCACAAGTTTTTATTCAACTTTTGCCCTTGTATCATAGTTCGGGCTGATTCAACTAGGGTTCTATTTTCCCTCTCAGCCCTACCGTTCTGCTGAGGCGTATACACTACTGATCTCTGATGTTTTATGCCTTGATAGTCAAGCATCTCCTTTATTTCTTGGTTCATAAACTCTAAACCGTTATCTGATCGTAAATTTTTCATCTTGCAGCCTGTCTCTCTCTCGGCTAATGATATAAAATTTTTAAGGTGTTTCTTAACTTCTGATTTATTTTTCATGAAATACGCGTACCTATAATTTGTATAGTCATCCTTTAACAACAGGAAATACCTATTTCCCCTTAAAGACTCTTCTTCCATAGGGCCACATACGTCTGTATGCACTAATTGTAATGGCTCACTTGCTCTTGATTCACTTAACTTGAATGGTATTCTGTGTTGTTTACCTGTTAAACACTGT
The DNA here is from genome assembly GCF_917563875.1 of Diabrotica virgifera virgifera. NCBI lineage: Eukaryota > Metazoa > Arthropoda > Insecta > Coleoptera > Chrysomelidae > Diabrotica > Diabrotica virgifera. The sequence continues at coordinate 291,109,128 of NC_065443.1, forward strand.
TCACACACGAATTTTTCGTCTATAAAATCAATGTTATTTTGCCTTAAAAAGTTTCTCACATATGTAGTATTTTGATGTGCTAGTCTGCAGTGCCAAACTCTCAAACTTTCTGTTGTTTTTGCAGAATTACACTCTGATAAAAATACATCTACTAAACAGCTGTTTTCTTGAACTTGACCGTCAGACAAGTTTTCGTTAGGGGTGCGTTCCGAAATTAAAATATTTGCAAAGGTTTCAGTGTTTTGTTCTTGTGAGAATAACATTTTGTATAATTTGTTATCCCGTGTTGCCAATGCTCTTATTTCTCCTTTGTCATTATAAAATTCACATTTTTCATTGTTTGAAAACATCTTATAACCTTTATCTAAGGCACATCCAGCTGAGAATAAATTAAATTGTAAATCTGGCACAAATAATACATCTGACAGGGTTGACTTTATAAATTTCTTACCATTAAATGCCCATAGAGTTATTTTTCCAATACCTTTAACTGGTAATTTTTCTCCATTTCCGACTTTTACTTGTTTTTTATAGCTTATCTCTATCAATTCTTCAAACAGATCTTGATTCCAGCACATATGTTCGCTAGCTCCTGTGTCCAAGCACCATTCATTTTTATTTTTCTTACTCCCAGTATATACCATGAATGCATTACTGTCAATTTTATTTTCTTCTCTGCTTGTCTGTTGTTTTTCATTTTTATTTTTATTAAACCAACACTCTTGTAAGTTGTGTCCTCGTCTTTTACATTGACTGCATACTTTTATGTCTTTCTGGCTATTATTATCTCTCTCTTTCTTCTTGAAAAAGCAATTTTTCGCAATATGGCCACCTCTGCCACAAAAATGGCACTTTAATCTGGTTTTCTTTTGCCCTTTAAATTCTCTGCTTGTATCACTTTTCATCGCCAATGCTGTACTGCCCTGTGCTGACTTACTTCTTTCTTCTTCGATAAGTAGTCTTGATGTAAGTTCATCTAGGGTTTGTTTATCAGATGGTACGGATTCCCATGCGGATCGAAAATGCTTATATTCCTCTGGCAATGCCATAAGTATTTTTGTCATGATCATTTTATCGGACAGCTCTTCACCAGCTTGCTTTAGCTTATTTTTTATCTCTTCAAGCTGCGATATGAATGAGGCAACATTTTTACCTGATGAAAACTCCAAGAGAAAAAACTTTTGTTGCATTAAATGAATGCTCACCTCTGACTCTTTGTCGTAGACAGACTTCAACTTTGTCCACATATCTTTCGAGGTCTCACAGGATAAAATGTGTGTCATAGGGCCTTGCTCTATTCTGGTTACTATAAATTCTTGTGCTTTTGAATCACTAGCATCCCATTTCTTTTGGTCATCTCCAGTAGTGCTCGGTCTCACAGACTTTCCTATTACTATGTCATAATAACCACGGCTTTTTAGCACTACCCTTGTTTGAAATTTCCAGGCTACCCAGTTGTCACCACCACTAAGTTTCAACGCAGCCGATGAATTTTCCATTTTTCGGATTTATGTTTTTCTTTTTTTTATGTATATATATACTCGAGCTTCTTTTTCACCTTTTTTTCAGCTTTTCTTTTTTTTATTTTCGTTGGCCGCGGCAAACTACCGACACAGGCTCTTCAACACTGACTTTTTTACTGGCGAAATACTCACGAAACAAGTGATCTGGGCCATAACCTGATGTTTTGCAGAATTGCGTGGATGTTAATTAAACACCGAAGTACTTCTAGTCAGTTTTATTTTAAAAGAAAACTCAATAATTCTACAAATAACTTAAACATCAAAATCAACATTTATTTTTCCTTGACACTTATTTTTGCTTACAGTTGACATCTGACACTTATATAACATTGTTTCCAACTACATCATACAATAACAAAAATCCCCTAGATTTGCCGTTGCTTATTTTTACTGGGTATTCAACACAAGGGATAAATACGAGAACCTTGGGCATAATCAGATTTGGAACCATGCTGGGGTAAGTATATCTGATACATACACTGACCACATGGTACCAAAATACACATTTAATAGGAACTTCGGAATAGAAATCAATGACCGAAGGGAATGGAACAGCATCAGTAGCAAAATCAGGGGAACGATCTGGTATACAGACGGATCAAAAACCGATGCAGGCACTGGAGCCGGTATTTTTAGTGAAACAGAGAATGTAGAACTCAGTTTCTCACTAGGAATATACACAACTGTGTTTCAAGCGGAAATGTACGCAATTCTGCAGTGTGTCGCAATGAACAACTTGAGGGCCTATGAAAATAGACGGATCAATATACTCACGCACAGCCAAGCATCACTGAAGGCACTAATGAGCCCGAAAGTGACGTCAAGACTGGTATGGGAATGCCGGCAAGAACTGGAAGAACTGGCCGAAAGAAATAGTGTAACTCTATTCTGGGTGCCAGGACACACCGGGATAGACGGTAATGAGAAAGCAGATGAGCTGGCAAGGAACGGTTCATCAACTTTATATTTCGGCCCAGAACCTGCTCTAGGAGTACCTAAAACAATAATTAGGGGACAAGTCAGGGAATGGGTCAAAAACAAACACAAAGAATACTGGGGGAACGTACCTGGTCAGCGACACGGGAGGCCCTTAATAAGGGAACCCTCAAAACGGAGAGCTGAGGAACTAATAAAATTACATAGGAGTCAGCTCCGCATAATTACAGGTCTTCTCACGGGTCACTTTGCCCTGAAAGGACACCTGAATAGAATTGGGCTGTACGAAGGGAACCTTAACTGCAGACTGTGCAATAGGGGAATTGAAACAGCCTATCATGTACTGTACGAGTGTGAGGCTTTGGATCACAAAAGGCAGGCTATTTATGGACAACCAAAATTAAGTCCAGCAGAATATGCCACCCAACCCATGCTAGGGATGTACAATTTGGTACGTGGAACCAAGCTTGTGGATTGGGTGACATAAAAGGTAGGATGGTTGGCACAATAAGCCCATGAGGCTGCAGTGCCATCGGAGATATATGTCAGACGACCTCAAAAAAAAAAATGAGGAAGGTTCCTTATGGGAAGACAGGCGATTGGGTTGAATTAACAACTAAAAAACAATGTTTAAAATGAAATAAATCTAAAATACTTATCAAGAATTGATAGAATAAGGTTTGAACTTAAAATTAGGTACTTTGTAATTTCAAAAATGATATTTTACACTTCTTCGTTCTTTTTTTCAGTTTTAAATTGTTTATGACTGGAAATCGATAAACGCGAGAGAAAAAATAATACAACAGACCTTTTTCTGTTTTTAGAATGATCCAAAAAATCTAAAATAATATCTGCCCAGGCTGAATTTCCTTTAATCTCTAAAAATAGTTATTTATGAAACAATTCGTGAAGTATGCTTTTTGCGAACGCACGCGATATTTAGAGCACGAGCGACAACGGAGCGAGTGCTATACATCGCGTAAGTTCGCAAAAAGTACTTCACGCACAGTTTCATACAATATTTTATCTATGATGAACAAATAAAAAAACTGTAACTCTTCGTCACTGGAATTTATTTCTATCATACAATTTTTAGAACTTTGACATTTAAAAATTCTAACTTCTTTCAAACCACAAAACTGTCAAAACTTTTGTCGTAATTTATTGCTCATTATGTCATCACCATCACCATGGTAACGCGAAAGTTAAGGATATTCGATTATATGAAAGTGTGGCAAAAAACAGTGCGAAATAGTAAGTCCCATTTAAAATACATTGTTACTTCACGCACGCTTTAAACACTTCACGCACACTTTAAACACTTCACGCACTGCTATCTGTAATGACAGTTTTCACAAACTAAAAACTTATACATAATATGACATAGAGTAGATAAAAGTCATTTTTTCTTCATTATTTAATTATAGTCAGAACAAAATTAGCTTGGGCACCCCTTTTTTTATTATTAACATAGTCCAGAAAGCCACTGCGCATCCGCTAGGAAAAATATTCTGATTCGGATTTTCTGCACAATCTTACTCAAAAAGGACTTCTTTTAACAAATTTGCATGTTGCCAGGACCAAAAGGTGGTCAAAAATTTTTTAAACGTTTTTTTTTGTTTTTTTCCTAAAATTATTTTTTTTTGCATGGAAAAAAGTTTTTTTAGGTTTTTTGGATCATTCCAAACAGAAAAGGTCTTTAGTGACTTTTCTCTTAAAGTGATAGTTTTTGACATATAAGCGATTAAAAATTGAAAAATTGCGAAATCGGCCATTTTTAACCCTCAAAAACTATGTGAAAAACTGAAAATTTGAATGTTGCCAAGGTAGGTAGATATTCTTTAAACATCAATTGATGAAATCCCGAAGAGTTTTTTGCAATACAATATTCAAAACTCCTTTGTTTTTTAATTGCTAATCAAGCGTGCGCGACATTATTTTCCATCGACAGTATGGTGCAAATGAAAAGAATACATTCGTTATTTCGTAGACCGGCGACTTTAAGGAAAAATCCCGAAACAGGTCGATTTTTATTTTTAAGTTGTGCTATTGTGGCATATATGGTATACTAGTGACGTCATCCATCTGGACGCAATGACGTAATCGGTGATTTTTTAAATGAGAATAGGAGTCGTGTGCTAGCTCATTTGAAAGGTTCTTCAATTCTCTATTCAGTAATATAAACATTTACATAATTATTTATACAGGGTGTACACGGGTTTATTATTTATACAGGGGTTACATTACTAAATAGAGAATTGAAGAACCTTTCAAATGAGCTAGCACACGACCCCTATTCTCATTTTAAAAAATCATCGATTACGTCATCACGCCCAGACGGATGACGTCACTAGTATACCATATATGACACAATATCATAACTTAAAAATAAAAATCGACCTGTTTCGGTATTTTTCCTTATTTTTAACCGAGTTAAAAAAAGCCTTAAAAACCTTAAAAGCCTTAAAAACCCTTTAAAAAAACCGAGCCTTAAAAATGGCCATTTCCGCACTTTTCAAATTTTAAATCGCGTATAACTTGACAACAAGTAATTTTAGAGAAAAATCACTAGAAACCTTTTTTGCTCCGAATGACCCAAATGATCTAAAAACAATTTGTTCGAAGTGAAAAAAATTATTTTTGTGAATTTGTTAAAAAAAAATTGTTTAAACAATTTTTCGACCACGGTACCGCCTGTCACCTTGTGGATTTGTTATAAGGACCTCTTTTGAGTAAGTTTGTGCAAAACAATTTAATCGGATTAATTTAACTAACGGGGGTGATGATACAGCCTGGACTAAGTGTGCAGTGAATACATTCAAAATTCAACTCACGTACTGCTGAACCGCCAACGATCGCACGCAGCTTGCTCGCAGCGGACACGCAGCTTGAAAAGACGAAAATGTGCATCGAACCTAAGACATAAAACATACTTATTGCTCAAACCATTTCTTTTTCTTATTACCTACATACCTAGTATTTTATTCGAATTAATTTTATTTATGACTAAATAAAATTAATTATTACATTTACAGTCAAATTAAGTAACGATTCCAGTAACCTTGTTATTATGTAGTAAGAGTTAAAGATTCTTTTGAGAGTTTTTTAACTAAATACATACCAAATATAAAGTTAAAACCTGCAATTTGCTGTCATATGAAGCGAAATCTCTAATTAACCAAGTCATAACACCTTTTTGCAAAAACTATAAAATTTTGTACAATGGAAAGAGAAAATCGACACAGGTGATAATAAAATAACATGTACTTGCGTAAATGGTTACATAAATTTAAACGAGAAAATCAAAAAAATGTCTTACAAAATGGGATAAAGCTTTTTTGGAATAGATCGTTTGTTATGAATGTTTAGCTTTTGGGCATTTTATTATTTTGGTACGCGGTTTAACAATGTTAGGAAGTGAAAGTAACTATTACTGTCGATATATTATATACAATATGGACGGACGAAAATGAGACAAATGCATTTTTCAGGAACATTTTTAAAAAACCTAGCGACAGTCCATTCGTCAGTCCAATTTTTGATTCAAGCGGACACCTTTTTCCGACATTTCTGATTATTTCAGGCGAAAAAATAATGAACCTATGGAAGTTGCATTATTAATAGGGTGACCAACTCATAATCTTGAAAAACCGGGACATATCCAAGGGGTGTTTGGGGCCGATACACTTAAGCTTGAAGCGTTTAAAATGTTTGCTCAGATGGGGTTAGGGATAACATTAACTACATGAATACTGGGGGGTCGAAATGGGGCTAAAGAAGAAGAAACAGACACTTAAACAGTCTTTTGCGAACGGCGGCTCAGTGGTAGTTCGGTGGCAGGTCGTGGAATCGTTTGGAATGGGGGGGGGGGGTTTAAGAAGAATCTAACTACCATTACCAAATAAACAAAGGATACTTACACTGACTAGAGGACCTTTCTACTATTTAAACAAAATTGGACGCCGTTTGAAAAATCACCTGATTCATTACTGGGTAGGTACTTACTGGACATATTTCTTTACTTACGGGTACCAAATGGGGTGACATTCATATGAGATGACTCTTTTGGGTCTAATTGGGCAACTTTTAACTTCATTATTGGCTTTTATGCCACTTTCCCTTTTCTTTTTTACTAAATCTCAATTTCAGTTGCATTAGAAATCCGGTTAATAATTTTCCAAAGGGTTACAGAAATAAAAAATAGGTACATTGTTAAAATGTTTATTAAAACTTCGGACTTTATTTTTTTTTAGAAAAACATATTCTCAAACGGATATAAAACTAATGTTGTTTTTTTTTTCAAACGTTACAAGCTTAAGGGGGATCCGAGGGGCCTACATAGACGTAATCATTGGGATACGCTTTTTTAGGTAATTTCAGACCTATAAGTCTTTTTCAATTTGCCTATAAATATGATATTTAATTTACCTTCTTCTTCAATACCTTCTTCTTCTTGTTGTGCCGTCTTCTAACGAAGGTTGGCGATCACTTCTTTAAACGTTTCTCTATCTTTTGCAACGTGAAATATCGACTGTTCAACACTGAGGTTAGTCAACCTCTATATTTCTCTTTAAGTATTTAAGATTTCTTCTTTCTTCCCAAGCGTTTTTTACCCTCTACCCTCTACTCTTCCTTACACCATGACTTGTAGCATGATAGCGTATTTATCGTTACGAAGTATGTGGCCCAGATACGATGTTTTTATTATTTTAATTGTGTTCATAAACTTTCTGCCATGTCCAATTCGTCTTATCACTTCTTCGTTTGAGACTCTTGCAGTCCAAGGAATTTTCAGAATACGCCTATATAGCCACAATTCGAATGCCTCCAATAGAAGCTTCTACCCCATATATTAGTTGCGACCAAACATAACATTCGACAAACCTCAATCTAATGGCCATAAAATGTGAATACCTACTTATTTATTATAACATACTTCAAAACATAATTAAACAAGATACGAGTATCAAGTATCTAAAATTGTTAGCCAAGTTAAAATCCTTAGGAACCAAATAATCTTTAGGATTTGAATTGGGGATATTTTTCTTTCGTTCTAGCCAATTTTAAAACTTTTTTTTTTCAATATAAAGTTGTAAAAACTAGAACAGTCCATTTTTCAATTGTAGAGTAGGTAGGTACCTGCAAGATGGCAGAAAGGGTATCCACTCCCATCTTGTTCCTTTCCTCCATTGAATGTTCACAAGCGAAAAGATTCTTTCAGTAATATCACTATGAGCATGGATCACGAACGTATTATACTGGTATATCTTAAAAAATTCAAAGTAGGTACTGTTCTGGCATGATTTGGGTTTTAAAAAAACAAACCCATTTTTTGTGACACTGAGGTGGTTTTTTATCTTCATTAGTCCATTCTTTACACCCAACGCAAATACGGGACATTTTTAAGCGCTGGTTTCCTCGAAAGCGGCACCGAAAAACAGCGACCGTAGCACTGCGATGAATTACGTCAGATTACGGTGAAAAATTCAAGGTTCTTCACTCAGGCAATGGAATGTGCAAGCTCAGCAAGCGGTGGCTTCCAACGCATCCTTGGAAACCAACGCTATTATTTTGTATGGTACAGTTTTTTATGATGTCATTCATCGCAGTGTTACGATCGCAGGTTGTCAGCACCGCTTTCGAGGAAACCAGCGCTTTAGGCGACCCTAAAAATTTCGGGAACCCAGCTACTTCCCGGCTACTCTTCGGGATTGTTAAAAAACGGCAATGACCCGCTATATGAACGGTAATGGCTCCGAAATGTACCACAGTGCCACCAGTACCACAGTACCACATGCAACATGCTGTATTGCAGAAGCAGTGCTACATTAATCCACTCTCCAAGTTAAGAGGAAACAGTAGCGATCAACAGGTAGCGAAAACGCGTTCCAAGATTGCGGCTGTAATTTTGAATATTTTTTCGAGATATTTGGCACACGTATTCGTAATATAATAAAGAATGGCGGTACAGGGCCCAATTTAAAAAATATATTAATATGTGGAAATTACTCTGTAATTAAATACAATATTAAAAAAACTAGCCTGTACCGCCATTAAGAAGAACAAAAAAATACACTTTCTTAAAATAAACTTTTTTATCCGATGCCTAGATTTTGTATCATTTTGGAACTACTAATGAAATAAAAAATTTTAGTAGTTCCAAAATGACACAAAATCTAGGCATGGGATAAAAAAGTTTATTTGAAGAAAGTGTATTTTTTGTTCTTCTTAACGGCGGCACCGGCTCGTTTTTTAATATTATATTTAATTACACAGTAATTTCCACATATTAATATATTTTTCAAATTGGACTCTGTACCGCCATTCTTTATTATATTACGAATACGTGTGCCAAATATCTCGAAAAAATATTCAAAATTACAGCCGCAATCTTGGAACGCGTTTTTGCTACCTGTTGATCGCTACTGTATCACCTTAAGAATTTTAATATTCTTACTAAAAACTTAGCCAATACGATTCGTTTATAAGATAAAAATTGGTGACAAACGGTGCCAGATAGTGGAATATCAACCTGTCAGGTCAATAGTGTGACCAAATGATGGCTTCATCAAAAATATCCAAATGCCTTGCATTGTTACAAATGGTAAATAAAAAACGTTACATAAAAACGCTTTATAAAAGCTTTTACAAACATTTTTTGTTGGTCTGTCATTACATCAGATTAAGTTCCCCTTGCTTTTTCCTTTTTTTATTAAAACCCAAACAATTAAATGGTCGCACCTTTTGGTTCTAACAAAAGCTCCATTAACATTTATTACAATAAAGTAAAAAACCGTTTTATTGTGATCATTAAAGTGATGGATCTGGCGTCAAAAACATTGAATTGTTGGTAGTTATCATCGTACACAGCAATTAATGAGTGTCATGTTTTTCCGTTCTCGTTTTAGATATGTCTGTCCTATTGGGTCAATATGAAACAGTAAAACGTTTATTAAAAACTAGCGACGATGAATAATAGGTTTGTTATAAATGAACCATTATAAATAACGAAAACGTGCCAAAAATACGTAGTGGCCAAATTGAAATGATATTTCAAATGTTTAACAACATTATCAATAAGACAACGGGCGTGCCTAGGTATATAGAGAGGTTCAAAATGCTGGAATAAATTCATTTTTTCAAGAATAGGCCACTGGAGATAAATCCCGAAACAGGTCGGTTTTTATTTTTAAATTATAATTTTTGGGTATATATATCATATACACTAGGAAAAATGAAAGAATGCCCATGAACGAACATATAAAACACGCTGTATTTTCCTGTCACCGCGTCATACAAAAAATTGGCCAGCGCAAGTACATGTAATAATTATTATTACATGTACTTGCGCTGGAAAATTTTCTTTGTGACACGGTGACAGGAAAATACAGCGTGTTTTATATGTTCGTTCATGGGTATTCTTTCATTTTTCCGACTGTAAGTGACGTTATCCATCTGGGCGTGATGACCTAATCGATGATTTTTTAATGAGAATAGGGGTCGTGTGCTGGTTCATTTAAAAGGTTATTCAATTATCTATTTAGTAAAAAGGGATAATATTTTCAGGGGATCTGCACCTGTACGGGCGTCTTTCTGGAAGTTAAAACCAGGTTTTTGCGATGTTAGTCGTTTTCTTAGCAGAATTCGATTAGGATTTCACCTTTTGATTTCTCTCTCCTAAGTCAATATTTCTGGTTATGTTGTGCGTTGCTAGCACTCAACTTTAGCATTAAAATCTGCCATAAGTGGTAAATAGTGGTTTCATAGTGGCATTTTGATGGTAAAACCGTTGAGATCCTGACAATCTTTATTTGAAGTGGAAGCATAAACTTAAGGCAGTGGTCTCCAATACACGCTGTACGCAGCCTAGGGCGTCTATTTGTGAAAACCGGCTAAGTCGGTGGTCAATTCAATACACCCGGTAATTTGAATTTCTTTTAGAATAACTACTGTTTAACTATTTTCAGTTGTAAGATAGTTTTTATCCTTCAAAGTTTATTAAAAGTAACGAAAATGAACAATTTTCCTACGGCATGACGTTCTGCGCAACCTACGGCATTTATTGGAGACCACAGCCTTACACAATGTTTGTGCTGCCACTGAGGATGCCAATGTTATTTCGTAATTATTCTGCCTGGCCTGGTGATGTTTTGTTTAATACCTCGTCATATACACTCTGGACCAAAATTAACCGGCCACCTTAAAAATGGGTCAATTTTGATGTCTTATATCTCCTAAACCTGTTGTCCGATTTAAGTGATTTTTTTAATACGTTATAGCCTTATTCCTTGACAATATCGTTATAATAATCTTGCTGAACAGGTAAATTTTCATTGTATACAGGGTGTACGAATCAAACTGTGTTTTTTTCTTAAAGTTTGCATCACCCTGTGGATTATTCTAGGATTTGTAGAATACTGAAATTAAAACCTAACTATAGACTCATGCTTTCTCAACATTTTGTTTTTTGATTGATTCGCTTATGTTGGATAATAAAAAAAGTTAAGTGCTTTAACAACTAGACATATTTTTTATCAATACAGGTGTTTTTAAAAATTTTTGGCAAAGTTTAAGGGATAATTCTGCACGAAAAAATAATGACAGATTGCTATATAAACTTATGCACGCAAACGCTTCGTTTTCGAGGTAGGGGTGTTGAAATGTTTTTAACAAACTGACGATTTATTTATTGCTTTAAAACCGGTTAAGATATGCAAATGCAATTTGGTGGGTTTTATGACGCAGTTATTGCACATTTTTTGACATACAATTAAGAATTTAATATTCACCATTGGCTCGCATACGGGTAATATGAGCCATCATATTACCCGTATGCGCGCCAATGGTGAATATTAACTGCTTAATTGTATGCCAAAAAATGTGCAATACCTACGTCTTAAAACCCACCAAATTGCATTTGCATATCTTAACCGGTTTTAAAGCAATAAATAAATCGTCAGTTTGTCAGAAACATTTCAACACTCCTACCTCGAAAACGAAACGTTTGCGGACATAAGTTTATAAAACAATCTGTCATTATTTTTTCGTGCAGAATTATCCCTTAAACTTTGCCAAAAATTTTTAAAAACACCCTGTATTGATAAAAAATATGTCTAGTTGTTAAAGCACTTAACTTTTTTTATTATCCAACATAAGCGAATCAATCAAAAAACAAAATGTTGAGAAAGCATGAGTCTATAGTTAGGTTTTAATTTCAGTATTCTACAAATGCTAGAATATTTCACTTTAAGAAAACTTTAAGAAAAAAACACAGTTTGATGCGTACATCCGGTATACAATAAAAATTTACCTGTTTAGCAAGAATATTATTATAACGATATTGTCAAGGAATAAGGCTATAACATATTAAAAAAATCACTTAAATCTGACAACAGGTTTAGGAGACATCAAAAATGACCCATTTTTAAGGTGGCCGGTTAATTTTGGTCCAGAGTGTATTTCGCAGGACTTTGCAGGAAGTGGGTATACAAAAAGTAGAAGATATATTTTAAGACGATTAATAATATCTAGAATCATACTTATTCTTATTTACATGCAATTGTACCAGTTTATAGTTCCAGGAATCCCCTAGTCAAATAATATCAATATTAAATCAGCGAATTAAAGGTTATCAATAAGGTTCACTGCAATTCTGTTATGCATCTGCGAAAAATTGATTGTAACGAACTAAAATAATTTAAATTTTATTATTAGTTAATGCTTTAAATTTACTATTATGCTAATTTTTAGAATTGAAGTTTCTGTAATAAGCGGATGTTTAGTATAGTTCAGTATAGTCAGTTCAATTGAGTGGTCTTGACCTATCCGCCAATACAGCATACAAACTATTCGGACTTCTTGATTAGTTGTTGTTTATATGCTTCGTATGTTTTTGTATGATTACAATCTTAATATATTTAACTAATATTATAAGCGATTGGAGCTATTTTACGGAAATTTACTTCTTTTCTTCTTCTTTTACTTCTTGGAGGTATTTCGATCTGTTTAATTCTGAAGCTGCCTCTGGTTAATTTTCTGGGAGGTAGATTGCCAACTATCCCTCCATCTTTTAGATGGTCTTCCGGGGGTATCGAACCGGGCGTCTTGAACACCTAGTGTGTATAGCTGGTTTCTTAAAGGGCAATGTCCAGTCACCATTTCAGTGACAGTTTTGAGCTCTATTATATTGAGATTTATCAAATTGGCCGAAAGTGTTTTAGCAATATTCTTGATTATTGTTTTAGTTTGGATTTGCCTTTGAGTGGCTCTCCATTTCTTCTGATGATTCCTGAACGTATATTTGCATAAGCTGCCACAAGGAAATAACTTCAGAACAATATCAATTGGGGTATAAATATTTAGTTATGTGTGACACTATTAGTCCGCTCACGAATTGGCCTATTCCTTCCCGAAGCTTCTCGGCGTTACGAGACAATACCATTCCTATCCACGGCGTTCGGAGACGACCGCTGCCGAAGTATATATAGAACCGAGATTCGAACACAGGCCAGTCATTCATTCATCGAAGCGCGTCGCGTAATTTAATGTATTCGAATCAAAGATATGAAATGTATTTATTAGTTATCGGAATTATTATGTTTAGTTAATTAAATCATACATTTGAGTTTGTAAATAAATTAGATGTGTTAGTTGGTGTTATTTGTAATTATTAAAATAAATAAGTGATGTAAATAAAATAATATAAGTAAGTCTTCCTTTATTTAAATTAAACTTAGTGCCTAAAGATATAAATAAATAAAATAGTAGAGTCAACCGCGTAAAAAAAAACATTACATCACATATGTATTGATTATATCGTTCTTCGCTGTTTTCTTATTTCCGATCTAGTTAATCATTGCATAGGTTACTTTCCCTTATTGTCGTCTGACTCCGCCTCTCAGTAAGGTTTTTTTTTATTTAAGAATGAATTTGTATAAAATTATTATTCTCCTCGTATATATTAACATATTGTACTATTCCGCAACACTGCATGAAGCTAAACTTACATAAACTCTTGTCATATCAATTTCTTATATTTATGCAATGAATTCTACCCACTACCTGTACAGGATATCGACTAGCCAACGTACCGGAAGAAAAATCACCCGAATAAGAAGAAGAAGAAGACGACATCCAAATAGAATAAAATGATATCGAAACCAGTTTCGCCTTACAGCATTGTGCAAAGTGCGATGGTGTACACGTCCTCAAGGACAATTAATTTCTGATATATCGTTCGCCACAGAAATATGCAAGCAGAAGAAAAGTATGGAGTATGAAATTGTCTTAATGGTCAGCGCATAGGTGTGATATATGCAACAATAGTCACAGAAATACTTTGCTAATGAAAAGAATATAAAAAATTGGATAAACCCATACATCAAATAGTACAGGGTAGACCAAAAGTCTGGAAATGCCTAATTACCTCTTAAACAGATGGTCCTATTGTACAAAAACGGAAATACTCTTATTCTACAATATGAAGGTTTCAAATTTGATGCTTTCAATGTCGCCAGATTTCCTGTTTTTCTGATACAATTAGTCACTTTAGTTTTTTAAATACAACACTCTGTATACCTATTGCACTATTGGAATCCTCACATCAATACGACTTCAACCATATGTTACACTTGGTATTTTATCTAGTCACGAAGGTCGTAAATAAATAAAACCAGTGCCAAATATTAGTAAATATATAATAAAGGCTAGATAATCGTAGCTCTATCAAAAGAAGACAACTTGCTCACCTTTGGCATCCCATTATATTTATTAATGTTGATTTTTATAATTTTCAGACATCCCTCAAAAAAAATATACAAAAAACTTCAAAACGGCTTCAGCCACTAAACCAATCAATAAAATATTAACAATAGGCGAAAGCCACAAAAAAATATTAGTAACAAAACCCAAAAAACGGGCACGAGGGGCCCACATCCTCGAGCGCCGAGTCGCCGAACTGGACATAGCCCAGAGCGGGGACTCGGCGCCCGAGCAAGCAAAACAGATCGAAGATAAGTCACTAGAGATAGCGGGAATAGAGCGCCTCACGCTGGCCTGCATTGATCGGGGTAGGATTTCATATGGGAGTCCGTGTACCCAAGACTCCCATATGATAAGCACTTTGCTGATTGAGAGCTCCTATAGCGCATCAGAGTGCTATCGGGGGGTAAGTGGATGGTCTAGAGCATTGAAGCGGGGTGGAGTGATTCCTGATTACGGGAGTTAATCCTCCTCGCCCCAATGAATTGTATCACCCGAATGTCATTCTCTAGGGGTGAGCAAGTCTCTCAGGCTGGGTTAAATCACTATGCTTGCTTGCTTGCCAAATATTTTTGAAGTAATTCAGTAAAATATAAAATGCTGTAATGTTGACATTAATTAATAAAACTAATAGCTTGACGTTTATTGAAAAGTTTTGTAAAATAAATTGTATTACTAACTAAAGCTCTCAGTTGTTTTATGAGTTTTTAAAAGCTCTACAATAAATATGGTTTTTAATGAAAAAGAGCGAAATACTGTGTTACTGTGGCACAACGGTGATAAAAAACATCTTAAAGTGTTATAAATTACAATAAATCTTTAGATTTAATGCAGAGTTTCGTTGAAGATCCACGTACATTCTCACGCAGAGCTGCACGAATATGATGAAGGTAATTTTTCAGTCTGGGGTGTTTTACATAAAAATTCATTTAAATCCTACAAAATCCAGTTGTTACAAGAATTAAATGAAGATGACTATGACCGTAGATCATTGGTAAGTGAGATAATCATGAATAAAATTGTAACTATAAAATTTAAGATATTAGAGTAAAGTAAATCCACACTGAATTCTTGAAAACCATACTCAAAAACCACAAATACTAAATTTATGTTTAGGTATAGTTTATAGTGGACACTCAGTTAATTGGGCTGTTTTTTATTTAAGAAAACTTAAAATGTTATAATTATGCAATGCCACTTATGTAGATATTAAATTGTACCTGTTCTGAAACATACGTGTTTAGTCAGTTTTAACGGTTTTGCAAGACCATTCCAGCTCATTAAGCTTTTCGACAGACTTTACAAAACTGCCCGTTTTTAACCAACTATACATCCTACATTTACAGATAGTAAGAGTACATATATCTGGACCTCGGAGGTAAACTACACTATGTCGACATGGTGTTGTTTTGAATAAGTTATTTTAATCGGCTTATTTTATTAGTTGTTAGTTGGATTATACAAATTGGTTGTATATTATCATTAAAATATGGTCATATTGTCTTTCAACCAATTATGGGATATATCAGATTTTTATTAATATCCTAAGTGCTCTAAACTTTGTTGCAAACATACGCTAAACACAATTGCTCGAAATGACAGTCTAGTTTACCTCCGAGGTCCAGATATTATTTTTGTTTATTTCATTTCACTTTCGAAATGCAATCCAGAAAAATCTCGGAAATTTTCTGGAAAGAACTTGCCGGATTGATGTGTCGGCAGCGTTGCAATCTTAAGAACAGATTCCGCCATTACCATAATTTTTTCGCGAACCTCTACTAGGGTTTCCTAAGCGAACCACTGCTCGGGAAACACTGTTCCAGACTTCCAGTTTTAAGTGTACTTATGTCCTTTAAGTAGATGTATTACTTAAAAAATCAGGTTCCATACTTGGAGATTATCGTGAAGACTTGAATGTGGAAAATGACAAAAAATTGAAAAAGGTTCTTCCGGATTTGCCTGTGAGATCTGCTGTATTTTATATTGCTCCATTCAATGTTCAAATTAATAGAGCACCCACCAACATTTCTACAAAAGCGAATGTGATATCCTGGGTTGACAAAAAATATACCATCTGTAACATTTATGTTTAAACCGCAGTTATATAAAATTATCAGACACCTTAAGTTGCAGACTCTGTAGCCGAGAACTGAAACAGTAAACCATGTCTTGCATAACTACGAGGCACTAGATAGCATACGGCAAACACTTTTTGAAGAATATGACTCCAAAAACATATGGTGTAGCAATACAATAGATTTGTACCAGCTGGTAGTTACAGGGTTCCAGAATTCTGGAATGAGTATCATAAAAAATGGAAGATCCACAATAAGTCTATCGGCTACAGTTTTACCTCCAATTATCAGGTGGAATCAACAAGATTAGTTTGGGTGCAAATGAAAAAGTCAACTGTTAGCCACTATCGTGGCTATAGGTATCCGACAATGGACAGGGCTGACTTAATTTTCCATTGCGGACAGTTTTCCGCAATGTTTGCAATTATTTTCTTCAATTAAATTCATTATTTTAAATAAATGACTTGGATAGCCCGAATTTAATAGCGTAGAAGATTTATGGTGATTATTATTTACGTGGAGCTCTAAAACTCTTAAACGAAGTAGTGTGTGGATGTGGAATAAATGGTTGTAAAATGGTGTAGGTATGTATTTTGTATGGTTTGTTAAGGAGTAAATATTCTTTTGATCTTTCCATATCGATACTTGTTTTTTAATCGTAGTTGCATCTGATACACATAAAGGATAGGACAATAAAGTACCTGATGTTATACTGGTCAGCTAAGTAGTCTACATATTCATTATTAACTAGAATGTGTGTCTTAACCAAAATAAATTTTATATTGAAGCCAGAGTCTGCTAACTGCGTTCGTTAACTGATCCTTTATTAAAAATATGTAAGGATTACTAAATGTTAAAAAAGCATTATTGATCTTCTGTGGAACTGAAAAACAGACTGAAAAATTAATGATTTTTTAATATAATATGAGTTTTTATCATATTTTAATGCTTCGAGTTATGGTAACAGTCAGTTAACCGTTATGTCTGTCGCTATGATTTTCTCTGTTGTTGATCGAATATAGCAACACTCTGTATCTTGGTTGTGACATCACTTTTACAGTCGGGAATACCCTAACCCTAAAACATAAACTCACCTTTTAACAATTTTATATACTTAACCACAATACATACTCTTTTGAGGTTGTGGTCGATGAATCATTAAAGTAAGTACCATCCAAGACGCAGACGTGAAGAGGTACAACTTGTGGTTAGCAAAGGTATTCAAGATATTTCCGCGGCCAACTATACCAAAGAGATGACTCCACGTTGTAGAAAGGACTCTCTTGCACAATTTGTCATCGTTAAAGAGATTTAATCGGATTTTTTTGTGTATATCCACATTTTTAAACCTTCCGATGCATTAATGGGGTTAGGCATCCTGTTAAATGTTAATCTGTTAAGTAAATCGTGTCGTAGTTAACATTCTTGTATAGTCAGAAGTACCTATGCTTGTTATTTTGTATTACTCAATTAGTTACATAGCAGACTAAGGGTTGTAGATTAATATGTCATTTTATAGATTATGGATAGTGTTGTAGATTAATGGAATATATTATATAGTATGTATATCACATTTCTTACTGTCTGACGGCAGCATAGCCTGGTAACATATTCACAGGGGAAATTGTTTCTTACATAGTAAATCTAATAGTATTAGAAATATTCGATATAAATAATAAATTTCTAATTGAGGCGCTTAGAGCAACCGTGGCCTAACCCACAAACAACAATTTTACCAAAACGCTTTTATTACATTAAATTTATCCCTTACCTGAGTATTTTCAGATGCAGAGTTGCTCAAGCATTAGTTGCTTGAGCCACTCTGCATCTTAACGATCTACGTAAGATGGGAGTACAACAATGGGAGATTATTGCATAAAACTGGCAATAGTTAAGGAAAATAGTAAATGCGACCAAGGCTCATTTAGAGTTATACGAGTAGAGCTAAGAAAAAAAAAGAAAGGTGCCAGAACAGTAACAACAATGAATATTAGGAAAAATGCATAACTACCCCAATCTTTAAAAAAGTAATAGATTAAAAAAATATAGAGGGATAAACCTATTAAGCACAGCCTAAGCTATTTACGAAAATTTTGGTAGAAGTGTCACAGAGTGGCATCAACGAAGAACAGCAAGGATTGAAAGAAATAATTACATATACATCAAAATAAAACCAAATTCATGCGGATTTACATAAACACAAGATATGGAAATGTTGACGCAGATTTAATTGTCATTGATCAAAACTTCGAAGGTCAAAGAGTTCATATACTTAGGGACATCAGTTAACCCCAATAATAACACTTTTTCTTCTTCTTCTTTTACTTCTTGGAGATCTTTTGATCTGTTTAATTCTGAAGCTGCCTCTGGTTAATTTCCTGGGAGGTAGATTGCCAACTATCCCTTCATCTTTTAGGTGGTCTTCCGGGTCTTAAACCGGGCGGGTTGTGTTCTAGGGCAATTTTTGGGAGTCTATTCTCACCCATTCGTCTTACATGGTTGTACCACATCCTCTTGCGCTGCCTTCCCACATCTTACAATATCTTGAATTTTGCACTGCTCTCTAATGTCTGTATTTCTTACTCTGTCTCTTCTTGTTTTCCACACTATTGTTCTTAGGGTTTTTATTTCGGCAACTCTTAGCATCTGCTTCGTTTTGTTGGTGTCTTCGCGCACTTCTATGCCATATGTCATGATCGGTCGTATGCAAGTCTTGTAGATTCTATTTTACTATCTGTGCGCATATACGGATTTGGCCAGACTATCTCCCGCAGACATCCTGACAATGCAGATGCTTTGTTGATCTGACTCCTCAGCTCCTTTACTGGGTCGTGAGTGCTTGATATATCTATGCCCAGATACCTGAATTGCATCACCTGTTCTATGGAGTTGTTCTCAACCACTAACTTACATCTAAGCGGATCTTTTGCTATTGTCATACATTTAGTTTTGTTGGTAGAAATGTTCATATTTAGTTGGCGGCTTACTTGAAAGAACTGAAAGAGCTGTCTCTGCAGATCATCTTATGATTCAGCAATAATTGCTGCATCATCTTCGTAACACACCATACCAATTCTTTTGTTGTCCATTCTATATCCGAGATTAAGAGATGTTACTTTGTTTATAATTTTGCCCATGAGTAGGTTGAACAAGAAGGGGCTTAAACTGTCTCCTTGTCTAATTCCTACCGGTGTTGGAATATTTTCAGTGAACTAGCCTTCTGCTCTAAATTTGGTTACGTTGTTGTTATTTAGGTTTATGGATTATCTTTGTTATGCTGGTCGGTGTTTTATTTTCTATTAATATATTTAGAATGTCTCCCAGGCGAACTCTGTCAAACGCCTTCGTCAGATCAATGAAGCAAATATACGCTGGCATGCCGAACTCTATAGCTTTTTCTTTTATTTGTTTTATTATAAATACTGCGTCTGTTATAGATCGCCTCTTTGTAAAACCTTGTTGTTCTTCAGCATTAGTGATTTTTCTTTCCAGTTTGTCCTTAAGAAAGAATACCCGTGAAAAGTTTCATCGTTGTATTTAAGAGGGTTATTCCTCTGTAGTTTTGTGGGCAAGTTTTTGTCCTTTTTTAAATATGGGGATTGTGATGCTCTTATGCCATTCCTCTGGTGTTTCTGTTTCGTTTAAGATTTTTTTAAAGAGTTGTGACAGTTTACTTGTAAGTTCAGGGCATCCATATTTTAAAAGTTCATTTGGTATAACCATCACTTCCAGGTGATTTTCTGTTTTTAAGCTTCTTGATCTTTGCTTCTACCTCTTCGTCATTGATGGTAGCACTTATATGTGTTTCGTATTCATTTATATTCAGCGTTTCTTCAGCATCATATAGCTCTTTAAAATGCTGTTGCCATGTCCCTATAGGTACTCCCTTGGTCTGCACGAACTCGTTAACTGGTTTTTTCCTGTTCCGAAGCATTTTCCATACTTTCTTTTGGGCACCATATAGGACGTAGTCCATGTCAATAACACATCAAGAGAAGTAAAAACACGAATCATAATTGAGGCCATGAGAGGCAGAGTGGCCTAACTGATTTTGACATTACTTTACATAATCAAAGAAAATGATCAGAAGCTATCAATGTCCGACTGTTTTAGTAATTGTATCTTGACCAATAATGATTCTTGGTCAACATAAAGCTACTAAAACAATCGGACATTGTTAGCTTCTGATCATTTTCTTTGATTATGTAAAGTTATGTTAAAATCAGCTAGGCCACTCTGGCACTCATGGCCTCAATTGCGAACAGGTGTTATCATTGTCTGTCAAAGTATTGAGCTAGCAAACGTCTGTCTCAAAAAACTCCTAGAGGACTGTATAGAATACTGATAGTCCTCGTTCTGACAAATGCATCAGAGACACTATAGACCAGGGCGCACCTGTAAAAATATTAGTACATTTGGACGTTGAGAGGTGACGTCAATTTTTTTTGCAGAAATTGCTTAAAAATAACTCAAATAATAATATTTGAGTTATCCTCCCTTTCAAAAAGGTCCGGAACACTGTTTAAATAATTAAAATGACAAAAAATGAAGGTAAAAGTCGATTTTTTCTTGGTTTTTTGATAATAACTTTAAAAATATTCATTATATATTCAAAATATAGAGTAACAAAATAATATATTAGATAAAGATTGGAAGAAATTTTGGTGGAAATCAACTTGTGTGAATCGAACACCGCTGTCCTGCGCGTAGCACCAAAAATTAATGTTTATTTAAAAAAATTCCTGACGCCGTGGTAATCAATTTAATTTTGCAAATTGCAAATGAAATATACAGTACATTTCTATAAGCAAAAAAAAATTCAACTTGCTATCTGAATAATTTTCAGTCCTGCAACATTTTAAAAAAATGATTTTTTTTGCGAAAGCTGGATTGCAAAATCTATTAAACCGATCTTAATGAAATTTACAGTGTTGTTTTACTATATCATAAAGTTTTTCTGGGTATAATATGAAGGTCCTATGTGTAGCGTAAATGGTTGAAAAACGTAAAATGCGAATACTTGTTTTTGTATGGTTTTTTCGCAAATATTGCTATTTTGCAACAAGGGTGACTATTTTTTAAATTTTTAACCAATTCTGTGTTATAGGAAATTTAATTACCCAACTTTTATGTCAGTTGAACTTTTCTCAGAAATGAATAGTTTTAAAGTTATAATCAAAAAACCAATAAAAAAATCGAATTTTTCCTTCATATTTTGACATTTTGATTATTTAAACAATGTTCCAGACCATTTTGAGTGGGAGGATAACTCAAATATTATTATTTGAGTTATTTTCAAGCAATTTCTGCAAAAAAAATTGAGTCACCTCTCAACGTCCATCTCAAAACAGATGCGCCCTGGACTACTAACCAAAATAGATGAATCCCCTTCTATCGACTTTCGAAAGAATGGTACTACACAAGATATTCGGAGGGATATAAAAGAAGGGAATATGGAGGCGTAGGATATAATGAACTGCAAAATATCTACACCTACCGGCACAAGTTTGGTGGAAAAGATATTATCACTATAAATATATAATCAAGCAGACATGATAAAACATGTTTTAACAGCACAATTGAGCACAACAGATGATGATGATGATGATAAGTCGGGTAGACCAACGTTGGTATGGTAAGAGGGGGTAATAGAGGATGCTGCGAAGATCCATGCTGTCAACTGGAAACCCCAAGCAAAAGACAGAGCAAAATGGTGCAAAAATCTTGAGAATGTTGAGGCCCTTTAAGAGCTGTAGGACCACGATGATGATGATATGAGAATTTGTATTTCATTCGTTAATGTGTGGAAATAATTATCCCAAGTTTTTATTGTTATTGTTTTTGTATGTAGATATTCGTTAACTGTTTTTTTTGCGCTAATGAAACTAGTTTGAAAATAGTTAAAATTTAAACAGTTATTTTTTATACATTATTATTATATCCCATTACATAACCCTTTTATATCTACGCCAGTGTATTTAAGTCAAACCCCAGACGAGTTTGACGATGTCCAATTGCTGGATTATGTTCCACTTAAAGAGTTAATTTGTTCAGTGGATGACACGACATGACAGGTGAAGAGATCTGGACCGATCACGCGATGGACTTCTTTTTTTGTCCTTTTTTTATTAATCCATATTTTAAGTAACTCGAACCCGAACGAACACTCTGTCCATTTTGTCTTGTCGAAGTAAGAAGATAATAATCCCTAAATATTTTAAAATGTACATACACTCATCGACAAAATTATCGAATGTTTCGACACAATTTTATGAATTTTTGGTTGAATGATAAGTATAGAAATTTTATAGCTCGGTAAATTACCGTTTCGAAGAGTAATTTTCAGGGTCAACTCCAAATTGCATGAAAATTTGGATTTATTTTCTACTTACCATCCATTTCAAAGTTGAACTTGTGCCGTTGGTTGCTTTTACTTGGGGGGTAAAAGTCACCTCTTCTCGGGGGTGAAAAAAAAACATTAAAAAAACGCATATAAAAAATAAATAGCATACAGTGTGTCTGCGTAACTTGGAACCATATGGAAAACTTTTTTATTATCAATTTTACGAAAAAAAAGTTATTCTTCATAAAGTGCTCTGCATAGTCTAAAACCTAAGATGCAATCATCAGATATCAAATTTTATCAATAATATACGAGGTATTTCAAAAAATATGAATTTCGCTCAAGAGGAAAGTATATTTCACAATACCGAAAATTTTTATAAAGAAAAGTTATTTGGAATTAAAAATTATGTTATAATGTGCAATTACACTCTTCTAATTGAAAAAAAAAAAATTGAAATTTATTTCCAAATTACGGATACCCAACATTATTTTTATTACGATAACTCAGGTATTAGTAATTTTACGAAAAACAGTTATTCTTTATAAAAAGGTCTACGTAGTCTAACGACTAAGATGCAATTATAAGATATCAAATTTTATCAATTTTATACGAGGTATGTCAAAAAATATGAATTTCTCTCTAGAGTAAAGTACTTTTATTTTTCAAAATATTGAAAATTGTTATCATAAAAAGTTGTTCGTAATTTAAAACTATGTTTTAATATGCAATGACGTCCTTCTACTTGAAAAATAAAGGTTTTTACTCTTAGCGAAATTCATACCTTTTAAATACCTCGTATAAAATTGATAAAATTTGATATCTTATAATTGCATCTTAGTTGTTAGACCAACGTTAGATTATTCAGACCTTTTAATGAAGAATATCTTTTTTTTTGTAAAATTAATAATAACGGAGTTATCGTAATAAAAATGATGAGTATCCATAATTTGAAATTGTTTTTTTCAATTAGAAGAATGCAATTGCATATTATAACACAATTTTTAATTCCAAATAACTTTTCTTAATAAAAATTTTCGATATTGTGAAATATAAAGGTACTTTCCTCTTGAGCGAAATTCATATTTTTTGACATACCTCGTATACCGTTGATAAAATTTGATATCTTATGATTGAATCTTAGGTTTTAGACCATGCAGAGCATTTTATGAAGAATAACTTTTTTTCGTAAAATTGATAATAAAAAGTTTCCCATATGGTTTCAAGTTACGCAAAAACACTGTATAAAAAAAAACGAAAAAATAAAAATGGTGTAATCATGAAGTCTATAGACTCAGTAAAAACACAGTTTTTATGAAAATAATAGTACGAAAATCATAGTAAGTTCATGAAAAGTTACCTTTTTTTTCGTCAAATTAGAAATTGAATATTTCAACGTAAAATAACCCAAAAATGAAGCACTTTTTGGGGTAAACTTATAAAATCTTTTTTAAAGTGTTTAAATTTATTTTTATTTTTTATAACTCGTTTTAAAACTCGTACAACTTTTTTTTCTATTCGCATACTTTAATATATCAATATTATGATTTCACTACCTGCATCATAATAAGCTTCATTATGATACAGATTTTCCTTACGATTCAGATTTTTAGCCAATATAATCGCGATATGGCATTTGCGATGAAGGTGGCCAGGGATGGGCGGTGTCGATAATGTCATGTCGACAATTCGATTGTCGACATGTCGACAATCATGTCGATGTCGAGTGATTTAAAGTTGTTGCCAATGTCGACAATGTCGAGTATGTCGACAATTAGCAAACGATCAGAATGACGTTCCGTGCGCACTAATTTGAAATTTTAGGTTAATCTGGCTGCGCTGACTTATTGAAAAAGTATGCATTAATGTTTCAACAAGTTGCAAAGAGACCAAATAATCTCAAACTTTTGAAACTTTTAACCTCACTATTAACTTGCGATTGTCAAATTCATAGAATATTCCAAAAGTTCCCCCCAAAATTTTTTCTAGATACGCCCCTGCTAAATATGTAATAAATACTCACTTGTGGATTAACTGTAGGTGTAAAACCTGTGTCTGAGCCAGTATTTTCGTATATCGAAACATGCGACATTTCATTATTGGATTGATTACCATTGCCACGATCTAACTTGCAGACGTTTCTTAAAATGAAAGTACGGGACGGGGTTAGTTATCAGCCGATACAAATATCAATTTCAGAGAATAAATCTCTATAGCTATCCAGCTAAAATTAATTAAAATATTTCTTCTTACCTGTGACTTTGCAATCTTGCTGCAGCTTTATTTTTTATCACATTTCCACATACACAACATTTAGCCGCGTGCTTTCCTTCTATCTTTAATACTTTGAATGATAATTTATCATAGTTTTTATTCAGTTTTCTGCCACTCATTTTGATTCTGATCAGATCAGATCACATTCAAAGTTTACAACTGAATAATTTCATAACATAACCTCACTTTTTTCCATTATGGACACGTTGCTGACATTGTCGACATTGTCGACATTGTTGACACGTTCTCGACATTGTCGACACGTCTGTGTCGACAATTAAAGTCGACGTGTCGATGCCCATCTCTGAAGGTGGCACATACGCTTTGACAGTTCTCAATATGTAAACAAACTGACTAATTTAGAAATTAAATATTTTTAAAAAAATTACTGAAAATAATAGGGATATTAAAAATTTATCATCAAATCCATTTTAATAATTATTGTAATATTGAAAATATAAATGTATTAACAAAATAATTAATTTAACCATTTTTACACACGTTTTTGGCATTACAAAATTAATAAAATTGAATACCCATATTTTTTGTTGTGCATGATCATAGAAAAAATCGTGAATACAACTTGCATTTCATACGAAAACTCTTATTCTATACGAAACTCACCGCTAGGCGGCTGGTTTCGTATCCGTCATACTCGCATTATTAAATGCCCGTTGCATAATATACTATTATAACTAAACATTTATAGTTTCTACCATCAAAAGTAAACAAGCTACGCTTAAAATAAAGCCCCTTTATTTTTGGTAAAAAAAAATCGTGAACATCTTCCCTATTTATCACCCTAAATGCAATTAATCATTACGCGCTTTACCATTTACTTTATAGGTATATGTATTGTTTATAATGATCTGTAAGTTTGACCGGTTTGAAGCTTATTTTTGAAAAAAAATTGGTTTTATATCAAATAAAATGTTTACTAAAAGTTTGGAAAAATGCCCTTTTTTCAATATAACTTAAAAAGTAGGTATTAGCTATACGAAAAACCTTAGAGTAAAAAAATGAGGTTTTTGTTTTTAAATTAATTTAGTTTTAGGTTGTTTTTCTGTAAGACTAAGTTGGTTATGGTTGTTCAAAGTTTCCATACACTTGTAATTAGTGACTCATTGAAGCTCTTTAAACTACAACCATTTCAAAAATAGTCATTTTGAACGGGTGGAACTTACAGATCATATAAAAAATACATAAGGGGGAGATTTTCACGATTTTTTTTTACCAAAATAAACGGGCCAACTTTATTTTGAGCGTAGCTTGCCTAGTTTTGATGCTAGAACATTTTATAAAGCTTTTTTTAAATACTTTATATAGGTTTTAATAAGATTTCTCTGAAAATACAGTAGACTCCCCTCTATTGTTGGCAATCATCATGGCTATTCTGATCTTAAATGCTGCTGCTCTGAATAGTTCGGTTGATGTGCATCCGTACCATTCCCTCAAGTTACGCAACCATGAGATTCTTCTCCTTCATACACTTCTCTTGCCCTGGATTTTCCCTTGTATAATTAATTGAAGTATGTTGTATCTCTCATTACGCATAACATGCCCCAGGTATTGCAGCTTTCGTATCTTGATGGTTTCCAATATTTCCATTGTTTTGTTGACTCTTCTCATGACTTCGTTGTTTGTTTGTTACATGCTCGGTCCATGATATCTTCAGGATTCTTCTACACATCTACAGTTCGAATGCTTCCAACATTTTAGTAGTCGACGCGTTAAGTGTCCATGCTTTTATCCCGTAAAGCAGAGCCGAGAAAATATAACACCTTGCTAGCCTAACTTTCAAGTCTGATTTCAGTTCTCTTGCACAAAGTAGGTACCTTTCTCATTTTATTGAAGTTTGTTCTCGCTTTCTCTATTCGAACTTTGATTTCTTTGGAGTAATCGTTTGTGTGATTAATTATTGTGCCAAGGTAGTGTAGTTTTCAACTTGTTCTAAAGTTTTACCTTTAATCGTCAGGCTTTCATCATTATTTTGGGTTTTTGATATCCTCATTAATTTAGTTTTCTTGATGTTTATTGATAATACATATTCTTCTCCATCGTTATATCAGACAACAATAATATTGTGCATATGTTATAGTCAAAGCCCGAATTTCAGGCACTCCTAGGTTTGACTAGGCAATCCTCAGTTTTGACTGATGGTCTTAGTCAAAGCCCGAAATAAATTACAATTTCGGCCTTTGACTACACAAACCTAGGAGAGACTAAGTTGGTCAGGCAAAGGTCGAAATTTAATTTTATGAATTCGGGGTTTGACTAGTCAAACCCCGATCAGCTATTAAAATGTCGTAATTTGTTAGATTAGGTTTAATAAAGCATCATTTTTTAATTTTAATGTTAATTATTTTTATGCTGTCGTAATTAAAATAAAAAAAATAGTGTTTATTCTCACATGTTAAGGCATTATTACATTTAGAGTTGCACAATACGTTAGGCCTTTTACACTTATATTATATTTAAAGAGCATTTCTTATTGCAGTAGCATTTTATTAAGCCTTTTCCGCCAAATTTAGATTCTTTTCTACTAAATTCTCTTAGAGACAGCTTAACGGCTGGAGCATCTTCGAATTTAAGAAAATTCTCTTTGCATTCTCTTATTTGATTTCTTGAAAAAAAGTGTGTTTATTCTTCCGTATTTCGTACCAACTCTATATAAACAGTCAATTATTTTATCTTGTATGATACACAAAATATTTCGAGCATCTCCTTTGGCTCTATCAAAGCTGGGGATAGGTATTGTTACAGTTTTTCCGATCGAAATTGGAGGAAATTCTTTTTCACTTAATTGTTTCATAGCATTAGCCTGGGCATGAAGACCGTTAATCGCCTTTCCTTTATTTATTTTAATCTTTTCTGTTTGTGCACAGTTTGTCATTAGCGTGGGCACAGACAGAAAAGGTTAAAGTAAATAAAGGAAAGGCGATTAAAGGTCTATGCCCACGCTAACGCTATAAAACAATTAGGTAAAAAAAAACTTTCCTCCAATTTTGATCGGAAAAACTGTAACAATACCTATCCCCAGCTTTGATAGAGCCAAAGGAGATGCTCAAAATATTCTGGGTATCATACAAGATAAAATAATTGACGGTTTGTATAGAGTTGGTACAATAAACACACTTTTTTCGAGAAATCAAATAAGAGAATGCAAAGAGAATTTTCTTAAGTTCGAAGATGTTCCAGACGTTAAGCTGTCTCTAAGAGAAATTAGTAGAAAAGATTCTAAATTTGGAGGACAAGGCTTTATAAAATGCTACTGCAATAAGAAATGCTCTTTAAATGTAATGTAAGTGTAAAAGGCCTAACGTATTGTGCAACTCTAAATGCTATAATGCCTTAACATGTGAGAATGAAAACCAATTTTTTAATTTTAATTACGACAATATAAAAATAGTAAATATTAAAATTAAAAAATGACGTTTTATTAAACCTAATCTAACAAATTACGACATTTAAATAGCTGATCGGGGTTTGACTAGTCAATCCCCGATTTCATAAAATTAAATTTCGACCTTTGCCTGACCAACTTAGTCTCTTCTAGGTTTGACTAGTCAAAGGCCGAAACTGTAATTTATTTCGGGCTTTGACTAAGACTGTCAGTCAGACCTGAGGATTGCCTAGTCAAACCCAGGAGTGCCTGAAATTCGGGCTTTGACTATAACACATACATATGAATATACCTACATATTATAGTTTTCTAAAACATTAACTTCCTATAGTGAAGCAATTCCGATATAAGCCAATATAAGATGCTAAATATTGTTTCCTCAACAATATTGTTTTCAATTTGCAATTTATATAAATTTTGCAATATATTGTTTTTGTTTTTGCTTTACTATAATACTCTTATATACTGTATATTGACAATTTATCTAATTTTAGTTTAGTCTGATATTTTTTGACTGTATGTAAGCTTTGTCCATAAAATTGTAAAATTTTCTATTACAAAAAAGCATATTTCTATTCTATTCTATAAGACTTCGCCATCATAAATTGTAAATTTCCTACAATATTCAATCAGAAGTTTATTATAGGCGGTGGAGTTTATTACAGCACTGGCCTCGATAACCACACATATGTTGGGGATTTCTGTATACAGGCAGTTGGGGTATTTATTTATAGCCATTACTGCGCTAAAAACAGGTAACAATATTCTTCGATTTAATTTTTCCTCGTTATAACCAAATAAGCCTAGTTATAGAGGTGTTATAGTTCAAGAGGAATTTCATGGGACATCTAGTGTACCCCGTTATAAGCGAAACCTCGTAATAACCGTGTTCGTTATAGAGAGAGCCTACCATAGCATGATTTTTGGGTTATTTCACGTTGGCATATATTCGACTTGAAATTTGACGAATAAGAACGTACTTTTCATGAGATACAACTTGGCTCTTACTGGGTCTATAGGCTTTAAGAATACAAATTGTTTTCGATAAAATACTTAGTTTTTGTGTTATTTGCAAAAACGGCCTTAAAACGGTTTTTTTTATGTAAATAGACATTTTCATTCGCAAATAACTCGAAATGTATTCGCCAAAAGTATTGACTTTTTTTTTCACCCCCGAGAAGGGGTGATATTCACCCCCAAATAAATGCAACCAACGGCACAAGTTCAGCTTTGAAGTGGAGGGTAAATAAAACCTAAATCCAAATTTTCATGCAATTCAGAGTTGACCCTGAAAATTACACGGTATCGCCGTATTTGACGTTCATTTACTGGGCTATTAAATTAAACATTTATTTAAACAAATAATTTAAAAAAAGATAATTCTGCAAAAAATATGTAATAAAAGGTATCGGCCTAATGCATTCGGAGAATCGGCCCGCCCACTAAGACTGCGTGTGTCCATTCTAACACTGCAAGCAATTTGATTTAACCCGACCTGTGGGATTTGTTCACCCTCTCGAAGGAGTACATTCGGGTGTAACAAGTCATTGGGGCGAGGTGTTTTGACCCGAGTTATACAGGGATCACCCCACCTCGCTCCAATGCCCCAGGCCATCCCTTTCCCCCCCATAGCACGCTGATGCGCGATGGAGGCACAACTATCGTAGCCAAATGCTCTTCACAATGGAACCCTGGGTAATAAGATTCCACTGTGGTATCCTAATCGAATGCAAAAAACTAGGCCCAGCGTGATGCGCTCTATGCCTTTATCTTCTTAATAACTTATCCGCGGTACTAAAAATTGCTTGCTTGGGCCCCGAGTCATCGTGCCGAGCCGCACTGAGCCCTGTTGGGCCCTGCTGGGCCCCGCCCGATGACTCGATGCTCTAATTTTTTTGTGTTTTTGGTTTTTTTTTAATTTTTTTGGGGGCTTTCGCCATTTTTTTATTTTATATGAATTTTTTTGGGGGCTTAAGGCCCTTCTAATTTTCTAATATTTGCTTACCTTGGAGGTGGTCGTGGTACTTGGACTTCGTGGGTAACGCTATCTTCGGCACTTGTTTCGAGCTACGAACACACTACTATCACTTATCACTTTTAGTTTATCCTATAATTTGTTGTTTCGGGCGTCTGTGCTTCCATCGGTGGAACTCGTCGTATCTTAGCGTCTCTCGCAGTATGTAATTTGGGTGATGTTCTAATTCTGCGAATTTGACCCTTGCCTTGTCTGTCATGGTTTCTGTGACTCTCACCTGTTGGAGTTCTCTGAACAGGAATCTTTCAGCTACATATCTTGGGACTCTGACGGCCTCCCTCAAGCTGTTGTTATGGACTGCTTGGATCTTCTTCTTGTGTGTATTACATACGTGTCCCCATGCGAGAGACGCATAAGTTAATACCGGTAGGATTATACTATTTATCAATCTTAACCTTGTTTTGAGTGTTAGTTTACTTTTTCTGCCTGTGAGTCCTCTTAGATTCGCTCTTGCTATGTTGGCCTTCTGGACTGTGGCTTCTACGTGTTTTTGGAAGGTTAATCCTTTATCCATAATGACTCCTAGGTATTTGGCTTCGTTTTTCCACTCGATGGGCCTGTTCTGCACCCTCAATTGTTCCTCTGGCTGCTGTCTCCCTTTCTTGTATAGAACCGCTTGTGTTTTCTCTGAATTTATGGCTATCTTCCATTTGATACACCATGCTTCAATTTCTTCTAGTGCAGTTTGTAGGTTGGTCACTGCTATATCTGCGTTTCTATGCTTGGCCGCTATTGCTGTATCGTCGGCGTAGAGGCTCATGAGGGTACCTGGTGTTCTAGGTACATCTGCGGTGTATATCGTGTACAGCAGGGGTGACAAGACCGCTCCCTGTGGTACTCCAGCCTCCGGGATTCCGAGTTCGGACAGGACTTGTCCTATCCGAATCCTGAACCTCCGGCCGCCCAAGTACGACGAGATTAGCCTCGTCATCGCTCCGCTGTACCCGTAATCCCGCATTTTGAATAGGAGCCCCTTGTGCCAGACTCTGTCGAATGCCTTGCTTACATCCAGGAACGCTGCTCCAGTGTACTGCTTATCATTGAAACCGGCTGCTATGTACTCGGTTAGCCTGAGGACTTGTAGTTCGCTGGAGTGCTCTGCTCTAAATCCGAATTGAGCCTCTGGGATGATATTTAGTCGGGTTGTTTCCGCTTGCAGTCTGCTGAGGATGACTCTTTCCACTATCTTGCTGATCGCTGGAAGTAAGCTGATTGGCCTGTAGTTCTGTGGGAATGTGTGATTCTTGCCAGGTTTTGGAATCATGATGACACGGGCCTCTTTCCATCTGTTTGGGAATGTCTTGAATCTTAATATTGCGTTTATAATATTTGTGAAATACACTATAGCTTTTCTGGGCAAATATTTTAGGGCTCTGTTGGTTATTTCGTCGAGGCCAGGCGCTTTTCTCGGTGAACTATTTTTGATATGTTCATTGATTTCTTCCGGTGATGTTGGGGGGATGAATTCCTCTGGGTCTTCTGGTCCTTCTTCTTGTTCTTCGACTTCTTCCAGGAAGTCGTCGTCTTCATCTTGGTGGAAGTTCAGTCTGCATTCATCTTCGAGTGTAGTCCTCATTGCCTCTGCTTTGTCTTCTATGGTGTATACCATGCCGTATCTTCCATGTAGTGGGGGGATGGGTTTCCTGTCGCTTCTCAACATTTTCTGGAGCTTCCAGACATTTCTCATGTTTGAGTCTTGTTCTTCCATCTCTTGTACAAAGTTGTCCCATTTTTCGCTACGGTGGAGTTTTAGGGCCGTTTGGACCTCCCTATTTAAAATATTTGCCCAGGATTTATCTACTCTGTTTCTTGTTCTTTTTGCTGTTTTCTTTGCTCTATTTTTTTCCCTTATCAACTCTTGTGTTTCTTGTGGTATGTCTTTGAACCTTCCCATGAATATCTCGACATCTTCCTCTGTTGTGCTGTTTCTAATTGCCTCTTGGATGATATTTTCGAACTCTAGGACTTTTCCTTCTATTTCTTCTGGATTGTTTATTACTGGCACTATGTTTATTCCTTCACTTACTAACCTTTTGTAGTTAGTCCACTTTATTTTCTTTTTTGTTCTTTTTGGCGGGTTTGTCTCTTCCCATGTTCCGATTTCTAATAGGATGGGGTGGTGGTCAGTTGATCCTTCGTCCAGCGTGATTAATTCTGATTGCAGTCCTAGGTTTTTGGCTACAACTAAGTCGATGTGTGTCGGAAGTGCGTTTCCTGGGTAGTGGGTAGGTTCTTCTGGGCCCATTGCCATTGTGTCTTCGTTGTTTTCTATGTATCTGTTTAGTAGTCGTCCATTCCTGTTCGTAGCTCTGTCGTTCCAGTTGGGGGATCTTGCATTCAGGTCTCCTATTATGATGGATGGTTCGGCGATGTTTAGGAACGCATCTAGGTCATCGTCCATTAAAGGGTCTTGTGGTCTTACGTAGGCTGATGTGATCCTTATTGCGCCTTGCCTCATGTTAACTTCTATTGTTGTGGCTTCCATGTTGACCAGTGGTGGAGTAGTGTAACTGGTGTGTCTAATACCCTTCTTTACTAGGATGGCCGTTCCTCCTGATCTTCTAGTGAGGTCGTTCCTATATACGTCGTATCCAGGAAACTTTAGGTTGAAGTTGTTGGTCAGTTTTGTTTCCTGAATTGCTACGATGTCCATCTCGTATCTGTTGGCGAGTTCATCTAGTATGTTCTGATTTGTGGTTATACCGCCCGGGTTCCAGGAGCCTATCCTCAAGTATCCCCTCTCTGCCATTAGTTCTGTGCCTGCCTGGTGCTGAGTATCACCTCTTGGACTACCTTAGTCACGATGTTTGTGACCATCCTGACTAGGTACTCTTCGTCTGGGAGGGTTGGTCGGTTGGACGATGTGTTGTTCTGCGCTGGTTGGTCTCCCTGCGTGGCTTGCGCGTAGGATACCCCGGTTGCCTGCTGTCTTCGGTTTGGTGGTGGTCGCTGTTGTGACCTCTGTGGTGGAGGCCTCCCCCAGGTTGGGCACCTAGGACATCCTCTGTAGTTGGCTGGGTGGCTCCCATTGCAGTTGGCACACGTTGCCTTGACTTCTCTGGCTCTCTGGCACTGCTTTGAGTGGTGTTCTTCGCCGCACTTCACACATCTCGGGTCCTTGTGACACGAGTTCTGGGCGTGATGGTACCCTTGGCAGTTGAAGCACTGCGTCGGTCCTGCTGCCTTGTGTAGGTCCTCTACCACAACTTTCATGTGGCACAGGTTCGTTACCCGCTTTGCTTTTTCCACGTCTTCCTGATCCAGTGTCATGACAAACATGGGTAGTGGCCTCCTTTTCCCTACTCTCGTAGACATGTTACGTGCTGTGTGGCAGGTTATTCCATATTGGTTTGCCATGTCTTCTTGGATTGCCTTCTCGGTGGTATTCGTGGGCAATCCTCGTAACACTAATTTTGGTTTCCTGTCTTCGTCGAGTGGAAAGGCTATCCATTGTAGCCTCTTTTTCTCTTTGGCGGCGTATGCTTCTGCATATTCCTCCACTATCCTTGTCATCTTTCTGTAGTCATCCGGGCTTTTAGCCTGGATGAGCGTCTCTCTGCCACTTCTGGAGATTTTGTTTGTGGTGATGATGCCTTTGCCCTGGGCTATGGTAAGAATAGCCCCTGTCTCGCTGACACTCTGTAACTTAATTACAGGCGGTTTTCTGTATGGTGCTACCTGGTTTTCAGGTAACACGGCTTCTTCGGCGTCTTCTTCGTTTTGGTTTGTTTCCATTGACACTGTATCAGTTTGACTGGAAGCGGCAAGCGCGTCCCTATCTGTGCTCGTGGATGGCACTGGTTCCTCGGGGAGGGGTAGCTGTACCTGGGGAGCTAGTTTCATGGCTTTTTCTTGGTTGGACGTCCATGTGGCGTCTTCCTCGTCGGTTAGTGGAAGGTGTGTCACCAGGGGTGGAAACTCTTCCTTTCTCTTTTTCCTCTGTTGGGTGGACGCCTCCTTCGTCGAGGTGGTAGCCTTCTGGATGGGTGGTCGAGTCTGCTCGGTGGTCATCTTTTTGGTGGCAGGCTGCTCTACTGGTGGCTTTTTGTCCGTCTTTTCGGGGTTTTTCTTCTCCGGTTTCTTTGCGAGTTGTTTCTGGAGAGCTATCAACTCGTCGAATCTGGCATCCATCTTTTCGCTCATTCGTCGAATCTCCGTATTCAGCTCTTTGATCTCTGCCTTCTGTTGTGCGATCACCTCTTCGTATTTTTTGTTGTTTGCATCAACGTTTGCTGCAAATTCTTTCATCAGGGTTCTGAGTCGGTTGATTTCTTCGTTGGCCCTTGTCAGCTCGTCTTCGCTGGCGGCATCCTCTTCAACCCGCTGACGTTTGGTAGTGCCCCCGCCTTCGGCGCCTGGGACGTCTTCGTCCATGTCCTCGACTTCCTGGGTGGCCTCGATGTTCTGGGAATCCTCGACTTCCTGGGTGGCTTCGGTGACGTTCTCGGTGGTCTCGACGTTCTGCGTGGAGTCCTTGCCTTTTGACTTCTTTTTCTTTTTTCTTATTCTACGATTTTGGATCGTAAAACCGTCTTTTCCATCTTCCTGGTCGCTCGAGTGGTCATCGCTGCTCTCTTCAGGGTGCTGTAACATGAGGGACTCTTTAGAGTCTGCATATCTTGGCGGGGAAAGCGCCTTGGATCTGGGGGGTGACCGAGATCTGACTCGTGTCATCTTTGGTTGGGAGCGGTAACCTAACTTTTAGAAGAAGCCTTTTTTTCAGCCGATTGGCCCGACACCACATCGACTTCAGGGTTGGCTCCCTGCACAACAGCGCGGTAGTTCTCGTACCTAGACAGAACTAGGTACGGGATCCTCTTGATTTTCTCAACTCTCTGACCTTAGGGGCCGGGGCTGCAAGATGTATTCTAAATAACTACACCTTGCAGTGTCGAGGCACAGTGTTTTAAACTGTACCCATTCCTAACGGAGGCACAGAGAGTATCCCGTAGCGGGCTCACGTCGAGCCCGCTATTGCTTATTCTGCTTTCCAACCCTTGTTTGCAATGTCTCAGAAAATTCAATGAAATCAAACTTCCTGAGTTTCACCACATCCAAGAGGTTGGCTTTTGCCTCTGCTTCCACGTCTTCGCGTCTAGCGAGAGCGAGCGCTCTAGTGTTGCTGTGCTTACATTCACAGCCGTACTAAGAAGTACGTTACACTAAAGCACTTCCCTCTCCTCGACTTGTTGCGCTGCTACTGCTGCTCGTCCGCACTCTGCACGTCTTGTCTCTTCGGCGGCTACCGAGAGACTTGTATACTTACTAATATGCCATTCTAACACTAATAAAATACCTAATAATTTATAGTTGAATATATTCTAACAATATCAGCCAAGAGTTAAGGCAATTAACTAGGGAGGAAAACAAAGCAAAGAAAAGAGCCAGACGAAAAACAGCCCAAGGAGACAAAAACAGCAAACTAACTAAATAGACAGATCAAAGACGAACTCCAAAAACACGCAAGCAAGATTGGCATATGGGAAGAAGTCCACCCCTCAGCTTACAAAAAGAAGAAGATACAATAGCCAACCTTTAAAAGATTAGTCAGCGAAGGAATCGGAAACATCACAACCATAAACATTCCAGAAGAATTAGAGATAAGAGTCCTATACTTCGAAAGCATCATAAGAGAAGTCATAAACAATAGCACTACCGAAGAGGAACATACCAGCAACAGAGGTAGATTCGGTGATATCAGCCAAGAGTTAAGGCAATTAATTAGGGAGAAGAACAAAAAAAAGCAAACTGACTAAATAGACAGATCGAAGAAGAGCTCCAAAAACACGGAAGCGAGAAATAGGACAAAAATGTGAAGAAACAAGAAGAAAACCGTAAAATTATGAAACACGTGTGGAAACTATAGAAAATCTTAAGAACTGACAGGAAACCAATACCACCTCTTTATGGAGAAAACGGCATAGTATACACCACCGAAGATAAGACCGAGGTCATGACCGAGTCCACCCAGATAAAGACTCAAAAAAAAGCAGAAGACTACCAAAGAAAACCGGCAGAAGCAGAATATTCACCACTGAAACACACATTCCCAAAAGAAGTGAGCGATCTGATCCGGAAAACCTGGAAGAGAGCACCTTGGATCTGGATTAATTAAAAGGTTAATTCAGAAAATCTTATCGATGGAAGGAAGCCCATGTGATCATAATCAACAAACCAGAAAATTTTTTCCATTTTTTTCCACAGAACAACAGGCCAAATTAAGCTTACTACCAGCAGTCATCAAGATTGCCGAAAGAGTGATACTATCAAAGCTCCATCAAGAGGAAACAGAAATACTACAGGTTTTACCAGAAGCCCAATTAGTCTAGTAAAATAAAATTACACTACATGTAAATCAAAATGTAAATTCGTACAGGTTAAAACAAATTTTATATCAAAGTTTAGGTGGGTACAAAATATATTTTCAAGAAAGTATCCAAATCATACAAGGGGATCATTGTTTAAATAATTAAAAAGGGGTCATTTTTGCAAAAAAATTACTTTTTATACTGCTGAGGTCATTTAATTACTAATGAAGGTCTATAGGATTGTTTTCTGCAAAGTTGAAGGGCAAATCTTTCACATAAGACTTACTAAATTAAATTTGACCCCCAATTTATTTAAATAATTATACATAAACTTTAAAAACAAATTTGCAAAAAATTATTTTTAGCTTTTTAAATAAGCACTATAAAATATCGTATTTTACAGGAAAAGTTGCACTATGTTATCAGTATTAATAAAAAAAATTGGTCCAAAAATAGTTAATATTTCTTGAGATATTGAATTTGTTTATTAAATGTTACTCTATTTTCAATTGCAAAAACGCGGTTGTTGCCAAAGAAATATTCACCTGTATTAAATCTTATTATTTTTATGTATATTTTTGATAAATATATTGATCAATTCAAATTTCAATTAAACATCCCCCTAAAAAGGCAATTGAATATTATTCAAATTTGTTTATAATTTGTTTTATTAATAACGTCGCAGGGATTAAACATTTTGAAATGCCGTTTCGATAATTGGGTTCCTGGGAATTTTTCACTAATTAACAAATTTTTTTGTCTTTTTTTCCTCTTCTTTTTTTTTCTTGGAGTTATATTACTACGGGCCCTTTTTGTGTTAAGTTTGATTAAGAATGTCGAATCTCTAAGTTGTAGATTCCAGACCTAAAAATATTAAGATTAGTCTAAAATCACTTAAATAAAATGTGGCTACTTACTGAGTTACAGGGTGTTTTATTTAAAAATTTAAAAATTATTTTTACCAAGTACTGTCAAACTATTTGACGTATCCTTATCATACTCGGCAGAAAGTGTGGGTACTATACAGTCTGCTAAATTGTGATAAATAAAAGTTTCTAGCTACTACCAGAGGCGTACGACAGGGGATAGTTAATGGTTGACCCTTCCCAAATTCTACGCCACTGAGGGAATTACTATTTTAGAGAAATTTTTCGATTCTCCAATACTTTCTATGTAAATAATGTACTCTTTACTGGTAACGATTAAGTCATTAGTTTTCGAGATATTGGACGTTAAAAATGAAACGGCATAGTTATTTTGATTCATTCATTCATTCATTTTAAACTTCCAATATATCTCAAACTGATGACTTTATCGATACCTATAAAGTTATTTACATACAAGGTATTGGAGAATCGAAAAATTTCGCTAAAATAGTAATTCACTCAGTGGCGTAGAATTTGGGAAGGGTCAATCATTCACTATGCGCTATCGTACGCCTCTGGCACTAGCTAGAAACGTTTATTAATCATAATTTAATAGCGTGTATAATAGCCACACTTTCTGCCAAGTATGATAAGGAAACATCAAATAGTTTTAAAGTACTTGGTAACAATAATTTTTAAATTTTTAAATAAAACACCCCGTAACTCAGTAAGTAGCCACATTTTATTAAAGAAATTTTAGTTAAATCTTAATATTTTTAGGTCTAGAATCTACAACTCAGAGATTCGACATTCTTAAAAAAATTTAACCCTAAAAGGGCCCGTAGTAATATAACTCCAAAAAAAAAGAAGAAGAAAAAACGACAAAAAAATTTTGTTAATTAGTAAAAAATTCCCAGAAACCCAATTATCGAAACGGTATTTCAAAATACTTAATCCCCGCGATGGTATTAAAAAAACAAATTATAAACAAACTGGAATAATTTTCAAATTCCCTTTTAGGGGGGAGTTTAATTGAAATTTGAATTTATCAATACATTTATCGAAAATATACATAAAAATAAAAATAATGAGATCTTAAGCAGGTGAATATTTTTTTGGCAACAACCGCGTTTTTGCAATTGAAATATAGTAACATTTAATAAACAAATTATCTCAAAAAATATTAAATATTTTTCGACCAATTTTTTTTTTGGTTAATACTGGTAACATAGCGCAACTTATTCTGTAAAATAAGATATTTTATAGTGCTTATTTAAAACGCTAAAAATATTTTTTTGCAAATTTGTTTTTAAAGTTTTATATACAATTATTTAAATAAATAGGGGGTCAAATTTAATTTAGTAAGTCTTATGTGAAAGATTTAGCCTTCAACTTTGCAGAAAAAAATCCCATAGACCTTTATTAATAAGTGAATTACCTCAGCAGTTAAAAAAGTATTTTTTTTGCAAAAACGACCCCTTTTTAATTATTTAAACAATGATCCCCTTATATGATTTGGATACTTTCTTGAAAATATCTTTTGTACCCATCTAAACTGTGATATAAAATTTGTTTTAACCTGTACGAATTTACATTTTGACTTTTTTTATATTTTATTAGGCTAAATTTGGATTCAGATCAATTAGGAAGAACGTGTCACCTGGTAAAATTGAAGTTTATTTATTGAACGGATATTTTAAAAGTTTTATAACTTATCAAATAAATACCAACACCAGAAATAAAACATAAAAGTTGTTATATAAAAGTAATATTGCTAAAACAACTAACACAATTCAAGCACTTAAATAAACATCCTATCAGTGACTGAGACGACTTCAGAAGACCTCTGAAACCACTGACGATGTTTACAAAACTATAAATTTTATAATTGTTTTGATAGCTCGATATATTATGTAAGCAGATGTTTAATGACTTTTTTAACATGCCTATAAGCTATTTGTGATCGAACACGAAGTTTATTTATGTCAAAATACCCATAAACGATTTTCACTTATCTTTTGCTAGTTTGTCTTATCTTAAAAATCCTATCTTTAAGCTTTAAGCGGGCTTTAAGAAGAATATTATAAATATTATAAGTATAAGTAATTTTGACACATTTATGTTCAAATTCGTGTTAAACTACTTACCGAGGTTAATATAATGATGTATTAAAAGCAAAAAAAAAGACTTTTGTTTTGGTTATTATAAGAAGAAAATATTATTCTTGTGATTTTTTCGTAAAAATGAACAAGAACAATTAAAAATGCCGAAGAAAGCCAATTTTAGCATTTTTTTAAAGGTAATTTTTCAATATTTTGGACATGCAAGCTTTAGGTCTTGGCCCACTATTAAAATACGTTATTTTTTATTCAGTTATTTATGTCGTAGAGGTTTCTAAACTTTCTAAACTTGACGCGTCCGACAATTGGAGTACCTTTACAAATTTGTCGGATAATAATAATTATTAGTTACCAGTTAATTGTAAATATTTTTATCAAACAAGCATGCAAAAATTAGCTGTTGGGGTATAAGTTTTATGGGGTATTATATATTTGTTCTTTTTCTTCTAAGAGCCACCGTTTTTGAGATATAACGATTCAAAAAGTTGTAATCGTCATAATATGCACACGTTTCCACACCACCTTTGAGGTAGTGTACTTAGCGCGTTTTTTAACGTGGTTTCCCAGTAGCTATATCCCACGATCTGTTATGATTCTGTTTAATTTGAAGCTATTGAATAGTTGATGTTGGTAAAGGTTAAATATAATAAAAGTTATAAAAAGCTGTATGAATTAAAAAAAGGGAAATTTATACCGGTTCATAATTTTCTAATACTTCTGCTTCCTCTGCTACTTATTCTTCTTCTTCTTCACCTTCTATTTCTTCTTCTTCTTGTTCATCCTGGGCGCAAGTAAATTACCCCAATAGTGACACATCGCATGGCTCCTCGATAGAATCAAATGAATCCTCAATTGTTGGTGATTCAACATTGGAGCACGACCGGTTTTGACAATTAGTACATGCTACCGAACAAAATAGTCCAACTTTTTTGCAACCACATTTAGCCCTACATCCCTTTTTACGCTTGCAAAAAATTGTGTTCAGGAGTTTTTCCGGCGCAGGTGGAAGTAAAGTTTGAATTGGTTCTAATGAACTGTCGACTAATTTCTATCCCCAGTCTTTTGGATCTAGCTAATAACCAAGCCGCACTTGAACTTAGTAATATACCGAAAAAGATGTTGATGAGCAGCCGCTGAGGTTGGAGGAAGACAAGATAACTGCAGTTGTTGTTAATTTCAAATATTTTTAAAGAAACATGCATATCGAAACTTATCTAAGCACGTAGTTTTTTTAGGCGCTCCATACATAGAGAGAAGAAAGCTAATTCCGTTGAAAATAACTTCTTGTCGAGTTGAATTAGTTTTTTAAAGACTTCAGCACATTCAAGTAAATCTAGTTTTTCAAACATTTTAAAAACAGTCGTTTTACCCCTCCTGAAAAATGCAGATGTCGTATCACAGCCAGTTATTGCGTGTAAAAATAGTATATATGATTTTGACACTTTCCAAAAGAAGAAAAACTTTTTGATGAATATATTTCAAGATGAAGAATTTCGCCATCCAGGAAGATTACGGTGCAATTTGCATAATAGTAAACAAACTAAATTTGCATAAAGTTTATTTTATATTGTAATATTTATAAGTACTTAGCAATAAACATTTTGCCTAGAAAGTTGGCTTTCATTATTATGTTGAAACCCTTCTGAGAAAAGAGTAGGTAGGGTGATTAGATTAGCCGACGTACCGATAGAACGTGTTTAGTCCGACAAAACCCATCTTTACAAATTGAACAAGAACGCATAAGTAAGAAGAATTATTTTAAGTTAATACTTTGTCATATCAATTTACTATTTTTGTTGGGAATAACCCGTAAAATTAAAATAATAATTCTTATTATTTTCGCGTTATATTCACTTTACAAAGATTTTTTTGTTGGCACTGTAATATAATATAGCTTATACATCGCATCCATCGGTAGACCGCAAGCTGTATAGTAGAAACATTATCATATTTATAATATCTTATATTATTATTTGTAATAAATATAAGTTAAGCTGACCGATAGAATATTATGTTTACTTGTATTACAGCTTCAGTGATGTATATACGTGTTGTACTAATACAGTAGGAAAAATGAAAGAATACCCATGAACGAACATATAAAACACGCTGTATTTTCCTGTCATCGTGTCACACAAAAAATTGGCCAGCGCAAGTACATGTAATAATTATTGTTACATGTACTTGCACTGGACAATTTTCTTTGTGACACGGTGACAGGAAAATACAGCGTGTTTTATATGTTCGTTCATGGGTATTCTTTCATTTTTCCAACTGTACATATTATTATGACGATTAGAACTTTTTCAACTCTTTCAATCGTTGTATCTCAAAAACGGTGGATCTTAGGAAAAAAGTATTAAGACATTTTTTATAGATAATTATCTAATCTACATTTTTTATTAGAACTAATTTTATGATAAAACTGGTGACCTTTGACTCCGCGTAAATTTTTTAGCTCGGGTCGAATTTATGAGGACTTTTTAGATTTCATTTATGATGGTATTTTGAACAATCCTGCCAATTTTCAGCTCGATGGTAATTATTGTAACCTCACTCCTATTTTTGAGTCTAAGTACACCGGTCTAAGTTGCGACATCGTACGTTGTTGTTTTGGGTACGGTGCCGGCGTACTGCTTTCATGTAACCATAACCAATGTTACCCGAACGGATTCCCGCCCGTAATAAGAACGTGCATTAAAAATATTTTCACTGTTTCATTTTCATTATTTCACTATAATATAATCAAAATTTAATCAAATTTATATTTGTAATCTTTCTTACCATCTATTATTGATAATTTTATTTCTATAAAAAATTAAACAATTTTTTTCTCTCTTCACTTTTTTTTGCCGTGGGCCCGCTCTTCACTTCTTACCGGGGCCCGCTCATCCCTCTCGGAGGCCCTGGCTGTCTGGTTCCAATACAGATTGTGATCAATCTCGTATTTTTTTTTTAAATTTTCATCAAACATAATTTGCTAATTTCGTCATCCATTATTACCCGACTATATTGCTCCTTTACATGTCATACAGCTGCTGACAATGTTTAGTCCAGAGAAATAAGATTTTTCTCGTGACACATCCCCCTCCAGGCCGAAACCTAATTTTTTGAGTAGTATGGACATCTATAATAATAACTTATATGTTTCCTGCAGCCGATTTTGACGATATACATAGTTATAAACAAATGAAGATAAAAAAACGGTAAATTTTCGCTTTTTTCATCTATTACCAAAAAGTTAAGCATTTTAAACAAATTTGAGAGTAAGAAACTCATAAATCGCATAAAAAAAACTTCAATATGGCGTTCGCTGAATATGCCTATCCTTATTGGTCGCTTAGAAAATAGCAAAATAAATCATAAATTTTGAGTTTTTATAAATATTCATAACTTGTGTAAAAATTAACTTATAACCTTCTTATTACACGGAATGCTGAGACTTCTGGTGCTTAAATTATACCCTAAATTTTAAAGCAATTGGTAAAATAGTTTAAAAGTTATTTAATTTGTTTATCCCAAATTCATTTTTTTTGCAACACTATAAGTCAGAAAATTATGAGGTTACAGTAATACTTCGGACAGTTTATGAAAGAAGAACATTTATACTATTAACTTAATTAAAAAAAATGACAAAAAGTAATTTTAAACAGTGTAAAATTATTTTGCAAAAACATGTCGATTTTTTGCTTACTTATAAACAATTAGAATAACTTTTTAACCGTTACCTGTAGAAAAATTATTTTTTCATATTTAGAAAGACTAAATTTTTATACACCTTTAGAAAGAAAACCAATTGTCCTAGGACAATTAGGGACAAAGTTAGCCCCCCTTTTTAATTCACATGTTCTTGCAAAATAATTTTGCAATCTTTAGAATTATGTAATTTTTTTTAAATCAAATTAATAGTGTAAATCTTTTTCTTTCATAAACTGTCCAAAATATTACTGTACAGCACCTGGCCAAATTATTAGGCCAAGCAAGGAAAAATTTACTATATGAAGTTATTTCTCTCATGATTATGAATATATTTGAAAACATATTGCTTTGTTCATTTTTTGTGAATATTAACTGTTAAGGTGCGTATCCATTAGGTTCGCTGCTCCGCGCTCGCTGCAACTGTTCCAATCGATACGGTATGGGCTCCTTTACATATAAAGGTGCGTATCCATGAGGTTCGCCGCCCCGCGCTCCTGCAACTGCTCCACATAGTGAATACGTTGGCGCTCCTTTACCATGCAACAATGCGCGCTCCGCCTCGACGCTCCAATCGGTGGCGGTTTATATGTAGAGGAGTGCATGCCGTATCGATTAGAGCATTTGCAGGGAGCGCGGAGCAGCAAACCTAATGGATACGCACCTTAAAGTTAATACATATTCACAAAAAAGGAACAAAACGGTATTTTTTCAAATATTCATAATCATGAAAAAATAACTTCGTATAGTAAATTTTTCTTTGCTTGGCCTAATAATTTGGCCAGGTACTGTAACTTCATCATTTTCTGACTTATAGTGTTGCAAAAAAAACTAATTTGGGATTAACAAATTAAATAACTTTTAAACTATCTTACCAATTGCTTTGAAATTTAGGGTACAATTTAAGCACCATTTAAATTATGAATATTTATAAAAACCCAAAATTTATTATCTATTTTGCAATTTTCTAAGCAACCAATAAGGATAGACATATTCAGCGAACGCCATATTGAAGTTGTTTATACGATTTATGAATTTCTTACTCTTAAATTTGTTTAAAATGCTTAACTTTTTGGTAATAGACGAAAAAAGCGAAAATTTACCGTTTTTGATCTTCATTTGTTTATTTATAACTATGTATATCATCAAAATCGGCTGCAGGAAACATATAGGTTATTATTATAGATGTCCATATTACTCAAAAAAACTGGTTTCGGCCTGGAGGGGGCTGTGTCACCAACAGGATATTTTTTTCCTTATTTCTCTGAACTAGTTGGTGATATATGTATTACCGAGCCATCTGTTGCATTCAATGTTGTCATAAAT
The DNA here is from genome assembly GCF_917563875.1 of Diabrotica virgifera virgifera. NCBI lineage: Eukaryota > Metazoa > Arthropoda > Insecta > Coleoptera > Chrysomelidae > Diabrotica > Diabrotica virgifera. The sequence goes on from NC_065443.1 coordinate 291,153,793, forward strand.
AGCTGGGCCATTGTTGCCCGTATTGGGGCAACATATTGCAGTAAAAATATGCTCGTTTATTTAGTTTAGAAGCACCTTCACTTATATGAAGTTTCCTAACTTGTTTGACTGGTAGATAAGAAAAAATATAAATAAAATCAAGACACATGCTAAAACGGTTTGTACATTAAAATTAAAATTTTTTAATTCCAGAGATGAAAATAGCATCCCGGCAATCATATTTTTTCCACGTCTCCGTTAAGTAGTAATCTGTTTGATACCACATGCATTTTGCGGCGTGATATCATCAATAACTGAAAGCAGTATTTTCCTCTTTCCTGAAACGACCAATTCAAATATTATATTGACCAGATGGTTTACTGCTCTCTTAAAATTCCCCATGGCATGTGCGGTTTTTGTAGCAGTGCGATAAAATATCAATTGGTAAAGGTAGTTAAGAATAGAGATGGGTCGAAGTGAATCAGTCAATTTGATCACTGGAACAATAGTTTTTCGGCGAAGAATGAACTAGGATAAAATATGATATGAATGCTGTCTATGATACAAAAAACTCTCAATATTACAAGTTATTTTTAAGGTAATAAAAAAATGAAAATGACTAATAAAAATTCGGCATTTATCTTGGTCAAATTCATTATGATCTTAATTAAAATTTCCTTGCATTTATTTTTACACTACTAGATATACAAAGAAAACAAAAAATAATCCCTGTAATAATGATGTGTATCCCTTAAAACATTTCAGTTACCACTGCTTTTTTGGTTGTTTCACGATACACTTGGAATGTAAATTTGTCGGTTCTTTTAATACAAAATAACTGGAGAAATTGCTTCCCAGCGAACAAGTTGATGAATTATGAACACTGCTTCAGCTCTACTCCCATACGCAGGCAGCTGGACATATTTTATCATCATGTGACCAAGAGATAAATCAGAAATTGAGGAAATACTAATAGGTTTCTCAAAAATAAAATTACAAAAATTTCTAATTCCACTCCTATTTCTGGCGGACGAACCAGACCAAAATTTTTACTTGACTCAGACGGCCAGACGGGCTAAGTTGAAATGTGTAGTACTGGGACATTCCAACACTACTTGACTAGCGAAGTGCTAGGCCATGATTTTGACTTCACTCCTTGTCGGTGTAACTGGGGCCCATTAAAAAATTCGTCGCTGCGATGCTAATTCTCCTAACATTGGATCTGAAGTTGCATCGGCCCGCTTAACGGCTTTTGACAATGTAAATAAACAAATGGATTTCGTTTATTCTAGAAAAAGAGACACTAAAATCTTGTACAGAGTGGAAGAAAAAAATGCAACAATATCTAACCGTTTTAAAATGTATCCTTGATAGTGATTCCGAGAGTTGATTTTTCTCTTCTTCTCTGGGAGATTCTCAATTTGTTTTCTAATGTCTTATCAATGGTAAGGCCTCGCCCATATCGCATTATAAAGCTTGTTCCAGGATAGCTGTAATAGTTTTGGTAACACGATGTCCATTTGCCTGCCACCTCTTCTCCAGTTTTGTGTCTTATTGTCTGTGTGGAGTTTTATGGTATGGTACGTTTAGCAGTAAATGGTTGACTTCAATGGTCAATACTTGTATTGGCACTTCAATAGTATAAAAGGCCCGGTTTCAGGTAAAATGCAAATATGTTTGAATGTTTGTTTTCTATAATCGTAGCGATTAAAATAGATTTAATTTATTTTTTCTACAACCGTGTTAAAAATGCAATTTTTAGCACTCCATACGAGCGTTAAAAATGATACTTTAAGGCACTAGTGCTTTAAAAAAATTTTATGGCACTGCAATTCGTATTGATCGTATAGACAATTTTGATGTAATGTCAAAAAAATATAAAAATGGAATGTCAGTCAAGTTCAAGTAAAAGTTTTTGTAGATATTGTCTTGTAATTACGTTTGTAGAAAAAATATTGTATGATATGCGTGTTAAAAAGTACATTTTTAAGGCACTCATGTGAATTGCAGAACTCGCTATCGCTCATTCTGCAAACTTTCACATGCGTGCCTTAAACGTGTACTTTTAACACTTATATCATAAATAACTATTAGGTAAAACTCATTTGAAAACATTAATTTCGGGTATATAAGGCAAAGCAAAATATATTACATCCGTTTTTATTGTTTTTGTCGTCGTTATTATTGTAAATTTTGTGAATTCTTTGCTTTATTATAGGATTACCGTCTAGTCAGTGTTAATTGTCAAAAGACCAACTCTGTCTACCTCGGTTGCTTATCGCTCCGGGTGGGTCTTAACAATGGGCCAAATCAGATAAATTTAATAATATTTACGACCGCACTAATTGAAGTCAACCATTTACTGCTAAACAAACCATACTGGTTGTACTGGTTGACTAACCAAAAGCTCTGATGATCCGAGCTTAAAAATAACTTTTAAAAATCTACCAAAAATTAGTATTAAGAGTTTATTATATTACATAGCTTGTTCAATCATGAGCTACATCTATTATAAATGATCTTGTATGTTTGTTCCATACAGTGTGCTAGGTATTTTTTTGTGGTTTATATATAATATATATAGTATATATTTATATAATTTATTTATAATATAATAATAATTTATATAATTTATATATATTTATATATAATATATAATATATAGTCTACTAATATATTTGAACAATACACACCACTTATGATTATTGATAGGTTCACAAGTTCTGAATCACTGTCTAGCTTCGATCTGGACCATCTCTAGTCCTAAATATGTATTTTTGTATATATTATGCAGACGATATTTAATTATAGAAAGAAATAATAACATATTGATTCGGCGAATACAAAGTAAATTAGTATTAATCGATTTGGCACACTTTATATTATAAATCTTATATTGGAATTGGACCAATTTTATAGTAGGTACCTACATGTTTAGTCACTCTACTTAAATAAAATTAAGTAATGTTGATGTTTTAAATCACTCTGTTTTTAAAGAAAGTGCAACAACTAGTATCGTGTCAGAAAAAGCTGAAAATATCACTATGATGAAGGAATAATGCCATTTATTTCTAAATAATCTTGAGTGATCCAGTTATTGGAGCAAACTGGTAAAACGCAATTATTGTTTGTTTTAAACACCTCATGTTCAAATTTTGAGAATATTATATAAGTACATATCTACATTTATAAGACGAACACGCGGTAAAGAGTTTTCTTTTTTGGTGCATGTCTGGTTATAATTGACTGAGTCGATGATAACTTGTTTCTTTATAGCCCATCAAACCTATTATATCTACACAAGCTGTAAGCCTATTTTGGTAGGGGAACAAAGTATGCTAAATTTGCAGTCACTCGAGCGTTATGGGGACCTACTGGGTTGTGATTATTAGGTCCTAAAACCAAAAAAAGTTAAGTTGCATTTTCCATTTTAGTGGAGACTTTCCATTTTTTGATTTAATTTTCCATTTTCAACAATCGTTTTTTCCGATTATAGCGCCATCTATCAATAATTCGAAAAAATGTCTCGAATAAAATTTACTTATTTTTACGTAAAGAATCTAAATCTGCAACAAAAATTTGGGGGTCCCATTTAATATTTTATAGTAACCCCCACCCCACCCCCGTGGGGCGTCGTGTTTGGTACCATTAGATAGATTTTTCAAAAAAAATTTGAAAGTGTATTTTGCAGTTTTTCGATCTGATGTTCATTTTGTGAAATATCGCGGGGTTTGTATTTAAAATTTTAAATTTACCCCCACCCATCTCCGTGGAGGATCATGTTTAGTACCATTCGATAGATTTTTGAAAAATATTTTTTTTTATTTACATTAACGTGCTCGGCAACTATGGCCACTCGCACGGGACGATTACAAACAAGATTACAAGAGGTATAATTAAAGAGCATTAACAAGTTATGTCATAAAAAAAATTAAAGTTTATGATACAATGATATTTTTTTAAAAAACTGAAGAACTCTGTCTAACTGGTTGGTATCACTTAGAATGTCACATAGCTGCGCTTTGAGTTTGAGCTGTTGTCTTACTACACTGAACTGATGACATTCGGTAATAATGTGGTTCACGGTAAGATGGCACTGGCATGTTAAACAGATAGGCCGGATATCTGATGACATCAGGAAGCCGTGAGTAAGTTTGGTGTGGCCTATACGGATTCTTCTTATAATTCTAAGGTCTTGTCTAGAGAGTCCTGTGGGGCCAGTGTAAAGTGGCTTATATACTGAGGGCTGGATTGCACGTAAATATGTATTTAAGGAACTCCAGTGGGCTTGCCATAATCTCCATGTGAATCTGTACGCTTCTGTTTTCAAATCTTTACAAATTTGGATGTGGGTTGTTGACGTGGTAACTGTTGAAGCCGTTTTAGCATGCTGATCTGCAAGTTCATTGCCAGGTATACCAATGTGAGACGGAATCCATATAAATGTAATCTTAGTGTTTAAGATAGAAAGGTGGTGGTAAAAATGATGGATATTTTGGACAAGAGGATGATCGGTAAATAATTCCTGAATGCATAAAATGGAAGCTAAAGAGTCTGTACAAATGGCAACATTTATGTTCGAGAGGTTTATATTCTTAACAGCCTGTAAGATACTACATATATAATTCTCCAGTATGTACGCTGCACAGAAGAGGAATAAAAGAAACACAAATGAGATTGTTTTGAGAGGTGACTGAACAGCCAACCCCCAAATCACTTTTGGAAGCATCGGTGTATATTACTTGATCAAAGTGGTTATTGTGTATAATTTCAAAAAAAGCTTTTATCATGGGTTCTTTAGGTGTTTCATATTTATTGAATTTTGTTAAATTTGTGTTAGTTTGAGGGGTCTGCATAATCCAAGGAGGAATTCGATGAAAGGGGATGGGATTTGTCAGTCTAAAATTGATGTCGCTTGTTATTGTGGACAATATAGAAAATATAGGTTTTATTATTGGTGAGGGGGTGGTATAGGTTGTTGTGAATAAACGGTATACAGGATTAAGGGGGTTAGAAGAGACAGAAAAATATTGAAGACGTATTTTTTAGTTTTTCGATTTGATGTTCATTTCGCCAAATATTCGCCTTTTTTTTGTGAAACTTTTTGACTCACCCATTTCCTTACCCCCGCTCAAATCGTCAGATAAACTCTTTTGCATGTACTTAACTTACCTTATCTTAATCTGACAATTTCGAGTATTTTTAAGGATAGATTTTTTTTCGGGTCCCCCTTAACGAACTTCTCTGTGTTAAAAGCCAATGTATTGTAGAGGTACATCTGCAGGGTACCAGGTTTCTCCCCTATGATAATCTGGCGCGCTCGAGTAACTGCAAAAATCCCCGCTTGGGCTCTTCTACCATTTTTATTTATTCTAATAAAACCATTCCAAAACAAGATAGATTCAATTTACTACTAAATATCTATACTTTATTTCACGTTAATCTAGAACATTGCGAAGATAGCCTCATGCATTTCTTATGAACGATAGAAGCGCGCTGATGCCACGCCGTACTGATAAAAATGAATCGTATATCGGCAGTTGAGTAGCCACCCGTACTCGAGAGGTTTATCAACACTGATCTCCATAAGCGTAACGTTCTATTCTTAACGTGAAATAAAGTATAACTCTTTTCCGTGCTAGTCTTCTATCAAGATCTAATAAGAGCATGGTAACAAGAAAGTGAATATTTCATATTTATAAGATTTTAACACCAATATTGGTAAAAGAGCAAGGTGGTGTTAAATATTTAATGTAATATGTTTTGGGAACAAAATTTAAAAAAATAATAACTCAAAAAATATGTTTTTGTAACATGGATGTTTATAAAGCCATTATTTTCTTCACTGAGTGAGTTTCTATGACTAATTTTAATTTTTTCATGTCTAAATTTTAGCTCAAAAACAAAAAATGTGTAAAGAACCTGAAAAATGTGTTTCTTTCTTCACACCTTTGATAATTATTAATGTATATTGTCTGAAGTATTCCAAAATACCTTCCTACGGCGTGGACACTTTGACAAATTATTTATGTAGATATTTAAGCAACAGCTCCTTTGTGAATCCACCGTCGCCATCGGCGTCGGCGTCGGTTGCTTAATGTGGAATACCACGATTTGTCAATATTTTGACTTTTACTTTTTCTTCTGATAATATTTTTGTCCATGTAACGCAGGATTCTGGTGTCACAGAAACGATTGAAACCTGAATGAATATAACCCGTATTAGTCTAAAGGCCGGTTATCACTTGTCAGTTTAGCTGACGCAGTCTAACTGATTCAGTGATACTTAACAAATAATGAACATGAGAACACATTTTTATTTTAAATGATCAGTACATTCATACTTTCAGTTAAAGCGTTGATTGAGGTATTGGAGGGTTAAACGGTTAAAGTGAAAAGCAGTTCTACTTTTTATCATTTTTGACTGATCATGATCGCATAATAAGACTTTTCATTCACATTCACAGTGTATATTAATATTATACACAGATTATATAACATACAGCAGCTCGAAACAAATGACAATCGATGAAAAACCCTATTGTAAACATACTTAGCGAACCAGCTGGTCTCAATTTTTTTTAACCATTTTCATTACCACGATGTAAAATCTTTGGACTGATTTCGTACTGAATGTAGCAAACCATGAAACGTATGAATGCAAACGTCGCTTTTTATTTTTCATTACTAATGAATAGAGACTGGAAAATATGCACTAAAAAATGTCTAAAATATGCATGCAATATGCATTTTAAAACAAGCTGAATATGCACAATTAACATGCAAATATGCATTTATATATGCACTTATTTTTATATGAATAATTTTATGGTTTACGTTAAATACATAAATAAATAAAAAATAATAAAAATAAATAAATAGGTTTGAATTTAAACCAAATTGTATTATTATTTCTTAATATATTTTTTTAACTTCAGGTTTTGTGACAAATAAAACGGCAAAATATTTTATTTTGACCACAAGATAAATAAGAGTACAATAAAATAAATGTACATATTTTTATTGTTACAATATTGATTCATATTTTCTAAACTAATATTATAAAAAGAGTACAATAAAACAAATTTACATATTTTTATTGTTACAATAAATAATCATATATTGATTCATATTTTCTAAACTAATATTATGTCTTCTATCTGTTAATATTTGTTTATAGGCAGAAAAAGATCTCTCAACGTCACAAGATGTAATTGGGGCATATTTAAACTTTGCTATTAGAGACGGATCCATATTAATATTTTCATCGAAGTTTCCAAAATTGATTATATTATTTATTGAACGCAATAAAGTGAAACCCTCATTTTTGTTTAAAACGTCATCAAGTTTATCTTTAATTTTTACTCCAATTTCCCCATTCAGATTTGTTATTTTCTGTTTAACCGAATCAACAATAGACATACTATTGTGAAGACATAAATTTTGAGCCTCTAATTTTGTAATTGAACTTTCAATGATATCGAAATTCGATTTTATATACAACAATTGATTTTTAATAGACTTTTCTTTAAAAATATTTTGACAGTTATCAATAGCGGTACAAGTCGGATCAAAACTTGAAATAACGCTTTTGATGTCGTCGTAGTGTTCAGATAAAAATATAGCACTTTTAAGCCAAGTTCCCCATCTGGTTAATACTGGTTCTGGTGGTAAAGGAATATCGGGAAGCATCTCCCTATATACCTGTACACGTAGTGGTGCTTTCAGAAATACTTTTTTTACATTATTTATTAAGGTGTTTACATTGGGAAATTCAATTCTAACTTTCTCTGCAACTCTGTTTAGGCCGTGCGCCAAACATGTACAGTGAATTAAATTAGGGAAAAAGATTTTAAGATTGGATGCAGCTTTCATCATATATGAGGCGGCATCACTAAGCATTAATAATATTTTTTCAAATGGTACTTGATCAGGTAAAAAAAAATTTGTTAGGGATTCGTTAACAAATCTAGCTATTGTAGCATAGTTTGTTTTTTCCAAACATTTTACACTAATTAAGTATGAGTTTTTAAAATCGCCAGAGTCGTTAAGAACTCCAACAATTAGATTCGCAATTTGTCGACCCTTTGTATCCGTTGTTTCGTCGACGGAAATCCAAAGATATTCGGCTTTTAACTGATTTTTAATACTCGTCATCACATCTTTGTAACATGCACTGACATATTTTTTCCGAAGAGTTGAAGAACTTGGTATTTGAGCTGGTTTATCTTTAATCTTGCAATAAGTTTTTAAAAAGTTTTGACACGATTTATGTTCTAACTTGTGCAGAGGGATATTGCAGTTCAAAAAAAAATGGCATAAATCCTTTGCAAAGGTTTCTTGCCCAACTGACGTATTCTGAATCTGCAAACTGTTCTGTAGAATCTGCTGGCGAGGTTTATTATCATTTTTTGATAGCTTAGTTTGGTGAAGTGAAGTTTTTATGTGTTGAACTACTTGGAATTTCTTTTGACATGGAATCTGGAATATAATGATAATGATGTTTTAGATGTTTTCGTAAATAGATACCTACATTAAAATGATCAAACTTTTTAAACCTCCCCCAATTTTTTTTTATTTCTCAAAGTGAAATTGAAATCGTCAAACAATAAAGTACAGTCAGTGTACCGTAGTATACAGGGTGGGCCACTCTCAACACCTCGCTCTGTATAAGCCAAACCGTTGCGAACTTTAAAAAACAGTTTTTGAAGAAATGGGACGGTTTGTCATTTTAGAATAGACAGACACATAGATGTGCAAAGAAGTTTGATAAGTTTAAAAATCTATTGAAGTGGAGAACTTACCTTTTTATCACAAATGGTGCAAAACATACTTTCACTGTCGATAACTTTTAGATGATTGTTACTTCCAATCCAACTTCTGAGAAGACTTGATTTTTCCCTTGCTACTTTAGGCATTTTCACAATAATAATAAAATGATTTTTTTACACAGTATAGTCAATAACTTGCAATCACAAAAGTTGAATAATCGGCGATTGATTTAAGACTAACCATTCATAAAATAAAATAATCTATCCTACCCTTAAAATGCTTAAAATTTCGTTTTGGTTGGTTTTCCCAGAATAATTCATAGTTGGCCGACACCAGCAGAAAGTACAGGTAATATTTGTAATGTTATTCAAAATATAATCGGTATTTACTTAGGTAATTTGTAAATTCTGAGAAGTCTATAAATCTTAAATATCCGGATAATGATACCTGCAGCTATAAATAACGCCCATTATGTTTATGGGTACAACAACAAAGGAGCTTAACAGCAAAATATTTACTTTCACATTTTATTTTAATGGATGTTGATGTTACTAATATATACCTTATTTTTAAATGGGGTAGAGTAAATTCCCATCAAAATATGCATTTATATGCTCTTAAATCTCCAAATATGCAAGGCATATGCATTTATGAAAAACATGAGAAATATGCAGCATATATATGCATATGCATTTTGCATATAATCCAGTCTTTACTAATGAATCAGTCAGACTGCGTCAGCGAAACTGACAAGTGAGAACCCGCCTTAAGATCCGATATAAGATCGACCTTCACCCATCTGTTTAATGGATAAAAATTATTTTATATGTAATTTAGTATGTTAAGCATTATAAAAAAGAAGGGGGGACCGAGGTAATTGTGTCCACACTATAATTAATTAATAAATTAAAAAATGCTTTTTTTTTTATAAATTCTACTAAAAGTTTTTCGGCCCCAGCAGATATTATTTTAGATTTTTTGGATCATTCGAAACAAAAAAGGTTTTTTTTAATTTTTTTTTCTAAGTTGATCTATTTTGACTTATAAATAATTTAAAACGAAAGATAACGATTTTCAAAGTTCAAAAACATAAGTAAAAATATCATTTTTGAAATTATAAAATACCTATTATTATTCAATCAACTATTTTCAATGGAAAATAAGCCACAATTTTACCAAAAAAATGATTTTTATTAATGTTTCGATACCCAAGTCGAGTGTCGTTGTCAAAATACAAAATAATACTAAATTAAAAAAAAAATGTTGTTGCTAAGTAAACAATTCTTCTAATAATTTATTTAATCTGACTCATTTATATCGGCAATTCAGACATGTATTATACATTTTAAAGTAGAAGACTTTAAAATGATATTGCCAATATTGATGAGTTGCGTTCCTGGGACGACTTTACTAAAAGATAGTTCATTTGATTACACGAAATCAACCCAACTCAAGAATATCCGCCACAAAAAATCATAGCATGTGATTTGTCTTTAAAAAGACAACCAAATGTAACGGTGGCAGTTGCTATTCTCACGCTAGAGACTCCATAGTAAATCACGAGGGAAAACCAGGAAAAACCTCGTGATACTATCCCGACATCGTAACTATTTGGGCTTACATTTAGTTTACTTACAAATCTAATACCAAATTCCGACTTTAATATACATATGCTATTTTAAATTATAAATAATATTAATAATACATAGATATTATATACATAATACTAAAATATAAAATATGTACTAACTCGATATGTTACTGACTTACTGATCGTGGTATTTTATTTCTATTGACTTCCTCTTTTAGTTTATGTAACCACATAACACAAACACAAATTCTTATCAGAACCTGATAGAACAAGGTTTGTACTTGAATTAATGTACTTGATAATTACAAAAATCCATCTGGGGCATATTAGTAAAATACTTTAAACATCCATGCTTAACTTAGCATTTTCAACCGATGTTTCCTTGAAGTATTAATTGTACAGGGTTTTGACCAACATATTTTTGTAAAATTATATTATCTTGGTGGTTAGCATGTAAATTGCACGTGAGTATAACCTACAACTTTTCTTAACCGTAGTCAAAATTTTAAAATTTTTGCATTATTTTACCAGGTTATATTCATTTTAGGTAAGCACTGATGATGATTTTTAAACCAATCGAAAACTAGTTATGTGATTGTGATGTAGCCCTTTTTAGGGATTTTAAATATATACCTTTTATAAATGATTTTACTGTTTTTTGAATTACAAAAATAATATTTTTTACTTGTATTTTATATCCTTGACAATCATAATTCTATTTCCAGTTTTTCTATTTTGTTTAAAACTCGAAAACGATTAACTTAAGAAATATATTACAGACCTTTTTTGTTGAGAATGATCCAAAAAATCTACTGCCCTGGCCGAAAAAATTCTAGTAGAATTTATAAAATAAGTAATTTTTTAATTATTATTATCTAATTAATTATAGTCTGGACAAAATTATATCTGGCACCCCTTGTGTTTTATAATTTTTAACATACTAAATTACACATTAAATAACTTTTGGTGAAGATTTATTATATCAAATCCTCTACTATATTGCATCTACACATGATACAGACATAAGCAGATATATCAGAATTAAAAATATTCTGACATAATATTTTTAAATGTCTACTGCTAGTACCTATTTCCCCAAAGTAATAAACTGTTAAAATGAAACTCGAAAACGATTAACTTAAGAAATATATTACAGACCTTTTTTTGTTGAAAATGATCCAAAAAATCTAAAATAATATCTGCCCGGGCCGAAAAAATTCTAGTAGAATTTATAAAATAAGTCATTTTTTAATTATTATTATTTAATTAATTATAGTCTGGACAAAATTATATCTGGCACCCCTTGTGTTTTATAATTTTTAACATACTAAATTACACATCAAATAATTTTTGGTGAAGATTTCTTATATCAAATCCTCTACTTACTCTACTATATTGCATCTACACATGATACAGACATAAGCAGAGATATCAGAATTAAAAATATTCTGACATATTTTTAAATGTCTACTGCTAGTATTTCCCCAAAATAATAAACTGATAAAATGAAGTAAATATTGATAAGAAAATACAATTTCGCTGCCCAGTCTTCAACACTAGTTTAAAATACTCTGCAACATAAAAATATTTAGAGAAAATCTCGGAATTTCCACCGCACAAATTTCGTAACTTCCCCTCGCATAAGAAGAGTATTAAATAAAATATACACATCATAATAATATTAAAAGTCGTGTTTACGATGTAATGTAAATGGTATCCATAAAAACAAACAAACTCAATATTGTTAATAGGTCATAAAGATAGATTATACGAATTAATATAATCATAATCTTGTGAAACTCTTCGTTTTTATTCAACGAGTAGATGCAATTGTCCAATTATTTGTGCATTTATAGTCATTTATAGATAACAGCAACACATAATTAATCAATTTCTCGATAATAGAGAGTCTCGTTTCAATCAGTTTGATTTGTTTGGTGCAATAAGAGCATATATTAATGATACCAATTGAATAAATGGCCTTAAGTCCATGTCACGACATCTTTTACTATTTGTTACAGTCTGCTAAAAATAAAATAAAACTCAGTTCCACCCTCCACCACTTTCTCTGTAAACACGCGCAGACAGCCACACACATACACACTATATCTATTCTTATTAACTAACTTGACATACTTTGGTGTATTCATTCATTCTAATATATTATAGCTAACGCCATTGTGTTCAAAATCCTATTATTGGATGAGGTGGATTACTCCTCCATGTCATTTATAGGTTGCTGTGTATCTTTGTTGCTTTTGTGACTCTTTTCCATTTCTTCCTGTCCTTGTACTGAACTTTCCAGTCTTTAACGTTCATTGTTCTTATGTCTTCTTCTACATCATTCAACCACCTTCGTATAGTTCTTCCTCTACACCTGGGCCATAGTGGTGTCCAGTTAGTTATCCTTCTCAACATATGAGTGTGGGCGTTTCTGTATATGTCCTGTCCATTCTAAGCGAAGAGATTTTATGTATCTGACTATATTTTCTCCCTTTAATAATTCTTCTTCAATTTTGGTTTTTGTTTTCATTCTTATTACATTGTGGCCTAGTAACGTTCTCATTTTTTTTCTCAAATTTCAGAAGGCTATCTTCCTCTTTCTTGTTATTCGTCGTTGTTTCCATCCCAACAGGTCTTATTAATAAGGTCTCATATAGGTCAGAGGCGGATCCAGCATCGTCAAGAGAGGGGGCCGATTGGCTAAATTTCTATGAAAAATAAATGAATAAACTGAAAATTCTCAGATGCAGAATTCACCAATATAATAATAATTAAAATGGTAAATAGTTATTTTCTTGTTTGAAGTTCTTTCTAAAACATCCTTAATCTGCGACTTTTACAATTTATAAGACAGCAGACGACGAATATAGAAAACAAAAAGGACTCTACTATATGCAGTCTATAGTAAGTGAATGTTTTTATAATCTTTATATATAACTTGGTTTGAGAGGGGGGCCGATCGCCCCCATCGTCCTCCCCTGGATCCTCCACTGATATAGGTTCATCTTTGTTCTCTTACTTAGAGTCTTGCTTCTCAGCAGATTTCTATTCATTCCATATGTTTTTTTCAAAAGATCTTTCAAATAAGCTCTGAAAAAAGTTTTTTGCATAAAAACTGACTTGACTGACTTATGACGAAAATAAAGTCGCTCTCTGCTTTTTTCTTTTTGAAATGTAAAAATTAAACCCTCGTCGTTACAATCCTAATAAAAATGAATAGCTTATTACTTGAAATTAACTTTATTTAGGTATAGTTGATACGATCCATGTGATTCGACCGGTTTGGCATGCTTAGTTTAGAAAAATAGTTGGTTAAATCGAAAATGACATTATTATAATTTAAAAAAAGTGCATTTTTCTTAAATAAACCTAAAAGTATTCATGATACAAAAACAAAAAAAAATCAAAATTTTCGGTAAAAGAAATTCTACAATTAATATTTGAAACATTTGTTCATATTATGAATACTTTTACATTTATTTAAGAAAAATTCACTTTTTTTAATTTCAAAAATGTCATTTTCGATTTAATCAACTATTTTTTTTAAACTAAGCATTTCAAACCAGTCAAATAACATGGATCGTATCAAATATACCTAAATAAAGTCAATTTCAAGTGAGAAGCTATTCATTTCTATTAGGATTGTAACGACGAGGGTTTAATTTTTACGTTTCAAAAAGAAAAAAAGCAGAGAGCGACTTTATTTTCGTCATAAGTCGGTCAGTTCTTATACAAAAAACTTTTCTCAGAGCTTATTTGAAAGGTTTTTTAATGAACTTTAAAAGATGTCTCTTAAGTTTTCCCAAAAAATTGCACCATATTCAAGTTATTTGAGATTAAAAGTTCTCCATTTCGATGTTCTTCGAAAATAACCATCCTTTAAAGAGCAATAACTCAGTAGTTGTTGGATTTACCTAGGTCTTTCCAACATGAATAGCTTTGCTTTTTTATTAGCCACAATTTTATTCTTAATGATTTTTTCTATAAAATTAAATTTTTTAAATTTATTCATGAAAAACGGTTATAAAACGTGAGTTTTTCCAATGAAAAATGCATAGTTTCAATCGCAAATAACTTGGAAAGTGTCAATTTTGCAAAAAAATTTTATAGAACAAAATTTACTCAGAATTGGCCCCTCTATCGATTTCCATAGTTATTTTGATTAAAAAATGTTCATCCCCTAGATGGGGTTGTTTTCACCCCCAGGGCAAAAGCGGAGTTTGGCATAGGGTAGATTTTGACAAAGGTTATAATTACTACCTAAATCCAAATTTTCAAGGAAATCGATCTTGGTTTTCTAAATTCCACGAGAAAATGGCTGTTGATTAGACTAAACTAGGTACTGGTTTCTATGCTGCAGTACTGCAGAATTGATATCATCGGCAATTTTGTCGAACGACACAGCAGTACCGTGAGTAGCCAGCTTTAAGCTTATTTCTATGGACTAATAGCTAGATAATTAAAAACACACGCATTTTATAGTTCCATGTAATATGTCTCCAGTTTTTTTCATATTCGTGTTGGCTCTTAATTATGAATGCCAATAAAATGTTTAATCTAAAATCTTCTTTAACAAACTTTTATTATTGTGTTCAATGTTATTAAGTTACATATTATCAAAGCTTATAACAATATTAATAACATCTAAAACATTCTTCATATAATATCTCAATAAATCGCTTAAGATGTTTTTGTCATAAAACTCGAGTCTCGAGAGTATTGGTGGGTGTTGCCATATTATATAACAATGCAAAAAATGTGATATGGTCTCAGTAATTAGTTTTTGCAGTAAATATCGTAAGGTCAATATCCTGAAAGCATTACTGCTATCTTTTAATTACTAGGAAATATTTTATTACACTGCTATCTATCTTCGAATAGGTGAATGAAACAATTATAGTACTTTTATCAGGGTATGAAAGTCTGACGTTATTTTTAATTGCCAGGACCTTGTCTATTCGTATTACAAATATAGTATTTCATTTTACACGTTCACATTGTTGAATATGTCATAGGACAGTTAATCGCCTGAAGAGCTAATCTCCGAACAAACACATTAGTAAAGCTTGCTCTCTACGGTGCGCCGATGATAACATCAAGTTCTGCAGAGTGAAGAAGGCGGAAGATAAGGTGGGTCACAGTCACAGGTCGTCACAGCTGACAAGATAATCGACAAAAATAATGAGAAATAAGTAAACATCGAACAAAGACACCGAAACAAAGAAAAAAGGCCAAGGAAGTGAAGATATAGGAGGTTTTATCTATATTTATAGTGGAGTAGAGAAAGACAAGAGAGCACAAGCAGGGGTATCAATATTGATAAAAAAAGACTTAAAAGGAAACCTGAAAAGCTGGGAAGAGATCAATGAGAGAATTATTAGAGTATCTCTATTACGTGGTAAGGGCACGACCTCGAGACCATTTTAATATATGCTCCGTCAGAAAATGCATCAAAAACAGATAAACAAATATTCTACGAGACCTTATCAGAACTTATAGAAAATATAAATAGCCGCAAAGAAATTGTGCTGTTGGGAGACAGGCTTGGACAGGCAAAAAAAATGACAAAGTTGTGGGAAAATACGGTGATGCTAAAACAAATGAAAATGGGGAACATTTAATCGAATTCTGCGAACAGCACTCTCTGAAAATTCTAAACGGATTCTACCAACATAAAAACATACATAAGTATACCTGGGTCCAACCAACGAGAAATACTAAGTCAATTATAGATTATGTTATCACCAAACAAGAAACACACATACAAGTTGAACTGACCACTATATGGTAAGATCAAAATGTTTTCTACAGTATCGACCGCGACTACTACATCAAAATGACAACCAACCAGCCAATCAAAATCACTGGACACGGATCTACCTAAATACAATATTGATGCACTGCAAAACGACTCAACATCATTTTTATATAAGCTGCGGCTTAGCCAAAAATTGTCAAACCTGATCTACTCCTCAGCCCAGAATACCTATAACGAGATAATAAATAAAATCAATGAAGCAGCTTATGAGTCGCTCGGTACAATCCAAAGGAACAAAAAGAATACTCCATTGTGGTGGACAGATGACATTGCTAATGCAGTACATAACAAGAAACAAGCGTAGCAAAAATGGCTGCAAACAAATAACCCAGATGATAGACGAACGTATGCAAGATCAAACAGAGAAGTAAAAAATCTAGTAACGAAAGCAAAAAATATTTCCTGGGAAAGTAAATGCGAAGAGCTCAACAAATATATAGGGTCAACAAGATCAAGAGAAGCATGGAAAACGGTAAAAAATCTGAGAACAAACAGAAAAGAAACTAGTAGAATAGATTTAATAGAAGAAATATCTTGGATCGAACATTACTCGCAACTTTTGACTGAAAGAGACCGCAATTCACGAACATCAGTACAACAACATATGAAGTAGAATACGATGAAGACGATGAAATAACAGTACAGGAAGTCGATAATGCAATACGAACTCTAAAAAATCGAAAGTCATGCGGACCACAAGGAATACCGAAGGAATTACTAAAACACAGCCCACAAGTATTACGAGAATTACTTGCGTATGTTTTCACCTTATTCTATAAAGGTCATGATTTACCACCTGAGTAGACAAAAGCACATAATACAAAAAAGGAGATAGAAAAAATTGTTCAAACTACAGGGGGCTTAGTGTCACTCTCGAGATTCTATGGAAAAATAATATAAAATAAAATTGAAAAAGAGATGACAGATGTAGAAGAACAAAATGGCTTTCGTGCAGGCAGATCCTGTATGGACAGCATATTTTCTCTAAAGCAGGTTATTGAGAAAAGATTAGCCCACAACCTTTCCACAGTTTCCACCCATATAATTTTTATTGATCTGACAAAGGCATACGATAGTGTACCACTTTCAATGCTCTGGGTAGCAATGGAAAAACAAGAAACAAGCAAAAAAAATATACAAGCAGTACAACAGCTTTGATGACAATAGATTGTACACAATACACTTCGCTGACAACCAAGCCATTCTAGCTGAAGACAAGAGTGATATAGACTATATGCTCAGAAAACTGGAAGAGGAGTACACTAAGTGGGGCCTTACAATTAATATATAAAAAACCGAGTACTTAGTTGTAGGAAAAAGACCAGAACGCCTACAAATTGAAATGGAAACTATAAACCCAACAGAAGTCTTCAAATACTTAGGAGTCCAATTAACTTCAAAAGCAGGGAGTAACGACGAAATACATTCCAGGATTGGCCAAGCAAGATCAGCCACCAGACAGCTACACGGACTATTGTGGAGTAATAAAATATCAAAAGAAAATAAAAGAAGAATGTATAAAACAATAATAGAAAGTATTGGGTTGTACAGCGCTGAACTCTGGGAAATTAACCAAAGAAACAAGTAAAAAATTACGGCATTGGAAATGAACTATTGGAGACGATGTTGCCGACTCACTAGACTTGATAGGGTGAATAACGAAGATATCAGGAAAGAAATGCAAATTGATCTAGATATAATAGACACAATCGAAGCCAAAAGACTTAACTGGTATGGACACATTCAGAGAATGCCTGAAAGTAGATGGCCGAAAAAGATGGAAAAAATGGACTCCACCCACTAGAAGAAAACGAGGTAGACCAAGATGATCCTGGAGAGAAGAGGTCGAAGATGCAATGACCGCCAGAGATCTAAAAACTGAAGATTGCTTTGACAGAAAACGCTGGAAACTAGGATGCGAGAAGCGGCGACAGCTGTAGAAAGACTTCATATGTTTAGCAGTAGAATATAAATACAGCGGAAAAAGCAGCACAGGATAGACGGGGTTGGAAATAAGAGGGGGAAGCCTATGTTCAGCAGTGGACTTTTGAGGCTGGATGATGACAGCGGAAATAGAAGACGAAATACGAAAAAAAATGAGGTGCCACAAAGAATATTCTTCACTGACTCACAAATTTCGCTCCAAAACTTATGCCGGAAATCGCAGAATAAAATCTTTAAAATCATCATAATATAGACGAGAATGATGTAAGAATTTAACCGCCACATAAAGAAGAAACATAGAACATAATTAAGCAGTTAAAAACAGTATTGCACTATTGCACGCAATATTGCATCATCTTCAGTGGTATCATAGTTCGTTATGAGCCAATACGTTCGTCAGATCTCTCCTCTATTCATCCCTGTATATAGCAACTCGTCCGCATGCTCTAATTACAATGGATTTTAACCCTCTAGGACACTCTAGGTCGTTTAGATAACTAAGCCTCAGTCTTTCTCTGGCTCGTTTTCCTATCGGCCCTCTTTGGTCAAAAACTTTTCTGACTGTTGCATTTTTCTCTCGCCTGAATACAAGGCCTGCCAAATCTAAGGCCTGCTACCTTAATGAATTTTACGGCAGATTCACCAAAAACTTCTATACAACTCTTACAACGCATGCGCCACAAACCTTGCTCTTTGATTTCTCTATATTATATTTTTAGGATTTTTCGCTCGAAATATTTAAGCAGTTCTTGGTCTTTCTGTGTGCTGTGACCACGTTCCTGTCCCATATTGGTCTTATTAATATTTTATAAACGATCACCTTAATTTTTCAAAATAGTTTGTCTGTCTTCTTAAGCCGTCTGTCTTCTCAAGCCATAGTAACACTTACTAGCAACCAATATTCTTCTTTTAATTTCTTCGCTAACGTTGATATCTCTGGTCAACAGCGAGCCTAGGTATATGAAGGTGTCCTTTCAGTTCTAAATCGTCAATAATTATTATTCTTCTAGGTGTCTGGTTGCTTGACCTAATGCAACACGTATATTTGGTCTTTTGGGCATTTATAGTTTCATTCTATGTACAGATACCCTTAACGACAGGAATGCATCCGAATGCAATTGATTTTTCGACAAAAAAAACTACGTTTTCAGACAGTTTTTCGCCAATAACTCAAAAAGTAAATAGTTTATCGAAAAAAATATTTTTAGCAAAAGTGTAGTCTATAAAAAAAAACGAAAAAAATGGTGTACCACTAAAGTCTACAAATTGAGTAGAAGCAGAGTTGTAGCTCATGAAAAATACGTTCTTATTCGTCTAATTCCAAATCGAATAATTCAACGCGAAATCACCGAAAAATTTTTCTAAAAATTTTGGAAAAATTTAATTTTTGCAAAATAACTTAAAAAGTATTAGTGATAAGAAAAATTTTAAAGAGTAAAAAATGTAGTTTTTGCTATTATAAATATGCTAGTTTCATTTTGTTTCTCCGTAAGACAAAAATTGGTTAAGACAGCGTTTCTCAACCTTTTACCCTTTGCGACCCAATCTTCCATAATTATTTTCGTCGCGCCGCCCCTCGTTCAATAATTTTGACAAAAAACAGTAAAATCTTACTTTTTAGTATTGAGTGCTCTTTATGATTATAACTCCTATTCAGTGTTCATGTGTATTTTATTTTTTTTTGTCAGAGTTTTGTTTTGCTTCGATTTTAGTAAATTAGTTAATGATGTTAGTGTATTTTTTTTATATGCTCACGCCCCCCATTACTAAAAGCGCGTCCCCCTAGGGGGGCGCGCCCCACAGGTTGAGAAACGCTGGGTTAAGATATGGCTGTTCAAAATTTGCATACGCTCGTGATTAGTGACCCATTCAAGCTTTCTCAATTATAACTCTTTCAAAAATAAACACTTCAAACCGGTGAGACTGACAGATCATATAAAAAATAGATAGGTAAGTAAATTGTTTGTAAAGCGGTAGCGATTAATTTCATTTGGGGAGCTAAACACGGCGAGATTTTCATGATTTTTACAAAAAAAGAGGGCTAACTTTATTTTGAGCGCAACTCGCTTATTTTTAATGCTAAAACTTTTGTTAACAATTAAAACACAGCTTTTTATAAACACTTTAAAAAAGTTTAAATGGGTTTTTCCTGAAAAGTGCTTAATTTTTCGGTGATTTCACCTTGAAATATTCGATTTGGAATTAGACGAATAGGAACGTATTTTTCATGAGCTACAACTTTGTTTTTATTTGATTGATAGACTTTACTGATACCCCATTTTTTATAAGCTACACTTTTGCTAAGGATACTTTTTTCGATAAAATATTTAATTTTTGAGTTATTTGCGAAAAACCGTCTGAAAGCGTAGTTTTTTTGTCGAAAAATCAACATTTTCAATGGCAAATAACTCGAAAAGTATTGACTTACGTAAAAAACTCTATAGAACAAAAGTTGCTGAAAATCAGTCAATTTATCCATTTCCGGTCTTATCATGAACGTATGTTTTTTTACCCCCGAGAAGGGTGACTGTCACCCCCCAAGTAAAAGCAACCAACTGCACAATTTCAACTTTGAAGTGGAGGGTAAGTAGAACCTAAATCCAAATTTTCATGCAATTCAGAGTTGCCCCTGAAAATTACACGGTATCGCCGAATTTCCCGTTCATTTACTGGGCTATATAGACTAAGAGCCGCTATAGGTGAAATTTCTTAATCATTTTAGGCACGATGGGACCCTATAACTTAAATAGTAGAACCTAATAGAAAATGTTTGAACACTGTGCCGTCACTTTTCAGTGGCACATGCGTCGACAGTGGCGCATCAAACTTTCCACTTATGGACGGGATAAATAAATTAAAAGTTAACAGAACTTACTAACAGAATTTAATTTTTTTTATTTTTTTAAGTTCTATGTGATTAACACATAGGATTCATCGTGATTTTAACCCACCACCCCCTTCCCCCTGCCCCCACCATCAAAAACTTCATTTTTCGTTTTTATTTTTTTTTGGTGGGATGCAATAAATTTTAAAATTTCAAAAAATTCACACGCATAGTTGAGGCTTTTATAAAATATGCCTATTTTTTATAGATCCAAAGGTAGAGTGTACATAACCTCAAAAAATTAAAAGACTTTTTTTTTCAAAAAAGCGTATAACTTTTTTTGAGGAATAGCTGCCGGTCTAATTTTTTCTTAATCTTGTGTGTTTTATCAAACACTATATTTTAAATTTTTTTCAGATTTTTCCGTAAATCTCCCCACCTTCAAAAATCCGAAAAACTGTTTTTTGGGGGGTTTTGGGGGATTTTCCCTATTTTATAGACTTCATAATATATCAAATCAATTTTGTTTTTATAGGTTATATGTAACGTGAAGTAACTGAGTTCTTTAGAATATTTAAAAATCAGAAAAACGCGTTCAAACCCCCCAAAACCCCCTTAAAAACAGTTTTTTGGATTTTTGAAGGTGACCAACGTTACATAAAAATCTGAAAAAAATTAGAAATATAGTGTTTGATAAAATACACAAGACTAAGAAAAAATTAGATCTGCAACTATCCCCAAAAAAAAGTTATATACTTTTTTTCAAAAAAAAAAATTTTAAAATTTTTTTGAGGTTATGTACACTCAACCTACAGGTCTATAAAAAATAGACGTGTTTTATAAAACCCTTAACTATGCGTGTAAATTTTTTGAAATTTTAAAATTGATTGCATCCCACCAAAAAAAATAAAATCGAAAAATAAAGTTTTTGATGGTGGGGACAGGGAGAAGGGGGTGGTGGGTTAAAATTACGATGAATCTTATGTCTTAATCACATAAAACTTAAAAAAATGAAAAAAATATTAAATTCTGGTAATTAGGGAGGGTATTTTTTAATTTATGTATCCCGTCCATAAGTGGAAAGTTTGATGCGCCACTGTAGACGCATGTGCCACTGAAAAGTGACGGCACAGTGTTCAAACGTTTTCTTTTAGGTTCTACTATTTAAGTTATAGGGTCCCGTCGTGCCTAAAATGATTAAGAATTTTCACCTATAGCGGCTCTTAGTCTAATATGCTATCTATCTTCGGATAGGTGAATGGAACAATTATTATAGTAGGTACTTTGTCGGGGTTCGCATGAAATTCGGACTTTATTTTTAATTGCCAGGACCTTTTCTATTCGTGTATTTGTATAACAAAGATAGTATTTCATGTAACACGTTCATATTGTTGAATATGTCACAGGAGCTAATCGTCTGAAGAGCTAATCTCCAAATAAACACATTAGTACAACTTGCTCTCTACGGTGCGCCGATGAGAACATCATCTTTCCAGAATGGAGGAGACGGGCCATAACTGAGATGATAACAGGCACGAACAACAAGAAATAGAACGCAAATTAGAGTAGGGGACGATGTTAAAACAGTCAGAAGAAAAAATTTCATACATTAAGGGGCCCAATTTCAAATACAGCGGGAAATAGAAGAAGACATACAAAAAAAATAATGAAGTGCCACAAAGAATATTTCTCATTGAATCACAAATTTGGCTAGTAAAACTTATTCCGAAAATCTATTAATTCACCATATAAAAATGTAAGAATTTAACAGCCAAATGAAGAAGAAATATCGGACATAATCCAGCTGCTAAGAAATAATATTGCACCAAAAGAAAATTCGATAAGCTTAAAAGAAGAGGAGAAAATTTATATCAAAGACCATATGAACTTAAGTTCTAGGAGAAAGAAGTAATGACAGATGAACATCCAAAGGCCCTGTTGTGTCCCATACATAAAGGAGATAAAAGTACTATGTGTGAAAGTTACAATGATATCTAAGTATTTATTGGATACAATCTATGAAATATTGTTTTGTCATCATTAGTATTAGCGAACTGTTTTTAAGCGATATCATTGACAAGCGATAATTATGTAATGTAATTGCTGCCTTACCAGAAGATCCGTCTTATTTATCTTGGCTTAGGACAGAGGAGGTGTCGGAAGTAACTTCTGAGCTACTCCATCTACTCATTTGTCGCTCCCTTCTTCTTCTTAGTCTTCTATTGTCCATTTATGGACATAGGACATAGGCCTCTCCCAACTTCCTCCATCGATCTCTATCCTGAGCAATATACTTCCAATTTGTTCCGGCTATTGTTTTTATGTCATCTACTCATCTCATCTGCGGTCTTCCTTTTGGTCGTATACCTTCGTAAGGTCTCCAAAATTCTATTGTAGCATTCCAACGTTGGCCTTTTTGTCTAGCAGTGTGGCCTGTGAAGCTCCCCTTGAGTTTGGAAAATTTTTTTTAATATTTTCGACTTTTGCTTTTATCTTACCCAGTCGTTCCTCTTTTTATCCCATTAATTTATTTAACTCTTCTTCTTCTGCTTCTTCTTCTTCTTTTATATAGGCAGTACTGCCTGTTTTTCTTCAACGGTGCCTTTCATTCTGCCCCTAAGTTGTCATTCCATCTGTTCCTTGGGCGTCCTATACTTCTCCTGCCTAACGGTGACTTGTCCCTCGCTATTCTTACTATCCTTGATTCAGACATCCTGCTTATGTGCTCATTCCACTCTTCTTTTCTGTTCTTTACCCAGGTATTTATATTGTCTACCCCACATATGCGTCTGATTTCCTCACTTCTTACCCTATCCTGTAGTCCTTTTCCAGCAATCCTTCTTAAGATCTTCACTTCGTTGGTTTCCAGATGTCTTCGTGTTTTGCTTGTATCTGGTCTTGTTTCGGCCGTGTAAGTCATAACTGGCCTAATAACTGACTTATATATTCGGGCCTTTGTTTCCAATCTTAGGTGTTTGTTTTTCCAAATTGTGTCGTTTAGGCATCCGGCCGTTCTACTGGCTTTAATTATTTGGTCTTTTACCTCTTCTTCGATATTGTTATCGGCTGATAGATTAATTCCCAGATATTTGAAAGTCATTACTTGTTGTATAATTTGATTGTCTAACTCCAATTTGCATCTTATTGGTTCTTTGGCAATTACTAAGCTTTTTGTTTTTTTTGGGCTGATATTTTCATATTCATTTCTTTTGCGTTAATGTTGAACTCGTGCAATAATCTTTGTAGGTAGTCTTCGCACTCTGCTACTAACACGGTGTCATCAGCGTAACAGAGTATTTTTATCTCTCCATTACCCATTTTGTACCCTCTTTTTTTCTTCACTTGTTTTATTATTGCATCCAATATTATGTTAAACAGTAGAGAGCTTAGTGAATCTCCTTGCCTGATTCCTGTGTTTGTTTCTATGGGTTCTGTTATTATTCCATTGACTTTCATTTCTATTTTATTTCTTACATATATGTTTTCCATCAGTTTTATGATATCCAGTGGTAAATTTTTCTCATATAGTAGGTGTATCACATCTTTCAATTGGATTCTATTAAACGCTTTCTCTAGGTCTATGAAACAGAAAAAGGCTGGTTTGTTATATTCTAATGATCTCTCCGCTATTTGCCTTATCACAAAAACTGCATCGTTACATGATCTTCTACTTCGAAATCCTTGTTGTTCATCCGATATATTTATGCACGCCATTATTTTATCCAGTATTTTTGTTGTGAGTTTCAGTATAGTGCTCAGTAAATTTATCCCTCTATAGTTACTGGGGTCTGCCCTATCACCTTTCTTAAATAACGCTATCATTTGAGTGGTTCTCCATTCTTCTGGAATTCTTCCAGTATTTATTATTTTACTTATAAGGATATTCAGTCCTTTGTGAAGTCTATCTCCTCCGTATTTTAAAAGTTCATTAGCTATTCCATCTTTCCCAGGAGCTTTTCGATTTTTCTGTTTTTTTAAGGCGTTCTTTATATCTTCCTCTTTAATTTCTGTTTTTTCATCCGATTCTAATCCTGGTGTTTCCAGTTCTTTGTGATTAGCTGTTTGATAGAGGTTTTTTAGGTAAGTTGTCCATGTATTTGTATCAATATGTTTTACTTCTATCAATTCCTTCATCTCTGCTCTTTGACTTCTTATCATTTTCCACATTTCCTTTTGCATCCCATAAAAGTCGTGCTCCATCTCTTTTGAAAATGCTTCCCAATGTTCTGTTTTCTTCCTTCTAACTATTGAGTTTAATTCATTTCGTACTTTTTTGTATTCTTCATATGTTTTTCTCGTTCTTTTGGACTTGTGTTCTAGGTAGATTTTCTTTTTTTCTTGGCATTTTATTTTTATTTCTTCACAGAACCATGGAGTTCTTCTTTTCTTTCGTATATGTTTACTTATCTTACGTTCTCCAAGTGCCTCCGTTGCTGCCATTTTGATATTATCTCTGATCTTCCTCCAACTTTCTTCTATGTCTTCATCCGGTGTAATGTAGTTTTCATTCAGTATTTTTGCAGTCTTCTCTGGTATAGATCTCGTGTTGACAAGTCTCGTAGCTGTTCTACCTTTATTCTTGTCTCACATTCAACAGGGTCTTCTTTCCTGTTTCTTTGTAGCTCTATTCTGATTTTTCCAAGTACTAGGTTCAAAGTTACTAGTTACTAGGTTACTAGTATAATTCAAAATACATTTTACTACTGTCATAAATCAGACAAACATGTTTATATCACAAATAAACATTCATTTTCGCTCAAATTAAATGTTCAAACTTCCAAGAGGCAGATAGCTGGCGGGAGCTGGCTTGAACATTGAATTTAATCGAAGAGCAGAACACATTTAATCGAAACAGAAGACAGGGTTTGAGTTCTCTGAAAAGACCATTTTTATTTAATGTGATTAAGATAAACATCTGAATAGAGGATAATTACCATTTCAGAAAAAATGTATTTTTAAGGGATTATTTCATGATGAATTATGAAGGGAGCTTTTTTGTCGGGACTATTTCGTCGGGACTATTTTGTGGGCGAACTATTATTCCGCGGCTATTTTGTCTGCAGGCTATTTTGTCGGAGCTATTTTGTGTGCGGGATATTATGTCGGAGCTTTTTCGACGGGGCTACTTTGATGGGGTACCCTTTTTATCTCATAGTCGTATACCTAGCATTGCTCTTTACATTGTTCTTTCTGTTGTGGCTAGTTTATTCATATTGGCCTTGGTGAGGGTCCATATTTGACATGTCACAAACTCTCGAGAACCTGGATACAACTGCAAAATGTAATCAATATGACATTGACCAATACTAGGAACAAAGTTAAATGAAGAGGGAGTAACTCAGGTAAATTTTTAATAAACAGAGGTCTTAGAGAATTACAAAGCTTCACTCAACAACCAACTAAAGGACAACTACCGATTGCTAAAAAAACGAACAATTTTTACAATTTCGTCAAAATGTAAAACTTTACTTACCTAGGTTGTAATAGAAAAAACGATAAAGGGCCTCCTAGTGACAAAGAAACTTGGTTGTGGAAAGATGAAGTGTAGCCGAAGGTTAGAAAGAAGAAAGAGGCTAGGAAGTAGTATGGCAGGTCTAAAAGAAAGAACGATAAGGATATACGAGTATTTTAAAAGGTAGCAAAGAGGTGAGCACCATACGCTGTAGCTACTGTAGGTAAATATCGTCTGCACAGCTTTGTGAAGAGTTGGAAAAACCCGAGGGGATGAAAAGTTTATACAGCATTGCTAAAGCACGGGACAAATCATCAAAGGACTTGACTGAAAATAAAAAAAGGTTAGACACTGTGCGAGAGGACTCGAGAAAGGTTAATGCCACGAACTAAAAATAGAAAGCGCGCGACAAGGAAGAAAGGAATGTGAGACTCTATATTATTATAGAGATGAAAATGTCAAATGGAAAAAATAACAAACAAACAGAATAGTGCTAAATCCAGAGTGTTTGAAAACTGAGCAAGTCGGATTAGGTAAAACAACTTTCGATGACAAATTCGGGACGTATTAAACCGACAGAGGAAGGAGAACATGGATGACTTTTTGGAACTAAACATGACGCTGTGCATAGTATGCTGGAATTATTAGCAGAGCTATTAATACTGTTAATACATTTTTTTCAGAGAGAAAATCATTTTACACATAAAGGAGCATAAAATGGGTGGCGGAAAAATTTTAATAGAACTGAGAGGTACTGTATGTAGTCTTAAGATAAGCTATAATCTACGGCACGGCACTGAATATTGAATGCACTATGAAGGCAGTTAAAAAGAAAGAAAAATTACCTATAAACAAAAGCCTCCTAGTACTTAGATTTCGTCTTCCCGCCATTTCTCTTTCAACAGAAACCGCACTATAACCATTGTAAAATATAAAATATTTCAATTTAAATTATACAATCATTGCAATGTTTTACGATGCAACAAAAGATAATGACTTGTTAGCATTTTAAAAGATGAGTACTTAGAAAAACGTGAACCACTAAATGTACACAACAATACAAAGAGTTGTAGAGTTCATTGTTACGTCGTTTTGTAGGTAAATAAAAATAGAAATGCGCCGTCTAAACTACAGCTTTTTGATTCGCGTACTGTCATTGTCCTAGAATTCCACGAGTTGCCTTGAGTTTTTTCTTTTGAATCTATTAAAACAGTGGAGTATACAACCTATCCAAAACATGGTTAATAAAACCGTGAATCGGTATAAATCAGTATAAAAAGTAATAGAGCATTTAGTAGTAAATGCTCTATTAGTAGCAAAGCGCACTTAGTAGTAAAGTAATAAAGTTGTTTATTGTACTTTCGGCAAAGGTCTACAACAGGGGTGGGCAAACTTTTTTTTAGAAAGGGCCACAAAATGTTCTTGGTCTATTACCTAGAGCCGCAATATTTGTTACCCTTAACATGTTCGAATTTTTAACTTTTTACTAATTTTGTTAAAGGGGGGGGGGGTATGGTTTGAAATCAACAATTCAAGCACCTTTTCTTGAATTTTATTTGAAACTATGGTAGAATTATTTTATTTTTAAATTAAATAAACATATTTAGTATAGTTCAAAGAATATTCAAAAAAAATTCAAGACTATTTAAAAATAAGCCAACGGTGGCAAATTTTTACACCTCAAAAAAAATTTGCAATAAACATAAGAACTCGTAATTGGATCATATGAAACAAAAAATTCAAAAATACTTTATTAGCATGAGTTTCTTCTTGAGGTAACGCTCTCGAGTTTTTTAGTTTTAACGATTTTTGAGATTTCTAAATCACACAGAAGTCAAAATAACGAAATTTTTTGTAAAAAAGGGTAAAAATCAATATTTATTATCGTTAAACAAAAAATAAGCCTAAAAAAATATCTCGACAGAGTTACCTCACGAAATGCCTAAAGAAAATTTATGAAAAATTGCAGGTGGATTTGTCAAGTAGGTAGTGTCTTTTGAGTTACAATGTCCACCGCCTTTGAAAAAAGTAGTTTTAGAAAATCGCGTTTAAAGTTTTGACAACTTTTTTTTGTCTGTCAAAGCGTAAAGTGATGCACATCGGAATATGTTTTTGAATCGCAGAGTAATTTACAAAAGAGAAAGTAACGAGTTTGTTTTTTTGGTGCATGCTTAAATCGGTGTAGTCAACTTGAAATAACAGAGAAACGGTCGATTTTAGGTGTATAATGCTACAAATACCTTTTGTAGTTCTTGAAAAGACCTTTAAAATGAGCAATATTAAATGTCGATTACATTCAAACTAAGCGAGATATGCTGCAAAAAATTGATGACTAATGTAGTTCAAGAAAAAAATGAGAAGTATATTTAACCCCTCATCAACCAGAATTTAAATCCATCGTTTTTTTTTGTACATACAATTTTATTATAGTGTTACTTCTATGTTCAAAAAGTTGGACGGGTTTAAAATGAATGGTTTAAAAAAAATAGATCAAATTATAGAGCGCATTTTTAAATTTTTTTAAAAATCTTCTTTTTCTCCATATAACTCGAAAATGATAATAAGTGATACGAAAACAAGATACTTTGCAAAAATGTAGGGTTATAAAAAATTAGATAGGTAGATAAAAATTTTGTTTTTATTTTTCATTACTGTATCTCTTATCATTTATAAGTTACATGGAAAAAAATGAAGATTTTTAAGAAAATTTCAAAATGCACTCTATAATTTGATCTTGTTTTTCAAAAACCATTTATTTTAAACTCGTCCAACTTTTTGAACATAGAAATAACACTGTAATAAAAGGTATTGTATAAGGAAAACAATGCATTTAAATTATGGTGGATGAGGGGTATATACTTCTCATTTTTTCTTAAAATACATTAGTCATAAATTTTTTGCAGCCTATCTCACTTAGGTTGAATGTAATCGACATTTAATATTGCTCATTTTAAAGATCTTTTCAAGCACTACAATAGGTATTGGTAGCATTATACACATAAAATCGACCGTTTCTCTGTTATTTCAAGTTGAATACACTGATTTGAGCATGCACCAAAAAAACAAACTCTATTCACCAACCATATTCTCTTTTTGTATTATAACTAGAAGATTTATGCAGGAGTCTCTTCTTTTTCTTATAAGCTACAAAAATGTTTTATATAGTTATTCTAGTTAGATGCATAGTTTTTAAAGTATTCGCAAAAAACCGCCCGAAAAGGTATCATTTTTCAATGAAAATGGCCAATTTTCAACCACGAAAAACGTCATAGGGTAGACTTTGAATTAGGAGGTAAGTAGAGGCTATTCCCAAAATTTCCATAAAATCCATGCAGTGGGATATAATTCGGAGGTAATATTCTGTTCTTGCTCTCATTGACTGGCGTATAAAGCAATTTCCTCCCCTAATTCACAACATCTTTTAAGAACCTTTTCTGAACTTAACCATCGAAGACGATTGTGGTATAAGACATCAGTATGTTCTGTTTTTAACTCTTCCAAAAATGCTATAAATGCACGATGATTTAATCATTTTGAATGAATACAATTAACAATATTAGTTATAATTGAAATGACGTTGTCTACTTGCAAAACACCTGTTCTGGAAATTGTTTATGAACGTAACCTTTATAGTATAAGAGCTGTGAGACATTTTTGAGTAGGTATTTTAGGCAACCTGAAAATTTTTCAGGTGACTCTTCTATGATAGCCTAATACAAAAATGCCGGTCTGGCTGGAGGGTAGCGGTTATTTTCCCCAAAAATCCCCCCCAAATTTAAAAAAAGAGTAAAAATTTTTTTACAAAAAAATATCATTGATATGACTTGAAAGTAAATTTAAATATTCAAATATAAAGAAAATAAACAGACAAGGCGATTTGAGGGCGATTTTAACTCTGCAAGATACTTGCATGGGCGCCCCAGGATTATTTTCAGGGGGTGCATCTGAACTTCAGAAGATTTCATCTGAATCTGTACATACTATTAATGAGTATAAAATATACAATTATACATGCATACCTATGTACATTCCTTCCGGACAGGGAGGTGCAATTGTTATTTTGGCAGGGTATTTTTTAATTTTAAATATAAATATTCTAAAAAAGACACGTTTTTTTTGGTGACATTATCCAATTGCCATGTGATCAAACAAATTACGCGTGCATATAAATGAAACCACTATAGGTAAGCAGCAGTGTGAGAAAGAGCTTATACCGATAGCTGTTTGCGTCCTCTGTTGTAGCTGAGCGAGTCCGTTCGCTCGAGAAAAATCACATAACCTGGCGATATCCATGTTGTTGTTTCTCGAAACGTTAGAGTAATTATTATATATTATAGTTTTTCAAGTAACTTTTTCTTAATTAAAGAAAAATAATACGTACTATACAATAGATTTTGCAAATATGATAGAAAAAGACAAATTTATTATTATAAATATATAGGTAGAAAAGTATAAAACTATAAACTAAATTAATTCTGTGTCCGAATCTTGTACTTCTTCTTCAAATTTCTAATTGGAGCTTAAATGTTCATTCTCGTCTTCTTCGTCAGACTCTCCTCGAGACTCAGATTCCTCTTCTACATGATCTGTAAATACTTGTAATATGTATTTAGAATTAATTAAAAATAATCTGTGATTAATTAATTAAGTTGCTACGTATTCTCTGTCCTTTTATACAGAGTCGAAGCCTGGACAATCACGGGCGCATCTGAAGAAAGACTTGCCATTGTTGAGATGTGGTGTTATCGAATAATGTAAAAAATATCATGCACACAACACTTAACACACAGGGAAACATTAAGAAAGATGAAAAAGGCAAAATAAGAAATACTCAACACTATGAAGGAAAGAAAAATGAGCTAAAATAAATATACATTCTCTTCTTCTTCATCAGACTCCCCTCGATACTTAGATTCTTCTACCTGATCTGTAAATAGTTGTAATATGTATTTAGAATTAATGAAAAATTAATTAGTGGTTAATTGATTGAGTTGCTACGTATTCTTACTTATATAACCAATGCTTAATACTTTTCCTTATATAACCAATCACATCACGTTTTTTATTTCTTAGTATATGACCAAAGTAGCTCATGTTTCTTTCCTTCATAGTGTTGAGTATTTCTTTTGCCTTTTTCATCTTTCTTAATGTTTCCGTGTTTGTTACGTATTCGATAACTCCACATCTCAACAACGGTAAGTCTTTCTTCAGATGAGCATGTGATTGTCCAGGCTTCGACTCCGTATAAAAGGACGGAGAATACGTAGCAACTAAACTAATTAATGATACAACTATTTACAGATCATGTAGAAGAGGAATCTGAGTCTCGAGGGGAGTCTGACGAAGAGGAAGATAATGAATATTAAGGCTCAGATGAGGAGTTTGAAGAAGAAGTACAAGACTCGGCCACAGAAATAATTTAGTTTATAGTTTTATACTTTTCTACCTATATATTTATAATAATAAATTTGTCTTTTTCTATCATATTTGAAAAGTCTATTGTAAAATACGTATTATTTTTCTTTAATTAAGAAAAAGTTACTTAAAAAACTATAATATATAATAATTACTCTAACGTTTCGAGAAACAACAACATGGATATGGCCAGGTTATGTGATTTTTCTCCTGCGAACGGACTCGCTCAGCTACAACAGAGGACGCAAACAGCTATCGGTATACGATCTTTCTCACACTGCTGCTGACCTATAGCGCTTTTCATTTATATTCACGCGTAATTTTTTTGATCACCTGACAATTGGAAAATTTCACCAAAAAAAAACCTGTCTTTTTTAGAATATTTATTTTTATTATTAAAAAATACCCTGTCAAATAACAATTGCACCTTCCTGTCCGGAAGGAATGTACATACATAGCTATGCATGTATAGTTGTATATTATATACTTCTTAATAGTATGTACAGATTCAGATGAAATCTTCTGAAGCAGATGCATCCCCTGAAAATAATCCTGGGGCGCCCATGCAAGTATCTTGCAGAGTTAAAATCGCCCTTAAATCGCATGGCCTGTTTATTTTCTTTATATTTGAATATATAAATTTACTTTAAAGTCACGTCAATGATATTTTTTGTAATAACAATTTTTACCCTTTTGTTTAACTTTGGGGGGGATTTTTGGGGAAAATAACCGCTACCCTCCAGCCAGACCGGCATTTTTGTATTAGGCTATCATGGAATAGTCAGCTGAAAAATTTTCAGGTTGCCTAAAATACCTACTCAAAAATGTCTCACAGCTCTTGGACCATTAAGTTTTCTCAACATTACAATATTTGCTCCTCTTAAATTTGGTGCTCCGTCGTCGGTTGTTACACTTACTAGGTGGTTACTGGTTAATTTAAAATTTTTCAAACAGTTCCTGATTAGTTCAAAAATATCGTTTCCATTTGTTGAAATTTCATGTATTTCATTGAGGGAGCCAACAAAATTCTGTGCCGGAAACTCAAATAATTGCCCGGTTATGTTGAAAATTTGCGAAAAACTCACCCGCTGCGAAAGTGTCAATTAATAGCTGCATTATCTATATTTATTTATTAATCTTAGCAATAATTTAAAAAAATCTTTAAATGAAAATAATTTACTTTTTTCCGCGGGCCGCAAAAAAATGTATAAAGGGCCGCATGCGGCCCGCGGGCCGCACTTTGCCCACCCCTGGTCTACAATATATTTATCAATATGTTAGTAGTCTAGTTTTTGAAACTAGAAAATATGAAACTGTACGAAAAATTTCTTACCACAAAAAAACGCCTCTTAATTTTCAAGTTCCATACGCTTGCAGCGTGTAGATGGTTGTCTGTCATTTATTCATAAATCTTCTTCATTTGGCATCAGAATCCTGGATTGATTTTTTCCTGTCTGGCTACGTGCTTCAATTCAGACCTCTTTTGTGCCCTTATATATACCTATATGTGTTACAGCCCAGTACATAAACATAAAATATGGCGATACTATGTAATTTTCAGTGTCAAATAGTCAAAGAGTAAATATTTGATCGAAAAAAATATTGTTAGCAAAAATGTAACATAAAAAAATAAAACAAAAAGTCTATCGACCCAGTAAAAGAAAAGTTGTAGCTCATGAAAAGTTTTTGTTATTCGTTAAATTCCAAATCGAATATTTCAACGTGAAATAACTAAAAAATGAAATACTTTTCGGGGAAAGCTCATTAGAACTTTTTAAAGTGTTTAAAAAAGCTTTATTTCTATTTTTTACAAAAGTTTATAGCATCAAAACTAAGCCAGTTACGCTCAAAATACAGTTAATTCCATTTTTTGATAAAAAAATTGTGAAAATCTCTCACTATTTAGCACCCCAAATGAAACTAATCATTATCGCTTTACAAATTACTTATTTTTTTTTATATGACCTCTAAGTTTCACCGGTCCAAAAGCGCTTATTTTTGAAAGGGTTCTAGTTGAAAGGGCTTGAACGAGTCACTAATCACGAGTATATGCAAATTTTAAACAGCCATATCTTAGACCAAGTTTTGTCTTAAAAATTTTCACTCACAAATAACTTGAAAAGTATTAACATAGATAAAGAAACTCTTCATCATCATCCTGGTGCTACAGCCCTTAGAGGGCCTCGACCTTCTCAAGCGTTCTACGCCATTCTGTTCTGTCCCTTGCCTGCACTTTCCAGTTGCAGATAAAGAAACTCTATAGGACAAAATTTGCTTATAATTAGTCAATTTATACATTTCCGAACTTGTTTTAAACGTATGTTTTTCACCCCAGGAAGGCGTGTCACCCCCGAAGTAAAAACAACCAACGGCATAAGTCCAAATTTGAAGTGACGCTGATAACCGCACGTCCGTCGTGACGCTGATAATTATTTCACTTCAAAACTGTCACTTACTGAGTTACTATACGAATACATCATGCATTATGACGACTTACATTTTTCAGCTTTATTGGTATAGAATAAAAGAGAACAAAAATTACTAACTAATTACATTAGTATGCAGTATTACACTATTATTCTATGAGATAAACAACTTTCTTCGTGCACTACTATCAGCGAATATATCTACAATTTTATTAATTCGGATGGGCAACTTCATTTTCAATACTGCACTGCTTAAAAAACGTATGTACGCGAATAATATAACAACACATTTTTACACATATAAGACGACAAGATGGGGGCCCTGACATATTGGGGTCATGCTGCGGGGCCCTCTGTTACGCTTCTGGATAATTGTATCGAAATACTTAACGTAGGTAAAGAAAAGAGAAAACCCATTTCTAGATTTAGAAATATTGTTCTAAAATTCGGCAAATTGCAATTCTCAAATCTTTTAATAATCACGTACAAAGCATTATAGTTTATTGTCGTCACCATAAAAATTCGGGAGACCGGAAAGGATTAAGTTTCTAGATATGACATGATTCACTTGCCGAATAAGCCTATTTAGAAATTTACGTTTTTAAATTTAAACACACAACGTAAAATAATATAACAATAACAGGTTTTTACGTAATATCAGACGACAAGATGGGGCACCTGATCGATTGCCCCCCGCAAGCTTCATGCTGCGGGGGCCTCTGTTACGCCCCCGATTTTGGTTCTTTTGCCTAATAATTTCGATCTCATCAATCTTTTATTATGTACGATTTCGCTACTCACGGATTTCTGTGCCCAGATTATGTGAAAATATCATCGATGATAATATAGTTGTTTATTACGATATTATTTTCATTGCCAGGTGTTTTTTTGATGGCCAAATACTTGATTTTGTTAATTTTAAGCTCCCTTTTTTGTGCCTTAGGATCAATTTTCTTGAACACTCCCATTATTCTTTGCTTGCTCCTACTAATGATACCTACATCATCTGCATATGCAGTGATTGCAGTGGCGGCTCGTCAGAGGAGGCAAGGGAGGCTCAGCCTCCCCATAAATTTTTTACACACTCTATACTGTTTTGTTTATCATGAATCGCGAAAACAACAATTACTCTCACTATTATACAACGTGTAAATCCCATATTATCACTAATTATCCATACGTACTGAGCATTAGCATTAGAACGCATGATCGCGTCTCAGTTTTATTACATATTATTGTAGGCAGGACCCTGGGTTATCCCGAGATGCATGAACGGAGCCGAGAAGCCCAGCATTCTCCGTTACTAATGCTCCGTGCAGCGCAGCAGGCGTTTAAGGAGACCCGGTCTCCTAACAGTGGCATCTACGGCGGCATCACACGCTGCCCGGAGATACACCAAGGGAGGCAGAGTACTTTCTCAGCTCCGTTGGGTGGTTGGGTGCGTCTCGGGACAACGAATTTTAGGGTCCTGACTAAAAATAATGAAAAATCTAAAAGTGCGAATTTTGTTATGAAATTTGGTATGTGGGGTTATAATAATATTTGGAACAACTTGCTCAAATAACTTTTTCCGATATCTCTAACTCAAAGCAAAATATCGGTAATTTATCGTGTTTTTGAATTCTCAGTAGGCCGCGTTTAGAATTAAAAAAATTCAGTTGAGTACCTTAAAAAATTTGAAGCTTCATTATGTATGGACTGCAAAACTTCAAATATGTAGGTATTTATTTTGATATGCATAGGTATCTTTTACTTTTTACTTTTACTATTAGACTAACTATTTTTAAAATGATGATATCATGAAATTATGAATTAGGATGATATTATGAAATGTAAATAAAAAATGGTCAAAAGATGGGGCCTTAAATTACATTTTTTGGCGCATTTTTTTGCTAGTACAAATTTGTCTAGATATTTTACAGTTAGGTATAGCCTCCCCTATTGTAAAAATCACGAGCCGCCACTGAGTGATTGGTACTGATTTGTTCATAATAGGGCTTTTCATCGATTGTCATTTGTTTCGAGCTTCTGTCATGTGTTACATAATATTAATATATCTACGTCATACGTCTTTGGTTTGTATCATTGGTTATATCAATAACGTATGACGTAGATATATTAATATTTTGTGACACATGACAGGAGCTCGAAACAAATGAATGTGAATGAAAAGCCCTATTATCAATTGCTAAGTGTAAAAATTTCACCTGCATTTAGAATTCCGCACTAAAGTCTTATTATTTCGTAGCCCCAAATACTGCTTTCTCCATTCTTCTTCTTTCTGCCTTACCCATTAAAGTCAATCTTAATATCTCTTTATCACCTCTAATGATATGTTTCAAATAGAAAACTTGCTTTTTAACTATTTAGAATGGGAAAATTTAGAAAACTTGCGTTGTAACAAGTTCTGCTCAGCTTTGTAACAGATTCGGTTTCAGCTCTTTTTAACATTTTATTGTTCATATTGATCAACCCATGAGATAGTAGTATAAGGCAATATCCACATTTTGAATGCCTTTATGGGGCTCATTAATTTTCATTTAAAAGGCCAAGTTTCAGTGCCGTATGTTATTATGATCCATTTGTATATATTTACATTATACGAAGTCTTAATCTTAGGGAAACCTTCCTCCAGCAAGTATTTTTGGAATCTAACCATTGTAGATCTCTCTATGGCTGTTTTAATATTGGGTCTATTGAATAAAAATAAGTATTTGCTTTTACTTACAAGTATTTAAGTATTTACTTAATACTAATTGAATAAAGTCATGTCTTTAATGCTTTATTCAATTACTATTAAGTAAATACTTAAATACGAGGAAGTAAAAGCAAATACTTCTTTTTATTCAATAGACCCTTTATTCTTGCACCACTATCTAGTTTTCCATTTATAATGCGTCCAACATATTTGATTTTTCCAAAGATTTGATATCTACTAATATTTGGGCCTGGTTTTGTCCTTGTCTGCTATCCATTATAAACTTTGTTTTATCAATATTAATTCTTAGGCCAAATACTTTTCCTATTCTGTCAACGTCATTAAGAAATTATTGTAAATCCTCTAACTTATATGCGATTATAACAGTTGTATCGTTATAATGTATGTTGATAGATGTTCTGTTTATTCAGATGTCTTTTGCTTCAAGCTCCAAGTAGACGAGTATCAATAATTTGCCTTCCTAGCCATACGAGACATGTTGGAGAAGTACGAAGACATCTTAGACGTAAAACTCAAACAACCTAACACACGAGATCTGATGGTGGAAATCAGGCTGATGGTCAAATCATCTTATTCTTCTTAGTCTTTTTCTTGCAAGGCATGGTCTTGTTCGTATGATGTTGATGTCCAGCTGATGTTGGGAGTCTTTCTAGTGGTCGTTTTGTATTGGGTTTATGTGTTTTTCCCCATTTCGCGATGCTTCCTGGGTCCATTCTGTCGACACTTGCACTGTCCTAGTTATGTCCATCTTACCACATATTAACAAGGAAACAAGGAAATATACAGTTCTAAAGCCAGCATAAACATACCAATAATATATTCGCAAGAAACATATCAACACCAAACTCTTCCTCGGATCTCTTCCAACGTAATTCCCTCTCTCATGTAATTCTTCGCATCTTATGATGATTTTACACCTGCCCACGACCGTTGTTCTCTTCAACTTTTCTTGACGTATTGGGAATTGGAATTGGAATTACCAGAAGTAGGATTAGTTGGATAGTTACCCCTTGCTTTCCCAAATATGATTCCAGTCGCTCCTGATATTGAGTACTGCCTTCGGTTCCAGGTTCCAGGTCGACTCTGAGACAGACGCTGCTGTGCTTCTCTACTAGGCCATATACTAGTCATATCCCTGGGCAGGATTTCACTTTATACTTCATAATAACATGCCCAAATGTAAAAAAATGCCGAATGTTTAAAATACTTCTAAAAACTGGCGCATCTTCTTCTTCTACGCTGTCACCACTGTTGTGATCATCATTCATATCTCTAACCAGGGTCACGTGTTTATACCTCATGACAACATGTTCAAATTAAAAAAAAAAACGCTTAAAGAAGCCCAGTGAATAATAACCCAGATTTAAGGCAGAAGTATTTATGTGTTACAATAAAATATCATTAAACAATAAATGTAAACATAAAAATACTCACTCAAACCTGAAATAAAAGATAAAAAGTGTAGAAAGAAAAAAATATAAAATAAATGAATAGCCAAGTGGTAAGCATTACTTGAAATTAGAATTTGTTTTCAAGTTTTCTTATACATAATTTTCTTATTCTTCTTTATGAGCCATAACGTTTTTCATCGTTTCTTCTTCATGTGCAACAGTTGCACCAGTTTCCTCTGGTAACGTACATTTTCTTCTAAATCATGAACTCATTACCCATAATAAATTATAAAACCTTCAGTTATAATTCGTGGGTTCCCCTTACCGATCCTTATAAACTTTATTGTGTCATTTTCGTTCCTTGAGACGTTGAGGTATCGTACTTTAAGAAGTATTCATTGCATCAGTACCTGTTTTGAATACCCACAGAGAATAACATAACATTTTTAATTCATATTTAATGAAAGCTACGCCCACTAAATGTTATAAACAGCTATAAAGTAAAGTTGGCTTTTCGGTGATATGATCTTGCACGTGAAATGTACCTAGCACTCCTAGCAGGGTCATTGTCTACCGTGATTGTCTACATTATCTTCACTTCACTTCACAGAAAAAGAAAGGATCCCTCGAGGAAACTAAACTGTGAAATAAATTTGGGTCGATTGCTTTAATATGAGACGTTAATAACTACAAGAATAAATATAAAATATACATACATACATACATATCCACAAACATTTTCCCCTTTTTAAATAAAAATTGGGTCCTAATATTTCTGAGCTCGGTAACTTTTGAATGGTATAACCGATTTTCAAAATTAAACATGCGTTGGAAAGTTAATGATCAGTACTATTAGAAGCCGCAAAGATCGGACTTAAATTTTTGAAATTTTTGAGAGTTTTGGGGACGAGAACGAAAAACAGACCCTAAATGGGAAGGGCCGTAAAATCCACACCCTTGGACCCAAATGGAGAGATGACATATGGATGGGCGAGTCTTTTCCTAAACTTTAAGATGGGATTTGGCCCAATTTTCAATTCAGTCAGATTTAGAAAATCGAAAATTTCGTGTATATATGTATAGTGTCGCAAAATGTTTAACAAAATGATAAACCAGATCATTGAAAATTACATGTAAGTTAAGATGAATTAATACGATTTTGTATAAATAATACGCTCCTCCAAAAAGTTTCCCATTATCCAAAAAATAATCAACAATCCTAGCAACATGAACGCTAACGGAGTTTTATTATCAATCTTCTTATGGTGGTTTTCTGTGTAGGCACCCATCGTAATCAGCATTCAACATTGAATCGTTTTATTATTAACAACATTGCGCATAATTATGATATCCGAATCCACTAATGGATGATGTTCGTCCATTGGCGAATATCGGCGCAGCCATGACATTTTTATATCATAGACCTCTCTCATCCTTATTTTAATTATTCAGTCTTTTTACTTGTTAAATCAAAAAGTTCTTTATCTTTGCCGGCTTTTGACTTTGTTAAGTACTACATAAGATTTCCTTATTTCTGACTCTGTCTAACCATGATATTCTACTCATTAGATTTCAAAAGCTTTAAGTTTGTTAACGAATCTGGCGCGTAACGTCCATGCTTCAATTCTATATAGTGAAACAGACAAATTTTAATTAAGCATCCTGTATTTCAAAATGATATCCAATATGAGATCTGTTAGAAGCTGGCAAAGTTTTAATAAAGCTGCCTCGCTTGCTCTACGCTGCTCTTTATATCAGTTCCAGGGTCTAACTATTGCTTAGCAGACAACTCAAGTATTTGACTTGCTCATTTTTTTCTCTACCTGCGTATATCTTTGTAGTTTAAACTCTATTTTTATTTAAACTCCATCACTTGTTCTATTATCTGACCTTCCAGCTCCAATTTACATCTTATTGGACTGTTATAACCATGCATTTTGTCTTTTTTGAGGAAATTAACATGTTAAAATTTTCTGGCGGTTATGTTAAATTTGTGCAGCATACGTTGTAAATCATCTTCACTTTGCAGCTATATAACAATTTTGCAGTTTTTTTAACAGTGATAGTTTATTATTCAAGTATTTCACAATTATACCATCGATCCAATTATCGATTATTGAGATTAAAAAAAGACACTGTGACAGATCTATGTTCAACAGTGAACACATCAGACATTGATAATGATGAGACGGAACACCGCAAGACTTTATTTTACTTTTATTGCATTCAACAACGCAGTAAAAGGCAACAATATTTGATTAACTAAGATATTATGAAAAGTCACACTCGTTGTTACGCCACAGCAATTTCTTAAAAAAACGCTCGCGTTCCATCAACGCCATAAACGCTGATCTCTCACCCGCGACAGGTTTATCTTCATAAATCCAAAAACAAACGATTTGAGCCGTTTCCTAGAAGCAACGTTTTCCCAAAGGAGGAAATGTGTAATGTAAATTTATTTTGTCACACGAGAATCCAAAAACAAACAAGTTCCGCTGATAATTAACCGAAAACGAGTGTGTATGTGTGTCATCTGCTGCCGTAATTGTTACAGTTTGATTAGGGATTTGATGTAGATGTGAAATGATGGATTATAATACGGACAAATTTGGCGAAAAAATGTTCACTTGTCTAGATATCCCTTTTTTTTATTTCCTATCTACTTATTTCTCTACACATACCTATAGGTAAGTAACAGGAAATATCTACACATACCTACATGTTTCAATAGTGTGTGATTGTCAAGGATTGTAGGTTTTTACGACTAGTGTTTAGAAACGAATTATTGGATTCCAAAGAAACTATCCTTTAAATGTTAGGATATAAAGAACGGTTTCGGCATTTACAATTTGTACGCCATCATCAGGCCCTTCAGAAACTGAACAAAGTTAAAAAATTAATGAAATTGTGTGTTAAAATACAGTTGCCCTAGGTTAAGTTTTAGGTTTAAGTTTAACACAAGGTAATAGAACACAGAAGGTGCCAAAAAGGTGTTCGAAGAGACCTTTTCTATTCTAGTGTCTCTTCGAACACCTTTGTGCCACCTTCTCTGTTCTATTACCTTTTGTTAAACTTAAACCTAAAACATTTGAGTTTTCTTTGTAAATAAACTCAAATTAGAGGAATTTTTAAAATTCTTAAAAATCGAAAAGAAATAAGATGTAGTAGTACACAGATTGCTTTCCTCATCAAAAATTCCCAAACTCCTGTTATGTCCATCTCCTTTGTGTGCGTTCGAGAATCTGTTATGTGTTATTTATCGACTTTAAAACAAAAAAATATTTCAAAAACCTTTTTTAACTTTACAAAGAAACCATATAATTCAGCTCAACCAGGTAACTTTTTCAAAGATCTTTTGAGATTAATTTTCAATCTAATCAACTATTTATTACATTCAACAGATATTAACATAAATGAATGATTTTTTCATATTTGCCTTTTTCTACCTTTTTCTAACTTTTTTAGTAATATCTCATAAAATCTCATTGCTGCACAAATAATCATAACTTTATATTACTATAAATTTAATTTCATGTACATTACCTTTACACTTGACTTTAATTCTGAATTATTTATTAATGATTTTATTGTTTGACACTTTGAATATTAAAAAATTTTAGCAAAATTTTTGCCTAATTACTATTGTTCAACTTAATTTCAATATCTCCAACAAATCAAATTTAAACATTTTCACAATCACACCACAACTAATACACAACTGACCAATTCTGGTTTAGGAAAATTGCACAACCAATCTTACATCTATTAGTTTTTGAACATCCAGAACAACATCTAATAATCCCAAATAAATTAAAATATACACTATTATTTAAAAATATAAAAATAACATCACTTTATATATAACTAACAATTTTTTGGTTTCACGGTTTAATGTCGTGTTTCCTTACTAATCCCCTCAAGATCCTGCCAATTATTTTGGTTTTGTTAATGCATTACATTCAAATCTGTCCCTCTACCATCTCTCCCTTTAGCATAATATAGAGAAAAAGTATGATATTGAATACTACTATATTCTTCCCTTATACCGGAAACATTTAATTTTACTTTTACCGTGACCTGAAGATGCTGTGAATATTGTAGACAGCGAAACCGGTCGTCAGTTGTAAAATAAATTGTTTGTGAGAACGTCTCTCTTTTCTTTACTACAATAGTATGGACTCACACATGCAACCCATTCATTTTTTTTAAACCTAAAACTTAACCTAGGGCAACTGCATTTTAACACAGCTTCATTAATTTTTTAGCTTTGTTCAGTTTCTGAAGGGCCTGATGATGCCGTACAAATTGTAAACGCCGAAACCTGTCACGCACAAACTGTTGTAAATAAAACCTTCAATATGATTATGAGCATTAGACTCGTTATATCCTAACATTTACACAATGTGCTCATACCAGCAACTAGTTCATCACTTGAAAACTATCCTTTGTTTTCTTTCCGTATCCAATACAGGGCTTATATCTTTTATTTTTATCCCAAATAAATTACATTTTCCCTAGTGGTGGGATACGGGCAATACATTGCCTTACACGCCAGTCCTTACAGTAGATACTTTTGCACTTTGGCTGTATTGGTGATGTGTAGGCTATATCATGCAGGACATGATCCATACTGATAGAAAAAATATTCATGCGCCAAATGTTCGAAAATCTTTTCAGATCACAATAATAACAAGAACAATAAACATTTACGATCATTATGATCTTTATCTTATCTGCCAGTACCTCTCGGCTCTTCTTCATTTTTCTGAGGACCTCCTCACTTGTGACTTGGTTAGTCCAACGGGATTTCAAGCATTCTCCGATATAGCCACATCTCAAATGCTTCCAAGGTTTAGTCCAGCTTCCCAGGTTCAGTCCAGTTTCCAAGTTTTAGTTCAAGGTCCATGATTCAACAACATAAAAAAGGACAGAGAAGATGTTGAATCGTAGCTTTTATACCAAGAAAGAGGATTTGGCTTTTGAAGAATGTCCTCATCTGGATCTGGATATCTAGAATGCCTTTCCAGTTTCGTGCAAAGTTTCTATAAATATTCTTTCAGAGTAGATATTAAAGATTAGAGGAGAGAAAATACAGCCTTGCCTCACTCCATGCATGATTTTCACATATTCGGCGTGTTCTTGCTTGAGATTTGAGGTCTGATGTGTAGTAAAGGTTTCTAATTATTTTCAGGTCTTGGTTGTTAATTCCTGCTTCTTTTAGTATTTGCATCATCTTGGTGTGCTTTCATAGTTTGCAAACGCTTTCTCGTTCAACTTGTAATAAACTAGATGTGCATATATGTCGCAATTGACGTATCTGCATCTCTGGAATAAGACTTATATTGAGAACAAAGCCTTTCTCGTACCAACAGCATTTATAAACCCGAACTGGTTGGAGGAAATTTGATTTTCACCCAACGTGTAAATTCTCTTATTTTTAGGAGATGTATCATGGTGCTTATCGTACGGTATTCTTCGCATTTTTGGCTCCCGGTGTTTTAGAAGTGCAATAAACTCGAACTTCAGCCATTCTGTTGGTATTTCTCCAGAGTTGTATGTGTTGTTGAGTACCTTTGCGAATATTGCTATTGATCCGCTGTCAATTACTTTGAGTAGTTATGCTTGTGCTTATATATTATTGGGGGGGCCTGCTGCTTTGTCATTCTTTAGCTGTGTTTTTCTTCTTCTTGTTAAAGTGCCTATCCATTCCAGATGTTGGCGATCATCATGGCTATCTTGACTTTGTTTACCGCAGCGCGGAACAGTTCAGTGGTAGCCGTGTTATATCACTTTCGTAAATTTTGAAGCCAGGAAATGCGTCTTCTTCCCGGTCCTGTTTTACCATTTACCTTCCCTTGGAGAATCAGTTGGAGAAGGCCGTAACGTTCTTGATTTGTCATTACATGTCCTAGATATTCTAATTTTTTTGTTTTGATGGTTATGAGAATTTCACTTCACACTCTTTTCCTATTCTACGCAGGACTTCCACATTAGTAATTCGGTCAACCCAGGATATAGCTGTGTTATTTCAGAATAAACTAATATTCTTGGTTCATTATTTACCTCTTCTTCTAGCTCAAATATGTTATGTCTTTGGTCTTCAAA
Organism: Diabrotica virgifera virgifera; assembly: GCF_917563875.1. Taxonomy (NCBI): domain Eukaryota; kingdom Metazoa; phylum Arthropoda; class Insecta; order Coleoptera; family Chrysomelidae; genus Diabrotica; species Diabrotica virgifera. The sequence continues at coordinate 291,198,232 of NC_065443.1, forward strand.
TAGTTTCTCTAGGTATTTTCTTCAAGTTCTTATTTTACTCTGTCTGTCCAAGATAATGTTTCCATCAGAATCAGTTAGACTTCCTTTCTGTTTCCGTCTTTGTCCATCCGTGAGTCCTTTAATTTTCCTTTCTTTTAAGTAATAAATATATAAATATAATAGACTGTTTTCAATCTAATAGCACATAAACAACACCAAAAAATGTTGTTCCACATTCTACCAGACTGAAAACAATGGGAACCTTCTCTGGTAACACCTCCGAGGCTTCTACAATTTGCAAGCCATAACGAATGCTGAGGCTAAGGAAGATGAGGGAATTTTACAATTTATAATTCACGTCCCATCTGCTCAGCGTGGTAAAGTTCCAACGAGAATGGTTCCCTTCGTACTCCAATCTCCAATCAGAGTAAACATGTAAATAAAAAATGAATACCCATTTTCAATTTCGTTGCAACACGAAACTAGAGCCGCATCATTATTCCAGTTCAATCAGAGAGTGCAGCAAGCACCTCTACCGGTTTCGAAACTTATTAGTCTCTCATTAGGAGGCGCATATGCTGCTCTCTTTGACCCAACTATAGGACAAACCCCGGCGTGCAATCACAGATTGCAACGAACGAAATGACAGGGATGCCCTAGCAGCAACTACTAGCAAAAGACTAAGTTTTCAATCTAATAGCACATAAAGCAACACCAAAAAATGTTGTTCTACATTCTACCAGACTGAAAACAATGGGAACCTTCTCTGGTAACACCTCCGAGGCGTCTACAGTTTGCAAGCCATCAATGCCATTTCGTTCGTTGCAGTCCGTGACTGCACGCCAGGGTTTGTCCTAATTGGGTCAGAGAGAGCAGAATATGTGATATGTGCCTCCTGATGAGAAAATAATAAGTTTCGAAACGGGTAGAGGTGCTTGCTGCACTCTCTGATTGAACTGGAATAATGATGCGCCTGTAGTTTCGTGTTGCAACGAAATTGAAAGTGGTTATTCATTTTTTATTAATAAATACATTTTTGAATATATAATTTAATACAGATACATATACCTACTAATTTTTTTGAATAACTTATATTCCTGCATTATAACAATGTTAGATAGGTACACTATCAAAAATCCTGTGGCTGGGCGTTAAAACTTTTTTTTATATATAATTAGGATGTCAATTTCCGCGTCTGGTATACTACGAAATTTATGTATTTTTTATTGATGAAATGACCTATTTCTGATGGATTTTATGGTCCATGTTTTAACAGAGAGTGACAACTACATAAACTAGAAACTATTAATTAACGACTACAACAAGAAACCAGTTAAGAATGAGGAAATGTTGATGTAATGCCGTATCGAATTTATTTGCTAGTTGTTTTTATGCCTTCATTCCAATAAAGAGCTGTTGTTCCGCGAAAAAGAATTAATACATAGTTAGTTAAATACATGCCCTTAGGGAGGATTGTAAATTAATAGACAATACATTTAGACATTCGTGTCCAAGGTATCATTACTTTCTCTTCTTGGATAACAAAAGGAATTTCTTCATAATTTACATTTGCTTTTATTTGCCTTCTGTTCCCTAGTTTTACCACTGTTAAATACGGATCATTGTTCTTTGTGTATACTTAAACGCTTTAATTCCCTTTACTGTAACCACATATAGCTTCCAGAACTCTTATTTGCACAACCAAAAGAGAAAGCATAGTAACACGAAAAAATCCAAAATTCCGGATACAAACCATCATTTGCCAGTTTACTCTCCATAAAAAACTGCCATCTCTAGTCCGATCAGTCAAAGACATCTTCCCAAATGAGCAACACGGAGTTTATGAAATTCCCTGTTCAGACTGCCCCCGATCTTACGTAGGCCAAACCAACTGTAGAATCCAAAATAGCATTTATGAACATTCCATATCTGTTCGCAATTCCGATTAGTTTCAGCTCTAGGCCAACACCATCTTCATACAGGTCACAAAAGACTTTGAACACTCCAAAGCCATAGCCGCATTAGCTTCTATAAACCAAGAATTATCTGAGAAACCATAGAGATTGAAAATCGGCCAAATTTTCTAAATAAAAGAGATGATGGCATCCGGTTGCCTTCGATATGGAGATCTCTACTATAGAAAACATAACTAAAAACTATAACTAGTACGAAAAACATATTTCCGCATTGACATTTTTTGTATTTAAATTTTGCTATTTATATGAGAACAACTTTGGGCTGGGCAGGTCACCTTATAAGAATGGACAATGACAGAACACGTAGTAGAACGCCTAGCAGACACATGGTGGGACGTCGGCCAGTAGGAAGACCGAGGAAGAGGTGGATAGACGAAGTGAGAACCAATGCTAAAGAGGAGAGCAGCCAGGGACAGAGGCGGATGCTGGGAGAGGCCAGATCCCAACTTGGGGTGTAGCGCCATAAGAGAGAGGGAACAACTTTAAACTTGTATAAGAAAAGAATTCATAAAATTGGTAAACATCTTTGTATCTTTAGTAATGATGCAGGCCCAAGTAGCACCATTTTAGTTTTATTTAAGGTTTATAAAGGTTTTATTATGGTAAATAAAAAGATAATGGTTTTAAAGTTAGCTTGTAGATGTACTGCCAGAACTTTAACACTGTTAAGCATTTGTCACTAGTTGTAAAGAATCTAATAAGAGTATGAAAAAAGACTAATTAATCTTAATAGATAATTTGTCTTATTGTAGTTTTAAAATGGTTTATTCTCAATTCACTTTAAAACTGATCAGTTTTATAAAGAACTTCCGGACTGTTTGGTTTTATTAGATTCTAGTTTGTGACCTTTTAGTTTTATTGCAGTTTTAAAGATTCTCCTAATATGACTAATAAAACCTATTATTAAAACTACTTGATCTCAAGACTATTATGTCAGTAAAACATATGCCTTAAAACTATTTTTTTAGTTTTCTTTAAAGTTGCTTTCTTAAAAGCAATTAGTAGGCTATATTAAAACTAAACACTCTTAACTGAATCAATTTGGTTATCGTAAAGACTAAATTATGCTTCTTGTTCGAAACAATAAAATTAAACTTATCCCCTCTTCTTTCATGACCAAAAGGGTCGGCCATTTGTTTTAGAGCGAAACAGGGGTGTAAATTTAATTTTTTTTTATTTTTATTTGTTAATCGCCAAAAGTCAGACATTTTAGGGCGCGTGAGTTATTTATACCTATTTTTGTTAACCATTATTAATAAAGTTATGTGCGCAAGTGTTTTTCTACCTTGACAGTCCGAAATAGCCAAGTACTGTTTATTATTTTATGGTTACAAATACGTATATCTACCTATCATAAAACATGTAAACATTTTTTGGCCTATATGTAGTATATGGGATTAAATAATCATTTAATATGGTAAATTGTCTTTAAATGTGTCCATTTAAGAAACCTTTTTAAGTTTGCTATAAAACTGCCTGCACTTAAAGTGTCTTTTAACATGGTTTTAAAAGCACCTTCACAGCATAAATAAATAATCACCTTCAAAGCCATAAATAACCAGTTGCTTAAGAAAACAAAGTTTTTTTTTTGGTTTTATTGACCTCTTTCAGAGTGGGCCCTTTTATGCGAAAACCATTTTATTGCAACCTTGGTTTACTTAAAAACCAAATGGTTTTAATTTTAGTTTTATTCTACAGTTTTAAAGCATCCTTAAAAGACTTAATAAACCCGTTCAGTGCTACTTGGGGAGTTTTTAATCTGTTTATTTTTGCAAAAATGGCCCACGCACTTTATTTTGATTTTTGCTCTCAATTGATTTTAGTGGAGGTTATGAAGTTTGGTAGCTTGTGATTTGAAAATTATTAAACGATGGTTTACTCTTATTATATATTTCATAAAAACTCTCACCTGCACGTTCAATTACATTCGCAACCTCCTTTGCATTATACAAACATCTTAGTACTTATTAACAACTATTTTTATCCACGAACAAAATGTCAATGAATTGTAAGTCCAATAGTGATTACGTTATGTAAAATTCGTCTTTTGTTTATTCATATTTACATAGAAGGGTTAGGCCTGAAGACAGACAGGTGGAATGGAAGTTTCAAAATGGCCATAAATAAATCTTGATAGATATTACATACGAAAGTGTCAAATGAAAAACGCATAATATATGCTTAATTAATATTTATGAAACAGTGATTCATCGAGTAGGTGAGATTTCCTCACACATAGTTGTATTATAAAGTCAGTGGTTAACTGTATATTATATTTTATAAGAGGATATGTTTGCTAACAACTGAAGATGAAAAAATGTATAAAAATACAAGAGAACTATAACCACGTATTCCTGACATGACATTACTCAGTACAAAGCATCCAAGTGAAAAAAGGTAAAATTAACTGGGAAAAGATAATCCTCCTTGGATATACAGGGTGTATATATGGAAAAGTAACATACGTTAATTGTAATAAAAGAGGACACTTCAGTCCAGGAACCAAAGATTTTCAGCTCGCAATTTTTACAGAATGAATCGATTTGCTTGAAAATTTAAGAATAAGTAGTGAATAGTCCAAGGATCAAAATCTATATGATGCCAAAAGGCGCTTTTACCAAGGGGGTGGTTGCCACCCCACCTTGAGGGTGGAAATTTTTTATTATATTTTGACCGCAAAAATTGATAAAACTTTCATTTTAAGCAAAAAATGTTCTATACATTTTTTTGATAAAATTAATATTTTTCGATTTATTCGCTATCCAAAGTGATAGTTTTATATCGAAAAAATCAATGTTTTTCGATATTTTACTTATAGGTCTGGATCCCGCGTATGAAAAAAAAGTTGATTAATAGCAAGCTGAAAATTTGGTAATAGCTTAAGGGTGTCTAGTCGAATAAACTTTGATATATGTGAACACTGGAACAGGGGCAGTTTTAATTTTGGAACAGGTTAAAAATTTGGAACGGTCACAGCACGAAAACGGCACATTTATTTTGTCCGACAGAACAGACTTAAACTCTTCGAACAGAGATTAAACTCTCATGCAAAAATCAGACTGCTATTTATCACCAAATGGGCGTTTTAATGAGTGGAACATGTAGAATATGTCAAATGACAGGAATTGTGACAGGTAATAAATAGCAGTCTGATTTTTTCACGAGAGTTTAATCTCTGTTCGGAGAGTTTAAGTCTGTTCTGTCGGACAAAATAAATGTGCCGTTTTCGTGCTGTGACCGTTCCAAATTTTTAACCTGTTCCACATTTAAAACTTCCCCTGTTCCAATGTTCCCATATATCAAAGTTTGTCCGACTAGACACCCTTAAGCTATTAACAAATTTTCAGCTTGCTATTAATCAACTTTTTTTTCATACGCGGGATCCAGACCTATTATTTACGATTCACTCAATTTTTGCCGTAGAACATTTTTTTTAAACCATGCTCTTGGGATTTAAATAAGCTAGAATTTCATATTTAAACGTTTTTTTCTACGAGCGTGCAAAAATGTCTACTTTCGCGCACGCGTTTTAGTTTAGAAAGTTTCAGTTTTCCGCACGCGTTTTACTTTTCCGCACGCGTGTAGATATTATAATATGGCCTTAAAATAATTATAATACATGCAATAAACTAATATTTAGATATTATTTACTATTTTATTTCAAACGTATCTTATTGTGTTCCTGTTTTAATGAAATTAACGCGACAATTCGATGAAATAAAATTATTTTGACATAATATTCGAAAGTCAAATCGGTAGACAATAACAGTCGTTTTGAATCATCGTCATCAAAACCAAGATCGTCGTCATGCTAACTAATTATATTGAAAGTTTGGTTTTGACAACCTTGCCAAAGAATTAATTTGTGTATGTATTTTCATATTAATTAAATTGATTGATTAAGATTTGGTCATTTTTTAAAGGCTTGTAGAAAAAATATTGTTCCTAACTCTTGCAGAAAGTCTCTTTTCCGCACTCGACTGCTTGCCGAACTCCCGCTTCGCGTCGTTCGGCAAACTGCAGTCGCGTGCGGAAAAGTATGACTTTCTGCCCTTGTTAGGAAAATAACTATTTCGTATCTCTGATGCTAATCTTTCTATTCTGAAGAAAATGGCATTTTTTACCAAAATTTTTTTAAAACTAATCATTCTAAGCCAGTCAAACTTCTGGAATCTATTACTAATACATAAATAAAGAAGTATGAATAAGACCAATGACTAAAACCACCTCTAACTTACATTATTAAGCTTCCAATTGAATTTTTACTCTTTTTTTTTCAAAAAAATATATTGATTTTTGACCGTAACTTTTTTACTTTTCATCCTAGAAAGTTTGTTAAAAAAGAATTTTGTAGATCTCTACAAGATCTATAAGGCTATTAATATTAAATCCTTTTAAAATCCTAAGTCGCAAAAAGATGTGACTGTAAAAGGGTTGGTAAAGATGGTTTTTGCATGTTATTACAAATTTTAATTGCCAGAAGCTCACTCAGTTTTTTTCATAGAAAAAAATTTTGCTAACCCCTTTCTTGTGAATTAAATAAACTACAATTTTCGATTTACATATTTTTCGTATCTCTGATGCTAATCTTTCTATTCTGAAGAAAAAGGCATTTTTTACCAAACTACAAAAATTCGTTATTCGATTTTAACTCCATTTTTTTTAAATTAATCATTCTCGCTCAAACCTCTAGAACCTATTAACAATACATAAATATAGAAGACCAAATAAGGTCAATGACTAATTTTAATTAGGGTTGTAAGTAGGGGGAAGTTTCCGATCACTTTTTCGCTGAAAAAAATAGGGACTGAAGGCCCCGTCTCACCATCAAATAATTGACAGTTAATTTGATCAAACTTGACAGTCAAACTTGACTAGTGACACAAACTATACATACTAACTGTCACTTTGTGTCACTAACTGTCAAGTTTGATCAAACTAACTGTCAATTATTTGATGGTGAGACGGGGCCTTGACATTCTTTTCATAATAAGTCACTTTGATTTTTGAGCTGGAGACTTTTTTTATTTCTTTAGATAGATATTTTTAAATACTTTAAATTAGTTTGAACAAGTTATCCTCGAAAAATGCACAGTTTTCCCGTCTTTTGAGTTTGAAACTACAATATTTAGCATTTGACGAAGCAGAGCTAACATATAATAAAGTATAGCTCGATTACTATTGGTCTTAAAGAAAATAAGAAAAAACAGTTTTGTTTATTTTTTCAAAAGGTACATTTTTGTTAAGCCAAGTTGTTTTGATAAAACGAAAACTTTTGAGTTATTAGCAGAAAACTGATTAAAAACATTGATTTTTTCGATATAAAACTAACACTTTTGATAGCGAATAAATCAATAATTATTAATTTTATCAAAAAAATGTATAGAACGTTTTTTGCTTAGAATGAATGTTTTTACGAACTTTTGCGATTGAAATAAAATAAAAAATTTCCACCCCCGAGATGGGGTGGCAACCACCCCCATGGTAAAAGCGCCTTTCGGCCTCATATAGATTTTGATCCTTGGACTATCTACTACTTATTCTCAAATTTTCAAGCAAATCGACCTGTTCTGTAAAAATTGCGAGGTTTTGTCCTATTTTAAGCTTCATTACTTGGACTACTTAGGCGACCTCCAAATCTCATACTACTTAGTGGTTGGATCCCATACTTAAATTTGGTTCACAACTTTTTAACCACACTGTATATTTTCTCTATGTTTGGTTCCTGTCATGGACACCGCTCACTAAGTTAATGAAATTTGAAAACATTAAGGAATATTCATTGTACTTTTCGGATTATAGCTTCTATAACTGTAACTCCGGACATATTTCAAAAATTACGAAGTTTTTGGTGGTAGTCATTTTGAATAATTACTTTAGTTTTGAATACCTAATGATTTTTCTGCAAATTTTCACTGTTTTTTTTTAATACTTCGTTGATTAAAGTCATGTATCTTTTGTAGACTCTTTATTAATAATTCATTAATAATTAAAGATGAATATTTGTGATGAATTATTTATCGCACATTTGCGATGAATAGTAAAAACACTGGAGAATGTTAACATTTTTCCAATTTAGATTAAATAATGGTATTAATTAAAATTAAGTCGCATTTAATTTTTTTCCACTTCGAGTTCTCGCCATTCACATAATTTCGGAATTCAAGTTAGGATACAATTAGCGTCTCTTTGTAAAGACAATGAAGTCGACTTTACTAAGTAACAACATTTTACTGAACACACATACACTCCACATTACACTATGATCTGATTGCGAAATCAACTGTACCAGTACCAGTTGTCTCTTAGTTGTCGAGGCATATACACAGTAATTTTAATGTTGTTCTGAAGCTATTTCCTTGTGGCATTTTTATAATTAAGTATTTAGTTGGGAAATAAGCCACAATTAAATTGAAAAAATATGTTGTTGCTTAGTAAAAAAATTCTTCTAATAATTTATTTATTCTGACTCATTTATATCGGCAATTCACATAATATTATACATTTTAAAGTAAAAGTCTTTAAAATGATATTCCCAATATTATGAGTTACGTTCCTGGGACGACTTTACTGAAAGATAGTTCATTCGATTATATGAAATCAACCCCAACTCAAGAATGTCCGCCACAAAAAAAATCATAGCACGTGATCTGTCTTTAAAAAGACAACCAAATGCAACGGTGACAGTAAAATTTTCGCGTTAGAGATTTCATAGTAAATTAACTAAATAGTTAATTATATACACAGTAAGTTCACTATGGCCCGGTTGTTCAAACGCTAATCAAGAAGTTGATTATAATTAAGTCCCCTTAACAACCCACGGTCAAAAAAAAATAAATAAAAAAAATAAAAAAAAACTTCATTTTTTTGTTAATTGTCATTTTTGACCTGGGGTCATTCCCCCCCCCCCACCTTGGTCATCCGTGTAACAAAAAAAGGTTGGTCGTCGGAAAGTTAAAATAGATCTTTCATTTTCAATAATCTAATTTTTTCTTCAAAATTATACAAGGAGAATTAATTTTCAAGTGGTTACACGCTGATTACGCAGCGAGACTCATCCATGTTAACTGCACGCACACGCACCCTTTTTATAGGTATTGTAACCAAATTTAAATCTGGTAACACGGCTACTGATATACACAGCGCGCTTACGGGCTTACGCCGTCGGTCCTTCAAAATTTTCAGACACTAGCCGGTCCCGAGCGATAGCGAGGATATAACCATTGTAACCACAAATGAGATTAGTAACAGAGTTTAATAAAGTGCAATTGAGTCACATAAACTCGCCAATATTTTCATGTGTCTACGAGTAGTTGGCTATTTACTGAATTAGGTATTATTAACACATAATATAATAATATATTTCTATTGGTAAAAATATTGGTAAATGGAATTACAGTTGAGTCCGGGAATCTTTACCCGTGCGTCATCATTTAAAGCATACGAAATAAGTCGATGATGAGTAGGAAATTAACATTTACTAAACGCAACAGCAAGTGACAGTAAGTGACTTGTTGCGTTTAGTAAATTTCAATTTCCGACTTATCATAGCCTTATTTCGTATGCTTTAAATGATGACGCACGGGTAAAGATTCCCGGACTCAACTGTATTCATAAAATATTTATTTGCAAGATTTTTAACTGTTACCAATGGTAACAGTGGTTACATGGACGCTTCGCCAGTGGCAGAGTACCAGTTTTCTCCCCCCATATGATAATCTGACGCGCTCGAGTAACTGCAAAAATCCCTGCTTGGGCTCCCCTACCATTGATCATTTTCAGTAATATCAGTCAAGACAGAAGTAATCATTTCTTCCAGTAATAAGATAGTAATAAGATAGTAATAATATATAATTGTAAATAGATTTCGCCAGTCAAATTTCCAGGTAAAAAAATAATGGTACCTACCACCAGTCATCACCAAAAACACCAGTCCATACAATTAACTTTTTCGGTTGCTGTGTATGCATCTCTTGGAAAATCCTAGGGATTTAATCAGACCAATAACGGCAATAGTGACGATTTACAGTTTCATTTATGAAGAAAGTACATTTGTCGTAGAAAAAAATATTAAAGGGATTATTTTTTGATGATTTTAACTTCCAATCGTATAGTAAAATATTTGATCACGTGTTTAATTCTGTCCAATCAGATTAAAATTATACTGAGAATTATCTACTGTAGAAAATTACCGATAGAATTTTTTTAAGTAGATTGTTTCTGTTTAATGGCAACCAGTTTCCTAGTTTTGACAACTGTCACATTTAAGAAAATATCCATAATATACGTATTAAAAAATAATCTTACGAATATCACACGACAGTAAGAATAAAAGAGAAAATAATGCTTCATTTTTACTCAAATTTGTTGTCATTGGGCATTAGCCACTCGAGCCCTGCGGGCTCTCGTGTCTATTGCCAGACAACAAGTTTTCTAAAAACTGTCGCATTATTTTCAATTTATTCTCACTCGCTTGTGATATTATACCCGAAAATTTGGATCGGTCAGTGCTCGCTTACTGGTAATTTCACAAAAGTGTAAACAGCGCGCGCGGCTGTCATAATCAGCGAATACGGTAACCGACTGATACAACATTTGCCGAGAAGCTTGTTGATGGTCCATGGTAATAAGATTTTTTCCATGACACTTCAACAGCCAGGGTACTGAAGGGTTTTTTCGACAGGTAATACCCATAAGAACAAATTGTAACTATTTCCTACTTAGGAACTGGCGGCCATTTTTATTTATAAACAATTTACTGTCAAAACGGCCTTTTTTCTTTTTTTTTCAAATTAATGAAAAACAGTAACACTTATGGTTTTCTTAGTACAAACATCTTCGAGAGAATGGAAAAAGCTTTAAAATGGCGTATTACAAAGTTTAATATACTCATTTATTGTTAATATCATTGCGAAAAAAGGTCGAAATTTCAAAAAAATTAATTTCGCAATAACTATTTTAGAAATAAGTGTACAGCTTTGTCAAATGAGGGTTCTTTGGTGCTTAATATGTGTAAATAATGTTAGAACCATTCTACAGGTATTAAATGAAAGAGCATGAGAAAAATTTTCAAATTGGTGTAAAAAAAAGTGAATAAAAAATGCATTTATTAGTAATAAATAATTATGCAAAAGTATGGTCACAAGTTACATATATTTATTCCAATTTTTCATCAATTATCATATACATAACATTACTTGTATTGGTAGTTGTGCACCTAAAACACGGTAAAAAATAGATTTTTTTGAAAAAAGTATTCAAATAATTTATAAGGAACAATTGACGTTACTTTTGCATAATTATTTATTGCTAATAAATGCATTTTTATTTACTTTTTTTTAAACTAATTTGAAAGCTTAACTCATGCTTTTTCATTTGACACCTGTAGAATGGTTCTTACATTATTTTTTTTTGACTTATGTTATTGCAAAAAAAGGTCTCTGGGATAAACAATTTGAATAAAATTTAAACAATTAAAAGAATCGCTTTGAAAATTTTATCACGTATTAAGCACCAAAGAGCCTTCATTTGACAAAAATTTCAAAGCTGTACACTTATTTTTATAATAGTTATTGCGAAATATTTTTTTTGCTATTTATACCTTTTTTCGCAATTATATTAACAATAAATGAGTATATCAAACTTTGTAATACGTCATTTTAAAGCTTTTTCCATAATCTCAAGATATTTGCACTAAATAAACCATAAGTTTCTCTGTTTTCCATTGATTTGAAAAAAAATTGAAAAATGTCATTTTTTGACACTAAATTGTTTATAAATAAAAATGGCCTCCAGATCCTAAGCAGGAAATAGTTACAATTTGTTCTTATAGGTATTACCCGTCGAAAAAACGCTTCAGTACCCTGGCTGTTGAAGTGTCACGAACAGGGTAAATTTTTGTCTTATTAACCTGGCCCATTAACCATCGCATCGTATCGAGAAGAGACCTGATGCTAGGAACAACCGAGAGTCTCATTCAAATGAATGTGACGGTGACGAGATTCGCTGGTAAAATTTTAGCTAAAAATACAACCGAGGACGAATGCTGGAAGGAGATGGAATTGCAGAATCGGAGGACAAAGATGCTGAAGTGGAAAACCAATGTAGTTACGGATCAACGGGGTTTGGGTGTTAGGGTTGAAAAACGAGACAGACTATTTTCTCGTCGAGCGGAGAGACAGGACGACTTTATTCCCTATTATACAAAGGGGAGTTGCAGAAGGTTCCGTCATCCATTCTGATGAATGGTCTGCTTATGCAAACATCGGACGGTGGACCACCAAAGACACTACACAGATCCTGCATTAGGAGTGCACACACTGGGATCGAGAGGTCGTGGTTAGCAAAGATCAGCATCATGAAGAAAATACGAGGAGTACCACGTCAACATCTCCACTCTCACTTAGACTACTACTGCTATGCATGATTCTGCAGCATCTCGGGCAGCCAATTTTATGTTTTATGGTCCTGGCTACAAATAATGAACAAACTAGAAGTGCGAATTTTGTCATGAAATTTGGTATGTGGAGTTAAAATAATATTTGGAACAACTTTTTAAAATACAGCCAGCTACAGGAAATTCTTTCTTGTGATTTTTAAAATAACTTTTTCCGGTATCTCTAACGCTGAGCAAAATATCTACAATTTACCCTGTTTGGTAAAATCATCATCATGAGTTGTTACACTCATTTTGATTTATACATAGTTCCCTCCAGTTTATTGGGGCATACTATAGTGGCACTTAATTTCGCTTTAGATTTAATTTTTTAATTAAATCTAAACAGTTTTTTCAATAGTCGTGTAAAATGCCACTGTGTAAAATATTTTGTTAGTCATATCCTTTCAATCAAGCGGTTTCTCATAAATCTATGGTAGTTTCTATTAACGAGTTCCCTGTACACTAATTCTACACAAACACTTCGGAGTCAGACAGAAGAACGTGCCAAAGTTTCAAATGAAGGAATTAACCTATAAATAACCTTTCTGTGGCTTCGTCGCTTTTTTCAAAAGACCATGTAATCGACCACATCAAGACGTGATTTGTAGTATTTTTGTCTGCGAGATTCTTGTTAAGGACATGTTCAATGATCTAATGTTTCCCCAGACTCACGAATACTGTTTTCCAACATCGAAATAATTTTTAAAATGATAGTTTTCAAAAATTTGGAAAAAAGTACTTTGAAAACTGAAAACTATCTTTCTAGACTGGAAGTTAAAATGTGAAATAAAATATTTTTATTTGAGATTTTATTACAATTATGGTTGTGTTTTTGGCATAAATGTTCAAGTTATACGAATAAAATCAAAACATTTAAGTCAAACGTATTCAACATTGATATCACAAGATTTAATGGTCCCTCCACAGAGGTTTAATGGAATAAATGGTCCCTCCACAGAGGTACTGGTACCTGCTCCGTAGTTTATATCTTGTGCATCGTCAGAACTACGTTTTCTTTTAATAAGGAATTTGTCCATTGCTGCAATGCGAAACAAATTTTATTTTAAAAGGTGATTAGTTACAAAAGTAAATTAACAATATTCATCGTTGTTGTTAGCTCTAAGTAACCTTATTTTTATTTGAACTTGCTGTTAAATCTTAAACAAACTAACCTAAATTACTTACCTATCAACTGGAACTTAAAACTCAATAAAAATAGTGCGTCGTTTTCGGCGAGAAACGGTTGCGTGCACGTGACAAATAGGGCGTATTCAAGCAAAACAAATGAGCAATCTTAAGCTTGGAGTTCGCACCACTACCGAAGACCGAGACCAGCAGTGTTGCCAGGTACACCAGAAAACAGGTAACCAGGTAACTGCGACAATAAATACACGCATAGCATATGCCGACGAGATCGTAAAGAGAATTTTTCATTCTTCCCGATCTCTTGGAAGCGACACAATTTCACGTCGGTCTGCGAGATTAACGTATATTTTTCGCGGAACACTTGCAACACATTCGCGGAATACCTGTGTTCCGCGGAACACCGGTTAAGAATTACTGCACTAGAGAATGCTGTAATAACGGACTTAGCATACATACAACAAAGACAAGACGTCTGCCCTATGCAACTAATTGTCAGTAATGAACCGAAAACAAAAATTAACCATTTTAAATACCTAGGATGTTGGATAAACGAGACACAAAATCCGGATGAAGAAATTAAAACTCGTATAGAAATTGCAAGAGGAGCATTTAAGAAACTTAGATCTAGTCTGAGCAAGCAATTCTCAGGTGAACTATCAACTAAGAATTAAGTTCCTAAAATGTTATGTATATCCTGTGTTACTATGTGGATGTGAAACCTGGATTATGAAGGTTAACATGATGAAGCAAATTAGAAGCCTTAGAGATGTGGTCATATCGTAGAATGCTCAGAATATCATGGGTTGAACCCATTCAAACAGAGAAGTCTTTAACAGAGTAGGTCAAGGCGAAGGTGACTTAATGAAGATGATAAAAAACAGAAAATTTGAATATCTGGGGCATATAATGATAGGTGGTTGATACAGGATACTGCAGTTAATACTTAACGAAAGATTGATGGAAAAAGTGGAATTGGTAGGAAAAAATATTCATGGCTCCCAAACCTTCGTCATTGGACTGGCTTATCAGCTGATAAATTATTACACGCCGCGCAAGATCGAGAACGATATTGGCAAATTGTCATAGAAGCTACCCACTCCTAAAATATAGGTACAATACTTAAAGAAGATGAACACCTTTTGGTTATGCATCTTCATAGAATTTTTTAAAATAGTCGTTTGAGAACGATTTCCGGAAAAGAAATCGAAACGTCAAACATTCAGTTATTTAAAATAGTTTTTTATGTACCAAGTCAGTAAAGTGACTCTTTATCGAACGAGCAGAGGGAGCGAAGCGAGCGAGGCGAGTAACAGACGAGTTCGATAAAGAGTCTTTACTGACGTGGTGCATACAAAATTTTATCGCCAATCATAAAAAACATGACCACTTACTTAATTACATCCTTCTAATGAAAAAAGAGTGTGTGTACTTTGTACGCACGTAAGAAGTTATACTTCTATTATTATGATTTCAACGAAATAAATATATTTTAAACAGTTTTATCGTATTTTTATTTAAATAATATACTAATTTTAATAACAGTAAAATACCAAAAATTAAAAATACCGCTAATAGTTACGTCATTGTTTATGAAGTGTAGCCTCCCGTAGCGAAGTTGCTTTTCCCGTGATGAATAGTAGAAAATCTAAATAAATATATTTGCTAACAAATTATCAGTACCTACATATCTATCACAGTCCTATATCCTATATATAATCGAATTAACAAAAACACCATTTCATACTATATTCGCATTAATACGAACCTTAAAAGATTTAAGAATTCTTTTACTTTTACACGAAATAAAAATTTCGTATGACAGTAATGACAGAAGGCTCTAGGATGATGGCCGATTTCGATGTTTAATCGATTGTTGTTAGGTATCAATATTGAATAAGTAATTACTAAATCTGTAAAGTTTTGATTTATGTTTTATAAATATAATGGCAAAATACTACAGAATTTCATTTTCTGACTTAAATTTAATTAATAATAACGTAAATTTTGTACAATATTTTTAATAATTAAAGTAAATAAATTTTAAGTTCACTCAAATATATAATCGATTACTGCCATCGACCACTTACATTCAATCTCAGTTAATTTGATTAATCGCGGCAGGTAAAGTAAAATTCTTCTTTCAGTACAATAAAGTGTTACTTTACTGCCGCAAATGGCGGCAAATGAGTACAATAATGAATGACTTTAGTGACGGTTGGCGATAAATGTAATTTTCATTACACCAATAATTTGTGGCTTAATCCCATATAAACATAATATACAGGGTGTCCAGAAACTCTACCGACAAACGAAAACAGGAGATTCCTCAGATAATTTTAAGATAATTTAACCCAATTCACCTAGTCCGAAAATGCTTCCTAAGGAAGCTAGAGCTCTTTGAAGATGGCGTCATGTAATTAGTTTTTCTTAAATACCTCCAGAACGCTTCTATTTAGAAAAACGAAAATTGGTGTACATATTTACTTTCCAGAAATGAATCGATTCCATCCATTACGAATTTCAAGTACCGGTCATAGGCGTCCTTTTTGGGTAGGGCAACGGTTATGTTATCGCCTAACTTTTTTGTCTTTAACTTTTAAACATTTTTGATACTGGATTATTAAATTGTGAGGTATTCTAGTACTAAAAGATACTCTTACTTTAAGTCGATAGGATACACCGTTTTCTAGAAAAATCAATTTGAAAATTTTTCGTTCTTTGAATTTCAAAAAAGAAGATTCAAAAAAAATTATTTAGAAAGATGAAAACTGGTACATTTATTTGTATTCCAGAGATTAATTGATTTCATTAATGGCGAATTTCTAGTTCCGGTCATAGCCGTCCGTTTTGGGTAGGTCAACAGTCATTTTATAGCATAACTTTATTATCTTTAATTTTTAAGTATTTTTGACACTAGATTATTCAATTATGAGATATTCGAGTACTAAAAGTTACTCTTGCTTTAAGTTGGTAAAATACATCGTTTTTTTTTTAATTTTTCAACTTTTTTTTTCAAATTCCCAAAACCAAAAACTTTCAATTTGATTTTTCTAGAAAACGGTGTGTCCTACCGACTTAAAGTAAGAGTACCTTTTAGTACTAGAATACCTCACAATTTAATAATCCAGTATCAAAAATACTTAAAAGTTAAAGACAAAAAAGTTATGCGATAAAATAACCGTTGCTCTACCTAAAACGGACGCCTATGACCGGTACTAGAAATTCGCAATGGATGGAATCGACTCATTTCTGGAAAGTAAATACGTATACAAATTTTCGTTTTTCTAAATAGAAGCGTTCTGGAGGTATTTAAGAAAAACTAATTACATGGCGCCATCTTCAAAGAGCTCTAGCTCCCTTAGGAAGCATTTTCGGACTAGTTGAATTGGGTTAAATTGTCTTAAAATTAGATGAGGAATCTCCTGTCTTCGTTTGTCGGTAGAGTTTCTGGACACCCTGTATGGATACGAGGAATTAATATTAAGCCAAATAATCATTTGTATGTTGCTCATATAAGTGATTACCCTCTTTCCAGTGAAATGACGACGCTCTTTTCCGAATCGCACGTTCCTCAATGAACTCTTTATGTTCACTACAGTTCTGGTTAATTCTTTCATGAAGAAAGTACAGTTATATCATTTCTTGTAACTTTTTGCCATGGTCATTCATATGCATATCACTTTTAAAATATGTAAGGAAAATCATCGAGTACATGCCAAAGTGCTTTAGGTTTTTTCTTTTTTGTTGGAGTGCATCTGATAGACCAGTCAACAAATGTGTATCTATGAAGAAGTAAAATTTTAAAAATGTCCAGATCATGTATTTTCCTTACTTTCTAACTACGTATTGTACCTTATACTATTAATTTTTTGTCATAGACTGTTGTATCATTCACTAGTCTCTATATAGTGCTGTTTCTCATTATTATCTTATTGTATCCATTTTTGATTTTAGGTAGATTTAGGATTAAGAAAAGGTTATAGCAAAAGAATCGAAAGCATCGAAAAATCAAGCGAATACAATATAACATTCTGGAGAGCTATAGTAGATTACAAGAAGGCATTTGACTCAATATAAATTTGAGCAATCCTGAATGCCTTAAGCAATAATAGAGTTGATGACCGATATACAAAAAATCATTAAGTATATCAAAATGCAACATCGCAAATAAAAATAGAAGGAAAAACAGAAAAGATAAAACTAGAGATAGGGGTTAGACAAGGTGATTCTATCTCACCCAAACTATTTACTTTAGCTCTAAAAGATAGGTTTCGAACTTGGGAATGGGCAAATAAAGGAATTACGATAGACGGCGAAAACCTAAACCGAAAACCTATCTGAGATTTGCCAATGATGTTACGCTAATTAGCAAAAGACAGAGAAGAATTGGAGGAAATGCTAAATCAAAAGAAATAGGGTTAAAAATAAATCTAGTAACAACTAAATAGATATCCAACGAATCTCTAGATATAACTGAGAATATAACTCTGGACAATAATGGTATAGAAAAGGTTGAGTCGTATAATATACAGGGTGTAACAAAAATACAGGTCATAAATTAAATCACATATTCTGGGACCAAAAATAAATCGAATTAACCTAACTTACCTTAGTACTAATATGCACATAAAAAAAGTTACAGCCCTTTGAAGTTACAAAATGAAAATCGATTTTTTCGAATATATCGAAAACTATTAAAGATTTTTTATTGAAAATGGACATGTGGCATTCGTATGGCAGAAGCATCTTAAATAAAAATTATAGTGAAATTTGTGCACCCCATAAAAATTTTATGGGGGTTTGGTTCCCTTAAACCCCCCCAAACTTTTGTGTACGTTCCAATTAAATTATTATTGTGATACCATTAGTTAAACTCAGTATTTTTAAAACTTTTTGGCTCTTAGTATTTTTTCGATAAGGCAGTTTTTATCGAGTTTCGGCTTCATTTTTAATATGTTTACATAAAAATTTTATGGGGGTTTTGTTCCTTTAAACCCCCCAAATGTTTGTGTACGTTCCAATTAAACTATTACTGCGATAACATTAGTTAAACACAATGTTTTTAAAACATTTTTGCCTCTTTGTATTTTTTCGATGAGGCACCTTTTATCGAGATGTGGCTTCTTTTTTCATATGGTTCAAAGTATACCTAAAAAATGTAAATCATAAATAAATTTTCATATTATTACTAAATCTCCATAACCGTACTTAACCATATACAAATATGTGGTGGATTTGACAAATATTCAAAATATCTCGATAAAAACTCGACTTTTCGAAAAAGTACTAAGAGGAAAAAAAGTTTTTAAAACACTGTGTTTAACTGAGGGTACTACAATAATAATTAAATTAGAACTTACACAAAAGTTTGGGGGGGGGGGAGGTTTAAAGGAACAAAACCCCCATAAAATTTTTATAGGGTGTCTAAATTTCACTATAATTTTTTCTTAAGATACTACTGCCAGAAGAATATCACATGTCCATTTTCAATAAAATATCTCAAATAGTTTTCGATATATTGGAAAAAATCGATTTTTATTTTGTAACTTAAAAGGGCTGTAACTTTTTTTATATGCACATTTGTACTAAGGTAAGTTAGGTTCAATCGAACTATTTTTGGTCCCAGAATATGTGATTAAATTTATGACCTGTATTTTTGTTACACCCTGTATAATTAGGACAAAAAATCGAACTCTCAATTCTTAACCTGAAGACTGATTTAAATAGAACATATTCTTTAGCATGGGCAGCATTTGATCGATTACAAACAGTATTTAAATCAAACTTACCAAACACTTAATTTCTCCAGTCCTAGATGTTTCTTAGCATAAATGGACATACTAGTTTCTAAGCCTATTATGATAAAAATACTTCAGCTTATTGCCTTTTACTACGAAGCAGGTATTGATACCTACCAATAATTCTACTCATAATCCTATAAACATTAATTTGTACCCTAATGTTTTCACGATCATTTTATATTTTCTCATATACATATAGTAATGAGCGTGCTAATAACCGGCAAAATAACGCAAAAGATGGAAAACATACTACTTTGTGAAATAAAACTAAATGAAACTAGTAGAGGTGGAAAATTTAGCGATAGAAACCGATAAATTGACATTATGTTGATAGGTTCCCACCTTTAGATGTATCGGACTAGTTTGGCAAATACTACTGTGACGGTGACAGTTTTAGTTAACAAACTCCTCCGATAGGTCTAAAGGTGGGAAACTATCAATATAATGTCAATTTATCGGTTTATGTCGCTGAATTTCCCACCTCTACTAATTTCATCTCGTTTTATTTCACAAAGTACTATGTTTTCCATCTTTTGCGATATTTTTCCAGTTATTAGCGAGCTCATGCGCGCTGTATTTTGTTATTATTGCTATATTTTAAACATAATAGTTATTTATGATATTAGTGTTAAAGGTACAATTTTAAGGCACGCATGTGAAGGTTTGCAGAATGAGCGAAGCGAGTTCTGCAATTCACATGAGTGTCTTAAAATGTACTTTTAACACGTATATCATACAATATTTTTTCTACAAACCTACAAACGTTATAAATTCATAAAATACAATATTTTTGTTAATTGCTGAAACCATGAAACCTATGACCCGTAAAAGGTAGAACTGGTTGTCTACACTCGAAGGGAATGTCTAAAAATTCGTAGCGAAAATATTATACCGTTACATAAACTTGTTTTTTCTACAAACGTCTTAAAAATGCAATGATACAGTTTAAATAAAATTTTAAAAAACCTTTTTCAAATTGCGCAAGTTGTACTATTAGACCTGGATCCCGCGTACCAAAACAAAGTTGATTAATAGCAAGCTCTAAATTTGTTAATAGCTTATCGGTGTCTAGTTGGACAAACTTTGATATATGGGAGCACTGTAACAGGGGAAGTTTTAATTGTGGAACAGTTTAAAAATTTGGAACGTCAGATGACGAAAACGTTCCATGTATTTTGTCGGACAGAACATTAAATTGATTTGTTATCCTTTCATTACACTCTCATGCAAAAATCAGACTGCTATTACTAACCAACATGATTCTTGTCATTTGATATGTTCTTCGTGTTCCACTCATTAAAATGTTCAGTTGGTGATAAACATCAGTCTGATTTTTGCACGAGAGTTTAATGAAGTGGTAACAAATCAATTGGAAGTTCTGTCCGACAAAATACATGAAACGCTTTAGTAATCTGACGTTCCAAATTTTTAAACTGTTCCACAATTAAAACTTCCCCTGTTCCAGTGTTCCCGTACATTAAAGTTTGTCCGACTAGAGACCGGTAAGCTATTAACAAATTTTAAGCTTGCTATTAATCAACTTTTTTTGGTACGCGGGATCCAGGTCTATATTAATATTAATGTTAATAAATGAAATACCTATAAATATTTTGACGTTTGTTTTAAAGCACCCAGTGCTATAAAGTAACATTTTTAAGGCTTTTATAGAGTGCTAAAAATTGCATTTTTAACACGTTTGTAGAACAATAATTATTAAAATTGTTGGCTAGAGTTACACAAGATAAATTCACAAAACTTTATGTTACATTGATAGTCTCGTTCTGATATAAATCGGAAATGCTATTTAAATTCTATTCAGTTGCCAGCCATCGTCCGTAATGTAAGGACATATCCTTCAGATCAGCAACCCACGTGTCGACTGGGGTCATGCGATACATAAGGGCCATATCTAGGAATTATACATAATGTAAATTTAACATATTTTTAAAACATTTAAAGGGTACCCTAGCATTTTTTAAATGGCTCTACATGTGGCTCACCACATTTCTTAATGTCGCACAGTTTATTCTTCTATGGATATCTTTACTTGTACCACCTATTCTGTATCCCTATCTGGGGCTTGTTTGATCCCTGGTACCTACTTTTGTGTATTGGATTTTTATCGACCGGTCTATATATGTTCAAGAAATCGCCTTGCAAGTTTTTAAGGAATAAAAAAGATACACTTATTAGTATTATCTTCAAGTAGCCATATGGAGGTCTGTAAGGAAATCGTATTAAATCGATTATTTCTTTGACCGGCTTTGAGAAGAAGTCCACTATTTTATGTAAATTATATGAACGCGACATGGGAACCACTTCGACGATTGCATCATAGTCATGCAGTTCTTTTTTCAAAAAGAGACCGGAATAAGACCTCGTCTTCTGGAGTTTTCGGCAAATTCATTAAAAAATTAGTCAAAAATCAGTACTCGGGGGGTTTATTGGGTTTCTGACGACGAATATGACATCGGGAGTGATCTCCGGAGTACCTGGTGACCAGGGTACCTACTGTTTATCTCGTGAATAATGATTTTTGACTAATTGTTTAATGAATTTGCCGAAAACTCCAGAAGAAGAGGTAAAAAGAAGGTACCCTGGGTACCAGATACTCCGGAGATCTCTTCCGATGCCATATTCGTCGTTAGCGACCTCAAAAAACCCCCGAGTAATGATTTTTGACAATTTTTTTAACAATTTTTTGCCGAAAACTCCACAACACGAGGTAAACAGTAGGTACCCTGGGCACCAGGTACTCAGGAGTTCACTTACGACATCATACTCGTTTTCAGCGACCCCAAAAGCCTCCGAGTAACAAAATTGAACTCATTTCCGCTTTAAGCAAGAAACCCATTATGAACAGCCAGCACGGCACAGCCCGGCACAGCCCGGCACGGCACAGGACAGTCCAAATTCATTTGTATAGTTTTAAATGCAACGTAACCCATTATGAGCAGCCAGCCCGGCCCGGCACAGGCCAGCACGCAAACGGAACGGCCGAAATTCTCCGAGTAGAATAAAATCCGTTGGAGTCGAACGGCCTCAACGGCCAGTCGGCGCCAGTGTGTCATAATTGTTATAAAATATTATATTGTTGATTTTTTAATTGAAAGCGCGTTGTTTCTTTTGAAATAATATGGACGAACTTTTAATTGAGTGTGTCAGAAAATACCCATTTTTGTATGATGCATCGGACCCAGGTTATCACGATAGCAAGAAAAAGGACAATGCATGGGTACAAATATCCGAACATTTTGATCAATGGACAGGTACGTGCATTATCTTTTAACCATGAATTCGTTTTTTTAACATGATGCATATTCATTAAAATTGTGTAGTTTATGTCTTTTAAAAACTTTTATTTTACGATAGTTTTTAAAATATATCATAGATGACATGATGCGTTTCTAAAATAAAATTAAAACATTACATAACATTTTTCTCCTATATAAAGATGGGCTAAATTATGGAATAAATTCATTTTCTCTAAAATGGACGGCTTTGGAGAAAAATCCCGAAACACGTCGATTTTTATTTTTAAATTACAATTTTTTGGCATATGTTTCATACTAGTGACGTTATCCATCTGAGCGTGATGACGTAATCTATGATTATTTTAAATGGGAATATGGGTCGTGTGGCATCTCATTTGTGGCCAAAAAATACTTTTTTAATTAAATTAATTGACGAAAAAAGAAGAATGTATGCAATTTATTTAACTCAAAATACTTTCTAATGATGTCAGAAAATAGAAAAAAATGTTTATTTGGCAAAAAAACATTGCTTTTCGCTTAAATTAAATGTTCAAACTGTCAAGAGGTAGGTGGGAGGCTGTTTGTGATTTAATTTAAGTAAAACGAAATGTTTATTTGTGAAATAAACATTTTTTTCTATTTACTGACAGCAGTACAATGTATTTTGAGTTAAATAAATTACATACATTCTTCCTTTTTCGTCAATTAATGTCATTTAAAAATTATTGTTTTGGCCACCCTGTATAAATAATGATATTATTGTTTATATTACTGAATAGAGGATTGAACACCCTTTCAAATGAGATGCCACACAACCCCTATTCCTATTTAAAAAAATCATCGATTACATCATTAAGCTCAGATGAATGACGTCTCTAGTATGAAATACAGTGGAACCTCGATTATCCGTCAGGGCACCGGACCAAGGGTATGACGGATAATCGAGAATACGGTTAACAGAACATTAAAAAAATAAAAATCATACTGTTATGGTGACACACAGATATTAACTAATAATTTGTGTGATGTACATTTTTATTTTCGGCTTGCGATTCTAAAAATAGAACTCTAAAAGTATGGTATCATTTATCATTACCTATTTAAATTGAAATTTAATCCAGAGCCCTGAATAAGAACAAAAATTATTTACATAAAAAAATGCGGTGATGGCATAACTGCACGTGTACATTTCAATGAATTTCGTTTGGCTTATCGCAATGCTCAAACAAAATGAATTGATGACTCAATTTTTACTTGTGTATACAATATAACTTAATGGACCCTGACGGTTAACAGAGGTGACGGATAATCGAGGTTTCACTGTATATGCCAAGAAATTGTAATTTAAAAGTAAAAATCGACCTGTTTTGTTATTTTCTTCCAAAGCCGTCCATTTTAGAGAAAATGAATTTATTCGATAATTTAGCCCCTCTCTGTATATATTTTATTAATAAAAATACATTATCATTTATGGCAAATGATCATTTTTCCGGTGCCGTGCCGCGCTGGCCGTTACAAATGGGTTTTTGGACGGGCCGGCCTGTGCTGTGCCGTGCCGGGCTGTGCCGTGCTGGCCGTTCATAATGGGTTTCTTGCTTTACACTTTAAGAATGCATTTTTTGTATGCAGTTTTTCAATACTATCTCATCGCTGGGGTCACAAAGTTTTCTGGCGCATTCACGAATCGAATGCAAAAAGAATTATTAAGATCCGTCTTGTCGTTTTTTTTTCGAAGGTAAGGCCGATTTTAGTGTTTTCTTGCTTCGCCTACTAAGGAAGGTCCATTATATCACTCCTATCATACGGACAAGGTCCATAAGAACCTGGTCTTCGGCGTTTCTGGGGCCCAGGCTGCACTTAGCTCCCATGTCTGTCAGAATCAGCAGGGTCTGCAAATCTGAGCTCCTCCTATCCATGCCACTCCTAAGAACTAATCCTCCAGAAACATTATGCCCTCACAGAAAGCCACAAGTCTCTTAAAATGCAACTCCGTCAGTTGGTTCGGCTGCATAGATGCCGATCCCAGGAAATTCCACCTTTGACAAGCCAATGCCGAGCATCCCAGAGGACATGTAAGGAGGTTTTCTTCTCCTCATTACATAGATGGCACCGTGAGCCATCAGTCCAAACAGAAGAAGGTTCCGTCGGTGTCTACAGTGGCCGGTGAGCATACTGACCACCAGAGAGCATCTTCTACGATCTAGAAGAAGTAGTTGGACTGTGAGACTTTTAGATGACACCTCTATGTGGAGCCTAGCCTGTCTCAAACCTCCAAAACTGGCACAGGAGTCCTGGAACCTTCGCAGAAGAAGTTCCCTGAGACTACCCCGACCAGTACTGAAGGGCATCCAAATTATAGGTTCGGGTCCCACAGGTAGAGTGGATGAGCCCAGTCTTGCGAGGGCGTCAGCTCGTTCGTTGCCTTCCACACCTGTGTGTCCAGGTACCCATACCAACCTAACTTTGTTGGTCAGAGCAACATCATCCAGTGTTCTCTTGCATTCAAGAACCATCTTAGAGCTGATCTTGGGCGCTTCCAAAGCTCTTAGCGCTGCCTGGCTATCAGAGCAGATAGAGATGGTCCTGCCTGAGAAAACTCTGTCTGTAATCTCTTGAACACATACCAGGATCGCAAAGATCTTGGCCTGAAAGAGTGATGCATGAGAGCCGAGAGCCTGGCTAGCCTAAAATCCGACTCCATCACCATACACTCCAGTACCTGCCCGCTCGTCCATTCTGGACCCATCTGTAAACCAGGTTAGCCCATTCCGACAGATTAGTGTGAGTTCTCGTTCTATCTACTCATTTCAGTCAGGAAATTTGAACCAAGAAGGAGGATGAGAACTCAAATTGAGGGGTCCATGCTGTCCTGTACCATATACAGCAAAGGACATCACTCGATAGCCTGTCTCCTAATGTCACAATGGCCCATCCACCCATTCAATCCCAACCAGTGTCCAGAGCAGTTGAGTCGATAGGCTGCCATCATGGCTTCGTGCTCTGCAATGAGATGTAGAGGAGGTAAATCCAGCAGAACCTCAAGAGCTGCTGTGAGAGTGGTCGTCATGGCTCCTGAGATGCCAAGGCATGCCAAACACTGTAGGTGAGCCAACTGGACCTTGACTGAAGGCAGACTAGCCCGGGGGACACCACACGATGGCCGCATACGTCAGTATAGACTTTATCATGAACTGGTATATCCAGTGTATAATTTTCGGCTGCAGACCCCATTTGGCTCCGAAAGCTCTTCTGCACGCCCAGTAAGCTGCATCGACCTTCTTAAACTTGACGTCCAGATGTTCATTTCACGTCAGTTTAGAATACTGGATCAGTCCTAGGTACTTCACTGACTTAAAAATCGATAATGCTTTGCCATAGAAGCTAAGGTCTCTAAGGATCCGATGACCGTTCTCTGAGTAAACAGAACCACAGCAGTCTTCTCAAGATTAACCCCGAGTGACTGCCCTCGGCATCATTCCTCAACTCACGACGAGCTCACCAAACAAAAACATTTTGGTGGATCGTGGATCAGGCATGCACACTATTGGTTTTTTAACACCGATGATGGATTTTTTAATCCGACAACTCTATAATATAACTTTTACAAGATACAAACGATCTAGTATTTTTGGATATTTTTAAGTTAAAGTTGATTTTATGTAATCGAATGAATTATCTTTCAATAAGATCTTCCCATGAACGCCACTCATAAATATTGGCAATATCATTTTAAAGTCATCTACTTTAAAATGTATATGTCTGAATTATCAATATGAATGAGTCAGATAAAATTAAATTGTTAGAAGGTATTTTACCAAGCAACAAAATCAAAATTTGTAGTCCAAGTAATGAAGCTTAAAATAGGACAAAACCTCGCAATTTTTACAGAATGGATCGATTTGCTTGAAAATTCGATAAAAAGTTGTGGATAGTCCAAGGATCAAAATCTATATCGTGCCCAAAGGCGCTCTTACCATGAGGGTGGTTGTCGTCCCATCTCGGGTGTGGAAATTTTTCATTATATTTTAGTCGCAAAAGTTGGTAAAAACATTCATTCTAAGCAAAAAACGTTCTATACATTTTTTTGATAAAATTGATAACTAGTTTTCGATTTATTCGCTATCGAAAATGTTAGTTTTATATAGAAAAAATCAATGTTTTTAATAAGTTTTCTGCTAATAACTCCAAAAGTTTTCGTTTTATCAAAACAACTACCTAACAAAAATGTACCTTTTGAAAAATAATCAAAACCGTTTTTTTTTTATTTTTCTTTAAGACCAATAGTAATCGAGCTATACTTTATTATAGTTGGCTCTTCCTCGTCAAATGCTAAATATTGTAGTTTGAAAGTCAAAATACGGGAAAACTATGCATTTTTAGAGGACAACGTGTTCAAACTAATTTAAAGTACTTAAACATTTCTATCTTCAGAAATAAAAAAATGTCTCTTAATGTCAGTCCCTATTTTTTTTTTCAGCGAAAAAGTGATCGCACGCAACCCCCTAATCACCACTCTAATTAAAATAAGTCATTCACCTTATTTGGTATTTTTTATTTATGTATTATTAATAGGTTCTAGAAGTTTGATCGCCTTAGAATGATTAGTTTTAAAATAAATGGAGTTAAAAGCGAATAATGAGGTTTTGTAGTTTGGTAAAAAATGCCCTTTTATTCAGAATAGAAAGATTAGCATCAGAGATCCGAAAAAATGTTTAAATATGAAATTTTAGCATATTTAATTCTCAAGAACCTGATTTGCAAAAATTTTTTCTACGGCAGAAATTGAGTGAGCTATTGACAATTAAAACTTGTAATAACATGCTAAAACCACCTTTACCAACCCTTTCAAAGTCACCTCTTCTTGCGACTGAGGATTTTAAGAATATTTATTATTATGTAATAAGCTTATATATCTTGTAAAAAACTACAAAATTATTTTTTACCAAACTTTCTAAGATAAAAAATAAAAAAGTTACGGTTAAAAAAATCAATATATTTTTTTGAAAAAAAAAAGGGGATAAATCCAATTGGAAGCATAATAATGTAAGTTAGCGGTATTTTTAGTCATTGAACTTTCACATTGATTCTTATTTATTGATTGAACATTGATTCTTATTTATTTGTGTATTATTAATAGATTGTAGAAGTTTGACTGGCTTAGAATAATTAGTTTTAAAAAAACGGGAGTTAAAAAGCCAATAACAAATTTTCGTTCTTCTTCTTTAAGTACCGTGCCCAAATTTTTAGGTGTGGGTAGCTTCCATAACAATTTGCTGATATCGTTCTCGATCTTGTGCGGCATGTAACAATTGATCTGCTGATAAGCCAGTCCATTGACGAAGGTTTCGGAGCCATGAATATTTCTTTCGACCAATTCCTCTTTTTCCGTCGATCTTTCCATTGAGTATCAACTGCAGCATCCTGTATCTGCTACCTCTCATTATATGCCCCAGATATTCAAGTTTTCTCTTTTTTATCATCTTCATTAAGTCACCTTCGCCTTGACCTACTCTGTTTAAGACTTCTCTGTTTGAAATTCGTTGAACCCAAGATATTCTGAGCATTCTACGATACGACCACATCTCAAAGGCTTCTAATTTTTCATCATGTTAACCTTCATGATCCAGGTTTCATATCCATATAGTAATACAGGATACACATAACATTTTAGGAGCTTGATTCTTAGTTGTAAGTTCAGCTGAGAGTTGCTCAGAATAGATCTAAGTTTCATAAATGCTCCTCTTGCAATTTCTATACGAATTTTAATTTCTTCATCCGGATTTAGTGTCTCGTTTATCCAACATCCTAGGTATTTAAAATGGTTAACTTTGGTTATTGATTCATCACTGACAATTAGTTGCATAGGGCCGACGTCTTGTTTACTAACCACAAGTAACTTTGTCTTTGTTGCATTTATGTTAAGTCCGTTATTGGAGCATTCTCTAGTGACTCGATCTATAAAGAAATGAAAATCTTCGATATTTTCAGCCATGATCGCGGTGTCGTCTGCATATCTGATGTTGTTAATAGTTTCTCCCCCCATTCGAACTCCACATTGTCCTTCCAAGGCTTCATTAAAAATTATTTCTGAGTATATGTTAAACAAAGTTGGGGATAACACACAACCCTGTCTGACACCTCTTTGAATGCAAATTTTGTCTGTTTCTTTGCCGTCTACCAGAATAGAAGCTTCTTGATTCCAATATAGATGTTGTAAAAGTCTCAGATCTTTATCATCTATTCCAATCATTTCTAGATATTCAAACAACCTATCATGTTGAACTCTATCAAACGCCTTCTCAAAATCTATAAAGCAGACGTAAATTGGTAATAAAGCTTCCCTTGTTCCCAATCCTTCTCTGAAACCGAATTTTTTGTTTCCCATTGTCTCTTCACATTTCTGCTTGATTCTATTAAGAATTATCTTAAGAAATAGCTTGAGAGAGTGGCTTATGAGACTAATTAGTCTAAAGTCTTTAGTAGTCTAAAGTAGACTCTAACCACATCTATGGCATCATTCCAAACTCGTATATATGGTTATAAATGTTTGTTAGTTGTGAGACATTGTCGTCATCCAGAAGTTTGAGCCAGTCTGATGGTATTTGGTCAGGGCCTGGAGATTTCCCATTTTTGCTCTGTTTGATGGCTTTCTCTACTTCCGCTTTTAAAATACTAGGACCAGTATTCGTATACTTTGTGGTGTTAAGTGGTTAAAGTGGTGGCCTCGTATCCAGGAAGAGCTCTTTTATATAGTTAGTCCATTCTTCCTTTTTTTCATCCAAGTCGAGAATTAATTTACCTTTGGAGTTTCTCATATAGTAAGGAGTTCTTTTTCTCTGAGTGTAGGTAATTTCTTTAAGCTTTTTATGTATATTAAACTCGTCATGTTTCCTTTGTAGTTCTTCCATTTCAAGACGTCGTGAAATGGAATTTTCGTAGTTTGATAAAAAATGCCATTTTCTTCAGAATAGAAAGATTAGCATCAGAGATACGAAAAAATGTTTTTATATAAAATTGTAGGCAATTTAATTCCCAAGAAAGTGGTTTGAAAAAATTTTTTCTACGGCAAAAATTGAGTGAATCGTAAATGAGTATATCGAAAAACATTGATTTTTTCTATACAAAACTAACTCTTTCGATAGCGAATACATCAAAAACTATTAATTTTATCAAAACAATTTATAAAACATTTTTTGCTTAAAATGAATGTTTTTATCAACTTTTGCAGTCAAAATATAATAGAAATTTCCACCCCGAGATGGGGTGGCAACCACCCCCATGGTAAAAGCGCCTTTCGGAATCGTATAGATTTTGATCCTTGGACGATTCACTATTTATTCTCAAATTTTTAAGCAAATCGATCCATTCTGTAAAAATCGCGAGATGAAAAGCTTTGGTTCCTGGCCTATTAATGTTTTGTATTTTGATAACGATTTCCGAAGCGGTTATCGAAACGTTAAATAAACTTAATTTTAAAATAAAATTGTGGCTTATTTCCAACGAAAATAGTAAATTTTCTGATACATATTTGCTAATAAATTAGATAAATTAGCAAAACAAGTACAAGGAAACAGGTTGAATATTTTATGGAACTGGAACATTATAATTATCATATTAGTTTTCATATATTCGTCTAATAGGCCTGAATCCCGCGTACCAAAAAAAGTTTATCAATAGCAAGCTAATAATTTGTTAGTAGCTTACTGGTGTCTAGTCGGACAAACTTTGATGTATGGGAACACTGGAACAGGGGAACTTTTAATTGTAGAATAGGTTACAAGTTTCGAACGTCAGACTATGAAAACGTCCCATGTATTTTGTCGGACAGAACTTCCAATTGTTTTGTTATCCTTTCACTAAAGGATAACACTTTTGACACTAATTTCACTAAAGGATTGTTTTTGTCACTTTTTAGTCCCTTCGGGACTAAACTCTTATTATCAGCAATATAATTCCCGTCATTTGACATTATTTGTTCTACGTGTCGGACTTACTAAAAAGCCCAAAATATTTGTCGGACAAACATTATTTCATATATTATATAAAATTTGCTATTGAATAAGCTTAAAAACAATATGCTAGTTTTTAAAATCAAAACTTGTCAGGATGACACGTTCCACAATTAAAACTTCCCCTGTTCCAGTGTTCCCATGCATCAAAGTTTGTCCGACTAGACACTATTAAGCTATTAACACATTTTCAGTTTGTTATTAATAAACTTTTTTTTGGTACGCGCGATCCGGGTCTATTATAATTATCATATTAGTTTTCATATTCGCCTAAGTCTAAGATATGTTATGCGCACTATTTCATTGTCTCGTAAATGTTGCATAAATCTATTTTTAACATAATTTAAATGCAAATTAAACTAGAAATAACCAAACAATCCTTTTGTAATTTGCAAGATATTGTCGATGACAGCGTGGTCAAGGTGAACAAGGCCATATTATTATTTTGGAAGCTTTAAATTTTGTCAAGCATTATATTGTATGTAGAACAAAATAAAGATGACAATAAAAAATTTAAGGAAATCTACACAGAGACCAAAATAAATAATTATCGCAAGCAAAAGTTTTACTTTTAATAAAAATAAAATAATATGAAACGAATAAGACAATAGACTACCCCAGCTAATTGAAATAATATTCGAAAATAACATCTCAACCAACTAAGATAGCTATCGCTTAGAGTAATATTGTTTCAGATTCTTATTTTAATTACACCTTTCCAATTATAGTACTTTTTGTTCTAATTCGTTAGCAGGGTTCCTTGTTAGAATCATGCCAATGTTTTCACTGACCAGTTGAATGTTTGCCAGTTTGTTTCCTTCTTCTGGTATATATGGAGTGGATTTTTTCCTATCCCTTTATAGTTAATATTGTATTGTGGTTTCCATACCCTTCTGATACTGATTGAATATCATACAGTATATCTAGGTTGTGCAGAATTGATATGCCCACATGAGTTGAAAGTATGTCTCCTCCGGAGAAGGCCAGTTCTTCCGGTCCAAATACTATTATTGTGCTACCATTATCTTCTAGGTAGTCACATAGTATTCTGTTGTTCTTCTGCCTTGCATTTAGGTCAGCTATTATTATTGTGGGTATTTCTGCGTCCAGGATAATATTTAAATCTGTGCTTGAGCATATGATCTTCTTTTTGGGACCTTTGGAAACCCTGTGTAGCTTACTGGGTGTTCACCTTGGCAGTTTGCAAAAGTTGCCTTTGTTCTCTTTTTCTAGTTTGCACGCATTACTTCTGTGACTCTTACCGTGTTTACATACATCTTGTGTTTAAATGAAATGACCTCTAGTGGTGGTAAAAGCCCCAGCATGGGCTTAACTGGATGGGGTTCAGCTCTCTTCTTTTAATACCTAGTACATTATTTATGGACATGTAGCATAGATGGGTTTTTCTCAGAGCTGCTTTATCGTTTTTGGGCCCGGTAATCATGAACAGCGGTAACTCCTTTTTATCTTTCCTCGTTGAGATCATTTTCGTAACTTTGACTGCTTCGATGATTGATGCGCGTCGGGTAGTTGTGCTCATCAATGTTTCTAATCTCCTGTTTATAATAAAATTGCAAGAACTATATTGTCGGGCCATCCAGTAGCAACTGCCATATATCTATCCGACACAAACGAACATCGGGAGATACTTTACCGGTTGGCAATTATCGTTTACATATTTTCGCGTGGTTTGATATTGTTTGTGTATCTGAGAAAATAAGCGATAACTTTTTTTCTTGGCAGAAATATAGTTTAAATAGTACTTATATCCTTTATTTATTTATCATTTGAAACACTGATATAGTTAGTTTTGCTCGATTATTTTTTGTTTTCATCGAATTTTGCATTATGTGGTAAAGTGTAACGTCGTCTAATGGTGCTCATTGCGCACCATTAGCCGGCAAGGTATATAAGGTATATAAACGCATTTTTTACGTTTTGTGACTGCGTCATTAAACGTAAACAAGCGTTAAACAACCGTCAAAGTAGAGAAAGGGGCAAAGAGAAAACCACGAAATTAAAAAAAGGTACAAAAAGGAAAATTTTTGAACACAACAGCTCCGAAGTTATTTCAGAAAGTGAACTGTGATATGATGATGAGTTGGACGATCTCGTGTCAGATCAAGATGACTTCTGTGTATTGTGGTAATGATAGCAAACAGACGAGGTATGGTGCAAGTGTTCGATATATTGTCAATTTGTCTCATGCCATGTGTATATGACAGGATAGTCCAGAAGGATAATATTTGTGACTTCTGCAAACCCTAGATTTTTTTTAAAATATCTGTAACTTGGTTTCTTATCTTTTTCCGTGTATTTGTTTGTTCCTTTAATATTTATGTTCAATAAGCTACATTTTCGAAGGTCATTTTTAAGTTCTACTATTGCGCACAGTTATCCGACATATGCCGACCATTAGCCGAATAGGTCGGGAAATTGTGCGCATTACACTAATTGGAAATTTCGCCTCTCACTCTTCTACTGTTCAACCATTCATTAAAATCGGTCCCTACCAATATACCTAAGCCTTTGAAGTATATGTTCAAAAAATTTGGAAACTGAAATGTTTCAAGTTTGTGAAATATCCTGAATTTGCCTTAGGTGCGCACCAATAGGCGACTCTCCCCTAAGCAAGAAATAGACTCTGTTTAAATTTATTATTCCTTTTAGAATTTCAACTTTTTCTGTTACCTCTGTAGTTAATTCAACTCCTAGATATTAACATTTTGTAGATATTGATCTTCTGTATTAGTTTTTAGCATATCTCTCCTACTAAGCCACGCACTTCAACATCTTCCCCGGGTCGTCGTCCACATTATTTCGGTTGATGAATGCAACCAAAGCAATTACTGTTTTGATTAATATCATGATGCAAATTACCAAATCGAGTAAATCGACCACAGTAGCAGTTAATGTATCTTGACATTCCTTTGTTACTTAGTCACAACTCTGTCGTGGCCACCCGGTGGATGGTGGACGTTATCTCGCGAGATCGAATCTCATATTTAGACTACCAGACTGTCGAATCGGCGAAAATTTCCTCCACAAACAAGACTGTTAAGTTACAATGTAAGAACAATGTAGACAAGTTGTTTTGTCTTTAATAATAATTAATCAATAAAAGTCTCTTGTTTCGGACTACCTACTTGTTTTTAGTATTTTTTTAAGAAGTAAGATGTGTTTATACTCTTCACAGATACAGCTTTACTCATGGATATTTTTGCCATATTTATGAAATTGAAATAAAGTTCGTAAAAAAATTATGTTTTATACCTACTAAGACTGAATTAAAAAAAAATCTTATAATATGCAGAGTGGTCGAGAGTTATTAGCGGGCACCAGTAAAAAGTGAAGAGCGGGGCCTGGCAAAAAGTGAAAAGCGCGTCTCACCAAAAAGCGAAGTGCATAAAAATCGGGAAACGTTTACGTTATGCCTATATAGGGAATTAAATCACAAATTCTGGGACCCAAAATAGATCTATTGAACCTAACTTACAACTTACCTTAGTACAAATGTGCACATAAAAAAATTTACAGCCACAAAATGCAAATCGTTTTTTTTTTCAATATATCGAAAACTATTAGGTATAGATTTTTTATTAAAAATAGACATGTGGCATTCTTATTCTTCCCTTTTAAAATAATAATACAGTGAAATTTGTGCACCCCATAAACATTTTATGGAGGTTTTTTCCCTTACACCCCCCAAACTTTTGTGTACGTTCCAATTAAATTATTATTATGCTATCATTGATTAAATGATAGCATAATAATTTAATTGGAACTTTTAATTGGAATTTTTAAAACTTTTTTGCCTCCTAGTAATTTTTCGATAAACCAGTTTTTATCGGGATATTTTGATCATTTCTAAAATCTACCACATATTTGTAAATCGATACCTAAGTAAGATGGGTTCCAGAGAAGGTTCCCATTGTTTCCAGTCTGGTGGAATGTAGAATAACATTATGTTGTTTTATATGCCATTGGATTGAAAACTTAGTCTTTTGCTAGCAGTTTCCGCTAGGGCATCTAGGCCATTTCGTCCGTTGCAATCCGTGACTACACGCCGGGGTTTGTTTTGGTTGGATCAGAGAGAGCAGCATATGTATATGTGCCTTCTGATGAGAGACTAATAAGTTTCGAAACCGGTAGAGGTGCTTGCTGCACTCTCTGATTGGACTAGAATATGATGCGGCTGTATTTTCGTTTTGCAACGAAATTGAAAATGGTTATTCATTTTTGATTTACATGTTTACTCAGATTAGAGTACGAAGGGAACCATTCTCGTTGGAACTTTACCGCGCTGAGCAGATGGGACGTAAATTATAAATTGTAAAATTACCTCATCTTCCTTAGTCTCAGCATCAGCATCCGTTATGGCTTGCAAATTGTAGAAGCCTCGGAGGTGTAACCAGAGAAGGTTCCCATTGTTTTCAGTCTGGTGGAATGTAGAATAACATTATGTTGTTTTATATACCATTGGATTGAAAACTTAGTCTTTTTATTTTTCTATTGTCATACTATAATATATTAACTACCTGTATCATAATGAACTTCATTATGATACAGATTTTCATTACGATACAGATTTTTAACCGATAGAATCGCGATATGGCATTCGCGATGAAGATGGCACACGCGCAGTGACCAATGGCGGGTCAAATACACGCTTTCACAGTTATCAATATGTAAACAAACTGACAAACTACCTACTTTGTCAAAATTTGTGTTCGTTACAAAATTAATAAATTTGACTATATTTTTTATTGTGAATGATCATAGAAAAAAATCGTGTATTTAATGCATTTGTAATTTTAACAACTTGCATTTAATTATCATTATGAAGCTCGTACTCTATACGAAACTCGCCACTACGCGGCTCGTTTCGTATCCCTCATACTCACTTCATAATGATCATCATTAAAATGCTCGTTGCATTATGCTCGTAGTATTATAGCGCTAAAATGTTGCAAACCACGGACTGAATCGTTGACGCGTTATTGGATTTAATCGTGAACAAATGTGGCACCCAATATAACTTTAATCTGTAGATCCAAATACTTTATAGAAAACGTGTAAAAATTAGTATTATATAAATTTAAGAAAAATATGTACAGTAGAACCCCGCGAATCCGAACCCCGGTAATCCGAACGTTCGGCAAATCCGAACCGACAGAAAGTGAAAAAAATTTAAAAATTCAAGAAAAAACTTAAAAATATGTTTATTATACAGAGTAGAATTAGAAAATTGAATAATGTAGGGTTAATTAATAGGACTTTGAAATTTAAAATTTCTTAAAAATGAATACATACTTTATACGTAGTGCCAATAAAGATTAAATAAAAACTTACTTCGGTTCTCTTGCAGTCAACTTGAGTCCAAAAATATTGTGCACACTCTTGCTAGAACGTTTTACGAGTCAAAATCAACGACAATGAAAGCTTTGAATTATTAGTTAGGCTAACTTTCGGATAATCCGAACTTTTTGGAATCCGAACAGGCTGTCCTCCCAATTAGTTCGGATTTGCCGGGTTCTACTGTAGTTAGAAATTTTTATTGCTGTTAAGTGTTACTATACGATTCAAAATTTAGTCGAATGCACGCACAACAACTGATACTATGCAATTTAAGTCCAACTTATCTTAATTTTTCTAATCAAACCTCTTTTACCTACATTATAATCACATAATGATGCTAAATATCATACGCGTTTCATTCCATTTTTGGTAAAACCAGTGGAAGTGATAGGTAGCGTAATAGTACTTATATTTCGATATAATCTTCGAAATGGATCTCCAAGCAGCGCATTAGCACCCAAGAAACAAAAATTATGAATGCACCGGCATTCTCGCTTTTGATTATGTATATTTAATTTTAAACATAATGTGAGATGTGAGAAGTTAATGACTTGCCTGAGGCTCTTTTGTACCAGACCAGAAAGAAAAGTTACTTGCACTTATACACAAATTCTGTTAGGATACATCTAATAGGCTGAAAAGATTAAATAAGCTGAAAAAAAGGTAAATTAACATCATTTACTAAAATTTGAAGGAAAATAATTATATTATTATAATTATTATTATTATGAACTTAAAAGTCAACTTGCGTAATAACTTAAAGTCATTTATAAGTGACGTTATAAAAGAGGATAAACGGCACACATTTATACTATCTAACGACCTATAAATTTTGCAAAAAGAATTTTTGTAGATATCACAAAAATATCGAAGTTCGAAGAATATGTAAAACGAATAAAAGATACTAAAAGAAGTATACGAATAGACAACAGAGGAAATATTTTTAATAAATCATCCCAAATTTTGGCATATGCAGATGACGTGGACCTAGCTGCCCACACAACACGCAAGCTAGAAGAAATGTATAGCACCTTTTCAAATGCCTCAAAAAATATGGGCCTGCAAGTAAACGAGGAGAAAACTAAGATGATGGCATCAACACCCAACAATAGAGCCAGAAACAAATTCACATACTTAGGCTCCCTGATCACCAAGGAGAACGTCATGACGGAAGAAATCAAGCGAAGAATAATCCTAGCAAACAAATGCTATTTTGGACTAACTAAACATAAGAGAAGCAGAAACTTCTTCTCCTTTTATATAGGCAGTATTTTTCTTCAACGGTGCCTTTCATTCTGCCCCTAAGTTGTCATTCCATCTTTTTCTTGGGCGTCCTATACTTCTCCTGTCTAACGGTGACTTGTCCCTGGCTATTCTTACTATCCTTGATTCAGACATCCTGCTTATATGCTCATTCCACTCTTCTTTTCTGTTCTTTACCCAGGTATTTATATTGTCTACTCCACATATGCGTCTGATTTCCTCACTTCTTACCCTATCCTGTAGTCCTTTTCCAGCAATCCTTCTTAAGATCTTCATTTCGTTGGTTTCCAGATGTCTTCGTGTTTTGCTTGTATCTGGTCTTGTTTCGGCCGTGTAAGTCATAACTGGCCTAATAACTGACTTATATATTCGGGCCTTTGTTTCCAATCTTAGGTGTTTGTTTTTCCAAATTGTGTCGTTTAGGCATCCGGCCGTTCTACTGGCTTTAATTATTTGGTCTTTTACCTCTTCTTCGATATTGTTGCCGGCTGATAGATTAATTCCCAGATATTTGAAAGTCATTACTTGTTGTATAATTTGATTGTCTAACTCCAATTTGCATCTTATTGGTTCTTTGGCAATTACTAAGCTTTTTGTTTTTAAGTCATTACTTGTTGTATAATTTGATTGTCTAACTCCAATTTGCATCTTATTGGTTCTTTGGCAATTACTAAGCTTTTTGTTTTTTGGGCTGGTATTTTCATATTCATTTCTTTTGCGTTAATGTTGAACTCGTGCAATAATCTTTGTAGGTCGTCTTCGCACTCTGCTACTAACACGGTGTCATCAGCGTAACAGATTATTTTTATCTCTCTATTGCCCATTTTGTATCCTCTTTTTTTCTTCACTTGTTTTATTATTGCATCCAATATTATGTTAAACAGTAGAGGGCTTAGTGAATCTCCTTGCCTGATTCCTGTGTTTGTTTCTATGGGTTCTGTTAAGAAGAAACTTAAGCCAAAAAATAAAAATAATCATATACAAAACCTAGTTAGCTACACAATCAGTGTTGACATATGGATCAGAGGCATGGACCATTTCCAAGGCAGATGAAAACCTTCTGCTTATATTTGAACGAAGGATCCTGAGAGAAATATTCGGTGGCATCTGTGAAAATGGTGTTTTGAGGAGGAGGTACAACTACGAGGTATACCACAGATATTAACATAAAATTGGTGGTAAAGACGTAGTATCTCTTATAAGAATAGGGAGACTAAGGTGGCCAGGACATCTAGCAAGATCACAGCAGAACAACCCTCCTAAAAGAATCCTTATGTCACAACATGTGGGAAGTAGAAATAGGGGTAGGCCAAAACTCAGATAGAAGGATGGTGTGGATGAGGATGGGAGAAAAATAGGCGCAGCAAACTGACAACGGTTGACAATGGATAGGACTGACTGGCGTAATATACTTGGGAAGGTCGAGGCTCTTTCATAGGGTTGTAACACCATTGATGATGATGATGAAAAGAAGTAGACGTACCATAACACTTAATTTCGCTTACAACTGAACTAAACGAACCCACTACTGGAATAGTTAAAGCTCTTGAAACACTCTCAAATGAATTCCACCCAGAAATAGGTGTCAGACAAGGACGTATACTGTCTCCACAATTAGCATATTGACACAGTCCATGACTGGTTGAAAATAAAAGTCAAAT
The DNA here is from genome assembly GCF_917563875.1 of Diabrotica virgifera virgifera. Lineage (NCBI taxonomy): Eukaryota > Metazoa > Arthropoda > Insecta > Coleoptera > Chrysomelidae > Diabrotica > Diabrotica virgifera. The sequence goes on from NC_065443.1 coordinate 291,237,117, forward strand.
GTTTGGTCTGCGGTTAACATATCAAAGAAATATCATTATAGTAGATAGACTACATAACAATCATCCACACATAACCACGATTGGCCGGTTTGAAGTTGTGAGCTCATACATATATCTGGGATCATTGATCTCAAACACAGCGTTACTATAGGAAGAAACAAAACGTAGATATTATGATCTAAATCTAGAGCAAAGTTCGCCTTAGGAAAGATGGCTATCAAGGTTGATCAACTGCTTAATATTTCCAATACTGACATACAGATGTGAATTTAGGATCCCAAGACAAATGGAAAGAAGAAAGATAGACGCCACTAAAATGTGCTGATGGAGAAGAATATTATGAATTCCGTGGACAAATACCATAGGACATACCATCTTATTCTTCTAGTACCGTCTCCACTAATGAAGGAGCTATAACCATTGCAAATTCGTCTCTATCTTCTGCTTTTGTATGCAGCGTACATGTGTTTAACCCGATCTCCCGGTCCAGTAGCGAATGTTTTTCAGCCAGGATATTTGTCATCTACCAGAACCCATTTTTTCTTCTATTTTAACCTTCATAATCGAAGAAATAATACCGAGTACTATATTTTTATAAATTGTACTTCAGTTTTCATACTGCTTCTACGAATATTATTATTATTATTATTATTATAAATCAAATAAGGGCAGAGGAGCGAGCTCCTATTATGCCCAAAAACAAAGAGAAATATAATTTTACAACTAATACAAATTAAGAATAAAGTTAAAAATTAACAAACATCAAATAAAAATATTGAAACAATAAAACAATGTCGCCCTAAAACAATTCAATCCTGTAAAGCTCCCATAATGTTCAAAACAAAGAAAAATATCGTTATAAAACTAATAAAAATTTTAAAGATTACAATTTCAAACAAAATTTTGAAACAATAAATAATGCCGTCCTAAAATTATTCAGTCTTGCAAAGAAAATAAAGAATTATCAAGTCTATTTTTAAAAATGTTAACACTAGTTGCCGATATGGTGTCTTCATCTAAGTTATTCCAGATGTTAAATATTCTGTTTGGTAAAAAGTTCATTCTGGATCTTGTTGTCGTCTGTTCCCTCTTTAATTTATAACGATGACCTCTTAATCGTTCGTCTAGATTTAGCGTAAATATTGTGTTAAGGTTTCCAAAATTATATTTTAAAATACGGAAGGATATGATTAGGTCACCTCGAAGACGCCGATGTTCAAATGTGGTTAGATGAGCCAAGGATAGTCTGTCTTCATAATTAGGTCTTAATCTTCTTAATTTACTTATAAATAGTACTATTTCATCTGCAAATATTCATGTATCTGCATTCATCATTTGCATTCTAGGCTTTCTTTCATTCTTTCTGCTTTCACTATGTCATCTATTAAAAAGTACTGGTTTTTATAGGGAATAAGCACAATTTTAGTTTCTTCTTCTTTTGGTGGCTATTTGTTTCTAATAATGTCGATCATTCTGGTTATAATTATTTTATCAACTGATGCTTTAAATAGGTTAGTTGTTGTTGTGGAGAACCATTTCCTCAGGTTTTTAACCATGGTATTCTTCTTCTCCCAATTCATCGCTTTCCGAATACTTTGCCTTAAAGAATTACCTTCAGTAATCTGTATTTAGTGCCGTTTCTCATTATGTGTCCGAGATATTCTAACTTTCTCCTTTTAATGGGCTCTTCATCACCTCTCTTTCTTTCCCCATTATTCCTGATAATACGGTCTTGTTGGTTATCTTGTCCGTTCATAATATCCTTGGGATTTGCCTGTATAGCCACTTCTCGAAGTCTTCAAGTTTTTTCTCCATCGCTTCAGTGAGTTTCCAGGATTCAACTCCGTAGTATAATTTTGAGAGGATATAACATCGTAGGAGCCTTACTTGTATCTCCAGATTAAGGTTGTGGCTTCTAAAGAGTTTGGCCATGCTATTGATTTCACTCATAGCCTTCTCTATTCTACATTTTATTTCTTGTGAGTGATCCCATTGTTCGGTTACTATTGTTCCAAGATAGGTATATTCGTATACTGTTTTACCCGTCTACTGGTGTATTATTGATAAGCAGTTGGGTGTCTCTAATTTTATTTTTGCTGATGACCATAAATTTAATTCTTGATATATTTACTTGTAGTCCAAATCTTTCACTTACTTCATTTAATTTGTTTATAAGTTGCTGTAAACTGTTCAAACTGTCTGCAAAAATAATGGTACCGTTTGCATAGCGGATGTTGTTTACGCGTTCTCCATTTAGGAGTATTCCTATATTTTACTATCAAATAAGATTACTTTGACGTTTAGATTTCCACTTCGGAAGTCGTTCTCAAAATATAAAATGTTTTAACTGAAATGTTTTTTTTTTGCACAAATGCTTTGTTTATCTTTTTCGTACTACATATATTGGTATAGTAAAGTGTAAGATCAGGTTCATATGACAAGCCTTTAACGCAAATTAAACGCGCGGTATATTTTTGTATAGTTTAGTGTTCACATCTTGCGCGTTTGTCAGAATGTCTCGATGATCATATCATTTACAGAATATGTGAATACGTTCTTTTCAAGGTTTTCAAGGTTTCAAGGAATAATAAAAATAAGTTTAGTACTATGCTTCACTATTTATGAGCATATCTATTCATATAGCAACCAATGATTGCTTAGCTTAGTTGGTAGTGTAAATATAGAAAATGCTTATGATTTTTTACTTTTTATAAAAATTAGCAAATTGCTTCTTATTTAAACTTTTGCTTATTTAACTATTGCTTTTATTAATAAATAATGATTGCTTCATTGCTTGTAATAATGGGTAAGTTTTTAATTCATAACTCTTATTACATTTTTATGGACGATTTCCCAACATATTCAATTTATTAAGCAATAATGAAGCACAATATGTACATTAGTCATGTCTCTATTTTTAATCGTGACATTAATTGATTAAAGAAATACAAGTATGTGTAAGTAAAAATAGAAATAATTGAAATAATTAAATACATATAAACCGATTTTAAATTCAAACGAAGGCTACATTCACTTTTAATTGTTATTTTTACGTTACTATCTCTCTGTAGAACTCACGACATAACATTACTGATGATGAAATCCACATACCTCAAATGAACGAGTTAATTAGTAAATTATGTTTTAAGATTTTTATACTTGTTAGTTGTCTTCCATACCATTTTTAATGTTGTTCTGAAGCTATTTCCTTGTGGCATTTTTCTAATTAAGTATTTCGATGGGAAATAAGCGACAATTTTACCAAAAAAATGAATTTATTAACGTTTCGATGCCCAAGTCGGGTGTCGTTGTCAAAATACAAAATAATACCATAATACTAAATAAACAAAAATGTTGTTGCTTAGTAAAAAATTCTTCTAATAATTTATTTAATCTGACTCATTTATATCGGCAATTCAGGCATGTATTATACATTTTAAAGTAAAAGACTTTAAAATGATATCGCCAATATTTATGAGTTGCGTTCCTGGGACAACTTTACTAAAAGATAGTTCATTTGATTACATGAAATCAACCCCAACTCAAGAATATCCTCCACAAAATTTTTTCCTGGTTTTCCCTCGTGATTTACTATGGAATCTCTAGCGCGAGAATTTTACTGCCATCGTTGCATTTGGTTGTCTTTTTAAAGACAGATCACATGCTATGATTTTTTGTGGCGGATATTCTTGAGTTGGGGTTGATTTCATGTAGTCGAATGAACTATCTTTTAATAAAGTCGTCCCAGGGACGCAACTCATAAATATTGGCGATATCATTTTAAAGTCTTCTACTTTAAAATGTATAATTCATGCCTGAATTGCCGATATAAATGAGTCAGATTAAATAAATTATTAGAAGAATTTTTTACTAAGCAACAACATTTTTGTTTATTTAGTATTATTTTGTATTTTGACAACGACACCCGACTTGGGCATCGAAACGCTAATAAATTCATTTTTTTGGTAAAATTGTGGCTTATTTCCCATCGAAAATACTTAATCATACCATTTTTCTTAAAAACGCATTGACGGCAGAATAAGTTATCGTAACTATGTTTTGGGAATTACTTAGACCAGTGGTTTTCAATCTTTTTGAGTCATGTAAGTACCACAAAATACTTTAGTTACTTATTTTTGGTACTTATCTAGCTAGATAATCTAATTAACTTCTTCTTTGTCAATCCATATTCATCCACTAGTGTACATAGGCTACATTATAGTTTTCTCGACTGATCTTTAATGTGATTTGCGTATCCACTGTTTTCCTGTTGTAGATATTATAGAATATTATTTATCCATCTTTCTTGGAGCCGATGATATACGTCTCTTAGTACATAAAAAAACAGGTGGGAGATGCAACTCCAAGTCAAGATATTACAAGTAGAATCAAGGTTGGTCTGGGAATAAACATCAACAAGCCAAAGAAATTCGATTTGGCTGTAGAAACAACCTATTGTGCTAAAAAAATCACGAAAATTGAGAGAGTGGTTTAATTTATAATTGACTGGACAGTATAATTACCTGTAACGGTGGTACAGACAGTCTAAACAAGCCGTTCACAATCAGTGGTACATGTACCACATGTATAATACATATCATTATTTGCGGTGGTACACAAACGCAAAAACACAGCCAAAATGAGCAGGCTTTGATGTTCCGAAATGGGAAGTATTCATGATAGTTTGCTCCTACATACAAGTTAGGTCAGGTGGCTTTCAGGAAAAGTGCTATCTCGATTATTTGAGCTTCGTTGCTAAGTTCAAATATTCTTAGCTAAACAAAATCATGGACCGAAAAACAGAGACACATTTAATACAAACCTACTGTTTGTATTAAAAAAATTTAACTCTTGCTGAATTTGATGTTATCCATTCCTTAAAGTTCCAGTATATAAATTATAGTTAATTAGATTATATAGCCAGATAGGTATTTCAGTTGGTGGTACCAAAAATAGTAAAAAGAATTTGGTGGTACATGACTCAAAAAGGTTGAGAACCACTGGTCTAGACAATGCATTTTGAAAACAATTTTCCTAACAATAAATCCACACATATAAAAAATGGTACAATTCTTTAATTTATGTACATATATTTCTTATCTCCCCCAACACAATGTTATACTTTTCCGGACAAAAATTATAAATGAAGATGATATTTTTTACTTATGTTTTTGAGCCTTGAAATTCGTCATTGTTCGTATTTTTTTTTCAGTTTTAAATTGTGTATAACTCGAAAACCATCATCTCAAGAAAAAAATATTACAAAACACCCTTTTTTATTTCGAATGATCCAAAAAATCTAAAATAATATCTGTCCGGACCGAAAAAATTTTAGTAGAATTTGTAAAAGTAATTTTTTAATTATTAATTAATTATAGTCTGGACAAAATTATATTGGTCAAACCGGCAAACAGGTGTAAGTTCTCAAAACAATTGATCGTATGTAAAAAAAATTTATTAATTAGCTAAGTACTTTCAGCACAGTGACATCATCAGATGTACCTACTAAAAGTACTTAGCTAATTAATAAAAAAAATTTTACACACTATCAATTTTTTTGAGAACATTCACCTGTTTGCCGGTTTGACCTACTTAGAAGTGTGTCTTACACTCATAGGCTTTTTCAATTCAAAATTATATTGGGCAAACTAAATTACACATAAAATAATTTTTTTCTACGAGCGTGCAAAAATGTCTACTTTCGCGCACGCATTTTAGTTTAGAAAGTTTCACTTTTCCGCACGCGTGTTACTTTTCCGTACGCGGTTTTTACTTTTCCGCACGCGTGTTAATTTAGATATGTTAATATGACCTTAAAGTAATTATAATACATGTAATAAACTAATATTTAGATATTATTTACTAATTTATTTCAAATATATCTTATTGTGTTCCTGTTTTAAAGAAATTAACGCGACAATTCGATGAAATAAAATTATTTTGACATAATATTCGAAAGTCAAATCGGTAAAAACCAAAGATCGTCGTCATGCTAACTAATTATATTGAAAGTTTGGTTTTGACAACCTTGTCAAAGAATTAATTTGTGTATGTATTTTCATATTAATTAAATTAATTGATTAAGATTTGGTAATTTTTTAAAGACTCTTAGAAAAAATATTGTTCCTAACTCTTGCAGAAAGTTTCTTTTCCGCACTCGACTGCTTGCCGAACTCCCGCTTCACGTCGTTCGGCAAACTGCTGTCGCGTGCGGAAAAGAATGACTTTCTGCACTTGTTAGGAAAATAACTATTATCAAATAGATCCGTGAGGGCCGTTCTTATCTATATCGGATCTTAGACTATATGCTTACTACTTGCCCACCAAAATACATGTTCTTTCTTAGAATTTCTGATAGTACAATTTTATACAAGTCTTTTATACAATTATTCTAGACCACAAACCCAAAGATTAACCAATACCTATATATTACAAAAACTATATCTCTAATCTAATTATGATTAAAAATACACATATATAAATAAAAATGATTACTTTTCGACCAGGAGATTATCTTACTTAAAACCACTCACACAAAAGTCCATGTAATTATCACAGGAAACAACTTAAATTTCAAAAAATGTTTACATTTTCTTATTTGTGTCCACCTAGCGGACAACACGCACACTAAAATAAAATCAGCTTCACTTATTTTTCTCCAGTTCTACATGTAGGTTATTATTACCAGTTTATTATCCAGATTTAGGTATTCGGTTCTAACTCCCTCTAACGGGAAAATTCACTCATCCCAGATATTTATGGTATCAAAAGGATTGAGCTCTGGTGGAACTCTTTCCGTGTTACCGAGACCTAGGTGACTTAGTATGCTGGAGTATTTCCCAAAAATTTTCGTACGCATTTGGCTGTCAGAGTAGTGCGGCTCTCTGCATGGTCTTATAAAGGTGTTCATTTAGACCCAGTTTTTTATGTTTTCGAGGAGGATCTTCGGAATAACTCCAGTAGTAGACATAATAATAGGTGTCGTTTAGGTACTTTGCATTATCAATTATTGTCTTCGTACTTGAATTTCCAGATCTCTGTACTTGACGATCTTTTCAGTAAATTTAGTACGTAGATTATTATTGTTAAGGAATCGCCACATCAATAATTGATGTTAATCACTAATTATTAGTGTTGTTTGTCTTGTTAATTTATTAACTAGTACGAGATATGGTCTATTATGTGCCACTGTTTGGTCTGTGAGCACAGTGCGGTCCCAGTATAGCTTGTAGTTGCCATCCTCAACCATACTCTCAGGTACGTATTGATAATATGGGAAATCTTACGTTTGGAGCAGTCCCAGCTTGATAGATCTCTTGAAGAATCTTTCCTACTGAGTCATGCTGTTTCTTGTATTCAGTTGCAGCAAATGCCTGGCAGCCCCCGGTAAGATGTTGGATGGTTTCTTGGGTTTGACATCCATATCGCAATTTGTCGTTTTAAATTTTCAGTTCATTATACTAGTTTATTATCATCCAGTTAATAATATTCTTAATATAAACAAGTAATTGGACTTCGTAAGTCCTAGATTTTCACCCAAAAAAATCGAAAGTAGAACTGAAAGTCGATATTTGAACTCTTCGTGTAACTTTGCGTCGATTGATATACAATTTTGCTAATTTTGAGTAATTTTTACTAAACTTTGGGTCATCATTGTTTAAACAGAAATGACTTCAAATCTAGAACTAAAGATTCAAACTCAACTTTTCAACACGCTTCGATTGATGTGTTACATGTCCTATTTCTGCGACTATAATGGCACTACTGGTTATAACTTTTAACCGGAAATGATATAAAAACCAAAATTTTACATCTGTTCTCATCTTGCCGAAGCACGTCGAATGATATACCGCTTATACTATTTCGGTGACTTTAAAACAGTACTTCCGGTTGCAACTCGAAAACCGGAAGTCCGATGTCAAATTTCTCATCTTTAATACCATCCTTGGATTATAAGCTTTCATTTGACACCTCATTTGTCATTCTACCTGGTATAATGACGGAGGAGTTGTGTTCACGGACAGACGAACGTGGATAATTCAAAGTTTTCACATGTTTTCAAAATTGGGTGAAAACAAAACACGCCAATAAACAATAATTGTCTACACTCGATATTGGTGGAATATTTAGGATTACCAAGTACTCCTATAAAACACTTCAATATGATTCCCTCAATTGAAATCTCTTTTACACTTTTACTTTCAAAGCACATGGCAATTTCGCTTCGGCTAATTGTTGCCAATGAATCTTCATTCAAATGAAATGGTTAGACAAACAATGAATTGAATGGAGTTTTCTAAAAACAGATACATCTGTGGGTGAATATGTAAGAGTGATTTTAATTTAAAGCTTCGTTGTGACATTCTGCAATAAAGACAATGTTTATTTCGGTAATATTTCACTCCGGACGTTTAGTTGATGACAAAATTAAATTGAATGGGAAATTGCTAAAATTAGTCGGTTATTTTTTTCGTAGATTGTTTTGTAATCAAATAAACAAAAACCTCCAAGTCATATTTACTCTTTTTGGATTTATGTATTTGCGGGATATTATTCCTTAATTATATTTCCTCATAAGTTTCTATCTTGCGTCGTAATAATATTAATTCGTTTCATAAATACCTATGTGTTGTCTAATCGTCTCCTGACATGTCATTTTTGACTTCATGTCTTCCTCATTCCAGGAATAGGGATGTTCACTAATTTTTAAATATAGTTAAATTCAATAGATTACAAGGTATATAATAACGTAACAATCATAAAACTGTTTAAAAATGTATATTTTTTAAGATAAATGAGTTCATAATGTTGATTTTCTTGGAGGCTAGAAAAACGGTACCCTGCAGCGAGGCTACGGTCTGTGACGTCAGCAGTCGTAACGTCTTTGATCGACGACTAGTTTTGTATACTTATTTACTCAGTGTATTTGAATGTGCGCAGTTTTTTACGTATTTCATTATTAAAAATAAAGCCAAATAAGTGGTGTTTTGTTCCTGGGTGTGTAAATACATCAAAAAACAGTTCTGACAAGATTTTTATTACCGTTACAGCCAATTTAAAACAGAAAAAGAAATGGTTTGTTGCAGCTAGAACTTAAAATAACTAACTTAAAGAACTAACTTAATAAAATAAACATTATAGAAGTTTTCCAGAGACTTTCGGCCCTTGGTAATAATGTAATTGTTCTTTCTGCATTTACATTTTTCAAAAATACTTATTAGTTTTCTCAGGATTCGAAAAAAATGAATGAATTTAAATAGCATTGGACCAAGATTTTGCACCTACCCCCTTAAAGAGTAAATGAAAAAGTTTCGGGACCTCAAATTTGTATTCCTTAAACTGGGATATTCCTAAAAACGGGATTCTAATAATACATACAGTAAAAGTAAACCTTGAAATAACTACATGTGGATGTAGGTATGACTTTATATTATATTAAAATCATTAATAATTTGGTGAAAAGATTGGTTGAAATGAAAATGTATAATACCCAAGTTCAAAAATATTTTTTAACTTGGAACAGTTGTCAACTCGAAATACGAAACAACCGAAATAAGATCTAGAGTTGAAAAGGACATAGCAACATTTAACAACATGCATGAGAAATATTTTCACCCATTGCGACATAATATCTCTCCCACTAAAAATGCGGCTGCTAAAATGTTATTATTTCCGGTCTTGCTATATGGCGCAGAGGCCTGGACAATAATTGAAACATTAATGAAAAAGCTAGAGGCACTCGAGATGTGGGTGTACCTACGTATCCTCAAAATATCCTGGGCGACCCACACCAACGTACAGGTATTGCGTCGAATGGGAAAACAAAAAGAAATCTCTTTTACAATTAAGAAACGAAATCTTAATTATTTCGGTCATATCATGAGGCATGATAAATATCGTATACTCCAACTGATAACGCAAGGTAAAATAGAGAGCAAACGCGGACCGGGAAGAAAAGACACTCATGACTTAAAAACTTACGCCAATGATTTGGACAAAAATCGATCGAGTTATTCAGAAACGCCTCAAATGAAATTAAAATTGCCATGATGATAGCCAACGTCCACAACGGACAAGGCACATGAAGAAGAATAAAAATATTTTTAATACACCTAACCAAGGTAAAGTAATAACCAGCCAATGTATGTATACAATATGCATGCGTACAATGCAAGCATACAACTTTCTCTATTTTTTTTGTGGAGTATTAAGCATTTATTTTTTTAGCTTAAAGAAGACATGGAAAATTATATGGAATATACACTCAGTAAAGTTGTGGTAGATTTATTTTTTTACAAGATGCCAATAAATCATACACCATTGTTACATCTACACTACAGTCGGTAGTTTATACGAATCGGCTTTCTGAAAACCTTCTTCCATTTTATTTGTTTATTTTTGTAAAACCCAAAATATGTCCTTACAAACAGTCTATCCACTTTAAACTAAACAAATTCACTATAAAACTCCATTTTAACCCTGATAAAACAAGAAGAGAACAAAATAAAATGACCTGAAACGTGAAACAGGTAAACAGTAACACTATGAGAATGGCGCGCGCTTGGGGTATGCAACTAGTGACGTCAGGCCAATAGAGAAGCGTTCTTGAAATTGAAAATAATGCTAGATTTCTAATAAAGATTTTTTATAGAAAGACTTTTTCAATTTTGTTGAAATTTTGGACAATTATTCCTAGGGTGTTTCTTAATCGTTTTACATGTTTGAAATGACTTTTTAATTTTTTGTGAACATCCCTATTGTGATACTCAGACATTCTTTGTATATGTTACAGTTCAAGTCGATTCTCAGTTAGAGTTGACTATTCCTAGTTCCAGTACTAGTTCCTAGTTCCAGTTGACTATTCCTAAAACAAGCAGTAAGAGTTGATTTGAAAAATTTAACTCAACTTTTACTAATTGAAGTAGACTCTTCGTAACTCTTGTTAGTGAACGTACATCGCGGGAAAAACAGAATCAACTCTTACTAGTTTAAATTGACTATTCCTGGATCGATTCAGTAAATGTAAAATATCACGTTCTATTTTGATAAGTGCCATAGCCACCTTTACTTTACAAGCCATGAAGAGAAAAAGGCAACGTCGCAATTGATGACGTCGGTAGTCTGATTTTCGGATTACCGCTTTCGAAACTACGATTTTAAAGTACAAATTCTGGTAAAATTTATAGTATTTTTTGAGTCGAACAAGAAAATATTATTAATTAGAAGTTTGTACAAAATAATATTAAAAGTAATTCCTTGTAAGTAACGTTCATTATACAAAAAAAACCAATAACAAGAATATAAACGGGATTCATTTTTTTCGAATCCTAAGAAAACTAATAAGTATTTTTCAAAAATTTAAACGCAGAATAAAAGATTACGTTAGGACCGAGGGCAAAAAGTCCCTAAAAACTTCTATGTTTATTTTAATAAGTTACAGGGGTGAAAAACTAAGAAAATTTAGTGTGATTTTTAGTTTCAAATATGTCATTAAAAAAACTTTTTATTCATTCTAAGGGACTTTCGGCCCTCGGTAATAAAGTAATCTTTCATTCTGCGTTTAAATTTTTCAAAAATACTAATTAGTTTTCTCAGGATTCGAAAAAAATGATTACATTTAAAATACAGGCGTCAAAATTTTACATTTTGTTCCTTTCCGCTTAAAGTTTGTCGCACTTATTTAGAAACACCCTGAATTGATAAAGAACAAATCTAGTTGTTAAACATAAGCGAATTAATCAAAAAAACAGAATGTTAAGAAAACCGGATTCTATAGTTGGGTTTTAATTTCGGTATTTTCTAAATGCCCGGTACACCATAAAAATTCAACTGCTTCGCAACAATATTATTACAGCGGTATTATAAAAGAATTAGGCTATAACATATTAAAAAAATCACTTAAATCTGCCAACAGGTTTAGGAAATATAATGTCTTAAAAATGACAAAATTTTTAAGGTGACGGATTTCTATATGCACGCAAGTTTATATAAAAATATATTATATTGAACTAAAATCATCTTAATAACATACCTTTTAATGTTCTTTTTTAATTTGGAGCACAAAATATTGTAAAATATTTCAGTTTCTCTGTAAATACAGTGAAAATTATTTAAAAACAAATGAGAACTGTCAGAATTAATCGGTCTACCAATAGATGTTGCCAAATTTCAACTTCATGGCTTGTTAAGTAAAGGTGGCTATGTAAGTGCGCATCTCTTTGTTTTACTGTTTCAACTATACTTATCACGAAAACTTAATAAAACTAGCCGTTTGAGTTGACTCAAACTGAGAATAGTGAACTCCAACTCGATAGTCAACTTACTGTAACATATAAATCATTCGTCGTCTTCTTTTTTTAACTTCCTTCTTCTTCTTCTTCTTCTTCTTCTCCTTCTTCTTCTTATATTTGTTGTAGATCTGTCGATCTGTTAATTCTGACGTTGAAGTATTTCTTGAGAGGTAGACTGCCAGCTATCTCTCCTTCTTTTTGGTGGTCTCCCCGGTGGACGCTTGCCTGCTGGTTTTCCATCTAGCGCAATTCTTGGTAGTCTGTGCTCCTACATTCTTTTCACATGACTGAACCATTCTCTTCGTCTTTGCCTGTCCCATCTGACTACATCTTGCACGCCACATTGTTCCCTGATGATGTTTTCCCAAGTTTTATAAATTCTAACTTTGCTATCCATTCTCATATATTGGTTATTCCAGACCACATCTCTAAAACATCCGGACAAGACAGTGGCCTTGTTAATTTGTCCTCTTAGGTCTCTGACTGGGTCATGATAACTTGATAACTCTACACCTAGATATTTGAACTGGTTTAGCTGTTCTATGGGTTTCCCCTCTACCACGAGCTTGCATCTAATTGTTTAAGATTTTTAACTTCCTAAAATGTCGATACCTCAGTTCAACAGTGTAATAAGTATAAAATTGCGATAGTCCAGAAAGTGAAGGAAAAGAAATGGTTTAAAATTAGGTATTTAATGACTTCAAATAATAAATATGCCCAGTGCAGGTTTTATTCACACTGTAAGCCACTTGTTCTTTGCATATTGAGAATAGTGCCCAACGTGCAGGAATACCTATACATTGGAGTAATTTTAACAACAGCGATTTTTTCTATTGTGTCGTACATGCTAACAATTATTTCATTCTGAATGTGCCCATTTCTAAGAATGTACGTGTAATTGTTTTTGTTTTATTGTCATTATCATCATCATCAATGGCATATAACTGTTCGTGAATCTTTCCTACGTTTACTATTACCTTCCATGTTTGTCGGTCCTGTGCCACTATTTCGCATTGTCCCACTCCCATTTTCTCCAGATTTTTTCTGACTGCATCTTTCCATCTTTTTCTAGGCCGTCCTACAGACCTTTGGCCGATTCTCTTTACTGCGTGTTACATGTCCTGACCATCTTAGTCTATCGGCCTTTATATATCTCATTAAATTTCCCTTTCTGAAGAGAAACTCTAACTCGATGCATTTGCGGCTCCATTCGTTTGTTAAGCTATCTCTGCAAGGGTCTTGTAACACTCGAAGGATTTTACGTTCCCAGACCAGCAATTTATTTACTTCGTTTCGTTTTGATTCAGCGGCAGGCACGCAGCGACACTGAAGATGTTGTAAACAGAAACAGCTGTCTGTAGATTATGCACCTCTGAATCTAAATGAAATATAAATTGTCTTTCACTTCACTTATTTACTTCTGTTTTTGTTAGCGTCCATGTTTCGCTTCCATACGCGACTGCTGGTCGTATTTACATAATTCAATCTTCGCTTGTCCACCGCTAGACATAGATATCCCTCATAATTTTCCATCTGTTTCGATCTTGGGCCTCTTTCATCCAATTCCTATGGCAAGGTTTTAGATCATCAGTTCAACGTGTTTTCGGACGACCTCTGCTTCGGTAGGCATCATCTCTTGCTTTCCATTCCAGTAATCTACTGCCAAGAGAGCGGAGAGTATGGATCTAAAGATAAATGTCATGAAAATTAAGTATCTGAAAAACCTTTTGAGCGAGAATGACAAATAGAGGAACCATACAGAAATACCAAACTACATAGATGCTGATTAACTCGAACTCTACTTCAGTTTCAAATACTTGCATCCCCGAAATATAATAACAGTTCCGTCGAAGAGGCAAACTTTCGGATAGTAAGACTTCCGGGGGTCTACGATGCAGAAACTTGGACCCTTACAAAGACGTAAGAGTCAGCTACGTAGATGGAAACAAAACGTTTGAGAAATTTGCAAGGAACCTTTCCCTACATCGTCAATGAATAAGCTTACATTACGATCTAATATTAAAGACATCCTGTATATTGACCTACCTACATATCTATTTAAAATCCCATTCACATTCACGTGCAACAAAATCATCATACCTCTGCTATTTTTAACGATTTTTAAGAAATTCTAATGGATTTTCAATAAAAAATGCAAATGAACGTTGTGGGTGCATCGGTAACTAACGTTGGGAAATTAATTCCCATAGACATGGAGGCGTTTGTAAAACATGCGAAGAGTACCGAATTAGCATTGCTAATGCAGCTATCATGTGTTCATTTGAGTTGTCGACTATGTGGATTGAGTGCCTGATGGTAATCGGTGTGATGACAAGCGGCTTTGAACAAAAAATAAAGAGGTATGGTAAAGAAGTCAATCAATTGTCGTGGGTAGTAACCTGGTTTAAAAAATGATCTTATTACATGAAACTTCACGCATGTATCTAATTTGTTTGGCAATTTAGATCGAAAATAACTAAATTTAGTTCTACTATAGTATGTGGTCTACCGTCGAGTTTATAAACCCATAAATTAGAAAAAATATTATTTTAATTTTACAAATAATCCTTTGTTATATCTTTATTTACTATTTTAGCTGGAAATAAGCCAATTTTGTGGCTTATTCCCAATTAAAGTAATAAATTGATATGACAAAATATTAGTTTGTAGAATTATGATGGTAATTCTTTTGATTTATGCGTTTTATTCAACCAAAAAAAAAAAAAATAGAAGAACAGCTTGGTGATACACAGTTTGGATTCCGCAATAACCTTGGGACCAGAGAAGCACTGTTTAGTATTCAGGTTATGGTACAGAGATGCAGAGATGTCGGACATCCAGTTTATATGTGTTTCATTGACTTTGAG
The DNA here is from genome assembly GCF_917563875.1 of Diabrotica virgifera virgifera. Taxonomy (NCBI): domain Eukaryota; kingdom Metazoa; phylum Arthropoda; class Insecta; order Coleoptera; family Chrysomelidae; genus Diabrotica; species Diabrotica virgifera. The sequence goes on from NC_065443.1 coordinate 291,252,274, forward strand.
AAGGCCTTTGATCGGGTAAAACATACGGAAATGATTGCTATTCTTCAGAAAGTGGGTATTGATGATAAAGACCTACGCATTATCAAAAATCTTTACTGGCATCAACGTGCAAACATCAGGATTGGCTGGGAGACGTCTGAAGAACTTCAAATACGAAGAGGAGTAAGGCAGGGCTGCATTTTGTCCCCACTAATATTTAACATCTATTCTGAGTTTGTTTTCAATAAAGCAGTGGATAATGCTCAATGTGGTATCAAAATGAATGGCGTCAATATTAATAATTTGAGATATGCGGATGACACGGTGTTAATTGCGACCAATTATGAAGAACTTCAACATCTGATAAATAGGATTACCACAACGTGTGATGAATATGGACTCAAGCTAAACACCGCAAAGACCAAGGTGATGGTTGTCAGTAAGACGCCAATACAACCGGAAGTAGTAACAGCTTATGGTGAACAATTAGAAAGAACTAACAGTATCACCTACCTTGGTTGTAATCTAAATGAGAACTGGGACATGAGCAAAGAAATTAGAATACGTATTGAGAAGGCCAGAGCTGCATTCTTTAAGATAAAGAAACTTTTATGTGGAAACAACATTACTTTGAATCTTAAAATTAGATTAGTGAGATGTTATGTGTTCTCTAGTCTTTTGTACGGTGTCGAAGGTTGGACTTTAACAGATACTCTTCTCAAGAAATTGGAAGCCTTTGAAATTTGGGTATACCGAAGAATCCTACGAATAATTTGGGTGGATAGAGTTCGTAACGAAGTTGTTTTGCACCGGATGGGAAAAGTCACAGAAGTCGTCAGAACAGTTAAAAATCGAAAACTTGAATATTTTGGCCATGTTATGCGACACCCAGAGAGATATAATATACTCCATTTAATAATACAAGGCAAGGTAGACGGAAGAAGAGGGCCAGGTCGAAGAAGAACGTCATGGCTTAAAAACCTGAGAGAATGGTATAACAGATCCTCTGCATCCCTTTTCCGAGCTGCCGTCAACAAAATTACTATAGCCAATTTGATAGCCAACGTTCGATAATCGAGCACGGCACATGAAGAAGAAGAAGTTTTATTCACTTTGTAAAGATTTTCATTATACAGTGCGTCCATAAAGTAACGCATAAATTCATTATTTCGTAAACCGGCGATTTTAAGGAAAAATCCCGAAACAGGGAGATTTTTAATTTTAAATTAAGATTTTTTGGCGTATATATCATACTAGTGACGTCATACATCTGGGTGTGATGACGTAATCGATGATTTTTTTAAATGAGAATAGGGGTCATGTGATAGCTCCTTTGAAAGGGTATTTAATTCTCTATTCACTAATATAAACATTAACATAATTATTCATGGAGTATCCAAAACATTTTTTTTAAATTAAATTAATTGACACAAAAAGATGAATGTATGTAATTTATGTAATTCTAAATACATTTGACTGCTCTAGGAAAATAAATTTGACTTTTATTTGAAAAACAAACATTGATTTCCGTTTAAACAAAATGTTCAAACAGCCAAGAGGCAGGTGGGTTGCGGATTTAACATTGAATTTAAGCGAAAAACAATATTTATTTGTTAAATAAACATTTTTTCCTATTTTGTGACCACAGTAAAACGTATTTTTATTGAGTTAAATAAATTAAATGCATTGTTCTTTTTGTCTCAATTAATTTAATTTAATTTTTTTTTGAGTAGCCTGTATAAATAATTATATTAATGTTTAAATTAGTGAACAGATAATTGAATCCCCTGTCAAATGAGCTATCACACGACCCCTATTTTTATTTAAAAAAATAATTGATTACGTCACCACACCCAGATAGATGACGTCACTAGTATGATATATATACCGAAAAATCATAATTTAAAAATAAAAATCGACCAGTTTCGGGATTTTTCCTTAAATTTGTCGGTTTACGAAATAATGATTTTATGCGTTACCTTATGGACGCACTGTAGTGTACAAACTCTTCTGAGAAAAGATTAAAACGATTATGGTATTGTTTAGGACAAAGGTATACTGTGCCAGAAAAAAATCTTTACAAAGTGAATAAAGCGCATAAATCAGAAAAATTTAAGTTTTAATTTTGCAAATTTATACTTTGTCATATCAATTTACTATTTTAGTTGGGAGTAAGCCACAAAATCAGTTTATTTTTCACACTATACAGTAAGGTCTCGTTTTATGCGGTGGATACGTTCTTCAGAAAACCGCATATAAAAAAATCGCATAAAAAAAGACTTTACTTGCATTGAAAAAGTAGGGAGACGTTCCGTGATTTTCTAAAATCCCATAAAGTGGTGGACGTTTGTCCACCAAAAATTATATGCCTTTGATGTTTTTTTTTCTTCATTGGGCCAAATAAAATCTTAAAGAAGAAATTAAAAACGCAGACTAACGATATTGAGATTGCAAAAACCTCTTCTATATGTAACATAAAACTTTACGACACTTAATTAAATGTTTCAATCCAGAAATCAAAATGTGCTGTTTATTATACTGCAACTTGAAATCAACAACATTTAAATTTAATTTCAAAACATTTATTACAGGTTATATAGGTCTGGATCCCGCGTATAAAAAAAGTTGATTAATAGCAAGCTGAAAATTTGTTAATAGCTTAAGGGTGTCTAGTCGGACAAACTTTGATATATGGGAACACTGAAACATGGGAAGTTTTAATTGTGGAACAGGTTAAAAATTTGGAACGGTCAGACCACGAAAACGTCACATGTATTTTGTCCGACAGAACTTCCAATTGATTTGTTACCCTTTCATTAAACTCTCATGCAAAAATCAGACTGCTATTTATCACCTGTCATAATGCCTGTTATTTGACATATTCTACGTGTTCCACTCATTAAAATGCTTATTGGTGATAAATAGCATTCTGATTTTTGCATTAGAGTTTAATTAAAGGGTAACAAATCAATTGGAAGTTCTATCTGACAAAATACATGTGACGTTTTCGTGGTATGACCGTTCCAAATTTTTAACCTCTTCCACAATTAAAACTTCCCCTGTTCCAGTGTTCCCATATATCAAAGTTTGTCCGACTAGACGCCCTTAAGCTATTAAATTTTCAGCTTGATATTAGTCAACTTTTTTTATACGCGGGATCCAGACCTAATACCTTTCAATGCGAAATTCAGATTGATATAATAGCTGCATGGTACATCACGTAACAAGGGGAATACCCGAATTGCAAACTCTCAGACTACTGGATGGGAATAGTTAATATTAATTATACTAATTGATAATAAAACACATTTTTGGATGAAATACCAACCGCACAACTTCAAAATCGCATAAAAAATCCGCATAAAAAGAGACCTTACTGTAATAGATAGGGATACGTAGACCGCATACTATAGTAGCACCCAAAATTTTGTTTGGCAATATTATTCGCATTATTATTTCTTATTTTCTTTCTTTTTATACTGTATTTGAAAATGTGGTAAAGATTAAAGTAAATGTAAATGTAACAAATAAAAAAGAACATTTGGAAAAATAAAACCTACTACCATCACGTTAGTTGCAATGCGGGGAATAGCTGGCTGAAAATTTTCAATTGGGTCAGAGATAGCAAACCTATGCCTCTCTGATGATGCCTCTAATTAGAAGCGAAATCGTCGATTAGAGTGCTGGTTTGCGTTCTTTGAACTATGTGAAAATTAAGACAGTTTTGATTTCTCATTGCAACTGAATGAAAATGGTATACATTTTTAAACGCTTTTCTTTACTTCAATAGTTTGCATCAAATTTTTAGACGTTAATTTGACTGACTTTTCTTCAATGCAAATGAATGAAAATTTGCACACATATGCATTCGCGGGAACAATACACGAATAGTCAATAAAATTTTTTTTTATGTTTATTAATTGTTTAAATATAAAAAAGACGATTTTATTGGAAAATGCTTAAATTCTCTTGTCTTTTACAATGTAGAAACTTGAAACTTTTACGGATTGTAGCTAATGATATGAACTATACATTAGGGTGGTGCGAAAAAAGTCAAGTTAATAATTCCGTGCCGCTATAGTGCGGAAAAGTTGCGATTGGTAATTACAAGAAAAACAAAAAAATAATTATTCAAATCGGACTTTATCTTCCGATCCCGCAACGGACCTAAAGATTATGAAAAAAGTTAAATTTTACCTTTTTTCAAAAAAATTTATTTATCCTTCGTGTAAGTTTTATTTATTACTAGAGTAAAATTTATATAGAGTTGGCATCGTTGAGTAATAAAAAAATAGTTTTACGCATTTAACGAATATCTTCCGATCCCGCAAGATCAATCAAAATCTATAAAAATTTGAAATTTTTGATGATTTTGATAAATTAAAAAACATTTAGTTATCTCATTTTTCTGTTATATTGTGAAGATTTTCGCTTGTTAAGATATTGTGTGACAATATTTAAACAACCCAGAACTCAAAACGAGGGGGTGGTTGCACTTCTAGCTCCACACGCACCCTTGTCTCCAACCAACCAATGATTGTGTTTTTTTCATTATTTACATATGTACATTTCTTACAACAGCAACAAATTACAACTTAACACAAAAAAATGTAAAGTAGTCACTTTTTCTAGGAAATCAAGTTTATTTGTATTTAACTATACAGTGGAACCCCGTTAACTCGGATTAATCGGGACCGCGGCCGATTCGGGTTATCGAAAATCCGGGTTAGCCGGAGAAAATGGTAAAAATTAATAAAATATGGTATGCTTACAGATAAACTCCGTTATAATTGTCACACAGACACTGGTAAACCACGTTCGCATTCCACACAAAACCACACATACAAAGCGTCGCCAAGAGTCTCATTCTTAGCTTTATTAGCTTTGCACCGATTGTCCAAACTGTCTTTTGTTATCATTTTGAAAAAAAATTCTTCCATTTTAGTTCTATTTTTCTTCCATCCGATACTGTAGATGTACCGACACCATATAATGCTGCAAGATTCACCTATATCAATTCTACTTAATGCTTCCAGTTTCTTTTCCATTGTCACTACATACAACATTTTTACGTTTTGTTGCCCTTATAGACAAAAAACACGCACACAAAATCTGAGTAGATTTACGAACGATTACAGAACGGAAGCGAACAATAGGTACGACTTTACTATTATACACACAATACCGTCTCTGATGTTATGTTATTTAATAACAGTGATGACTAAGACCATTGTTAAAAAAAGAATTTTAATAGTCTTTTCTAAACAATGCTAAGATAGTGTCAAATAAATAACGGATAATACAGGTGCCTGTTGTTTTCGATAACACGACAATGGATGTGGTGTGCCATGAGTCATTTTTACTATGGTATATGTAGTTCAAATTACACAAATACCCATTATCTCTCAAATATTATATTACATAGAAAAAAAAGTACATTTGAGATAAAATGTATTTATCTCAAATACATTTTTATTGTTGAAATGTTTGTCTGATAAAAATCGGTCCGGGTTAGCCGGAGTTCCGGGTTATCGGGGGCCGACTTATCGGGGTTCCACTGTAGTTGTCACGATAGAATATTAGAAAGGCAGAACACGGTTAAGGATTTGGGTGTAATTTTTGACACAAAACTCACTTTTGTGGAACATATGTGTGTTAAAGTTTCTGAAGCGTTGAAGGCTTATGGGTTTTTAATTCGCAATTGTAAGTCATTTAATAATATAAAGTCATTAACATTGCTATATTATACTTATGTCCGCTCTAAACTTGAATATGCCAGTATTGTATGGAGTCCTTTCTATGATTGTCATAACATTGCAATTGAAAGCGTTCAGAGAAAATTTCTAAAATTTTTAATGTTTAAAGTAAATGGTCTTTATCCGGCTAGAGGTATAGATAATAATTACTTGTGTGATCGTTTTAGTATGTGTAGTTTAGAATTAAGAAGAAAAGTTGCATCTTTAATTTTTTTGTACAAACTTGTTAATAATGCAATTGATTGTATTTCAATATTACAAAACATTAATTTTAATATTCCAAGGTCAAATTTAAGAACAAATGTATTATTTAGGTGTACAAGAGCTCGTACAAATATTCTATGTAAGGCTCCTATTAATGTAATGTGTAGAAATTTTAATGTTATTGGTAAGCATTGTGACATTTTTTCATGTTCTCAAAGGAACTTTATAAAAGTAGCTATTGAGTGTCTGAAATAAGCACTAATTTTTTATTTTATTTTTTTTATTAATTTATTTTCTTTTTCGGTTTGAATTTATATTAATTTTAGTCTAACTTGTAATGTTATTTTTTTGGTACTACTGCTTAAATCTTACTTATAGGTGTTATAAATTATGTAATATTTTTATCATTGTCCTGTAAATGGGAAACTGTTGGGCAATAAAGCTATTATTATTATTATTATTATTATTATTATTATTTCTTTTTCATCTGTTTGTGTCCAGCTCTTAAACACCAACTTTGTATTGTGATTTCTTGATAAAATCTGGCAGCATGGACCTTTATTTAAGTGTTGTCCTAATGAATCCATCTCTCGATTGGGGCCCACATAATTAGCATTAGAGGATACTTCCGTGATCAACTTTAGACATCGCTTGTCAGCTTGCGTGTGGCAGGGATAGTTTTGTACATTCCAGTCTGTCATGTCGCCCGATGTAATGCAAGAAGTTATATCTTTATTTGAAACTCTTCGAGGAAGTGATGGAGAAGGTAGTTTTGTAACATTCCAGTCTATTATTTTAGTTAAGTCTTATGCTTCAAAATTTCAAGTAGTAGGGAGTAAGGAAACACATTAGAGAGCTAGGACTAAGAAGAGTGTTAAAAGCCAGACAGACTAAAGCCAAGGGCAAAAGTATTAGAAATTTCATCCCTCCTACTTTAAATTTTCAAGCACAGGACTACACTGAAATAATAAACTAGAATGTTACAAAACTAAACTTCTCCATCAGTTCTTCGAAGAGTTTCAAATGAAGATATAACTTCCTGCATTACATCAGACTACATGCCAGACAGGAATGTAAAAAACTATCGGTGCCACACGCCAGCTGTCGAGCGGTGCGTAAAGTTTTTCATGGAAGCATCGTCTAATGTATGTGGGCCTCAATAAAGGGATGGATTCATCAGGGAAACACTTAAATCAAGGTCCATGCTGCCAGATTTTACAACCAAATCACAATATAAAGTTGGCGTTTAAGAGCTGGACATAAACAGATGAAAAAGAAATATACATATATAAATAATGTAAAAAAAAAGCCACTCATTGGTTGGTTGGAGAAAAGGGTGTGTGTGGAGCTAGAAGTGCAACCACCCCCTCGTTTTGAGTTCTGGGTTGTTTTAATATTGTCACACAATATCTAAAAACAAGCGAAGAGCTTTACAATGTAACAGAAAAATGAGATAATTAAATGCTTTTTAATTTATCAAAATCATCAAAAATTTCAAATTTTTATAGATTTTGATTGACCTTGCGGGATCGGAAGATATTCGTTAAATGCGTAAAATTATTTTTTTATCACTCAACCATGTAAACTGTATATAAATTTTACTATAGCGATAAATAAAACGTGCATGGAGGTTATATAAAAAATTTTGAAAAAAAGGTAACATTTCATTTTTTTCATAATCTTTAGGCCCGTTGCGGGATCGAAAGATAAAGTCCGATTTGAATAATTGTTCTTTTGTTTTTCTTGTAATTACCAATCGCAACTTTTCCGCACTATAGCGACACGGAATTATCAACTTGACTTTTTTCGCACCATCCTATTATACATAATTTCACCCTTACGTTAGTTGTTTACGTTATGCTTCATAAATACCTAAACAATAAAGTTTCAAATTTTTTGCCGATTCCGACTACTTTTTATGTTTGTACATCATATATGTTCTATACATATTTTAATAAACATGACGATATATTTTAATGTTTGAAAAGTGTAAGACTAAAAAGTAAAAAATAAAAAAATATGAAAACAAATTTTTTTAAGAAACGCTTTTCTTTAATAGCCAGCTGAAAATTTGTAAATAGCTTAAGGGTACTGGGAATTTGTAAATAGCTGGGATAAACTTTGATATATGGGAACACTGGAACAGGGGCAGTTTTAATTGTGGAACAGGTTAAAAATTTGGAACGGTCAGACCACGAAAACGGCACATTTATTTTGTCCGACAGAACAGACTTAAACTCTCCGAACAGAGATTAAACTCTCATGCAAAAATCAGACTGCTATTTATCACCTGTCATAATTCCTGTCATTTGTCATATTCTACATGTTCCACTCATTAAAACGCCCATTTGATGCTAAATAGCAGTCTGATTTTTGCATGAGAGTTTAATCTCTGCTCGGAGAGTTTAAATCTGTTCTGTCGGACAAAATAAATGTGCCGTTTTCGTGGTCTGACCATTCCAAATTTTTAACCTGTTCAACAAGTAAAACTGCCCCTGTTCCAGTGTTCCCATATATCAAAGTTTGTGCGACTAGACACCCTTAAGCTATTAACAAATTTTCAGCTTGCTATTAATCAACTTTTTTTTTCATACGCGGGATCCAGACCTATAAAATTAAACATATTATGAACAAATCAACCAAAAAGCAAAAAATAAAAAAAATAAAAAAATCTAACACATTCGTTAAAAAAAAAGCGTGGTGCGAAAGCCGTTCATTCGATGAAGACGCGCCACGCTTTTCTTTGACGAATGTGTTAGATTTTTTAATTTTTTAAAATTTTTGCTTTTTGTTTGATTTTTTTATATGTTAAATTTAGTCACTCGTAACTAAAGAAAAGCGTTTCTTAAAAATATTTTTTTCATATTTTTTATTATTTTAATTATGTTAATATTTATATTACTGAATAGAGAACTGAATAACCTTTCAAATGAACTAGCACACGACCCCTATTTTTATTTAAAAAAACATTTACTACGTCATCACGCCCAGATGGATGACGTCACTAGTATGATATATATGTCAAAAAATCATCATAATTTAAAAATAAAAATCATGATTTATGAATTTTCCCTAAGTCGCTGGTTTACGAAATAATGAATTTATTCCTTTCATTTGCACCATACTGTAGAATAAAAAATATTATATGTCACGTGACACATACTTCAGATTCATATTCATATTTTGTGTTAGAGTAGCGGTCATACCCAATTCATGGACATCTCATTTGAAGAGGGTTTTGATAGATTATAACTTTGACATTTTGATCCGTTAGTTTACGCGTTTAAATTTAACTCCCATTTTTATTGAGGAAAACTTTCTGGGGAAAATTTTTAGAGATAGAAATGATGGAATTTGGGTACGAATAGACAGTCCATTCATTTAAAACATATCCCTGCAACTGTCTTTAGGTCACTAAATTTGGAATAGTTTTCTCTTAAAATCATATTTGGTTTATTTAGATAGCGGGAGAATGATATCGTGTTGGCAAAAGTGCCGCTTCATGTTATTTATAGACAAAACATGTTCGGAGTGCACTGAAAATATGCAGAGACATTTCAGTTGCACTTTCTTCCGTGTATCATCTCAAATGATGCTTAAAATTTAAATATGTTATAATCATAAAACGGTAACAGCGGAAAGATAAACATCGTTAATGATGCTGTTATTTTGGTTATTTTAGACAGAAAATTTGGCAAGTTTGGTGATATATTTCGAATTATTTGAGAGAAGAATACCTGAAGCCTATGCGAGGAGTTTTATATTGTAAAAATATTTCTAAAGTCAGAGGCAAATTGATATTGTTACCAATTTCGCAATCATCGATTTTTTTCAATGAGTATATTAACCCGCGAGCAGCCGCGCTATCCTTTTTAGCGATAACTTGATCAAAAATTTTGCAACATAGCTTTCCACTCGTAAATGCCTCGAGGAAAGGTGTGGTAATGCGTAGTTTTTTTTCTTCTTCTTTTTGTGGAATTTATGGCTTTGGGGAGAGCCAATTAGCTTTAATAATTGTTAGAAATAATATTTCTAACATAGCAAGTAAATAAAAATACTATAAAATAAAAAATTGTTGTAAATTAGTATTTAAATTCGTATTGTGAGATAAAATCTAACACGCGACTGTTCACTTACAGAAGTGAGCGCGACTGCTCCCGGGTTAAAAAAATATGATTCTTATTATACAGTCTTTATGGCAAAACTTTTTCGTGAAAAACCAATTTGTACTTATTTATTGACTAAAAATTGCGGAACATAACTATAAAAGCGCTATATCTCTCCACAGTCTGGAGGTTTTTATTATTAATTCCAATCCGTTGATGAAATCTCTGTCTATCCTCCTAAGATTTTTGCTCATCCATCTTCTTATTCCTACCGATTCGTATTCTTCTTATGCCAGCACTGTTAAATTTTTTTTACCATGTTTGTACAGGACATGTTGACCGTAGACATGTACTGTCCACTGCACAGACGGTTTAGCTTGGTTATGGTGGTAATATCTATTGTACCTAAACCTATGCTACATCACATGAGAAAATGACATAATTCTCCTTCGCTTGGTTTGCGGCACTCGCCTCGTACCTCGGCTCGTGCCAACAAACTTCTGCGCTCGTGAGAAATATGTCTTTTTTCTCACTTGTTGTACAATATACTATTTATATTACTAAAAAGTTTTGTAATAGTTAAAACATGTGTAGACGTGCTATTTCTTAATTTTATAACATGCCGGACAATGATAATTCTTTCGCTTCTTTATCGACAAAAACTACACCTAAAACTTAATCTTCTATTAAATTTCTTGGTGGTTTGATGAATAAAGATTTAAATCCTATTACTAATTTCTTAATCCCTAATGTTAGTGTTTATTGCCCAATAACTGTCTTTCTGGATTATACCATTTTTCTAAAGAGAGAAAGTTTCATTCATAAGTCGCCACAATAGTAATATATCTGGATGGTTTATTGGACGTAACGAAATAAGGCTTATTAGAGATGTGCGTGTGATATTGTTGTGTGTAACGGCTATTTTGGAATCTTCTTCTTTTTATGTACACATGATTGAGTCTGGTTTTCAATGTGCCTCCAGCAAGTTTCATCGTTTTCGTTGTCTTTCCACTGATCGTCTTCTTATTGGGGAACCGTCTCTGGCCGTCTGTACTTCTTTATTTGTTGTTATTCGGCTTATATAATCGTTCCATTTTCCTCTTTTCTTTCTTACCCAGTCCTCGATGTTTTCCACCTTGCATCTGTCGTATATCTGTACTTCTATTACGGTTGAAAATTTAGTAGTAACGTTTGTTGAGTTTTGGTTGTTTATAACCGATTATTTTGTCCTTGGAGGATGTATAATTTGTATGTTTGGATGTATATGCTTTTTGTGTGAGTCAGTGAGAGAAGATTTTTGTTGTAGAGTTTTTTGTTTCGAACGCCTTGTTAGCAAATCAACAACGTTCATTCTTTTTCAATAAACATTTTTGAGAAAGCACTTGAAGCCTGGTCGGCGATTTGGATTCCCAGTTTTTTTAATTGAAATGGTACTTTTTCAATCCTTTGGTGGGATGTACTGGGAATTCTCTCATTGAGGTATCCGTTGGTGTGCTGGAAATTTGGGGCACGTAAAGATTTGTCTTGGAAAATCCTCTAGAGATTAATTCGATGTTTATTGATGGCCAGGCTGAGAGTCGTGTAATAGACCCTTTTGTATGTTAAAGGTAAGCTGAAGTCATTTTTGTTCAGTTTATTGGTTCTCAGTTTTAAGAAGTTAGTTCAGTTATTTTTATTTTCTTTTTCTTTTGCTAGGGTGTTCTGGTAGTACAAAATTGTATGTATTTATCGATCCTGTTTAAAGAAGTAATAGAAGTACATTTATTTACCAGATTTACATTTATTCAGTATATTGGAAATAATAAATTTGGCAGATTTATTTAGAAGTTCGATATTTGACGTGACATTTTGACAAAATTTAAGGAAGATTGCAGTGTGTTTATCCAGGCAAATGATTTTTTTTATTGAAGGAAATAAGGACGGTAATAGATTTTATTAGAAGGAGAAAACAAGAAAGAACAAGGTACAATTTAGATTGGGTTAAGGGGTCTAAAAAGGGGACTAAAATACAATGATTTTTATATTTATGTGAAGGAAACAGCTGGTTCTGGTTTATTTTTTTAATTAATGACTTACTTTTGTTCTTATAAACTATTGAAATTAAAATTAATATTTGTATGTAAAAAGGGACTTAAAATTTTGTTGACATTATATTCTCTATAGTTATCTAGTGTTTTATTTGAACTGTCATGTCTCATGCTCATCTAAATCAAACCAACTAATTAAAAATAATAATTCCGACTGAGAAATAGCTGTGGTACTTCTAGCTCTGTTCCATAGTGTCTTACCATCCATTTTGCTCTGAGTTTTCATCTCTGCTGCTTCTGGCATTCTTCTTGATCCCTCTGTGTTACGTCGTATACATATATGCCACCTAACTCATTGTTAGTCTTATGACTGTTTTGGAAATTCTGCAGCTTTCATTTCTTTCCCGATATTTTTATTTCTTCATATTGTTTCATTCAGGCATCCTGCGACTCTGTTTACTCTATTTACTTGATCTCTGTACCACAAAGTAAACTTTGGGAAGCCCTCGAAAAAACTAACATCAGTCTGAACCTCATTAAAGCTGTAAAAAATCTATACCAACATAATATAGCAAAAGTTAAGCTAGGCAAGGAAATCTCGTCAGGATTTGAAGTGAATAAGGGTCTTAAACAGGGCTGCTGTCTATCGCCGACACTATTTAAAATATATTTAGAGCAAGTTTTGAAATCCTGGAAAAGGAAATGTAAGAATATGGGTATACCGCTAAATGATGATAACATGCTATACACTCTATGTTTTGCGGATGATCAGATTCTTATGGCCCAGGATTATCACGATATTGAATATATGACCCGAAAAATCATAGAAGAGTACCGGAACTGGGGTTTAGAAGTGAATACCAAGAAAACGGAATATATGTGCGTTGGAGGTATACAGCAGGATCTAGCGTTGGAAAATGAAATAACTATTAATCACTGTCAGGAATATAAATACTTGGGTCTTACAATTACACAAGATGGAACGTTGGACAAGAATATCCAAGAAAGGTGCACACAAGGAAGGAAAGCTATCGCATTATTGAACAAAATCCTATGGGACCAAAGTATCTCCAAAGAAAATAAACGTAACATCTATAACAGCATTGTTAAGAGCATTATAACATACAGCAGCGAAGTTTGGCCACTTAAAGAAAAATCCGAAAATATGATCAGAACAACTGAAATGGACTTCTGGAGAAGATCTGCTGGTATATCAAGAATACAAAAAATCAGAAATACAAGAATATTGGAGATAATGGATGTAAAGCATACAATAATGGACGATATAAAAACAAAGCAACTAAGATGGTTTGGCCACGTACAACGTATGGAAGAAGACAGATTACCCAAGCAAGTGCTACGATGGGCACCAAAAGGACGGCGGAAGAGAGGAAGACCTAGGAAAAGCTGGATAGAAGGAATCCATAGGGAAATCGGAGAAAGAGGCTTGAACGAAGACATGTGCTACGATCGAGAGCAATGGCGATTGGGAATCGGAAGACGTCGTAGAACGTTATAAACCGATTATATATATATATACTTGATCTCTCACTCCTGTTTGGAGCTTTCCGTAGCTAGATTATGTGATGCCTAGATACCGTATGTTTACTTTTAAATTAGATACCTACATGAGTTCACCCAATATATGACAACACTGCTTCTCCGCTTCCCACACTCGAGTCACGCGGAATTAGTCAGTCATTCGGCGATTCTACAGTGCGCTCAAAAAAATTTAGTTCGTAATATTGATTAACAGTGATTATTGAATATTATTTCGTTGTAACAACAATTTAATTTTTTGTTTCAACGAACTTTTAGACATTAATGCATTTATTTGGTTATTGTCACAATGATTGAATAATAATTGTCAAAATAACTAGAGTACATTAATCAATAACACTATATTTATTCAGCCAATAAATTAGTTTCGTATATTTAATAAATAATAGTAATTCTGGAAGCAAAACACTTTCTTGATTTCGTAGATGATAAGCAATTATCTTGGTTTATCGTGACAATGTACAGATTTCATTAAAACAATGTACAAATGTTGTTAATATAGAGTAATATATGATTATTCCATATATTTAAACTGATTGTTATGACAACGAATGTATTAATCAATCTACTACTGCGTTTAATATCCACAAACAATGCGCTCATGGTTACAATAAACGCAGTTGTTGAAACAATAAATGTTTTACTTGACCATTTGAAATGTAACGGCTTTACCTTATGGTGATACCCCGAGCTTCTCTGTGTTACCATTGTAGCCGAATAATTTCATTTCGTTTCCAAGTGTAGTCCGTACTGGAAGGAAGTTTTCGTGTGTCTATTATCGTATTCATTTTTTTTGAATCCTGAGAAAACTAATTAGTATTTTTGAAAAATTTAAATGCAGAATAAAATATTACAGTATTATCGAGGATATGAAGTCTCTGAGAACTTCTATAATGATTATTTTAATAAGTCACAAGGGTGAAAAAGAGAAAGTTTAGTATAATTTTTAATTTCAAATGTACCATTTAAAAGAAACTTTTTGTTTATTCTAAGGGACTTTCGGCCCTCGGTAATAATGTAATATTCTATTCTGCGTTTAAATTTTTCAAAAACACTTATTAGATTTCTCAGGATTCCAAAAAAATGAATGCGTTTATAAAGAATTCGATCGAAATTTTGCACCTGCGCTCTCAGAAGGGATTAAAGTGTTATACATTTTTGGCATCACTTTTTCAAACGCTTTTAAATGAGCTGTCACATGATGTACTTTTTTCCCATTTAAAAAAATTAAAATTGTGCCTGTCTCCTGAAGAGGGATCGCGTAAAGTTCGAAACATTGATGTTATAATATATTTTGATTATATTTTAAATATCGACCTATCCGAGCGTGTTGCTTATGTGCTAAATATAAATAAGTTAATAAGGTGGGGGGTAACACTTATTCCAACGCACTGTATAAGTGAAACCATATGAGAAATCACACAGTGTAGAGTCCATTAGGTTTAGGACAAAAAAGGGGATTTGCAAAATTATTATTAATCAATTATTAATAGCATACATTGAGCTAATGCATTCAATGCTGTCAGCACATTCAAAGATTTGACTTTCAAATACTGTTTCCCGTTCCTCATTTGCTATAGGATCCTTAGTATCTAACTAAGGACTAAACTGACCTGTTTCGCTTCCTTTTCCAATGCTAGGAAATATTGTTTAACATTTCACTTGCTACGTCTGATTATGTTAATGTTATCAGCGTATGTAAAAATGTGTAACGCTCTATTATAAATAGTACCGCCATTGCTAATTCGTGTGTCTCGGACTCCCTTTTCCAAAGCAATATTAAATAGAGCCAAGCCATGGCATCCCCTTTTCTGAGTCCATCGTTAATCAAAAAGTTATATAATTCTTTATCTGCATCCTAACACTTGCTTTTAAGTTAGATATTGCCATTCTTGTTAATCGGATAAATTTTTCTGGTAAACCAAACTCACGCAGTGATTGGTATATCTTTCAATGTTAAATTGAAATGTTTTCTCGAGGATTTGTCTTATTAAACGAATCTTATCAATTTTTGATTTTTCTAGAATCCGCTCTGGTATTGTCCTATGTATATTATGCTACTTGTGAAAAGGGACTAGAAATGTTGTTCTGAAGCTATTTTTTTTTTTTTTTTTTTTTTTTTTTTTTTTGAAAAAAATAAGGGACTAGAAAATAAAAAATGCACAAATTAAACAGAGAACATCGTTAGAAAGACGAATAGTAAACACATAATGGCACAGAAAATATTGAATGATACGGACATCTAAGAAGAGCCAATGATACAGGTGGATAAAAATATCATAATGGAACCCTACAGCTAGAAGGAAGAGAGGTCGATGTAAAAAAATCCTAGAGTAACAAAGTAGACGAATACATGTTAAAACGAGATGTGGAAAACGGGGAATGAACGACAGAGAAAAATTAAAGGGTTTGAGAACAGAAATGTGAGAAATGTGAAAGGTAGAGACATTTGTGATATTCTTGAATATTTAAAAAAAAAATCAATGCATCTCTACTTCGATAATAATCCTTGTGACTAAACGTAATGCAATTAAAAAATTTAAAAGAAATACCTTATTTTTATTAGTCAATTCATTACATTAATGGGACATTTGGTAATTTTATTACTAATTGCAATACATGTACCAACGTTGTTAGTTTTAAGGTGTGAATTTCTGAGGTGGATGTGTCGGTAGGAAATCTTTCGTTAGTACCAGTACCAGTACCGATATTATTTCGTAAGTGATACTAACACAGGCGTACCAAAGTGGGAAGACGTAAAAATTGATACGAATAAACTCAGACCAACTATTTAACAGCTATACTTATTAGTACGCGTTACAGTTCAAAAGTCAGGCGCGGATCCAAGGGGGGTCAATGGGGTCAATTGCCCCCTACTTGAGACTTCACCTGGTGTCGCCTTTTTTTTAAGAAAGAGATAATTACGATTGAAAATAAATAGTGAGTTTTGTGTCCTGTTGACAACTGAATAACGGAATGAAACATAAAATATAATTCTTTCTCCAAAGTACGTGTGTCGGTCTTACTGTATGGTGTCGAGTCTTGTACTGTGAATAAAATCGATCTACTTACCTAAGTAGAATCGCCTTGAGGCTTTCGAAATGTGGTTGTGGTTCTATAGAAGAATTTTAAAGTATCTTTGGTGAAGAAGATTCGAAACTCCACAATACTAGAACGTCTCAGAAAGACTACCGAGATTATAGCAGGCATCAAGAAGAGAAAAGTGGACTATTTTGGACATGCAATGAGAAGTTTCAAATATAGGTTGCTACAAAATATTATGCAAGTGAAAATAGAAGGCAAATGCAGTCCAGGATGAAAAAGCACTTCGTGGTTGATTTAGAGGGCAGTGAATATAATTAGGATAGCTATGATAGTAACCTACGGTCTGAAAGGACATAGTACATGAAGAAAAATAAAGTAACAGCCCATACCGAAAAAGAATCCTGCGTACGCGAGAGACGAGAAAATTTTTATTTCATTGCCCCCTCCTTGCAAGTTTGCTGGATCCGCCGTTGTCAAAAGTGAAAGTAAAATTAATAATTATGGAAAAATACTTGCTTTTAAAAGTAAAACCTCCATTAACCGAAATATTTGGGAGGAGACCGTTTCGGATAACAAGAATTTCGGTTAAAAACAACGAATTTTTGTAATTTGGTGAAAAATGCAATTTTCTTCAGAATAGAAAGATTAGCATCAGAGATACGAAAAAATGTTTAAATATGAAATTGTAGGTTATTTAATTCCCAAGAACTTGGTTTGAAAAAAATTTTTCTACGGTAAAAATTTAGTGAATCGTAAATGAGTAGGTACCTATATCGAAAAATACCGATTTTTTCGATATAAAACTAACACTTTCCATATCGAATAAATCGAAAACTGTTAATTTTACCAAAAAAATGAATAAAACAGTTTTTGCTTAGAATGAATGTTTTTATCAACTTTTGTTGTCAAAATATAATAGAAAAAGAATGTGTGTGTACTTTGTACGCACGTAATAAGTTATATTTCTATTATATGATTTCAACGAAATAAAATACTTTAAACAGTTTATTTTTATTTTATTAAACTAATTTTAATACTTACCACTTTCTAAAAATCCAAAAATTAAAAAAAAGAGACAGCGATTGTCCGCATTTGAACCCGGGACCTCTCGATCTCTAGTCGAATGCTGTAGCAATGACGCTACGAAGGCATTGTTTTGACGGCTTCTCGGACATTATGACAAATCACGGTAACAAATAGACGAAGTGAAGAATTAAATAAAAATGTTTTAATAAAGCGTTTTACTCCGGAAGAAGACAAATCCAAAGACACAAAAATTATAATATATATATTTACTAAAAACATTAATATACTTTTTCCACACCTTTTTTGGACTGTTACATATAGGCTATTGATTATGTACTATAGAAAGGAACTACAACGTTAACGGGGTTTTATTATTTCATATGGTCAATGAACCGCGGAGTGCTACCATTTAAAGGGGTGCGTTTTTGAGAAATGTGTGAAATAGTCCCTGGGCACAGGTTACATTAGGGTGAGTTCTATGAACTTTTGGTACAAACACGTCTACATAAAAATTGTTCCTGGCTAAATTTACTATCTAAATATAACTTTTTAAAGTCAAGGATACTTTTTTTTACAAAAATATATTGAAAAGAAAAAGCACAAAGAAACCCAAAAGAAAAAAATTTTGTTTTTTGTCCCATAACTTTTGTCCACGGAGATATAGGTATAGACATTGCTTCACAGAAAAAAAACTTGCACATTTTCTCTTTAAAATGATGTTTGGTAGAGGTCATTAGGATTTACAGTTTTCAAAATATGTTTTTTCAAAGTTTGCCACTCACAGCAATTTTGGGCAATGTTCCTTGTTATTTCGCAAATATTGTTCTGTAACTTTTTTCTACGCAACTTTAGGTATATGTAGTGTGACCAACTCCAATTCAGTCGAATTCGGGACAAGGCTGAAAAAAATACTTGAAATCCGGGACTTTTCAGTGAAAAACGGGCCATTTTCCAAAAACAAAAAAAAACATTTATCAGCCATCATTATATTGTTGTATGCGGCATGCCTCGGACAGCTGATTCATCTATACATGAATTGATATTGTTTTTGAATCGTCTTTTCAGGACGATATTTAAAATACAGAAACAAAAAAAGTCCACAGTTTGAGTTTTCGTAGAACTATAATACCACGATATAAAATGGATGCGTTTTAAATGTGGTATTAGGATCACATCTAGAAATTGTCAACTTTTTTTAGTCCCACCAATTTCTTAGAAGAAGAACGTATTCAAAATTTCAAAATAGAATGTTACTAAAATGTCGAAAATTCGGATGGCCCGGAAGCCTTGTCCGGGACGCCGGGACACGACTTCGTAATTCGGGCCATGTCCCGGATTTTTCGGGCTAGTTGGTCACACTAGGTATATGCAATGCTACATGTAAGAGGAATAGAAATCGTTATAGGAAACCTTTAAAATGTTCTACTGTATAATGTTGTAGGACTTCTTTTAAAGAGGTTATCTTTTTCAAGATTTTATACTTTTAACGAGTTTTTATATTTTTTACGATTATTTTTTAAATTTCCAATTATAATTCTTTTTTCCACATTTAGGTATATATTATATTATAATAAAAAAGAACGCTGTTTACTTTAAAATGGTGTATTATAAAAATTCTAGGATTATTTTTGAATAAGATATGGTTTTTCAAAATGTAATAATTACTTGCATCGATTTTTGATTTTAGGATTATTTTTTAAATTTCTCATTACAACTTTTTTATGTGATTGTGTGTTATGATTGAATCTTATTTTTTATAGGTAATACTTAGGATCCACTTGACTCGGCCGGGCAAACTTCAGAATATGGATTAATTCCAGTATTTACTGTCAAAGCTCCTGCACCACAAGCTTTGATTGAAAAAATAGCATGTAAATGTACCAAAGGATGTACAAAAAACTGCGGTTGTAGGAAGATAGGAATTAGTTTTTCAATATTCTGCAAAGGGTGCATGTGCATGGGTACTAATTGTGGGAACTCTAAGATAACTGAGGTGTCAGAGGAAGATATTGAAGCTAATGCTAACGAAGAGATAGACTTTGGTTTTGAAAATTTTTTAAATGTCAACGTTTAAATAATTCTAACAAAAGTGATGTTTTCTAAGACTATTGTTTATGTAATTTTTGTAAAAGAAACCATTTAAATAATACAGGTAAAAAATATCAAAGAATCACTCGGTTTCCATTATTTAAATATAGATGATACACCATTTTAAAGAACAGAAAATAAGCTCTCTTTATTGAGCAATATATTTATAGTATATTCATGTACAAGAAAAAAAAAGTTATAATGAGAAATTTAAAAAATAATCCTAAAATCAAAAATCGTTGCAAGTACTTATTAAATTTTGGAAAATAATATCTTATTCAAAAATAATCCTAGAATTTTTTGTAATATACCATTTTAAAGTAAACAAAATAAGCTTTGTTTATTATATAATGTAATATATACCTAAATGTAGAAGAACAAAAGTTATAATGAGAAATTTCAAAAATAATCGTAAAAAATGTAAAAAATAATATTTTTTTATATTAGGTATTATATAATATATAATTTAATATTATATTATATAATACTATATATAATATAATATTACATAATATATTATATAATAATATTTTATTTTTATATTATATTATAAAAAATCGTTAAAAGTATAAAACCTTGAAAAACCATAATCTCTTTCGAAAAGAAAAAGTCATACAGTGTTACACAGTAGACCATTTTAAAGGTAATCGATTTCTGTTCCTATTACGTGTAACATTGCATATACCTAAAGTTACGTAGAAAAAAGTTACAGAGCAATATTTGCGAAATATCAAGGAAAATTGCCCAAAATTGCTGTGAGTGGCGAAATTTAAAAAATCATATTTCGAAAACTATAAATCCTAATTACCTCTACTAAACAACATTTTAAAGAAGAAATATGTAGCTTTTTTTCTGTAAAGCAATGTCTATATACCTATATCCTCGTGGACAAAAGTTATGGGACAAAAAACAAAATTTCTTTCTTTTGGGTTTCTTTGTGCCTTTTCTTTTGAATATATTTTTGTAAAAAAAAGTATCATTGACTTTAAAAAGTGATATGTAGATAGGAAATTTAACCAGGAACAATATTTATATAGGTATGTTTGTACCAAAAGTGCATAGAACTCACCCTAATGTAACCTGTGCCCAGGGACTAATTCACCCATTTCTAAAAAACGCACCCCATTAAATGGTAGCACTCCGCGGTTTTTTCATATATAGATGTCCATTGACCATATGAAATAATAAAACCCCGTTAACGTTGTAGTTCCTTTTAGCTATCTTATTTTGAATATAATCAATAGCAACAATCAATAATATAATCAAATATTTAGCAACGAATAACATACTGTCTCTGTGCGCATGCGTGCAGAATAATAAAAATTCACTCTCTATCGCGCCTAAAGAAGTATAACTTCAAAAATTTCCACCCCCGAGATGGGGTGGCGGTGGCAACCACTTCCATAATAAAAGCGCCTTTCGGCATCATATAGATTTTGATCCCTGGACTGTCCACTACTTATTCTCAAATTTTCAAGTAAATCGATACATTCTGTAAAAATTTGGAGGTGAAAATTTCGGTTCCTGAACTATCTACGCCTCTGGATATTGTTGATGACACCTGCGGTTCTTTGTCTAATATTTGTTCCTATAGTGAAAAATTCTTTTTGTGTGTAACGTTTCAATCGATGCCGATGTCTTGAATTCACATCAGTATCATTGTGTATTAAGCAAATTAGCTTTGAATCATTTTTTAACTATTCTGTACAAGTGGGGCGTTGGCTTGAAGTGATCTTGACAGTAGAACTGAGTGTAGGAAGTGAATTTATCCACTGAGCATTACAGATTTATGATTTTAGTACGTAATGCTATAAATCTCTATGTATTTCAATATATTTCAAAGACAGGGTTATGATACAGAAAATAAATGTAAAGCATGCCAAAAACACTTAAGATTTTTCAAAAAATATAAAGTGTGAAAGATGATTTGTGCGTCATTATTTTTCAGCATGCAACTAAAATCAAACTTTTTTAGTCAAAGCAAAGTCTGTTAGCTATCCTATCACTAATTCAAAAATAATTTATAGTAATTTATAGAGTTTAGACTTCTGAGCTTCACTGATGAGGCATAAGGATGCTGAAATAGCTATATGGAGATGGTGGTCCAACTCTGAATCAGATATAAACAAAACCTGCCTTGATCTTTTTTTATCTAATTTATAGTCCATTTACTCACGGTTTTTGCTGTAAATTTTAAAGAACCGCTTGTATTGACATTAAATTTGGCATATAAATATTAGTCTAGTAAAATAAAATTATACTACATATAAATCAAAATGTAAATTCGTACAGGTTGAAACAAATTTTATATCAAAGTTTAGGTGAGTACAAAAGATATTTTCAAGAAAGTATCCAAATCATACAAGGGGATCATTGTTTAAATAATTAAACTGGGGTCATTTTTGCAAAAAAAAAAATTACTTTTTTAACTGCTAAGGTCATTCAATTACTAATGAAGGTCTATAGGATTATTTTCTGCAAAGTTGAAGGGTAAATCTTTCACATAAGACTTACTAAATTAAATTTGACCCCCTATTTATTTAACTAATTATACATAAATCTTTAAAAACAAATTTGCAAAAAATTATTTTTAGCGTTTTAAATAAGCACTATAAAATATCTTATTTTACAGGAGAAGTTGCGCTATGTTATCAGTATTAACCAAAAAAAAATTGGTCCAAAAACATTTAATATTTTTTGAGATATTGAATTTGTTTATTAAATGTTACTCTATTTTCAATTGCAAAAACGCGGTTGTTGCCAAATAAACATTCACCTGCATTAAATCTTATTATTTTTATTTTTATGTACGTTTTCGATAAATGTATTGATGAATTCAAATTTCAATTATACTTCCCCCTAAAATGGCATTTGAAAATTATTCAAATTTGTTTATAATTTTTTTTAATAACGTCGCGGGGATTAAATATTTTGAAATGCCGTTTCGATAATTGGGTTCTTGGGAATTTTTCACTAATTAACAAATTTTTTTATCTTTTTTTCCTCTTCTCTTTTTTTCTTGGAGTTATATTACTACGGGCCCTTTTAGGGTTAAGTTTCATTAAGAATGTCAAATCTCTAAGCTGTAGATTCTAGACCTAAAAATATTAACATTGGTCTAAAATTACTTAAATAAAATGTGGCTACTTACTGAGTTACAGGGTGTTTTAATTAAAATTTTAAAAACTATTTCTACCAAGTACTTTAAAACTATTTGACGTATCCTTATCATACTTGGCAGAAAGTGTGGGTACTATACAGTCTACTAAATTATGATAAACAAAAGTTTCTAGCTACTACCAGAGACGTACGACAGGGGATAGTTAATGGTTGACCCTTCCCAAATTCTACGCCACTGAGGGAATTACTATTTTAGCGAAATTTTTCGTTTCTCCAATAATTTCTATGTAAATAAAATACTCTTTACTGGTAACGATTAAGTCATTAGTTTTCGAGAAATTGGACGTTAAAAATGGAACGGCATAGTTATTTTGATTCATTCGTTCATTCATATTAAACTTCCAATATCTCTCAAACTGATGACTTTATCGATACCAATAAAGTTATTTACATACAAAGTATTGTAGAATCGAAAAATTTCGCTAAAATAGTAATTCACTCAGTGGCGTAGAATTTGGGAAGGGTCAATCATTCACTATCCCCTGTCGTACGCCTCTGGGACTAGCTAGAAACGTTTATTAATCACAATTTAGTAGGGTGTATAATAGCCACACTTTCTGCCAAGTATGATAAGGATACGTCAAATAGTTTTAAAGTACTTGGTAACAATAATTCCTAAATTTTTAAATAAAACACCCTGTAACTCAGTAAGTAGCCACATTTTATTTAAGAGATTTTAGTTAAATCTTAATATTTTTAGGTCTAGAATCTACAACTCAGAGATTCAACATTCTTAATAAAATTTAACTCTAAAAGGGCCCGTAGTAATATAACTCCAAGGAAAAAAAGAAGAAGAAAAAACGACAAAAAGTTTTGTTAATTAGTAAAAAATTCCCAGGAGCCCAATTATCGAAACGGCGTTTCAAAATACTTAATCCCCGCGACGTTATTAAAAAAACAAATTATAAACCAATTTGAATAATTTTCAAATGCCATTTTAGGGGGGAGTTTAATTGAAATTTGAATTTATCAATACATTTGTCGAAAACATGCATAAAAATAAAAATAATGAGATTTTAAGCAGGTGAATATTTCTTTGGCAACAACCGCGTTCTTGAAATTAAAAATATAGTAACATTTAATAAACAAATTAAATATTTTAAAAAATATTAAATATTTTTCAACCAATTTTTTTTTTTACTTAATACTGGTAGCATAGCGCAACTTAGTCTGTAAAATAAGATATTTTGTAGTGCTTATTTAAAACGCTAAAAATAATTTTTTGCAAATTTGTTTTTAAAGTTTTATATACAATTATTTAAATAAATAGGGGGTCAAATTTAATTTAGTAAGTCTTATGTGAAAGATTTACCCTTAAACTTTGCAGAAAAAATCCCATAGATCTTCATTAATTAAGTGAATTACCACAGCAGTTAAAAAAGTATTTTTTTTGCAAGAATGACCCCTTTTTAATTATTTAAACAATGATCCCCTTGTATGATTTGGATACTTTCTTGAAAATATCTTTTGTACCCACCTAAACTTTGATATAAAATGTGTTTTAACCTGTACGAATTTACATTTTGACTTTTTTTTATTTTATTAGGCTATATAGTCCAGAAAGCCACTGCGCATCCGCTAGGAAAAATATTCCGATTCGGATTTTTTGCACAATCTTACTCAAAAAGGACCCCTTTTAACAAATTTGCATGTTGCCAGGACCAAAAGTGGGTCAAAATTTTTTTAAACGTTTTTTTTTTGTTTTTTTCCTAAAATTATTTTTTTTGCATGGAACAAAGTTTTTTAGGTTTTTTGGATCATTCCAAACAGAAAAGGTCTTTAGTGACTTTTCTCTAAAGTTGATAGTTTTTGATATATAAGAGATTAAAAATTGAAAAATTGCGAAATCGGCCATTTTTAACCTTCAAAAACTATGTGAAAAACTTAAAATTTAAATGTTGCCAAGGTAGGTAGATATTCTATAAACATCGATTGATGGAATCCCGAAGAGTTTTTTGCAATACAGTATTCAAAACTCCTTTGTTTTTTAATTTCTAATCACGCGTGGGCGACACTATTTTCCACCGTTGCATGTGTATAGAGTATGGTGCAAATGAAAGGATTAAATTCGTTATTTCGTAAACAGGCGACTTTAAGGAAAAAACTCGAAACAGGTCGATTTTTATTTTGAAGTTATGATATTGTGGCATATATGGTATACTAGTGACGTCATCCGTCTGGGAGTGATACGTAATCGATGATTTTTTTAAATGAGAATAGTGGTCGTGTGGTAGCTCATTTGAAAGGTTCTTCAATTCTCTATTCAGTATTGTAAACATTTACATAATTATTTATACAGGGTGTCCAAAAATTTTTTATTAAATTAAATTATTTGACAAAAAAAGAAGTAGAAGGACACCCTGTATAAATAATTATATAAATGTTTATATTACTGAATAGAGAATTAAAGAACCTTTAAAATGAGCTAGCACACGACCCCCATTCTTATTTAAAAAAATCATCAATTACGTCATCACGCCCAGATGGATGATGTCACTAGTATACCATATATGCCACAATATCATAACTTAAAAATAAAAATCGACCTGTTTCGAGATTTTTCCTTATAGTCGCCGGTTTACGAAATAACGAATTTATTCCTTTCATTTGCACCATACGGTCGGTGGAAAATAGTGTCGCGCACGCTTGATTAACAATTAAAAGACAAAGGAGTTATGAACATTGTATTGCAAAAAACTCTTCGGGATTTCATCAATCGATGTTTAAAGAATATATACCTACCTTGGCAACATTCAAATTTTCAGTTTTTCACATAGTTTTTGAGGGTTAAAAATGGCCAATTTCGCAATTTTTCAATTTTGAATCGCTTATAAATATGTTAAAAACTATTAACTTTAGAGAAATGTCACTAAAGACCTTTTCTATTTGGAATGATCCAAAAAACCTAAAAAAAACTTTGTTTCCATGCATAAAAATAGTTGTAGGAAAAAAACAAAAAAAAAACGTTTAAAAAATTTTTGACCCACTTTTGGTCCTGGCAACATGCAAATTTGTTAAAATGGGATTTTTGAGTAAGATTGTGCAAAAAATCCGAATCAGAATATTTTTCCTAGCGGATGCGCAGTGGCTTTCTGGACTAATATATCAAAGAAAAAAAGTGATATTGTGCCGATATGTTCTTTTGCCCTGGGGGGTGAGATTCACCTCTTCTCGTGGGTGAAAAAACATAGGTACGTTCAAAATAAGTTTGAAATTGGATAAACCGACTTGCAACTTTTGTTCCATGAAGTTTTTTCACTAAGTCAATTAAAAGAGTATCCGATATAAGATAGACCGGAACCGAGCTGTTTAATGGATAAAAAATATTGGATATGTAATTTAGCATGTCAACAAATACAAAAAACAAGGAGTGTCTACATCTAATTTTGTTCTGACTATAATTTATTAAAAATATTTAAAAAATTACTTTTTTTTATATAAATTAAAATAAAAATCGACACGTGCACTTATTATTTCAGATTTTTTGGATCACTCTGAATCGTTTAGTTAGATCGTTTTCGAGTTATAAACAATTTAAAACTTAAAAAAGAACGAAACATGGGGATTTTCAAGGCTCAAAAAAACACAATTAAAAAATATTATTTTTTTAATCATCAAATACCTAAATTCAAGTTCAAACCTTCGTCTATCAGGTCCCGATGAGAATTTTTGCCATGTTTTATTCTAAAATATATTTTTTTAATTGTTAATGAAGAAGGTTTCTTATAGACTAAGAGCCGCTATAGGTGAAAATTATTAATAATTTTAGGCACGACGGGACCCTATAACTTAAATAGTAGAACCTAAAAGAAAACGTTTGAGCACTGTGCCGTCACTTTTCAGTGGCACATGCGTCTACAGTGGCGCATCAAACTTTCCACTTATGGACGGGATACATAAATTAAAAAATACCCTCCCTCATTAGCAGAATTTAATTTTTTTCATTTTTTTAAGTTTTATGTGATTAAGACATAAGATTCATCGTAATTTTAACCCACCACCCCCTTCTCCCTGCCCCCACCATCAAAAACTTTATTTTTCGATTTTATTTTTTTTTGGTGGGATGCAATCAATTTTAAAATTTCAAAAAATTTACACGCATAGTTAAGGCTTTTACAAAACACGTCTATTTTTTATAGACCTGTAGGTTGAATGTACATAACCTCAAAAAAATTTTAAAATTTTTTTTTTGAAAAAAAGTATATAACTTTTTTTTGGGCATAGCTGCAGATCTAATTTTTTCTTAGTCTTGTGTATTTTATTAAACACTATATTTCTAATTGTTTCAAATTTTTCTGTAACGTTAGTCACCTTCAGAAATCCAAAAAAATGTTTTTTAAGGGGGTTTTGGGGGGTTTGAACGTGTTTTTCTGATTTTTAAATATTCTAAAGAACTCAGTTACTTCAAGTTACATATAACCTATAAAAACAAAATTGATTTGATATATTATGAAGTCTATAAAATAGAGAAAATCCCCCAAAACCCCCCAAAAAATAGTTTTTCGGATTTTTGAAGGTGGGGAGACTTGCGGAAAAATCTGAAAAAAATTAAAAATATAGTGTTTGATAAAACACACAAGATTAAGAAAAAATTAGACCTGCAGCTATTCCTCAAAAAAAGTTATACGCTTTTTTGAAAAAAAAAATTCTTTTAATTTTTTGAGGTTATGTACACTCTACCTATGGGTCTATAAAAAATAGGCATGTTTTATAAAAGCCTCAACTATGCGTGTGAATTTTTTTAAATTTTAAAATTGATTGCATCCCATCAAAAAAAATAAAAACGAAAAATGAGGTTTTTGATGGTGGGGGCAGGGGGAAGGGGGTGGTGGGTTAAAATCACGATGAATCCTATGTGTTAATCACATAGAGCTTAAAAAAATAATAAAAAAAATTAATTCTGTTAGTAAGATCTGTTAACTTTTAATTTATTTATCTCGTCCATAAGTGGAAAGTTTGATGCGCCACTGTCGACGCATGTGCCACTGAAAAGTGACGGCACAGTGTTCAAACGTTTTCTTTTAGATTCTACTATTTAAGTTATAGGGTCCCACCGTGCCTAAAATGATTAAGAAATTTCACCTATAGCGGCTCTTAGTCTATTATGGGAAGACGGGCATTTACAACTAAAAAACAATATTTCAGAATGAAAGAAGTCCAAAATACTTAAAAAACTGATAGAATCAGGTTTGGACTTGAATTTAGATACTTCGTAAAATCAGAAATGATATTTTTTACTTATGTTTTTGTTTAATTTTTAGTTTAGTTTAGTTCAGTTTTAAATTGTTTATAACTCGAAAACGATCAAGCTCTTTTTGTTTAGAATGATCCAAAAAATCTAAAATAATATCTGCCCGGGTCGAAAATATTTTTTTTTAATTTATAGGAAAAGTCATGTTTTAATTATTAATTAATTATAGTCAGAACAAAATTAGATCTGGCACCCTTTGTTTTTTGTATTTGTTAACATACTAAATTGCATCCAATAATTTTTATTCATTAAACAGCTTGGTCCCTATCGACCTTTTATTGTATCTTAAAGGGGTGATACACACGCGAGTAAGTACGCGAACTTATGGCTCGCGACCTTTTTCGCGCACCCGTGTTGAGCTGGCCCCCCCCACTTGCAAAAATTAAAAAACAAATAGCCCTGATTTATGAGCTATTTATGAGCTTTCATATTCCGCAAACTAAAAATTTTGAGCTCGTTCCACTGAGCAGGAATTTGTTACTTTAGTGGGGGGGGGGCTGAGTCAGCCCCCCCACTACTTAAAATAGGAATATTGAATCGGTTTTTGCGGCAGAATTACGAGCTATTTATGAGCTCTCGAAATTATATAGTTTCGATTTTTGAGCT
This sequence comes from Diabrotica virgifera virgifera, assembly GCF_917563875.1. Taxonomy (NCBI): domain Eukaryota; kingdom Metazoa; phylum Arthropoda; class Insecta; order Coleoptera; family Chrysomelidae; genus Diabrotica; species Diabrotica virgifera. The sequence goes on from NC_065443.1 coordinate 291,281,102, forward strand.
CATCCCCTTCACCCCCAAACAAACCTTTAATTGATTTAACTTAAGAGAAAAGTGCTGAGAAAACTTAAAATATATCGTATTGCGGATATAATTCCTATAGCGTATATACGTGCATATATATTCCTATAGCGTATATTAAATCACGTGCATTTCGATTATTGAGCTACAACCCCTTCGCAAGAAAACCACCCTATCTTCCCGGCTTAAGAGAAAGTTGTACTTAAAATGCATTAAATTCATTATTTGGCGACTACATATCATTTATTAATTTATAAGCTTCCAAATTACGCGTATTTAAATCAGTAAATTGCAATTTATTTTGTATAGTGCAGTCACTGAAAGTAAAAAATCAACGATTACCTTCAATTTCGGTGAACCTTCATCGATTTTCACGAAAATTGGTCAGTGGTTAGAGGATACCTCAAGAAACAAAGGTGACATGGTACCACCTTGCGCCTTTACCCTGAGGGTGGATACCGCCCCTTCTCGGGGGTGAAAATTATTTTATAAAAAATAACTGCACAAATCTATTAAAGAACAAATTATCAGCAAAATTTATTATATAAAATTATTAAAATAAGTCAACAAATTTAAGTTATTAAAGATCAAAAATTTTAATTATTCGTGAAGAAAATGCATGGTTTGAAGCGGTTTTTCCTAAATAACAGAAAAACTGTAAGTTTTTACAAAAAAGTTAATAGTAGTTTTATTCGTATAGCTTATATTCTAAGAATAAACTCCTTAATCACGCGCCTTTCGATTATTGAGCTACAACCCCTTCGCAAGAAAACCATCCCATATTCCTGGCTTAAGAGAGAGTTGTACTTAAAATAATTTAAATTAATTATTTGGCGACTAGATATCGTTTAATAATTTATGAGCTCGCAAAATATACGCATCTCAATTATTGAATTGCCATTGTCTTTCTATAGTGCAGTCACTGAAGGTAAAAATCAACTATGACCTTCGATTTCGGTAAATCTTGGCCTTCGGTAAATTGGTGAGCGGATTTTGATGCTATCAACTTTTTCTGGAGCTCATTTTTGATAGGTATTTCTAAGTACTTTGACAAGTATTTAGTACCTAAGTGTTATAAAATGCATCTCTTTCCCGTTATTTAAGCTTGAATCCTTAGATTTGAACAGTCACAGAAAAAAATATACATTTAATTACCAATAACTTACTTTAAATTAACATTAAAGGGTTTTTCAAGTAAGCAATTTATTATATATTTTATTAGCTTCAATTTTAGTGATGGACACTTTTTTGTAAAAACTTTCAGTTTTTGAGTTATTTATGAAAAATCGCTTTAAAGCATGCATTTTCTTTCACAAAAATTAAAATATTTGATCTTTAATAACTCAAAAAGTATTGATTTATTTTAATCACATTATAAAACAAATTTTGCTTACAATTTGCCCCTCTCTCGATTTGTGGGGTTATTTTTAATAAAGTAATTTTCACCCCCGAGAAGGGGTGACATATACCCCAGGTTCAAACCCCAAGTTGTTATTGTTAATTCGTGAAAATTAATGGAGATTTACCGAAATCGAAGGTCATAGTTGATTTTTACCTTCAGTGACTGCACTATAGAAAGAAAATGGCAATTCAATAATTGAGATGCGTATATTTTGCAAGATCATAAATTATTAAACGATATGTAGTCGCCAAATAATTAATTTAAATTATTTTAAGTACAACTCTCTCTTAAGCCGGGAATATGGGATGGTTTTCTTGCGAAGGGGTTGTAGCTCTATAATCGAAAGGCGCGTGATTTAAGAGTTTATTCTTAGAATATAAGCTATAGGAATTAAACAACTATTAACTTTTTTGTAAAAACTTACAGTTTTTCAGTGATTTACGAAAAAACCGCTTCATAACATGCATTTTTTTCACGAATAATTAAAATCTTTGATCTTTAATAACTTAAAAAGTATTGACTTATTTTTATTAACTTTATAAAATAAATTTTGCTTTTAATTTGTTCTTTTATTGATTTGTGCAGTTATTTTTAATAAAATAATTTTCACCCCCGAGAAGGGGCGGTATCCACCCTCAGGGTAAAGGCGCAAGGTGGTACCATGTCACCTTTGTTTCTTGACGTATCCTCTAACCACTGACCAATTTTCGTGAAAATCGATGAAGGTTCACCGAAATTGAAGGTAATCGTTGATTTTTACCTTCAGTGACTGCACTATACAAAATAAATTGCAATTTACTGATCTAAATGCGCGTAATTTGGAAGCTTATAAATTATTCAATGATATGTATAGTCGCTAAATAATTAGTTTAATGCATTTTAAGTACAGCTTTCTCTTAAGCCGGGAAGATAGGGTGGTTTTCTTGCGAAGGGGTTGTAGCTCAATAATCGAAATGCTCGTGATTTAATAGTTTATTCTTAGAGTATATAAGCTATAGGAATTATATCCGTAATACGATATATTTTAAGTTTTCTCAGCATTTTTCTCTTAAGTTAAATGAATTAAAGGGTGTTTGGGGGTGAAGGGGATGAGCTCAAAAATCGAAACTATATAATTTCAAGAGCTCATAAATAGCTTGTAATTCTGCCGCAAAAACCGATTCAACATTCCTATTTTTAAGTAGTGGGGGGGGGGCTGACTCAGCCCCCCCACTAAAGTATCAAATTCCTGCTCAGTGGAACGAGCTCAAAATTTTTAGTTTGCGGAATATGAGAGCTCATAAATAGCTCATAAATCAGGGCTATTTGTTGTTTGATTTTTGTAAGTGGGGGGGGGGGGGGGCAGCTCAACACGGGTTTTTCGCGCGTGTATCACCGCAAGTACGCGTACTTTAAGTACGCCGTCGATCCAACAAGTTTGAAATCTTACTCGTAACCCGTACGTGTATCACTTCCACGAGCCGCGAGCCTCGAGCCATCATGTTATTGCGTTTAAAGTTACACTTATATTTTCACTAATTAAGCAAATTGCCTAGAAATAATTCAATCGTTTATTGTTGAAAGGAGACAAGTTACATTTTATATGTTTTGAGAAAACCGTAAAACACTATTTTAAGCTATACTACTTTACTTACTTTACTTAATCAGTAGACCCATTAGTACCTTTCGGTGTAGGGCTAAGCTATACTAAATTATTTTAATTATTTGTTTTTGAGTAAACCTAATTATTTATAGGCTGTTTTATCCTCCAGATGAAAATATTACCATCTTATCTATTATATTTTGTTTGTTTATGCCTACCTTGTATTAAATTAAAATAGATAAAAAACAAGTGCTATACTTCATCATGATTTTGACAGTTTACCAAACTTATAAAAAATCAAATTATTCTTCTATTTAACAAAACCTGATCAAAAAATAATCAAACTCTACTGAAAAACATAAGATTTCAGCAAAATTAGGTACACAGAAAATAAAAAATTTAACCACGAGGACAGTTTCTAAATTTTTTGCTACCGACGGCGACCGCGATCTTTAAAACCGCGTACTTTAAGTCTGCCGTGTATCACCGGCGGCGAGCCGAGTAAGTCCGCGATCTTTAAACCCGCGTACTTAAAGATTGCGTGTGTATCACGCGCTTTAGACTAAATACTTTTCGAGTTATTTGCAAGAGAAAATGTTCAGTTTTCAAAAACAAACACGTTTTTAGAAGGTTTTTCGTAAATAACTCAAAAAGTATCTCAAAATCTCTCCCACGTAGTAACACCCACAAAAACAACACGTTCTGACAGGCATTCAAAATACATACCTAATAATAATATATTTTTCCGCAAATCGCCAGGAAATTTTGACATTCCTGTCAAAATTTCTTGAAGAAAAAGTCAGGACTTCCTTACTGTAAGGAAATGATATTTCCGTACAGTTGTTAGTGTTCTATTTATAAGCGTCAAGTTTGACAATTCAACCTCAATACGTTTCCATAGTAACCCAAGTAATTTTATTAGGAATTTCAAAGCACCATTTATTTGGGAATAAAATTATCACGTTTTTTTTAAATCAATCAATATCTGTCGAATTTTAAACGGAAAAATAGTATGTTTACCTCGTAGGAAAAGCCACATTCCTGGACTCTGTGTTGCTAAGTCTCGGCTTGCGCCTCGACGTAGCAATCTTCACAGTCGTCCAGGAATGTTAAGCTTTTCCTACCCGGTAAACAATGCACTAATATTCTCTCTTTACTGTATTAATGTTTTACTCAATTAGTTAAGGCCATCTTTACATAATTATCAAATATTTTACGGCTATCTCTACTTTTTCTGTCTTTACGCGGCAAATTACGTGTAGTAAAATTCTTACTGGTATGGATATGCAAACATTACTACTTGACAATGTCATCATTAACTTTAAAGATATGGCTTTTGAATGTTCTTGGATAATTGTTACGTGTATAATTGTCAATTATTAATTCAGTTAATAAATATGATTATTTAACTCATTTAAATCATAGGAGATCCTGACCAATAGAAAGCTACAGAAATAAAAATTAAACTGATTGTTTTTTGATGATTTAAACTTCCAATCGTATAGTAAGATATTTGATCACATGTTTAATTCTGTCCAATCAGATTAAAATTATACTGAGAATTATCTACTGTAGAAAATTACCGATAGAATTTTTTTAACTAGATTGTTTCTGTTTAATGGCAACCAATTTCCTAGTTTTGACAACTGCCACATTTAAAGAAAATATCCATAATATACGTATTAAAAAATAATCTTACGAATATCACACGACAGTAAGAACAAATAAGAAAATAATGCTTCATTTTTACTGAAATTTGTTGTCATTGGGCAATAGCCAATCAAGCCCTGCTGGCTCTCGTGTCTATTGCCAGACAACAAATTTTCGAAAAACTGTCACATTATTGTCAATTTATTCTCACTCTCTTGTGATATTATACCTGATAATTTTTGATAATATCCTGTCGTCAAATATATTAGGTCAGATGCCCTTCGTTGCTACGAAAAAATACATTCAGTGACATAAATAACAATTAATGTTTTAAAAATTATAAAAGTGATGACTTTCAACCGTCAAATATTTATAACAACTGTGTGTTTAATTGTACTAATTTGTACTTACATAAATAAATTACAATAACATTTTGGTTTTGAACAGTTTTATTCATGAAATAATCGCAACAAATTGCACTCGATCTCTAAAATTATTATCGAATTTTTGCCCTCGTGACACTTTGACATAATTTCACTCCCATTCGGGTCAAAATTCGGGTGAATTCGGGGGAATTCGGGTGAAATTAAAACTGTCAAAGTGTCACTCGGGAAAAATTCTATAATTTTAGAGCTCTTGTGCAATTACTACTGATAATTTTTTCACTAATTATGTACTCAGTGATTGTAATAATTTATATACTGTACAACAAAAACTAATACTCAATCGAGAAAAGAGGAAAAGTGTTTTTTTAATAATATATTGTTACTATGGAACGCTTACAATTTTGAACATCTTTAACAACAAAATACTTGGATCACAGAATCCTGGTCAATTCTCTGCTTGGATCGTCCATAAATAACAAACAATTAAATTTTATTAAGTTCACGTCTTAAATCAATTATTTATCAAATACACTATCAGTAGTAATTGCACAAGAGCTCTTAAATTCGATATGAATTTTAGAGATCGAGTGCAATTTGTTGCGATTATTTCATGAATAAAACTGTTCAAAACCAAAATTTTATTGTAATTAATTTATGTAAGTACAAATTAGTACAATTAAACAAACAGTTGTTATATTAATTTGACGGTTGAAAGTCATCACTTTTATAATTTTTAAAACATTAATTGTCATTAATGTCACTGAATGTATTTTTTCGTAGCAACGAAGGGCATCGGACGTAATATACTTGATGACGGGAAATTATCAAAAATTATCGGGTATAATATCACAAGAGAGTGAGAATAAATTGAAAATAATGCGACAGTTTTTCTAAAATTTGTTGTCTGGCAATAGATACGAGAGCCCGCAGGGCTCGACTGGCTACTGCCCAATGACAACAAATTTGAGTAAAAATGAAGCATTATTTTCTTATTTATTCTTACTGTCGTGTGATATTCGTAAGATTATTTTTTAATACGTATATTATGGATATTTTCTTAAATATGACAGTTGTCAAAACTAGGAAACTGGTTGCCATTAAACAGAAACAATCTACTTAAAAAAATTCTATCGGTAGTTTTCTACAGTAGATAATTCTCAGTATAATTTTAATCTGATTGGACAGAATTATACACGTGATCAAATATCTTACTATACGACTGGAGGTTAAAATCATCAAAAAATAATCGATTTAATTTAGATTTCTGTAGCTTTCTATTGGTCAGAATCTCCTATGAATGAAATAATCAATATTATTTAATCAACAACTCAAAATATTCCCGATGCCATGCCATGTCAAATATTTAAAATTGTCACTGTCTTGTCATCATATTCTATTTGACTCAGTGCGTTGTATGACAAAGATAGCGAATGTTCGATTTGGAAAATATCACCACGGACATGGTGTCCATTTTTTTTCAAATCCTGAAAAAACTAATAAATATTTTTAAAAAGTTTAAACGCAGAATGAAAGACTAAATTATTATCGAGGGCTGAAAGTCCCTTAGAATAAATAAAAAGTTTTTTTTTAACGAGATATTTGAAATTAAAAATCACACTACATTTTCTCTTAGTTTTTCACCCCTGTAACTTATTAAAAACATTACAGAAGTTTTCGGGGACTTTCGGCCCTCGGTAAGAACGTAACCTTTCACTCTGCGTTTAAATTTTTCAAAAATACTTATTAGTTTTCTCAGTATTTAAAAAAAATTAATCCCATTTAAATAGCATCAGAGCCGAAACTACGTAGCCATCCCCTTAAATGTAAAAATAAAATATAAACAGTTATAAAATATTGAAATCAAGCTAAAATAAATCCCACTCAAACTAATGGACGAATCGTGTTCCAATATCCTGCTCCATCAGATATTTACACTTTTGGTTTCACACATCAATGAGGCTGCAAAATACTGGTCCAACCGACCAGTAAACAAATCGATGAAGCCGACGAAAATAAAAAAAAATAATTGAAATAGCTACATAAAAAACATCTCGGGTTAAAAAAAATAGTCTAAAAAAACGCAAATGCACCTCATCAATCGTTGTTTTCGGCTTCCAGCACATTTTTTTCTGTCATCACATCCTCAGTTTATATTTAGGTGAATAAATATACAGTGGCATTTGAAAATAAATTACGCTAGGAGATTTATTTTTATGAGAGCTTTTATGCGTGATTTAGGTATAACGATGCTATAAAATTTAAATGAATAGAAAACAGGGTGAACATGGTTTAGAATTATTAAATATACACATCACAATGGTCTAGACTAGACCTAGACTAGAGTCTAGGGAACAAAGCAATCAACGAATAATTAAATGGAAATTTAACAACTTATTTGGAAAATTTAAAAATAAATTCGTAGGCTCTTGTTAGTAGAGTGTATGACCACCTCTGTTAGTGATGACAGCTCGACATCGATCTGGCATACTCAACTGGCATACTTCTTATCAAATTGTCAAGACCGTCTTGCTCAATTTGTTGCTATTGCTTTGGCATACACGCATACAGTTTAGCAGCTCCTCCCTTGTCTGAAACACTAATAGTGCAGTCATTGAAGCGTAAAATAGGTTTTTACCTCCGAAATTTTTTACTATAAAACGATTTACATGAGATTTTTGGAATTAGGGTTATCTTACCCTTAACTTCAATAGTAATATTGACCCGAACTCCGTTTTCTATTTTTAAGGGATGAAAACAACCCCTTAATGGAAAAATTGACATTGAGACATTTTATCGCCAGAAAACGTGTTTAATAATAAAGAGTGACATTGTGAAGTATTTTCTAACACAATAACCTCATGTTAAATCATGTTAAACTCATTTTCATCCCATTGAACCGTACAACCCTTGCAAACAACCCATAAATCGGAAAAATTTACAAAAAATTAATTTAGTATGACATAAAAGATTTAAACATAGAGTAAATGATATTTTACGTTCTCTATCTTAATTATCATATTGTTAACCCCATTTCAACCCTTAAAAACACCCCTAAATAGAAAAAAATTACAAAAAATTAATTTGGTTTGACAAGAAGACTTAAATATAGAGTAAATAATTTTAACGTTCTCTATCTTAATTATTTAATTGTTAACCCCTTTCAACCCTTAAAATCAACCCCTCGACTAAAAATTGTATAAAAAAATTTCTTTTGATAAACTAAAAAGGATTTAAATATCGTTCCACGTTCTCGAAAAAGCTATGCTGGAAAATCATATGCTCAAGTTCTTTAACCCTTAAAACTACCCCTAAATTAAAACATTTAATATGTATTATTTAGTTTTTGGACCATAACTACTTCAATTTTGAAGCTATCACAACTTATAAATAACCATTTTGAAGGTAATTAAAAGAGCTACAACTTTTTTCTGTATAATATGTATTGAAAAACCTTTTATTTTGAAACGGTAAAGGGTCAAAGGGCTCGAGAGACACTGTGGTTGCGCTACCGCTCGCTCTTTTATCAACCATATCTTTGTCAATTTTTGTGTGATAGGAAAAACAAATACACCAAAATTTTTGTCAAAATAAAACTTATTTTTTTATTATTGCACTTTTTTAAGTATATTCTATTATTTTTGAGATATTATGAAAAGAAGGTGGTTTTTTAAAAACTCGAAAAATTTTTTTTTCTTAAAATCGTGATTTTTTTTTTAAAAATCTGTGTTCCAAAGCAGCGGTACTGCTAGAATCCATCAAACTCTTTTCACAGCCATCAAACTCTTTTCCGGACCGAGTAATCAAGAAATTTCAAGATTGAAATTTCTTGAGTCAAGACAAGATATAGGATGTCAAGAAAATGTCAAGAAAAGATTTTTTAAATTTCTTGATTTTTTCTTAAGACAGGACAAGAAGTTGTTATCAATACAATGTCGAGCCCTACTTGCGGCTTCTTTTTGTTTCCAAACTTGAAGAAGTCACTCACGAAGCACACATTTGAGTCGAATGAGGAGGTTCGCCACAAAAATCGCCACCTTTCCAAAACATCCGTTTTTCTTTTGTTGATATCCGTTCTTTTCCAAATTGATAATGTTAAATTGAAAAAGACGAAGTAGTTTTCAATCCTAATAGTAAATTATTAATATTGAAAATATTAAAAATATTACTAAAAAATTTTTAAATTGAATACTTATTGGTACACTTTCCTGGTGACATCTTCAAGACTTCTACAATTTGCAAGTCAAATGGATGCTGCAGTGAAGACGAGAGGGAAGGAATTCTACACTATGCAATTCACATCCCCCGTCTGCAGCTGGTAAAGTTCCAACGGAAAAATGCACCTAGTTACTCTACGGAGTAATACGACTATATAGACGGGTGTGAATTGCATAGTGTAGAATTCCTTCCCTCTCGTCTTCACTGCAGTATCCATTTGACTTGCAAATTGTAGAAGTCTTGGAGGTGTCACCAGGAAAGTGTACCAATAAGTTTTCAATTTAAAAATCTTTTAGTAATATTTTTAATATTTTCAATATTAATAATTTACTATTACGATTGAAAACTACTTCGTCTTTCAATGCCAGATGGCGCTAGCCACCTACTATCATCACTTCAGTTGCAATGGGTGGGAAAACCTCTCGATACGAATCAGTTGAAATATGGAGAACAGTGCCTACGTTCCTTCCGATGAAGGCTCCAATAAGAGCCGAAAATCGCGATTCAAGGGACTGGACTGCACTCCGTATTCTAATTGAAAAGTAAGATTGTTTTGCCTTCGCATTGCAACTGAATAAAAATGGTATACATTTTTATTAAATTGAAAAGTTAACAAATGACGGGAACGAATGTTGTCGGAAAACAATGATACATAACCATTTTTGTAATTCATTTTTCAAAAGATAACATGCAGATGAATGAACTTGCTCTAATAATTTTTTAATTCCTATCGAAAATAGGATGAGAACTAATTTGCATATCGCTATCACACTTAATAAATGTTATTTATTGCCTCATCAATTTCAGTTGACAGATTAAAACATTAGTTTTACTTTTCGCCACGCATACAGTGTGTTTCTAGGAAATGAATGGTGACAAATAGCTACAAATTAATAACCTACATGCGAGACAGATGTGCGTAGGCCATGCGTCAGATTAAGCTATTATTTATTAGATTTTAAGTGTCTAATACCTATTGTCTTAATGAGTCTAATGTTTTTTAACACAGCTGCATGCTGGTTTGATTTCTTACGACCATCCGCAATGTCAATCCATGTAATCATCGTTCGTTTTTCTCTGTTAAAGAATTAGCTGTTTTTTATATCGACTATTATATTATTATGTTTTAATATATTCTTCTTTCGACTTTTTTATGGTTATCCAGGGAAGTTTGATCATTATCTTCTTCCTGTTTAACGGTGACTGTTTCTTTGTAATTCTTTTTATTCAAGCTGACACTGACCTGTAATTCGTTCAAAGCATCTTGATCTTGCAATCATTGAAACTGCTTTCTGGTTACATCCTGAATCTCCGGCTTTAACAATTTATAAGCACGGAGATGACGAATATAGAATAAAGCAGAAAGGACAACGGTCACGTATCTACTTTCTTTTCGTCTAGGAATAGGGCCGAAAGACAGTTTCAAGTACTCAAAAATCTGAGTCAAGATGAAAAACGAGGAAAGGCAGTTTTTGTTTTCATTTGATTCAAAGTTGGACCACCATCTCCAGATAGCTATTTCTGCCTCTCAGGCGTTATCAATGGAGCTATGCAGTCACAACTTTGAACTAAATATCAACAGAATGCCTTATTTAAGGAAAATTACCGCGAATGCAATAATTCCAACTTTGAGACGCAAATCAGCGACATCTCTTGTAAAACGAAGAAGACGAAAGGTCTCAGATACAAAGTTTACTGCAATAAAACAATTAAAATAATGAAACAAAATAATAAACAATATTTTAAATCTAAGACTTTTCGTTAAAAGAAGCTGCTTTCTGGTTACATCCTGAATCTCCGGCTTTAACAATTTATAAGCACGGAGACGACGAATATAGAAGAAAGCAGAATGGAAAACGGTCACGTATCTACTTTCTTTTAAACTAGGAATAGGGCAGAAAGACAGTTTCAAGTACTCGAAAATCTGAGTCAAGATGAAAAACGAGGAAAGGTAGTTTTTGTTTTCATTTGATTCAAAGTTGTACCACCATCTCCAGATAGATATTTCTGCCTCTCAGGCGTTATCAATAGAGCTATGCAGTCACAACTCTGAAACAAATATCAACAGATTACCTTATTTAGGGGAAATTACCGCGAATGCAATAATTCCACCTTTGAGACGCAAATCAGCGGCATCTCTTGTAAAACGAAGAAGACGAAAGGTCTCAGATACAAAGTTTACTGCAATAAAACAATTAAAATAATTGAAACAAAATAATAAACAATATTTTAAATCTACTGAATCTCCGGTTTTAACAACTTATAAGCACGGAGACGACGAATATAGAAGAAAGCAGAAAGGATAACAGTCACGTATCTACTTTTTTTGTCTAGGAATAAGGCCAAAAGACAGTTCAAGTACTCGAAAATCTGAGTCAAGATGAAAAACGAAAAAAGGTAGTTTTTGTTTTCATTTGATTCAAAGTTGGACCACCATCTCCAGATAACTATTTCTGCCCCTTATGCGTTATCAATGGAGCTATGCAGTCACAACTGTGAACCAAATATCAACAGACTGCCTTATTTAAGGGAAATGATCGCGAATGCAATAATTCCACCTTTGAGACGTAAATCAGCGACATCTCTTGTAAAACGAAGAAGACGAAAGGTCTCAGATACAAAGTTTACTGCAATAAAACGATTAAAATAATTGAAACAAAATAATAAACAATATTTTAAATCTAAGACTTTTCGTTAAAAGAAGCTGCTTTCTGGTTACATCCTGAATCTCTGGCTTTAACAATTTATAAGCACGGAGACGACGAATATAGAAGAAAGCAGAAAGGACAACGGTCACGTATCTACCTTCTTTTCGTCTAGGAAAAGGGCCGAAAGACAGTTTCAAGTACTCAAAAATCTGAGTAAAGTTCTATTGTTGTTTTTCCACTCCACTGATTTAAAATTTTCAATATTATTACTAGCGGTACTTTGGGATGGTCTTTTGGATGATTGAGTCTAGTTTAGTTTTCTTCTTTAATTTTTTAGGTGACCACCGGACCTCATTCTTTGATTCTTGTTCCCTAGCATGGGATTGGCTTCTGCAATTATTTTCATCATTCAATCTTTGCTTGTCCGCTGCTGGGCATAGATCTCCCTCATAATTTTCTACCTGTTTCGATCTTGTGCATCTTGCATCCAATTCCTATGACAACGTTTTAGATTGTCAGTCCAAAGTGTTGGGTGGACGACCTCCGCTTCGGTCGGCATCATATCTTGGCCTCCATTTCACTTTGCAATTATTTTACAAATGTCTTTTTCTTCCACAATTAAAACATCTTCTGTTTTCAGTTTGATTCTATTCTTGAAGATTTTGCAGTAAAAAGTTGGGGAAAATAGTTTTGTTGGGTATTATGCTGCAGTGGCTTTGCCATTTTCTCGAAATCCTATGTCCTTTTACTGCCCGCCGAAAATTACAATCCTATGTAATTTTAGGCGAAATCTGGAAATACGTTTTGCCGCTTCATACTCCTTGGCTAAAATTAGTATCCCATTTAGTGCTTCAGATTTTTAATGTTATAATCGAAGACCTTGTTGCCTTTCAACATCGTGTAGTTCATATGAATGCCTGAGTACCAATTTGTTTCTGAAAATCTTTAGGTGCCTGAAGGGTACCCATAAAATCACCTTTTAATCGGCTTCAATGTCTTAGACGCTTTCGTTATGATTTAGATATCTAATTTTCAGCTGAGTTTAGAAAACCTGCTCTAGACGCTGCTGGCCATGTCTTGACTCTAAAGCTTGAATGAGTGAGGTATAACTAAGTGCACCGTGGGGAAGAAATTGCACGGCCATTGCTGCGTCTCCTCGAAGCGCCACTACCAAGGAAGCTGCCATTTCTTTCTCAGTCATTCAGTCCAATCGAATTGAAAACGATTAGTTTACTATGCTGTATGACATTGACGGTCGAATGTGGGTGATTTTAAAATGGTACTAGTTCTAATTGTACCAGTTCAACTATGAAAGATGATGAGGCTGCTTGTTCAGATTCTACATTAGTCACTGAAACAATATTAGATATAGAAGCTTGGGTACCAATTTTTCTTTTTAACTCATCTGTCTGTCTTCCTAAATTATATTTTAAATCGTTTTCTTTTACCTTTTTATTTTCTAAATCGGTTTTTCTATCATTCTGTTGGTTCCCTAATTTGTCTATTCTACCAGTAATTTATATGGAGAGCATATTATGAGAAGAGCACTTGAAGGATGGGAAAAAGGCATCTCAATAAATGGTCATCAAATAAACAACCTACGTTTCGCAGATGACCCACCCTTTTTGCAAATAGTCAAGGACAGCTGATTGATCTTATACGACTGGTTGAAAACGAAAGTCAAATATTTGGTCTGCAATTAAACATATCAAAAACAAAGATCATGATAGTGGATAGACTACATAACAATCATCCACACATAACCACAATTGATCGGTTTGAGGTTGTGATTTCATACTTATATCTGGGATCATTAATCACAAACACAGGGTCACTACAGGAAGAAATAAAACCTAGATGTGATCTAGCAAAAGTCGCCACAGCAAAAATGACCACAATATGGAAGGACTGTCAAATTTCAAGAGCGTTAAAGATGAGGTTGATCAACTGCTTAATATTCCCAATACTGACCTACGGATGTGAATCTTGGACCCTGAGAAATTCGGAAAGAAGAAAGATAGACGCCACTGAAATGTTCTGTTGGAGACGAATGATACGAATTCCTTGGACCGACCATAGAACAAATAATTCAATTTTAAGAAAGCTAAAAGTTAGCCAACGACTCTCCAGTAAAGTCCATCTCCAACAATTAAAATACTTTGGACATGTTATGAGAGCAAACACAGAAAACATGGAAAGAGTCATTATACAAGGAAAGATGGAAGGCTGAAGATCACGAGGAAGATCCCCAACAAGATGGATAGATCAAATTACGGGAATATGTAGAAGACTTATGCATGAGTTAAAAGAAATGACCAGAGACAGAGATCTTTGGAGACGGACAATACACGACATCACGTCGACCACTACACTCCCTAAGGGGGCCAGGATTGAAGACAGAGACCAGTAATTTGCTAGGAAGCAAAATAAGTGGAGCCATACCTCAAACAAGATGTACTGATGATATCAAGCGAATAGCTGGCCATGAATGGATGCAAAAAACAGCAAACAGATATGAATGGACACACCTAAGGGAGGTTTACATTCGACGATGGAATAGCTATTGATGATGACTAGTAATTTGACTTGTCTCTAACTTAAACTTTTCATGAGGTTGAGACAAACTATTTATAATTTCTACCTCTACTTTTCTACACCTCGCCTTCCACCTCTTTTTGTTCTTGCCTACGCTTCTTATTTTTTTTCCTCTTGTCTAAAAATTATTCTTCAGATCTTTCTTTTGTATACGCTTGTTCTTTTTCTCTTTCGTTTCTTGTTTACGCTTCTTCTCTCCTCTTCCTCTTCTTGCTAACGCTTCTCCTGTTCCTATTCAATTTTAGAAACCATGCGGGCGTCCAAACGCATCGCATTTCTTTATCAAATTCGAAAGATCTTGTATTAGCTATTAACACTTACTTAAAATTTCTTTGATCCCGGCGCTGTCACCAAATACATCAATATTACACTTCATTAAAATCACTTTTATTGAAGCAGCAATAATACAATAGATACTTAATACCAACTTCAACTTACTGACAGTAGCTAGTCAATTCTTATTCTATTCTTAACTCCTTGTATACTTTTAGCCATTGGGCTCTTTTTAAAAACATATTTATTCTTTTAATTTAGCATTTTGGTGGAATGCTTTTTGAGCTAAATCTAAACACTTAATCAAGTTGAATACACTAAACGAGTAGGTTTCCAACATGACGAAACTGTTCAATCGTTTTTCCAGTGCGTTTTTTATATTAGCAAATGGTGAATAAACATAAAAGAAAAATATAGACTTTCACTCTCCTCTAGTATCACTTCCAGCATGATTAATGTGAATAATAATTTCTGAATGCTAAGTGGACTTAGCATATAGCCGTAGTATTTATCTTTATTTTGCTTAATATGGCGTGAATAGTGTCAGGTTTAACCAGATATTTGGTCAAGTATGTCATAGTTACGGTATTAATATAATATAAATATTTTATTGCGTAAATGATGTTTACAGAGGTTGCATAAACTTATAAATCATAAGAAGAATTTTAGCACTTCAACTGACACAAATTCAACATTAACTATATAACTATATCAAATGCTGAAATTTGTGTAACGATATTTTTGGTGACAGGCTTGATGGCCACTCATATCGGCAGATTTCACGACAATTGACTTTATTTATCAGACAATACGTTATTTGGCCAGTACCAAAAAAAATTGTGGCCTTATGTGATAAATTTTTAAAATCACTTGTGATTTAATGATTTACTCAGTGAATCAGTCACATAGCACGTGTCTCGATATTTCGATTGCCTCGATGTTTCGGCCATCTTGCATATCGAAACCTCCGAACTGAACCTTTCCTCTGACTATATCTACTACAAAGCACTTGTCTAGTCCGACGTTCATACCAACTGATATCATTTGCGAAAGTTTCTACAGTTTTTAGCATCTGATATAGATTTCGAGTGGAAGCCCTTAATTTCAAATCATCTATATACAACAGATGCTTCACCACAGCAGTATTGTTGTTTTGATGCTAAAACCTGAGCCAGTGGAATTCGGGTTTGAACTCCACTGAAAGTTTCAGGTTCGCTGAAAGTCAGGTTAGCTGAAATAGTGGGTTCGCCGTTAGACAGAACCAAGGTGGACTCAACGACTTTCCCTGGAGAAGACCCCGGTTAAATGGATATCTTTGGTTTCGATATCGTTTCCACCTGGTTTTTAAAGGTGAATTTTAGTCTTCCACTTCGTCATTATATGCTTTATATAGGTTACTACATATTTTCAATATATGTATAAGTCATTCATGCGTCACTCAATCAAAAACCTTATTGTAGTCAATGAAGGTAGTAAAAAGGTTCCTTTAAAACAGACTGTAGATATTTTTACAACTCATGGAACCCTTAGCGCATCTTTTCTTTTCAGGTTAGATGATATTGTTTAGAGCAAATAAACCTATTATTATTATTATTATTGATCATTCTATTGATCTGCAATCTGCATACGTTACTTTATTCTATGTACTTGTTAAAAAAGAAGATATGTGTCAATATCTGAAAAGTGTAAAAGACGAAAGCAACATACCTAAATTCATTAGTATTAACTTCAAAATAACAGAAGGAACAGAAATAACAGTATAAATAATTTAATTTACAGATTCGTTTTGCTGATCCTTTGCTACACATTGGTCTGAGATTCCTCTTCTTCCGATGTAAATCCACCAATGGATGTTAGCGATCACATTTTCCATTAACTTTCTCTTTCTTGCAATATGTATCAGAGACTGAATGTCGCTAATCCCTGTCCATTGCCTTTTATGTTTCGGAGCCGAGACATTTTCTCGCGTTCCATTCCTTCCTTGCCTTTAATTTTACCTCCGTCATAAGTTGGAGGAACTTGTATATTTCGTTTCGCATGGTGTAGCTCAGATAAAATACGCCGTTTTCCATTTCTGGATGGTTTCAGTAGGCGTTCTTGATTGATTCTTTTAAGGACATCTACATTTGTGACTTTCGCCGTCATTGGTATCTTTTGAATACGGCGATAAAGCCACATTTCAAAAGCTTCTTATCTGTTTATATCCCTCGTTTTGAGTGTCCAGCCCTCTACGCCATATAGCAGCATTGATCATACCTAGCACTCAGTAAACCTTAATCTTAGTTGAAGATCGAATTCTGAAAAGGTCAGTAGTACCTTTCTCAATTTTACGATGGCTTGTCCATGCGACATTTTACTTTCCTGTCCGATGTCCAGTTTTCAAAAAGCCACGTTCCCAGGCATTTAAATTAAAATGATAAAATCACTCTTTCAATGGATTTGAGATTCAGTGTTACGGTGGAGTTTTCAAGTGCATCAAGTTTTTGGAGATGATCATGAATTTTATCTTTTTGGTATTATTCTCTAATCCCATCCGCTTACTGTATTCTCCGATTATACTGACAAGTTGTTGATAATTGACTATGTTGTCACAAATTAAGATACCATCATCAGCATATCGTATGTTGTTGATCAATACTCCATTCACTTTGATTCCTATCTCTGTATCTTCCAAAGAATCTTAATATATGGCGTTCGAATAAATGTTAAATAAAAGAGGGGAAAGCACACATCCCTGTAGTATTCTTATATGTATGGGTTTGGAAATAGAATTGTCTAATTTTAATTGTGCCGTTTGATACCAATACATTTTCAATCCATCTTATGTCTTTTTGTCTGATGTTTGGAGGTGTTTGGCCAGTGGCGTAACAAAATCTGTCGGGGCCCCCCGCAGAATTGGAAATGGGGCCCCCTTGAAAAAATTACTAAATACGACATGTGTCACAAAAACTTATATGTGTTATAGCCCAGTAAATGAACGTGAAATACGGCGATATCATGTAATTTTCAATGTCACCACCGAAGTGGTCCAGTCAATACTACTTTTCCAGTTATTTACGAGTAAAAATGTTCAACATTGTTCAACAAAAAGTAAGTATTCGTAAGTAAGTAGCAAAAATGTAGCTTATACAAAAATGAAGTCTATCGACAAAGTAAATGCAAATTTGTAGCTCATGAAGAATTATTCTTATTTATCAAATTCCAAATCGAATATTTCAACATGAAATAACCAAAAAATGGAGCACTTTTCAGGGAAAACTCATTAAAACTTTTTAGTCTTTAATATAAGTTTTAGGTATTTTTACTTTTTATAAAAATTTCTATCATCAAAACTAAGCGAGTTACGCTCAAAATACAGTTCAAGTCTTTTTTGGTAAACAATAATTATGAAAATCTCCCCATATTTAGCACCTCAAATAAAACTAATCATTACCGCTTTAAAAATTACTTAACTTTTTTTTTAATGACCTGTAAGTTTCACTGGTTTAAAGTGCTTATTTTTGAATGGGTATTATTTGAAAGGGCTCTAACGAATCACTAATTACGAGTGTATGCAAATTGTGAACAACCATATCTTAAGCAATTTTTTTTTACAGAAAAACAAAATAAAACTAAAATATTTATAAAAGAGCAAAACCTAAATTTCTTTATTTTTTGAGATTTTTCGTATCACTAATACAGAGCAGATCCAAGAACGAATTTCAGGGGGGTGGCATGAACTTTTTTATGATATATGCATAGCTTAGCTTACCTAACACTTTACCTCGTTCAGCACAACCTTCACTACCCTTCAGCACAAAGATAAAAATATTTTTCTCGTAGGAAGCGAGATATGTGTTTAAAACAAAAACATTTTAACTGCAAATTTTAAATTTATATACTTGTAAATTCTCGAGGGGGCTCTCTGGATCCTCCCTCGCTAATACTTTTTAAGCTTAATATCATAAAACCAATTTTGTTTCAAAAATAAGAACTTCAAGTTACGGGGCGATTTCCACGTCTTTTTTAGCAAAAAAGAGGCCAACTTTGAGCGTAACTCGCTTAGTTTTGATGCTAGAAGCTTGCTATAAAATGCGATAAAGATGCTATAAAAATAGAGATAAAGCTCATTTTTAAACACTAAAAAAAGTTTTAATGAGTTTGCCACAAAATGTGCTTCGTTTCTTGGTTATTTCACGTTGAAATATTCGATTTAAAATTGAACGTATATTTTCATGAGCTACAACTTTCCTTTTACTGTGTCGATAGACTTCATGAATAGGTACACCATTTTTTTTTGTTTTTTATAAGCTACATTTTTGCTAAAAATTATTTTCGATAATATTTAATTCGATAAAATACTTATTTTTTGAGTTATTTGCGAAAAACCGCCTAAATACGTGGTTTTTTTTGTTGAAAAATAAACATTTGCACTCGCAAGTCACTTGAAAAGATTTGACTTAGATAAACAAGCTCTATAGAACAAAAGCTGCTCATAATTAGTCAATTTATCCATTTCCGGACTTATTTCAAACGTATATTTTTCACCCCCGAGAAGGGGTGACTTTCACCCCCCAAGTAAAAGCAACCAAGCACAACTCCAACTTTGAAGTGGAGGATAAGTAGAATCTAAATCCAAATTGCCTAGCAAATACGTCGTGACGCTGATAATTACACTCCAAAACAGTCATTTACTGGGCTATTAGTGTATTCATGAACTGTTTAGGACAACTTACATTTTTCATCTTTATTGGTATAGAATAAAATAGGAAGAACATTAATAAACGACTACATTATTACATAGTATTATTATATGAGATGAACAATTTTTTTCGTGCACTACTATCAGCGAATATATCTACAATTTTATTAATAGATACATACGATACGATGCATTATATCTATCTGATGGGCAACTTGATTAATTTTCAATACTGCATTGCTTAAAAACGTTGTAAATAACATAACAATAATATAACAATAACACATTTTTACATATATTTATTAGACAACAAGATGGGGCCCCTGACATATTGGCCCCCCCCCCCCCCGCGCAAGCATCATGCTGCGGGGGCCTCTGTTACGCCCCTGCGTTTGGCTATGGGATTAATAAATAAAATTACATAACGAATGATTAAAAGATCTGGAAATTAAGAAAAACATAAAATAATATTCAGACAAAATTTATTTTAAAAGTTGATAAAGTATCACTTAATCTTCTCACATAGGTATACGTACATAGAGTACAACCCTGGTATGCAAATCAGATTATATTTAGATTTTATTGTTGTGTAGCATAAAATTGAACCCTTGACCTTACTCAAAAATACCGCTATAATGCATAATTTTCCATTCTCCCAAGGCACTTGTTTCCACTCGTATTCCTTACATTGGCATTTGTCACGGTAGATTCCTACTACAACCACGTACTTAAAATTTTATGTGAGAAGTAGAGGTCTTCGGATCGATGTCTGATACGGTTCCGAATCTAGTGAATTGTGATTTCACTGTAATTCACAGTTCTTGTTAATTCCTACTTTATCGTATTACTGTATAACACAATTATAACGTCTCAATTTAAGCTGTTATTTCATCCGTAAATTTCTGTCTTGGGTTATACGAATATGCAATCCTCTCCTGCGACATGTCTTGTCGCACTGTCTTAAGCGTCTCTCAATAGGTTGTGTATAAAACCCCTGTTGAGCTGCCCCCCTCCACCACTTGCAAAAATTATAAAAACGAATAACGCTGATTTATGAGCTATTTATGAGCTTTCATACTCCGCAAATTAAAAATTTTGAGCTCATTACACTGAGGGGGGGGGCTGAGTCAGCCCCCTCCCTCACTACTTAAAAATAGGGCTATTGAATCAATCTTTGAGGTAGAATTACGAGCTACTTATGAGCTCTTGAAATGATATAGCTTCGATTTTTGAGCTTATCCCCTTCACCCCCAAACAACCCTTAACTGATTTAACTTAAGAGAAACATGCTGAAAAAAAAAAAGAATGTGTGTGTACTTTGTACCCACGTAAGAAGTTATACTTCTACTATATATTATGTGATTTTTAAAACAATACCAAAAATTTAAAAAAATAAAAGAATAAAACGCACACAAACACATTGAAAAATGCCACAAAGAAAAAATTATTTCTGAACGATAATAATTGTTGGCAAAAATTTTAAATACGCATTTTCTGAAAAAAAAATTATATAACAAATATACTTACAATCATAAAATGTATTAAAAAATAAAAAAATAAAAACTTGCATCGGGAATCGAACCCGTGAACTTCGGGGCGCTTTGATTCGTAATCGAAGCCTAGACTCACTTGTCCAATTCCACATTATTTGTCATGTGGAAAAATAGGGTAACTGAACGTTTTACTGTTTGACACTTGTTTTAAATATAATTAAATTATGTAGTTTAAATTTTGTGGAAGAAAATATTAAAATCTAACAAAACAGTAAGAAAACAATATATTAGATGAAGATTGCTAGAACTTTTGTTGGTAATCAAATTAAGTATGTAAATCAAAGCATTACATACCTACCTACTAGATAAATAAATCTACGTAAAAAAATCATAATTTAAAAATAAAAATCGGACCTAATTTGGGATTTCTCTCTAAAATCCCCATTCTTTAGAAAATAAATGTATGTATTCCAACCTAATCCAAATGTATAATTACAATATGATTATAATAAAAACTACTTACCAAATTAGAATGAGTTTTCCTTGTCCAAAATAGTCCAAAAGTCCAAAAATATAGGTATATGAAAACTATTTAAAAAGGCAGTATAACTATTAACTAACTTTGTTTCTTTTCCCACAAATTTCAAAACGCAACAACCATAAATAATCAAACTACGTACAGCTGTGCCACAGCCGCCATATTGAATAATTTTTGACATGTCATTTGAACATCCAATCAGAACAAAGTTATAATATGCATGCGCCGGGATTATAGGTTTTAACATATAAAAAGTCACCCTCATATCGCCGGTAAAGAAGTATAACTTCAAAAATTAAAATATATCGCATCGCGGATATAATTCCTATAGCTTATATATTCTAAGAATAAACTCTTAGATCACGCGCATTTCGATTATTGAGCTACAACCCCTTCGCAAGAAAACCACCTCATCTGCCCGGCTAAAGAGGTTAAGTTGTACTTAAAATTAATTAAATTAATTTTTTGGCAAATACATATCGTTTAATAATTTATGAGTTCCCAAAATACGCGTATTCAGATAATTACATTGCAATTTCTTTTGTATAGTGCAGTCACTGAAGGTAAAAAAAATCAACTATTACCTTCAATTTCGGTGAACCTTCATCGACTTTCACGAAAATTGGTAAGTGGTTAAAGGATACCCCAAGAAACAAAGGTGACATGGTGCCACCTTGCGCATTTACCCAGAGGGTGGATACCTCCCCTTCTCGGGGGTAAAAATTATTCTATTAAAAATAACTCCACAAATCCATAGAAGGGAAAATTATAAGCAGAATTTGTTATTAAAGTTATTAAAATAAATTAACACTTTTTGAGTTATTAAAGATCACAGATTTTAATTTTTCGTTAAAAATGCATGTTTTAAAGAGATTTTTCCTAAATTACTTAAAAATTGTAAGTTTTTACAAAAAAGTTATCATTACGAAAATTAAAGTTTGGAAAAACCTTTTATTATTAATTCAAAGTGAGTTATAGGTAGTTAATTAAATGTATTTTTTTTTTTCGGCGAGTAGGTACTTAAATCTAATTGTCAAAGTACTCAGAAATACCTATTAAATGAGCACCGAAAGAAGTTGATATCAAAATTAAGCAAGTAAACATGAAAATAATAGTACCCTTTCGAATTTTTTATTAAAAAGTGAAAAATAAAACGAACGCCATTTCCAAAATCTTTATTAAAATTAAAATCTTTATTAATCCCCATAAGACCTTTTTAACTTTAGCATAAGTAATGACCTTAAGCATTTTGACCGATTTAGAATGCATATATTTTCAAAAATATATATACACATAATATGTTTATGATTAAAAAAAATCAAAATTTTTCAAATTTTTGTAAATTATTTGCTTTTGATAATAACTCCAATACTCGATACACGTAAAAAATGATAGATAACGAAATTTGAGATTTTTTATTATCAAAGATTTTACTTGTCTTTTGATTTCTATATGAATTAAAATAACCAGGATAGAAATGTTTAAGCCTAAATTTTAATGCGAGAACAATGTAACTGAGGCCCTTTAACCGATTATCCTAAAAAAATAAAGTATTTGAAAGATTAAATGTAATACAGTTTGATATATAGCTTTTTGAAATTACTTATTAAATAGTTAAATAGCTTTAAAAAACAATATCATTTTTTTGGAAAAATTCTTGGAGTATAAAGTTTAATGCTATCAACTTCTGGAGCTCATTTGATAGGTATTTCTAAGTACTTTGACAAGTATTTAGTAAGTGTTATAAAATACATCTCTTTCTCGTTATTTAAGCTTGGATCCTTAGATTTGAATAGGTACTTGCTGAAAAAAAGTATACATTCAATTATTACTTACTTTAAATTAACATTAAATGTTTTTTCAAATAAGGATTTTATTATAATTTTTTATTAGCTTCAATTTTAGTAATAAAAACTTTTTTGTAAAAACTTACAGGTTTTGAGTTATTTATGAAAAAAACGCTTTGAAGCATGCATTTTTTTTCACAAAATTAAAATATTTGATCTTTAATAACTCAAAAACTATTCATATATTTTAATATCATTAATTATAACAAATTTTGCTTAGAATTTGTCCCTCTATCGATTTGTGGGGTTATTTTTAATAAAGTAATTTTCACCCCCGGGAAGGGGTGACATCTACCCCAGGCTAAAACCGCAAGTCGGTACCATGTTACTTTTGTTTCTTAAGGTATCCTCTATCCACTCACCAATTTTCGTGAAAATCGATGAAGGTTCACCGCAATTGAAGGTAATAGTTAATTTTACCTTCACTGACTGCACTGTACAAAACCAATTGCAATTTAATTATCTAAATGTGCGTATTTTGGGAGCTCATAAATTATTAAATGATATGTAGTCGCCAAATACTTAATTTAATGAATTTTAAGTACAACTCTCTCTTAATCCGGGAAGATGGGATGATTTTCTTTCGAAGGGGTTGTAGCTAAATAATTGAAATGCGCGTGATTTAAGGTGATACAGCAGCGATCAACAGGTAGCCAAAACGCGTTCCAAGATTGCGGCTGTAATTTTGAATATTTTTTCGAGATATTTGGCACACGTATTTGTAATATAATAAAGAATGGCGGTACAGAGCCAAATTTGAAAAATATATTAATATGTGGAAATTACTCTGTAATTAAAAACAATATTAAAAAAACGAGCCTGTACCGCCATTAAGAAGAACAAAAAAATACACTTTCTTCATATTAACTTTATTATCCGATGCCTGGATTTTGTGTCATTTTGGAACTACTAATGAAATAAAAAATTTTAGTAGTTCCAAAATTACACAGAATCTAGGCATTGGATAAAAAAGTTTATTTAAAGAAAGTGTATTTTTTTGTTCTTCTTAATGGCGGTACAGGCTCGTTTTTTTAATATTGTATTTATTTACAGAGTAATTTCCACGTACTAATATATTTTTCAAATTGGGCTCTGTACCGCCATTCTTTATTATATTACGAATACGTGTGCCAAATATCTCGAAAAAATATTAAAAATTACAGCCGCAATCTTGGAACGCGTTTTGGCTACCTGTTGATCGCTACTGTTTCCTCTTAAGAGTTTATTCTTAGAATATATAAGCTATATGAATTATATCAGCGAAACGATATATTTTAATTTTTTTCAGCATGTTTCGCTTAACCTAAATCAATTAAAGGGTTATTTGGGAGTGAAGTGGATGAGTTCAAAAATCAAAACTATATCATTTCAAGAGCTCATAAATACCTCGTAATTCTGCCGCAAAGACCGATTCAATATCCCTATTTTTAAGTAGTGGGGGGCTGACTCAGCCCCCCACTAAAATATTAAATTCCTGCTCAGTGTAACGAGCTCAAAATTTTTAATTTGCGGAATATGTAAGCTCATAAATCAGCGTGATTTGTTTTTTATTATTGGCAAGTGGGGGGGTGGTCAGCTCAACACGGGTGTGTATAAATAGAATGAGTGACTTTTGAAGCAAGGCTGTCCATAAATAAATCAAAAACAAAGTTTATGATTAATGAGTTAATAATTTTACTTTAATTTTTAAAACATTTTTTATTTAAAAACTAATTTCAAAACTAAACTGTTTTCTCATTCCCTTATGCCAAAAATATTCAGCTACTACATCATATTTTGACGTTTATTTGTGTCAGTCGAAATGAGTTTTGAATTTTAAGGTTAATGCCCCTTAATGCTAATAACCATATTGTCATCGAGAGAGCTCAGTTGCCACAAGTATCTCAATATAATACAATGTATGTCAAACAAACTGGAACATGAAGTAAAAACCACTTCTATGTAAAAGGTATATTTACTAAAATTTTTTAGAATCCCAACGGATTCAATAAAATGAGTTCATCAGAACGTTTTCAAACCTATCGGTCCATCATCAGTGAATTTGAATACTTGCAAAATAGCCCCAGAACCAAACAATGGTTGTGATTATAAATAAATCTACATTATGTTGAAATAAATTTAAAATGGCTAAACGCCGATGTTCAGGGATTAAACCTCTGGGAACATGGTGAAACTCTACCCGAGGACCCAATCAACCATCTTCGGTCAACGATGACTACTCTTGGAGTAGTTGTGGGAGATGATGAGAAAGCGGATTGTTGAAGTAACTTAAGTTCTCTTTTCTGTTGAAGTTTATGGATGATGTCTGGGTCATAACCATTGTTAACTGCAATTTGTTTGATGATGTTCAGTTCTTTGTTAAATTCAGTTGTAGATAGAGGAATAGAGTTTAATCTATGTATAAAACTACGAAATGCAGAAAGTTTATGTGAAAGAGGATGGTTAGAAGTGGAATGGATAACGTGATCAGTCTGTGTAAGTTTACGGTAGATACCAAAGTTAAAGTGGTCATATAGTCTGGTAATAGATATGTCCAGGAAGTTAATGGAGTTAGAAGATTCTAGTTCCATGGTAAAAGTGATTTTAGGATGGATTTGATTGATTTTATGAAGTAAGTTGTGAGCTGAGTCGGAGTTACCAGATATGAGGACTAAAATGTCATCTACATAACGAAACCAATGTAATATCTCTGGATTTTTTGTGATATGATTGGATTCTAAATGATCCATGAAGACATCAGCTAAGAAAGGGGATAAGCAACTTCCCATTGCTAAACCATCTGGTTGTTGATAAAAGTTGTTGTTGAAGACAAAGTAATCTTGAGATTACTTTGAGGCAGATTTTGAGAATGTTTATAATAGACGAAGTGGTAGTGGAGGTCACCGAATTATTTAAAAGAAGCGAGTTGACCAGACTAATCGATTCATTTTTTGGGACTGAAGTGAATAAATTGCTAACATCAAAAGAAAGCATGACAATATTCGGATTAAGATTGACAAGTTGAAGTTTTTCAACTAATTGGCGAGAATTCAAAACAGTAAACTGTGGGGTGAAGTTAATAAATTTTTAGTAGTCATCGTTGACCGAAGATGGTTGATTGGGTCCTCGGGTAGAGGACCCATTCACCATTCACCATGTTCCCAGAGGTTTAATCCCTGAACATCGGCGTTTAGCCATTTTAAATTTATTTCAACATAATGTAGATTTATTTATAATCACAACCATTGTTTGGTTCTGGGGCTATTTTGCAAGTATTCATATTCACTGATGATGGACCGATAGGTTTGAAAACGTTCTGATGAACTCATTTTATTGAATCCATTGGGATTCTAAAAATTTTTAGTAAATATACCTTTTACATAGAAGTGGTTTTTACTTCATGTTCCAGTTTGTTTAACTATAAGGTATACAGCCAATCCAGGGAACTACCCCTTTTTAGGACAATGTATGTATTTATGTATCTAAATATATACAATCTATGTTCCCTATGTCCAGCTGAACAATTTACGTACTGTATAATTAACTTATAGAATTACCAACAGTTTGGTATTATCGATTAATGAAATAAATCCTTCAAACAAAGCACTTGATCGCGCGTTAAAATAACAAGCAAACATATGTCACTATTAATGAATTTTTTTTTTCAGGATGATGAGGATGACGAATTAGATTACGCAGATGAAGACGGTGATCCCGATTCGGATCCTTTCTTCGACTCTTTAGATGAAGACGTCCAAGCAGAAGAACCTACGGAGAAACCATCCAGTACTTTACCGCCAGTAGTAAGACCAGTCTCCAGGTTGACAGAATGGAAATGGAACACCTTGGGTACGAGGGAGAAGGTTCAGGAGTCCATGAGGCAGCAGCTGAATTTAAAACCATCAAAAGAACGTAAGTTTTTTGTTTCAGTTATTTTTCATTTTTCTTATATATTTTGTAACAATATAAACAACCAATATACATAACTGTGGAGTCACTAGCTATATCATTGGATGCTAATTTTTGTGGCTTCGACGAACACTGTCTCTCAGGTATACATAGGTATGTCTTATCTTAAATGGAAATCTACATAGAGAAAGATAGAGGGACAAATACAAGATTATATTATTAACTAGTCATATATTGTGCATAAAGTAATGAATTGTAATATTAATTAGAAAGAAGCAGAACATAACCTGCCTTAATTAACAAATTTACGTTGTCTGACTAAAGAAACGAGGCTGTAAATTTGTCGGACAAAAGATCTAGTCCGTTCTTTAACGGTAAAATATTGCAAAACCTCTAAATTTTAAAGAACCTCTTGGATTGACATGAAATTTGGCATACACGTAGCTAACACGTCAAAGAAAAAAAGTGATATTGTGCCGATATGTGCTTTTGCCCTGGGGGTGGTTTTCATCCCCTCTTGGGGGTGAAAAAATATTCGTCCAAAAAAGTCAGGAAATGGATAAACTGGCTAATTTTAAGTAACTTTTATTCTATAGAGTTTTTTCACTAAGTCAATACTTTTCGAGTTATTTAACAGTGAATATGTTCATTTTTTCAACAAAATAACCACGCTTTTAGACGGTTTTTCGTAAATAACTCAAATAGTAAGTATTTTGTCGAAAAAATATTCATAGCAAAAAGATAGCCTGTAAAAAATTTTAAAAAATGGTGTATATATCACGTCTCTACACCTAGTAAAAGCAGAGTTATAGCTAATGAAAAATAGGTTCATATTCGTCAAATTCCAAATGGAGTACTTTAACGTGAAATAATCAAAAATTAAGCACATTTCGGGGAAAATTCATTAAAACTTATTTAAAGTGTTTAAAAAAAGCTTCATTTTTGTTTTATAAAAAAAATTTCTAACATCAAAATTAAACAAGTTACGCTCAAAATAAAGTTAGTCCCTTTTGGTTTTGGTAAAAAAATCGAGAAAATCACCCCCTAATTAGTATCTTAAATGAACTGAATCGTTACTTCACAAGTTTCTTGACTCGTGTATATATTGTTTATATGATCTGTAAGTTTCATCGGTTTAAAGTCCTTATTATTGAAAGGGCTGTAGTTAAAAGGGGTTGAACGAGTCACTGATCACGAATGTATGCAAATTTAGAAACACCAAATCTTAATCAATTTTTGTCTAACAGAAAAAGAAAAAAATACATGATATTCAGAAAAGCAAATCTGACTTTTTTTGTTTTTCGAGATTTTTGGTATCTCTAACAATTTTTAAGGTATTTTAAGAAAAAGCATATTTTTCAAAATTTAAATTTTTAAAAATTTTACTTTGAAACCAAATTTTTTCAAAAATAAGCACTTTGAATCGATGAAACTTACAGATCATATAAACACAACATAAGTAAAATAATTTGTGGAGCGGTAACGATTAATTTAATTTAAGTTGCTAATTAGGGGGTGGTCTTCCCGATTTTTTTTTGCAAAAACAAAATGGACCAACTTTATTTTGAGCGTAACTTGCTTAAATTTAATGCTAGAAACTTTTTGGGGAAAATCTATTTTAACTTTTTTAAAGTATTTAAAAAAAGCTTTATCCACAGAGAACGGCAGTTCTCACCAGTGGCGTACAACACCCCTACATGCGACACTATATATACACGAAATTTTCGATTTTCTAAACCTGACTGAATTGAAAATTGGGACAAATTCCATCTTAAAGTTTAGGAAAAGACTCGTCCATTTATATGTCAACCATCAATTTTGGTCCAAGGGTGTGGATTTTACGGCCCTTCCCATTTAAAGCCTGTTTTTCGTTCTCGTCCCCAAAACTCCCAAAAATTTCAAAAATTTAAGCCCGACCTTTGCCGCTTCTGATAGCACAGATAATTGCCTTTTCAACGCATGTTAAATTTTGAAAATCGGTTATACCATTCAAAAGATATCGAGCTCAGAAATATGACTCAATTTTTATTTAAAAAATGGAAAATGTTTGTGGATATGTATGTATGTATGTATGTATGTATGTGTGTGGAAAAGTTACACCGATTTGAATGTTTTTTTCTGTGTTTCAAGAAGGTGTGAGGGCCGATTCAGGACCGGTCTAATTTTTGACTTCTGACTACCCTTAAGCCAGCTAGAGTGCTGGGTAGATACAAAATAGCATATTTTTTGGGCGTATATATCTTAGGTTCAAGGAAAGACAGGAAAACCGCAAATACACCAAATCAATAGGGTTGAGTTAAGCTTTCAAATGGCGCCTAAGCGATCAAGCTAAGACATACACACTGCTCACCATAGCCAAAAAACTGAAAAATTAAACTTTGAAAATTTTGGTTTTTCGACAATTACTCAAAATTTCAACCTACGAATTGCGCCAATAGCTGAGCGTTTGTAGAAGGACTCAGGACGCGCCTAACGGTGTATACCTCATATCTGGGAAAATTCGAATTTTTAAGTTATAGGCTTCATAAATATGATCAAATCTATTTCTTATGGGAAAAACGGTTTTTCAAGCTCAATAAGTCTTGTAATACGTTCAGTTATCACACTCGATCTTGAATGCATCAGATACTACTTGTCAATACGTTTCAAATTCATGTTTAGTGATCAACATCAGTTAAGCCGTTCAGAAGTTATAGAGCTCCAAATGTATAATTAGTCCAGGAACTGAAATTTTTCACTTCGCAATTTTTACAGAATGGATAGATTTGCTTGAAAATTTGACAATAAGTAGTGGATAGTCCAAGGATGAAAATCTATATGATGCAGAAATACGCTTTTACCATGGGGTGGTTCCCACCTCATCTCGAGGGTGGAAATTTTTTATTATATTTTGACCGCAAATGCTGGTAAAAATATTAATTATAAGCAAAAAATGTTCATTATACATTTTTTTGATAAAATTAATAGTTTTCGATTTCGTGGTTATCGAAGCTGTTAGTTTTATATCGAAAAAATTACCAGAGAACGGCAGTTCTCGCCAGTGGCGCAGAAATACACCCCCCAATACGTGACACTATTATATGCACGAAATTTTCAATTTTCTAAATCTGACTGAATTGAAAATTGTGCCAACTCCCATCTTCAAGTTCAGAAAAAGACTTACCCATTCATATGTCAACCATCCATTTTGGTCCAAGGGTGTCGATTTTACGGCCCGTCCTATTTAGGGTCTGTTTTTCGTTCTGGTCCCCAAAACTTCCAAAAACTTCGAAAATTTAAGTCCGACCTTTGCGGCTTCTAACAATACTGATCATTACCTTTCCAACTCATATCTAATTTTGAACATTACCAGAGACCGGCAGTTCTCGCCAGTGGCGCACACCCACACCCCCTACACGCGACACTATATATTATATACACGAAATTTTCGATTTTCTAAATCTGACTGAATTGAAAATTGGGCCAACTCCCATCTTAAAGTTGAGAAAAAGGCTCACCGATTTATATGTTAACCATCGATTTTGGTCCAAGGGTGTAGATTTTACGGCCCTTCCTATTTAGGGTCTGTTTTTCGTTCTCGTCCCCAAAACTCTCAAAAACTTTAAAAATTAAGTCCAACCATTACGGCTTCTAATAGAACTGATCATTACCTTTCCAATGCATGTCTAATTTTGAAAATCTGTTATACCATTAAAAAGTTATAGAGCTTAGAAATGTGACTCAATTTTTATTTAAAAAAGGGAATATGTTTGTGGATACGTATGTATGTGTGTTTGAAAGTTAAACAGATTTGATATGTTTTCTCTGTGTTTGAAGAGGGGGTCAGGGCTGATTTAGAACCGGTGTAGTTTGTGACTTTTGACCACCCATAAGCCAGCTACAGGACTTGGTAGGTACAAAACGGCATACTTTTTGGGGGTATATATATTCGGACCAAGACGAGGCAGGAGAACTGCAAATACATCAAATCAATAGTGTTGACCTAAGCTTTCAAATGGTGTTTAAGCCGTCAGGATCAGACATACACACAGCTCAGTATAGCCGAAAAACTGAAAAACTAAACTTTGAAAATTTTGGTTTTTCGACAATTACTCAACATTTCAACCTACGAATTGCGCCAACAACTTAGCGTTTGTAGGACTCAAGACGAATCTAACGGTGTATACCTTATATCCGATAATATTCGAATTTTTAGGTTATAGGCTTCATAAGTATGATAAAATCTATTTCCTGTGGGAAAAACGGTTTCTCAAGCTCAATAATTTCTGTAATAGCTTCATTTATCATACTTGACCTTAGATCCATCAGATACTACTGGCCAATACGTTTCAAACTCATGTTTACTGATCAAAATCGGTTAAACCGTTTAGAAGTTATTAAGCTACAAAAGTATAATCCAATTAACGATTATTCCCGAAATGGTTTATGTAGTTGTAGTGGTTACGACGCTAAATTTAATCTGGCAACGGGCAATCCGACTTCATTTACCGGCCATCTCAATATTTTTGTTTTAATCTATTTCGAATAGAAAAAAATCTAGTGTACATTCTAGTGTACACTAGATCATTTGGGATATAATGCAACAAAGGTGACCATTTATAAAGCTTGACGTGTAATAGGGGAACATTGCATTCAACTTCATACATTTAATTTATAAATAACTTTAAAAACTCCTGATACAAGAATAAAAAACCGCTAAACGCCGTAAAAATGAGTGGCGCATAAAATATTCCAGCTACAAAAGATCTGATATGAATATTACGTGGCGCGAAAATGGATTTTCATTTGATGCAAAACAAAATTCTAGTTTTATTTTAAAAGATTTTTCCATAATATTTGCTAAATTTAAAGTAAACGCGCCACAAAAGAGTTTCAAAATTCAAACTGTATCAAAGTTACTGTTTGTAAAAACAGAAATAAAGCTTTTTTTAAATACTTTAAAAAAGTTAAAATAGATTTTCCCCAAAAAGTGCTTAATTTTTTGGATATTTCACGTCGAAATATTCTATTTGAAATTTGGTGAATATGAATCTATTTTTCATTGGCTATAACTCTGGTTCTACGAGATCCAGAGACCTAAAGTGTACACCATTTTTTTACCTTTTTATAGGCTATATTTTTGCTAGGAACGTTTTTTTCGACAAAATAGTTACTTTTTGAGTTATTTGCGAAAAACCGTCTAAAAATGACATATGAACGAAAAATGAACATATTCACTTGCAAATAACTCGAAAAGTGTTGACTTGGCGAAAAAGCTCTATAGAACAAAAGTTACTTAGTCAGTTTACCCATTTCCGGACTTATTTTGGACATATATTTTTTCACCCCCAGGGCAAAAGGACACATCGGCACAATATCACTTTTTTTCTTTGACCTGTAAGCTATACGTATACCAAATTTCATGTCAATCCAAGCGGTTCTTTAAAATTTAGAGCAAAAACCGTGAAAGAATGGACTAATCACTAATCTTTAGTAATTAATTATTATCAATACTTTCAATTGAAAATTAAGAGTTTTATAATAACAAAACTGTACCTGGCTATAGTGACATCTTGCGGGTGTCGGACTCGTCTTTTTTGTCCGACAAAAATAATTTATTTTAATCTAACGCATAATCTCTTGATTAAAATTAAACATTATAATTCAGGCGTTTATTTGAAAACCAACACATGTCCATTTTTCGCAAATTCGACTTTAGGTATTCTTCTTATAGAGTAGTAGTTTCTTTATCCATCTGACACATTCAGTTGTGTAAAAATCTCAGATGTCCGGAGTAAACTAGGTACATAGAACGTTTGAATAGTTTTAGACAAACAACATATGTCTGGGAAGTTTTTCTTGATTTGCCAAAATTTTAATTTTTTGACAAGTATTGTTTTTCAAATAAACGTTTTTCAAAACCTCTACCGGTTTCGAAACTTATTAGTCTCTCATCAGGAGGCACACATGCTGCTCTCTCTGATCCAACCAAAACAAACGCCGACGTGCAGTCACCGATTGCAACGAACGAAATGTAGTATGTACATTCTTTCACGGTTTTTGGTCTAAATTTTAAAGAACCGCTTGGATTGACATGAAATTTGGCATACGCATAGCTTACATGTCAAAGAAAAAAAGTGATATTGTGCCGATGTGTGCTTTTGCCCTGGGGTGATTTTCACCCCCACTTGGGAGGGGGGATATATGTCCAAAATAACACCGGAAATGGATAAACTGACTAATTTTAAGTAACTTTTGTTCTAGAGAGCTTTTTCGCCAAGTCAACACTTTTCGAGTTATTTGCGAGTGAATATGTTCATTTTTCAACAAAATAGCTACATGTTTAGACGGTTTTTGGCAAATAACTCAAAAAAGTAAGTATTTTCTCGAAAAAAAAGTCCTTAGCAAAAATATAGCCTGTAAAATATTAAAAAAAAATGGTGTACGCGTTAGGTCTCTGGATCTCGTAGAACCAGATTTATAGCCAATGAAAAATATATTCAGATTCAGCAAATTTCAAATAGAATATTTCGAAGTGAAATATCTAAAAAATTAAGCACTCTTTGGGGAAAATCCATTATAACTTTTTTAAAGTGTTTAAAAAATGCTTTATTTCTGTTTTTATAAAAAGTTTCTAGCATTAAATTTAAGCAAGTTACTCTCAAAATAAAGTTGGTCACTTTTATTTTGCCAAAAAAATCGGGAAGGCCACCCCCTAATTAGCAACTTAAATGGAATTAATCGTTACCGCTCCACAAATTATTTGATTTATGTTGTGTTTATATGATCTGTAAGTTTCATCGATACAAAGTGCTTATTTTTGAAAAAATTTGGTTTTAAATAAAATTTTAAAAAAATTTTATTTTGAAAAATATGCTTTTTTTCAAAATAACTTAAAAATTGTTAGAGATACCAAAAATCTCGAAAAACAAAAAAAGTCAGCATTGCTTTTCTGAGTATCATGTATTTTTTTGTTTTTCTGTTAGACAAAAATTGATTAAGATTTGGTGTTTCTAAATTTGCATACATTCGTGATCAGCGACTCGTTCAACTCCTTGTAACTACAGCCCTTTCAAAAATAAGGACTTTGAACCGATGAAACTTACAGATCATATAAACAATACATACACGAGTCAAGAAACTTGTGAAGTCGTAACGATTAAGTTCATTTGAGATACTAATTAGGGGGTGATTTTTCCGGATTTTTTTACCAAAAAAGGGACTAACTTTATTTTGAGCGTAATTTGTTTACTTTTGATGCTAGAAATTTTTTTTATAAAACAAAAATGAAGCTTTTTTTAAACACTAAATAAGTTATCATGAGTTTTCCCCGAATTGTGCTTCATTTTTGGTTATTTCACGTTAAAGTATTTCATTTGGAATTTGACGAATATGAACCTATTTTCAATTAGCTATAACTCTGCTTCTACTAGGTATAGAGACGTAATGTATACACCATTTTTTAAATTTTTTACAGGCTATATTTTTGCTAAAAATGTTTTTTCGACAAAATACTTACTATTTGAGTTATTTGCGAAAAACCGTCTAAAAGCGTGGTTATTTTGTTGAAAAAAATGAACATATTCACTGGCAAATAACTCGAGAAGTATTGACTTGAAAAAAACTCTTGTGAAAATACTCTATAGAACAAAATTACTTAAAATTAGTCAGTTTATCCAATTCCGGACTTATTTTGGACGAATATTTTTTCACCCCCAAGAGGGGGTGAAAACAACCCCCGGGGCAAAACCACATATCGGCACAATATCTCTTTTTTTCTTTTACTTGTTAGCTATGTGTTTGCCAAATTTCATGTCAATCCAAGCGGTTCTTTAAAATTTAGAGGTTTTGCAATATTTTACCGTTAAAGAATGTACTAATGGCATAGATGCCCTAGCGGCAACTGCTAGCAAAAGACTAATTTTTCACTCTAATGGCATATAAAACAACGTAATGTAACTCTACATCCCACCAGACTGAAAACAATGGTGTCACATGCTCGGGATCACTT
Organism: Diabrotica virgifera virgifera; assembly: GCF_917563875.1. Classification (NCBI taxonomy): domain Eukaryota; kingdom Metazoa; phylum Arthropoda; class Insecta; order Coleoptera; family Chrysomelidae; genus Diabrotica; species Diabrotica virgifera. The sequence goes on from NC_065443.1 coordinate 291,316,308, forward strand.
GGTTAACAAAGATAGATAGACCACCGATCGACTGTTTCCGCTTTACGCTTTTTTGCTCAATATGCCTTGTCTACGGTTAATATGTCTATGTTATTAGCGCGCTCATCACTGTATATAGTCATTAAAAGTCTGCCAAATCACTTGGCAGACGTCAGTTGACCAAGGTGGTTGTCTAAGATATCGGGGAGGGTTTCGTGATATTCCCGGAAAGTATCCGCTAATATCGGCTTTAAGCCTTTACAATTTTACGATTTAAGAATGTAAATGGAATTCTACATACAACCACTGGGGCTATTTTGCAAGTATTTACCTACATGAGTTCACTGATGATGGACTGATAGGTCCGAAAACGTTCGTTCTGAACAATTATTATTCTAATCCATTTGGATTTTAAAGATTTTTAATTAAATTATACCTACTATTAAGGAGTTTTTAATTCGATGTTAGAGTTTTTTAACTACATGGTATACAGCCAAGTTCCGGGAACTTCACCATTTTAGTTTGAATGATTATTGTCCACTACCATAAGGGAGATGACAGTTAAAGAAGAACTAAATCCTACTAGATTATACTACTTCATTTCGTTTACACATTTATTTCATTGACTGAAAGAATCCTGTAGGTGCAATATTAAAGAAAATACAGTTAATTTCAGTTAAATATAAATAAAAATAAAAAACCGCTAAACGCCGTAAAAATAAGCATACAATATTCCAGCTACAAAAGATCTGATATGAATATTATGTGGCGCGAAAATGTATTTTCATTTTGATGCAAAATAAAATTTTTGTTTTATTTTAAAAGATTTTTCCATAATATTTACTAAATTTGAGGTAAACGCGCCACAAAAGAGTAACTTTGATACAGTTTGAATTTTGAAACTCTTTTGTGGCGCGTTTATTTCAAATTTTGCAAATATTATGGAAAAATCTTTTAAAATAAAACTAAAATTTTATTTTGCATCAAAATTAAAATATATTTTCGCGCCACGTAATATTAATATCAGATCTTTTGTAGCTGGAATATTGTATGCGCCGCTCATTTTTAAGGCGTTTACGGGTTTTTATTCTTGTATCAGGAGTTTTTCAAAGTTTTTTTTATAAATTAAATGTTTGAAGTTGAATGCAATTTTTCTCGATTACACGTTAAGCTTTATAAATAGTCGCCTCTGTCGCATTATCTAACAAATGATCTAGTGCGCATCGAATGTACAATAGATTTTTTTCTATTCGAAATAGATTGAAAAAAATTATTGGGATGGCCGGTTAATGAACTCGGATTGCCCGTTGTCAGATCAAGTTTAGCGTCGTAACCACTACAACTACAACTTTTGTAGCTTAATAACTTCTAAACGGCTTAACCGATTTTGGTCACTAAACATGAGTTTGAAACGTATTGAGAAGTAGTATCTGATGCATCTAAGGTCAAGTATGATAACTGAAGCTATTACAGGAATTATTGAGCTTGAAAAACCGTTTTTCCCATATGAAATAGATTTGATCATGCTTATGAAGCCTATAAAAATTCGAATTTTCCCGGATATCAGGTATCACCGTAAGATTCGTCTAGAGTCCTTCTACAAACGCTCAGTTATTGGCGCCATTCGTAGGTTGAAATTTTGAGTAATTGTCGAAAAACTAAAATTTTTAAAAATTAGTTTTTCAGTTTTTCGGCAATACTGAGCCGTGTGTATGTCTGATCCTGACGGCTTAAACACCATTTGAAAGCTTAACTCAACACCATTGATTTGGTGTATTTGCGGTTCTCCTGTCTCTTCCTGAACCGAAGATATATACCCCCAAAAAATATGCCGTTTTGTTCTTACCAAGTCCTATAGCTGGCTTATGGGTGATCAAAAGTCACAAACACCACCGGTTCTGAATCGGCCCTGATCCCCTCTTCAAACACAGAAAAAAAAAATTCAGATCGGAACTTTTCCAGCCACATACATATCCACAAACATTTTCCCTTTTTTAAATAGAAATTTAGTCATATTTCTGAGCTCGGTAACTTTTGAATGGTATAACAGATTTTCAAAATTAGACATGCGTTGGAAAGGTAATGATCATTAGAAGCCGCAGAGGTCGGACTTAAATTTTCGAAGTTTTTGGGAGTTTTGGAGACGAGAACGAAAAACAGGCCCTAAATAGGAAGTGCCGTAAAATCCACACCCTTGGACCAAAATGGATGGTTGATATATGAATGCGTGAGTCTTTTCCTGAACTTTAAGATGGGAGTTGGCAAAATTTTCAATTCCGTCAGATTTAGAAAATCGAAAATTTCGTGTATATAATTTCGTGTATAGTGTCGCGTGTAGGGAGGTGTGGGTGTGCGCCACTGGCGAGAACTGCCGTTCTCTGGTAAAGAAGAACTAAATCCTACTAGATTATACTACTTCATTTCGTATACACATTTTTTTCATTGACTGAAAGAAGCCTGTAGGCAGGGCCGGCGATAACGGGCCTGCAAGGGATGCACTGCAGGCGGGCGCCCCTGTTTGGGGTTCGCCAAAATGACGTTTTTTCTGTCGGTACTATACAAAATACTAATTTAAAAGACACCGAAGGGCGCCTATGCTTCTTTTGCAGTCGGGCGCCTTATACCCTAGCGCCGGTACTGCCTGTAGGTGCAATATTAAAGAAAATACAGAACTTCAGTTAAATAATCTGAACCACCGGCGATTGAGTTATGTTAACCTTGACATGTTGTCGAAACTGACGACTACAAAATAAATAATAAAAATAACCTGAATGATCAGATCCCGATGCCAAATGGTAGGTAGCGGTAGCGGTATAAAATGTTTAGGTCAGGAAACTATGCAATCCAAGCTAATCTCATTATACACGTTAATGTCACTACCAGAGCCAACATCTGTTCATAAATCAGGCTGATATAATACCAGGATTTGATGTTCTCGTTTGCGGTACGTGGTAATTTGGTTAATAAGGTGTATTTATAGATTGAAAATTACGAAAAGCGTCAACCATGCAATATCTAGCGGTGTCCATTTTATGATTACACTACTACACATTGTGTTCACGTGGAATTAAAAGACAACTCAAAAAGAATCCACAAAGAAGTATATTCGGAGTAACTTATATTGTGGAACGGCTTTAAAGGCGGTGAAATTTGATCCCCTCTTGTTTACAATTGACCAACACCAACATCGTTTTATTAGAACAATTTTTACAAGATGGTGACTCATTGTCACTTTGTCATTAGATCGATGCCTCAGAAGCCAATCGGTGTAAGTCAATAAGTGTTTAAAATAAGATACTAAGATGTTTCTGACAACAGTTGCAGAAATATAAGTAGTTATTAAAAGCAAATAAACTGTCTCTATTTGTCATACTATGGGTAACATATTCATAAATACAAACAAGGAAATAATAAGTAAAACACATGATGACACAAAATAATGACAGTAAAACCTGTCAATAACGGTCACTAAAAATGACAGAACTATTGGCCGATATAAAAAGGTGGCCGCTAATACCAGGTTTTGTAGTCCACAAATTTTGGTTTGGGGAACTTTGAAACTGGCCGGCTAGTTCAGGTTTCCGGTTTTGACAGGTGGCCGTTAACACAGGTTTTACTGTATACATATATAATAATAAGTGTTGTATCTCATAAGACATTTTTATGGAAAATGTGACTTACACCGTTCGACTTCTGAGGCATCCAGATATTGGTCAAAAAATTATACCAGGTACAGTTTATATATTAAGCAACAGGAAATATTATCCTATTGGGACCTTGCAAGTTCAGAAGAGCGACACCTGGTTTCATAGCTCAGCAACATTTTTAGCACTTTTAATTATATTGGCCAATTATATTCAGGGCCCCCGCTACCATATGTGCAAAGTGTGCAATGCACACGGGCGCCATCCTTTAGGGGCGCCAAAACCCAGGGTCAAAAATTACAAAAAATTAAAAAAAAAACACAAAAAACATAAATTAATTTTAAAATAAAAGTTGAGAAATTAAATAGAATTAGGTATAAATACACCCGAAATTTTATTAGTATATCATCCAGGTTTCTTGATTTTTTCTGTGTTCGTAATCCCGCTGCTGTTCTTGAAGAACGACTGACGATCAGGATAATTAGGATATCGACTCCAATGATTTGTTTAATAAAATTAAAACGTTAAAGTTGTTTTTCTGTCTCTAATTTCCTAAACCTGTTGTCCGATGTAAGTGATTTTTTTAATACGTTATACCCGTTATAGCCTTATTCTTTAACAATATCGCTGTAATAATATTGTTGCTAGACAGGTAAATTGTCATTGTATACCGGGTGTACCAATTAAACTGTGATTTTTTCTCAAAGTTCGCGTGACCCTGTGGAATATTCTAGAATTAATAAAATACTGAAATTAAAACCCTATTACCTCATGTTTTCTTAACATTCTGTTTTTGATTCATTCGCTTGTTAGATAATAAAAAAGTTAGGTACTCTAACAACTAGCCTTGATTTTCGTCAATACAGTATGTTTTTAAATAAGTATGGCAAACTTTACGTTGTAATTCTGCATGAAAAAATAATGACAGTTTGCTTTATAAATGTTTGTCCGTAAATACTTCGTTTTCGAGGTACGTGGTATTGAAATTTTTCGTACAAACTGACGATTTATTCATTGCTCTAAAACGGATAAGATATGCAAATGAAATTTGGTTGGTTTTAAGAGGTAGTTATTGCACATTTTTTGATATACAGTTAGGAATTTAATATTCACTATTGGCGCGCATACGGTAATATGAGTACCACCTACCCTACACCTACCACCTACAATACCTACCTATCTTAAAAAAAATTAATAGGAAAACATGATCTAAAATGCCTTAAGGGGCGCAAAATCCCTTTTTGCACAAAGGCGCCAGTAGCCCATACGGGGGCCCTGATTATATTAGTCGTGGTTACTGGATAATTGTCAAGGACATAACCCAAAAAAGAATAAGAAGAAAAGGTAAGATTCAGGTTATGTTATTAAAACGTAAACATTGTAGGTATGTATAGTAAATAACAACAGTAACATACTACAAACAAAATACAATTAATTAAATTCGCTTTAATAATTGCATATCATATCAATATTGTCGAGCAACATGTAATTTTTACAATTTATAACACAGCATTTGCGAAATTCCATTTTCTACAATGACAGAACGTCAATTTGACAATAGAGAGATTTTGCACCTCTTAAAATAACCGCTGATTTTGGCTCCGCTATGGTTAACTTTATTAAGCATAACGATTACGGTAACGTTAAAAAGCAGAGTTTTTGCAGCCTGTCAAGTAGGTTTTTCGTGTCATCGTTATTGTTATTTAAACATAGCCTCACTTCACAACGTTATTGTAATTTTAAGCATATACTTGAACAGTTTTTGATATTTTAATTTATAGGTAATCCAAATTAGAATCTATGTAAATGTAATTTTACTGATTTTTTTACATTCTGGCAACAAAGCAATTTAACCATTACTATAACGATAACGATAAGCACTACTTTAAACCTCCGTAAATTACGGAATCCCTTATGTTTAATAACGATAACGGATCATATATTCGCTACTGCGCAGACGTAGTATAACGATAACCATAACGGAATTGCAAAATAAGAGGTGCAAAATCTCTAATATGAAATATTTAAGAAATATGTTAGAAAGTTGCAAGGTTTCTCCGTGACTCGCGCACTATCGTTTCTCGTATTCCCTCCAAGTACTTGCACACAGCGAATAGTTTCGCTGGTATCCAACACCAATAAGAATAATAAATTAGGACTATCACCGAGCTCTGGCGCAATCCTAGTTTTACATGAAATTTATCGGCCTCTTCCACACCTGTTCTAATATTAGTTGTTACTCCTTTATACCTATCTCCCACAATCTTTACATATCCACTGGAAACACTTTCTTATTCAAGATGAACACACAATCTCTCGAGGAATTCTATCATGCATATTCAGCAAGACCATACGAGCGTATGTTTCTTTATTTTTGTATTTTGCAGATTTAAACTTATGTTTAGAAGATACTATTAAAGGAAGAATCATATTATCCGTTCCAGCACGTAGCGTTTCGTTTCCGAAAAATATTGATTTTAATGGTTTTAAATATGAACAATTTATACTGTTTGGAGGGTATAGTATCAGACAACTCTTTGTAAAATCAGGTTTTTCGGAGACTACGCTACGTACCGGAACAGTGCGGGCATGATAATATGATTCTTGCTTAAGAGTTGTAAGACTTTTAAGTATTTTGGGTCAATGATAAGCCGAGATGGTACTTGTATGAAAGATATAGAAATGAAAATAGCACGGGGAAACAAGCGACGAAAGCACTCCATGGAACAACACTCTAACCGAAGAAAACAGAAAAACGATCTTTCAGAGCATATAGTTGAATATTACCCTGCCTCGTATCGTCGATTGAATAGCCAGGAATATTCGGGTATTCAATCAACGCTTATAAGGAGTTGAAGTATGACCAATAGGGTGGAGCGAAAAATTCAATTTTCGAAATTTGAAGTGGGGTAGTGTGCAAAAGTTGTCTATCGGTATACAAAATAACGTGTTAAAAGCACAAATAAATTAAAAATATTTCAGAGGTTCCCCGAACGCTTCGAATTTTACAATAATAAGGTATATTACATATATGGTATTTTTATGGTTTACAACATCAATTTGATTCTCCACGGTCAAAAGTCAACAAGTGTATGAGTTCTGGGAAATTATTTGCGCGCGGGTCTGTGTCTGTAGCACGTGACATCACATCACAAGTTTCAGAAGACTGAGTCAGTTCTCTTCTCTGTGTACCGTGGGACGCCGTGGGTCAGTACGTGTTTAGTTACGGTATCGAGCGCGTCGCTTTGTTTTGTTTTCTGTGTTACGTATTTGGATTTTGTGTATTTTATTATTAATCGCGCCATGCCAACAACAAGAAAAGAGACCTTTTGTGCAGTGTTTGGAGCGTCAAAAAAACTAAATGAACTAATGTTACCGACTTTTAGTGATGTAATGAGACATTTTTTATGGATTAGATTTCAGTTAAAACAAACTTCTAAAAAGGAACCAAATGTTTCTGAAATAATAGCACTAGTGACAACAGATTTGGAAGGACTTTGGACCAAAGCTTCGTTACCTGTTTTGTCACACAAAAGGATTACCGATATGTTAAACGGATATTATAAGAAATATCAAAATTTGAAGAAACCATTAAAAAGCAGAAAAACAACTGCCATGTCACTAAAACTAAAAAGCTTTCAAGATCATGCTAGTAGTACCCTTTTTGATATTACTTCATGTAAATGTGCCGATTTTGCTTTATGCAAGTGTAAAATAAAAGTTCCCTTAACAGAGAGGACTTTCTTATTAGACCAGCGAAGCCAACGTAAAATGTCAATCAGTTCCATAGATAAAATTGAAAGTAAAAAAATAGAAAAGAGAATGGCAAGGAAATTAAAAGATAGACCTAAAATCACCGAAGAACCAAGACAAACAGAAACTTTCATACAAGGTGTTACTTTACGAGAATCCGATTCTTCTGATAGTGTTTCAGAAACGTCAGAAACAAATTACCAATCGATTGCTTCAAGTTCCCAGTCATGTGAAAATATTGGACAAATGAGAATTTCCTTGCCAAAATTGGCGAAAGCGTGTGACAGAACAGGTGTCTATGACAGAGCTGCAGCAATAATAGCTACTGCAGTTTTAGAGGATTTTAAAATAGTTACTCCATGCGATACTTCTAAAATAATCGATAGAAGTAAAATACGTCGTGCTAGAAAAAGGAAGAGAACTGATTATGAGAGCACAAGTAAGGAAGTGATAACGGGCTTATTTTTTGACGGTCGAAAAGACAAAACACTGTCGCAATGTATGAAGGGAAACAAACTTTATAGAAACACCGTCGTTGAAGAACATGTTGTATTAGTGTCAGAACCGGGCTCAAAGTTTATAGGACATGTGGCGCCGCAGTCTGGAACTGCATCTCATATAAAACAAGCAATCGTAAAGTTCTTAGAGACAAAGGTGGACTTTTCCCATTTAAATGCTATCGGATGTGACGGAACAGTTGTGAACACTGGAAATAAAAATGGTGCCATAAGAATGATGGAACTATATCTTAAACGCCCCGTTCAGTGGTTGATCTGCCTTTTTCACGCAAATGAATTACCCCTAAGGCACTTACTTCAAAAGTTAGATGGACCTTCAACAGGACCTAGCGGATATTCTGGTACCATTGGAAAAGCTTTAGAAACCTGTGAAAATTTGCCAGTTGTGTCATTTACTCCAATACAGAGTGGAAACTTTCCAGTGCTTGTTCCTGATGATCTAAGTACCGATCAAAAATATTTGTGGGATATATGTCAAACTGTTACTTCTGGCATTTGCACGGAGAGCCTAGCCAATCGAAACCCGGGCAAATTATCCCATTCCCGTTGGCTAACAGCTGCAAATAGGATACTTAGACTTTATATATCCTCAAATGAAGTCTCAAGTAATCTTCAAATTCTCAGCGAATACGTACTAAAGGTGTACGCACCTTTATGGTTCCATATTAAGCTAAAGCCGTCATGTAAGGACGGTCCTCGTCATCTGTTAAATATGATTAGATGGTCCAGAAATTTTGACAAGAAACTTTTGGAAATTATTGATCCCGTCATTCAGAGAAATGGTTTCTATGCTCATCCAGAAAATCTGTTACTTGCGATGGTAACAGATGAAACCAAGTCCATAAGGGAGCTAGGTTATCGTCGTCTCTTAAAAATTCGTCAGCAAAATCAAAATAATCAATATATACGATTTTTTACTATTCCAAAAATTAATTTTAATGCCACAGACTTTGTGGAACTCATCGATTGGCAGTCTTGCACGCTGACGGAACCTCCATTACTAGCTAATATTTCTAACAAAGACATTTTAGCTATGATAGAAGTGCCAGATCAAATGGAAATTGTTAAATATCCATGTAATACTCAAGCAGTTGAACGATGTGTCAGACTGGTTACCGAAGCATCTATGGCGGTCTGTGGGGAGGACAACAGGGATGGATTTATCAAATCAAGATTAGACTCACGACAACAGATGCCGCATTTTAATACAAAACGTGAGTATTCACTAGACACTACATAATACCATATTCACATTATGAGTTAGGGGGTGAAAATAATTTTTGGGGGTGGAGGGCGGTGGCGGAGGACGGTGGTGGTGGAACTCGTTTAGCAGCCACCTCCTCGTGGTGAGTTCTGGGTTGTATTTTAATGCTAAAGTATAAAATACAAGCGAAGAGCTGCTATTAATGTATACAACGTTATAGGCAAATTTCAAGTCCCGGGGGGAACCTCTAAATTACAACACAGGGGGTTGATTTTTTTTCCCAATAATATACTACCTAATAGACAACTTTTGGGTACTAGCCCATTTCAAAAAAAGAAAAATGAAAAATATCGGTCAACTTCGCTCCACCCTAATGACCAATAACTACAACAATACGAAATAAAATAAAAATAGTTAAATTGGAGTTTATGAGAAGATGTCTACAAATCACCAGAAAGGATAGAATAAGAACAAAGGAAATATGAAACAGAATGGTGTAGCACTAGCGAATGGGCACCAAGGCGCCATTTGTATATAACAGCCCCATAAATGGAAGCCATTATAACAGTATAACACCATTATTATTAACACGTTAAATGCCAAATTTAACAAAATATAAAAATATAGTTGGTGCTACTTAACTTTTTGATGTACCTCGGTAGCTCTAAGTCTTCAGAGACCTAGGGGTGTGGATTCTTAATAGATATTAGATATAATTGAAACTCAAATGCTCGGGGGCGCCATATTAAAAAAAAGAAAATATAATATATGTTTAGTTAAAAAAAAATATTAAACTAAGAATGCCGGTTACTTGAAATATCTGTACTTACCGTAGGCTATTTTCGTGCGTGATTACTTTATAAGAAGGATAGAGATCGGTAAAGAAAATCTAATAATTAAACATAATTCTTACTTTATTGAAACAAATAAAAATTTAGTAAAGTTGTTATCAAAAAAAGTCTTTAATCATTTTACCAATTTGCGAGAAAAGGTAAGAGTTCAACAATTAGAAAATAGCGCAAGTACCTTGTTGTGTTCTTTATCCGTGGGTGATCCATAGTCCATCCAAGAGACAAAAAAGTTTTAAAAATACTTTCTTCAACTAATGGATCACAATAAAAATTTAATTGGAACGTACACAAATATATGGGGGGATTTAAGGGAACAAAACCACCATAAAATTTTAATGACGTGCACAAATTTCACTTTTTTTTAAATTGTTCCTGACATAGTAATGCCACATGTCCATCTTGAATAAAAATTTTCTAATAGTTTTCAATATATTTGAAAAAATCGATATTTATTTTGTAACTTTAAGGGGCTATAAGTTTTTTTGTGTGCACATTTGTACTAAGGTAAGTTAGGTTCAATCGAACTATTATTGGTCTGAGAATATGTGATTTAATTTATGACCTGTATTTTTGTTACACCCTGTAAATGAGATTTCTTAAAATTTTTTTATAATATGCAGTGTTAAGTGTAATTTTGAAATTCTTGTCCCCTTATTTTTTTTAGCCGAAAAATAGAGCCCTCTAGCGCTTTAATTGTGTTTTATACGATCATAGGGAGTTCACCTCTAGATACTTTAATAGAAATCTGTGCATAGAATCTAAACAGCTTTATAAATAAACTCTCGATACATAAATCCTAATTATTTTTCAATTGGATCTAATATCTCGTAAACAATGCACTTACTGACCACTTTGTAGTTTAAAACCACAACAAACAAAATAAGAACTGTTTCATTCGCAAATAGGTCGACATTATAATAATCTAAGATCACAAAGCAGACCCCACACACGAAACTACTCCTTTTTTTGTGTCTGCTCGACAGTGACTTCATTCCAGATAAAGATCCTGTGTGCGTACGCTTCAATCGATCATTGAAATGACTAAATAATGAGCACTAATTATGTTCCACGATTTCTTTTAGGAGGGTGGTTGAAATGCCGAAGTACTCACGGCTATTAAAGTAATAGAGTAATTTGTCATCGACTGTGAGTGATCGGAATGTTGATTGTTGAATAGTAGATGTTGACTTTCTTTGCTCACAGCGCAATAGAATTGATCTCTAGTCGACGGTTTTTACGTGGATGCGGTCTTTAATGAAGTGAAGCCTCACGTGTGAAAATTTTTTTATAGTCATGGGAATAAAGTTCTATTCTTTTAAATATAATTCTAAATCTTTTAGTAATAGGCCTGGATCCCGCGTCCAAAGAAAAATTTTATTAATAGCAAGCTGAAAATTTGTTAACAGCTTAACGGTGTCTAGTTGGACAAGCTTTGATGTATCGGAACACTGGAACAGAAAACAGAAAACGTCCCATGTATTTTGTCGTACAGGACTTCCAATTGATTTGTTACCTTTTCATTAAACTCTCATGCAAAAATCAGACTACTATTTATCACCAACATAATTCCTGTCATTTGAAATGTATGTATTTTCTACGTGTGAGACTTGTTAAAACGCCCAATATATTTGTCAGACAAAAATTTTTTCATTTATTATGTAAAGTTTGCTATTATTGAATAAACTTAAAAACAACCTGCTAGTTTTCACAATCATAAACTTGTCAGGATGACACTTCCACAATTAAAACTTCCCCTGTTCCAGTATTTCCATACATCAAAGTTTGTCCGACTCCGACTAAACACCGTTAAGCTATTAACAAATTTTCAGTTTGCTATTAATCAACTTTTATTTGGTATGCGGGATCCAGGTCTATAAATGTAATATTCTAGATCGTCTAATCTTCACTAGATTTTGTTTTATTTTGATTTATCCCTTTCAGTCACGAAATAATACACATAAAAATCTGAAACTTACCAACTTTTTAACGAAAATTGTTTTCGTTTATAAATTCGAAAAGTTTGTTAGAATAGAATAGAATAGAAATATGCTTTATTGTCACTGAAAATTTTTACAATTTTATGGACAAAGCTTACATACAGTCAAAAGAAAGACATAATATAAATAACAAATAACAACTACAATTTACTAAAATTAGATAAATCGTCAATAATGTACAGTATAAGATATAAAAGTCAAGACAAAAACAATTTATTGCAAAATATATATATATATATAAATTGCAAATTGAACATACAACAAATAAAATAAAATAGGTACAATATAAGGAACTGACAAGTTTATTCTACTGCGTATGGAACCCAATTTTCTTAGTTATTCATTAATAAATTCTTCTATTGAATAATATGGCCTTTTGGATAGATAGGCTTTTGTCATTTTACGGACCCTTTGGGAAAGATGTTGCAGATTTAAGTTGTAACGGAAGATGATTGTACAGTTTCTTTGCGGAATATAATATAGATCTCTTTACTAACTCAGTGGATGGAATCGGTAAATAAATATTAAAGACTGAATTTCTGGTGGAGTAAAGATGATTGGGCCTTGATGGAAAGACATGAAGGTGTTTACGAATTAAACAAACCGTTTCTAGAATATATAAAGATGGAAGTGTTAAAATTTCGTGATCTCTGAAGTAACTTCTGCAATGTGTAGATCTTCTGAGGCCAAACAGATATCTTATTGTTCTTTTTTGCAATCTAAAAATGACATCAAATTGAGCAGCTGTACTAGAACCCCAAAAAGGAAGACCATATCGAAGATGAGACTCGAACAACGAAAAATATGTTATTTTAGAAGATGCTAAATTGAGTTCCCTTGAGACAGATCGTACTGCATAGCAAGCTGAGGCGAGTTTCTTACTTAACAAATCGATATGAAGGGACCATTTGAGGTTGCTGTCTAAAAAAATACCAAAAAATTTTACAGAATCAACGGTACTGATCTGGCTGTTATTAAGAGGCAAAGGTTGAAGAGCTCCTTTATAGGATAATGCTACTGTTTTATTCACGTTAAAAGAGAGTAAATTAGAGTCAGACCAGGTCTTTATCGTCAGTAGATCCGAAGTTATAGTTTCATGAAGAGATGCAATAGTTGAGTTGCTCCAAGTGATACTGGAATCATCAGCAAAAAGAAAAATTTTCCCATTGATTTTTAAATTAGTGATGCCATTTATAAAGATAAGGAACAGTATAGGACCCAATACTGAACCTTGTGGTACTCCACATACGATGTTTTTGAGACTAGAGTCAGTATCATTTGCTCTAACTAGTTGTTTCCGATTATTCAAGTAGGATTGGAACCAAATGTTCGTTCGTTCGTTTGTGCGTCGACGCCTCTGCAATACTTGGAGCCGACCTACCAATGGATTCTAATCTAGTTTTGTACCTGAATCCAAATCTGACAACGGCGTTTTGATATCTCGAACCATCTTTGAGAGAACCGACCTGAACATATTGTCAGTTCAAAATCTCGAACCAAATTCGATATCTCGATACTCGAACGTTCTCAAAATCGAAAAATTTAATTTTTGACTTAAGGAATATTATATATCATGTAAATTCAGGTTATATATTGTATAAATATAGTAATATAGAAATGATGCTAACCGTTTAACCAATATTCGTTATGCTGCTCATCCTTCTTTGTATATTTTTTTTTGAAGATTTTTAAATTAGCCCTTTTGGTTTTTGACTTATTGAATATCGTTATACAAGGATAAAGTTACTTTATGGTAGGGGAGCCCAAGCAGGGATTTTGCGCATTACTCAAGCACGCCATAAAAGCATATCTGACGATTTGAGCGGAGCGTAAGAGAATGGGTGTCACCAAGTTTCACAAAAAAATGAACATCAGATCGCAAAACTGAACAATACGTGTTCAATATTTTTCAAAAATGTATCGAATGATACCAACCCCCCCCCCCCTCCACGAAGGTGGGTGGGAGTAACTTTAAAATCTGAAATAGGAGCCCTGCGATATTTCGCGAAATGAGCATCAGATCGAAAAACTGAAAAATAAGTGTTCAATATTTTCCAAATAACTATCGAATGTCACCAAACACGACTTTCCGCGGAGGTGGGGTGGGAGGTTACTTTAAAATCATAAATAGGAACCCCATTTTTGAATACACATTTGGATTCCTTACGTAGAAATATGTAACTTGTTTTTGAGACATTTTTTCGAATTATGGATAGATGGTGATATAATCGGAAAAATCGATTTTTGAAAATTTGTGCCCCACTAAAATGGAAAACCTCCATGACGCTTTAGTAACTGCAAATTTAGCAAGCAAAGCTCCACTACTAATACGTAGTCACAATAAAACCTAAAGAAAAAAGTTAAAAACTGAAATAGATTGAATTATCTCTAAAAGTATATCTGATTTGAAAATATTATCTGATTTGTAACTGATCTGTTTTGTCTGTAGCCTACTTGGTGTTAGCAGAGTATAAAGAGGGACAGTAGAACCACTCCGAAAAATTGGAAGTAAAATCTGTAGTCGCGCATGGCGACCGCGCAATGTTCTTAGTCGCTTTTGCCCCACTCTCGCATTGCTAGTTGCATAGAAACGTACGGATTTTAACAGGGAAAACTCGCATCCACCACTGGTGAATTACTAATTGCGTACTGCCGGTATTACTTCTTGAGATCAAAGCGCCGACAGAGAAGTGGTTTTACTGTGGAACCTCTATATACTGTGGTGTTAGCTTAACAAGTTTTTAGCATAGTCATTCATCCTACTTCTTAAGCATTAAGCTAATATTTTATGACCAATTTCCAGCAATGCTCATCCTCTACAATACTCTGTTTACAATAAGCTAGTCATCTAACCTTTGATTTTCTTTTCAGAGTTGAAAGTGAAAGCCGTCATAGAACACTATGCGCGAGTGAACCAGCAGTCAAAATGTCTTACACCGTTGCCCAGAGTCATCTCTGTCCAACAAGAGCACCCAGATCCAACCAGGACTTACATCCCGGCTTGTACAGTCCTTCATAGGTGCGCAGAAGACTCTGGGTGTTGCAAGAGGGACACCAGGTGTCAGTATAAGACAAGGGTCTTAGTTTCTCTATATTTTTATGTAAGTATAATAACAAAATTCAACTTCTATAAAGGAATAAAATACGTACGATCTGACCAAAAATTCGAATCCTTGGCGTCTGAACGGGCTGTTATATATTTTACAGTTACCTACAAACTAAGATATAGCAGTTCTTCTTGAATGAGCTCTGTAGTCGTTCCTGTAGACACAATATCCCGGAAACTTTATGTTTATTTTGTTTATACGTTTCGTTTCCTAAATTGCTACGACATCTGTTTCTTGTCCGTTTTGTTCTGTCAAAACAGAACAAAGAACCGAACAGAGAATACAACAGAGAACAGATCACAGAACAGAACAGAGGGCAGAATATTGTGCATAGTACAGAACAACGAGCAGAAAAGGATAAAAAACTGATAATAGAAAAATAAAAACTGAGCAGAGGATAAAACAGAGAACAAAACTTCGAACAGAATAGAACATTTTGGAAAAGCATACATAAACATAAAATATTTTGGGAAATAATAACAAGGAATTATGTATTGACTGACTGACACTCAGTGAGCGATATATATTACGTATTTCATAAATCCATATGTTAATAAAAAAGTTTCTATTAAAAACACATCATTAAAGGATGTTCTTAATAAACAAATATCCTTCATTTATTTATAATCCATCATAGGCTTGGATCCCGCGTACCAAAAAAGTTTATTAATAGCAAGATGAAAATTTGTTAATAGCTTAACGGTGTCTAGTCGGACAAACTTTGATGTATGGGAACACTGGGACAGGGGAAGTTTTAATTGTAGAACGTGTCATCCTGACAAGTTTATGATTTTAAAAACTAGCAGATTGTTTTTAAGTTTCTTCTTCTTAAAGTTCCATCTCCAGTTCCAGAGAAGTGCATTCATAAAAGAAAAAACAGAATTTATGAAAATAGAATACTGGAAGAACTTGAGGCATTAAAACAGGAAAATCAAACAAGAAAATTCTATAAAACTCTGAATAATGCAAGAAAGGAATTCAAACCAAGGCTAAGACTATGTAAGGATAAGGAGGGGCACATACTCAATACAAAAGAAGAAATATTGAAAAGGTGGGTGGAACGCTATAAAGAACTACTTACCATCGAAGTAGAAGATCCAAATCAACCAAACTCAAGAGCAACCAACAATACACCATTAGAGCCTCCATCAATTCAAGAAGTACGGGATGCAATAAAACACCTAAAAAATAATAAATCTCCAGGAAGTGATGGTATATCCGCAGAACTTATTAAATATGGAGGTGCTACCCTGACTAATAAAATATATAAAATAATACTGAGAGCCTGGAATGAGGAACAAATCCCGGAAGAGTGGTGTATTGGAATCGTTTGCCCGCTACACAAAAAGGGTGATCATTTGGAATGTAGAAACTATAAGGGAATAACCCTCCTTAATACAGCTTACAAAATATTTTCGAGTATCTTATATGGTCGCCTAAGTGCACATTCAGAGGAGCTTCTTGGAGAATATCAAAGTGGTTTTAGGCCTGGTCGATCAACAACAGACCAGATCTTTGTTCTAAGGCAAATACTGGAAAAAACCAATGAATTCAATATCGACACATACCATCTTTTCGTAGATTTTAAATCGGCCTATGATAGTGTCCTAAGAAATAAATTGTATGAAGCCATGGATGAATTCCACATCCCTGATAAACTGATAAGATTGGTTAAGGCTACAATGCGTAAAGTCGTTTGCAAAGTCGAAATACAGGGCGAACAATCACAGGCGTTTTAAACGAAAGTTGGGCTGCGACCATGGTACAAAGACGCCAGGTACGATATTGCGCATGCGACTATCAGCTGATCGCGTTCTGTCGACGTCACAATGAGAGTAGCCGTTGTTGGAATACATACGTTTATATGGGAGTTTTATCGATTTTTTACCTTTTGGGGAGATTTTTGTGACATCTAAGTTGATTAGTGGGCTTGTTAGAGTGAAATAATTATTATATACCCCTTAATGTATTGTCTCCAAAATTAGTTTATTTAAAAAACAACTGAAGGGTATCTTAAAAAAGTTTGTTGTAGATTAATATTCTGAGATGTTTGATAGTTTAAAATTTATTGTTTATAAAGTAGAGCTTTTTTAAAACTTTTGTAAATGGATGCCGTTAATAAATAAATAATGTACAAATTAGTTTTTAAATTTCATTCGGTCGACAAATTATTGAATTTTACAGAAATGATTGAAATTTAAAGATGGATAACTATATTAATTATGTATAACATTGGTGATTTGATGATTTGATTATAATATACATTTATACAGTATGGTGCAAATGAAAGGAATAAATTCGTTATTTCGTAAACCGGCGACATTAAGGAAAAGTCCAGAAAGAGGTCGATTTTTATTTTTAGATTATGATATTTTAGTATATATATCACAAGTGTGACGTCATCTATCTGGGCGTGATGACGTAATCTATAATTTTTTAAAATGAGAATAGGGGTCGTATGCTAGCTCATTTGAAAGGTTATACAATTCTCTATTCATCAGTGTAAACATTAACATAATTATTTATACAGGGTGTCCAAAACAATTTTTTAAATTAAAATAATTAACAAAAAAAGAACAGTGTGTGTAATTTATTTAATAGAAAATACTTTTTGATATTATCAGAAAACGGAAAAAAATGTTTATTTTAAAAATAAATATTGCTTTTCGCTTAAATTCAATGTTTAAGCCAGCTCCCGCTAGGCACTTGCTTTTTAGAAATTTGAACAATTAATATAAGCGAAAAGCAATGTCAATTTTTCTATTAAACATTTTTTTTCCTGTTTTCTGACAGTAGTAAATGTATTTTGAATAAAATAAATTACATACATTCTTCTTTTTTTGTCAATTAATTTAATATAAAAAAATTTTTTTTGGACACCCTGTATAAATAATGTTGTTAATGTTTATATTACTGAATAGAGAATTGAATAAGCTTTCAAATGAGCTAGCACACGACCACTATTCTCATTTAAAGAAATCATCGATTACGTCATCATGACGTCACTTGTGTGATATATATGCCAAAATATCATAATTTAAAAATAAAAATCGACCTGTTTCGGGATTTTTCAGTAAAGTCGCCGGTTTACGATATAACGAATTTATTCCTTTCATTTTGCACCATACTGTATAAATTATATCCAATGTTCCTAATTACAATTTACACTATATATGTCGGTATATACCTACTCAATATTTTTCCTATGCTAAATAGTTCAAATTTTAAAATTGCTGTGGTAAATATTTTATATTGAAGAGTAAGTAGATGAAGACCATCTAAACCAAGATGTACTTGAGAATTTTTTTGGCAACATGAGGAGTGCTGGTGGCTTACATGACCATCCCGATGAGGTGGAATTTCGCTATCTCGTAAAAAACCATATTTTGGGAAGGAATGAAAGGAGTTTATCCGAAGCTGGTAACACAGAAGCTGATGAGGTCTGGAATGGTCCAATCGATAATTTAGGTGAAGTTTTGTTATGCAAAACATACTTCTCAGATTTATCTGACGATGCAGAAAAAGAAGAAGTGGATGCAGACGTCGAAGAATTAAACCAATTACAATATGATGCATTGGAATATGTCAGTGGGTATATCTGCAAGAAGTTAGATTTGCCTGAAAGTACGGATACTTCCACTTACACGTGGATTGACCAAGTCTCCGAAGGGGGCCCAAAGAAACCTCCAGAAGAATTGGTGGTAAAAATGCATCAACTGGATACTGTATTTAATAATTTCAATGGGTCTGGACTGATTGATTTGTCTGAAAAGATTGAATGTGATTACAAATCCAAACACCTGTTCTTTCGATCGCGCATGTATTTTAGGGTTAAGAAACTAAACTTAACACTTAAAGAAAATATTAGAAATAAGAGAACATTAAAGAAAATTGTAACTTACAGTCTTGTGTTTTATTTGTTGTGTGATTTTGTTTCAGACCATTAATAATCAATTATTTTCATGTTTACGTGCAACTAAACGAAGGCTCGATTCATAGGCGCCCATACATATGGGTAGGGGGACCGTGGACCCCCATGTCTTTTCGGGTGCTTTAAACTATATATTGTCATCCAAAGTATATAATATGTAATGTGCAACATCTTCACGTCTAGCCCCCTACAAATTTTTATATGTACGCCCATGGCTCGAACCCCTTCTTTACCTTTAACTACCCGCGCATCAAGTTATAACATAACTACACGCGTGGCGTACTTTATACGCCACAAGAAAATACACTTAAAAACAGCGGATTTGTTTATTTTTTTTTTTTTGAAAAAATACACTTAGTTGTTTGTTATAAATCTTATTCGGCATTAGTGAATACTTGGAGTTCCTTCTCAGTAAGCCAATTGGGATTTATAACTGGAATCATGGAATAACTGGATTTCATGATAAATAAAACTGCTAATAAAAATTTTTTTGAAATGAGATTTTTTACAGGAGAAAAAGTATTGTTTATAAAGAAAAATATATTTTGTGCCATAATGACTAAAAAACAAATGAAATATGTACTCATATTACGACTTATATCAATATAATCGTGGCGTATATTGTCCACCACCGGAAACAACAAATAATAAACTGTAAATTACGATCTTCCCAGAACGCCGATTATAACGAAACTAAAACCAAATTGTAAAGCACATTCCAGTGATAGGTTAGAGAGATAAACAAGGTCAAAAATTAAATTTTTAAATATATTTGCAGTAGAATTCTTATATCTGGCGTACAAAATACGCCAGCGCGTGTAGTTAAAGGTTAAAACTGGCGCCAAATAAGACAAGCCAATCAAAAACAAGCTCGTAAAATTTATTTAAAAAGCGACGAAAACAATTTTTTTTAAATATAACTCACTAATTTATTTTATAAATTTATTTTTATTCATTGTATTGTTAATTAATTTTTTAAATCAAAATAGTAAAACACCTACATTCCAATAAATCCGAAATAGGTAAACAGAAATTGCATTAATCTATTAAAATGACTCTTTATGACCAATTTAAAACTAATTGTGTTCCGAGCGCTAATGTTTTAAATGGGGAATATTTAAAATCACTCTCATTGTGACGTCATGCGCCAACTCATACGAATTTCGGATATTCCGGCTATCGTACCTGGCGTCTTTGTACCATGGGCTGCGACAGGGAAATGCGCTGGCGTGTCTCCTCTTCAACATAGCTCTGGAAAAGGCGGTCAGAGATGCCCGACTAGACAACAGAGAAAATATTTTTAATAAATCATCCCAAATTTTGGCATATGCCGATGACGTGGACCTAGTTGCCCGCACAACACGCAAACTAGAAGAAATGTATAGCACCT
Organism: Diabrotica virgifera virgifera; assembly: GCF_917563875.1. Lineage (NCBI taxonomy): Eukaryota > Metazoa > Arthropoda > Insecta > Coleoptera > Chrysomelidae > Diabrotica > Diabrotica virgifera. The sequence continues at coordinate 291,336,682 of NC_065443.1, forward strand.
TCTCAAATGCCTCAAAAAATATGGGCCTAAAAGTAAACGAGGAGAAAACTTAGATGATGGCATCGACACCCAACAATAGAGCCAGAAACATCGGTCACCAATTCTCTGTTGATAACTCTACCTTTGAAGTGGTGGACAAATTCACATACTTAGGCTCCCTGATCCAGTGGCGGCTCGTATCACTTTAAGTAGGTAGTGCCAGAAATTTTTAGTGACGGGTTCACGATTTTGTCAAAAAAGGTATAAAATAGAAATTTAAAAAAATAGGTACGGATACTTTTACTTTATGTAGGTATATACCATTTCTGGGGTGTCAAGAAATTTAAACATTTAAAATGCATTCAGTGATTGATTTGACATCATGTCCGTCCAGCAAGTAAAATCTCCAAAATCTCTCAACTTATCGCGCTTTACACAAATATCAAAAAACTATAACTAACTGAAATTCACCAGCGACGCGACGTCTGTCGTTTCATCGGCAATCACTGCAACACAAAGATAATTTTCAATTTCTTTCCTTATTCCCTCGTGATAAACATCCAAGATGCACTGAAGGAGTTCATTTTGTGTTGTTTTGAGGTACATGCTTTTAAAGATTTGGAACTTTGAATATGAACCTAAGTCGTTGTCTAATGCCCTGATCACCAAGGAGAACGTCATGACGGAAGAAATCAAGCGAAGGATAATCCTAGCGAACAAATGCTATTTTGGACTGAGTAGACATATGAGAAGCAGAAACTTAAGCCAAAAAACAAAAATAACCCTATGCAAAACCCTTATACAACCAGTGTTGATATATGGATCGGAGACATGGACTATCTCCAAGGCAGATGAAAACCTTCTGCTTATATTTGAACGAAGGATTGAGAGGCATATTCCGTGGCATCTGTGAAAATGGTATTTGGAGGAGGAGGTACAACTACGCAGTATACCACAGATATAAACGTAGTAAAGACGTAGTATCTCTTATAAGAATAGGAAGACTAAGATGGGCAGGACATCTAGCAAGATCACAGCATAACAACCCTCCTAGAAAAATCCTTATGTCACAACCTGTGGGAACTAGAAATAGGGGTAGGCCAAAACTTAGATGGGATGGAAGAATGGTGTAGATGAGGATGGGAGAAAAATAGGCGCAGCAAACTGGCAACGGTTGGAAATGGATAGGACTGACTGGCGTAATAGACTTGGGAAGGTCGAGGCTCTTTCATAGGGCTGTAGCACTATTGATGATGATGACGAGTCATCATGACAAGTTTATGATTGTGAAAACTAGCAGGTTGTTTTTAAGTTTATTCAATAGCAAACTTTATATATAATATATGAAAAAATGTTTGTCCGACAAATATGTTGGGCATATTAATAAGTTCGACACGTAGAACATGTCAAATGGCAGGAATTATGTTGGTGGTACAGTCGAACCCGCTTATTAGAATACCGGTTAAAGGAATATTCCGGCTAAAGGAATAAAAATTTGAGGTCCCAAAACGTTTTTACTATGCACATATGATCGGTTATTAGAATATCCCTGTTATAGGAATACTTTTGCTTGGCACGAAGGCTATTCCAATAAGCGGGTTCGACTGTAATTAGCAGTCTGTTTTGTGTATGAGAGTTTAATGAAAGGTTAGCAAATCAATTGGAAGTTCTGTCCGACAAAATACATGGGACGTTTTCATAGTCTGACGTTCGAAACCTGTAACCTGTTCCACAATTAAAACTTCCCGTGTTCCAGTGTTCCCGTACATCAAAGTTTGTCCGACTAGACACCGTTAAGCTATTTTCAAATTTTCAGCTTGCTATTAATAAACTTTTTTTTGGTACACAGGATCCAGGCCTATCAGGAGAGAAACGGAAACAAAGAGACACAAGAGATGCCATAGATCTCAGCTGAATGTTTCGTTTTAAATAATATGTACATAAATATGTGTATACATACTGCATTTCTGTTCCCTGCACCAGATTTACATAATTGTTACACATTTAATGGCTAATCTTAATAGTAAAATGTTTAAAAATAATTCGATAACATTTACAGAGAAAACACATTATCTGTTAACAAAAACATAAACAACGTATCGTTGTTCTTTGAGTTTTCTACTTCGGTTTATTTGTTTTCGAAAAACGTCTTTCGATTCGATACACACAACCATTCAGGCCGTTACGAATCTCATCAGATGCTAAAGGCGCGCAAATATTTGCCAAGAATCTCTTTGCGGATTGTTTTGGTAGCTGGAAGATTAGGTTTCACATAATTCAAAAGTCAAAAAGTAGGTGCAAGTGTTTGAAAATGCAAAACAAAATTGGAGAATAATGAGCTTAGTCTTTTGCCAACTGCACTTTGTAAACACTTCCTAGAACTAATTTCGTTTTGGGGGCAGGAGTGGACTTTTTAACATTTCGTATTAAACCTCGATACCCAACCAAAAATACATAAATAGAGCATAAGCAAATTACGTAATGTTTAAGAGATAAACTAAGATACCTAACCGCCTTGAATAATGAATTTACTTAAGCTTCAATATAGGCCGAATCGAATCTAAAATCCAACATTTCTCAAATTTTATTTTTGGTTATTTGTCTTACCTATAATAAAATATATATTGTTTGTGTATTTTTGAGTATTTGCCAGAACAGACTTAACAAAATCTACTACAAAATAAAGAACTGATTAAATGAGGAGTAATCGCCCAGGAGCATCGATATGGCGTTTATTGTTACAATGCTGGCTTCTATTTTTATCCCTAACGGTTCGAATTTCTTTATCGTAAGTTAATCCCCAAATTTCAACCCTTTCTACAGTTGCGTCATTCTTCATCTAAAAATTTTTAAATAAACAGTAACCGTCCGGAGCATCGGTATGGCGTTTATTCTTACAATTATGGCTTTTAGTTTCATCCCTATTAGTTCCAATTTCATTATCTCAATTTAATCCCCCCATTTTCAACGCTATATACAGTTGCGTCATTCTTGATCTGAAAATTTTTCTGTACAAAAAAAAACTATTTTTAAATATTTATTATGTCGTTTATTCTTACAGCTTTTATTTTCATCCCTATTCTTCCGAATTTCATTATCTTAATTTATTCCCCCATTTTCAACCCTATTTACAGTTGCGTCATTCTGAATCTGAAACAAGGTCTACAATGGTGCGTATTTCAATAACGACGCAACTACCCTGTGGTCGGTTCAGTCTCTGATATTTCTAAGCCATAAAATCTGGCGCCTACCGAGACCCCGTTTTCCTTTAATATTACCCTGGATGATCAGTTGCGCGAGGCGGTACTTTTCGTTTCTCATTATGTGTCCCAGGTAGATAACTTTTCTGGTTTTGATTGTCCAGGCCTCCGTTCCATACAAAAGTATTGACCACACGTAGCAATGCAGAAAACGACGTATAAGGCTGATATTAATGCTATTTAACAGTATGTGAAGACTGTGGTCCGAATCGGTCATTAAAACCATGTCATCTGCATACCGGATGTTATTAACCGTTTGACCGTTTATCCTGATTCCTTTTGAAGAGTGCGATAAAGCGTTCATAAATATTACCTTAACTATTAGACGTTAAACAGCATTGGTGATAGCACCCAACCCTGTCTGACCCCTTGTTGTATTTCATTTGGTCATGACGTGTTACCATTTGTCTTTATAACAACTGTCCACCTCACTGTATAAGTGGTGTATAAATTGTTTTATGATTCATAATCATCAACAGCTATTCCATCCATCCAAGCCTCCCTATGGATGTAAGGTGTTTCCATTCAGTTCTATTTTGTTCTATGATTCATCATCATCAGGGGTGCTATGGCCCTAGTTAAGCCGCAGTCTCTTTCGTCAGTCGTTTCTCTTCATCGCCAACCGTTGCCAATTTGTTGCGCCGATCTTCCTCGCGTCCTCGTCCAGACCGTTCCTCTATCTCTGTCTTGCTCTACTCGTATTTCCTCTTGGCACTGCTAATAGGATTCAGCTGGATGGGTAATTTTCATTCACTGTTGACACATGTCCAGCCCATCTAAGTCCACGTATTTTTATGAAAGACATTATATCACTATCATTTACTATTTCTTTGTACTTCTCCTAAGTACAATTCGAAATTATATCGCCTTCTTAAAATAAACTTCTAACAGATTGTGTCCATTACTATTCTTAGTATCATCCTTTCGAAGACGAGTAGACGAGCTGCGTCTGTTTTGGACATCGTCCATGTTTCTGATCCATATAGCCTTATATTCATTAGAAGAGTAAGCTGTAGAGGAATTTGGGCAAGAACTATCCCTTTAGACAACCAATTTTAATGTGGTTGGTCAAGGAAAGTACTAGATTATAGTAGAGTAGAGCAGGTAGAGTAAAACGGCTACTCTAGCAAGTAGACTAGTTCGGGCTAAAAAGCATGCTAATGTACTTGACCGCTAACTCTACTAATAAAAACAAGGCTTTAGTCAGTACTGGTTAGATGTGTATTCTATATTATATTGTTAGTTTGGTTTTTTCGCTTAAATTTCTATTTTTTAGCTGCTTGTTTCCTACACGCTCAACGCTATCCTTTGTCATACCCTCAAAATGTTTATGAAAATATTGAATTGTCGCATATTATAATCTTTGTGAGGGGATAACTGGTGATTAACAGTCTAGTTTCCGAAACGGTATGGGTACTCGGGAAGCTCTTTTTTGCATGCGAATACTCCTACAAAAGCAGTGCCGGATTTAGGGTACTTGCGACTCTAGGCCAAATTACCCTGAGTGGCCCCCGATAACTTCACGATATAGAGCAGCGGTTTTCAACCTTTTTTAGCTCATGGCACACTAACTTAAAAACTGGTTCAGCCACGGCACACTTGGGTAAATAATCTCTATCATGATAGTGAGTATAATCAAATTTCGCGGCTCACTTACAGGGACTTCAGGGCACACCAGTGTGCCGCGGCACACTGGTTGGGAACCTCTGATTTAGAGACTCACAATACGACTCCTTTAGAGATTTGTATATGTTGCAAGTCAGATTCAAGTCTGTAGTAGTCTTTTGCAAGGTTTTGCTACTCTTGTCAAAACATTGTAAAATATCGTACCACATGTTTAGAAGATTAGAATTCTCTAATTTAATTTATAATCCTATATTTATAATTATAATCGATAATCTCTTATCGATTTACAGTAGCGGTAATTATTAATTAATTTTGAAAAATAAAAATTCAATTTTTTTACTAAAAAAGTTTTTTTTACAAAACTTTGCGGCCCTCTTTTGCTTGCGGCCCTAGGCCGCGGCCTAGTCGGCCTAGTGGTAAATCCGGCACTGACAAAAGAGCATTGAGTTTAGGAAAATATTTACGTCTGCTTTATAGAATTTGAAAAAGCCTTTGATAGAGTCCCACATACATTACTATTTCAATGCTTGGACTTAGTTGGTCTGGACACGTACGACATTAGATTGCTCAAAAAGCTTTACTTACAATCATACTGCTTGTATTAAGGTGGATCCAAAAGTTTCAGCTAAAGTTTCTATTAAGCGTGGTGTCAGACAATTGCTCACCTATTTTCATGTCCTGTTTCTTTTAGATACCGCAGTGAAAAGTAGGTGAGCAGCCTGACTCTAATATTATTATTACTTTGGAATGGTATAAGCAGATAAGGAATATATTGGTTTGCATCATTTACGTGCCAAACGAATTTGAGATATTTGTAAGTCTTTAATGTCTGGTTGCACCAACAGATCTTAAGCTTAAGGCGTGCCTTAAGCTCAGCTTACTAAACATACGCGTTGCACCATTGAGTCTTAGAACAATTTTAATACAATAGATAACAATAGAAATTACTCTATAACTAAATAAAATATTGCAAAAAGGAGGCTGTACCGCCATTAAGAAAAAAAAATATACTTTCTTCAAATAAACTTTTTCATCCCATGCCTAGATTTTGTGTCACATTGGATCTACTAAGCTATAACAAAAAATCGAACGTAACTGACTCAGAAACATTTCGCATCTATGAGTCAATGTCGAATTGCCGACGCACTATTGCCTCGCTGTTGAAAGTTCGCAGAACTTTCGAAAAACAAACATATTGATGACGCGCTACTGTTTACTCTTAAACTTCGTCTCAGTTAAGACACAGTATATAGAGGTTCCACAGTAAAATCACTCTTCTGTCGGCGCTTTGATCTCAGGAAGTAATACCGGCAGTACGCAATTGGTAATTCACCAGTGGTGGATGCGGGTTTTACCTGTTAAAAGCCGTACGTTTCTATGCGAATAGCAATGCGAGAGTGGGGCGAAAGCGACTGCCAACATTGCGCGGTCGCCATGCGCGTCTACAGATTTTACTTCCAATTTTTCGGAGAGTGGTTCTACTGTCCCTCTTTATACTGTGGTTAAGACGTGCTTAGATAAAATCGAAAATTATGGATCTATAAGCTGAGCTGGGCTAAGCTGGAGCTTAACACTATTTGTTGGTGCAACCAGGCATTATATTTATATTTAAGCTTAAGGCACGTCTTAAGCTTAAGATCTGTTGGTGCAACCAGGCATAAAATATATAGATAACGCTCTAAAACTAAATACACCTCAAGCTACAATATGTCAAAACACTTGTAATATTATATGCTTCTGGAGAGCCTGATCTGAAGAAAAACAGGCAATTCCAGAAAATTTAATTTTCTTTATTTCTTGCGACATTCTGCTTAAAATATTATTCTAATTCGGTCCTGGCATTATGACCTAACATGACCCATCTCCAAGTTATGTGGTCGCCATTATTTAATCTTTTTTAGACGAACCTTTTCTTTGTAAACGCGGTTTGAAATAGTACGTGCTCCGTTTCTAGAAGACTGACTTTCTTTTCAAAAGCATATATACTGCATCAGAACAAAAGGAGTTTTGTAAAAAGGGTGTTGGTTGTACTTTTGTCTTATGCTCAATAATAAACACAGTAAACTGCAATATAATTAATGGAACTATAAACATAAATAATCGAAAGCGATGAGTCACACGCATTTACATGAAATTGGCAATCCAATATTAGTCCGGGTAGTATGGGTGCACTGACGATGACGAGGAAAAATAATCTTGTTCCATATTTTTAAACATTCTTACTATTTTATGCGGTCTACCTGTCTCTATCTATTATAGTGTGTAAAATATGCCAATTATGTGGCCATAACGTTATCAACGGCGGATCTAGTAACCTTGCAAGGTGGGGGCAATGAAATAAAAATGTTCTCGTCACTGGCATACGAAAAATTCTTTTACGGGATGGACTGCCACCCTAACCAACCATGAAGTTCTTCTTCATCCTGCACTGCGTTTGCCTGCTATTCTCACTTGCATAATATTTTGTAGCAACCTATATTTGGGACCTCTCATTACATGTCCGAAATCCTCCAACTTTCTCTCCTTGATGCTTTTTATAATCGCAGTAGTCTTGCTAAGAGGTTCTAGTATTGTGGATTTTTGAATCTTTTCTTCCCATCATCATCATCATCATCTTGGTGCTACAGCCCTTAGAGGGCCTCGACCAGCTTTCTACGCCATTATATTCTTCTCCTATCAAGAAATTCTTAAAATTCTTCTATAGCACCACATCTCATGAGCCACAAGGCGATTTAGATCGATTTTATTCACAGTCCAAGACTCGAGACCACACAGTAACCCCGAGAAACGTAGGTGGATCCTTAATGCCAATTTTAAGTCTCTGTTACATGATACTTTGGACATCCTTCTAAAAGTGCGTCTTATTAGGGTTCTTTGTTTTAGAATTACAATTTTAGAAAATAAGATAGTTTTTGTCCTTCAAAGTTTATTAAAAGTAACGAAAATGAATAATTTTCCTACGGCGTGACGCTGTACGCAGGCTACAGCGTCTATTGGAGACCACCGGCTTACTTTATTGCAGTCAACAATAAAAACCGTTCTAGAAAACAAATTACCATAACCTAGCAGCGGCAATTACTATTTTTATCTGGTCTATGGCATTGAATAGATGGTAAACAGATTTATTGTGTGAAATTTTTCATTTGTTATGTTCCAAAGGCTTTTAATAATTTTCGATTCCAAGGAATTCTGCCATATTTAAGTATGTTTCAGTTATTCAGTTATCAACAGGACACAAAACTCACTATTTTTTTTCAACCTTAAAATCTTTCTTAAAAAAAGTGTCACTAGACACCAGGCGAGGTCTCAAGGAGGGGGCAATTGACTCCATTGACCCCCCCTTGGATCCGCTTCTGCAATAGCACTACAGCCCAAACCGGGCCTTGGCCTCCTTCAGCAAGCTTCTCCAATCTAAACATACATTTTATTTCTTTTCCGTATTTTTGGAAAATCAAGTAAAACCGTAAAGATATCGCGTTCAAAACTCCAAATTTTTTTTTTGGAATATTGAACGCCAAATTGATTTTTGAAGTTATACTTCTTTAGGTGCGTTGGGAGTAAATTTATATGTGCGCGAATTCATCAAAAGTCTTGGTCCTGGGCGCAGCTGAAACGTTAAACGTTCTCTGATTGGGTAATTACAAATGAGCTGTCAATAATTGTTCAATATGTCGGTTATGGGTAAACACATGTTTTACATATTAGTTTTTATTGTTGTGAGGGCAGAGAAAAAAGCAAGATTACATTTGAAGTGACTTTTTAAATAGTTTTTAAAAGCAGCAGGTACGTAATTAATTGTAAATGTTTCAGTATCGTAATAAAAAATTACATAGGTACCTACCTATTTGAAAAATGTAAAATAAACCTACCTATAAGTATGTAATGCTTTGATTTACATAATTTGATTACCAACAAAATTTCTACCAATATTCATGTAATATTGTTTTATTACTCTATGTTTTGTTGTATTTTAATATTTCAATCCCACAAAAATTGAACTAATTTGGTTAAATACAGAACTGTCAAAAGTTTAAAACGTTCAGTTGGCCAACATCATGCATATTGCATATGTAGTTTGACCAACTAGCCCGATTCTTCCTTTTTTGAGAACGATTTCCGGATTGGAAGTCGAAACGTCAAAAACTAACAAAAATGTAATTTATGTAAATCATTACAATCCATCCCATCAAAAAAAAATTCATCAACATAAAAATGTTAAAGAATCAATAAAATGATTATATTAAATTCTATATTAAAAAAAAATAGCCGGATTTTCATCGAAAAGTCCCGGATTTTGGGTATTTTTTTCGGCCTTGTCCAGAATTCGACTGAATTGGAGTTGGTCACACTATGCATATGTCTCCGTAGCCAAAATCTAAAGATGCTTGAATTTAAAAACTAACCGCGCCAATGTACGCGGGTTCAATCCCCAAATACAAACTTTTATTTTTTATTTTTTTTATACATTTTATGATTGTAAGTATATTATTATATTTGTTTTTTCAGAAAATACGTATTTAGTTAAAATTTTTCCAACGATTATTGTTCAGAAATCATTTGTGGCATTTTCAATGTGTTGGTGTGTTTTATTCTTTTATTTTTTCAATTTTTGCTATTGTTTTAATAAAAATTTTTGAAAAGTAGGAAGTATTAAAATTAGTTTAATATTTAAATAAAATATAAATAAACTGTTTAAAGTATATTAATTTCGTTGAAATCATATTAATAGAAGTATAACTTCTTACGTGCGTACAAAGTACACACACACACATTCTTTTTTTTTCGAGTATTGGAGTATTTTGAGCACTTTTTAAAGTATTTTTTAAAAAATCAATTAAAACCGTAAATATATTAGGTGTGAGTTCAGAACGCCAAAGTTTTTTGGGAGTATATAGTCCAAGATTTATCCAAAAGTACTGAAATGAAATATAATGTATGTGATATTTTTGAAAAGATAGTTGACCTTTAAAATGAGGTATCACTCAACCCCCTTTCTATTAAATAAATTTTGGAGGTTATGTCCGCCCCCGCTAGAGGGTTGATGTAATTTTATTTGAAAACTGATCTACAAAATGTCCCGCTCACAAATCAATTTGACCTGTTTTTGCATATTTTTTTTTTTTGGTTTTTCTATAGGGACCAAAATATAGAGGGACCTGATGGAAGAAGGTTTGAATTTGAATTTAGGTACTTAGTGATTACAAAAATAATATTTTCTACTTATATTTTATCATTAGGATCAACCATGAAAACGACCATCTTGAGAGAAAAATTACAAAAGACCTTTTTTGTTTAGAATAATCCAAAAAATCTAAAATATCTGCCTGGGTCGATTTTTTTTAATTTATAAAAAAACGGCATTTTTAATTCTTGATTGGTCAGAACAAAATTAGATCGGGCACCCCTTGTTTTTTATTTTTAGAATTACTTTCGGGAACTATCCCGTTTTATTCAATCATTTTTATCCATTAAATCGATCGGTGGACATGACGATCGACCTTAGGAAAAATATTTAGAAGATCCTCTAGCAAATATTTGTCCTGGCCAGTGTGCCTTTACTACCCGGACTATATAAATTATACTCTGTGATGACTGATCCACTAAAACTTGCAATTTTGTTTTTAGAAGATTTTCATTCTGTCTTTGATCAATCATCATAACTTTCATTTTTGCACATTTTCCAAGTTTTGTTTTTCACTTTCAAGCTATTGCGGATCACTGAATTATGTGATATCCAATCTTTCGACTACAAAAACAACCCGCAACGAGATTCTTGGCAAATATTTGCGTGATTTCAGAATCTGATGAGATTCGTAACGGCCTGAATGGCTGTGCGTACCAAATTGAAAGATGTTTTTAGAAAATAAATAAACCGGGGCGGAAAATTCAAAGAAAAGCGATATATTGGTTATGTTTTTTGTTTATAGACAATGTACTTTCTCTGTAAATAATACTTTTGATTGTTTGACATTATTTATATACATCTTATCTTACGATAGCGGTTGGATAATAAGTGCAGAACGATTACATAAATCTGCAAGAAGTAACAATAATGTATTATTTATTTACAGTAAGCAGTAAGCATTATTGATCAATAACTGACGAGATTTATAGCATATTTTAACTGTATTGTCTTCCACTTTTAACTAAAAGTATGGTTAATAACAATAATAATGAACTAAAGAAAGTAATTAACCAAAAAGATAATGCAAGGAAGGCAATATACTACATAAAGCAATGCAATTTGCTAATTTTTCTACCATTCTCCTCTTTCTTTTCCTTTTCCAACTTAATATGCCGTCAACATCTAGGGCAACAAACAATAAAGATTTTCCTTTGCGACCTAATAATGCTGACGAAGAGACAATAGAGACCAGCGAAAACACTAATCAACTATTGTAATGATAAAGAAGGTAACTTACCAACAAAGAGGATATCCTGTTACGATGGGTAGGGCACTTTCGAGAGTTGCTGGAAGGGGAACCTTCTAACAACATAGAGCTGGAATACCGAAATGAGGAACTTGTGGAACCCCCCTCGGCAGAAGAAGTAAAAATATCTATAGAAAAACTAAGGGACCACAAATCCCCAGGCAGCGATGGCATCCCAGCAGAGCTATTTAAGCACGGTGGAGAGTAGATCACCAATGTGATGCGAGAAATTGTAAAATTTGGTCTGAGGAGCCAATGCCTGAAGAATGCAGTTTAGGCTTAATATGCCCGTTACACAAAAAGGGAAACCAACTTTATAACTCTCCTAAATACAGCATACAAGATATTATCAAACATTTTACAGGAGAGAAAGTCTTATACCGAAACGTTTCTAGTAGAATATCAGGCAGGATTCAGGCGTGGACGTGCAACCATTAACCAGATTTTTACACTACGACAGATCCTCGAAAAAGCTCAAGAGTTTAACATAGATATGTACCATATCTTTGTCGATTTTAAAGCGGCATATGACAGTGTCTTAAGACCAAGTCTTTACAACGCTATGAATGAGTTAGAAATTCCAAAAAAACTCAGATGTTATCAGCAGTAAAAATTCAAAACGACTCGTCAATCCCATTTGAAATACATAGGGGTTAAGGCAGGGAGATGCGCTGGCGTGTCAGCTTTTTAATGTAGCCTTAGAGAAAGTTGAACTCTTGAAATGTGATCAACTCAATTTGGATCCCACGTGTTGGGAAACCTGTATACTTTACCTTAGGGCATTATCCTGTTTGCCATGTGACCATCACAGGTCTTTTTATTGAAGTATGCACTTTTAAGGCATCTATATTTTATGTAAAGGGTTTTTACCCAGATATTTTTCTTTTGTGGCTCAGCTAGCATCCAGTTTATCGAACACTGATGATGATTTTTTATAAAAATCGAAAACGTTTTGTTGTGATGTAGCCCTTTTAAGGGATTTTTAATAAAAAAATTTTATACCTTTTACAAAGGATTTCTTTCCAATTTTAATAAGAAACAATCAAGATTTCCCTTAATTGCCGAATATGGTTGGTGAAGAGACAATGGAGACCAGCGAAAACACTAGCAACTAAAGTACAGAAGATAAAAACCAAAGAAATAATGCAAAGACACAACAACAAAAACACCGATTATATATTTTTTATTTAGCTAAAAAAATACCATTGGCGTGGTACATTAGGCAACTAAAAATTCAGTTGCCTAATAGCGTCCGATATGTGAGGTTTTATTCCTCTGGACATTGCAATAACCTGGAAGAGTCCTGTGTTGCCCTGGGTCAAATCCAGAAATATTTTCAACGTTACATTTTAACAACATTTTGTAGCAAATTTTAAAACTTCTTATCATTTAAAGGGTTTTTACCCAAAAAATTTTGGTGACTCAAGCAAGTATAGGTACTGTTGGATATTACACTCAAAAAAATTTTGTTCGTAATATTGATTAACAGTGATTATTGAATAGTACTTCGTTGTAACAATTTAATTTTTTGTTTCAATGAACTTTCAGACATTGATCAATGTATTTGGTTATTGTCACAATGATTGCATAATAATTGTGAAAATAACTAGAGTACATTAATCATCAACACTCAATTTATTCAGCCAATAAGTTAGTTTCGTATATTTAATAAATAATTGTAATTCTGGCAGCAAAACACTTTCTTGATTTCGTAGATAATAATCAATTACCTTGGTTTATCGTGACAACGTACAGATTTCATTAAAACAAGGTACAAATGTTGTTAATATAGAGTAATATTCGATTATTCCATAGATGTAAACTGATTTTTATGACAACGAATGCACTAATCAAACTGCGTTTAATAACCACAATTAATGCGTTCATGGTAACAATAAACGCAGTTTTTAAAACAATAAATGTTTTACTCGACTATTTGAAATGTAACGGCTTTTCCTTATCGTGATAACTCGAGCTTTTTTGTGTTACCATTGTTTAAAAAATAATTATTTGTTAAAGAATGCTGTTACCTCTGCCGAACTGCCGAATAATTTCATTTCGTTTCTAAGTGTAGTCCGTACTGGAAGGAAGTTTTCGTGTGTCTATTATCGTATTCATTTTTTTAATCCTTAGAAAACTAATTAGTATTTTTGAAAAATTTAAACGCAGAATAAAATATTACAGTATTATCGAGGGTCTGAAGTTCCTGAGAACCTCTATAATAATTATTTTAATAAGTCACAGGGGTGAAAAAGAGAAAATTTAGTATGATTTTTAATTTCAAATATACCATTCAAAAGAAACTTTTTGTTTATTCTAAGGGACTTTCAGCCCTCGGTAATAATGTAATCTTTTATTCTGCGTTTACATTTTTCAAAAATACTTACCAGTTTTCTCAGGATTCTGAAAAAAAATTAATGCGTTTAAAAAGAATTCGATCGAAATTTTGCACCTGCGCTCTCAAAAAGGATTAAAGTGTTATACATTTTTGGAATCACTATTTCAGACGCTTTTATTTGAGCTGTCACATGTTGTACTTTCCCATTTAAAAAAATCAAAGCTGTGCCTCTCACCTCAACAGGGATCGCGTAAAGTTCGAAGCATTGATGTTATAATATACTTTGATTATTTTAAAAATCGACCTGTCCGAGCGTTTTGCTTATGTGCTAAAAATAAATAAGTTAATAAGGGGGGGTAACACTTATTCCAGCGCACTGTACAACTGAAATCATATGAGAAATCACACAGTGTAAAGTCCATTAGGTTTAGGACAAAAAAGGGGGATTTTCAAAATTATTATTAATCAATTAATATCATACATTGAGCTAATGCATTCAGTAATTATTAATATAAAATACGTTCATAGTAGGAATAAACGAAACTGACTGTAGGAATTAATAGAATTGCTTGTCATAATAACCGTATTTATTATGGTAATGAACGGAATTAATTGTAAGAATAAACGGAATTAATTGTAGAAATAAAGGAAATTTATTGAATGCATAAAGCAGTATACGTTAGGAGAAATAACACTCTTATTGACACAACCAATAGTCTTCGTCGGTCAATTAACGACGTTGTTGTTTCAATAGTGTTCGTTGACTCGGTGAACAGTGTTCGTAATATCAATAAAGTGATACTATGGTATACATAATGAAAATATTATATATTAATAAATGAATGTTCATCCATTCAATAGACGTAATACATTGGATCAACTAACGAAAATAATGAATTGATGAACATCACTTTATTGTTCCAATAAAACCAAGAATTGGACAAATTTTAAGTATTGCTTTTGTTGTCTGAATTAACATTTTTATTAATATTACGTATCTTTTTCACATATAACACAATGTATACACGAAGCCGCATATGAGGCATTGGGGGAGTACAAAGACAACATAAGAAGTAAACCATACTGGTGGGACTTAGAAATAGCCACCGAAATAGACGATAAGAGAGAAAAGTACCGGAAATATATGAGTACACAGAAAGATTCCGATAAGGTTTTATACAAAGAAGCACAAGCAAGAGTGCGGAAAAAAATCACACAGAAGAAAAACGAAACGTGGACAAAAAAAATGCAATCAACTTAACGCCTATATAGGGGGGACAAGAAACACAGAGAGCTGAAAATTCCTTAAAACGTTGAGAACAGATACCAAAAGGGATATAATAACACCGATTACTCTGGAAAAGTGGGATGGCTATTTTAAGCAGTTACTAGTAGAAAATAGAGAAGATTTTATTAAAAACGAAGATCACGAAAGTTTCAATGTAATTGTCAGTGGCTCA
This sequence comes from Diabrotica virgifera virgifera, assembly GCF_917563875.1. Classification (NCBI taxonomy): domain Eukaryota; kingdom Metazoa; phylum Arthropoda; class Insecta; order Coleoptera; family Chrysomelidae; genus Diabrotica; species Diabrotica virgifera. The sequence continues at coordinate 291,351,776 of NC_065443.1, forward strand.
CCGATTCGGTTAAGACTGGAAGAAGTACGAAATGCATGCAAATCCCTAAACAATAGAAAAGCGTCAGGGCCTGGCGACATAGCACCAGAACTGCTCAAATACGGTAGCAACACCCTGTATGAATACCTAAGAGATCTATTTAATAGATGTATGAATGGCGAAGTGATACCAAAAGAATGGCAATTGTCTGTAATTTCTACAATACACAAGAAAGGCAGTAAAAATGTATGCGATAATTACCGGGGAATATCTGTCACAAGCACCATCAGCAGAGTTTACGGAAAAATTATCAAAAATAAAATAGAAGAAGAATACAAGGACTTAGAGGCCGAAGAGCAAGCCGGTTTCCGCGCTGGCAGATACACCACTGACCACCTATATTGTGTAACACAGTTAATAGACAAACAAATAGCCTACAATCAAGAACTGCATTTAGTGTACATAGACTTAAAAAAAGCATACAATACTGTACCACAAAGTAAACTTTGGGAAGCCCTCGAAAAAACTAACATCAGTCTGAACCTCATTAAAACTGTAAAAAATCTATACCAACATAATATAGCAAAAGTTAAGCTAGGCAAGGAAATCTCGTCAGGATTTGAAGTGAATAAGGGTCTTAAACAGGGCTGCTGTCTATCGCCGACACTATTTAAAATATATTTAGAGCAAGTTTTGAGATCCTGGAAAAGGAAATGTAAGAATATGGGTATACCGCTAAATGATGATAACATGCTATACACTCTATGTTTTGCGGATGATCAGATTCTTATGGCCCAGGATTATCACGATATTGAATATATGACCCGAAAAATCATAGAAGAGTACCGGAACTGGGGTTTAGAAGTGAATACCAAGAAAACGGAATATATGTGCGTTGGAGGTATACAGCAGGATCTAGCGTTGGAAAATGAAATAACTATTAATCACGGTCAGGAATATAAATACTTGGGTCTTAAAATTACACAAGATGGAACGTTGGACAAGAATATCCAAGAAAGGTGCACACAAGGAAGGAAAGCTATCGCATTATTGAACAAAATCCTATGGGACCAAAGTATCTCCAAAGAAAATAAACGTAACATCTATAACAGCATTGTTAAGAGCATTATAACATACAGCAGCGAAGTTTGGCCACTTAAAGAAAAATCCGACAATATGCTCAGAACAACTGAAATGGACTTCTGGAGAAGATCTGCTGGTATATCAAGAATACAAAAAATCGGAAATACAAGAATATTGGAGATAATGGATGTAAAGCATACAATAATGGACGATATAAAAACAAAGCAACTAAGATGGTTTGGCCACGTACAACGTATGGAAGAAGACAGATTACCCAAACAAGTGCTACGATGGGCACCAAAAGGACGGCGGAAAAGAGAAAGACCTAGGAAAAGCTGGATAGAAGGAATCCATAGGGAAATCAGAGAAAGAGGCTTGAACGAAGACATGTGCTACGATCGAGAGCAATGGCGACTGGGAATCGGAAGACGTCGTAGAACGTTATGAACCGATTATATATATATATATATATATATATATATATATATATATATATATATATATATATATACGTATCTTTTTCGTTGAGTGTAACACTGATGATGGATTTAGTAATCCGAAAACGTTCTGTGACGTAATGTAATCCTTATTTAGGGAATTTTAAATATACCTTTTACAAAGGAATGTAGTATCTTTTTAATCATAGACACAATTAAGGCTCCTCAGCTACTCGATAGTACGGTTTTAACAAGAAGGCTCCAAATAATCTAAGCCTTATTTTTAAACCAAGGGGAGTAAACTAAAAAGACAGATTCACACCCAAGAAAGTTACTAGAAATATCACCAGATACATCTTTTTTTTTGGTTGATCATATCGGCCTTTGACGGTAATCCATAAATATTATATTACACTGATACGTCGCCAAAGAGTTCTAAAATTAACTGTTTTTATATAAAAACAGACTAAAACTCTAAAAATTAAAGAAATAACTCGGAAAATACAAAAAATTTGAATTGCTCCTCTTGGTTTAAAAACAGACTATAGTTGAGTTAAGTACAGAGTTAAGAAATAACTCGGAAAATACAAAAAATTTGAATTGCTCCTCTTGGTTTAAAAACAGACTATAGTTGAGTTAAGTACAGAGTTAAGAAATAACTCGGAAAATACAAAAAATCTGAATTGCTCCTCTTGGTTTAAAAACAGACTATAGTTGAGTATTAGATGAGGAAGCAGAGTAGCGTAGTTAACATTGTACATGTCATTGACTAATGTAAAAATTGTTTATTGGTCTAAGATGATCAAATTTTAATAATATGTACCAAATGCTTGGTAAAAAAAAATAAACTCAACATAGTCTCTAAATAAGAGAGTCTGAAAGTATTTTTGCGTAAAAAGAATGCCAGCTTCCTTAAAAGGGATAAATTGTAAATGTCCTTTATGTTTAATAATTATCAATATCTACTTATATATCCCTTATTCGAATTTATTCGAGATCAATTCAGTAAAACAGTATTATCAACGAACCCCAAGATATTTTAGTTTTATTTTTTTATAATACTGTTCCGTGAAATAATCCAAATATTTCTCTGGTTTACAATAAGTATTTATTTCTACCAAATACATATTTTAGTGAAAATCTTCGGCTATAAACATACTTTCACCAATACTAAATTACTCATGGTAATTCATTTATTTTTTATTGCTATTTTTTATTACTATTTTTAATTGTTGGAAATCGTTTTTTTAGGCGAAATATGTAGGCCAGGATCACAATACCATCGAAAGGTTGGATTTCTATAACCACACAGAGTGCGAATGTAAGGACAAGACCGAATACATTCCCCTGGAGAGTGAAAAAGATCCTGATTTCGGTGCCAAATCCCTCATAGAATATAATCTCACGGCGGAATCCACTAACACAAGGTAAAATGTTTAGTTTTTATTATATGATATATTTTTTTTTCAAAATTGCCAAGTTATCCAAAAATTTGTTAGACCATGTTAAAGGGTCTATACAATCCCATAGAATGGAAGTTCTCGCCAGTGGCGTACAATCCTCCTACATGTGACACTATATATACGCGAATTTTTCGATTCTGTCAAGCTGACTGAAGGAAAAATGGTCCAAATCTAAAAAGACCCGCCAGTCCATATGTTAAGCATCCATTTTGGTAAAGGGTATGGGTTTAACGGTCCTCCCCATTTGGGATCTGTTTTTCTTTCGCGTCCTTAAAACTCCAAAAAAATTGTAAGATCTCTGCGGCTTATACTGTAACAGTACCCTTGGAAAGTTTGCAGCTTGAGGCTCTTTTGCAGCGCGTTTTACTTCAAATTTAGCAAATATTATGAAAAAATCTTTGGAAATAAAACTGTAATTTTATTTTCCATCAAAATGAAAATACATTTTTGCGCTACGTAGGGTAAGGAAAGGTATGTTGGTAATAAAAATGAAAAATACCAATAAAATAGGAATTTGACAACTAAGCAAGAAATAAGTTTTGCTTTATGTTACACTTATTATTTGAAATAAATGTTTAGAAGAGTTACTTTAACAAAAAATTAATAATAATGATAGTAATTGTCAAATTGACATATATAAACTTACGTTAGGTAAGTTGGTGACACGGTAAGGTATATTGGTGATAGTGGTTAGAAAATTTGGTGAAACAACCGCAATTTAAGTAATTTAACTTACCTTGGCTAAATCACGAATTCAGTGCAGCTTTTTTCATTGATAATTAGTTTATTGAATGGTTTTATAAAATTTTATAAAGAAAACAGTAATTATCCTAATAAATATGTAACCGTCTCTCACATTCAACAAGAAATGGCTCCATTGTCGACTGTCGCACAACGCAACGGATAAAGCAGTATGTTTACTAAAAGCGGGTGCGCGCATTGCGAAATCGTAATATATGTTTGTCCTGCTTACACTCGTAACAACGTTCTACCGCTGTGTCATTAATGTGCTTGCATAGGGAACTGTGTGGCGATCTGATTAAAAATTATCACCAAATTACTTGTATCACCAATATACCTTTTCTTACCCTACCTATTATTCATATAAGCTCTTTCGTAGCTGGAATATTGTGTGTGCCACTTAGTTTTACTGCGTTTAGCCGTTTTTATTCTTGTATCTAATAACTAAGACAATAACTAATAAACTATACAATATTTTGAAAATATAGTTTGTAATATTTGTGTGTTTTGGTTCATTTTTAGGTGCAACTGCCCGAAGCCGTTCCAATCATTTTTATCATTACAAAAGTGCAGTTGTGACTGCGACAAATCCGACCAAGACTGTATTACACTCAAAAAAGGAAAAGAGCATTTCAGCATGACGAACAGAATGTAAGTACCACTTATCGCACGTAAGTGCCACCTATCTTATTTGCCATTCATTCTCCATAGTTCCTTTTCAGTTGCTAACATTGGTCAGCGTATACCGGTCGCATCTAAACATTCCGTATATGTATTTGGACCATAGGAGTTTTCTATTGGTTCGTTGCAGCACGCGGTAATATTTTAACCAATAGACGGCGAGGTTCCAGATGCATATACGGAATGTCAGTCGGTCCCAAATTCATATACGGAATGTTAAATATCGTACACCGAAAAAGATAAGTTTTTTTAGAGTCTTTTAAAAGGAGATTGATTTTAAAATACTTGTTACTGTATTATTAAATAAAAATAAAACAATTATAGTATTTCGAATGTTATTTGGTGCGAAATTCATATGCGGAATGTTAATTATTCGTAGACCAAAAAATGGGACTTTTTATTAATCAGTTAAAGGAGACTGATTTTAGAATACCTATTTTATTAATGTATTATTAAAGAAAAATAAAACAATGATTAGGTACCTATTTGGTGCGAAATTCATAAATGGGAGGGTATAGATTTGAGAGACATATTTCTTTATTTGACTAAGGTTTCGCTTTCTCAGAATTTTTAATGACTTGCACGTGTTTCATTCACAGTCATTTGTTTCGAGTTTCTGTCATGTGTCACATAATATTAATATGTACGACATACGTTATTGGTATATACAATAATACAAAACAAAAACGTATGACGTAGATATGTTAATATTATGTGACACATGACAGAGGCTCGAAACAAATGACAATCGATGAAAAGCCCTATATATCAATTATGATGTCACTACCTGTATTATAATGAACTTTATTATGATACAGATTTCCATTAAGATACAAATTTTTAACTAATAGGGCATTTCATCGATTGTCATTTGTTTCGAGCTTCTGTCATATGTTTTAGAATCTTTGTAATATAATTAAGATAAAGATTTTTAACTAATAGGGCTTTTCATCGATTGCCATTTGTTTCGAGCTTCTGTCATATGTTTTATAATCTTTGTAATATAATAAATATACACGGATTATACGACATATGACAGAAGCTCAAAACAACTGACTGTGAATGAAAAGCCCTATAGAATCGCGATATGACATTCGCGATAAAGGTGGCACACGCGCAGTAACCAATGGCGAGTTCTCAATATGTAAACAAACTGTCAGACTGACAAACTACTTAATTTGTTTGCGTTACAAAATTAATAAATTTGAATATATTTTTTTTGTGAATGATCATAGAACAAAAATCGTGTATACAACTTGCATTTAATTATCATTATGACGCTCGTACTCTATACGAAACTCGTTTCGTATCCTTTATACTCGCTTCATAATGACCATCATTAAATGCTCGTTGCATAATATACTATTAAAAACCAGTCTCATTTTAACTGGGTTTAATAAAAATCGTCTTTTTGTTCTACGGCTAAATATTCGTTTGAGAGTGGCGTCTGTTTCATACATTCCGTTACTATCCTGCATGTCCAATTTAGCGCAGTATCAACTTGTTTGGTAAGGACGGGTCTATTAACGCATATTCAGGAGTTAAAAAACACAGTGCCTGTCACGTTGTTTTTAAGGCGAATTTAGACTTATTCACTTTACATGTACACTGCGGATGATAGATGAATAGTGAAAGTGTAGATTGAAAAGGTCAGCAATTTACATTTTCACTGACGGAATTCATTTCACAGTCTTTTCAAAATGACGAATAGTCCTGGCGTGGAGTTAATAAGTAAAGCATTACTAGAAGAATGTCGAAAATTACAAAAAAATCAGGGAGTTTGCCTCTTTCAACCACAATAAACGAGGAGTGTAAACATCAGCGCTTTCTGCTCCACTCTTTTCTGACTTCCTAATTTTTGCTAACTCAACAATAATAGCGTGTGTGAATAGTTTTTATTTTTGATATTATGTCGCCTATATTTAATCCAGATAAATGTAGCTGTTTTAGTAGGGACCGGTTTGCATTTTCACAGAAAATATTTATTTTACGGTAGTCCTCAGATTTATTATTCCACAGGCACTCATGATTACGATACATTTGTAGAAATATATGCATATGTTCATCTTTCCACTGAAAAGTCATTTTACGTAGGTATCAAAATATAAATTTATGACAAAAATACATTCATTCAAATAGTTCACTGTTTACTTTGGGTGTGTATCTTGCATGAAATGTAGATGAAGAGTATGTTTATACCTTTCATTGCAGATGAATCATCCACAGTGTACATCTAAAGTCAATAGTCTAAATTCGCCTTTAGACGCTAGAGCATGCACCCCATTTACTTCATGTCTGCTTTCTGAGTATGCTATTCCTAGTTGTTACTTTCCCTCTCGTTTTTACGCAGTGTTGTGTGTAGGTGAGGGACCTATCCAGAGTTACTTCAAGGTATTTAGTTCCAATGTACAGTATGCGGCAAAATAAACAGTATTGAAATGAATATTGAAATGTATATATTATATATTTAGTATACATGATATGGTCTTGCAAACATTATTAACGACGACATTCCCGATAAAACAGATGTTAAAGATACTCTCTAGTACGAAAAATATCTTTAATTCCGGAATCTCAGACGGTGGATCGGTCTGCCTCCTTCACCGTTCCCCATATGTACGCATCAGGTCGCGTTAGGTCTGTACTGGGACCTTGTGGAAATCGTAAACGAATGCTGCGAGAAAGTGAACAGGTGGATGGAAAATAATGATCTTGAACTTGCAGGTCACAAGACAGAAGTGGTCATCCTTAAAGCTCCAAGAAATGGGCCGGACTTGACCTTCCAAATAGGTAGTAGTCAACTAGAGCCGACGAACTGTGCGAGGTATTTGGGCATCGACCTGGACAGAGGCCTAATATACACGAAACACTTATTAAGAGTTGTTAAGAAGGCAGACGAACGGACGGCAGCTATCCAGAGAATAATACGTAACATTGGAGGTCCCAGCAGCAACAAGAGAAGTTTGTACCTCCAAGTGGTGCAGTCGACCCTTCTATATGGAACCCCCGTCTGGATCAACGTACTAAAATACCAGAAGTACAAAGATATCATAACAAGAGCCCAAAGGAAGCCTCTTTTAAAAGTGGTGAGCGCGTACCGTACCACTTCTACGTTGGCCTTATAGGTGATAGCGGGCACGCTTCCTATTCACCTGTTAGCCAAATAGAGACAAATGCTGTATGAAGCCCACGATGGCCACTTACCACAGGTGAGAAGGACCATACGAGTAAACATGCTAATGGAATGGCAAAGGGAATGGGAGGTACAGACCACGAAGGCTCGCTGGACCAAAACGTTGATCCCCGATGTTGTAGCTTGGTACAACTGTAAATTTAAACGGGTAAATTGCTACCTTACTCAGTTCATGACGGGTCATGGGTCTTTTAGGTCTTACACATATGGCATCAAAAAAACCAACGATGACATATGCACCACGTGTCATGAGAGGGACGATGCCGAACATTGCATCTTCCGGTGTAATGTTTTCGTCGTAGAACAACAAAGGCAGCAGAATAGGTTTGGCGCTATCTCGTCCAACAACATCATGCAGATTGCAATGACCAGCAAAGAGAATTTCGAGTGTATAATCGACCATATAACAAGCATCATGAAAAGGAAGTCTATAATAGAAACAGTAGAACAAGCTGGGTGAGCGAGTCTACCTCCTTCATAGCGGTCAATTGTAAAAAAAATAAAAAATAAAAAAAAATCTTCTTTATTTCTTTCTCCTTATGGTATAAAAATGTATCGAGTTACCTTCTCTTTTTTTTTCTCAATGTTCCCAAGTTCCTTCGGCAGTTTCGAGTTTCTCTTCTACTTCTTCAAAACTCATTCCTTGAGCACATGCATAGGCGGTCCAATACGTACTTACACTCACCGCGCCACTATTTTGTTTCAAGGGAAATCGTGCAAAGAAGTGGCGTATTTGCAAATTTTGAGTTACTACTAAGTGTTAAGTAATAGTGAGTTTCGTCTGATAGTCAGAGAGACTTATGCCTACCATTGAATTTAAAATTTAAAATGCTTTAAAATTTATTTAATCGACTAAAACCTACATTAATCTTACCTGGACATAAGTTATTAACCAAACATAACCTTATCTAACCTACATTACTAATCAAACTTTATATTTTTCCTTGTAGATGTATCCAAGACAACCAATGCGGCTTGCCAGCGTGCGAATACGGAGCCTACATGTATACAGAGGGCAAATGCCCTTCTAAGCAGGATCGACTAGAAGAATTTCGTAATATTAGGTTCGAAAACTAAATCAATGGATCCATATAGGTCATTTAAGAAGCTACTACCGTTTATAATCTAGGCAAACTTAGCGAATGGTTTATTTAATTTATATTTTAGAGTGTCTAGTCTACTATATGTATATCTTCTTTTGTACTGTTATCTTTTAGAAAATTTGTACAACTACAATCAATGTTACTTCAAAAATGTATAGTTAAGAAGAAATAGCAATAATTTGAATATATATTTTTTATAAACCCCAGATGCAAAACCTAGCAAATCACTCATCTAGGACAAGGTTAGAACAGGAAAACTATTGGTTTTTAAAGATTCTCTAGTATGTTGACCCCCCTAGCTTATCTTCCTATTACTCTTTTCCTAAACATTCAATTAAACAAACAATAGGTACTTGTCTTAAATGCTTAAGAAATATCATACGTGTCATCCACAAGATAAATAGACTTTTATTAAACAAACCATAGACATGAGTCTTTCTTCTTTTGGCATCAAAACCATGGATGGGTATTTACCTGTCTGGATATGTTATTCTATTCAGACCTCTCTTGTGCTCTTCTCCTCCATTGTCTTGTATTGATAGTTTTTAGGTCGTCTTTCACATCATCCAACAATCCCGTTCTGGACCTTTCTTTTTTTCGTCTTTCTATCGGCTTCCATTGTAATTGTTGTTTTTGTATTTTCTTGTCTCTGGACATGTGCCATCCATCACTTCTTTAAATTTTCACAAATCTTACAACATAGATAAACAGGATTATAATAATTATAGACGAAGAGCTAGAGCCGAAAAATCATCGTCATAAGTAATATGGAGTTTGGCATGTGAAATGTGTCTATTGTATATTAATAATTATGACCCGTTTCAGGCTGACACCTCAGTTGATACAGGAAGTAGCAATAAGGGATGAAAGGGGAAAGTTAGTGCAGTGATTAAAGGTTTTCATAAACGTAAACCTCCATCGATTTGCATGAAAATTGGTGATTAGTTAGAGCATACTTCAAGAAACAAAACTAATTTGGTAATAACTTGCGCTTTTACCCTGGAGGTGGATGCCTCCCATAGGCGTAACCAGGATGATCCTAAGGGGGGGGGTTACAACTACCTGAAAGGGGGGGTTACAACTACTGGAAGGTCTCTGAGGGCTATGGTGTTAAGCGTATAGAGCTCAAAGTACATCCCAATGGGGGGGGGGTTACAACCCCCAAAACCCTCCCCTGGTTACGCCTATGATGCCTCCCCTTCTCGGGAGTAACAACTATATTATTAAAAATATCCGAATTAATCGATAGAGGGACAAAGTTTTAGCAAAATTTGTAATATCAAGTTATTAAAATAAATCAATACTTTTTGAGTTATTAAAGATCAAAAATTTGAATTTTTCGTAAAGCGGTTTTTCATAAAAAATTCAAAAAATGTAAGTTTTAACAAAATAGTTATAATTACCAAAATTGAAGTTAATAAAAAATCGAATAGATTCTTTACGTGAAAGACCTTTTAGAATTAATTAAAAGTGAGTTATAATTGATTGAATATATATTTTTTTCGGCTAGTATTGAAATCTAAGTATTCATGCTTAAATAACGGGAAAAATATGCATTTTATAAAATACACTTACTAAATACTTGTCAAAGTACTCAAGAATACCTATCAAGTGAGCTCCAGGTGAAGTTGATAACATCAAAGCTAAGCAAGTGATGATGAAAATAAGAGAACCCTCTCGAATTTTTTAGGAAAAAGTGAAAATTAAAACATGTTTATATATTTATTTTGAAATTAGTTAACAGAATAATTCTTAAAGGAATTTCGGGAATGAAGTTAGGATTATAATTTAATAATTAAAATAACAAGTTTTTTTATTACAATTCAAATATAACAAGCTAAAAATGCGAGCATTATTATAAGGAAAACTTCGTTTATTTATGTATTTAAATTCCTAATATGGATAAATGCTATAATGAAAAGTTGTTTAGAATTAAAAGTTATGTTTTAATGTGCAATTATATCCTTCTATTTATATATTGTGAGCTATAAAGGTACTTTACTGAGCGAATTTCTTGAGCAAAATTCATATTTTTTTACATACCTCGACTAAAATCGATACAATTTTATATAGATAATAGTATATATGATTGCATCTTGGATTTTAGACCATGCAGATCTTTTTAGGAAAAATTATTTTTGTGCGTAAAATTAAACAAAAGATTTATAAATGAAAACGATGATGGATATCTGTAATTTGAGAAAAAATATAAATATTTTTTTTCATTAGAAGAATGTAATAATTACATTATTATAATAATTATTAATTAATTAATTAGGATGATTACAATTATTGCATATATTAGAACATAGTTTTTAATTCCAAACAATTTTTCGTAATAACAATAATTTACGATATTGTGAAAAATAAAGGTAGTTTACTCTTGAACTAAATTCATATTTTTTAAAATACCTAGTATAATATAGATAAAATTTGCTATCTGATGGTTGACTCGTAGGTTTTAGACGATGCAGAACTTTTTATGAATTATAACTTTATTTCGTAAAATTAAAAATAAAAAAGTGTCCCGTAATATATGTGTCCAACTTAAGTAGACACACTGTATATAATATACAATATAATATATCTACATATTTGTAAACTAAAACAAAATTTTCGTTGAAAATACTATTAATTTTTCACTTTCGCTGTACCATTCACTAAAATCGTTATCATACTTATTTTCATCAGATAGTTATGCTCAGATTGTGGTTTTTGAGATATTTATGAAAAACCGCAAATTTTTTATCTTTAATAACTCAAAAAGTATTGATTTATTTTAATAACATGATATAACAAATTTTACTTAAAATTTATCCCTCTATCGATTTGTGGGGTTGTTTTTAATAAAATAGTTTTCACCCCCGAGAAAGGGTGGTATCCACCCCCAGGGTAAAAGTGCAAGTTGGCGTCAAATCAATTTTGTTTCTTGAGGTATGCCCTAACTAGTCACCAATTTTCATGCAAATCGATGGAGGTTTAAGAAAATAGGGAGGTGAAAACCTTTAATGACTGCACTAACTTTCCCCTTTCATCCCTTATTGCTACTTGCTGTATCCACTGAGGTGTCAGCCTGAAAGGGGTCATAATTATCAATATACAATATACACATTTCACGTGCCAAACTCCATATTACTTATGACGATGATTTTTCGGCTCTAGCTCTTAGACTATTAGTAAATTAGTGCGTTACTGATGTAAATGGTAGAGTTATTACTGTATGACGGATGCTCTATGATTTTGATAAGTTTCACCACCAGTCAAATCGTGAGTGGATTTTTTTCTCGTTAATTTGTTATACAGAAACAAATACACTCAGAATTGTAATACATTGTCGATTACATGTTTCATTACCATTTCTTCTCATTTTTTCTTACAGCCGATTGCTTTTCGGCACATAATCAAGTTTCATCGAATGTATTTATAGTACATAAGTCTCTTTTATTCAAACAAAAGTCTTATATTTCAATCATTAATATCATTTTATCGATTACACGTAGCTAGTTCTAGATGACTATATATTTAACATTTTACTGATTGTTCTACAGTGATATCTCTTACTTAAGAAATGTTAAATAGGTACGTTTGTGGATTTTTGGTATTTTGTTCAAAGGTATTTAATTTTTAAATGACTCATCATCATGCAGTGGCGTGTGGGGTGTAAAGGAAATGCCATGTAAATAATTTTAAAACTAAACTAAATTTACAATTAACATGCAGTAGAAATAAACAAACCAGGACACGTTAAATGTTACAAGGAGCACTCCTGAATCATATTTTCCATTTTAAACTTTGTAAACCATAATTTGGGATTAACAATGTACATACATTGCAAATTATGATTTGGGAGTGCTCCTAGTAACATTTAACATGTCTTGGTTTGTTTATTTCTACTGCATCTTGATTGTGAATTTAGAGTAGACGGTTGTAGGTTCTTCGAATTATTTTAGAAATGTATAAAATATTTATTAGTGTCCTTAGGATTATAAAATGCCCAACTAAATAGAATTAATTAGTTGGGCACGGCCAAAATGACTCTATCGTCTGAAGATTAGTGCGTTATTATTATTACCATTCCTCTTCTTCAAGTACCTTCTCCGTAGCGAATGTTGGCAATTTTGATTTTGCTTACGGCTCTTCTGAATAGTTCTACCGATGTGAACCCGAACCATTTCTGCAGATTTTGGCGCTACGGCTCATCATGGCTATGGCTCATCATCATCATCATCAATGGCGCTACGGTCCTATGAAAGAGCCTCGACCTTTTCAAGTCTATTACGCCAGTCAGTCCTATCCATTGCCAACCGTAGCCAGTTGGCTGCGTCTATTTTTCTCCCATCCTCATCTACACCATCTTTCCATCTGAGTTTTGGCCTACCCTTTTTCTGCTTCCCACAGGTTGTGACAAGGATTCTTCTAGGAGGGTTGTTCTGCTGTGATCTTGCTAGATGTCCTGCCCATCTCAGTCTTCCTAATCTTATAAGAGATACTACGTCTTTACCACTAAATATATATGTTTGTATCTGTGATATACCTCGTAGTTGTACCTCCTCCTCCAAACGCCATTTTCACAGATGCCACCGAATATTCATCTCAGGATCCTTCGTTCAAATATGAGCAGAAGGTTTTCATCTCCTTGGAGATGGTCCATGTCTCCGATCCATATGTCAACTCTGGTTGTATAAGGGTTTTGTATATGGTTATTTTTATTCTTTGGCTTAAGTTTCTGCTTCTCATATGTTTACTCAGTCCAAAATGGCATTTGTTTGCTAGGATTATACTTCGCTTGATTTCTTTCGTCATGACGTTCTCCTTGGTGATCAGGGAGCCTAAGTATGTGAATTTGTCCACCACTTCAAAGGTAGAGTTATCAACCGTGAATTGGTGACCGATGTTTCTGGCTCTATTGATGGGTGTTGATGCCATCATATCAGTTTTCTCCTCGTTTATTCGCAGGCCCATATTTTTTGAGGCATTTGAGAAGGTGGTATACATTTCTTCTAGCTTGCGTGTTGTGCGGGCAACTAGGTCCACGTCATCTGCATATGCCAAAATTTGGGATGGTGTATTGAAAATATTTCCTCTGTTGTCTATCTCTGACCGCCTTTTCCAGAGCTATGTTGAAAAGGAGACAGCCAGTGCACATTCCTGTCGCAGCCCAACATGCGTTTCAAACGCCTGTGATTATTCGTTCTGTATTTCGATTTTGCAAATAATTTTACGTTTTGTAGCATTAACCAATCTTCTCAGTCTTATCCTCATCTACTGTCTATTTTTTCCCCATTTGAAGTATGCATTACTTGTCGTGTCTGAATAGGTGGCCTTGATATTCAACTACATGTCAATCTTTATTTATCTTTATTAATATAAAAATCTATCTTCCCATTTTTTCATGGGACGTGCCGTTTTTACGTAAAAAATAAAACACAATGTATTGAAACTTATTCGGAATACTTTGTAAGCGTTAACTTGTTTTATTTTTTACATAAAAACGACGCGTAGTATGTAAAAAGGTCAGATAGGTATATATGTTTTGTCACATATTAACCGAGGAAATCAAAAATGATTTTTAATTTGAAATATGTAGGTATCTCAAAAAATATCTTTATTTTTCCTTTAAAAAATTCAGACCATGACAAGTATGCACGTCAATGATTAATATTAAATTCTTAATTATATGTCAAAAATTCCCAATAACTACCTCTAAAAACCCACCAAATTTCATTTCCACATCTCAACCGGTTTTAGAGCAATAAATAAATCATCAGTTTGTAAGAAAAAATTCAACACCTGGTACCTACATATCCAGGAAACGAAGCATTTGCGGACATAGGTTTCTAGAGCAAATGATTATTTTTTCATGCAGAATTACCCTTTAAAGTTTGTAATACCTATTTAGAAACACCCTGTATATCGCCCTTAACGATGATTCATGTTCCATAAAATAACAACTAAACTAGAGTGAAAAGTCTTCAGCATTGTCATACACCATCTCATACATAACTACGTTTATTCGAAAATTTTCGGTAGTATATAATATAGAAGTTTATTTTTTAGTATCAGCCAAAAATCCACAAACTTTTTTACTGCTAATATTGATAAGACAAGTTTTATTGTACTTATATTATCTCCGTAGATTTTTTTTAATTTTCGTATCCAAAAACTAGTCTTTAGAATAAAATACATAGGTGCTGAAGTATATTGAATTATAGCTACATAATAATAATGTAAATACCATAGAACAATAAAAGTAATGTAGACATATTTTCTTTTTAATTTTTAATCCCTATATTTTACACTTTTTAAAATTGTCCATGCATAGCATAACATAAAAAAATGAGTGTGTTCGTTTTAACTTTAGATTTTACCATTGAGTATACAGTCTCAAAATTCGAAAAAATGATAATCAAATAGCTATTTGGAACATTAGAAGTCTGTATGCACCAGGAAAACTGAACAATTCGATACCCGAATGTAAAACAGAAAATAAAACACTGTGCTACTTTCGAATCCCTGATAAAATCACTAAATAGGGATGTTCACAAAAAATTAAAAAGTCATTTCAAACATGTAAAACGATTAAGAAACACCCTAGGAATAATTGTCCAAAATTTCAACAAAATTGAAAAAGCCTTTCTATAAAAAATCTTTATTAGAAATCTAGCATTATTTTAAATTTCAAGAACGCTTCTCTATTGGCTTGACGTCACTAGTTGCCTACCCCAAGCGCGCGCCATTCTCATAGTGTTATTGTTTACCTGTTTGACGTTTCAGGTCATTTTATTTTGTTCTCTTCTTGTTTTATCAGGGTTAAAGTGGAGTTTTATAGTGAATTTGTTTAGTTCAAAGTGGATAGACTGTTTGTAAGGACATATGTTGGGTGGTACAAAAATAAACAAATAAAATGGAAGAAGGTTTTCAGAAAGCCGATTCGTATAAACTACCGACTGTAGTGTAGATGTAACAATGGTGTATGATTTATTGGCATCTTGTAAAAAAATAAATCTACCACATCTTTACTGAGTATATATTCCTTATAATTTTCCATGTCTTCTTTAAGCTAAAAAAATAAATGCTTAATACTCCACAAAAAAAAATAGAGAAAGTTGTATGCATGCATTGTATACAACTTCTTTTCTTCCGGGTCCGCGTTTGCTCTCTATTTCACCTTGCGTTATCAGTTGGAGTATACGATATTTATCAAGCCTTATGAGACGACCGAAATATTTAAGATTTCGTTTCTTAATTGTAAAAGAGATTTCTTTTTGTTTTCCCATTCGACGCAATACCTGTACGTTGGTGTGGGTCGCCAGGATATTTTGAGGATACGTGGGTACACACACATCTCGAATGCCTCTAGCTTTATCATTAATGTTTCCATTATTGTCCAGGCCTCTGCGCCGTATAGCAAGACCGGAAATAATAACATTTTAGCAGCCGCATTTTTAGTGAGAGAGATATTATGTCGCAATGGGTGAAAATATTTCTCATGCATGTTGTTAAATGTTGCTCTGTCCTTTTCAACTCTAGATCTTATTTCGGTTGTTTCGTATTTCGAGTTGACAACTGTTCCAAGGTAAAAAATATTTTTGAACTTGGGTATTACACATTTTCATTTCAACCAATATTTTCGGTAAATAATGATTTTAATATAATATAAAGTCATACCTACATCCACATGTAGTTATTTCAAGGTTTACTTTTACTGTATGTATTATTAGAGTCCCGTTTTTAGGAATATCCCAGTTTAAGGAATACAAATTTGAGGTCCCGAAACTTTTTCATTTACTCCTTAAGGGGGTAGGTGCAAAATCTTTGTCTAATGCTATTTAAATTCATTAATTTTTTTCGAATTCTTCTTCTTCTTCTTCTTCTTCTTCTTTTATATAGGCAGTACTGCCTGTTTTTCTTCAACGGTGCCTTTCATTCTGCCCCTAAGTTGTCATTCCATCTTTTCCTTGGGTGTCCTATATACTTCTCCTGCCTAACGGTGACTTGTCCCTGGCTATTCTTACTATCCTTGATTCAGACATCCTGCTTATGTGCTCATTCCACTCTTCTTTTCTGTTCTTTACCCAGGTATTTATATTGTCTACTCCACATATGCGTCTGATTTCCTCACTTCTTACCCTATCCTGTAGTCCTTTTCCAGCAATCCTTCTTAAGATTTTCATTTCGTTGGTTTCCAGATGTCTTCGTGTTTTGCTTGTATCTGGTCTTGTTTCGGCCGTGTAAGTCATAACTGGCCTAATAACTGACATATATTCGGGCCTTTGTTTCCAATCTTAGGTGTTTGTTTTTCCAAATTGTGTCGTTTAGGCATCCGGCCGTTCTACTGGCTTTAATTATTTGGTCTTTTACCTCTTCTTCGATGTTGTTGTCGGCTGATAGATTAATTCCCAGTTTTCGAATTCTGAGAAAACTAATAAGTACCTATTTTTGAAAAATGTAAATGCAGAAAGAACAATTACCTACATTATTACCAAGGGCCGAAAGTCTCCGGAAAACTTCTATAATGTTTATTTTATTAAGTTAGTTCTTTAAGTTAGTTATTTTAAGTTCTAGCTGCAACAAACTATTTCTTTTTCTGTTTTAAATTGGCTGGAACGGTCATAAAAATCTTGTCAGAACTGTTTTTAGATGTATTTACACACCCAGAAACAAAACACCACTTATTTGGCTTCATTTTTAATAATCAAATACGTAAAAAACTGCGCACATTCAAATGCACTTCGTAAATAAGTATACAAAACTAGTCGTCGATCAAAGACGTTACGACTGCTGACGTCACAGACCGTAGCCTCGCTGCAAGGTACCGTTTTTCTAGCCTCCAAGAAAATCAACATTATGAACTCATTTATCTTAAAAAATATACATTTTTAAACAGTTTTATGATTGTTACGTTTTTATATACCTTGTAATCTATTGAATTTACCTATATTTAAAAATTAGTGAACATCCCTAAAACTCAAACTCAACTTACGTATTCGCGGTGTGCAAGTACTTGGAAAGGGAAACGAGAAACGACCGTGCGCGAGTCGCGGAGAAATATTGCAACTATCTTAAATAATTCATATTGTTAATTGAAATTGTCAAATTGACGTATATTTCATACCTTCTGTCATTGACGCAGAAAAATTATATATTGCTCCACAATATTGATAACCCCATACTCATAGAAATAGGTACATGGGAAGAAGATAACAGAACAACAAAGAAAAGAAAGAAAACCAAGTGGTCTAACTTCAAACGCCTAGTGAGCATAGGAATTGGAAACATTCCTACAATTGACAATCCACAAGAAATAGAGGAAAAAGTCCTAGAGCTCGAAAACATCATAAAAGAAGCACTAAGAAATAGCACTACTGAAGAAGAATATGAAATTCATATGGGAAGATTTAGAGACATAAATCAGGAAATAAAAGAAATGATAAGGGAAAAGAACAGAGCCAAAAAGAGAGCCAGAAGAACAAGAAACCAGGAAGATAAAAATAGGGCAAATCGACTGAATCGACAAGTCAAACAGGCACTAATAGACCATAGAAGCCAAAAGTGGGAAAACTACATAAAAGAAATGGAGGAAAGGAGCCAAAATATGCAAGAAATATGGAGGCTCCAAAGAACTTTAAGAAACGATAGAAAACCCATTCCCCCACTACATGGAGAAAATGGGATCGTCTACACAGAAGAAGATAAAGCCGAGGTGATGAGAAGGACACTTGAAAGAGAGTGTACACTGAATTATCACCAAGACGAAGATATAGACTTTATCGAAGAAGTCGAAGAAACAGAACTAGAAACGCCCGAAGAACAAGAAGAAATAATAAATCCCACATCACCAAGAGAAATAAGTGAACTGATTCGAAAAAGTTCACCAAAGAAAGCACCTGGTCCAGACGAAATCACTAACAGAGCTCTGAAGTATCTTCCCTCGAAAGCAGTTGTGTATTTGACAAATATAACAAACGCAATACTAAGATACAGGCTCTTCCCAAATCGATGGAAGGAAGCCCATGTAATTATGATACCCAAGCCAGGAAAGAACCACATATTTCCTCAAAATTACAGGCCGATTAGCTTACTTCCAGCAGTCAGTAAGATAGTGGAACGGGTCATCCAAACCAGGCTCCAATCAGAGACAGACAGGCTAGGCATAATCCCAGAATCACAGTTTGGATTCAGAGCTCAACATTCCAGCGAACTTCAAATATTAAGACTTACCGAATATATAGTAGCTGGATTCAATGACCAACAATATACGGGAGCAGCCTTTCTGGATGTAAGCAAAGCCTTTGATAGAGTGTGGCATGAAGGACTGACATACAAAATGAGAGATTATGGATACAGCGGGGCCATGACGAAACTCATCTCCTCGTACCTAAGCGACCGGAAGTTCAGGGTCCGGATAGGACCAGTTCTATCAGAACACGGAATGCCGGAAGCTGGAGTACCACAGGGGGCAGTTTTATCACCCCTTCTGTATACCATATATACAGCAGATGTTCCAAGAACACCCGGAACATTGATCAGCCTTTATGCAGACGACACTGCAATTGCTGCAAAACACATGAACCTAGATATAGCTGTAAGAAATCTACAGACGGCATTGGATACAATAGAAGAATGGAGTATCCAATGGAAAATAGCAATAAATCCAGATAAGACCCAAGCGGTTATCTTCAAAAAGAGAAGAGATAACCCAGAAGAACAGCTAACATTGCAAGACAGACCCATCGAATGGCAAAACGAAGTTAAATATTTAGGAGTCACAATGGACCAAGGTCTTACATTCACATCACATGTCAACGCAACAGTCCAGAAAACAGCAGCGGCCAGATCAGCAATAAGAGGACTCACAGGAAGAAGAAGCAAATTAGCTATGAAAACAAAATTAAGACTGATAAATAGCATTATACTGCCAATAATTACATACGCATCTCTTGCATGGGGTCACATAAGTCAAAGTAACAAAAAGAAGATACAAGCGGCACACAACAACTGCCTCAGAGAAGCTGCAAACGTGCCCAGATACGTCTCCGAACGGTTCTTATTTAGAGACCTAAAACAAATAAGAGTACTGGATATTATGGAGGAAAAAGCCAGAACAAAATTTGCTGAGCTAGAAGACCACCCAAACCGGATCTTGCAAGAGATATTAAGGTATGATGTGTACCATAGATGGAAACATAGGAGACCCAAACAACAAATATTAGTAAATATATAATAAAGGCTAGATAATCGTAGCTCTATCAAAAGAAGACAACTTGCTCACCTTTGGCATCTCATTATATTTATTAATGTTGATTTTTATAATTTTCAGACATCCCTCAAAAAAATATACAAAAAACTTCAAATCGGCTTCAGCCACTAAAAAAATCAATAAAATATTAACAATAGGCGAAAGCCACAAAAAAAAAATATTAGTAACAAAACCCAAAAAAGGGCATGAGGGGCCCACATCCTCGAGCGCCGAGTCGCCGAACTGGACAGAGCCCAGAGCGGGGACTCGGCGCCCGAGCAAGCAAAACAGATCGAAGATAAGTCACTAGAGATAGCGGGAATAGAGCGCCTCACGCTGGCCTGCATTGATCGGGGTAGGATTTCATATGGGAGTCCGTGTACCCAAGACTCCCATATGATAAGCACTTTGCTGATTGAGAGCCTCTATAGCGCATCAGAGTGCTATCGGGGGGTAAGTGGATGGTCTGGAGCATTGAAGCGGGGTGGAGTGATTCCTGCTTACGGGAGTTAATCCTCCTCGCCCCAATGAATTGTATCACCCGAATGTCATTCTCTAGGGGTGAGCAAGTCTCTCAGGCTGGGTTAAATCACTATGCTTGCTTGCTTACAATATTGATATGATATGCAATTATTATATAAAGGTAAATTTAATTAATTGTATTTTGCTTGCAGTACTGCATTTTAATAACTGATTTTATTTACTACATACAATTGTTTACGTTTGCTAAACATAACCTGCATCTTATTTTTTCTTCTTATTATTTTTTTGGACTATGGTCTTGACAATTATCCAGCAACCAGGACTAATATAATTGGCCAATATAATTAAAAGTGCGAATAAAAGTACAGAGCGTAGAAATAGAGGTCGCTTTGCCGAACTTGCACGGTCCCAATATAGGTATAGGGCACGCCAGGTTTTCTCAACACGACTCTACCTTATCCGCAGAGTCTACGAGAAGTGTACGGTAAATTGAAGCTGTAATTACAAAGAAGAAATATGTATGTCTTTGTACTCACTTTAAAACGCTCAAAAAATTACGGGATCTGGATTTCAATGCATATTTTTTTTTATAATTCTCGTATCAAAGTTAGTCGTATTGATGACAGTTGAGAAAACGTGGGCGACCCATAGGTATACGTCCCACCACTGACAAACGAGGAAGAAATCGAAGCATTATACCAACAACTACAAGATGTGTGAAATTATGAAAATCGGCTAAGGACGTTACGGGCAGTATACATTAACCCTTAAACGCCCAAGGGTGGGTAAAAAATGTCCACCTAATGCGTATTCCCTTGTAACATATTTATTACGTATTTAATTTTTTTTTAATTATTTATTGTTGAAAAGACAGCCCATTATCGAATGTTAATTTGGTTTTACCAATATTTTTGAAAATAAAAGCAGCATCTTGAGTTAAATATGGATGGGCATAAAAAGTACACCCTTGGCAAAACTTGTTACTAAAGGTTTCTATATAATTTCTCGTTGGTAGGAAGATAATCCATATAATTATCGATGTATAATTACATAATCTACATAATTATCCGCCAATGAGGAGGCTGAAAGAAAGAATATGGAGAAAATCGACAAATCTGAATTACTGGTATGTTAATTTTGATGTACATTGTAATTTTGTTGTAAGGTTTGTAAATTGTTTATATTAATATTTTAGAAGATGCTGTGTTTATTAAGCATAAGATTCTTAAGTTTAATCCATTTTCAACAACTCTCAATAAATATATTAACTATTTTCGAGGTGGACATTTACCCACCCTTGGGCGTACATGGAACCTAAAAAAGGTTGGGCGTTTAAGGGTTAAGAATTTAGATTAGGCGGGAAAAACCAAAGAGAAGACAGACTATTGCAAGTTTTTATAGAAGAATAAAAATGGTATAGAGCATCTAAAGAAAAGGGTATTCAACAGTTGTAATCTACCGATTATGACCTACGGAATGGAGACCATGACACTTACAGAGTCATCAACCATTAGATTGAGAACGACACAGAGGGCGATCGAAGAAGTTATGTTAAGAGTATCTCTGAGGGAACATATACGAAATGAGGACGTGTGAAGCAGGACAAAGGTGAAATATGTAGTTGAAAGAATTGCGCGAATGAAATGGAACTGGCTAGGACACGTGGCATGGCAAAACAACGAAAGGTGGACGAGAAACATTGTACATTGGATACCAGCAAGCACAGTCGTAGTAGACGAAAAAATAAAATCGATGGCTAGATGACATCAAAGCAAAAATGGGGAAAACTGATACCAAATAGCTCAAAACAGAGAAGAATGGAGAACTCATGGGGGTGCCTTTGTCCAGAAGTGGATGCGAACAGACTGAAGAAGCAATGGTAGAGAGCAACATCTTATTTGAGCTGCAAAAGAGAAGATTCTATACATGAAAAGCAGCAGGAAACAAGTTGGAAACATGGAAACAAATCATCCGAAATCAAATTGATTACATTCTCGTCAATAAAGAGTTTACAAATGGGATAAAATCAGTAAATAGTTACCCATGCAGCAAGGTTGCATCATGGATGCGATCATAATCCTGCTGTCATGTACATGAAGATACGACTAAGAAAAAAACGGTAACAACGTAATTTCCCCAAATATTCTATTCTATTACAATGCATACTACAACTCAGCTATTTAATCAAAAATTTGCATGACCCAAAAGAAGAAGAAACAAATAAGTTCCATATATGTAATGGTCAAAAATTAAAGAAATATTAATGGTGGGGGGAGCCCAAGCGGAGATTTTTGCAGTTACTCGAGCGCGTCAGATTATAACATGGGGAGAAACCTTGTACCCTGTAAATGTAACTCTACCATATTTATATTATCTCTTAATACAGGGGAGTTCGTTAAGGGGGTCCGAAAAAAAAATCTATCCTTAGAAAAACTCGAAATTATCAGATTAAGATAAGGTAAGTTAATAAGTTAATTACATGCAAAACAGTGTATATTTCAAAAATCTGACGATTTGGTCGTAAGGAAATGGGTGAGTCACAAAATTTAACAAAAAAAGCGAATATTGTTCAATATTTATTATAATACGTGTTCAATATTTTTCAAAAATCTATCGAATGATACCAAACACGACCCCCCACACGAAGAGGGGGGGTAAATTTAAAATTTTAAATACGAACCCCACGATATTTTGCGAAATGAACATCAGATCGAAAACTGAAAAATACGAAAAAAAGGTATTCAATATTTTTGAAAAATCTATCGAATGGCACCAAACAAGACCCCCCACGGAGGTGGGGTTGGGGGCTACTTTAAAATCTTAAATGGGTGCCCCAATTTTTTATTGCAGATTTGGATTCTTTACGTAAAAATAAGTAACTTTTTTTCGAGACATTTTTTCGAATTATGGATAGTTGCGCTATAATCGGAAAAAACGATTGTTGGAAATGGAAAATGAATTTAAAAAATGAAAAGTCCCCCACTTTATGGAAATCTTAACTTTTTTTGATTTTAGGACCTAATCTTCACAATCCAATAGGTCCCCGTAACGCTCGAGTAACTGCAAATTTAGCATACTTTCCTCTCCTACTAGGACTCAAACCTTTAAGTAGAAATGAAAATTAAGGAATTTGTCGGTCTTGGATTCAAACAATAAGAAACCTGACATATTAAGAAATAATCACAGATTTAAAAGAAAAGCCTATATACTGGTATAATTACATATCTTATTAAAAACATATATTCTTCAAAAAAGTTTCACAAATTTTTTGGAGCGTATTTAAAAAAATTTCTACTACTGGCTTGTCTTTTGAATGGTTTTAAAACTTTATTGATCTCACAATTTTTTTCATTTTGTCTGCTGTAGATAACGTATGTTTAATGTTCCTTGAAAAAATACATTAACAAAAAGAATTACACAATTTGTATACAATTAAAAAAATATTATCTCAATAACAAAAGTAAAATCAAAATTACTGCAAATTGTTTAAAACAAACTTTAGTTTATTACTAAACTTTAAAAGGCCAACAGTGTTGTAGAAAAATTAAAACTTGAAGATAAAAAGTAGCTTAGATATCTACATATAATTTGTATAATACGCAAGTATGTGTATTACATTTATGGTTATTACTCATAGCGGACACATTATGCGAAATGAATCCGGATATGCCCTCCTACAAGCTATCCTGCAAGGAAATAGATTTGGAAAGCGAGGTCCAGGAAGAAGAAGAAGAACATCCTGGTTAAAAAACCTGGTTCAACACA
Source organism: Diabrotica virgifera virgifera (assembly GCF_917563875.1). NCBI lineage: Eukaryota > Metazoa > Arthropoda > Insecta > Coleoptera > Chrysomelidae > Diabrotica > Diabrotica virgifera. Next base: position 291,375,943 of record NC_065443.1, read on the forward strand.
ACATATGTGTAGCTTTTGCGCGTTGCTGCAAATAAGATAACGATTGCCATGATGATCGCCAACATTCGTCACGGATAGACACATCAAGAAGAAGACTCATAGCGAGCCAAGATGACTATTATACATTTCAGGTTTGATCTCTACCAAACATATTTTTTTGCACATATAAATTTACATTGAAGAGTACAGGGGAAAAAAAGAAATGTTACTTTTTCATGAATTTTGGATTTTCTCGCCATGTGGTAGCAAAAACTGAGTAAGTACTATCGACCAGACTATCGATTCAGAACAATAACCAGAAAGATCAGTCAATATAAATTTTTTAAGAATTTGTATCCGGGCGAAGGACCAGGATTTTCGGCACGCCACTGGACAAAAATAACCAATGTTAGCAGTTTTTTGGTGCATTATTAAATTAATAAGTTAATACAGATTATTATCATATTAAGATTATAGACTAATAATTGCTAGAATTCTGCTAAGATTCTCCTAAGTAGTTTTTAGATATCATAAGAATTAAACCCTTATTGGTGTTTTTCTCAATATGAATAAAATATGACATTCCTTGTTTTTCCCCTGTACTCTTCAATTTGATTTCGTTGTTTTGGCACTTCCAGTTAGATCCTGATAAGTTAAGTCGTGTTTTGCAATCCCACCTTTGTTTGTTGAATTATTATTCAGAGTGTCCCAAAAGTAGAGGGACGGTCTAATATTTAGCAAAATGAACATCCGATCGAAAAACTAAAAAATACGTGTTCAATATTTTTCAAAAATCTATCTAATGATATCAAACACGGCCCCCCACTTCCCAACCTGGAGGTGGGGGGGTAACTTTAAAATCTTAAATAGGAATCCCCATTTTTTATTGCAGATTTGGATTCTTTACGTAAAATAAACAATTTTATTCGAAACATTTTTTCGAATTGTGGATAGATGGCGCTATAATCGGAAAAAACGATTTATCCTGATACACTAAGTAGTATACAATAGAAACGGTCTAATATCTCAAGAAATACACTTTCAAGTGAAAAAGCAAAAAACCCCAGTTTAATATTTTTCAAAAACCTATCGACTATCACTAAACACGACCCCCCACTCCATTCCATGGAGGTGGAATGGGGGTAATTTTAAAATATTAAATAGGAATCCCCATTTTTTATTGCAGATTTGGATTCCTCATAAAAAATAAGGAATTTTTGTTTGAGACATTTTTTAGAATTGTTGATAGATGACGCTTTAATTGGAAAAATACGATTTATTAGCGCTATCTATCAACGAATCTAAAAAATGTCTCGAATAAATGTTACTTACTTTTTTATGACCACCACCTCTATGGGATGAAGTGGGGGAGGGGGGTCGTGTTTAGTGTTATTCGATAGGTTTTTGAAAATATTAAACACGTGTTTTTTGGTTTTTCATTTGAAGTGTATTTCTCGAGATATTAGACCGTTTCTATAATTTACCTAGGGTATCAGGATAAATAGTTTTTCCGATTTTAGCGCCATCTATCCACAATATTTAGAAAAAATATCTCGAAAAAAGTTACTTATTTTTGCGTAAGCAATTCGAACCTGCAATAAAAATTGTGAGTTCCTATTTAAGGTTTTAAAGTTACCCACTACCCCACCTCGAGGTTTTGGAGGCGGTGTCGTGTTTGGTGTCATTCGATAGATTTTTGAAAAATATTAAAAACGTATTTTCAGTTTTTTGATCTGATATATACAGTAATAAGCGCGCTAATAACCGGCCAAATACCACAAAAGATGGAAAACATATTATTAAGTTGTGAGATAAAAAGAAATGGAACTAGTAGAGTTGGGAAATTTAGCGATAAAAACCTATACATTTATATTCTATACAGGGTGATTGATTAGTAGGGTAAAGCTCAATAGCTCCGCTATAGTAATAGATAGCAATAAAAGTTAATAACAAAAATTTTAGCCACCTTTGAGCTTCATATCACAAAATTAGTTAGAATGTTACAGGGTGTTCGATAACACAGTGGCAGACCTAACTTTTTTTTAAATAGAACACCCTATATTTTATTTTATATTCGAAATCCTGTTAACTTCTCCATCACAAAAATATAAAGGTTTGTAATGTTATACAGGGTATTTACAAAGTTATAACCAATTTTGTATGAAAATCGTAACAAGTTCAACACCCTGTATAAATAAAAATAAGCACAACAGCAATGGTTTATTAATGCCATATTTTTTTAAGTATTGTCAAAATTTTTAAGAGTTATTGATATTGCTAATTTTCTTTATATCAAATACAGGGTGAGTCAAAACGCAAGTACATTATTTTCTCAGTAATGTTGAATGGAACACCCTATATTTTATATCATTATTGAAAAGTAACATTAACGTACTTTAATTTTTATATAACATTCCCTATGCCCAAATTTATTTGTTTTCGAGATATTTTCATTTTTCACAGCAAATTATTTTAGGTGTTTAAATTTATCTAAATTTTAAGTAAGCCATGACTGAATTGACAATTGAAGATTACCGATTATCAATCCGGTAATGAATGTAACACTGTAGCAAATAAATAAATAAAAATAATTTATTAGTAATACATTTTACAAACAAAAACACAACCACTACATGCAACATTTTTGAAACAATTAAAAACTATCTTTTTATGTAAATGCAACAAATAAACAAAGAAAATTGGTAATAAATTTTACAAAAAAACACACAAACACAAAATACAATATTTTGTGAAGACAATTAAACACTACTTTTTTATGTAAATGTAACAATGTAACAAATAAAGAACGAAACATAATTTAACAGTAATACATTTTGCAAAAAAACATGTTTGAAAAAATTAGAAGCTACTTTTAATAAAATATTTTTAATATTTAATTACATAAGGTGTTCAAAATTATCTCCTAACACATTTATGTACGCCTAAAAACGTTCATTGGATGAGCTACTTACTCTACCGAGCATTTGTGAATTAACACATCGAAATACACTTTGTATTCTATTTTTCATCTCATCCCTTGTTGTTGGAGGTATTTTATAAACTTCATTATTAAGTAACCCCAAAAAAATCAGTCCAGTTTATTAAACTATGGTGATTTGGGTGGCCACGCTACTGGTCCATTGAAAAATGAAAATATCTCGAAAACTAATAAATTTAGACAAAGGGAATGTTGTCTAAAAATTAAAGTACGGTAATGGTTCTTTTCAATAGTGATATAAAATACAGGGTGTTCCATTTAAAATTACTGAGAAAATAATGTACTTGCGTTTTGACTCACCCTGTATTTGATATAAAGAAAATTAGCAATATCGACCATTCTTGAAAATTTTGACAATACGTTAAAAAATATGGCATTAATAAACCATTGTTGTTTTGCTTATCTTTATTTATACAGGGAGTTGAATTTGTTACAATTTTCATATAAAATTGGTTATAACTTGGTAAATACCCTGTATAACATAACAAACCTTTATATTTTTGTGATGGAGAAGTTAACAGGATTTCGAATTTAAAATAAAATATAGGGTACTCCATTTAAAAAAACATAAGTTTGGTCTGCCACTGTGTTATCGAACACCCTGTAACATTCTAACTAATTTTGTAATGTGAAGCTCAAAGGTGGCTAAAATTTTTGTTAACAACTTTTATTGTTATCTATTACTATAGCGGAGCTATTGAGCTTTACCCTACTAATCAATCACCCTGTATATTGTTTCCCACCTTTAGGCGTATCAGAGGAGTATGTCAACTAAAATTGTCACTGTCAGAGGGGCAGTTGCTAAACTCGTCCGATACGTCTAAAGGTGGAAAGCAATAAATAGAATGTATATATAATTTATAGATTTTTATCGCTAAATTTCTCAACTCTACTAGTTTCATTTCTTTTTATCTCACAACTTAATATGTATTTCACGAGATATTCGACCGTCCCTCTACTTTTGGGACACCCTATATATGAACACCCACTAAGTGACTAAGTTATCTTTTATTTATTTTAGATATCTATTTTTATTTTATTGAGCTTGTCAGGTGTCCTGTTCATACTTACAGGGTTCGTTATGGATTCTTTATGGACGGGTCTGTAAATCCCTAACCGCTCAAATGACTTAAAATAGTATATAGTATGATAGAATTGATCCAAAAGATGGCATAACCCAGACATCCAAAGTGAAAGTTATCCTCCTACACCAAGTTGTTCTATATGGTCCACATAATGTTCAGAAAAAAGTCACACTATTTTGAGCGTCGCTTTTGGGGGGAGAGGGGGGAGAAATCGGTAAATTCGTAGTTTTTTTAGGTTTTTCGTCAATACTTCTAAAACTGTGCGTCTTATCATGAATAACCCTCTATACAAAAATGTTCTACATTAAATTTGAAATAAAAAATATCGTATGCATAATCTTTCTAAAATAAACGGTTCCAAAGTTACGGAGGTAGTATAGTATAATTGGTCCAAAAAAGGCCTAACCCAGACATCTAAAATACAAGTTTTCCTCCTACACCAAATTGTTCTATATGGTCCACATATGGTTCAGTAAAAAGTTACACCATTTTGATCAATATTTCTAAAACTATACTTTATCGTAAACAATGTTCTATACAGAAATGTTCTACATCCAATTTAAAACAAAAAAGGTACTATACATAATTGTTATAAAATCATTGGTTCCAGAGTCACGGAGGGTGAAAAGGGGAGGTTTTCGATATTTTTTATATTTTTTGGGGCAATTGATGATACTTTTGGGTGGTGAGGTTGACGTTTCTTCAAGGGCTTATCACTAACATACCATCGGCCACTAAAATAGCAAATTTGATTTATAAAACATAATCCTGTTATGGTACTGTCCAGAATATCAGTAGGGAATTGTCCAAAAAAAAATTGGAAAGAAATCCTTTGTAAAAGGTATAAAATTTTTTTTATTCAAAATCCCTTAAAAGGGCTACATCACAACAAAACGTTTTCGATTTTTATAAAAAATCATCATCAGTGTTCGATCTAAAAATAAGTATAACCGATTTAATGAATATAAAGTTATTATTTAAATTTTGACAAAGGTTAGAGCAAGTTGGTTATACTTACAAACTGGATGCTAGCTGAGCCACAAAAGAAAAATATTTGGGTAAAAACCCTTTACATAAAATATAGATGCCTTAAAAGTGCATACTTCAGTAAAAAGGCCTGTGATGGTCACATGGCAAACAGGATAATGCCCTAAGGTAAGGTATACAGGTTTCCCAACACGTGGGATCCAAATTGAGTAGATCACATTTCAATGACTTAATGGCAACTGAATGCAAAATGAGTGATGTTTCTGAAAGGTGTCAAAAGACAGATGGACAACGTGACGTGGAATTTACCCTGTATTCCGACAGCCAACTAATTGTTAGTAAAATATTTAATGAAAATTTACCTAGTAATAACAAACATCAACAAAGTTGTGGCTATAATTACATTTAAGTAAGTACTTTGAATATGTAAGATGAACGTGAAGTATGAAATGATTTTTATAATGAGAAATAGCCAGAATCTATGCAGCCATCTATACATGTTCCTATTCAAATTGAAGTAAGTCCAACTGTGCTGTTGAAAATTTGATTTACTATGAATTAAAAGGAGTGTTTGGTTTAATTGTACCAATGGCAGAGTAAATTAGAGAGTCTATAGTAAAAGGAAGTCTGATATTAAAGTAGTGTTGAAATTAAGATAAGTTGTATGAGTCACAGGAGGAAACTGATATGATATTATAATGATATGTGAATTAATTGGTTAAGGTACCTGAGTGTTGATATTGGAAGTGAAGAAGAATATCAAATGAACTAATAACCTGGCAAAAGTATGAGGTCCTTTTATGTAACATAGCATCTAGGACTAAACATGTTTATGAAATAGGGATTTTTTCTATTTTTTATTTTTTATACCAAGTTATCGAGTTGAATTGAAAAGGTTTAAAACAGGATGGATGTATGTAGGTGTATTGGAAAACAAGCAATATGTGTAAAATTAGAAGGTAGTGAATAATTTGTGATTTGATATCAGAATTGTTTACTGTAATGAGGTGTGATGAAAAAGGCTGGGCGCCCCAGAAACCAGACCCCACATCCCATGGATAAGAGAGTGGAAGAATTAGTATAAAAACCTTTTATAAATATTTTTCTGAAGTTTAGTTGGACCTATAACGAAAACCTGATCAAATGGCAATAAGTTATGAAAATTGGGTGGAAGAGATCAAATAGTGTTAGAGTTGTGACTGGTCGATTTAGTAAAACTAAATCGACCTGGATTTTTAGGTTTGGCCTTTTTATGGACAAATTATACTATACTACCTCAGTAACTTTGAGACAGTTCATTTTAGAAGGATTATGCATAGGACCTTTTTATTTCAAATTTAATGTAGAACATTTTTGTATAGAAGGTTGTTTATGCTAAATCGTATAGTTTTAAAAATATTTACGAAAAACATAAAAAACTACGAATTTACCGATTTTTCCCCCCTCTCCCCCCAAACCCGACGCTCAAAATGGTGTGACTTTTTCTGGACATTATTTGGACCATATAGAATAATTTGGTGTTGGAGGATAACTTTCACTTTGGATGTCTGGGTTTGGGTCTAGTTATACCATACTAATAATTCTATACAAAATTCCTATAGGAAATCCGTATCTAGAATTGTAAATTACTTACGCTCTTATAGAAAGTGTAAATCAATTAGGATCAGGCCCGACCAGAGGGGGGGGCAGAGGGGGCAAAATCCCCGGGGCCCGGGGCCCAAGGGGGCCCGGGCCCGGCCGTTAGCAAATTTAAAAAAATTCCTTTTATTAAAATATTTTACAACAAATTGAATTTGCTTGCGGTTTTAATTATGAAATTATGAAATTTTCACGATGAAACAGCTACAGAAGATGTAATGTTAAATTTATCCCCGGAAGAACGCTTCAAAACAGAAGTTTTTTACACAATAATTGATGTTTTGTTGGCCAACCTGAAAACGAGGTTCACAGCACTGAGAGAAATCGAAATGAAATTTTCATTTTTATGGAAGTATAACGAAATGGACGAGAATACGATCTCAGAAAGTTGTGTAAGATTCGCCGAAGAGTACAATTCAGATGTAAGCAGGGATCTAGTTGATGAAATGATTTAAGTACTTGAAAACTGTTAGTAAATCAAACATCTCAGATACGTCGCTGAAACCAGCAAAACTTTTGAACAAGCTCGTGTCCCTTAATGTGACAAATCTTTTCCCCAATGTGTGCATTGCTCTTCGCATATTCTGTTGCCTACCAGTATCCGTTGCTCAGGCCGAGAGATCAACGATTATCCGAAGAGAGGTCAACAACGATTATCTGATTTGAAACTGTTAAGCATAGAGTCGGAACTTGCAAAAACTCTTGATTTCGACCACGTGATCCAAAACTTTGCGGATATGAAAGCAAGAAAAGTTATGTTGTAACTAACAGTTCTATTGCAAATAATTAAAAACAAAATTTAATTGTTAAAACTGTTTTAATTTTCTTCCTTCCTGTGTCAATAGCATGAGTGTTCACTATTACATATCCCAGTTTATGAGTTATCAGATTTTTGGGAATTTTCGTTCAACTGGGTTTGGGGGGGGGGGGTGGGGGCCCGGCCGGGTCTCATCCCCGGGGCCCGGCCTGGCTCTGGGCGGCCCTGATTAGGATACCATTGCACAAGAAGAACTTACCTACAAATTTTAGCAACTACAGAATATTAGCTCTTATTTCGTATGCAAGTAAGATTTAACTCCCGCAGATACCTGTTAAACAAACGGGGTAAATGCCTGGAAAAGGAACGAAAATGCAATTTTTAAATGTAGGACAAATAATAGAAAAGCCATAGAATTTTCTGTTAAAACGTTTAATGTTACACTTGTATATTTGTAAAATCTAATTCAATAGACTTCTGTATATTGAACTTTATTAATATTAAAATTTACAATTTAGCATGTTCTGTAATCGTTTCTACGCATGTAATAATTTTTTTGGTTTTTAGGTCTATAATCGTAGTCCTATAGAGGAATCGTCCGACAATAGGAAACGAATTTTGCTGCGAGTACTCCGTATTAAACACCAAATTCTTTAAACTGTAGTTACCCTGAAAAAAAAAAACGAAATAAATCAAAATTTCTGGATATTAGCAGAACGCTAAGGAGGAAGAATACAAAAGCTGTGTAAAACGTACAGATTTTTGTTAAGTTTGCATTCTAGTTTGTAATCTAGAACCGTCCACAATAGCTGGTAAAATATCGCGAATTGCTTTTAGTTGCTAAATGTTGTAACTTCGTTTTTAGCCTAATAAAATAAAAAAAAGTCAAAATGTAAATTCGTACAGTTTAAAACAAATTTTATATCAAAGTTTAGGTGGGTACAAAAGATATTTTCAAGAAAGTATCCAAATCATACAAGGGGATCATTGTTTAAATAATTAAAAAGGGGTCATTTTTGCAAAAAAAATACTTTTTTAACTGCTGAGGTAACTAACTTATTAATGAAGGTCTGCGGGATTTTTTTCTGCAAAGTTGAAGAGTAAGTCTTTTACATAAGACTTACTAAATTAAATTTGACCCCCTATTTATTTAAATAATTGTATATAAAACTTTAAAAACAAATTTTGCAAAAATTATTTTTAGCGTTTTAAATAAACGCTACAAAATATCTTATTTTACAGACTAAGTTGCGCTATGTTACCAGTATTAAGTAAAAAAAAATTGGTCGAAAAATATTTAATATTTTTTGAAATATTGAATTTAATTATTAAATGTTACTATATTTTTAATTGCCAAAACGCGGTTGTCTCCAAAGAAATATTCACCTGCTTAAGATCTCATTATTTTTATTTTTATATATATTTTCGATAAATGTATTGATAAATTAAAATTTCAATTAAACTCCCCCCTAAAATGGCATTTGAAAATTATTCAAATTTGTTTATAATTTGTTTTTTTAATAACGTCGCGGGGATTAAGTATTTTGAAATACCGTTTCTATAATTGGGCTCCTGGGAATTTTTTACTAATTAACAAAATTTTTTTTGTCGTTTTTTCTTCTTTTTTTTTTCTTGGAGTTATATTACTACGGGCCCTTTTAGGGTTAAATTTTATTAAGAATGTCGAATCTCTGAGTTGTAGATTCTAGACCTAAAAATATTAAGATTGAACTAAAATCTCTTAAATAAAATGTGGCTACTTACTGAGTTACAGGGTGTTTTATTTAAAAATTTAAAAATTATTGTTACCAACTACGTTAAAACTATTTGACGTGTCCTTATTATACTTGGCAGAAAATGTGGCTATTATACACCCCACTAAATTGTGAGTAAAAAAAGTTTCTAGCTAGTGCCAGAGGCGTACGACAGGGGTAGTGAATGATTGACCCTTCCCAAATTCTACGCCACTGAGTGAATTACTATTTTAGCGAAATTTTTCGATTCTGTAATACCTTGTGTGTAAATAACTTTATTGGTATCGATAAAGTCATCAGTTTGAGAGATATTGGAAGTTTAAAATGAATGAATGGATGAATCAAAATAACTATGCCGTTTCATTTTTAACGTCCAATATCTCGAAAACTAATGACTTAATCGTTACCACTAAAGAGTATATTATTTACATAGAAAGTATTGGAGAATCGAAAAATTTCGCTAAAATAGTAATTCCCTCAGTGGCGTAGAATTTGGGAAGGATCAACCATTAACTATCCCCTGTCGTAAGCCTCTGGTAGTAACTAGAAACTTTTATTAATCATAATTTAGTAGACTGTATAGTACCCACACTTTCTGTCAAGTATGATAAGGCTACGTCAAATAGTTTGAAAGTACTTGGTAAAAATAATTTTTAAATTTTTAAATAAAACACCCTGTAACTCAGTAAGTAGCCACATTTTATTTAAGTAATTTCAGACCAATCTTAATATTTTTAGGTCTAGAATCTGCAACTTAGAGATTCAACATTCTTAATGAAACTTAACCCTAAAAGGGTCCGTAGTAATGTAACTCCAAGAAAAAAAAAGAAGAGGAAAAAAGGACAAAAAATTTGTTAATTAGTGAAAAATTCCCAGAAATCCAATTATCGAAACGGCATTTCAAAATATTTAATCCCCGCGACGTTATTAAAAAAACAAATTATTAACAAATTTGAATAATTTTCAAATGCCATTTTAGGGGGAAGTTTAATGGTTTTTTGAATTTATCAATAAATTTATCGAAAATATACATAAAAATAAAAATAATAAGATTTAATACAGGTGAATATTTCTTTGGCAACAACCGCGTTTTTGCAATTGAAAATAGAGTAACATTTAGTAAACAAATTCAATATCTTAAAAAATATTAAATATTTTTGGACCAATTTTTTTTTGTTTAATACTAATAACATACTACAACTTCTGCTGTAAAATAAGTTATTTTATAGTGCTTATTTAAAACGCTAAAAATAATTTTTTGCAAATTTGTTTTTAAAGATTTACGTATGATTATTTAAATAAATAGGGAGTCAAATTTAATTTAGTAAGTTTTATGTGAAAGATTTACCCTTCAGCTTTGCAGAAAACAATCCTATAGACCTTAATTAGTAATTGAATGACCTCAGCATTTGACATAATGACATAAACTTTGATATAAAATTTGTTTCAACCTGTACGAATTTACATTTTGATTTACATGTAGTGTAATTTTATTTTACTAGACTATTTAACAAGGTAACTAATTCTTTATATATTTGAATGATCTGATTTTCTATAGTCCTGCAGTAACAACCTTTAAAAAATTGAAATCCCAGTGAAAGAAGATGATTTTGTCTTTAAGTTAATCCCTTCAAAATTATTTATCAATTCTCAAAGAAATGATATTATTCCTTCTTTTCAGAATCCCACTACTTGTGCCCATTTTGGCTATTTCAAAGCTAAGCATGATTTAAAAAAGCAAACTACGAAAAGATGTATGTATATACAGTGGAACCTCGATAACTCGGATTAATCGGCACCGCGACCGATCCGGGTTATCGAAAATCCGAGATAGCCGGAGAATATGGTAAAAATTAATAAAATACGGTATACTTACAGATAAACTCCGTTAGAATTGAAATAACATGAAATATATTTATAAATATGCACAGTACCTACTCATTAAAATTACCAAAAAAAAAACACCGAACACAAACTTAAGCAAATGGAAGCGAACAATACAAGACACACAATACAGTCACAATGATGTAATGTTATTATTTAAGAACAGTGAAACGTAAAGACCATTGTTTATAAAAGAATATTTTAAATAGTCTTTCCTAAACAATGCTGACAGTTTGAAATAAAAAGGCATAGATACTACAGACAGGTGGCTGTTGTTTCTGCGGCGTGTGCTATGAGTCATTTTTAATATCGTATAGTTCAAATTACACACATACACATTATCTCTCAAATATTATATTACATACATTTTTATTGTTGAAAGGTTTGTCTGATAATTAATTATTTTGATGGGAAATAAGCCACAAATAAATTGAAAAATACAAAATATTGAAAATCAAAATGTTTATCTGATGAAAATCGGTCCGGGTTAGCCGGACTTCCGGGTTATCGGGGGCCGACTTATCGGGGTTCCACTGTACTTCATTTTGTCAAGTCTTGTAAAACTTGTGGAGCACAAAAGATGCAGCCTTTAGTTCTCATGGGTTTGACGGGACGACAAAAATCTGCTAGGTTTTCTTGACAAATAATTGCCTTAGATACATTACCATTGAACAGTATAGAGATGTGGATAAATAATATTTCCTAGTACACTTTTTAAGCGAGAAAGGAGCATACCTAGAATAAAATATTAAAAGCTTTATCAAACATCCCAATAATATTGTTATTACTTTCGGTTTTACTCTGTCTCCAAATGTATTACATTTTAAAGAAATCTCAGTTTTTCACATGTGCCATTCTCCTAAACAAAAACACAAAAGAGAGAAAGTATGACACAATATACTTACAGGTGGTATTGGACATTTTTCAGGCTCAGGCACTCCCATATTTGTAGTGAAGTCTACCCAGTGGTTTCTGAAATTCTTTAATAATATATTACATGGATCTACCATCAAGGGAATAAATGGAACAGCCATATGTCCTCCTCCACCATTACTAAGTTTTTCTGCCTTTAGTGTAGCCTAAAATCAATTGTGAAAACAACAAACCCAGACATTCGCAAAATAAAAAGTGTTAAGAAATATTTGATGATATATGTATTATTAATTTTAACGATCATCATCATTACTGGTGCTACAGTTCTAAAGTAGAGCTTCAACCTTCTCAAATTATATTCTACATTCAGTCCCATTCTTTAACATCCGATGCCAGCTTGTCATGTTGTCATATCAATTTTTCTTGCAATATACCTATATATTGGACTATACATCTAGTATTTCGTTCAGATTTATAGCGTTCCTGAACATTTCGTGTACGATTTTGTGCAGTATCTCTGTTGCCCACTTTAATTAGTTCCGGTTCCACCTGGTCCCCCTGTTTTTTTTCTTCAGATTTCTTATGGTATTATTTCCTTCGCATAATATTAGTTCAATCCATTCTTCGTTTTTGAGTCCGATGTTACTCATACTGTACGTCTGTCTCTATGAAATCTAGGCGGTTGAGTGGTAATAGTTGTAGTATTTTATAGTATTCTTCTCACTCTTCTTTTGAGCCGTAATTTATTTGGAATTTTCGTTGGTATTTTTCCTTAAAGATTTAAATATTTTCCAGTATTCAGACTTTCTTATACCTCCTTAGTATTGGTTAATTTGGAAGAAAGTTCCTTCCCATTCTTCATTCTTTACTGTTTGCCCTTCTTCGTTTTGCTTGTCCTTTTTTCTATTTGTACTTCTGTATGTCTTCTGGGGATTAGGTTTTATACTTTTTATATGTAGAATGTTCGTTTCTCATTAACGAAGAAGAAAAACGAATTATGTAAATTAAAAAATAGATAAAATAACACTAAATTAAGCTAGACAAAATACTGGAAAGAACTGAGTTAAATTAGAGCCTAAAGAAAAATTAACGTTAAAGGTAATCTTACCCCCAAAGTATTGTCTATGGGCCTTTTCCATTCTAAGTCAAAGCTTATAGTCTGTGTTGTCCGGTTGATTTTCTTAAACACCACATTTTTTAATGGCGATTCAGAGTCAGCGTATTCTGGACCGGAACAACCTGCCATGCTCTGCATGATATATTTGTATGTTCCCATGCCCTACAACAAACATTTTTTCTGGTATTTCTGTTCGTATTATACAGGGTGTAACAAAAATACAGGTCATAAATTAAATCACATATTCTGGGACCAAAAATAGTTCGATTGAACCTAACTTACCTTAGTCCAAATGAGCATACAAATAAAGTTATAGCCCTTTGAAGTTACAAGATAAAAATCGATTTTTTCCGATATATCGAAAACTATTAGAGATTTTTTAATGAAAATGGACATGTGGCATTCTTATAGCAGGAACATTTGAAAAATAAATTATAGTTAAATTTCTGCACCCCATAAAAATTTTATGGGGTTTTGTTCCCTTAAATCCCCCCAAACTGTTTTGTACGTTCCAATTAAATTATTGTTGTGGTACCATTAATTAAACACAATGTTTTTTAAACTTTTTTGCCTCTTAATACTTTTTGGAAAAGCTAGTTTTTATCGAGATATTTTGAATATTTGTCAAATCCACCACATATTTGTATACTGTTACGTACGATTGTAGAGACCTGGTAATAATATAATTTTTTTTTATAAATTATAGCTTGAGGTATATTTTAAACCATATTAGAAAAGAAGCCACAACTCGATAAAAGGTGCCTCATCGGAAAAATACTAAGAGGCAAAAAAGTTTTAAAAACATCCTGTTTAACTAATGGTATTGCAATAATAGTTTAATTGGAACTTACACAAACATTTGGGGGGGTTTAAAGGCACAGAACCCCCATAAAATTTTTATGTAAATATATTAAAAAAGAAGCCGCATCTCGATTAAAACTGGTTTATCGAAAAAATATTAAGAGGCAAAAAAGTTTTAAAAACATTGTGTTTAACTAAGGATACCACAATAATAATTTAATTGGAACGAACAAAAAAGTTTGGGGGGTTTAAGGGAACAAAACCTCCATAAAATTTTTATGGGGTGCACAAATTTAACTATAATTTATTTTTAAAATGTTCCTGCCATAAGATGGCAAAAGAGTGTACATTTTCATTAAAAAATCTCTAATAGTTCTCGATATATCGGAAAAAATCGATTTTTATCGTGTAACTTCAAAGGGCTGTAACTTTTTTTGCGTGCATATTTGTACTAAGGTAAGTTAGGTTCAATCGAACTATTTTTCGTCCCAGAATATGTGATTTAATTGATGACCTGTATTTTTGTTACACCTTGTATATTCTGTTCGTAATTGCTGCTTGTGTTACATTAATTACATTTTCTTTTGATAGTAATAAATACAACTTTTTTTGCAGACGTCCGCTAAGGAAGCTTTCTCCGGAACGAGACGAAGATAGAATACTATTTTATTGTATTATTTTAATTTTAAACTGTACATACATATACTCAACATTTTTTTTTTTATTTAAACCTGTGTTCTAATGAGTCTTTTAGGGTCGGATTTAAGGGGGGGCAGGCTGGGCAGCTGCCCGTGGCCCCCACTACAGGGGCCCCCACAAAATCCCAAACTTAAAATCAGCACATTATTCACATATAATAATTTTTGTCAATCAATTAACTGTGATATTTCGTTACATGGAAGGTTTCTCTCATGTTGAAAATGTATCTTTGCCAAATCACGGTCATCATAAAGCAGAAGATATATTTAATTCTCTACTGACATTCTTGCAAGAAGATGATATCGATTTGAAAAACTACAGGGGACAGTCTTACCATAACGCATCATTTATGAGTGGAAAATACAATGGTGTTCAGGCTGGAATCAGATAACATAATATCTTGGCGTTGTGGATTTCGTGTGCCGCCCACTCTCTAAATTTAGTTGCAAAAGCTGCAGCTGAGTGTCCTGCTGCCATAGCATTCTTTGATTTCTTGGAGGGACTATATGAACTATATGTATTTTTCCTCTATATATAGATACAACTTGCTAATCGAATGTTTAAAAGCGTCTTTAAGCGAGAGCAACGCCGATCGTGGCAGAAATATTGTTGTTCCTAAAAGAGTAAATACTACTAGATGGTCATCTAGAAGTGACTCCAAAAAAGAACTAGTTAAAGGTTATAATCAGATTAAAGGAGCATTATCCAAAATTTCATAAGACGATGAGCAACAATTTCAAACTCGTAGGTATGCAAATGGTTTGTGTAATCGAATGTGTTTACTGGAAATAGGAATATTTGCAATATTTCGGAATGAAATCTTAGAGAGGACAAACAGCACAAGTCGTATTCTCCAAGATCCAAATATTGACCTTAATTCAGGAGTGGCGGCACTTAGATCACTTAGAGAATTTATATTCTTTCAAGGAATATTTCAGATACTGAAATGGCAACATCAGAGAAATTTAGGACTCAAAATTATATCGCTGTTATAGTTCACTTCATTCCCTCTTTAAGTCAGAGACTTTCTGCATGTGTATCCATTCATTCCAATTATGGATTTTTACATTATTTGGAAAATTTAACTTCCACTGAAATTGAAGCTCACTCACTGAAGCTTACCGACATTGATAGCAATGATTTAGATGAAAATCTATTTGTCAAACTAGTACAATTTGTAGAATTTTTCAATTCATTTAAAGAGGAAAAGAACTTCAAATGTAAAGGACCGGCGTAGCCGAGTGGTAGTGTGCTAGACTAGCGTGCCGGTGGTCCGGAGTTCAAATCCTACCGCCGGCAAGAACAACTAGACATTTTTAAAATGTTTATAGGCCCCAGGTCGACTCAGCCTGAATAAAATGAGTACCTTGGGTAAAACCAGGGGTAATAATAGGCGGTTGAAGCGTAGCACTGGCCCTGTTACCTTCCTTGTATACCGTAGGCCCTAGATATAGCAGACTACCCTGCTATAATACTCCCAAAGCCACGTGAGCGGTATAAAACCGGAGACTATTATTATTAAGAACTTCAAATGTGTTAAAAGAAAAGAATGTGAATGACGCGTTTCCAAACGTTTTGGTGACACTTGGTTTGTTTAGTTCTGATGCTAACTAAATGCAGTGCAGAGAGATCATTCTTAAAATTTAAGTTAATTTAAATCGACTTTGGTTTATGGTGATTGATGGGCCAAGTGCGTTTGAATCATCTCTCTATAATGAGCACTGAACACGATGTCTTAAAGCAACCAGACATGTCCGACATAATCAAGGAATTTTCAATTAAAAAATATCGAAAAGTATCTGAACTTAAATATATTTATAAAAGTAGATCAACATTTTTTTTTAAATTTCTAAACGGGAAAACCCTGTAGCTGGCTGTATACCATAGTTACAACAACAATTTTTTAATGGTAGGAGGTAGGGTCCCACATCAATTCTGCCTAGGGGCCCCCACTGCCTTAAATCCGGCTCTGTCTATTGTCCTGAAAGAACTACCCATCACAAACTGGCGCCCGAGCAGAAGTGAGGAAATACTCAAGTAAACGTCACAAATTGACGCCCGAAAATTAATAAAATGGTGACAGACAATGACTCAGTAACAGGTGCCACGATAGGTACGTCGTGGATAAATCGCCTTTCCAAAGAGGAATTACAGCACGAAGCCGACAAATTTGGCTTAGATTCCAAAGGAACCGTCTACGAGTTAAAATTAAGACTCGAACCTTTTTTATAGATCGCGGGGAAGCGACATTAACAATCCCAAAAGTCAAAACTTTCAAGGAAGCTGAATCCGACATACTGACCCAGGAAATTTCGGTCATCAGAAGACTTACCGGACTTAATAATACCGAAACAAATGGGGCAATCAGAATTGCTAAATCAAGTACGGAAGTGGAACACGCACTTCGACAAGAAACATTCGGATGCAATAGAATTCAAACATTCGTCGAAACGTTAATAAAATTATTTTTTTCATTTTAATTGTGGCTTATTTCCCATATAAATAATTAATCATAAAAATGCCACAAGGAAATAGCTTCAGAACAACAATAGAATTCATAGAGAGGATAGACGAGTTAAGCTTGGCCTACAAAATCGATAAGCAAGATCAGCAAGACCATGCATTCTTATGGTACTGAAACAATAACTAAAATTGGAAGTCGTGGACAGACTTCAGCGAAGATTTTAAAAAAGCTTTCTATCTCAGAGTGTATTTGCTACAACTAGAGGGGCAAACTAGAAACAGTGACAAAACGAACCAGTGGATAAATATATCACGGATATTCAACATTAATCAGAGGAGAAGGATCTTTTTCCAAAAACCAAGAACTCGAACCGAATTACAAGATATTTAGCCCAAGAATACGAAACATATGTGCAAGTATAAATCATTGTTGGAAAATTGTGAGTGTAATTCTTTAATCATAATCTTTCATAACTTACTTGAATCATATCTGAACACCATAAACTAATTACGATAAACGCAAATAGGAGTCTAGCAATCATGTTAACTCAAAGTCTAAACTCTTTTACACGTTTAGAAGAACTAATATGTACCCTTTTACAATAGTCGTAAAAATACCATTTAGTGAATGATAAGAATCAGCAATTTTTTATTTAGTATCATTTAGTACGTTTCTATTTGCAAAATGATTGGATTAATGAATTTTTGATGACAGTTTTCGTTTATTCGTACATTTTTGGTAATTTTATGGTAAATTACTGTTCACATATTGTTCCTTTATAATATAATAGTATGATATAATTGATCCAAACAATGGCATAACCCAGACATCCAAAGTGAAAGTTATCCTCCAACACCAAATTTTTCTATATGGTCCACATAATATTCAGAAAAAAGTCACACCATTTTGAGCGTCGGGTTTGGGGGGAGAGGGGGGCGGAGAAATCGGTAAATTCGTGGTTTTTTAGGTTTTTCGTCAATATTTCTAAAACTTTGCGGTTTAGCATGATCAACCTTTGGTCCAAAAAAGGCCTAACCCAGACATCTAAAGTAAAAGTTTTCCTTGAACATCAAATTGTTATATATGGTCCACATATTGTTTAGTAAAAAGTTACACCATTTTGAGCGTCCGGTTTGGGGGGAGATGGGGAAAAGTCGGTAAATTAGTAGATTTTTTTAAGTTTTTCGTCAATATTTCTAAAACAATGCTTTAGCAAAAACAATTTTCTATACAAAAATGTTCTACATAAAATTTAAAACAAAGAAGGTCCGTACATAATTGTTATAAAATCAACGGTTCCAGAGTTACGGAGGGTGAAAAGTGGAGATTTTCGGTACTTTTTATATTATCTGTGCAATTGATGATGATTTTGGGTGGTGAGGTTGACGTTTCTTCAAGGGCTTATCACTAACATATCATCGGCCACTGATATAGCAAATTTTATTTACAAACACAATCCTGTTAAAAAAAATTTCTATAAATTGCCCAAAGAATATACAAAGTATCGAAAACCTCCAATTTTTACCCTCCGTAACTCTGGAACCGTTGATTTTATAACAATTATGTATAGTACCTTTTTTGTTTTAAATTTCACGTAGAACATTTTTGTATAGAACATTATTTTTGCTAAAGCATAGTTTTAGAAATATTGACGAAAAACGTAAAAAAACAACTAATTTACCGACTTTTCCCCCATCTCCCCCCCAAACTGGACGCTCAAAATGGTGTAACTTTTTACTGAACAATATGTGGACCATATAGAATAATTTGGTGTTGAAGGAAAACTTTTCATTTGGATGTCTGGATTAGCCCTTTTTTGGACCAATTATACTATACTACCTCCGTAACTTTTGAACCGTTCATTTTAGAAGGATTATGCATAGGACCTTTTTTATTTCAAATTTAATGTAGAACATTTTTGTATAGAAGGTTATTCATGCTAAACCGCACAGTTTTAAAAATATTGACGAAAAACATAAAAAACTACGAATTTACCGATTTCTCCCTCCTCTCCCCCCAAACCCGACGCTCAAAATGATGTGACTTTTTTCTGAACATTATGTGGACCATAAGTATAGAACAATTTGGTGTTGGAGGATAACTTTCACTTTGGATGTCTGGGTTTGGGTCTAGTTATACCATACTATAAAAGATACTGTTTAAATTTGGGTATTGGGCAAGTTTATATGACTTGTCGTATCAATATTTAAATTGTTTAAAAATGGGATTGAGTTATTAAAACATAGATAGAAAGTAAAGAAATATTAAGTAAAAATAATAAAATGTAATGATAAACCGCGTTCTGTGTGAGAACATCGACATAACTGGAACAACTATAGAACAAACATCAGCATACAAATATCTGGGTCACGAAATTCGTTTAAAAAGAGATAACCAGATCAATGAACTAATACGTAGAATGGGGATGACTTGGGCGGCTTCTATAAAGCTAAGGGATGTTTTCAAAGACGCTATCTGCCTAAAAAGAAAAGTCTTTGATCAATGTGTGCTACTGGTTCTATCCTACGGTGCAGAAATGCTAACGCTCACTATAGTCGAGGAAATAAAGCTGAAAAAATGGCAAAACCTCGCAATTGTTTCGTCCAGCATCGATTTGTAGAAAAATTTGGGATTAGGCTCATTACACCCTTTACTTCATTTTCTATATTGAGCCGTTGTACGCTTGTACAGGACTTATATTATCATTCCAAAATAAAAGCAACTCATATTCATTTAATTTTTAAATATCTTAAAACAAACATTGCCTGTTGTTGTAAATAACTAGGTGACACAAATTTCCCAATATAATGCACTTGTTTCAAGATCACCTTAGTCAGCTATTTTGATATAATTATTTCATTAGGTCGAATCGTGTCAACAATCATAATAAACAATTGGGATTGATTATAGATACGTAACAAGTAAAGAAAGAGATCATTCATTATTCAGCATTCATTATTCAACCATCAAGGTAGTTATAATATAGACTTTCGTCCACCAACTTGTTACTGATAATAAGTAGTAGTGTTCAATAAATAAGGTATGAACAAATAGTGTATTCCTAACAACCAACCCTCTTCTCAGAGTAACTACCCCATTACGAAACGTATTCTATTATATGGCGACCTGGAGAGACGAACTGGACTTCTGAGGTAGGGAACAGGAAAGATGGCGAGCTTCTATAATTGGAAGAGAAGGAAAAAAATGGTAGATGGAGTATGAGATGGATTTGGAGAGACCTAGCCGCAGGGTAGAAATGGTAGATGTCGGCAGGAATGAAGTTCGGAGACTTGGGACCACGCCCAGCTTCAAGAGGACTTGGAAACCAAATAGACAGTAGTGGACAATGACAATAGTGAATGTGAGTAACTCTTAACTATTTTTTTAAATTGCATACAGTCTCACAGACACGTACAAATTTTCTTTTAGTAAATAGAATGCATAATATATAATTATTATGGAAGTATTAGGGTAATTATTTTTTATTACAATTGGTAAATTAGGTCTAGTTTTCATAATATTCGTTTCAAGAAACATTTACTTGACAAGTTACTTGATATTTTAACTACATAAGTGATGTTACATTTTATTTTTTTTTGAAAATAGATGAACTTTGATTTAAATACCTAGATAGAACTTTTAAAAAGTGTTTACGATTTTTATTTACATAATAACTATTTGCGAGTACATATATACATAAATCTATTTTTAACTTGAACGGATCAAAATGCTATATCAGGCTTTTATTTGGCATAAAGTATATTACATTGTGGTTACCTGATCCTGAAATTACGAGTCAGAAATACATACATCAGGAATTTGCTGAATAGAGTTTTACGCATTACATAAGACATAAAAAAATGACTGAAATTACACACTAGGAAAGGTGAATTAGAATTTAATGGAATTACGATAATGAAGAATTTTGAGAATATATTGAAATAATATTATTGAAAATATATAAGAAACGGCAAAGAAATAAACGTTTTAAAGAAGAAGAAAGGAAAATACAAACATGATGGACAAGAATAAGTTTCACGGAAAATATGAGTTCCGATATTATGGGATCGATGAATCAAGATTTAGAGAATTTTTTTACAAAGGACAAGACAAAGAGAAGAATCCTAAAAAGGAAAATAAAAAAACATGAAGATGACAAAGAAAATAAAATTATTTATGTACAACGATATACAAGAATTTATATACAATTATTTTAAGAAGAAAAGAAAGTAATGATGTAAGAAGAAAATAAAGACATACAAGTTATAATGACGTAAGGAAGATATATTATATGACAAGGAAACCCCATTGGAGGAAAAAGACAAAAGAATATGGACAAATAAGCCTTAAAAATTATCATAACGAAGGACAAGTTTTAAGGATAATTTAAAGAAGATTTGACTACAAAAGATTAGGAAACCGAATAATTAAAAAGAATTTTATACAGTAAAAAGTACTATTTAAGAAGAATACGTTTTATTGCTTCAAGTACATGTAGATATTTAGTATAATATTAAGTTACTTTAATTTTTTTTTAAGGTAAACTAACTTTAAATTCTATAATATAAATATACTTATTTAAGCCAAATGAAGTCATGTAAGACTGTATCTCAATTAGAGAAATAGAGACTATTTTTTATGACGTAAAAGTGACTATTCGTGCGAAGAAACTGAACTTATATTTAATTAGTGTCAAAAAAAAAAGATAAACTATTTTTAGCTATTGTAAGTTTTTCTCGTTCGTAATTTTTATGTAAATATTTTGTGGGTACCCGGGCCCAGAAACAGATTTAGAATTAGGATTTAAATTTTTCCTTATGGTCAGGAGATTTTAATCGATTTTTTTTTAACAGTATATAGTCTATTTTTATTAACACTTTCTTTCGGATTTTTTTTTCTCATAATTGAATGCTTCAAGTTTTTTGATACCGATAAATATCGTTTGATACGATTAAGATCGTTGATTTTAACTTTTTTAATATCGGTCGAATTCTAATATAAATATGATTTTTAAATGTTTTATGATGATTAATTAATGAGATAACTGATTTTTTTAATATATTAAAAGCATAATTAATATGAGACAATCTAGACAAAATAAAAAAAAAACACACTCTTGTGAAGAAAATAGGTACAAAATGAAGATCAGAAGATTTTAGCATACCCAATTTTTGTTTTGAAGTAATCCTATTTTCAACTAAGGGTGAGCAGTAGGTTCAAATAGGAATTTAGGGATGCGAGACGTAGAAGAAGATTTTTAAGCGCACAACTATCCATTTTGTCTTTTTGGAACAAACCTTCTCACGACTAAGGACGTGCAAAAGGACCGGAAGCAAATTCAAGGGTATAAAGTTGCGAAAAACTACCCATCAAGTAGGTAGGGGTTAGAAAATGAAGAATTATGAAATAATACGAATATAGGAAGGAAGATACATGATATATAAAGTAAGTCATAAAGAAATCATGAAGAAATATGAAGAAGAAGATTTTTGTTTATTATTACACGACGAAGAAAGTACTAAGTATAAAGAAAATGAAAATATGTATTAGTAAAGTACCAGACAAGAAGAAGAGGAAGAAAACGGAGAAATTTTTTTAATTGAAGAGTATGTAAAAGGTCAGAAAATCAAATAATTATTTTAAAAGTGAAAGAAGTATAATTAAAAAGTAAGTTCAAATGTAAGAATTAAAGTTATAATTTTATTTTAAGTAGGGAAAAGGTAAAATATACATTACAATTTCTGAGTGTAGAATTTCGCGAGATATAAGGAAGCAATAAGTAAGAATAGACGATGTTTGAGGACTAATTTTTTTTATAGGGTAATAAGTTGTATATTTGTATATATTATATTTGTATTTTATATTTGTATATATTTGGATAAATCTTTAACACAGTAATGAGTTGGTGACGTTGTTTAGAAAAATTTTCTTCTTTGTCGGAAAGGCAGAGAAAATAAGGTACATCTCTCAGAAAAATTTTCTTGTAAGGGTAGGGGATGTACAGGACTTATATTATCATTCCAAAATAAAAGCAACTCATATTCATTTAATTTTTAAATATCTTAAAACAAACATTGCCTGTTGTTGTAAATAACTAGGTGACACAAATTTCCCAATATAATGCACTTGTTTCAAGATCACCTTAGTCAGCTATTTTGATATAATTATTTCATTAGGTCGAATCGTGTCAACAATCATAATAAACAATTGGGATTGATTATAGATACGTAACAAGTAAAGAAAGAGATCATTCATTATTCAGCATTCATTATTCAACCATCAAGGTAGTTATAATATAGACTTTCGTCCACCAACTTGTTACTGATAATAAGTAGTAGTGTTCAATAAATAAAGTATGAACAAATAGTGTATTCCTAACAACCAACCCTCTTCTCAGAGTAACTACCCCATTACGAAACGTATTCTTTTATACGCTTTTGGTTTTTTAAGGGTGAAAACTACCCCTAATTCTAAAAAATTATAAAATAACATTTTAAACTTTAATATTGTCAACATTTGGTTCTTATTAGTTACATAATGATTGTTTTATGGTTTAAGATATACTATCCTAATATTTCAACCCTTAAAACCACCCTTGTTGGAGCTATATATAAA
The DNA here is from genome assembly GCF_917563875.1 of Diabrotica virgifera virgifera. NCBI lineage: Eukaryota > Metazoa > Arthropoda > Insecta > Coleoptera > Chrysomelidae > Diabrotica > Diabrotica virgifera. The sequence continues at coordinate 291,399,594 of NC_065443.1, forward strand.
AAATTTACTTATCCTAAAAGAATAATTTCGGCTTGCATCGATTTACATAAAAATTTGAGATTAGGATGATCTCACCCTGTACTTTATATTCTATATCATGCTTAAGGACGTTGATTATTTTTAGGGGTGTAAACTACCCCTTATTGTCAAAAATTATATAAAAACATTGTAAATTTTAATATGGGTAAAATTTGGTTTTAATTGGTTAAATAATGATTATTTTACACTTTGGGATATATCATAATATGTTAACCCTTAAAAACCACCCTTAATAACATTACAGTTTTTATAAGTAGATATTTTAATAGATCTATACAGAAAAAAAAGTAGAATTAAAGAATTACAAAAACATTTATTTACACAAAAATACGAATTTACAAATATTATAATATGTACAAATACAAATAGTTTTTTAGTTTTTAGTTTAGTTTTTATATGTACAAGAAATGTTGAATTTATTTCCTATTGTTTTAAGTTTCTCGGATAGTCCTTTTATATATGGCATTGTTATTTTCCTCGTATTATTTCTTGTGAATGTTGCATTTGGTTGTCTTTTTAAAGACAGATCACATGCTATGATTTTTTTGCGACGGATATTCTTGAGTTGGGATTGATTTCATGTAATCGAATGAACTATCTTTTAGTAAAGTCGTCCCAGGAACGCAACTCATAAATATTGGCGATATCATTTTAAAGTCTTCTACTTTAAAATGTATAATATACGTCTGAATTGCCAATATAAATGAGTCAGATTAAATAAATTATTAGAAGAATTTTTTTACTTAGCAACAACATTTTTTTTTATTTTAATAGTATTTTGTATTTTGACAACGAAACCCGATTTGGGCTTCGAAACGTAATAAATTCATTTTTTAGTAAAATTGTGGCTTATTTCCCATAGAAAATACTTAATTATAAAAATGCCACAAGGAAATAGCTTCAGAACAACATTAAATATTAGTTTTACGAAGAAAAGGTAAAAAACATTTTTTTCTTAGAATTACATTTTACATTGATTTGCATGGTTAAAATGTTATAAAAAATTCCCGCCCCCGAGATGGGGTGGCAACCACCCCCAAGGTTTTAGCGCACAGCGGCATGATATAGAAAATGATCCTTGGACTATTCCCTACCTTCTGTGAAAATTTCAAGTAAATCCATGCTAGACGAAAAAATTGCGAGCCAAAATGTTTCATTTCCTCGACTACTAAGACGTCCGCAAACAAAATTCGAACAAAACAGAGGGCAATAGAACAGTCCATGTTGGATTAACCCTGAGAGACCAAATAGCTAGCACATAATTGAAGAGCTTATTTCCAAAGTGTCTTAAATCCATGTAATAGTAAAACTCAGAAATTACAGATTTTCAGTAGTAATTGCACAAGAGCTCTAAAATTCTATATTAATTTTAGAGATCGAGTGCAATTTGTTGCGATTAATTCATGAATAAAGCTGTTCAAAACCAAAATTTTATTGTAATTTATTTATGTAAGTGCAAATTAGTACAATTAAACACAAAGTTGTTATAAATATTTGACGATTGAAAGTCAGCACTTTTATAATTTTTAAAACATTAATTGTCATTAATGTCACTGAATGTATTTTTTCATAGCAACGAAGGGCATCTGACGTAATATACTTAACGACGGGAAATTATCAGTAGTAATTGCACATGAGCTCTAAAATTATTGAATATTTCCCGAGTGACATTTTTACAGTTTTAATTTAATTTATTTATGTCAAAGTGTAACGAGGGCAAAAATTCTATATTAATTTTAGAGATCGAGTGCAATTTGTTGCGATTATTTCATGAATAAAACTGTTCAAAACTAAAATTTTATTGTAATTTATTTATGTAAGTACAAATTACTACAATTAAACACACAGTTGTTAAAAATATATTTGACGGTTGAAAGTCATGACTTTTATAATTTTTAAAACATTTGTCATTAATGTTACTGAATGTATTTTTTCGTAGCAACGAAGGGCATCTGACGTAATATGCTTGACGACGGGCAATTATTAAAAAAGTTATCAGTTTAATTTAGATTTCTGTAGCTTTCTATTGGTCAGAATCTATAATGAATGAAATAATCAGTAGTAATTGCACAAGAGCTCTAAAAGTATTGAATTTTTCCCGAGTGACACTTTGACAGTTTTAATTTCACGAGCCGAAGGCGAGTGAAATTATGTCAAAAGTGTCACGAGGGCAAAAATTCTATATTAATTTTAGAGATCGAGTGTAATTTGTTGCGATTATTTCATGAATAAAACTATTCAAAAGGAAAATTTTATTGTTATTTATTTATGTAAGTACAAATTAGTACAATTAAACACACAGTTGTTATAAATATTTGACGATTGAAAGTCAGCACTTATATAATTTTTAAAACATTAATTGTCATTAATGCCACTGAATGTATATTTTCGTAGCAACGAAGGGCATCTGACGTAATACACTTGACGACGGGAAATTATCAAAAATCGATTTAATTTAGATTTATATAGCTTTCTACTGGTCAGAATCTCCTATGAATGAAATAATCAGTAGTAATTGCACAAGAGCTCTAAAATTATTGAATTTTTCCCGAGTGACACTTTGACAGTTTTAATTTCACGGGCCGAAGGCGAGTGAAATTACGTCAAAGTGTCACGAGGGTAAAAATTCTATATTAATTTCAGAGATCGAGTGCAATTTGTTGCGATTATTTCATGAATAAAACTGTTCAAAACCAAAATTTTATTGTAATTTATTTATGTAAGTACAAATTACTACAATTAAACACACAGTTGTTATAAATATGTATTTGACGGTTGAAAGTCATGACTTTTATAATTTTTAAAACATTTGTCATTAATGTTACTGAATGTATTTTTTCGTAGCAACGAAGGGCATCTGACGTAATATGCTTGACGAGGGGCAATTATCACTAGTAATACCACTAGAGGTCAAATTATTTCCGGAAATTTTTTTGAGATCATGAATATTTTGAAAATTTCCCGAGTCGCAGACGAGGGAAATTTTCTAAAAATATTCATGATCAAAAAAAAATTTCCGGATATTAATTTGACTTCGCGTGGTATTCGGTAAGAAAATTCCACACCAAATTTGCATTTGAAAATCCAAAGCTGCATGAACAGATTAATAGCGCGCCATAGCTTTGTCAGCAATTATTTAGGCTTTCAAATTCGTAATTTCTACTCATTGTAGTTGCATGGGAATACCATTTCAAGATAGAAAATAGTATATTCTTCAATTTTACATAAGTTTTGAGTAACTACAAGTGATAGAAAATTATTTTTTGGCGTTTTTAAAACTAAACTACGCAAAATTGAAAGTACTGAATGGGAAAAAGGTAAATAAATTAGTGTCTAAATATTATATATATTTTATTAGACATAGAAACTTAATTGAAAACATTCAAAGTCCTGCATTTTCGCCATTAAGAAGAGAGGAGGTGTCCGAAGAATATAGAAAACATCTTAGCTTTGTAACTAAAATGAATCAAAACTAAATTATGTAAACAAATAAAAACCAGTCTGTCAAAAATGTTCTGTTATTGTAAACGTCAAAAAATTTCCACTATAATTCGCTGTTGGGTACCCCACGAGCAAAAAATTTCCGATAAAATACCTCCGTTGCCATGGTGATCTGTCAAAATAACGTATTTTGATTGGTTCAAAATTACAGGTGTGGAATTTTCAAAAAAATTATCAGTCTAATTTAGATTTCTGTAGCTTTCTGTTAGTCAGAATCTCCTATAAATGAAATAATCAAAAATTATCAGTGAGTAGACCGGCCCTGGCAAGGTATGGTGAAGTTGTACTGATATTGTACTCCTAGTTTTTACTAAAAACAAGTGGTATTATTAAATAGTTTTTTAAAATTAAAGTGTTTATCTACTAGATACTACTACGTAAGTTATCTATACGTAATTATTACTTTATTATTGTGAAAAGAAATCGTCAAATAATAAATATACACCAACGTTCAATCATTTTGTGAGGTTAGCTAGCATGCGGTTGGTTTGTCACTTACCAGAGCCGGACTGAAGCTTTCGCCACCGCAGCTAAAATGACTTCACACAATGTAAACACACCTTCCGATCTAACCAGTCCAGTAAATCAACGTTCGAATATCACAAACAGTTATGCATCAGCCGCTTCAAACTCTTTTCCGAGTAAGACCCAAGCAATTGTATTTAGTTGTATCGATAATGCTAAACTGCAGGATTATTTAATTCCGTTGGGCACAATAATCAACCCAAAAAATATTATTTTTTCATCTAGATTATCTCATAATAGAATCTGCATGTATTTGGCAAACAAAACCGTAGTAGATAATTTCATGCAACAACATGGCTCTATAGAAGTACTCGGCGAAATTGTAACAGCACGGAGACTTGTCTCTCCAGCAGAAAGACTAGTCTTGTCTGGTGTCTGCCCGTCAATTCCTCATCAAGTATTAGTTGAAGAATTACAGAATATTGGTTTAAAGCTTATTTCCCCAATAACATTTCTGAAAATCAGCACAACTCTTCCCGAATATAGTCACATATTGAGCTTTCGGAGGCAAGTTTATGTAAGCCCTATAACATCACCAATTCCAGATTCTATTCTAATAAATTTCGACCAAACACCTTACCGCATATTTTTGTCACAAGGTACACTCACCTGCTTTATTTGCAAAAATACAGGACACATATCATCCCAATGCAATAACAGTTCAGTAACGGAATCAACTCATATTGATTCAAACAATGAAGTACCAAATCAAACAGACCCAACAAGTATATTACACAAGTTACCAAACACTCAGCAGTCATCAAGTTATGCATTATCAAATCCGAGCATATCACCTACACCTACAAATCTCCATGACCAAGAAATTACTAACACTCCTACTCATAGCAACACTTTCAGTCATCCACATTCAGCGGCAATACCGTTTTCACAAACTCCTAAAGCAATATCCTCCAATCTATCAGCACCTCTTCCATTAGATACAACTGCAGAAAACTCCAATAAAACTGATACATCACCACAATTTTCCGAAACAACCATTTCAAACAATCTTACAATCAAAACTTCAAGCTCGACTTCTGTCATTACCAATGAGTCTGCTCCAGTACTTCCAAAGGTAATAAAGCCACAACATCCAAGTGAAAACTCTAATAGCACTTGCGAAAATGCAAGTTCTTCCATAAAACGCAGTATTGGTGAGATCGATACTCCTCCTTCAGACTCAGCAATTTCATCACAAAATCTGTTTGCAAAACCCAAATCTTCTAAACCAAAAAAACCGCGCTCATCTAAAGTCCCATCTACACGGGAAACTCTTGAACATTTTATTGATAATCGTACCCCACCATTCGTTTTAAATTACCACCAATTGTCCTTACTGATTGATAATGTCCAAGGCTCCCCCGACACTATTAGCGTCGTTAAAGAATTTACAACTGATATGCCTGGTTTACTCTATCTTTTACAAAGCAGCTATCAATATGCAAATGATAGATCTACAAAAACTAAGTTTACAAAACTTCAAAAGAAACTTAATAAACATTTAGGGAAAGAGATTTCTGACTTAGACAGTGACTCTTCTGTAGATAATTGCTCAGTATCATCTAACTCCGAATCTGTTAACAACATTCAACTCGATACTTCAATGGAACATTGATGGATTTTTCCATCGTCTCCCTATGCTACAGCTTCTTTTATCTGAATATTCTCCAGATATTATTTGTCTACAGGAGACAAACTTAAAGGCCAATCAGTTGTACAATTCAAAACATTTCACTTGTTTCCGCAAAGACCGTACAGATGCAAGTCGTGCAAGCGGTGGTGTAGCGATACTAGTAAACAAATCCATCGAGGCGGTACAAATTCCAATAGTCAGTGATTTGGAGGCCGTTGCTATCAGAATCACATCTACCAGTTTAGTATCTATTTGCAATGTTTACCTTTCTTGCGACATACAAGTAAGTTCTGATAGCCTTTGCAGGTTATTAGAGCAACTGCCACGTCCTCGTATAATTCTAGGCGACTTTAATGCTCACAACATAATTTGGGGTTCAGATCACACATCTGCCAGAGGTTCAAGTATTGCCGATATCTTAGATCAACTTAATATAAATTTTCTTAATGATGGTAGCCCTACAAGGTTCAATATTTCAACAGGGTATTCCTCATGCATCGATTTAACTCTTTGCGACCCAAATTTAGCTCATTGTTTCAGTTGGGATGCTCAAACCTATACATATGGTAGTGACCACTTTCCAATCCTAATTAGAAACCATAATTATCCCTCATCAGGTCCCATATTCATATCTAAGTGGAGAATAAAAAATGCAAATTGGCAAAAATTCTCCGAATATATCGATAATAATATTTCCAGTTTGGATATAACAGACGATGTGAACTCGAATGTAGAGCAGTTTAATCAACTTATCTTAAGCGCCGCCCACAAATTTATTGGTAAATCTAAATCTGTTAAAGGCCGATGTCCTGTACCATGGTGGAATGACAGTTGTGCTACAGCAATCCGTGAAAGTAAATCAGCCCTAAACCGATACAAAAAACATAAAACACCCGAAAATAAATTAAAATTCAAAATGCTAAAAGTAAGGGCACAGCTAACTGTCAAAACTGCTAAACGATCTTCATGGAACAAATACACATCGGAAATTAATAGCAATACCCCCCTCTCTGATGTCTGGAACAAAGTTAGGAAAATATCTGGTTTACACACTTCATATAACTTCACGGGGCTAAAAGAAAATAATAATTTCATAACATCGAGCAGCGATATTGCAAACATTTTTGGAAGAATCTATCAAGGCCACTCATCGAATCAACAGTATACCGCCAATTTTCTCAAAGCCAAAGAATTCGCCGAACAAAATCCCATTTATCCGTTTGAAGCACAAAATAATTCATTAAACCATCCCATCTCTCTTCAAGAGATAAACTCATCTATTCTTAACTTGAAGGACTCTAGTCCTGGGCCTGATGATATTTCTTCAGCATTTCTGAAACATCTCCCTGCTTCAGCCATAACGTATCTCTTAAACATATTCAACAGAATTTGGCTTCACCACCAATGGCCAGCTATTTGGTCAAATGCAATAGTCATTCCTCTCCTAAAAACTAATAAACCTAAATATGACCCAGAATCATATCGACCCATATCTCTGACATCAACAATCTGCAAATTACTAGAAAATATTGTTAACTCCAGGCTCTCATGGGTTTTAGAAAATTCTAATTTCTTAATCTCCGAACAAAATGGCTTTAGAAAAGATCGGTCAACCACAGACAACATTTTAGACTTGGAAAGTGAAATACATGAAGCTCTTGCTACAAACCAAAAATGTGTTGCTATATTTTTTGATTTAGAACGTGCATTTAATAAAGCTTGGAAGTACAACATTTTGAGACAACTTCATAAATGGAATATTCAAGGTCACTGCCTTGCTTTCATCCAAAACTTTTTAAATAACAGATCTTTTCAAGTAAAAATAAATAATATCTTTTCAAATATTTATAGTTTGGAAAATGGTACACCCCAAGGATCCATACTCAGTCCAACACTATTTCTGGTAGCAATAAATGACATCATCAAAAACATTCAAGCACCCTTACAGGCTCGTTTATACGCTGATGACCTAGTGGTATCTATTAAAGGTAAAAATATTTCCTCAATGTCGTCAATTCTTCAAAACTTTTTAGATACTCTCGAAAATTGGTCCAACTTTACAGGTTTTCAATTTTCAATAGAAAAATCAATAGGAGTTGTATTCTCTTCAAGCCCCTTGCCACAACCTCCTAACCTAAGAATGTATGAGAAACAGCTGGAGTTTAGAGATCACCACAAATTCTTGGGTTTAATCTTCGATTCAAAGTTAACATGGAAAAATCACATCTCACAACTCATCCTTTCCTGTAATAAAAGATTAAATGTATTAAGATCTCTCTGTAATAAAAACTGGGGCTCAGACCAATCCACTCTACTCCTCCTGTATAAATCTTTAATACGTTCTAAGCTAGATTATGGAGCAATTGCCTATTCCACTGCTAATCAATCTCTACTGAAATCATTAGATATTATTCATAATAAAAGTCTTAGATTAATCCTAGGGGCTTTCCCAACTACGCCTGTATCCAGCATTTATGCTCTTTTAGGAGAACCATCGCTACATCACCGCCGCATGTACCTCGCTCTATCACATGCAGCCTCAGTTGCTTGCAATATTTCAAAGCCAATATATCAAAACACTTTTACAAACAAATATGTAAACATATTCCAAGATATTCGCTATACTAAAAAACCATATTACGAAAGAATTAAATCCATACTTCAAAACCTAAACATTAATTTTCCGGAGGTTTTCTCCTCGGATATTAAATACCCCGAGCCTTGGCTGATCGATTTACCAACCTGTGATGCATCTCTGGAGTATTTCGATAAATCTAATACACACCATTCTCTGATTCGTTCCAAGTTCGAGGACCTCATAAATAAGTACCCCGACTACCATAAAATCTACACAGATGCGTCTAAGTTCGAAGACGGTGTGGGGGCATCAATCGTTTCTTCAGAAAACAATCTTCTTTTTCGTTTACCCCCAGCATGTAGCACATTTTCAGCTGAACTCTACGCCATATACCGTGCTGTGAAACTTCTTAACGAGCTTACACTCACCAAAGCCCTGATCATAACAGATTCCCTTAGCTCTCTAAACTCATTAAAACACATTTTTCCGAAACATCCTTTTGAAAAGTTGCTAAAATACCAGCTTTCCCAAGCTCATGAACATGGAAGAAGCGTTCAATTTGTATGGGTTCCCTCACACGTCGGAATAACAGGAAATGAAGAAGCTGACAGGACTGCACGAGAGGCAATTTTAAGTGATTTTTCGGAGCCGATAGACAAGTGTGTTTCCAGTGACTTAAAAGCTTATTTTAAAAATAAAGTATTGTGTTTGTGGCGAAATGAGTGGTCTCAATCTAATTCTAAGTTAAATAAAATAAAAAATAATGTGTCTCAGTGGTTTCCATCGTCGCGCAATAGACGAGAACAAATCGCGGTTGCGCGTTTACGTCTAGGACATACCAGGTTAACGCACTCTTACCTTTTCACAAAGAGTAATCCACCTATATGCGATCAGTGTAATGTCCGATTAACAGTCGAACACTTTTTAATAGTTTGTAGTAAATATGACCAAGAAAGACAGCGCTACAAGATCCCAAACGCTCTACCACAGGCTCTAGGTCAAAACTATTCCTGCGACAATATAGTTAATTATCTAAAATCCATAAACATTCTGTACAACCTGTAGTTGTTTACTTTTGTTATTTATATTTTGTTCCGTCGCTAATAACCTTTTGGTGGATGCGACTTCTTTTTCTAATAAAAAAAAAAAAAAAAAAAAAAAATTATCAGTTTAATATTTATTTCTGTAGCTTTCTATTGGTCAGAATCTCCTATGAATGAAGTAAACATACAAATTTAACATACAAATTATACAATTTTACAATTTTCATATTATGCACTTTTAAATGGTAAATAAGTCGTTTTGGTACATAAAACTTTATTCTAGACCTGAAGAAATCTATAAAGATTTTAAAAAAATTAAAATATCGAAATTTTGGATTTAAGACACTTTGGAAATAAGCTCTTCAATTGCGCCGTAAATCAGGAGTAACCGACGCAATCGAAAGAATATCGACCTTAAAATGGAAGTGGGCAGGACACGTCGCGAGAACGAAGGACGGCAGATGGACAAAACGTATTCTTGAGTGGAGACCCAGACAATACACCTTTCGAAATAGAGGACGACCACCAACAAGATGGACAGATAACCTGAAACGGACATACCAAAATTTGATGCAAGCGGCTCAAGACAAGAATTTGTTGGGTGAACTATGGGAGGCCTACATTCAGCAGTGGAGAAGTATAGGCTGAATGATGATGAATAGTTAACATAATTTGGTCTTTTCCCTTTTTGTTTTTCTCTTGAACTGCACATATATCAATATTCTTCTTTTAAGTTCTTTGGTTATTTCTTGTTTTCTTCTGGTTAGTGATTTTCTATTCCACGTACCGACACATATGAAGAATATTTTTCGGTTTCCTTTTTCTCAGATTGGCTGTCTTCGTTGAATCCGTCCTATTCCTGGGCATATTCCTGTCTCCCTAAGAAAATATTTATAGTCCATCAATAGGGTGCTAACCTTCTTGAAGACTCCCTCCTCCTTTATCCGGACTTAGGACCGGTGACAGTACTGTTAAGTTACTCGGCTCATCCAACAGCACTGCTGGAGGATTAAATTAAACAAGTGAAATAAAAAATATAAAATAAAACGAAAGGGCATGAGAAACGCATTTAATCGTCAAAGTTATTCCCATAATTTTTCAAAAACACTTTTCATTTACTTTTCACTCTGTATATCTCACCTTAACCACATTACATGTAACTCTTATTCCCTGCATTGCGCTTGTTGGCTAAAATTTCCGATTCATCATTTTTAAAAAGACAAAGCATATCCCCTAGCACTTGTCCGGATTGAAGCACCACTTGTCTATATTCGAAGGCCTCGTATAATAGGAGTATTCAGTTCGTAATTATTATCAATATGAATCACTTGCACCCCGTGTACAAATCGTTTCTCGTCGTATTTTTTTCGCTGGCTTTATTCAGTCTCAACTCCATAAGGAAGCAGGTATGGAATAAAGGGGAGGTTTGTGGAAATGTCAGTGGGGTGGTATTGCGGAAATATGGTGAGAGTTTGGACATGGATTGGTATCTTGAATCTGGTACTAACGAAAGGTAAGTATATGTATGAGTGTTAAAAATACTATTTTTTATCAATAACTTCTATCTATCTACGGTGGTCCAATAATGCCCTACAGCCTCTGCAGCATCCCGCATTTCGATCTCCACCTTTTTCGGTCGGTTAATTCCTCCCCATTTATGGCTCCATCTCTGATTATTCCTCTGATTCCTTCTCTCTATTCTAATGCTGGTCTTCCTCTTCTTCTTCTACTTCATGCAACATAGTTTAAGGTCTGTTTTGGCCATCGTTCATCATTCATTCGCATTACATTCCCGTATCGTAAAAGTTGTTTGGATTCTATTGTATCTACGGTATTGTACATTCTTCCTGTTCTTCTTCTTATTTCTTCATTTGGGATATGATGAAGTCCGGATATCTAATACGCTCTTCTTAGATATTCCATTTCTACTACTTCCAGTTTTTTATTCTCTTTCATCGTCATTTGCCAATATTCAGATCCGTACGTCGTACGTCAAAATTGGTTCTACAACTGGACTCGTCATTTTTGTTAGTAAAATAATTTTAGGAGACCAAAGTAATGAGTTTAGTATTTGTGCCTCATTTCAGCCCTGTTATATTTTTATCTGGATGTCTCGTTGCTATGTCCCTTCCTTCACTATCACTGTCCCTATGTATTTAAATTCTTCGTATTTTTTTATATCCTTAATCGAGAGTTGTAGATCTCTTCTTTGTCCTTTATTCTAAGTTATTCCGTTTTGTTTATGTTGATTGTGATTCCCCAATTTTGGTATTTTACGATTAACCTTCGAATCGTATAATCCATGTCTTCCTCATCGTTAGCCTTAATCACTTATCGTCTGCGAAGGAAAAATTTGTTATAAAGTTCAAAAAGTTGTTCTCAATTTCCATTCCCATCTCTGTGCAATTTCTCCTTCAGTTGTTTAATGCTCCCTGAATATAGATTTTGAATAGAGTTGGTGGCAAAAACATCCTTGTCTTAAGCATGTTGTGACAGGAAATGCGTCTGAAATTTTATTCTCCATTTTGAAGGCATATTTTTCATTTATACAGGGTGTCCCGAAAAGATTGGTCATAAATTATACCACACATTGTGGGGTCAAAAATAGTTCGATTGAACCTAACTTACCTTAGTACAAATGTGCTCATAAAAAAAGTTACAGCCCTTTGAAGTTACAAAATGAAAATCGATTGTTGTCAATATATCGAAAACTATTAGAGATTTTTTATTGAAAATGGACACGTATCATTCTTATAGCAGGAACATCTTTAAACCAAATTATCGTGAAATTTGTCCACCCCATAAAAAATTTAAGGGGATTTTGTTCCCTTAAACCCCCCAAACTTTTGTGTACGTTCCAGTTAATTCATTATTGTGGTACCATTAGTTAAACACAACGTTTTTAAAACTTTTTGCCTCCTAGTATTTTTTCGATAAGCCAGTTTTTATCGAGATGCGGCTTCTTTTTCAATACATTTACGTAAAAATTGTATGGGGGTTTTGTTCCTTTAAACCCCCGAAATGTTGTGTACGTTCCAATTAAACTATTATTGTGGTACCATTAGTTAAACACAGTGTTTTTAAGACTTTTGCCTCTTAGTCTTTTTTTTATAAGTCACCTTTTATCGAGATGTAGCTTCTTTTTCAAAATATACCTAAAAATGTAAATTATAAATAAATTTTCAGATTATTAACAGGTCTTTCTAACCGTACATAACCATATACAAATATGTGGTGGATTCGACAAATATTCAAAATATCTCGATAAACACTGACTTATCGAAAAATTACTAGGATGGAAATAAGTTTTAGAAACATTGTGGTTAACTAATGGTTCCACAATAATAATTCAATTGGAACGTACACAAAAGACTGGGGGGGTTTAAGGGAACAATACCCCAAAAAAGTTTTATGGGGTGCACAAATTTCACTTTAATTTTTTTTAAAGATGTTGCTACCATAAAAATGCCACATGTCCATTTTCAATAAAAAATCTCTGAGAGTTTTCGATATATGAAAAAAAATTGATTTTCATTTTGTAATTTCAAAGGGCTGTAACTTTTTTTTGTGTGCACTATTGTATATAGGTAAGTGAGGTTCAATCAATCTATTTTTGACCCCAGAATCTGTGGTATAATTTATGACCAATCTTTTCGGGACACCCTGTATACATGTTCGCAATAGCGTTGATGTGTGCATTACTTAGGTCTGCCTTTGTCAATATTTCAAACAATTTTTTACGGGTACTGTATCATAGGCCTTCTCTAAGTCAACAAGTTAACGAACATTAAATGAGTTGGTAAATTTCTGGCTGTTGTTTCCTCTATAATTTGTTAAAGTACAAATATATTATCAACACAAGATCTGTCAGCACGGAATCAGCTCTGACCTTCTATTTCCTTTCTTCTATTTCCTTATTAGTTTTTGATCTGTTCTTTTACCAATCTCGGACTCAATCAAACCGAGTTTTATTAATTGAATTATTTCCCTTAAGGTTCGTCTTATCTCGTCCACACTGATTCTTCTTCTTCTTGTACCACTCCTATCGGAGATTGGAAATCATCAAGGCTGTCCTGACCTTGTTTACAGCTGACCTAAAAAGTTCATTAGTGGTGCAGCCAAACCACTCTCTTAAATTCCGCAACCATGACATTCTTCTACGGCCTGGATTGCGTTTTCCTTCTATTTTTCCTTGCATTATATTTTGAAGTAATGCGCATTTACGTCCCCTCATCAGGTGACCCAAATATTATAGCTTTCTTCGTTGACAAAATTTCTGGGTCTATTCCTATCCTTCGTAATACTTCAAGGTTTGTGACTCTTTCAACCCAACTTATCTTCAGCATTCGACGGTAGCACCACATCTCGAAACTTTCAATATTGTTTATGTTGTTTTGTTTGAGAGTCCAGGCCTCGAGACCGTATAATAGCTTGTTAAATACGTAACCTGATTAAATACTAATTGGCTGTACCAAATTCATCTTCGACCATTGGATATGTTCTGAAGTATCTATAATTTTAATATTCTGCCCATTCTGACATAGTTATGGAGTTTAATATCCCTATTTATTTGTGATTTTTTTTTCTGAGGTGTCCTATAAACTTCCATGCTTCAGATACTCGAGTTCCACCCATATATCTGTTTATCTCTTCACATTTTTTGTCCCACGTTTAGTTTTTCTTTGATCACAGTTTTCTTAACTTCTCTCTGGATTTTGTGTTTCAAGCCAGATTCAATAGGGTTTCTTTTTGGTATCTACCAACTCTCTCATTTATTGTGACCACCACTCCTGATTTTGGTTTCGCACATTTATCAATATTACAGACTTAATTTAGTTTTGAATGGATTGTTCTATACCTTACAATGTTTGCTTGTTCTCTTTTAACCAATTTTATCTTCTAGAAGCTATACTAAAAATTTTAGATAAACTAAACTTTATTTTTAGTTACATTACAACCAACGACAATGACACTCAAAAATTGTACATTCTGGGACTGTTTGAGCTCTCTACCAAATGGGGGAAACGATTAGAAGGAAGCCATGAGATGCTTGGAGCTCAACTAGCTGTCAAACACATCAACTCCTTAAATATGTTGGGAAACTATAAGTTAGAATTGCTTGTAAATGACACTATGGTAAATTTCAATATAAATTTTTAACCTTAAGGTCGTAGGCGCAAAATTTCGCACCAATGAGTTTTAAATACATTCTTTTTTTTTCGAATGCTGAGAAAACTAATAAGATAAGTATTATTGCCGATTATTAACCCATTAACGCCCAAGTTTTTTCTTATTTAAAAATCTTTACTTTTAGGGTTAATTTGATGAAAATGTTAATAATTTAATCCAAAAAAAAAGTTTTTCGGTTTCCTGTCTTTTTTAAAAAAATTATATGGTGTTACCATATGGTAACGTTGGGCGCTTAAGGAATTTTTAGGATCGTTGAAACCATATTTTTTAATTTTTTTTAAATATTTATTTAAGAATATTTTCATCGTCTGGTGTAGTATCCTATAAAACAATGAGCACACAAACCAACGTTGCATTTTTTACACATTGTTCATCCAGATGTTGTACATCTTTTTTTTGGACTGAGGCGGAACGCTCTTAGCTGACTAGGGAAGATGTCCCTAGTACTGTTGGACTCGGACAGGAGAGGAGAACACGCCAGGGCACAGAGACCAGAGTATGACCCATGTGTCCCGCGTGCCTCCCATAACCAGCCGCCTACCAACTAAAACCACCCCCTCTTCCGACCCAGAATATCCCTGAACGTGTTCAGTGGATGAACGAAACATGGGGATATTCCGCGCAGTCTAAAAAGGATGTCTGGAGATATCTTACGTGTTAAGAACTCCTATTATGTTTGTCTAGAAGCGGCAGGCACATAACAGGAAGTCTGTATCTGAAGTTTGAATAACTGAACCCAAAGCACCTGCCTAAAAGCGGCAAACGCTTGTGGAATAGGTTCTGGCTCAAAAAGTTTCACCAGTTTCATGTTGTCATCTGTCTCCAGCACATCGCCTTGTATTGTTTGATATAACAAATGGTTGAAGCGATCAAAACGAAGATCTGGCAAGTTCTGTCTATGTAGATTAGGTCTTCCTGTATATAAGGGACGACTTCCATATCTTATGAGAAGAACTTGGGCCAATTGTCTCCTAAACGATAGCAAGGATATATTTTTTTAATTTTTTTTATATAAATGCCATGAATTATGGACTGCAACATCCAACAACCATGTTACCAAATTGCTACTCGGTAGGTTGAAACAGCTTGATCCATCCAGTCGGTACCCACTATATTTTGTTGTATTTAGCAATATAGTGAGGCCGACTTACTTGAATGTGGCCTTTTTCTTCACGAGAAAATCTTTTTACCGTGCCCAATGCTGAACCACCACAACTCGTAGATGTTATTGTAACAACAGAGTTATCTTTCCATCGCACCAGTAACACTATCGCTTCTGCTAACAAAAATCCACGACTGAAAAATAATAAGATTATGACTCCGTAAGCGCCCACCGCAACCATATGGTAACGGCGTACTTTGACTATTCCTACCGAATTCGCTACATTTAATTGTTGATAAAATACAACAATTTATAATAAGTTGGGGTATAATAAACTTAGTTTTTTTTTTAAATATGCAAATATATTTACTAGAAGACTATCAGAAATTGCTAACGCAAAACGGACCTTCATCTTTTTCTATAAATTTAAACCACACTGTCATATGATTATCTCTCGACGGTTGAGAAAAGGCTAAAATACGAATCCGTTAGGTTTTATGGGTGCCTGAAGTATTCCTAGAAACGATAGTTCTCAAAATATGTGGGTGACTAATTCCATGCGCATACCGCAGAATTTTTAAAAATCATGTGTTTTACGTTACCATATGGTAACGCTGGGCGCTAATGGGTTAATTTGCTCTTTTTTTCACCCCTGTAACTTATTAAAATAAACAATATAGAAGTTTTCAGTGATTTTCGGCCCTCGGTAATAATGTAATCTTTCATTAGGCGTTTAAATTTTTCAAAAATACTTATTAGTTCTCTCAGGATTCGAAAAAATTAATGCATTTAAAACACACTGTTGCGAAATTTTGCGCCTACCTCCTTAATATAATGAACAAATTTTCTAGTGCGATCCAGGAGTGGGAATGGACCGACTTTTCCATGCATTATATTCAAAACATGCCATATTTATGGTCCTGGGGTCTAGATGTTCCAATGTTACTGAAAAGCTAGCACATATTGTATCTTATTGGAACATCATTCAGGTAATTCTACAATTTTGTGAAAATTCTACTTATGTGCTTGTTTTGATTAATTAGGCCGGCTACACACTATCAGGTACACCTGACAGGTAAACGTGAACAATTAGACCTGATAGGTGTTGATGGTAAGTGGCCGGCATTAGGGGCCGCATGTTGATCATGTATTTCGATCATGTATTTTGAACTAGTATTTCTCCATAACTGGAGAAATTAAACTTAGAGCTAAAGTAGATAAACCTCAGGTAGACCATTTCCTTAATTTTTAGATATCTTTTGGATCAACTTCGCCATCTTTAAGTGATAGGAATAAATTTCCCCTATTTTTTCGCACAGCAACGACAGATTCATCTCACAATACAGCAAAAGTTCAGTTTGTGAAGGAGTTTGGTTGGAAAGTTGTGGCGACGTTCACTGAGAACGAAAATGCATTTTTGCTACCAGTCAATCATTTGATAGCAGATCTGGAACGAGCTGATGTGCAGTGTATTGCGTCGCTAACATTTTCTCTTGATAATTATAGGGAACAACTAGAAGTACTGAAAGTAAGTTCGAACTAGTATAGGTCCTTTTTAATTGTTAATCCATCCATTATGTGTTACAATACTAACAACTCTTTTATTTTTGTAGAATTTGAATGTGAGGATTATATTTGGAAGCTTCTCTGCAGAAATGAACCATAAAATTATTTGTGCTGTAAGCATTTTAAATTTTTTTAACTTAAGAATTTATACTAATATAAACGAAATAAAACTTATCTAATTTTAAATAACTTATGGAAAATTAGCATGTGTATAAGCCCCAAAAGAACTTTATTTTAACCTAACATAACCAGAAAAAAGAAAAATGATACGCACAAAGAAAAGAAACTATGAACAACAAAAATATGAAGCTATGGAGAGAGACCGACCCAAACCAGGCTCGAGAGAATTCTATAAAGCAATCTCCACTGAGAAAAGAGGATATAGAACCAATTCTATCCATACACAATACATTGAGAGACAATCAAGGCCATATGATAATCGACGATAAAGAACTAACAGAAGAATGGAAAGGGTATTTGAGGGTGAGGGAACTTCTAAACATCATACAGGAAGAACAGCACAAAGAAGAGATCTATATAACAGCAGACATGCCCGTCGAAAATCCCTCTTTTGAAGAAACCCGAAAGGCCTTAAATAAGCTGAAAAATCACAAAGCGCCGGGTACGGACGAAATACCAGCAGAATTTCTGAAATATGGTGCAGAAACACTACATCGCCAAATCCACCAATTAATAACACAGATATGGTTAGAAGAAAGGATACATAATTCTTAGTAGACTAACCCCTTATGCTGAAAATGTCACAATAGATCAACTATTCACGCTGAGATAGCTTCTAGAAAAGGAATGGGAGTATAACAGACCCATACATAACCTCTTCATAGACTTTCGACAGGTATATGACAGCGTAGAAAGAAGCCAAGTATGGAATGCCATGGCGGAGTTCTCAATACCAAAGAAACTCATTCGGATGACTAAAGTCTGTATGGAGGGTGGAACATCAAAAGTACGTGTAAATAATAAACTATCTGACAGCTTCGAAATCAACAGTGGACTCAAACAGGGTGATGCGTTATCTCCACTACTTTTTAACCTTGTACTAGAGAAAGCCATGACTCCATCCTATCAACAAAAGCCATTTTCAACAAGGTGGAAGGAGCAACAAGCGAAGTATGGCTGAGGATTAATGAAGAGAAGACGAAATATATGTGTATAAATAGAACGACACGAAGAGACAGGACAAAACAAAATGTGACGGTCAACACCTTCAATTTCGAAAGAGTACAACATTTTAAGTATCTGGGGGCCGTAATCACAGCTGACAACGATGTTACTGAAGAAATAAAAGACAGAATTTAATCAGCAAATCGCTGTCTATTCGCACTGGATAAGCTAATCAAATCAAAAAATCTTACAAGAAGTTCCAAGATCAAAATCTATAAATCCATCGTCAGACCTGTACTAACATATGGTTGCGAAACGTGGACCATGACCAAATCAAACGAAGAAAAGCTCAGACGTTTTGAACGAAAAATACTTAGAAAAATTTTCGGACCTCACCATGACATTAACACAAATCAGTATAGGATCAGAAACAACTTCGAATTAAAAGCACTATACAACGACACCGATATTGTCCAAGAAATTTAATCACAGCGACTAAGATGGGCAGGCCAGGCAGGGCCTATTTTACCACTAGGCCCATGAGGCCCCTGCCTCGGGCCCGCATTTTAATGGGGCCCGAAAACATCACTAAAAGAAAATTTTTATTGAAAAAACAAAATAAATTTTCAAAATTATTTCATTTTACGAACAGGAAATGATAAATTAATGATAACAAATTAGGTTAGAGTTGATATTCATAAACCATAAGTCCGTAAACTATTCTTAAACCATGAACCATCATAAAACTGCAATAAGAGTAGGTATAATAGATTGCCTTGTCGGCACCAATAACAATAAGCAAAAATACACCACTCCGAAGGAATAACAAGATGTAGGATTAAAAATAACTATCGTCACGTATTGTCATATTTATTTAAAATGCACTTTTAAATTTAATATTTAGTTTGATGTTTAATGCCGTTTTATGCAAAGATAAGGTATTGCTTGCTTGTATGTATTTAGTTTTCAGTCCTGTGCTTTTTAAGTTAGTTCAACTAATCTATTCATTAATCATTAGTCGTTTTATTAAATTATTTTTCTTATCTAAGTAATCGTTTCGTTATTATCATGAGTGACAATCATTTAAGTGACAGTGAAAAACGAAAAAAGCAAAAATTAAGAGAACAGAAACGGCAGGCACAAAAAGATGCAATATTATCTTATTTTACACCTCAAAACAGTGCGCAAAAAGGAAGTTGGTCCTCCCATTATGCTGTTCTTCTTCTTGCTCTATGGCACTACAACCCAAATTTAGCCTTGGCCTACTTTATTTTTTGCCTCCACAATTTTTTATCTGTGGCTCTTATCCATACACGGACTTATAAAAATGCTTATGCATCGCTGGTTACTGTGTCTTCCCAGCACTTTCTAGGCTTTTCAACCTGTCTCTTTCCCTGCATCCTAGCGTTCATTGCTTTTTTTGGTAGCCTATCCACTCCCATTCTTATCACATGTCCAGCCCATTGCAATATTTGTATTCTAATGAAGTCTGACAGGGGTGTTTCCTTATAAAGTTGATAAAGCTCGTTGTTGTATCGAATTGTGAGATTCCGTTTTCCCTCACAGGTCCTAGTATTCTCCTTAGTACTTTCCTTTCGAATGTGTCGAGTTTGTTTTTGGATGTTTCTTTCAGTTCTATTAGTCGAATTAAGGTTTTATAGATTCCCATCTTTGTATTTCAGTAGACACTTTTAGATCGAAGGAGAGAACTAAATAAGCTATGTTTGCCTGCGGTATTATTTTCCGTATTTCTCCATCTTCTGATCTGTCGGCATATATTTCTACTCCCAGGTATGTAAACTTTCCAACCGTTTCAATGTCATCTTCAGATATAATATTTTGTGGGACTATATTTTTTCATCATGTATCATTATTTTTGTTTTTTTTCTATGTTAATTTCTAGACCTAGCCTTGTCGTTTGCTTTTTTAACTTTGCACATGTTTCCTTTACTCCTGTTCATGTTCTACTCATAATATTAATATCATCGGCATAAGAGGCCAGTTAAACGGTTCTGTTGATCAGGAGGTTTCCTCGTCCAGTTTGCATTTGCCTAACCGCATACTCCAGTGCCAGGTTATACAATGTTGAGGCCAGCCCATCTCCTTGCTTCAATCCCTGCGAGACTTTGAAAAAGTCTGTCCGGTGGTTTTGTACTCGTACACATGCCTGAGTTTCATACATTGTGGCTTTAATGAGTCTAATTAGCTTGTGTGATATTGCCAATTCAGCCAATATATGAACAGCTTATTTCAGAAAGGGACCTAAGTCGGTCTTTTGTTATTTTTTGTTAAGAGTGGATTCATTCACTATGATGGTAGACATATAGTTTATTGTAGAAAGGAACCAAGTTAAATATATTATAATAATAGACAAATCGTATGGCGTACTTTTCGTTTACTACAGAATAACAGTTTATATCCAGACATATACATTTCTCGAAAGTTAGTTAACATGACTAGAGTCCCTTTCTGAAATAAGCTGTTCATATAGTATAGTCTGTTCCTTATGACTGAGTCGTATGCCTGTTTAAAGTCTACAAACATGTTGTGAACATGAATGCCGTGTCCCATGATTTGCTCAAGACCTGCTTGACTAAATATTTGATCCATTGTCGATCTTCCCCGTCTGCAGCCCGTCTGATACTCTCCAATTAATATTTTCTACTAGTGGTTGGAAGCCGCTGACTTATAATATACTTACGTGAGGACTTTATAATAATATGCTGTACATAGTAGAGAAATTCGACGGTAGTTTTTGTACTTTAAACAATTCAACAATGTTAAATATAAATTTTATTTATTGTTAATAAAAATTTAAATTTCTGGTGCAACTATATTTCTATTAAATAATTAATACATTTAAAAAATTATTATTATTACATACTATTAAATTTTTCTTAGGGGCCCGAAAATTATGTAGTGCCTCGGGCCTGATTTGAAGTAAAATAGGCTCTGAGGCCAGGTTCAAAGACTTCATAACGAGAGACTTATAAGACTGGTATGGGAGGAGATTCCTACAGGCAAAAGAACACTCAGACCTTCCAGAATGCGATGGAGAGATAACATCCAAGCAGATCTCCCAAAAATGAACATTCCATTTGACGCTAGGTTGATGGAAGACAAAACAAATTGGAAGAAAGTTGTACAGTCAGCCAGGACCCACCCAGGGTTGTAGCGCTACGTGATGATGATGAACATAACCTCTAATAACATATCCCAACATAATCTAATTATTTATGTATTAACATGTATTAGTTATGTACTTTAGAAAGGAACTACAACATTAACAGGGTTTAATTGTTTCATATGCTCAATGAACCCCAAAATATGAAAAACCACTTAATGGGGTACGTCTTTGATAAAATAGTGCTACCACTTACTTCACCTACTATAAAGTATCACACAATTTGAGTTAAAAATAAAAACCAAAAATGGACTAATTCACCCCTTTCTCAAAAACTCACCCCTTTTTCATATTTGGGGGTCCTTTGACCGTATAAAACAATAAAACCTCTGTAACGTTTTAGTTCCTTTCAGCCCTATTTTTTTATATATATAATAAATAGCTTATACCCCTACTAGACCAGGGCGCATCTGTAAAAATATTAGTAAATTTGGACGTTGAGAGGTGACTCAAATTTTTTTGCAGAAATTGCTTGAAATTAACTCAAATAATAATATTTGGGTTATCCTCCCTCTCAAAAAGGCCCGGAGCATTGTTTAAATAATCAAAATGTCAAAAAATGAAGGAAAAATTAGATTTTTTTCTTAGTTTTTTTTATGTTAACTTTAAAAGTATTCATTTACGAGAAAAGTTGTACTTAAAAAATAGTCACCGTTGTTGCAAAATAGCAATAATTGCAAAAAATACATACAAAAACAAGTATTCGCATTTTACGTTTTTCAACCATTTATGCTACACTTAGGACCTTCATGCTTCACCCAGAAAAACTTTATGATGCAGTAAAACAATGCTGTAAATTTCATTAAGATCGGTTTAACAGATTTTGCAAAATAAATTTTGCAATCCAGCTTTCGCAAAAAAAATTAATTTTCTCAAAATGTTACAGGACTGAAAATAAAGCAGATAGCAAGTTGAATTTTTTTTTCTTATAGAAGTGTACTGTACCTTTCATTTGCAATTTGCAAAATTAAAATCGAGTAACTACCACGGCGTCAGGAATTTTTTTAAATAAACATTAATTATTGGTGCTACGCGCAGGACAGCGGACAGTTTGCTCTGATTGGGTATTCCAATGACCTTTGATAATGATTGATACATTTGAATTTTTATTACATTTCGATATAAATAAATAAAATTTGTTTATTGCAAAAGAAAAACACATACTCTATCATTTGAAATAACTTTGAATTTTTTAGCAAAAGCTTTCTTTCTTCATATGTTTTAACTTAGAGAATAAAATGTTATTATTTTTAAACATATGCAATTGTTTAAACAATATTTCACAAACAATAATAAAATTAGTTTGATTTTTGTGGAATTAAAATATTAAAATACAACAAAATATGGAGTAAGAAAATAATATATTAGATAAAGATTGAAAGAAATTTTGGTGGAAATCAACTTGTGTGAATCGAACACCGCTGTCCTGCGCGTAGCACCAAAAATTAATGTTTAGTTAAAAAAATTCCTGATGCCGTGGTAATTAATCGATTTTAATTTTGCAAATTGCAAATGAAAGGTACAGTACACTTCTATAAGCAAAAAAATTCAACTTGCTATCTGCTTTATTTTCAGTCCTTCAACATTTTAAAAAATTGAATTTTTTTGCGAAAGCTGGATTGCAAAATTTATTTTGCAAAATTTATTAAACCTATCTTAATAAAATTTACAGTGTTGTTTTACTATATCATGAAGTTTTTCCGGGTAAAATATAAAGGTCCTAAGTCCAGGATAAATGATTAAAAGACGTAAAATGCGAATACTTGTTTTTGTATGGTTTTTTTTCGCAATTATTGCTATTTTGCAACAAGGTTAACGATGTTTTAAATTTCTAACCAATTCTATATTGTAGGAAATTTAATTACGTAACTTTTATGTTAGTACGACTTTTCTCAGAAGTGAATAGTTTTAAAGTTATAATCAAAAAATCAATAAAAAAATCGAATTTTTCCTTCATATTTTGACATTTTGATTATTTAAACAATGTTCCGCACCATTTTGGGAGAATAACTCAGATATTATTATTTAAGCTATTTGCAAGCAATTTCTGCAAAAAAATTTGAGTCACCTCTCAACGTCCATCTCAAAACAGATGCGCCCTTGACTATACTGATGTTTTAGGTACAAGAAATGGGAATGCTAGACAAGTACGTGTGGATTTTGCAACAAAGAAAAACATTTAACTTGAATATCTCACAATCTTGTGTTTTACAAGAAGATACAAGTGGTATCATTACAATGTCCAATTATGATCATACAGACGACTGTTTATCAATTTCAACGGTAGGGCATTCGAACAAATCCTTTTTGAGACCTTATAAAATATATCTATGTTTTTAGAAAGATCCAGAATTTCTTAAAGAAATAGAAATGTTAAGAAGATTCAAATCTCCGTTCCCCAGATTAACCTACGACGCAGTGACTGCGATATTTCATGCTTTGGAGGGTCTTGAAATTAATGATTGGTTTGAGGTAAAAGATGGTCTTTATTACTTAAAGAAAGCAGTGGTTAAACAGTTGGTTCAAAATATGAATTCGCTGACTTTTGTTGGTTTATCGGTAAGTACCAAATTTTAAACATATCTATATATACGAGATACCTCAGATATATCTGTAAAGGCGGATTATGGCGTAGATGCTATAATTTTGAGCTTTGAACCTTATATTGAGCCTAGGCAGTATTGGTAGATCTATTAAAATAAACACGCTGCGGTGGCTAGGCCACTTAGAGAGGATGAATGAGGCGGAGCCGTCGAAGCACATTTATAGCCAGAGACCAGATGGAATAAGGAGAAAAGGCAGGCCCACCGCACGATTTAAGGTGGAAGACGACTTGTGAGTGTTACGACCGAGAAGTTGGAAAACTAAGGCAAAGGATAGGAAGGAATGGAAGCTGATTCTGGAACAGGCTAAGATCCACCATGGGTTGTAGAGCCAATGATGATGATGATGATAATGACCAAATTTGAACATGTAGTCAGGTATAAAAACTAAAAAAGGAACCATTCTCGTTGGAACTTTACCGGACTGAGCAGATGGGACGTGAATTATAAATTGTAAAATTCCCTCATCTTTAGTCTCAGCATCCGTTATTGCATGCAAATTTTGGAAGCCTCGGTGGTGTAACCAGATAATGTTACCATTGTTTTCAATCTGGTGGGATGCAGAGTAATATTTTTAGTGTTATTTTATGTGCTATTAGACTGAAAACTTAGTCTTTTTTTAAATATTTTTTTCATAAATACACATATAACTGAGCGATCTTTTATTCAAGTATTTAATGAAGAGAAGGAAAGTATATATTTAAATTAAATCAATAAGATTATAACCTAAATATTCGTGATGTATTCTACCGTTACTTGATGGAAGTTCATTTTATATATAACAATAAATACAACAGAATACACAGGATCATGTCATACAACAAAAAGAAGAAGCAACATAGGTTATCTACGTCTTATAAATGGAGAAAAACGTGAGAGAAAAAACCTAGGAATACGAAAATGGTCAATGTTAAAATATGTAAGAGAATGGATAGGAATGTCAACACATTTACTAATATGAGCAGCACAAATAAAGAGTATAAAGAAGAAGACAGCGGGTAGACCGCGAAGGCCGTGAAATGAGATCGTCAGGAGATCGATGTATGACCGCAATTTACAAGAAAACGATGTCTTGGACAGAGAGGTTTGGCAAAGAATTGTACCCGTAAATAGATAGATAGAAGTTAGGTCTTTTATTAAAAAAAATAAGATATTAAAGAAACAATAACTTTCTTTAGTTTTTATCATGAACACCATATTATTTCAGGGAGCAGTGAGGTTAAGTGGTGGTGAGAGAATAGCAAACTCAATGATTCGACAGTTTCAAGGTAAAATCAAGTCTCAGTACTTAGTACCATGATACTACGACAACCAGAGATAAAGCCACGCGCATGAATAAGCCTGTCTCTCTCTCTCTTCTATGCCTACGTCACTGACCGACAATCGCCAGGCCAATTGTTCGATTTTTAACTTGGGTTTGTTATTTTTATGCAGATTGCGAAAGTTTTCGGAAAGCATAAAGCTATATTTTCGGGATAAAATTCTTAAATATAATTGGAAATAGTCATTACTGCCCTTTCAGCATGGTATTATTGTTAGTATTAAATATTTGCGACTACTATTTCTAGATTTAAAAAAAAAGATTTCAACATCAATTATATAACAACATATAATTTAAATCAAGATTGCTTAGAAGGACTATTCTCAGTAATACGTGCGATTGGAGGTTTACTTGATCATCCGTCTCCTTTGCAATTTAAATACCGTCTTCGTAATTTTTTTATGGGTCGGAACGATGAAGTTATTTCACTCTCAGCTAATGTAAGTAACCTACCAGAAACAACAAACATGTCGCTTCAACACATGAAAGCAGGAAGCTCTTTGAATCTTGATTGTTACAACAATGACGTAGTAGATTCAGTGATGATAACCGAACCACTCTTTAGTCAATTAAATCTTCCAGTAACTTCAGAAAATGAAAACCATCAAACAGATTTTGAAATGGAAGAGTTGTATCATGATGGATGGACTAGAAAATTTAGCTGGTTTCATAGCTTTCAAGCTACGACATGAAGAGAGTTTGGGCAGTTCTACAAATAGTAACACTTCTTCCTCGTGGGTAAATCATCTCTCAGAAGGGGGTTTGGTGAAGCCTTCAGAAATATTACTTACGAACTGTCGTGAACTAGAAAATATTTTTCGCCAATTCAATGGGGACACTATTAAAGTTGGCATCAAAAATTATCAAAAATCTTTATTGGAAAGATCCGTTCATGTTAAAATACCTGGTGATGTGAAAAAACTATTTTTTAGATGTCTGATGTATTTTCGAATGCGAGTTTGCAAAGAACAAAGAAACAAATCGCCAACTGCACCCAAAGGACAGCACTAGAAGGCTTAAAACTACCGGTGCTGGGAGGAACAGAGATTTAATTTGCCAAAAAACAAAATACCTTGGAGTTTATACTGATCATAGGCTGAAATGGAATACTCACATGTGCGGTGAGAATTGGGGCTTATTAGACGTTTTAAAAAGAGCCACATTAAAGAATGTAATCTAGAATTAGAGGACCACAATAGATCTGAAAAGCGAAAAGGTAGCAGTGGATTAGGCTAAACGGCCACCTCTTTAAATCCATCTAAATCTATCTCTGAATTTTGTTTTTATAATTTTAATACTTCTTTGAATTTTTAGTTTTTTTTATTATTTGTTAATAAACCATCTTTTATTTGACGCGGTTTGTTTAAAGTTTTCTGCATGTCAAGAAACCTCTTAAATTTTTGCAGTGAAAAAACTATTACGTTTTTTAGTACAGTACCTACATAATATATTGTATTAGTTTACTGGTATGATTATAATAATTCATCAAAGTATAAATTAAACAGTGTAACAGAACAGACGAACGGCAATTTCAGTTATTTAATAACACGAGAATGTATAAAACCGTATAGTATGCTTTCTCATAAGTCTCCGTACAAGTTTGTCGGGCGCTGACGTCATGCGCGCACCGGTTAAAAGTTGTTCTCGAAGTGGCTTTATCTCTGGTTGCCATAGTATCATGCTTAGTACCTACATACATTTATATATTTTTGAAAAAATCTTTCATTTAAATGTGGAAGCATAAACACTTTTACTGTACAATTTTTAATACAAAAAATTACAGATTTAACGTTGACCACTTAATATCTTACTAATATTATTGTTATTAAGACTTAATCATTTACTTATAATAATATAATAATATAATATACATTAATATTATAATATAATAATATAATAATATTATAATAATATAATAATATGTATACACTCTGGGCCGAAATAAAGGAGTACAGTTTTTGGTTAAAAATAACTTTTTTGTTTTTTGGGCGATTTAATTCATTTTTGCAGGGCTAATAACACGCCCTCAACATGACTGCAAATTTGGAAGCAAAAATAACGTAGAGGGTCGGACTTATAAAAAAATTTATGTAACGGTGCATTTGAGCTAGTTGCAAATGAAAATTGTCTTAGCTAAAATTGAACTAATATATGCTCTTTTGGTTGGTCCACTATCCAGAACACTTCAGTAAATAGGAAATTTTTCAAAATTACCGGATTCGCAAAATACCTTTTTTTTATTTAAGTCATGTTCATAACGCGCCTTCACCATAAAATTTGAAAAAATCCCGAATTTGTAAAATATTATTTTTTACTTAAATTAGGAAATCTTATTCGAGTACTTTTCTAATATATTATATGTTCACCAAAACGAAACCGTCTTAACACTAAATTACATCTTTTCCATCGTTTTTGCCTAATATTAGCAGTAGTTTTGTTAAATGTCTTAAGAATTTCTCAAACGCTCAAATATGTCAATTTTACTTAGTAAGCCATGATTGCTTAGGTTGCCATGTTTGTTTTTTTTTTAGTTAAATAAGTAAATTGGCCAGTTCATAAGGCCACTTTTAAGCTCGGAGGACAGAATATTCAGTGGCGACGCTTGACTTTTTCTAAAGTGTTACCAAAACAAGATGTAAAAAATCTTATTATTTAAAAAATATTTTGAACCTCCCAAATATAAGTTTTTGTTTATTTGCAAAAATGTTAATAACAGAATTGTATAAAGAGGATTTTGTCATTAAGCCATTTGAAAAGCGTTTCTCAATGGAAATTAAAGAAAATGAGGACATTCAATCTTGCAATTGGGTATTTCTTTGACAGGTTTTAACCCGCTTCATTGCTGAAAAACTACTGCCAACGGATGCACTTGTAGCCAAAACTGTTAAAAATAGGTTTGCCAATTTAAAATCTTCCTGAAATGCATTATCAAGTTATCGATATAATCTGAATTTTTAAAAATAACTGTCAATTCTCTTATTAACTTAACTCTGTCAAATTTTTGTCCATATAGCTTTACAAATTGATGAAAGGCACCTGGGTTTTTTGTGTTATTTTTAAAATTGTCAAAATCATAATATATTGCCAAACACTCGAGATGCTTTATATTAGAAAACCTATTTTTAAGTTGAATAATTAAATCATAGTGTCAACAATTTCAAAAAAAAATTGTCAACGACACTAATTCATGTTTAATTGCACGCACACTGTAATAGGTAAGTCACCATTGTAACCATTTTAAAAAGTGGAAAAAGAGTTCTATTATCATAGTCCACAGCACCATTCATAGCGCACCCACGTCTTCGCCTTTCAAAATTTTCAGACACGAGCCGTTTCAGCCCGTCCGACCGATTTCGTTACCACAAACAAAAGTGGTAACAAAATACAGTGGCGGCTCGTGGCTTTAGAGAAAGGGTCGGCAAGGTTTTGTCTCCTCAGATAGGTATGCCACCTAATTAAAAGGCTTCAATTTCATAGGAGATTTTTGGTTTTGGTTTTTTTATTTTTTTTTTTTGTTTTTTTTTTGTTTTTTCCTATAAATTTAGAACCTAAACCTGTTTATAAATTAAGTCTATTTAGTCTACATTGTTTCGAAGTAGCAAAATGGGTTATAACGTCATTGTAAAATTTATTATTGATTTGGGGGGAATTTAAAAGTTTTTTTCTATTGACATTTGAAATTTGAGACAAGTTTGACATTCTCTCTTGTTTCATGGTGTTTCGACAATACGTTTTGACTCTTTTGAGACAACAGTGATCCCGTTTATTTGAGGCAGAACTTGCCCACCTTTGAGCACAATAATTTATTAATTTCGGGAACAGTTTTCTGGTAATTATACATATTTTGTAACTTATCCCACCTTCCGAAAATATTTGGATCAGCATATAAACCTGTTAATCCATTTTCTTATTTTATTTGACTAAAGAATGATGGATAATTTTTAATGAACTTGTCTAATAGATATTTTGAAAATTCTTTGGCGTAACTTATAAATTTTGAATCGTCAAAGATGTCAATGACTTATAACATAACAGTGAGTAAATAATCGTTTTGCCTGGTGCAAGATTTTAACTTTTGCCTGGAGACCATACAATTCACCGGACATCAAGGCAGCGCCGTCATAAATTTGCCTTACCAATTTATTTTTTATATAAAAAATTTTTAATATCCTTTAAAACACCAAAAATATATTCTGTCTTATGGCTTCTACACACTTCTGAAAACCTAAAAACCTCTCATAAATATTAGACGTAACGCGTATCGAAGAAAAAATGATACTTGTGAATGACATGTTACCTCTATCAGTAGTTTCGTCTACCGAAAAGCATCAAAATGTAACTACTAATTGATTCTTTCATTCTGTGCTGTTTTAGGTACGCCGATAAATGTCTTCGAGTC
The DNA here is from genome assembly GCF_917563875.1 of Diabrotica virgifera virgifera. Lineage (NCBI taxonomy): Eukaryota > Metazoa > Arthropoda > Insecta > Coleoptera > Chrysomelidae > Diabrotica > Diabrotica virgifera. The sequence continues at coordinate 291,429,403 of NC_065443.1, forward strand.
AGAAAGTAAATTAGAAAATTTGTTAAACAATTTTATTTTTTCTCTATAATTAACTTGATGTAACGAATCCTCCGATTCATCCTGTCACCTAAATGGTAATTCCTAACAATTTAAAAAATTACAATATCAATCATTAAACGACTTAAAACTACCTACTAATACTAAACTAAACTACCTATTTCATAATTTTATCCCGGACGCGATAGCAAGGTACGTGGCTGTACGTGCCTTGCTACCGTTTGCAGATCACCGCTAGGCAGATTGGTTTCTGCCGTACTTGCCATTCAAATAGTATGGAAAATGTATAATTGGTTGCCTATCGGTTAATATTCCATAGTTTCTCATTACAAGCAAATCTTCAATCTGGGGACGGCTTGCCGAGCCGGACTTTATAATAAGAATTCACACAATCGCAATCGGGTGCATGGCTATAGGATCATTTTTGAAAAGTCTCTTACACACAGTGCACAGGGATCACTTAACGTATGGGATCGATCGAATTATTTTAAAAACAATGAATAAAATTTAGTCTGTATTATTTCACAGATATATTTTTTATTTCACAGAAACGAATATCATCAACTCTGATTAAATTAAATATTTAAAAAAATCTATAATGTGTCCATAAATTTGTGGGTCGGCACTGCCGACCCTGACCAGCCGCCACTGACAAAATAACCTGCAACTGAGTCGCATAAACTCGTCAATATTTTCGTGCGTCTAGTTGGCTTTTTACTGAATTACTATTAATTAACACTCATATTTCTATTGTAAAAAAAATTAAATGGAATTATTTTACAGTAGTGATAAAATATTTTTGTTTGCAAGATTCTTAATTGTTACCAATGATAACAGTAGTTACGTGGATGCTTCGCCAGTGAGAGTATTAATGAAATATTACCGTGAAAAATATAATTATGGTGCAAGAAAAATTGTAAATGCATATCCTAAAAAAATTGACATATTGGAACGATAGGAATGTTCTTAAGACATCTAAAGGAAACCCATGGGTCTATTGAACACAAAAGTGGAAGAGGAAGGAAGCGAAGCTCAAGAACTGAAGAAAATATTGCTAGAGTAAGGGTTGTTATAGGAAATTTGCAACCTTGGCACATCAGTTCGAAGAATCATTAAAGAAGATGGCCATCTTAAAGTATTTAAAAAAGTAATACTGCAAAGATGTAATTTACTACTAAGAAGATTCCGCTCTCATAAAGACATTAGAAAAATATGGTTTTCAGATGAAAAATGTTTTATTTACGGTCTCCTAAAAATACCCAAAATAATAGGGTGTATTCCGACGTACAATTTAAGAGAGAAATGCCTCTAGAGCATCTTTTAATTGAAAAAAGTAATTTCCCAAAAGGTGTAATGGTCTCTGTTGCAGTATCCATTTTGTGAAAATCTCGTCTGATTTTTGTTGATGCCAGGGGTGAAACTTAATTCAGAATAATATCGAGAACAAAAAATCTTGCAGCACCTATTACCTGAAATTGAAGAAGTATGTTATGATTACACTTTCCAGCAGGATGGTGCGCCTTCGCACATTTACCACGATACAAGGATATCCTTGAGTGAAAATTGCCCGGACTATATTGAGCCAGGAATGTGGCCACCTAACAGCCCAGAATTAAATCCGGTTGGCTATTCAATTTGTGGAATTTTCGAACAAAATTTGTATGACGGACAACAATTTGAAACCGTCGAACAGCTCAAAGAAAGAATGCAGTTTATTTGTAACAATTTTGAACAGGGTGTAAATGGGGCTATAAATTATGGAGCAGACGACTTCAAGAAGTGGTAAACAATAATGGTGGCCACATTCATAATATTTTATTCTTAGTTTTAAAATTATTAAGCTGTTTTAATAAACAAAATGTGTTATTTGTTAAAATGTTATATTCTCCTAGTTTAATAAAAAATTATATTTTGCGAATCCGGCAATTTTGAAAAATTTCTTTTTTACTGAAGTGTTCTGGATAGTTAACCTACCAAAAGAGCATATCAGTTCAATTTTAGCTAAGACAGTTTTCATTTTCAACGAGCTTAAATGCACCGTTACGTAAATTTTTTTATAAGTCCGACCCTGTACGTTATTTTTGCTTTAAAATTTGCAGTCATGTTGAGGAAATGTTAGGCTATTAGCCCTACAAAAAGAAATTAAATCGCCTAAAAAATAAAAAAGGTATTTTTAACTAAAAAATGTACTCCTTTATTTCGGCCCACAGTGTATATCTTCTTCTTTATGTGCCGTCTTCTACCGAAGGTTGGCGACCATCAAACGATAGGTTTCTCTGTTTTGTGCCGCATGTATTATGTTCGCAGCTTCTGGTATTTGAAACCATTCTCTCAAGTTTCTCAGCCAGGATTTCTTCTTCCTGCCCAAACCTCTTCTACCTTCAATCTTGCCTTCGACACACAGTGTATATAAGGTTATTTAGTAGTTGTTTATGATATAAGTGTTAAAAGTACACGTTTAAGGCACGCATGTGAAAGTTTGCAGATTCTGCAATTCACATGAGTGCCTTAAAAATGTACTTTTTAACATGCATATCATACAATATTTTTTCTACAAACGTAATTACAGGACAATATCTACAAAAACTTTTACTTGAACTTGACTGACATTCCATTTTTATATTTTTTACCATTACGTCAAAATTGCCTATACGGTCAATACGAACTGCAGTGCCTTAAAAATTTTAAAGCACTAGTGCCTTAAAGTAACATTTTTAACGCTCGTATGGAGTGCTAAAAATTGCGTTTTTAACACGGTTGTAGAAAAAATAAAATATAATGTTATTTAAAATATCGTTTACTTATAAAATGATAAATTTTGTTGATTTACGAGACAAGCGGTAGTTAACGACCATTTTTTTTGCTGTCCAGATACATTTAAGAGCATGGAACTAATGGTACAGAGGCGTACTCTGTATTATTAATAAATAAATATATTAGCGCCGTATTACGAAAGAAATATGTTTTTGACGATATGTTACAAGGTTGAAACAAACACTTATTGTCTTTACTGATATTACTATTGTATATCACACTGTTATATTTATTATTTTTTAGGTGGGGCTTTGAAGATTGTAGCAATTTTTGACTCCATCAAGAATCAACTCAACTTTTCCTGCGACCAATGCAGGAAGATGATTTGGAAGAACAACGAAGTACCTCTAGCACGGCGCACACTCAGAGTTTCCAAAATAAAAATTCCGAACGTTGTCTTCATCGCCATTATACTATTTTCTGTCTTCGGTATTGCAGCGTCCATCAGCTTCTTATACTTCAACCTAAGATTTAAAAGAAAAAAGTTTGTCAAACTGTCGAGCCCAAATTTGACTAATATTACTGTGCTTGGGTGTATATTAGTTTATTTGTCTGTCGTGGTCTTGGGATTTAATAACTCTTCGACGTATTTGAGCCGATACTTTGATACATTTTGTTCTGTAAGTATTAATTTAGCCCGATCAGGAACACAAAATTTTACGAAAACCTCCAAAAAATTAAAGGAAGGATTAAAATTTGGAAATAGGTAGTTGAAATTGTCTATTATTATATAAGAAAAAGTTTACAATTCTACATCCCCTCCATTTTACAAAAATTGAGAAATACGGGGTGAAAAACATTTTCTCGTGAGTGAAAAAAATATACGTTCAAAATAGGCCCGGAATTGGTTAACCCGCGAGTAGTCGCGCGGTGAGATAGAATCTCAATTTTTAACCTTTTTCGCGATAACTTGATGAAAAATTTTGCAATTTTGAAAAAATTTCGTAAGTGCCTCGAGGAAGGGTGTAGTAATGCGTAGGAATTTTTTTTCTTCTTCTTTTTGTGGAATTTATGGCTTTGGGGAGAGCCAATTATAGCTTTAACCCGCGAGTAGTCGCGCCGTTAGATAGAATCTCACATTTGATCCTTTTTCGTAATATAGTAAAACCTGTCAGTAACGGCCACTAAAATTGAAAGAACTATTGGCCGATATAGAAAGGTGGACGGTATTGCCAGTTTTTGTAGTCTACATATAATTGGTTTGGGAAATTTTTAAACTGGCCGTTAGGACAGGTGGCCGATGTTGGCAGGTGGCCGTTAACACAGGTTTTTTTAATAAAATTGCTAGAAATATATATTTTCAATATAAAAAGTAGATAAAAATAGTACAAAATACAAATTTGTTTTAAATTCGTATTTTGAGATAGAATCTCACACGCGACTATTGACGTTACAGAAGTGAGCGCGACTACACCCGGGTTAAAATGACTAATTATAAGCAACTTCTGTTTTATAAAGTTTTTTCACTAAGTTCGAGTTATTTGCGAGTAAATATGTTCATTTTTAACAAAAAAAAAACATGTTTATTGACGGTTTTCCGCAGATAACTCAAAAAGTAAGTACTCTAGCGAAAAAAATATTCTTAGTAAAAATATAGCTTATAAAAAATTGAAAAAAATGGTGTACGTGTGAGGACTGCAAACCCAGTATAATCAGAGTGGTTGCTAATGAAAAGTAGGTTATTCTTCGTCAAATTCCAAATCGAATATTTTAATGTGAAATAATCAAACAGAGCAATTTTCGGGGAAAATTCATTACAACTTTTTTAAAGTGTTTAAAAAAGGTTTATTTTTGTTGTCTAAAAAAATTTGTAGCATTAAAATAAAGTGAGTTACGCTCAAAATATTGTTGGTTCCTTTTATTTTTTGGTACAAAAATCGCGAAAATCACCCCATAATTAGCTTCCCAAATAAAATTAATCGTAACCGCTTCACAAGTTGCTTTACTTATGTATTGTTTATATTATCTATAAGTTTAATTGGTTCAAAGTGCTCAGTTTTAAAAAAAAATTGGGTTTGGGTCATTCCATTTCAAATCACTCAATTTTGGAGCAAAAAAAAATTTGGACCTCCGATTTGTCTGAAAATTGGTATATAGCTTCTGCGCGACGTAAAAATAAGATATTTAAGGTCAAAAATCTTCTTATTTTTTTCTCAAAATGTTATTTTATGCGATTTTACATTGATTTGGTGTTTATTTATACAAATTTGCATTTTCTATCGTAAAGTATCAGTGGAAATCATAATATTTTAATAGAATGGACTCAAAAATGTCATTATATGGCATTATAACAAGTTATTTTGATTCAAAACAAGCTATTGATCAAATTTTATAGTGTAGAAAACGTTAAAATACCGTTTTTACATTTTTCTCCATTCCCAAAATACATCATAATCAATTTGGCTGAAGATTTGCCCACAGATAGACAAAACATAGGACTTTAAGTGGTGAGAAGGATTTGAATTATATTATCATACCAAAAAAGTTACATGCAATATTATTGTCAAAAATATAGGCGTCTACTGTAAGTACAAATTAACTCGAAAATATCGACCTCACGACAAAAATTGTTAAAAAAAAAATTGTAATAATTGTAAATACGATTTATTTGGAACAATTTCAGTTCCTACCATTTTTGTCGAAAAGTTAAAAATGGCGGAGATATTGAGCAAAACAGGTTCTCCTTTAAAATCAAGATGGAGGCTAACGTAACGGAGGAATTCATTCGTGATTTTAAATTTAGGCTACTATTGACTTCCCTAAAGATCAGAAAAATAAAATTTTGGGCAGCTCTGCATTCAAGGTCAAATGCTATCCCGACTGGACTAATATATACTTTTGAGTCTGATATTACTGCATGTAACTTTTTTGGTATTGTAATATAATTCAAATCCTTCTAACCACTTAAAGTCCTATCTTTTGGCTATCTGTGGGCAAATTTTCAGCCAAATCGATGATGATGTACTTTGGGAATGGAGGAAAATGTAAAAAACGGTATTTTAACGTTTTTTACACTACCTACAAAATTTGATCAAAAACTTGTTTTGATTCAAAATAACTTGTTATAATGCCATATAATGACATTTTTGAGTCCTTTCTATTAAAATATTATGTTTTTCATTGATACTTTACGACAGAAAATGCAAATTTGTTTAAATGAACACCAAATCACTGTAAAATCGCGTAAAATAACATTTTGAGAAAAAAAGAAGAAGATTTTTTGACCTTAAATATCTTATTTTTACGTCCCGCAGAAGCTATATACCAATTTTCAGACAAATCGGAGATCCAAAATTTTTTGCCTGAGTGATTTGACATGGAATGTACCGTTTAAAATAAAACATTTCTTTTATGTTGAAAAAAAAATGGAATTGTTCATGGAATTAACTTAAAAATTATTAGTGATACAAAAAATATTAAAGAGTAATAAAATGTACGTTTTGCTTTCCTGAATATTTTTCCTTTTTTGTTTTCTTGTTATACTAAAATTGATTATGCTATGGCTGTTCAAAATTTGCCTAAACTCGTGATTAGTTACTCGTTCAAGCCATATTAACCACAGTTTTTTCAAAAATAAGCACTTTGAACGGATGAAACTTACAGATCATATAAATACATAAGCAAATTAACTTACGAAGTGGTAATGATAAAATTTATTTGTGTTGCTAATTAGGGGGTGATTTTCGCGATTTTTCTTACCAAAAAATAAAAGGGACCAACAATATTTTAAGCGTAACTCACTTACTTTTATTGTTACAAGTTTTTTTTTCAAAAACAAAAATAATCCTTTTTTTAAACACTTCAAAAAACTTGAAATGAATTTCCCCAAAAAGTGCTCTGTTTTTGGGTTATTTCACATTGAAATATTCGATTTGGAATTTGATGAAGAAGAACCTACTTTCCATTAGCTACAACTCTGCTTCTGCTGGGTCTATAGACCTCAAGCATACATCTTTTTTTCAGTTTTTTATTAGCTATATTTTTATTAAGAATATTTTTTTCGCTGAAATACTTACTTTTTGAGTTATCTCCGAAAAACCGTCCACAAACATGTTTTTTTCTGTTAAAAATGAACATATTCACTTGCAAATAACTCGAAAAGTATTGACTTAGGGAAAAAACTCTATAGAACAAAAGTTGCTTAGAATTTTTGTAAAATGGTCTACAGATTTAACATAAGAACAAAAGAATTCAATATGACAATTTCATCTCAAAAAACTAAAACAATAGTAATCAGTAAAGAACCAATCAGATGTAAAGTAGAAATTGATGGTAGCAGTATTGAACAAGTAATGGAAGGAAAATACCTTGGAATTACATTGTCAAGTTACGGAGACCTGGACAAAGCAGTGAGAAATCAAGTACAAAAAGCAAATAGAGTGGCAGGATGCCTTAATAACACTATATGGCAAAACCGACATATTAACACTGAGATGAAGTCAAGAATTTATAAAGCCAGTGTAAGGGTAACAACAGAACAAGTGGGTCGCGGTGGAGGTGGAGGTGGAGGTCGCGGTCGATGTCGATATCCATGTAACACAAACACATTGTAGTGAATGCAAGAGAACAGAGCAGGTAAGTCGCGGTGGAGGTTTAGCGCGATGCCATCCAGGAGGTTTACATCGATGCTTTTGAAAATAAAATAAGTTTGTTTTACATGGATGTCTACTGCGCGGCCTACAAGGATGCTTCCCTGTGATTGGTCCGTTCGAAGCCAAGTTGTAATTACCTGCACTATCTGAGTTGATCCTTTTTATATAATCCTTTATTTGTATTCAGTCTATTTTTGAATTTCTAAAGTATTTAAATTCAGTAAATTTTTTGAAATATGAAGGAGGATCTGATTATTTACAACTGACATTTCATTACTATCATCACTTGACTGACACAACATCGCAAAAGCACAGTCTTTTTGTCATTCAAATTTCATTAAACTACTTCACTTGATAGTGGTTCTAGCTCGACTGACAGCGCAGGTGACCTCCTTGCTATGTGTTGTCGACATCGACCGAGACTTAACTAGTGGCACCCACCGCGACCTACACCTCCACCTCGACCTACTTGTTCTGTTCTTACCCTAAAACTAACAATTACATATGCATCAGAAACAATACCCGATACAGCCACAACACAAAGACTACCTGAAACGGCGGAGATAATAGTACTGAGAAGAATTACAAGAAATACGCTGTGACAATGTAATGTACAGTGTAAAAACGAATGGACTCTAAATTTTCAAAACCACCGCAGATTTTCAAATACCTTACAAACTTTTCTAAAAACTTTAAGACAAAATTTTGAAACAAGTGTTATTGACAGTGGTAATATGAAAAAAGTCTACAAATACATAAGGTCCTCATTGACGTCTAAAGTTTCCATTCCTCTACTTCAAAAACCTAATCAGACTTTATGCTCTTCTGACAAAGATTCTTCTGAAACTCTATCTTTAGCATTTTCACAGGTTTTTACTAAAGAATCGAATGATGGTAATCTACCTCCTATTAGGTGTAACCGTGTCGGTGCATCCTTACGGCAAGTCGAATTTACAGTGGATCATGTCAAACAACACTTAATGAAACTTCGCACATCCGCTTCACCTGGTTTAGATGGTTTAACACCAAAACTATTAAAAAGATGCGCAGATACACTTGCAATACCTTTAACGTTAATTATGCAGACTTCTTTTATCCAGAATTCCTTACCCCCTAATTGGAAATTAGCATCGGTCACTCCTATTTTTAAAAAAGGTAACAAACTCGATCCCAACAATTATCGTCCGATTAGCTTACTACCAGTAGTTAGCAAAGTCATGGAAGCCATTATTTCCGAGGAGATGACTAAATTCCTTCTCCAAGAAAATGTTATTCCAACACAACAACATGGATTTGTTTCTGGTCGCTCTACTCTAACCAATCTCCTACATTGTGTTAACGACTGGACGTCATCTATTAACAGTTCACAGCCGGTCGACGTTGTTTATCTAGATTTCTCTAAAGCCTTTGACCGTGTTCCTAAGCGCAGACTTCTACATAAGCTAGAACATTTCGGAGTTCGCGGTACTTTATTATGTTGGATTGATGATTTCCTGACAGATCGACATTACAAAGTTAGAGTTGGCGAATTTTTCTCACAGGACAGGTTAGTGGAAAGTGGAGTGCCGCAGGGTTCTGTCCTTGGACCTCTGCTTTTTACGGTTTATACCAGCGATGTTCCTTCCTATGTTTCAAGTAAAATATCGTTATATGCTGATGACACAAAAATATATGCCAATCCTATCACAAACCAGTTAGCCCTCCAAAGAGACTTGGACTCTATTTTTACTTGGTGTTCCCAGTGGTTACTACCCTTAAACACAGAAAAATGTGTAGTGCTTAGAATTGGTAAAAACAATCCACTTGTGCCGTACTTCGTTAACGGACAACCATTAGATTCAGTGTTCTCGTATAACGACCTCGGTGTTATTGTAAACAGCAGCCTAACGTGGTCCGACCATATTCAGTCTATTTGTAAACGTGCGAACTCGAGACTATATCTTATTCGGAGGTGTTTTTCGAGAGCTTCAATGCAGTCATTCTATAAACTTTACACTATTTACATAAGACCGATTCTTGAATATGCTGGCCCAACGTGGTATCCTGATTTGGTTCGAGACAAAATTTTGTTGGAAAACGTCCAAAGAAAAGCCACTCGAATTCCATTGGGACTGAGAAGACCTTCCTATGAAGAAAGGCTCAGTATGGCCCACCTAACTTCTTTTGGACTTCGCCGACAACGCGGCGACTTAATAACCACATTTAAAATATTAAAATTTAATTTCGGAAACATCGACGAAATCTTTACAATCAATCAAGATGAACGCCTTAGAGGTCACCAATTTAAACTGAAAAAAGAGAACTTTTCTACGAGACCAAGACAGAATTTTTTACCAAATAGAGTTTTCGATATTTGGAATAACCTGGATGATAACATTGTCTCAGCCCCCTCTACCAACACATTTAAAAACAGACTTGACAGTTTTCTATTATAGTTAAAATATTTTTTTATGTAAACCCAAATTGTATCTTTTTTTTGTTGTTGTTGTTTTTTTTTTATTGTATTTACTAGTAGGTTACTTATGAAATTTCTTTGTTTTTGGGCATAATAGGGACTTGTCCCTCTGCCCTTGTTTATGTATAATAATAATAATAATAATAATAATAATAATAATAATAATAACCTGTGGGAGTTTTTTGTCAGTTCTTCTATCAGGCGCGGCCCCCTGCGAATGGGGGATACTTTCTGGGTATTCGTAGCGCCAGTACCCAGAGAGTAGCAGGGATACTTGCCGTGGAACAAAAACTGACACCTGGCAGTAGGTATAAAATGCACACCCATTGATATGGAGAATTATGGTTTATGTTTAGGATCGCTGCCTGGGGATCGCCAGGGCACGTCTGGAGCCGGCGCTGGACGTGACAGCATGCGGGACGTCGGTGGCAGGGTGTTGAGGAGGCGGGCCCCTGTCACACAAACAGCTACAGCCCAACAACAAGAACAACAACCACAAGCGAGCCAAACAACAGCAAGAGCTCCACTCGCTGAAGGTGCTGCGCTGGAACATCAGCCGGCGCTCACTCAAGCGGGACGACCGAGGCAGCGCATGAAATGGACTGTGTCCATCAACGAAAGCATTTTGCGCTTCTATTATAAGGTGACCAACCTCGGTCAAGAAACGATCGGCTACAGACAACAGCTGTATGCCGAATTTTGCAGGGAGTACCCAGATATTCAAGTATCGGAGCAAAGAGTATCAGATCAATACCGGGTAATCATAAGAAACAACCTTATCCCAGAGACTAGACGCAATACGATCAAAAGCGAAGTCGAACGGGAGATTAATAACCAAGAGCTAGTTTTAGATCAAGTCCCTAATGAAATCCTTGATGAGCAGATTCCTGAGATTCCCATACCAGAAACTCAACCTGACAATACACAGCAGGAAAACAACGAGTTGCGCGATAGTCTAGAAAGCGAAATGGCTCGTGCCGTACAAGAGTTTAATGGAACAAATCCACTTAGCAGACCACCGCTACCACGAATAAACTCTTGTAAGAAACTAGGTGCGCTGTTACAAATTGTGAATACTGAAGTCCTACCCAATTATGTCGTAGAAGCCCACACATTGGAGTATCTGCATATGCTAATCTACTGTGCAGCAACAGCAATTGCCAATGTAATGGGCGTTAAGATCAGAACACGTCGGGGTACTAATAACGGAAGGACTGGTAACAGAATTGCACCCTGGGAAAAAAGACTTCTCGGAAAAATTGAATTACTGCGTAGGGATATTGGTCAAGTCACAGAATATATAAGAGGTGTAACAAGTAGAAAAGTCATTAAGAGAGCTGAAGAAATAATGCGGAGCACTGCAAGACACTCGAGATACGATCCAGAAAATAACACAGCTCAACAGTGTTTGGATACATTAAAACAAAAACTCTCCGTCTATTCAGGACGATTAAGAAGGTATAAAGTTAGTAACAACCGAAAATGTGACAATGCACTTTTTGAGAACTCTGAGAAGGCGTTTTACCGAAAACTCAATTCAACCGTAGAAAGTGTCGACAAGTCTTACCCAAGCCAAGAAGAAATTCATGAGTTTTGGGGAAATCAACTTTCCACGCCAGCTGCTCTTAACAGCAATGCTGGCTGGATAGAAGATACGACGCACAACTGTCACCACTACGTCACTGCTAACTACGAACCATTCACGACTGAAGAAGTCTCAAATGTCATCAAAGAGCTTCATAACTGGAAATCTCCTGGACCAGACAGAGTTCAGAACTTTTGGCTTAAAAAGTTTTGGAGTATTCATGAGTGCTTATCAACATTAATTAATCATGTTATTTCTAATCCGCAGGAATTACCATCATTTCTAACTCAGGGAACTACTTATTTAATACCCAAGGATCAAAATAACACCCAAGATCCATCCAAGTACCGTCCAATTACTTGTCTTCCAACTTTGTATAAATTGGTCACATCCTGTGTAACCCGGCGTATCTACCAACACTGTGCTCTAAACAATATCATAGAGCCTCAACAGAAAGGATGCGCTAAGGGTTCCATGGGTTGCAAAGAACAGCTTATCATCGACTCAGTCATTTCTAACCAGGCATTCACTAAAAAAAGGAACCTTTTTACTGCTTTTATTGACTATAAAAAGGCCTTTGATTCAGTACCGCATGAATGGCTAATAGATATATTGAAAATATACAAAGTCGATGATAACATAGTGACCTTTTTAAGGCATATAATGAGAGATTGGAAGACTAAAATTCACCTCCAAATACCTGGTGAAAACAATATCGAAACCGAAAATATCGCAATCAACCGGGGTCTGTTTCAAGGAGACTCGTTGAGTCCACTGTGGTTCTGTTTAGCTTTGAACCCCCTTTCCCAACTATTAAACTCCACTGACTCAGGTTTTAGCATTAAAAACAATAATACTGTAGTAGCGAAGCTCAATCATCTGTTGTATATGGATGATTTGAAATTAATGGCTTCCACTCGAGAACACCTAGAAGAGATGCTAAAAACTGTAGAAACATTCTCTAATGATATTAGTATGCAGTTCGGTCTAGACAAGTGCCGTGTTTTGAATATAGTCAGAGGAAAGGTACAGCCCGGTGGATTCGATATGCAAAATGGCCAGAACATCGAGGCCATGGGCGATAACGATATGTACAAATATCTTGGAGTAAAGCAGGCGCGGAAAATTGACCATAAGCAAATGAAAACTGAGATAACAACTGAGTTTATAAGAAGGGTAAAACAACTGCTTCGTTCACAGCTTAACAGTAAAAATTTGTTTAAGGCACTGAACACCTACGCTTGTTCCGCGCTTAGCTATTCATTTGGTATTGTTAAGTGGACAAAAACGGATATAGAAAATCTTCAGCGAAAAGTACGAACACACCTCACAAAGGCACAAAAACACCACCCTAAAAGTGCAGTAGAACGAACGACATTACCCCGGTATTTAGGAGGAAGAGGACTTATGGATATAGGTGAGCAATTAGATAAACAGATTGCTAATTTAAGAACTTATTTTCAGATGCAGGCTGAGACATCTACTCTACACCGCGCAATCTGCGCAGTAGATGACACAACACCGATCAAACTGAGGGAACCAGAAATGCGCATAAACCACCTTACTAAGGACGAAAAACTGCGCACCTGGATGGGTAAACCTCTGCACGGGCGACATCCCAATGAGGTTAGCCAAGACTATGTCGACAATACAGCGTCGAACTATTGGTTGACATCAGGAAAGATGTTCCCTGAAACGGAGGGTTCATTACTGGCCATCCAGGATCAGGTTATACCAACCAGAAATTACCTGAAATATATCGTCAAAGACCCTCAGGTTCAAAACGACAGATGCCGATATGGATGTCAAGCCCAAGAAACCATCCAACATATTACAGGGGGCTGCCAGGCATTTGCTGCAACTGAATACAAGGAACGGCATGACGCAGTGGGAAAAATCCTTCATCAAGAGATAGCTAATAAGCTGGGACTTCTCCAAACGGACTATCTCCCATATTATCAATACGTTCCTGAGAGTATGCTTGAGGATGGCAACTACAAGCTATACTGGGACCGCAGTGTGCTCACAGACCAAACAGTGGCACATAATAGACCAGATCTCGTACTAGTTAATAAATTAACAAGACAAACAACACTAATTGATGTGGCGATACCTAACAACAATAATCTACGTAGTAAATTTACTGAAAAGATCGCCAAGTATAGAGATCTGGAAATTCAAATACGGAGACAATGGAGAATGCAAAGTACCCAGACGATACCTATTGTTATGTCTACTACTGGAGTCATTCCGAAGACCCTCCTCGAAAGCATAAAAAAGCTGGGTCTCAATGAACATATTTATAAGACCATGCAGAAAGCTGTACTACTTGCGACGGCCAGAAGTGTAAGAAAATTTTTGGGAGATACACCTGCATTCCAAGTCACCTAGGGCTCGATAACACGGAAAGAGTCCCACCAGAGCTCAATCCTTTTGATACCGTAGGTATCTGGGATGAGTCAATTTTCCCCTCAGAGGGAGTGTGAGCCGTATGGCTAAATCTGGATAATAATAATAATAAATAGAAAAAAGAATGGAATAACCACATAACCAGAATGGGGGAGACACGTGTGGTCAAAATAGCACAAGATAAATCACCAATCGGTAGAAGACGTATCGGCCGACCGCGCAAAAGATGGAGTGACAACCTTCCACAGAGGTACCAATCCGCCAATGAACAAGCAGAATTGCTTATAAAGAGAAAGAAGAAGAAAAAAGCTTTTAGTTATCCATGTCTATCTGTACGTCCGTACAAAAATGTGGTATCAATGGTGAGGAATTTGACCTCAAACTTCCGGTTTCAGAGTTGTAACCGAAAGTACTGTCTTAAAGTCACCGAAATAGTACAAACGATAATTATATAAAAAGTATCCAAATCTAAGTTGTTATATTACCATACAATTAGATCCAGATAAAGAGATAAAATATACAGGGTGTCCAGAAACTCTACCGACAAACGAAGACAGAAGATTCTTCAGATAATTTTAAGACAATTTAACCCAATTCGCTTAGTCCGAAAATGCTTCCTAAGGGAGATAGAGCTCTTTGAAGATGGCGTCTTGTAATAAGTTTTTCTTAAATACCTCCAGAACGCCTCTATTTAGAAAAACAAAAATTGGTACGCTTATTTATCTTCTAGAGATAACTCTATTACATTGATTGCGAATTTCTAGTACCGATCATAGGCGTCCGTTTTGGGTAGGGCAACGGTTATTTTATCGCCCAACTTTTTTGTCTTTACTTTTTAAGCATTTTTGACTCTGAATTATTAAATTGTAAGGTATTCTAGTACTAAAAGGTACTCTTGCTTTAAGTCGGTAGAGTACACGGTTTTCAAGAAAAATCGATTTGAAAATTTTTCGTTTTTTTAATCTAAAAAAAATTTTCAAAAAAAAAAAACTATTTAGAAAGACGAAAACGGGTACATTTATTTATATTCCAGAGATAAATCGATTTCATTAATTGCGAATTTCTAGTACCGGTCATAGGCGTCCGTTTTGGGTAGGTCAACAGTTATTTTATTGCATACCTTTTTTGTCTTTAATTTTTAAGCATTTTTGGCACTAGAATATTCAATTATAAGGTATTCGAGTACTAAACGTTACTCTTGCTTCAAGTTGGTAAAATACATCGTTTCTTTTTGAAAATTTTTTTCAATTTTTTTTCAAATTTCCAGAACGAAAAACTTTCAAATCGATTTTTCTAGAAAACGGTGCGTCCTACCGACTTAAAACAAGAGTACCTTTTAGTACTAGAATACCTCACGATTTAACAATCCAGTATCAAAAATGCTTAAAAGTTAAAGACAAAAAAGTTATGCGATAAAATACCCGTTGCCCTACCCAAAACGGACGTCTATGACCAATACTAGAAATTCGCAATGGATGAAATCGATTCGTTTCTGGAAAATAAATACGCATACCAATTTTCGTTTTTCTAAATAGAAGCGTTCTGGAGGTATTTAAGAAAAACTAATTACATGACGCCATCTTCAAAGAGCTCTAGCTCCCTTAGGAAGCATTTTCGGACTAGGTGAATTGGGTTAAATTATCTTTAAATTTTCCGGGGAATCTCCTGTCTTCGTTTGTCGGTAGAGTTTCTGGACACCCTGTATAACTGAGATTGTGCAGCTCTTTTTGAAAATATGGTCACTCTTCGTGATTTCAAAAATAATATTGTTTACTTGTGTTTTTAAACATAGAAAATCGTCATTTTTCGATTTTTTTTTCAGTTTTAAATTGTTATAACTCGGAAACGATTAACTCTAGAGAAAAATTACAAAAGACCTTTTTTGTTCCCAATGATCCAAATAACCTAAAATAATCTCTACCCGAGCCAAAAAAATTGATTTTCATAATTTGTAATTCTTTTTTATAAATTTAGCCATAACTCCGAAGTTATCCGAAATTTAGGTATAGGAAATATAACATAAAAAATAATCACTATTTCTTAAGGACGTCAAAACGCAAAAAAGTATTCAGGGTGTTCTATTTGAAATAAGAAAGTTCTTTATATTTCCAGAAAAACGGAAGATTTGACAACAATGTAATTACCACTATAATATCCTTACGCATTAGCAGATCCTTACCCACCAAAATTTATAAAAATCGTTTTAGCGGTTTTCGAGAAATTATCGTGTTTCCATACTTTCTCGCTACCCTGTAGAACGGCTAAGCAGACAAATGAAGCAGTTGTCAAAAGAGCAGAAGATACAAAATAACACATCCATGATATTTATAATGTGGGGAAAATAGTGTAATATTCTTTGACTAATTGTGATAAGTAAAATCAAAAGACGCAGAGGAAGTGGTAGAAAACAAGGCTCATAGTTGAATAATGTTAGAGAATGAATTGGGATACGTAGAGTAGAACAACGTTTTGTCTGCAAAATATACACAAAAAGTTGTCTGCATAATATACATAAAATCAAAATGTTTGAAAATCTTAGTTCAATAACACAGGCCTAACAAAAAAAAATTATTAATCGTTTCTTACAAATGTATGTAAATCCTACGTATTTTTTGGCGCTAAAAAAGAATCTGAAATTAGATTTTACATACTTATCACCCATAGTTTTCCCACAATATGACACTGGTTAATTATACATTATAATAATTTGAAAAAGACAAAATACCGAAATACATTAAAATGATACATTATTAGAATAAAACCTTTTATCTAATTCTTATCTTGTAATCGGATAGGTATGTGCAATCATTTCAGGATCCAATACTTTTATATTTTCTTTCTTTTTTATGTAAAACTTCTGAAGTAGCTTTTTCTCCTATGCGAGGCACTCTGTTGTTCCCGATGATGAAGTGACCAACAGTAATCACCCATCACATTGGTGTTCCAACGTCTCTGGTAAAGTTTCTCCATCATCTTGATATCCTTGGAATCGATCGCCTTGTTCTTCATTGACGTCACCCAGATTTTCAGGAAAAAAGTAAAGATGGTTATGCAAAAGGTGGATTTTGAGGCTGATTTGACATCCCAAATCTTAAATCTTATTTAATAATATGTTAAAAAACTTATCTAATAAATTAGCTAATATAAGGTCGTAGTTAGGGTCTTTCACATTACCTAAAAACTTGGTTACAACTTTTTTGAATGCAATACAAGCTTCTTTTTCCTTAGTAGTCATCTTGCTTTCAAAGGTAATTATGCAATTTTAAATGTTAAATTGTGAAAGAATGGGGGTGATACAGAATTTTTAGTATGCTTTTCGGATTCAGCACACTAAAATACATAAGATAGAGGTAATCTTTTCAAAAAAGTTTTTTCATAGTTGGCCTGTGTAATTTACTCTTACTTGATTTATTATTCCACTTCAATTTAGGTGTGGTGTGTATTTGTTTCAGGTTAGGGTATTCCTTTTATCCACGGGGTTTTCCCTTACGTTCGGATCAATAATGGCGAAAACTTACCGAGTCCACAGACTTTTTACTTTTCTCGAATCTGGTTTGCTCAGAGATAAACTGTTAAAAGACAAACAACTTATTGCTCTCATCTTCGTGCCAATCATATTCGATGGTTTTATTTTGACATTATGGCTCACGATAGATCCTTTGAGAAGAGATGTTTATAATCTAACTAAGGAGATATCATTTGGAGAAAAAGGAGTCGACTATCAACCTCAGGTAAGTAGTTTCACATTCGTTGAGTAGAAGAGATATGACTAGACTTGGGCAAATATGCAAATTGCATATTTTGCATATTATGCATAAAAATGCAAAAATATCAAATTTTACATATTTTTCTAAAAGTGTGCATAAAGTGCATATAATTTGATATTTTGGTCGTAACTATATATTTTTATATTCAAACTTACAGATAGCATGCAAATGCCAATATTTAATTTTGTTTTTTAATCACTTGGTATTCAAATTCTTGGTATCCGAATATATTACTTAACTAATAAAAGACAGCGGCTTATAGGTTTGTCACGTTTTGTCCTGGAATTAAGGGTTTGTGTCTGCCAGTTTATGTCTCTAGGTAAAAATTTTTTTCTGCAGCCGTCCCGAAAATAAAACTTTCGGTATGATTTATTAAATCGAAAGTACCATTTTACACAACTTATACCGAAAGTAACTACTTTCGAGACTAATTTTTTCACTTTCGGGACGCTTTTTTACTTTCGGGACCATTTTGGGTAGCTAGGTAACGGCTTTGTCAATAACATCAACTTTGTATTTTATTATGACAACGCTTTTCATTTAAGATTCGTGTGTGTTTTCGCTCAGTTTTTCGTTTTTCAATTCCCAGAAATGGAAATCATTAGTCAAAGTGAAGCCGAAATGATTCCAGATGAAATTAGGGAAACTGCTAAAGCCGCTATTTATGAATAATTGTTATAATTGTGTTACTAATATTTATAAGTAGATTTTTCTAATGTTGAATTCACGGGAGTAACTTTAAAGTGTTTAATAAAAGTTCATAAGTAAAGTTTATCCATATATCCTTTTTAACATACAAAACGGCTGCAGAAAAAATATTGTACGTAACACGATCAAGTGATTTTACGAGACTCGCGGGATTCCAGGACTCACCTACGGCTCGCCCTGGAAACTTCCTACTCGTTTCGTAAAATATCACTTTCCGAACTTGTTACGTAAATTACTATTATTTTGACGGTCGGTTTCACTTGGTTTCACTTTTGTTGTAAAATTGAAGGCATGATCAACGTGTATTTGTAATTGAATAATTATTGTGCTTTGAAAATACCGAAAATAAGTAATCTTTCAACTTGTATAAAACCTTGCAAAGAGCTATCTATGGATATGGATAAAGTTTATTTCTCATGTTGTGGCAAAACCGTAAGTACGTACGTAATATTTTTTATTATTTTTTAAAAATTTACACGGTGATACAAACAAAGATTTTAAAATTGGAGATTATGTTTAATAAAAGTACCGACACAAAACTTTTTCTTCCTGCAGCTGTGCCTAATAATAAATTATTGCCTATTTTATCTGATGCCGCACGATATATGGTAAAAGCAGGACAAAATTTAAAAATATTTTATCCAAAACTAATACATGTCACTTGTTTAGAGCATAGAATAAACAGAGTTGCAGAGGAAATAAAAAAAAATTCCACTAGTTAACAGTTTAGTAGCAAGCTTAAAAAAGGTATTCCTGAAATCACCTGTAAGAATACAATGTTACAAAGGTATGCTTCCTGCTGCTGTTCCACTGCCACCGCAACCCATTTTAACACGATGGGGAACATGGTTGGAAGCAGCTAATTTCTATGCTGATCATTTGGTTGTGTTAAAAAAAATAATTAACCTTTTAACGGATTATAGTTGCCAATCTTTATTGGAAGCTAAGCAACCCTTTTAAAATAACATCCTTCAACAGCAACTGCCTTCATAAAATCAAATTATAGTTTTGTTCAGAAAACTATAACCCAATTAGAATCCTCCAAACTATCATTGTTAGAGAGTACAGTTTTAATTTGAGTCATTGTGTCAAAACGTTAAAGGTACATTGGAAAAGAAATTTTTCAAAAATTTAAAGCAACCATGGAAAAAACAGTGGTTACCAGGTTCTTTCTGAAGTGGTTTAAGTACTAGCTGGGACATTTTCCGAACCACTTAATTTAGAACCATCTATTATAGTGAATTTAAAAAATGCCCTAATTACATCAGTTGATGTGGAAAGAAGTTTTTCTATTTGCAAATATATGTATCCAGATAGAAGCCATAAGTTTTTATTAGAAAATTTTGAACAGCATTTGATAATTTATTTTTACCACAATTCGAAATAATATTTATATGTTAAAATAATTGTATATAAACTTGTAATATTGTAAATATTTTTGTAAATAAAAAGATATTGTAAATATTCTTGGTTAGGTATATTAAATGCATATTTTCTAGATAAATATGCATATTTCTGCATAAAATACTGCATATGTATGAGCATATTTCATACTTTTTTATTTGCATATTTGCCTAAGTCTAGACATGACGTTTGACTGGAATATTCGGATCTTTGTCTTTGTAGTATACTGGCCAGACTTCCAAACAGGGTTGAGCATGAGCATGCTGAATCTGAATGCTTTTTCGATTTTGGTATACTCATACGAATATCGTCTTCTGCGCCTGCGCTTTCTCTTATGACACTTTCAAGATACGTAAAATTTTCCACATTTTCAATCCTCATGTTGTTAATAGTAAATAGTATGTTGCTTCTTGCACTTATTCTCATAGATTTGGTTTTACTAATATGGATTGTCAAACCTATTTTAGTGGTTCCAATGGAAAGTATTTCCAATTGGTCAGACACATTTTGGGACCTTTGTCCTAATAGACAGATATCGTTGGCTATTCCAGATCGCTTAGGCGTGTAGTTAACGTCCATTGCATCTCTCCTGTGTTGGGGTCTAGTTTGGAGAGAAGATACTCTACAGCTATGTTAAAAAGAAACGAAGAAATCACGCATCCCTGCCTTACTCCAGTAAGCAGATCAAATAATATATGGTATAATAGAAAAATAAATGGTATAATCGGATTTAAATTTGATATGGGCTAAATGGTGGCCAATATAATTTCTAGATTGAATCTCATCAAAGTAAGCATTCACTATTCTACCGAGATGACGACCTGCGTCATGGTGCATTAACACGAATTTGTTATCCAATATGGCTGGCAAATGGCAAAACATGATCTTATAAAATATTTTTAATGTACATATCAGCTTCTATTTAACCAATCACTTCCACATGTTAGGTATCTCCTTTCCAAGAAACACCACTCCAAATTAGCACTCATCATAATATGGAAGCAAGATTTACAAAACTTCGTCTACAGAAGAGTTGGCGAACAGTATGTCAGTTGTAACCTCATACAGAGCATTAGTTTTGGTGGTGGCGGCATAGGGCTACGGAGCAGTATCTATTGTTTTGAAAGGACATACCGAACACATGGAGGTGATTAGGGGAAGGCCAACTGATATGTACTTTGAAAACATTTAAGTCGCTAGCAGATTGAAGACTTACTTGATGAGATTCAATTTCAAAATTATACTGGCCAGCATAAGTCCAGATCAGATTTAAATCCGATTATAGCATTTATATGATACTTTACAACAGCGCATTCGGAAAAGAAATCCTATTGCTATAATACAGGGTGGCTAAGAATAACAGCCCAAACAAATTTCATTACACATGCATATTATGCAATATTTTTGTCCGTGAGTACATACACATTTTTTTTAGGTTGAGATGTGTAATTCTCACAATATCACCGGCTGGTACATGGCACTTTTAGGCTACAAGACAATGTTCATCCTCATGGGCACCTACATGGCGTGGAAGACAAGACACATCAAAATCCCAATCCTAAACGACTCGCAGTATATAGGCATCTGCATATACATAACAGTTTTTAGTACCATTATTGTCATTGTCTCCAGTTTTGTATCAAACCAAAACATCATACTCACTTATATTATACAATCCGTCAGTATTTTAACCGCTACCACTGTTATTATGTTCTTAATGTTTTTACCCATCATCAAATCTGTTTTCGGCAAGCTGGATAATACAGATCCTATAATGCAGAGCATGGGACTAACCAGCGTGAGCAACACACGAAGATTTATTTTCAACGACAGTAAAGAAGTGTTAAATAGACTTGAAATTCAAAACAAGGTTCATAGATGTCGCTTGATGAAACTCGATAGTGAGATTCTATATTTAGAGAATGTCTTAAGGAGTTCAGATAAGCTTTAGAAGCAACTGGACTTGTTTTAGAAACTTTTTAATCATGGGATAAAAATATTCAGAAGACACCATACAACGCTGTAACTCTGAGCACCAGGTGCTCTTTGAGGTCGATTTTGATGGCGTATTCGTGTTTAGCAACCCCAAAAACACCCCAAGAAATCTGCTTGCATCAATTTAGTGCCGAAAATTCTCGAAACTCCAGAAGATGACGTGCCATGGCAGTGGATTCTATAGAATAGAATAGAAATATGCTTTATTGTCATGAAAAATTGTACAATTTTACCGACAAAGCTTACAAAAAGTCAAGAAAACAAAACAATAACAATTCAATTTACTACAATTACATAAATCGTCAGTATAAATTAAAGAAATAATAATAATGAAGTTAAACAGTTAATCAATTGCAAAATTTAAAAATTTAAATAAATTGCAAATTGCATATAATTATAATTGCATATAATTGATAGTCTACCTATAGTCCAGAAAGCCACTGCGCATCCGCTAGGAAAAATATTCTAATTCGGATTTTTTGCACAATCTTAATCAAAAAGGACCCCTTTTAACAAATTTGCATGTTGCCAGGACCAAAAGTTGGTCAAAAAATTTTTAAACGTTTTTTGTTTTTGTTTTTATCCTAAAATTATTTTTTTTGCATGGAACAATTTTTTTTAGGTTTTTTGGATCATTCCAAACAGAAAAGGTCTTTAGTGACTTTCCTCTAAAGTTGATAGTTTTTTCAAAAACCCATTTTTTTTAATTGCCAATCAAGCGTGCACGACACTATTTTCCACCATTGCATGTGTATACAGTATGGTGCAAATGAAAGGAATATATTCGTTATTTCGTAAACCGGTGACTTAAAGGAAAAATCCCAAAACAGGTCGGTTTTTATTTTCAAGTTATGATATTGTGGCATATATAGTATACTAGTGACGTCATCCATCTGGGCGTGATGACGTAATCGATGATTTTTTTAAATGAGAATACGGGTCGTGTGCTGGCTCGTTTGAAAGGTTCTTCAATTCTCTATTCAGTAATATAAACATGTTATATAATTATGTATACAGGGTGCCAAAAAATTTTTATTAAATTAAATAATTTGGCAAATTGATAAAAAAAATTAAATTATTGGACACCCTGTGTAAATAATTATGTAAATGTTTATATTACTAAATAGAGAATTGAAGAACCTTTCAAATGAGCTAGTACACGACCCCTATTCTCATTTAAAAAAATCATCGATTACGTCATCACGCCCAGATGGATGACGTCACTAGTATACCATATATGTCACAATATCATAACTTAAAAATAAAAATCGACCTGTTTCGGGATTTTTCCTTAAAGTCGCCGGTTTACGAAATAACGAATTTATTCCTTTCATTTGCACCTGCATACACATGCAACGGTGGAAAATAGTGTCGCGTACGCTTGAGTGGCAATTAAAAAACAAAGGGGTTTTTGATATTGTATTGCAAAAAACTCTTCGGGATTTCATCAATCGATGTTTAAAAAATATCTACTTACCTTGGTAACATTCAAATTTTCAGTTTTTCACATAGCTTTTGAGGGTTAAAAATGGCCGATTTCGCAATTTTTTAATTTTTAATCGATTATATGTCAAAAACTATCAACTTTAGAGAAAAGTCACTAAATACATTTTCTGTTTGGAATGATCCAAAATACCTAAAAAAATTTTGTTCCATGCAAAAAAAAATAATTTTAGGAAAAAAACCAAAAAAAACGTTTAAAAAATTTTTGACCAACTTTTGGTCCTGGCAACATGCAAATTTGTTAAAAGGGGTCCTTTTTGAGTAAGATTGTGCAAAAAATCCGAATTAGAATATTTTTCCTAGCGGATGCGCAGTGGCTTTCTGGACTACTAGTAATTAAGTTTAAAAGTTCAGCTGCTGCATATGACACCCAAATACAGATGAAAAATAATAATAAAAATACTACTTGTGCAAAGGGTACTGTAATTTCTTAGTTATTGATTAAGGAAATCTTCTACTGCATAATATGGTCTTTCGGATAGGTAGGCTTTTGTCAGTTTACGGAATTTGGGGAAAGATGCTGCAGATTTAAGTTGTAGAGGGAGATGGTTGTAAATTTTTTTTTGCGGAATATAATATAGATTTCTTTACTAACTCAGATGACGGGGTCGGTAAACAGACGTCAAAGGTAGAATTTCTCGTGAAGTAATCATGATTAGGTCTTGGTGGAAAGACATGTAGATGTTTACGAATTAAGCAAACAGTTTCTAAAATATATAAAGATGGAAGGGTTAAAATTCTGTGATCTTTGAAGTAACTTCTACAATGTGTTGTTCTTCTGAGGCCAAACAGATATCTTATTGCTCTTTTTTGTAATTTGAAAATAACATCGAATTGGGCAGCTGTACCAGGACCCCAAAAAGGAAGACCATAACGAAGATGTGACTCGAACAAAGAAAAATATGTTATTTTGGAAGATGCTAAATTGAGTTCATTCGAAACAGATCTTATAGCATAGCAAGCTGAAGATAGTTTCTTCCTTAACAAATTAATATGGAGGGACCATTATTTAAGGTTGCTGTCTAAAGAAATACCAAGAAATTTTACAGAATCAGCAGTACTGATCTGGCTGTTATTAAGAGGTAAGGGTTGGAGAGCTCCTTTATAAGATAATGCTACTGTTTTTTCTACATTAAACGAGAATGAATTAGAGTCAGACCAGGTTTTTATTGTAAGTAGATCAGAAGTTATAGTAGCATGAAGAGTTACAATATTTGAGTTGCTCCAAGTGATACTGGTATCATCAGCAAAAAGAAAGATTTTTCCACCGATTTTTAAACTAGTGATGTCATTAATAAAGATAAGGAAAAGTAGAGGACCCAATACTGATCTTTGAGGTACCCCACATACAATGTTTTTGAGACTAAAGTCTGTATCATTTGCTCTAACCAGTTGTTTCCTATCATCCAAGTAAGATTGGAAACAATTCAAAGAAATACGTCGAATTCCGTAGAAATTTAGTTTTGTTATCAAAATGTTGTGATATACACAATCAAAAGCTTTGGCGTAGTCACAAAAAATGGTGGCAGTGTGAAGATTATTGATCAGTGCTTGATAAACCTCGTGTAGTACAGAAAACATGACATCAGTGGTGCATTTATTATTTAAAAAGCCGAACTGATTTTGAGATAAAATGTTGTTTTCAACAAGAAAGGACATAAGTCGGGCTTTTATGAGTCTCTCAATAATTTTGGAGAGTACCGGTAGTAGTGCAATAGGTCTATAATTGCAGGTATTAGATATTTCACCACCCTTATAAAGAGGAACAATAATGGCAGTCTTTAGACACTCCGGAAATTTGCCTTTTTCAAAATAATCATTAATCAGTGAGATGAGGACTTCCAACACATTTTCTGGGAGATTAGAAAACATTTTTTTCGATAGACCATCAGTACTACAGGAAGATTTGCTTTTGATACTATTGATTGTTTGGATCAGTTCAGATTTATCGACTGGTTTTATAAAGAATGAATTCGAGACCTTTCCTGAATTAGGGAGATAGTAAATGGGATCTTTTTGTGGCAAAATAGTTGATGTAATATTTTTACTCACATTAACAAAGTATTCATTTAGATTTTCAGGGTCTGGAAGGGAAAATGTTTGAGCAGTGTGAGTTTTATTTCGAAGATCGTTTAGTATGGACCAAGTTTCTTTTGCAACACTTTTAGAGCTTCCCAGACGGTTTTGGTAGTAGACTTTTTTAGCTGATTTTATAAGTTTGAGATAGGTTGCCTTGTACCTACTTGGTGATATATTCAGTGATAGAGACGTTGGTAGTAAATTTCTTGATGTAGAGTAGAGAACGCATATTCTTGGAAGATATTCGGATACCTTTAGTAGTCCAGGGTTTGCGATATTTTAGCTTAATTGGAATTAAAGGAAATGCTTTATTGAAGATACAGACAAGCTTATCTAAAAAATCACTGAAATTATTATCCACGTCCATAGCAGGAAAGCGCCACTCAGAGGTTAAGCATAAATTTTGGAAATTACGAAAGTTCCGGGTAGAAAAAATCCTGCTAAACGTCGAGTTTTCGAGGAGGGTTTGCTAAAGATATTAAACTTCGTATAAACTGCATCATGATCAGATAGTTCAGCATTAATAATTGTAGAGTGGACATCAAGGGGTGAGAAATCTGAGACAGTATAATCCATTATGGTAGATGAAGTTTTTGTAATCCTTGTAAGAGAATCAACGTGCATTGTTAGACCATACGATTCAAATATGTTGATCAAGGATATTTGTGTAGCACAAGCAGCAGCATAATCAATGTTAAAGTACCCACATAAAATTTTTCTACTTTTATGGGGTAGGTCATCTAACAAATTTAGCAGGTTCTGAAAAAATAGTTCCAAGGAAGAGTCAGGTCATCTATAAATGCAAATAATATAAAGATTGAGATTCTTATGGTAAACTAAGGAAAACTTAAAGAAGGCTTCACTTAACAGAAAGTCATATTTTGTTACCAAAGAAAAATCATTGCTCGTAGAAAGAATCAGGGTGCCACCATGAGCTGAGCTTGGACGATCATACCTAGCAATTGTGGTGTATTTTTCTACAAAAAAAGGCTCGGCACCAGGTGTTCCGAGTGTCAGTTCTGACGTCGTACTCATTTTCAGTACATATCTCCAAAAACCAACCAAGTAATCTGTTTGCGTCAATTTAGCGTCAAAAGCCCTCGAAAATCCAGGTAACGTGTCTTAACAGTGACCGTGGGCATCAGGTGCTCCGGGGGGTCGGTTCTGAAGGCGTAATCCTGTTCAGTGATCCCAAAAATCCCCCGAATAACAAAATCTGGCCCTTAATATACTTATTTTGACATTTTTATGAACTTTAAAATAAGTACAATTATTCATTTCCACCCATTTTTCTATTGTAGACTTTGTACCTGGTCTATTAGAGAGCTTAAAGGCAGCTAGGTTAGTTTTTACATCTATGGACGAATCTAACGTGCATCTTTTACGTACCTTACCTAAAGTAGGTAAACTGGTATCTTTTTGTTTTTTGCCTACTCTATTTTATGTTTTAAGAACTTTATGGTACTTGCCATTATAGCTTTATTTAATAATAACTTTTGTTGCTTGTGTAAAATAATAATTATCTAAGCTCTTGTTTCGTTTTACGACGAAATGATTATTTGTTTCTATTAGTTTTATTCCTAACTGAGTATGCAGGACCATTTTTAGTTGGAATTTTACCGCGCTGGACAGGCGAGAAGTGAGATGCAACTTTTAGATCTCCCTCAGTCTTCTTTGTTTTAGCATGCGTTGGATTGCAAATTTTAGAAACCACGAAGGTGTTACCAGAAAACTTGGTCCAAATAAAGTTTTACTTAGGTATGCTTGTTTTAAGCAGATGTCGCAACGACACCCGTATCACGTTGTTTTGTTGCAATTCGATACTAGTAGCCCGATTTGTTTCAGTTTGTTGAGTTTAGTCATGCACTTTCTGATGAGGACTTAATGAGGTTCAAAACCGGTTAGAATGCTTACGGCACTCTCTGAGCGAACTGAAATTTAAGACGGCTCTTGCTTCGTTTTACAATGAAATGATTATTTAATAATAATTATCTGTTTATTTGTTGGCCATCTAATATTGATAATATTAGTAATTTGACATTTTATATTACATGTTAGTCTATGATAATAATATTAACCTTAACAAATAATCGTAATACAATTAGTTTTATAAAGTAATATGTTTCATTTCCTGCTCCTCTACTCAAATACATATACCCCAATTTCCTTTCAGAATTTTGTACTAAAATCAGCTCCTCATCATACATAAGTTAAATCTCAAGGAGTACTCTCTTAAAACTTCTTTTAGCAGGAAAAATGTAGGACTTAACATCCAACAAGCTCCTACAAGTCCAAAATCATGAAATTTACTAATAGTCCAGGGCGCATCTGTTTTGAGATGGACGTTGAGAGGTGACTCATATTTTTTTGCAGAAATTTCTTGGAATTAACTGCTATAATAATAATTGGGTTATCCTCCCACTCAAAAATGTCCGGAACATTGTTTAAATAATCAAAATGTCAAAAAATTAAGGAAAAATTCGACTATTTTCTTCGGTTTTTGATTATAACTTTCAAAGTATTCACTTTCGAGAAAAGTTGTACTGATATAAAAGTTGCGTAATTCAATTTTCTACAATATAAGATTGGTTACAAATTTTAAAAATTGTCACCCTTGTTGCAAAATAGAATAATTGCGAAAAAAGCATAAAAAACAAGTATTTGCATTTTACGTTCTTAAACCATTTATGCTAAGGACCTCCATATTTTACTCAGAAAAACTATATGATATAGTAAAACAATACTGTAAATTTCATTAATATCGGTGCAACAGATTTTGCAAAATAAATTTTGCAATCCAGCTTTCACAAGAAAAATTCATTTTTTCAAAATGTTTCAGGACTGAAAATAAAGCAGATAGCAAGTTGAAATTTTTTTACGTATATAAGAGCACCGTACCTTTAATTTTCAATGTTTTAAATTAAAATATATTAACTACTACGGCGTCAGGAATTTTTTTAAATAAATATTAATTTTTGATGCTACGCGCAGGACAGCGGTGTTCGATTTATACAAGTTGATTTCCACCAAAATTTCTTCCAATCTTTATGGTAGGGGAGCCCAAGCGGGGATTTCTGCAGTTACTCGAGCGCGTCAGATTATCATATGGGGAGAAACCTGGTACACTGCAGATGTACCTTTACCATATATTGGCTCTTAACACAGGGGAGTTCGTTAAGGGGGGCCCGAAAAAAAAAATATATCCGTAAAAAAATTCGAAATTGTCAGATTAAGATAAGGTAAGTTAAGTACATGCAAAAGAGTGTATATTTCAAAAATCTGACGATTTGAGCCGGGCGTAAGGAAATGGGTGAGCCCCAAAGTTTCACAAGAAAAAAACGTATATTTCGCGAAATTAATGACAGATCGAAAAACTAAAAAATATGTGCTCAATATTTTTTAAAAATCTATCGAATGATACCAAACACGACATCCCACGAAGAGGAGTGGGGGTAAATTTAATATTTTAAATACGAATCCCGCGATATTTCGCGAAATGAACATCAAATCGAAAAACTGTAAAATACACTTATTCAATATTTTTGAAAAATCTATCGGATGGCACCAAACACGACCCCCACGGAGGTGGGGGGGGGGGGTTACTTTAAAATCTTAAATAGGAGCCCCCATTTTTTATTGCAGATTTGGATTCCTTACGTAAAAATAAGTAACTTTTATTCGAATCATTTTTTCGAATTATGGACAGATGGCGTTATAATCGGAAAAAACGATTGTTGGAAATGAAAAATTAAATTAAAAAATGGCAAGCGCCCACTAAAATGG
Source organism: Diabrotica virgifera virgifera (assembly GCF_917563875.1). NCBI lineage: Eukaryota > Metazoa > Arthropoda > Insecta > Coleoptera > Chrysomelidae > Diabrotica > Diabrotica virgifera. Next base: position 291,458,515 of record NC_065443.1, read on the forward strand.
AAAACTTTACTTAACTTTTTTTGGTTTTAGGACCAACTCTTCACAACCCAATAGGTCCCCAAAGCGCTCGAGTGACTACACATTTAGCGTACTTTGCTCCCCTACCAGTATAATATATTATTTTCTTACACTATATTTTGTTGTAGTTTAGTATTTTAATTCCACAAAAATCAAACTAATTTGATTATTGTTTGTGAAATATTGTTTAAACAGTTGCATATTATGTTTAAAAATAATAAACTTTTATTCTGTAACTTAAAATATATGAACAAAGAAAGTTTTTGCTAATAAAAGTGTTATTTCAAAGGATAGAGCATGTTTTTATTTTGCAATAAACAAATTTATTTATTTATATCGAAATGTACTAAACATTAAAATTTGTCAATCATTATCAAAGGTCATTGGAATGCCCAATCAGAGCAAACTATCCGCTGTCCTGCGCGTAGCACCAAAGAAAATGTGTATTTAAAAAAAATTCCTGACGCCGTAGTGGTTAACCGATTTTAATTTTGCAAATTGCAAATAAAAGGTGCGGTGTTCTTCCATATGTAAAAAAAATTAAACTTGCTGTCTGCTTTATATTCAGTCCTGCAAGATTTTGAAAAAATTAATATTTTTTGCGAAAGCTGGATTGCAAAATTTATTTGGCAAAATCTATTCAACCGATTTTAATGAGTGTTTAATGAGTGTTGTTTTCTTATATCATAAAGTTATTCTTGGTAAAATATAAATGTCCTAAGTGTAGCATAAATGGTTCAAAAACGTAAAATGCGAATACTTGTTTTTTTATCGTTTTTTCGCAAATTTTTCGCAATATTATTGCTATTTTGCAACAAGCGTGACAATTTTTAAAATTTTTAACGAATTCTATATTTTAAAAAATTTGATTGCGCAACTTTAATGTCAGTACGACTTTTCTCAGAAATTAATACTTTCAAAGTTATAATCAAAAAACGAAGAAAAAAATCGAATTTTTCCTTAATTTTTTGACATTTTGATTATTTAAACAATTAAACAATGTTCCGGACCTTTTTGAGTGGGAGGATAACTCAAATAATATAAGTTATTTTCAAGCAATTTCTGCAAAAAAATATGAGTCGCCTCTCAACGTCCAAATTTACTAATATTTTTACAGATGCGCCCTGGTCTATAAAGGATTGGAAATTAAAGGGATTGGATCTTCTAATTCTGAATGGTGCACATTTAAATCTGGTGATTGAGATAAAGTATCTGGGGGGACTTGAGGATTATTTGTAATCAGCAGATAGAACGAATGACCAAGATGGTTACGTTAATAGAAGCCCGACGCACTCAGCATAAAATGTGGGGTGTAAGGCCAGACATGTTATATTAGATTTACAACATGGTGATAAAACCCACAATAAATGCATCACAGGAGCATACTAACCCTAATAACACAAAACATTCCAAGAATGTTCCTAGAAGGTACACACAGGACATTGAAAACATTCCTGGAATGTCCCCAAAAGCACACGAACGTCCCTGGAAAGTCCCAGGAAAGTGATGTGTCAGCCTTTTAAACATTCCTTGAATGTCTTGTTGGAACATTCCATGAATGTCTACGAATGTTCTTTGAACATTCACAGTATATTGTTTAGACTGAATGTCTTGTTGAAACATTCCATGAATGTTCTTAGGACATTCAAAGTATATTTTTTAGACATTCTCTGAAATATGTCGTCAGTGATGTGACAATACCTCCTATATGTTTTTTCATGAGTTTTGCAGGAGACGAAAAACATTTTTTACGGTCACCTCCTGTTTTCATACTGTTTTGACTTGTTTTGTAGTAAATAGATAGTTGAATTTACTACAAAACCAATCAAAAAATATATGAAAACACGAGGTGGCCCAAACAAGCTTTTCATCTCCTACAAAATTCATGAAAAAGCAGATAGGAGGTATTGTCACATCACCGACGATATACCAGAAGTACAGTAGGAAAAATGAAAGAATACCCATGAACGAACATATAAAACACGCTGTGTTTTCCTGTCACCGTGTCACACAAAAAACTGGTCAGCACAAGTACATGTAATAATTATTGTTACTTGCACTGGACAATTTTCTTTGTGACACGGTGACAGGAAAATACAGCGTGTTTTATATGTTCATTCATGGGTATTCTTTCATTTTTCCGACTGTATATGTAGCCATACCAAATAATACATCCTTGATAAATATAAACATTTTTATTGCACAAAATCTTGTCATATATTTTTTTCCATAATCATCACTACGATGACGATTCATTGTATTGAATTGTTCATTAGAATTACAATCTGGTCATAACTCTGACCAATGAGCAATTTAAATTTAACCTAAATTACTACTGTTCCTTAAAATGAAGAGCTTACCCATAGCGTCTCTTATCTAATCTAACAGGCACACAAGCACTATGCTCTGCTTTTCTAACCGCACTATTCTAACATACACATGCACACAAGCATTATGCTCTGCTTTTCACTATCACTCAAACTAGTTCAAAAGGCTTTGTTCTCTTCAATCTTCTAGTTTGCCCAGTAGTATCCAGGAGCTGGATTTCCTCAATATTCTTGTAGGTACTTACGAAGTTGTTGCTTGTGACTTCCAACTTTACTCCAACTTTAAAAACAAATCCAGCTGTAAAATATTTATGTGCCTGAAGACTTTTGTATGCTTTCATCTATAATATCTATAATAGTAATTTGGTGGAATGCACTTTATGGTAAAATCAAATTCTGACTGAATTGTATATGGATCTAAATCCCCAATTATTTTCAGCTTCAATAAATATCTAAAACAATAAAAGAAATAATGTTATTGCTTGCAAAATTCATCAATATTGATAAATATCAGAGAAAAATGAACATTGATAAAAATTGTTTGCCCTACCTTTCTCCAAACATCTGGTGTCTCCAATAATAATTTCCTTAAATAATCACTTTGCAGTGTGGTAAAGTTTATAAAGTTCACAAAATACAGCAAACGAAATCCAAATGAATCCAAAATATGACGATAAACAGTGAAATGATGAAATGAAATGATATTACAAACATAACCTCTGTAACCTGTATGCCATGCCAACCAGAACCAGCAGTCACGTGGTTTGGATTGCCTAAATACATATACACGCGCAGCAAATTTGAAAATCAATGCAAATTGAATAGTAAATGGCCTCTCTTAAAATATAGGACATTGGTAGTATGTTCATAGAATGTCTTGTAGTAACATTCCACGAATAACTTAATCAGATATTCACCGAATGTTCCTTGAATGTCCAGTACATTCAAACATTAATAGAACTTTGATAGTACATTCCTGGAATGTTTTGTGTTGTTAGTGAATGAGAGCTATGAAGACCCTTCTAGGTCTCCCTCCTTTACTTGTAATTATAAGAGAAGAAGCGAGGATGCTGTACATGTAATTATAGAATCTAGAAAACCTGTCCAAAGTGCCAGTTAGCCGGAATAAATACTAGCTAGATCGGAACATATGGCACCCAGATAAAAGGCTGGGTTATAAACTTACTCACGAGAAAATGATACAGAGATTGGACCATTGGACCCCAGGATTGTACCTTGGATAGAAATGGGTCTAAAACTGCAGATACGTCGGGTGCAGGAATATTCGGTAGATCTCTATTCTACTAGAAGGATATACTATACTCCAGGCAAATATTTTTGCAATCTTACAGTATGAAAGAGAAGTTATCATGAATACACACCAACTCGAAAGAGTGGCGAAACATAACAGAGCTATACTGTTATGGGTTCCAGGTTATCGGGGAATATATGGCAATGAAAGACCATATGCACTTGCCCTAAGAGCACCAGCTACAAAACACTTCGATCTAGAGCTGGCTGTGGGAGACCGGAATCATTCGAGACCGGTAAAAAGCCTGGATACGAAAAAATCCAATACAACTCACATTGGGACAATATACCCAGTCAAACACATGGCAAGATATATATTGGACAAACATATGCTAATAGGGCTAAAGTACTGCGGAAAATAAGCAGGAATCAGCTTAGAGTAAAAGCAGGCTTCCTTACTGGACATTCCCTATTAAGAGACACCTGCATACAATGGAACTGTTTCATGGAGACTTGAGCTGCAAACTCTATAGCAGAAAACCTAAAACAGTTAACCATATCTTGCATAACTGCGATGAATTGGATCGTATAGGCGACAAACATTTTTTACAGATAACGAAGTGACTCAAATATATGAGGCGCTCAGAGCAAAAGTGGCCATATCCACAAATTAAGCATTTTTAGATTAATGTATCAATAAAAGCAGCAACATTAAATCTTCCTATTAACAACGGTCTACACAACCTACCTCTATATTTGGCTAAATGGCGCTACATAATTTGTAGCGCCATCCCATAAGTACAATGTAAATATTAATGCAAAGGTTGCATTTATCTCAAAACTTCATTTTTGGGGTTAGGCCACTGTTGCCCTGAACGCCTCCCATATGGTACCCATATATACACACACACCCAAACTTATATGAAATCATCTGATATTTCTTACTATTTCGTGCGAATTTAAAAAAACGAACACACGAAGTCAAACAATATTTTTTTTAAAGCAATTTAATAACAAATACATAACAATTAAATAAAACAATAAAGTACTTAGCAAACAAATTAAAAGTAGTTGTTTTAAGAGGATGGGTACGTATTTTCAAGGTATTTTTGGCTGCAATGCTATTCAAATGGGGATTCATTTTTTTCGAATCCTGAGAAAACTAATAAGTATTTTTGAATAATTTAAACGCAAAATGAAAGACTACTTTATTGGCGAGGGCGGAAAGTCCCTGAGAACTTCTATAATGTTTATTTTAATAAGTTACAGGGGTGAAAAACTGAGTTTAAATTTTTCAAAAATATTTATTGGTTTTTTCAGGATTCTAAAACAATGAACACAATGTCCGTGGTAATATTTCAAAATCTATCTTTGTCATACAACGCACTCAGTCGAATAGAATATTGTCAGCATACTGTCAGTCAGACAGTGACAATCAGTGACAATTTTAAATATTTGACATGGCATCGGGAATATTTTGAGTTGTTGATTAAATAATAATGATATATGGTGTATTTATTGTGTATTATTTGTGGAAGATCCAAGCAGAGAATATATCAGGATAATATATTATGTGATCCAAGTATTTTGTTGTTAAAGATGTTCAAAATTGTAAGCGTTCCATAGTAACAATATATTATTAAAAAATCACTTTAACACTTCTCATCTGTTCTCGATTGAGTATTAGTTTTTGTTGTAAATATAAATTATTACAATCACTGAATACATAGTGAAAAATTATCACATTTATTAACTGAATTAATAATTTGCAATTATAAAAATAACAGTTATCCAAGAACATTCAAAAGCCACCTCTTTAAAATAATGATGACATTTTCAAGTAGAATGATATTCTAGTAATGTTTACATATCCATACCAGTGTGAATTTTACTACACGTAATTTGCCGTGTAAAGACAGAAAAAGTAGGGATACCCGTAAAATATTTTCGAATTATGTACCGATGGCCTTAAAGTCAAAAGCTTAAAAAATTTCAATGTAAAACGAATAATTGTTTTTATTTTTTTTTTTGTTGTATTTTGTGGTAGTCAGTGTTATCACCTCTAGTCCTTATGCAAGCTTCAGTTTGCGTGGGTACGCTCATAATCAAATTATCAACATTTTGTTGTGGTAGGTTGCTCCATCCTTTAAGAGCAGCTTGTACTAGCCGTGCGCTGTTTTGTGGATTATCCCAGCGAGCTCTAATTTTTTCTTTTGCATATCCCACAAATACTCTATAGGATTAAGCTCGGGTGAGCAAGCAGGCCACTCCAAACAAGGGATACCTTCTGCTTCAATGATGTCTGTAGTCACTCTAATGGTATGTGGAGGTCCATTATCATGCAATAAAATTAAATTTTCTCCTGTTGCACCTCTCCAGAGCGTGACTACAGATTATAAACATACCTGTGAGCAGTTGAAGTTGATTGGATGAAAATTAAAGGAGTTTTTTTCGGATCACAATTCCTCTCCAGAACATTACACTTCCCCTTGTATATTTGTGAACAGATCTGACAGTTTTCGTTCTTGCTTGTCTTCCTCGACCTCTAAGTACACGATTTCGTGGGTCATCTGATTTTACACAAATCATGGCTTTTTTTGAAAATAGCACATTTTGTCAATTCTCAATGTTCCAGTTTTGGTGGTGAAGACACCAATTTAGGTGATCAATCTTGTGCTGCGTGGAACCCATAACTGTCTCCTGCTGTATACTTCTTGGTACGAACTCTTCTTCTTATCGTTTCAACTGAAACAGTTACACCTGTAGCTTCCAAAAGCTGCTTTTGGAGCTGCAGGTGAGAAATGGTTGGGTGTCTTTCAGCTGATTGGACAATTAAACGATCGTGGAGAGCCGTTATTACTTTTGGCGACTTTCCCTTACTTTATTTTTGAGCTTTCCTAGTTCCTGTTACCTAGCATAGGTTTTGGAGGGAACGCCCTGTATTACGCCTAGCTCTACAGCTATTTCCCTCTGAGAACGTTACTTTCTCCACAAGACCAATAATATTTCCTCGTTGTAAGTTCTATAACCCCACATGAGGCATATTTGCGTTTTTGGGCGCTAAAGTTAGTTTATTTATTTTCGTTCAATTTGCAACTCAGCAAATAACATATACCGTTCCGAGCTGTAGTATCTGATTGTCTTATCGATTTGTTTATTTTCAATAAAAACCTTTATTCTTCGCAACAATAACAAGTTTTTTCAAAATAAATAAATATTACCTAGTTGGTCAACCCAATAGGAAAATTTGTTTGATTCAAATTGAGACAGTCACCAGATGTCCCCACAATTTCTGTCAGGGTCGTAACGTCAAAATGCATAGACACCAAGTTAGATACGATCCTATTCATAACACCCTAACTCGCATACATATTAAGAAAAATAAATATATATGGAAGAATATATTTAGAAATTGAATTCTACTATACATTATATAGCATGACATCATTAATTCAATTTCTACATATTATACTCTTCTATATATTTATTTTTCTTAATATGTATGCGAGTTGGGGTGTTATGAATAGGATCGTATCCAACTTGGTGTCTATGCATTTTGACATTGCGACCCTGACATAAATTGTGAAGACACCTGGGCCCGGATTACGTACACTCGATACGCATCGTATCAGCCATGTTTTACTGTAGCGCCTTATGGGAAAACATGGCGGATACGATGCGTATCGAGTGTACATAATCCGGGCCCTGGTGGCTGGCTCAATTTGAATCAAACATATTTTCCTATTGGGCTGACCAACTATCTCCCTATATAAACAATGATATTACTTTGAAATACATGGTGATACTTACTGCAGAGAAACAATAACGGATAAATTCCAGACGAACGTCTATACGCTGGAAGAGTATAGCACTTGAAGAAGTCAAACAAAGGTTAGAGTATTATTATGAATTGCAACACATTTTTGCTACTATACAAACAATTTTTTTGTATTTTCATAACTTTGGGTGTCATTTTTCACGTCGTCCACGATTTTACGATTCGTCCACGATTGCGTCAGACATTATTCATTATTCGAAGTCGAAGCAATTCGGCTATTTTTATGTATATGATAAACCAGTAACCAGTCCATTACATTCCATGGATGGATTTCAGTCTGACTGAAATCGTTACAAAACACAAAACACCGGACGTGAAAGCCTTACACACCTTGATTTTTGACATTGCTCGCGCACCATGAAATGTATCTTAATCAAATTTTAATGGTATACCAAAAACAGTATTTAAATCGTTTTTCGGTCGATGATGTCTAATTGTGCATGAATTGATAATGTTTATTTTACTGGTTCAGCATGTTATGAAATGAGTAATATGGTATAATTTATTATCAAAATTCAAAAGCTTCAATTTCATGGATGCCAGCAAACGGCAAAAAAATTTTCACTAGTAATACCACTAGAGGTCAAATTATTTCCGGAAATTTTTTTGAGATCATGAATATTTTGAAAATTTTCTAAAAATATTCATGATCAAAAAAAAATTCCGGATATTAATTTGACTTCGCGTGGTATTCGGTAAGAAAATTCCACACCAAATTTGCATTTGAAAATCCAAAGCTGTATGAACAGATTAATAGCGCGCCATAGCTTTGTCAGCAATTATTTAGGCTTTCAAATTCGTAATTTCTACTCATTGCAGTTGCATGGGAATACCATTTCAAGATAGAAAATAGTATATTCTTCAATTTTACATAAGTTTTGAGTAACTACAAGTGATAGAAAATTATTTTTTGGCGTTTTATTTTAAATTATGTAAACAAATAAAAACCAGTCTGTCAAAAATGTTCTGTTATTGTAAACGTCAAAAAATTTCCACTATAATTCGCTGTTGGGTACCCCACGAGCAAAAAAATTTCCGATAAAATACCTCCGTTGCCATGGTGATCTGTCAAAATAACGTATTTTGATTGGTTCAAAATTACAGGTGTGGAATTTTCACATGAATTGTCCCGACTATTAAACATTAAATAATAAGAGAAATGAAGGGAGTATATAATACAGGACAATTCGTGCGAATATAAGACCGTATAACACATAAAACAAAATGATAACGAAACAAAAAAACAACAGTCCTCCTCCATCTTCTACGTGGTCGTCCTCCATTTCTAGTGCTCTCTGGGTGTGAGAATGTCAATCTTTTAGTGTAGTTATTATCTAACATCCTAGCAATGTGTCCAGCTCATCTTAGTCTCTGCACCCTTATAAATAGAGTCCGGATTTTTAAGCATAATGCTTATGGTAAATAATACAAGCAATACTATTCTCTTTTTAAATATGAACGAAATATGCAAAAATAAGTCATTTTTAAACCACTTTTTTATGCCTTTTTTGCTTTTTTCTTAATTTTTATGCCTTTTTTGAATTTTTTTGCTTATTTGGTGCTTTTTTAAATACTATTATCATTTTTGCATTTGCGAACAGCAGCAATTTAATTTTGCTATATGCAGTGCAATGGTGGACTCTGATCTCCCACTAAATAAATTTCAAAATGAAAGTTTTAAATCATTTTTGGAAAAGTACTGTCAAAGACATGTGCCGGGTGAAAGTACTCTGCGAAAAAATATGTGAACTGCGTTTACAAGGAAACCAGAAAAAAAGTAAAAACGAAGAAATCTTGACGAAGAGTTATTTAGTGTGTTTAAAAGAACGAGAAGCAACAAATAACAATACAGTTTCAAGATTCGTAAATGAAGCTTTAACAAATTTTTATCTTCCCGAGGCTGTGCCCACCAACAAAATAGTATTCTACTACTATTCTAATGCTTTCCCACGCTGAACCAGATATGATTAAAACAGCATCAAATCTTAAAGTGTTTTATCCAAATCCAAATTATTTTGGAACAATAAACAATAAAATATTTGGAGAAACAGCAAATGTCATTGGTTGAGTCGATCCAAAAAATAAACAATTAAAAAAAAGATTCCTGGAAAATTTTTTCAGACAGTATTAACAAAAGTCAAAGATGTACTAACAAAAAACGAAGGGTTTCAAAATATGAAGAAAATATTTTCAGTTTTAAATGGATAACACGTTGAAGATATAAATACGGATCCGACAGTAGTGGCAAAGTATAAATGGTATGCACCGATTACCAGTGTGGACGTTGAAAGGAGCTTTACTACTACTACTATCGGTTTACAGCGTTCTCCGACGCCTTCCGACTTCTAACCGCCATTCTTCTCTGTTTAACCATAGACCTGGAGGGATTTCTCTTTCCTCTAGTTCTTTTTCAATTCCCTCCCTCCAGCTTCTTCTCGGCCTTCCTCTTTTTCTTCTCCCTTGTGGTGTCCATGCCAAAATCTGTTTAGGGATCCTGTCGTCTGGCATTCTCTGTACATGGCCGTACCACACCAGTTGTTTTGTTTTTATGTCATCAATTATTGTATGTGTTACTCCCATCATTTCTCGTATTCTCTCGTTCGGTATCCGATCTCTTCTTGATTTGCCTGCTGCTCTTCTCCAGAAGTCCATTTCTGTTACTAGTAACATTTTCTGAGCTCTTTGTTTCAGTGGCCAAACTTCACTGCCATATGTGTTTATACTTTTAAGTATGCTATTGTATATGAGCTGTTTGTTCGCTTTAGATATTGTCTGGTCCCACAGAATGCCGTTCATCATGGATATGGCTTTTCTTCCCTGTATGTTTCTGTCTTTTATAGCAGCGTCGAGTGTTCCATCTTGAGTTATCTTCATGCCCAGGTACTTGTATTCATCGCAGTGTTTAATTTCTACCCCATCGTCTAATTGTAATGGACTGCTTTGTTCCTCCAATACACATGGCTTCAGTTTTCTTAATGTTGACTTCGAGACCCCATTTGTTATATTCTTCTATTAGCTTCCGCGTCATGTAACTTAAGTCGTCATGATCTTGAGCAATCAGAATTTGGTCATCAGCGAAACATAAAGTGTACAGTGTTGTGTCGTCATTGAGAGGGATTCCCATGCCATTACATTTTCTTTTCCACAGCTTGAGTGCTTGTTCCAGATAAATTTTAAAAAGGGTAGGCGAAATACAACAACCCTGCTTCAATCCTTTCGTGACCTTAAATCCCTCAGACATCCTTAATCCAGTTTTAATTTTTGCAGTCGTTCCATTATACAGACTTTGGATTACTTTGATAAGACCATGTTTAATGTTGGTTTGATGTAGGGTCGACCATAGTTTCCTGAGGGGCACACTGTCATATGCTTTTTGTAAGTCTACGTATACCAGGTGAACTTCTTTATTGACGGCTGTTTTTTTCTCAATAACTTGCGTAATAGAGTACAGGTGGTCTACTGTGGACCGCCCAGCTCTAAAGCCAGCTTGCTCCTCTGCTTCGTAATCTCTATAGTCATTTTCTATCTTGTTCTTAATAAGTTTCCCATACATCCTACTTATTGTGCTGTTTACCGCAATTCCTCTGTAATTTTCACATTGATCCTTGCTGCCCTTTTTGTGGATTGTTGACATGATAGATAATTTCCATTCTTTTGGTAATATTGGTGAAAGGAGCTTTTCGATATACAAAAATGTTTTGAGTGATAGGTCTCAAAACAATTATATAAATTTTTTCTTATATAAATTTTCTTAAAAAATGGTTTGTCAAAATTTAAATGCTTATTTTCATGCTTTTTTTTTGTATAACAAAATGCTGTTTTTCATAAAATCGTTATGCTTTTTAAGCGCTTTTTTTGCGTTTCTTTATGCTTTTAATTCCGAACTCTACTAATAAAAAACTCATTATCTGAAACTGTGTGCAGCCGGTAAAATTCAAAGTTGTATCTTTGACGCCATAAACCATTTTGATTTACGTCCCAAAAATATTTCGAAGCATTTTCCCCTCAAAGATACCAAGTACTCTCCCGTTGTTTTGGGATAAACTTTACGTTTTAGCCCCATATATCAAAACCGGGCTATCGATCGTCTACTTAAGACCATTTCTCATAAATAAAAAACCAAGAATTTGATGTTGCATGGACTGAGCAGTTGTTCCAGAAATAACTCCAAATAATAGGTACATAATAAGTTTCAAAAATTCACTAATTAGGGCATGAAATCTACATTTTTTACCTACAGCTTTGGCCATAAAACAAATCAGTACCTAATCATAAGAAACTTGTGTCTTCATTATAGGGCTTTTCACTTACAGGCATTTGTTTCGAGCTTCTGTCATATGTCGTATAATCCGTGTATATTAATATTATACATATATTATACAACATATGACAGAAGCTCGAAACAAATGACAATCGATGAAAAGCCCTATTTAGGACAACTGAAATTACTAAAGCCTTGTTTTCATTAGTAGAGTTAGCGGTCGAGTAATCTGGGCAAGTACTAACTATCCCCCAATGAAAACGTAATTACATACTAGATTATAGTAGAGTAGGGTAGTAGAGTGAAACGCCTACTCTAGCAAGTAAGCCTTGTTTTCATTAGTAGAGTTAGCGGTCGAGTAATTAGTCCATTGAAATATTACATTTTTTAGGCCATAGCTTGCATTTGTTGGAGGAGTCACTTTTATGGGTTTAATGTGTAGTGGGGCTTAGAAGAAGCTTAAGTTCAGTTTTTTGGGGTCGCTACAGACTATATAATAAAATGTAGCAAATTAATTTTTCTACAATTTTGTATCTACTACTTTTTATCGTCAAGTGACCAACAAAAAAGATAGAACAAAAATAAGTGAATATTTTTTAACAAGTTTCCTTTTGGAGGTTAACCCTTTTTTCGTTCATTTCACAATAAAATACCATCATAGGAATTTTGTAGAAGATTTTTTAACGAACAATTTTCGCTATAAACTTGTTTAATTTTATTTATTTATCTAGGTTTTACAGCGCTCCACACTTAACCAGATTCTCGAATGCTCATAGGAATACAATACAAACAAAACGTTAGGCTTACTTTTTTATCTATATATTTTTTTATTTATACAATTTATTATGATTTTAAAATTCCTATGCTATTACTAATCTATTTTTGACCTTTCTCCCCACTAAAAACTAGAACCCTAAGCATATAGAAAAGGCCCAAGTAATTGTTTGGGGACAAATTCGCCGGTCCAGAAGAAGAATGGCGCAACCTCAAAATGCAATATTCTTCAGAAGAGCAAAAAAAAACGATTTTTCAATATTTAAAATAGGGATTAAATGAAGAGTAATCGTCCAGGAGCATCAGTATGACTTTTTATTTGATAACGATGGCTTTTATTTTCATCGCTATTGGTTCGAATTTCATTATCTTAATTAAATCCCTCTCCATTTTCAACCCTAACTACAGTTGCGTCACTATGCATCTGAAACAAGGTCTAACGTAGCTCGTGTTTCAATAACGACTCAGCTACCCTATAATAGTGGCTCAGCACATTGTTATAGTTCTGTCGATTTTGTATTATAGGCTATTGATTATGTTCAAAATAAGAGAGCTAAAAGGAACTACAACGTTAACGGGATTTTATTGTCTCGTATGGTCAATGGACATCTATATTTGAAAAAACCGCGGAGTGCTACCATTTAAATGGGTGCGTTTTTGAGAAAGGGGTGAATTAGTCCCTAGGCACAAGGTGAATTAAGGTGAGTTCCATTCATTTTTGGTACAAACACTTCTACAGGAAAATTGTTTCAGGATAAATTTACTATCAAAATATCATATTTTAAAGTCAAAAGTATTTTTTTTACAAAAATACATTCAAAAGAAAAGCAAGAAAAAAACTCGAAAGAAAGCAATTTTGTTTTTAGCCCCATAACTTTTTTCCGCAGGGATATAGGTATAGGTATTGCTTCAACGAAAAATAACTTCCATCCTTTCTCTTTAAAATGACGATTGGTAGATGACTCTAGGATTTATAGTTTCCAAAATATAATTTTTCAAAGTTTGCCGCTCACAGAATTTTTGAGCCATTTTCCCCATTATTTCGCAAACATTGTTCTGTAACTTTTTTCTACGCATTTCTAGGTATATTCAATGGTACATTTAGTAGAAAGAGAAGTCAATTACCTTTAAAGCGGTCTACAGTATAAGGTCGTACGACTATTTTTAAACAAGTAATGCTTTTTCAAGGTTTTATGCTTTTAATGATTTTTGATATTTTTTATGATTATTTCTTAAATTTCTCAATATGACTTTTTTCTTGTACATTTAAGTATATATATTCTGGAATAAAAAATGCTTATTTTCTTTACTTTAAAATGGTGTATTGGAATCGCCTCTAGGACTATTTTTAAACAAGATATCCGTAGGATATCCAAGGGTATCCGTAATTTGAGAAAAAATTTAAAAATTTTTATTTTTTCAATTACAAGAATATAATTGCATATTGTACCATAATTTTTAATTCCAAATAACTTTTCTTAATAACACTTTTCGATATTGTGAAATATAAGGGTACTTTACTCTTGAGTGAAATTCATATTTTTTAACATACCTCGTACACTATTGATAAAATTTTATATCTGATGATTACATCTTAGGGTTTAGACTATGCAGAGAATTTTATAAAGAATAATTTTTTTCATAAAGTTAATAATAAAAAGTTTTCCATATGGTTCCAACTTAGTGTGACCTATTGCATGTGTATATGTCAAACTTTGAAAAAGCATATCTTGTTTAAAAATAGACCTAGAATTTTTTACAATACATACACCATTTTAAAGCAAAGAAAATAATCTTTCGTTTTTATTGCACAATGTGTATACGTAAATATACAATAAAAAAGTTATAATGAGAAATTTAAAAATAATCTTAAAATATATCAAAAATCATTAAAAGTGTAAGACTTTGAAAAACCATATCTTACTTAAAAATAGTTATACAGCCTTCTACGATAGACCATTTTAAAGCTAATTTACTTTTCTTCCTACTAAATGTAACATTGCATATACCTAAAGCTGCGTAAAAAAAAGTTACAGAACAATGTTTGCGAAGTAACAAGGAAAATCGCCCAAAATTGTTGTGAGTGGCGAAATTTGAAAAATAATATTTTGGAAACTATAAATCATACAGACTTACACCAAACTCCATTTTAAATAGCAAGGATGGAAGTTTTTTTTCTGTGAAGCAATGCCTATACCTATATCCCCGTGGAAAAAAGTTATAGGGCAAGAAACAAAAATGCTACCTTTCCTGTTTTTTTCTTGCTTTTCTTTTGAATATATTTTTGTAAAAAAAATATTTTTGACTTTAAAATGTGATATTTCGATATTAAATTTAACCTGGAACAATTTTCCTGCAGACATGTTTGTACCAAAGGTGAATAGAACTCACTCTAATTCGCCCTGTGCCTATGGACTAATTCACCCCTTTCTTAAAAACGCACCCATTTAAATGGTAGCACTCCGCGGTTTTTTCATTCATAGAGATCCATTGACTCTATAATACAATAAAACCCCGTTAACGTTGTAGTTCCTTTCTTAAATACATAATCAATAGCCTATTACCTGTACATAGTATTGTAGAAGTTAATTACGCAATAAACAGGAATTGACAAAATTTGCAGTTACGTCATTCTTCTTCCGTACCGGACTGAACATCTGCCTGCTATTACTGTTATTATTATAATTTATCCTAGGTGTCACAGTAGTCGGTTCCCCTTTACTTAACTTATTCTTACAGTTGTGCTACCTATTTTGCCACTTGCAGTCGTATTAAAAATTGTGAAAAGTATTTTGAGTTTTATAGATAATAATATTAAGAGTCTTGTGGGTAGAATTTATATTTTTGTGATTAGATAAGCACTTTGACTTTTTTGTAAGCGTGCATTATGAGAGGTGGTTATTTTATTTGTAAGAAACCTCTGGGGAAAATCATTAGTTGTCAGTGGAAAAGTCAAGTCATCTTTACTCAGTGTTGTTTGCGAACGTTTTTTCGTCTCTTTATATGGCGGAACTAAATACGATTCTCTGGAAACCCTGAGATACAAACGATTCGCTAAAACAGTGACAAAAAATGCATTTATCTCTTCTCACTTCCTCCATCACAAGATGCAGCCCGTTTCCACAAACTACGAGTGTATCACGACCAGATTCAGTCATGGCTCAGTAAACATTGTGATCCAGACGATTGAAGATGGAAAAAGCATGGAAAATTTTGGATAGCAATCCAAACTTTCAAGCCTCCAGTACCCCCCCGAGCTTATTAAATTCATCTTTTGCAGATGCAATGGAAACTGGAAGTGCGTTTGGTTGCCGAAAAGCAGACCTCAAATGTTTAGCAGTGTGCCTCCATTGTGGTGGTGAAAACCGCAGCAACATCGTGGACATATCAACATTAATTATTGAAGAAAATGAATGTCAAGATAAATTACCGATAATGACGACAAAGCTAACTCTAATTATACCACAAAAATTCACCTCGGATACTGATTTAGATCTTGACTCACAGCCTGAACCATAGAAAAAAATGAAAAAATAATAACTATGATAGATCTTTTTCAACATATATAATAATAAATAATATTATTTTGTCTAGAAATTGTCTGTGGATTAGGCTTATTGGTGATACCACACAAAAAACACGCCGCCAGACTCTGCCTCATAGGTGGCGCAAAAAGGGTAAAAAATAGCTTAATAACAGCATAGGAATCTTAAAATTATAATAAAGAAATATATAGATAAAAAAAGTAAGCCTAACGTTTTGTTTTTATTGTATTCCTATGAGCATTTGAGAATCTGGTCAAGTTTGGAGCGCTGTAAAGCCTAGACAAATAAATAAAATTAAACAACTTTAAAGCGGAAATTGTTTGTTAAAAAATCGTCTACAAAATTGATATGAAACTGTGAAATATGTTATTTTATTGTGGAATGAACGAAAAAAAAGTTATAACTTCCAAAAGGAAACTTGGTACAAAATTTTCTCTTATTTTTGTTTATAACTTTTTTGTTGGTCACTTGACGATGAAAAGTAATGAAAATAAAATTGTAGAAAATTTAGTTTGCTACCTTTTATGTGTAATTCAATTTTCTGTGGGGTTGCTAGTTTACGAGATACAGTGCGAAACCCCTTTGCACCCCTTATTCCAAGATGGCGTCCGGGGACAAGGGGGGCGATCCCAAAAACTTGAACTTAAGCTTCTATTAAGCCCCCTACAAATTTAAAAAATAAAATTGACTCCTCTACGAAATGCAAACCTAAATGTAACATTTCTAAGACTAAATCTAGGCAAGTACACTATCCTTGCAGTTCTACCAATGAAAACGTAAATACTTGTTTACACGGGTAGAGTTTTGAGGAGAGTAGAGTAGCGAGGAGAGTAGACTCTACTCGCTACTCTACCAAAAATGGCTTGATACCGTTCACACGAAGAGAGTACAAGAAGTATAGTACTGATACTAGTATAGTGAACCCGATTGTTTTATTTTTGTATTTTTAACCACTCTTGATTATAAGTGCACCTTAAATTCTTAATTTTTTGCTTGAGCTCGTTTACTCCAAAGTCCTCCTTTGCCATTCTTTAGACGATTTTATCCTCCGCAGCTTGCCTCATACTTTTATTTCTGTAGTGTACACTACCTAAATTCTATAAACACAGGTATTCGCCATACAGCTCTACAAGTTTTAAAGTTTCATCTTCGGTGAACTTCGTTTTCACTATTTACACAAAACACAATTCCAGCCGGAATGAGAGCGTCCCTATGTACTCTCCTACCTACTCTACTCTACCAGAATTGAGCACGTTCCATGGGTAGAGTGAGCAGGCGGGTGGACATTTTTTCGGTGGTGGTGGTGGTGGTGGTGGTGGTGGTGGTGGTGGTAGTAGAGTAGAGTTACTTTGCCACATGTTGCTAGTCACTCTACTTTACTACCTACTATACACTCTACTTGCTACTCTACTGTGCTGAGCGTTTTTACGGGTAGAGTTACTGTACTCTATCAAGTACTTGCATAATTACTCTACCCGTGTAAACAAGTCTTAAGCACTATATTATAGTAGAGTAGAGTACGTAGAGTAAAACACCTACTCTAGCAAGTAAGCCTTGTTTTCATTAGTAGAATTAGCGGTCGTGTAATGTGGGCAAGTACTAACTATCCCTGCAGTTCTACCAATAAAAACATAATTGGTCGACCAAGTACTAGATTATAGAAGAGTAGAGTACGTAGAGTTAAACGGCTACTCTAGCAAGTAGACCAGTTCTGCTAAAAAGCATGCTAGTGTACTCGACCGCTAACGCTATTAATGAAAACAAGGCTGTAGACTAGCTTGGCTAATGCTAGTGTACTTGACCCCTAACTCTGCTAATGAAAACAAGTCTTAACAGCTGTGCTAGATGCTATGAGATACAAATATATAATTATTATTATAAATCCTTGTTTTCGGCCATTGTTTATTTCAAATGATTCTGAAAGTTTGTTATCTATCCATACGCTGGATCTACATACATTTACACGTATTTTAACGAGCTGGATGATAAGTTTTTTTGGAGCTGAAAGTTCTGCCGTTGCTGCTCATTAGGTAATAGTAGGGGAAGGTAAGGGGATACCGCGTGCTGGGGAATACCGCGCACCATGTTTCTCGCTCTCTGATATAAAATTTCGGCTAGTGCTGATCTCTAGCGGTCAACCAACCAAATAATGTCGATTATTGCAAATCCTGTAAAGTTCACACCCGTGGCGCTAATATGCATTTATCTGTTTGCAACGTGGCCGTTATAATATTTTGCTACGACAAAATAAGCAAAGTAAGCCAAAATGTTTAACTTATTTAGTTGTTTTTGAGTTTGTGTAAATCTATGGTGTTTTAGCTTTTGTTTAACCATAATTTATCTTACATTAATTGCCTCACTTTTTTATATTTATTATTGTTTGGAAAATATACGTGAGGGGTAATACCGCGCGGTTTTTACCCGTGTTGAGTTATGTGGTAAAATATTTATAATACTTTATTTTTTTTTATTTTTTACTTTACAAAGATTTTGTTGATTAATGGCTTTTATTTGGGCCTTTTTAGCTTATGTGATTAATTTATTTTTTATATTACCAATAATTGTTTATCAAAATAGACAATAAGTTTGTTGCGCAGTTGTAATAAAAAGTGTTTTGTTTGTTTAAAAAATTTGTTTAAACAGTTTGCAAATATTTTGTGTTTTTTTAATACGTATTTACATAAATATCATAGAATCTATAATAAATTTTGAACGCGCGATATTGCGCCACTCTGTGCGCGAAATTACCCCACTGGGTGGGGAATATCGCGCAAATGCACTAGTGTAGAAAAAATATTATTATTATTTAACTGTTTGAATAGAACGAAATTGAGCATAGCCAAGTTTTGGCCAATACCATACCCAACAGGCCAATGCAAATTTTGTTTTCAAAATCAGTTTTAGTTGCTCGTAATCACCTTTTCCGCTTAAGTGCGCGATAGTCCCCCACCTTACCCTATCCACATTCCACATCTTGTCCCCTGACGCATTTTACATCCAGAACATTACTTCCATGTCTAGCATCCACAATTACGTGGTCAATTATTTTTTGTATAGAGTTGTCATTAGTGACCCAAGTCTGTTTATAAATGTTTTTATGTTGGAAAATAGTAGACTTTACTGGCATATTGCTAGCCGATACTAGGCTCCACGAGCCTTTGACCATTATCGTCTGATGTATCGTGGAGACTGTGTTTTTTTTTGGAGGCTTCGTGAGAAAATATTATTACTAAAAGTATAAAATTTGAATAAATTTTATAGTAAATTTTTTAAGTGAATAACTTTAGAAATTGCAACTAACAACTCTGTTATAAATTTCAACAATATATAGGTACATTTGCTGTTAAAATAACTTTTCTAGTCTTACAGTACTGTTTGTAGGGTAGTACTTTCAATACAAAAAATTATTTCTTTGGTTGCTATTTTTCTCAAAATAATTCTAAACATGAATCTTCCATTTATTGGTATCAAACTGTCGACTTCAAATTTCGTAACCATCGGATAGTTGTGTAGTGTATGGTTACCCTAAAAACATGAGTATTTTATCGCAACCAATCTGCATTATTTTGTGTTAAATATAGAAGAAAACATAATAAAAATAAAAACACTAAACGTGGTAAAAATAAGTGGCGCAGACAATTTTCCAGCTACAAAAGAGCTGATATGAATATTACGTGGCACAAAAATGTGTTTTCATTTTGATATAAAATAAAATTTAAGTTTTCTTTTGAACGATTTTCCATAATATTTGCTAAATTTGAATTAAAACACACCACAAAAACGCGTCAAACTGCAAACTTTTTCAAAGGTTTGTGGTCAAAGGTTTTGTGGTCCGTTTTACTTCAAATTTAGCAAATAATATAGAAAAATCTTTTAAATCAAAACTAGAATTTTCTTTTCCATCAAAATAAAAATACATTTTTGTGCCACGCAATAGTTATATCAGCTCTGTTGTAGCTGGAATATTGTGTGCGCCACTCATATTTACCGCGTTTAGAGGTTTTGTATTATTAGGCTATTGATTATATTCAAAATAAGATAGCTAAAAGGAACTACAACGTTAACGGGGTTTTATTATTTCATATGGTCAATGGACATCTATATATGAAAAAACCGCGGAGTGCTACCATTTATAGGGGTGCGTTTTTGAGAAATGGGTGAATTAGTCCCTGGGCACAGGTTACATTAGGGTGAGATCTATGCACTTTTGGTACAAACATAGCTACATAAAAATTGTTCCTGGTTAAATTTTCTATCTAATTATCACTTTTTAAAGTCAATGGTACTTTTTTTTACAAAAATATATTCAAAAGAAAAAGCACAAAGAAACCCAAAAGAAAGAAATTTTGTTTGTTGTCACATAACTTTTGTCCACGAATATATAGGTATATACATTGCTTTACAGAAAAAAAGCCTACATATTTCTTCTTTAAAATGTTGTTTAGTAGAGGCAATTAGGATTTATAGTTTTCGAAATATGATTTTTCACAGTTCGCCACTCACAGCAATTTTGGGCAATTTTCCTTGTTATTTCGCAAATATTGTTCTGTAACTTTTTTCTACGTAACTTTAGGTATATGCAATGGTACTCGTAATAGGAATAGAAATCAATTACCTTTAAAACGGTCTACTGTATAACGTTGTACGACTTTTTTTTAAGAGATTATGGTTTTTCAAGGTTTTATACTTTTAATGATTTTTTATAATATAATATAAAATAAAATATTATTATATATGTATAATATAATATTATATTATATATTATATATTATATATTATATATTATATATTATATATTATATATTATATATTATATATTATATATTATATATTATATATTATATATTATATATTATATATTATATATTATACAGCGTGTCTACTTGAGTTGGAAACATATGGGAAACTTTTTTAATATTAATTTTACGAAAAAAAGTTATTCTTTATAAAAAGTTCTGCATGCCCCAAAACCTAAGATTCAATTATCAGATATCAAATTTTCTCAATATTATACGAGGTATGTCAAAAAATATGAATTTCGGCTAAGGGTAAAGTACCTTTATTTCTCTCAATATCGAAAATTCTTATTATGAAAAGTTGTTTGGAAATAAAAACCAAGCTCAAATATGTAATTACATGCTTCTAATTGGAAAAAAATATTTTCCAAAGTTTTCTCAAATTTATTGATACTAACTTCGTTTTTATTCATTACACATACGATAACTCTTTTATTATTACTTTTACGAAAAAAAGGTATTCTTTATAAAAATCTCTGTATGTCCTAAGACCGAAGATTCAACCAACAGATATGACATTTTATTAATTTTATACGAGTTATGTCAAAAAATATGAATTTCACTCAAGAGTAAAGTACCTTTATTTTTCACAATATTGAAAACGGTTATTAAAAAAGTTGTTTAGAATTAAAAACTATGTGTCAATATGCAATTACATCCTTCTAATTGAAATACTGTGAAATATAAAGGTGCTATAATATTGAGCGAATTTCATATTTTTTGACACACCTCGTATAAAATTAATAAAATTTGATATATCATGGTTGTGTCTTAGATTTTAGACCATGCAAAGTTTTTTATGAAGAATAACTTTTTTTCGTAAAATGAATAATAAACGAGTTATGATATTTGTAATAATTAAAAACGATGTTGGGTATCCATAAATTTGAGAAAAATATTTTTTTTTCAATAAGAAGCATGTAATTGCATATTTCATCTTAGTTTTTAATTCTAAACAACTTTTTATCATAAGAATTTTCGATATTGAGAGAAATAAAGGTACTTTACCCTTAGCCGAAATTCATATTTTTTGATATACCTCGTATAATATTGAGAAAATTTGATATCTGATAATTGAATCTTAGGTTTTGGGGCATGCAGAACTTTTTATAAAGAATAACTTTTTTTCGTAAAATTAATAATAAAAAAGTTTCCCATATGTTTCCAACTCAAGTAGACACGCTGTATATTATATAATACCCAATATAAAAAAATATTATTCTCTACATTTTTTTAAGATTATTTTTGAAATTTTTCATTATAACTCTTTTTTTCTTGTTCATGAATATACTATATATTGCTCAATAAAGAGGGCTTACTTTCTGTTCTTTAAAATGGTGTATCATCTATATTTAAATAATATGTAATGGAAGCCGAGTGATTCTTTGATATTTTTGTACCTGTATTATTTAAAATTATTTCTTTTACAAAAATTACATAAACATTAGTCTTAGAAAACATCACTTCAGTTAAAATTATTTAAACGTTGACATTTAAAAATTTTTCAAAATCAAAGTCCATCTCTTCGTTAGCATTAGCTTCAGTATCTTCCTCTGACACCTCAGTTATCTTAGAGTTCCCACAATTAGTACCCATGCACACGCACCCTTTGCAGAATATTGAACAACTAATTCCTATCTTCCTACAACCGCAGTTTTTGTACACTCTTTGGTACATTTACATGCTATTTTTTCAAGCAAAGCTTGTGGTGCAAGTGCTTTGACAGTAAATATTGGAATTAATCCATATTTTGAAGTTTGCCCGGCCGAGTCAAGTGGATCCAAAGTATTACCTATAAAAAATAAGATTCAATCATAACACACAATCACATAAAAAAGTTATAATGAGGAATTTAAAAAAATAATCCTATAATCAAAAGTCGTTGCAAGTACTTATTACATTTTGAAAAAGCATATTATCTTATTCAAAAATAATCCTAGAATTTTTTATAATACACCATTTTAAAGTAAACAGAATAAGCTTTCTTTGTTTATTATATAATATATACCTAAATGTAGAAAAAAAAAGTTATAATGGGAACTTTAAAAAATAATCGTAAAAAATATAAAAACTCGTTAAAAGTATAAAGTCTTGAAAAAGATAACCTCTTTAAAAGAAGTGGTATAACATTATACAATAGAACATTTTAAAGGTAACTGATTTCTATTCCTCTTAAATGTACCATTGCATATGTCTATAGTCACGTAGAAAAAAGTTACAGAACAATATTTGCGAAATAACAAGGAAAATTGCCCAAAATTGCTGTGAGTGGCGAATTTTGAAAAATCATATTTCGAAAACTGTAAATCCTAATGACCTCTACTGAACATCATTCTAAAGAGAAAATATGTAAGTTTTTTTTCTGTGAAGCAATGTCTATACCTATTCGCGGTGTGCAAGTACTTGGAAAGGGAAACGAGAAACGACCGTGCGCGAGTCGCGGAGAAATATTGCAACTATCTTAAATAATTCATATTGTCAATTGAAATTGTCAAATTGACCTATATTTCATACTTTCTGTCATTGACTCAGAAAAATTATATATTGCTCCACAATATTGAAATGATATGCAATTATTATATAAAGGTAAATTTAATTAATTGTATTTTGCTTGCAGTATTGCATTTTAATAACTGATTTTATTTACTACATACAATTGTTTACGTTTGCTAAACATAACCTGCATCTTATTTTTTCTTCTTATTATTTTTTTGGACTATGGTCTTGACAATTATCCAGCAACCAGGACTAATATAATTGGCCAATATAATTAAAAGTGCGAATAAAAGTACAGAGCGTAGAAATAGAGGTCGCTTTGCCGAACTTGCACGGTCCCAATATCCCCGCGGACAAAAGTTATGGGACAAAAAACAAAATTTTTTTCTTTTGGGTTTCTTTGTGCTTTTTCTTTTGAATATATTTTTGTTAAAAAAAGTACGTTTGACTTTAAAAAGTTATATTTAGATAGGAAATTTAACCAGGAACACTTTTTATGTAGACGTGTTTGTACCAAAAGTGCATAGAACTCACCCTTATGTAACATGTGCCCAGGGACTAATTCACCCATTTCTCAAAAACGCACCCCTTTAAATGGTAGCACTCCGCGGTTTTTTCATATATAGAGATTCATTGACCATATCAAATAATAAAACCCCGTTAACGTTGTAGTTCCTTTCTATAGTACATAATCAATAGCCTATATTGTACCAGAAGTTTTTCAAAGTTATTTATAAATTAAATGTATGAAGTTGAATCTAATATTTCTCAATTACACGTCAAGCGTTACATTTAATTACTATAATACTGCTCACTAGACAAATAAATCTAAAGATTCTAGGTGTCATTACATTGGCCTTTGTAACATTATAAATTTGTTACTATGGTTTTGAATCAGCATCATAAAAAGGAATCTAACCAATTTCCAATTTGAAGCAATAAGCATGATTACATTTTCAGGGCAAATTTGGGTAAATTTTGGAGTTTAACCGGCTTTGATCCGGAAGACTTCTAAACGGTTTAACCGGTTTTGATCACTAAGCACGCGTTTTAAAAGTATTGATAAGTAGTATCTGATGAAGCCAAAAGCAAATATGATATATGGAGGTATTTGAGAATTTAATGAGCTTGAAAAATCATTTTTTCCCATAGCCAATGGATTTGATCACATTAGGGAGGCCTATATAACTTAAAAATTCAAAATTTGCCAGATATGATCATTTTTGTTAGACGCATCTGGAGTCACACAAAAGGTCAGTTATTGCTTAATTCGTAGGTGGAAATTTTGAGTACAGTGGAACCCCGATAAGTCGACCTACGATAGCCCGGAAGTCCAGCTAACCCGGACCGATTTTCATCAGACAAAACAAACATGTTTTCACTTTGACTGAGTTTTTTACCAAGAAATAAACAATACTGTATACAACTGTACGTAATTTAGATGTAGGTACTGTGCAAATGTATTTCATGTTTTTGCAAGTGTAATGGAGTTTCAATTTTTCAGTTTTTCGGCTATACTATACCAGGTATGTATGCAATCCTGACCACTTAGGCACCATTTGAAAGTTGGACTTAAACGCTGCCGATTTGGTACATTTCCGGTTTTCGGTTTTTGGAAGAAATAAAAATATCGGGAAAGATATGTAAGGCCAAATTTACAAAGCATTCATCAGACCAATAATGATATTTAATATGACAATAACGACTAATTCATTTCTGCTAATTTGTAGGAAAGCTCTCTTTTTTTTGGTTAGATTGTATCTATAAGTTGTTGACCATGTTAATTAATTTTCTGTATGTAAAACCCCACGACGTGTTAGCTGTATAATCAAATGCAACATCCGTATAGAAATAAACGTTAAAAGCTCCTGACACAAACTAAAAACTTAAATAATTATAAGCTACTGAAAGAGAGGAAACTAAAATGATAAGTAGAAAGCATAAATTGCATAAACTATATTTGACCAAAAATGCAAAAACGGGAAAACATTGAAATTATGTTTGATTATTATACAGGGTGTTAGTAAATAAGTATGACAAAAATGAATAACCATTTTCAAAATTTTTTTAAGTATGACAAACTTTAAGGGGTCATTCTGCATGAAAAAATAATGAGAGTTTGTCCGCATAATAATAAACATATGTCCGCAAATGCTTCGTTTCCGAGATACGGAGTGTTGAAATTTTTAGTTCAAACTGCCAATTTATTTATTGCTCTAAGACCGGTTGAGTTATGAAAATGAAATTTGGTGGGTTTTAAGAGGTAGTTGTTGCGCATTTTTTGACATACAATTAAGAATTTTGTATTCATCATTGACGCGCCTACCGGTACTGGTATGAATTTAAAAAAAAATAGTACGTCACAGATATTTTAAACTAAAAATTATTTTTGAATTTCACGTTTAATTTATGATAAAAGACTTTCCTTGCCTTTTTTTCATATGGTGCACAGTTTTTATACCAAAAAATAAAACATCTTGACGCGTATCTTTCATTTCTTAATACATATCAAGAACTACTTAATATAATAATACTAAACTACAACAATAATAGCAGAAACAAGATTTTAACTAGGTGCAAAGCTAGGACAAATAATGTTAAAAATGACCTGCTTTAGAAGAACGAAAACATGCATTGTTTCGGAAAAATTCAAACAAGCTTATATTTTTCTAAAACTTTTCTTCTTAGTTTATATACAATACATGTTAAAGTAAAAAGTTCTACTCGCGGATTTGGCCGCTAATTGTTTATTAATTGTTTAAACAATAACAATTGTTTTGTATTAATAATTTTAAAAATATCGTTAAATTGATCATTTTACTTTGATCAAATATGTTTCTATTTTGTTTTTGATTATACTGAATCCGAATATGGCATTGCAATTTGAAAATTCTTATACAGAAGCTCTTATCCAGTATGTCTGCGTAGCTAGAAACCACATGGAAAACTTTTTTATTATCAATTTTACGAAAAAAAAGTTATTCTTCATAAAATGCTCTGGATAGTCAAAAATCTAAAACTCAACCATCAGATATCAAATTTTATCTATTTTATACGAGTTATGTCAAAAATATGAATTTCGTTAAACAGTAAAGTTCCTTTATATTTCAGAATATAAAAAAATGCTATTATGAAAAGTTGTTTGAAATTAAAAACTATGTTTAAATACACAATTACATTATTCTAATCGAAAAATGTCTTTCAATTTTTTCTCAAATTACGGACACTCATCAACATTTTATTACAATTATGATAACTATTTTATTATCACTTTTACGAAGAAAAGTTATTCTTCATAAAATGCTCTCCCTGGTCTAAAATCTAAGATACAACCATCAGATATTAAACTTTTTTAATTTTATACGAGGTATGTAAACAATATGAATTTTCTTAAGAGTTGAGTGCCTTTATTATTTACAATATTTTAATTAGAAGGACGTAATTGAACACTAAAACATTTTTTTTAATTCCAAACAACTTTTCTTAATAACAATTTTCGATATTGTGAAATTTAACGATATTTTACTCTTGAGTGAAATTCATATTTTTTGATATACCTCGTATAAAATTCGTTAAATTTGATATTTGATGATTGCATCTTATCTTAGATTATATATGATGCAGCGTATTTTATAAAGAATAACTTTTTTTCGTAAAACTGATAATAAAAAAGTTATCAATAGGTTCCAAGTTACGCAGACATACTGTATAAGAGCTAAAAAAAATTTTTTTGCTGAACAGTTATTATTGTTGAAGTTTATTATTAAATGTATTTTAGGTAAGTTTTACAGAAAAAAGTTTTGATAGCTTTATATAAACATTTTTTTAGCTGGTAATTTTCGGTTTTTGTATTACATTTTTGTTATCTTTCTTAATTTTCTCAAAAATATATAGTCTATTTTATTTCTAAAGTAAAATAATTCAGTGCATTTTAAAGATTACATCCTAAGCTTTAAAAAAACACTTATAAAACTGTAATAGATCTGTTCAAACTTGAGTAATACCGTGTTAAATTGGTGGTAATTCTATAAAACTACGAAGATTTTAAAAATTACATTTTTAAGTCGTCATATCATTTGAATTAAATTTTTGAGATTTTTTTTGAATGAAACATTATTTAGTACCATGCTTGAAAGGTAAGTTGTGGAAAATTGAGGGTTTTATAAGAAAAATTGTATTAGTTACACATTTTTAAACAAAATTCATGTAAGGCTCAGTTTCCGCCCCCACCGTACTTATTGCCATACATTTTATTTATTTTTATTATAACTATAAGATAGCTTAATTCTTCTTCTTTTAGGTTCAATTTGTAAAATTTTATTTGATCCATTAATTAAAGAATTACATTAAAATAACTCAACCGTGCACTTCGCCGTACGCTAGTTTACAGTGCGCCAATGTTTGTGAGAAGGGTGACTTTAGCGTTATAAATAAAAAATTATAGAAGATACAGATTTAATTTTAGAAAATTCTTTATATAAGATTTTTTTGTAAAATTTTCTGAATTTTTCAATGGTCAAGTCAGTTTTGTTCTAAAATTTATATTTTCGGAGTTATTTAAAAAAACATCAAACTTCGTAGTTCATTTGTTTAATAAAAATTGAAGCACCCACTTCTCGAGTAGAACTTTTTGATATGTTGTTTATTAAACATGTCTTAATGATATTACAAAAAGTTATATCTTGTTCGATGTGTACGTTTACCCTTTGGATGAGTTTCACCCCTTTTCGGGTGTGAAAAAAGAAACCTTTAAAATAAGTCCGGAAGTGGATAAATTGATTAATTCTAAGCAACTTTTGTTCTATACAGTTTTTTCACTAGTGAGTTTCTCGAGTTATTTGCGAGTGAATATGTTCATTTTTCAACAAAAAAAACAGGTTTTTGGTGGTTTTATAAGCACTTTCGAACTGATGAAACTTACAGATCATATAAATACAAGAGTATTTCAGTACAGTACAGTACAATCAGTACAGTAAAGCAACTTGTGAAGCGGTAAAGATTAATTTCATTTGAGATGCTAATTAGGGGGTGATTTTCCCGTTTTTTTTTACCAAAAAAAAAGGGACCGACTTTATTTTGAGCGTAACTTGCTTATTTTTGATACTAAATACTTTTTCAAAAAGAAAGAATAAAGTTGTCTTACAAGCTTTAAAAAAGTTGTAATGAGTTTTCCTCAAAAAGTGCTTCATTTTTTGGTTATTTTATGTTGAAATATTCGATTGGGAATTTAACAAATATGAACCTGTTGTTCATTAGCTACAACTCCGCTTCTTCTGGGTCTACGGATCTCATACTTACACCATTTTCTTCACTTTTTTATAGTCTATATTTTTGCCAAGAAAATTTTTTTTGAAAACATACTTACTTTTTGAGTTATTTGAAAAAATCCGTCTAAAAACGTGGGTTTTTTGTTGAAAAATGAATATATTCACTCGCAAAAAACTCGAAAAGTATTGACTTAGTAAAAAAATCGTATAGAACAAAAGTTGCTTAGAATTAATTAGTTTATCAACTTACGGACTTATTTAGAGGTTTATTTTTTCACCCACGAAAATGGGTGAAACTCACCCCCAGGGTAAAAGCACACATCGGCAAAATATCACTTGTTTGGTTTGACATGTTAGCTACGTGCATGCCAAATTTCATGTCAATCCATGTGGTTTTTAAAATTAAGAGCAAAAACCGTGAGTAAACGTACTATAAACCGTTATTTTTGCAATAATTTATTAATAACAAAGTCGGAGCCGGAATTAAGCTATAACGAGTAGTGACAATCAATTTAGCGTATAAAAATAGTATGAAAAGACTACAAACTTGTAGATAGCGCATTATTTCAAGATTATCGGCGTATAAACAATTATTTTGTTATTAACAAAATAAGAACATATCTTGAGTAATCGGAAGACCTTAAGACTATCAATTTATTTACAGGGCTTCTAATAATACCAGAAAAATACCTAATTTTACCATAATTTGTTAATAACAATTAAACGCACCAGATTTGGGCTTCCAGACCACTTCCATTGGATTCAGAGACCCAAAAACCTATAATACCACCATCAAATCGCGGCGAGATAGAATTGCCCACAGGACCCCCTATGTTGCGACTAGATTATTACAAAGTATTTGAGGTAGTTTCCATATGCAAAAAAAAATCAAACTTACGGCGCCTCATATGAAAAAAAGGCAAGAAAGATTTTTTGTCGTAAATTGAACGAGAAATCAAAAATGATTTTCAATTTGACATGTCTCAGTGGCGTACTATTTATTTCTTTTAGAAGAAGGTCATTTTAAACATTTCTCCTAGCTTTGCACCTGGTTAAAATCTCGTTAGTAATATTTTATGTTATTGTTCTAGTTTAGTATTATTATTTTAAACAGTTCTTGATAATGTATTAAGAAATTAAAGATACGCGTCAAGATGTTTTATTTTTTGGATAAAAACGGTGCAAAATATTTAAAAAAAGGAAAAAAAGTTTTTATCATAAATTAAACGTGAAATTCAAAAATAATTTTTAGTTTGAAATATCTCAGTGACATACTATTCTTTTCTTTAAAAAAATTCAGACCAGTCCCGGTAGGCGCGCCAATGATGAATACAAAATTCTTAATTGTCTGTCAAAAAATTTTTGTACAACTACCTCTTAAAACCCAACAAATTTCATTTTCCTAGCTCAACCAGTCTTAGAGCAATAAATAAATTGGCAGTTTGAAATAAAAATTTCAACGCACCGTATCTCGAAAACGAAGCATTTATGAACATATTATAGACCAGTAAGGATCTGTGAAAAAACGTCTATTTTATGTAATTCCTCAAGTTCTTTGTTTATAACAACCTTATCGACATCCAGTTCAACTGTTACCCAAAAAAAATCGTGTTCTACGGGTCAAAAAATACATAAAAATCTTGGGTAAGTCTATCTAAATAAAGGAGCGCGTAGCACCCCCTCCTGGCCACAGCACTAATTTGTTTATAAGCCAAAAAATTGTTTATAATTTTAAAACATTGCTGAGGCTGCTTAAATAATCCGATTTGAATTCTGTAAAGTGCATTAGACAGGTGGAGTCCTTCTTTATATGTAAAAAAATTGACAAATCTTTGTATGTTCTAGTTTTTGTTGTGCAAGATTTTAAAAAATTTTAATTTTTTAAAAAAGTTTGATTGCAAAATTATTATTCAAAATCTAGTAAGTCAATTTTGATGAAATTTGGTGTACGGTTTTAGCAAATTACAAAAATTTTTTAAGCGAATTAGGAAGATTCCAAGTGTAACCTAAGTGATGGAAAATCATTGAATAATGACAGGCTTGTTTTGCCCCCTTATTTTATATTTATTGCTATTTTTCAGCAAGGGTGATAAATTAAGACATTTTTAACCAATCGCATCTGATAGAAAATTTAATTATCTTTGTTTTATTCCTATACGACTTTGTTCCAAAATGAATCGTTTTAAAGTTATAAACAAAAAAATTAGAAAAAAATCGATGTTATTCGAAATTGTTAAATATTTGAATTTTTTTATTAATGTTCCGGGCATATTTGAGAAGGAGCATAAATCAATTATTATTAAAGAAGTTATCACCTAACTTTATCCGCAAAAATCTGAATGCCACCTCTCACATCCACCTAAAAACAGATCCTTAGTTGTCTATTATGTGTATAGAGCAAACTGTCATTATTTTTCATGTGGAATAACCCCATAATGGTTGTTATACTTATTTACTAAGACCCTGTATGTATATACATATTTTTTATACTTACGGCAGGAAATGGACATCTGTCAGGATGATCCACTTTAAAACCTTCCATCAGGAACCTCACTTGGTCAGGAAAGTTTTGATATGCGTAATTACATATGTCTTTTACGTATGGAATGAAGGGAATACTCAGCCATTTTCCATTCGTCCATTTCGCTGCTGAGATTGTTCCCTAAAATATTGGTTAATCTGTTGTTTTCATCCATTTTGAAAAAATGTGACAACCTTGAATTATCCACGTCTGTTTGTCCAACGGACCTCTGTAAACAAAGGCCCACAAAGGTTGTGTATCCACACAACTCCTCCGTCACTAGATCAGATAGAATGACAAATGAGCTGTCTAATGAAAGTTTATAAACCAAGGATGGTATTGAAGATGAGAAATTTCAACAAGGAATATCAGCTTTAAAATTGCAACCGCAAGTACTGTTTTAAAGTTGTTTCATAGCACAAGCGATATATTATTTGACGCTCCTTAGCAAGACGAAAATAAAAAAAATATATGTACTTCCGGTTTCATATTAGAACTGATATAATGACAAATGAAACGTCGAGTCAGAGCTTATATGTAACTCAAGGATGGTATTAAAAGTGAGAAATTTGACCTCGGAATTCAGGATTTAGAGTTTCAACCGGAAGTACTCTTTTAAAGTCACTGAAATAATAAAAGCGATATATTACTCAACGCGCCTTAGCAAGACGGGGATAAATATATACTTCGGGATATTATATCACTTCAGTTAAAAAGGTGCAATCGGGAGTGCCACATTATAGGCGCCGAAATACTGCATGAGATATTAAATCAATCGTATTGAAAAGACCGAGCTCAAATATTTAGTTCCTGTTTTGATGTCATTTCCGGTTAAAAAGTTATGACCGGAAATTTGCAAAAATGACTCAAAACTAACGAAATCGTATGTCAATCGACGCAAAGTTACACGAAGAGTTCAAATATTGACTTCTCGTTCTATTTCCGGTCACGTTGAGTAAAAACTTAGGACTTGCGAAGTCCAATTCCTTGTTTAAATTCTCTTATATAAGTTACTCTCATTTTTATGCAGGATATAAAAATGTTCAAAAACGTCATCCGCTCCTGGTCCGAACTTGATGGTAGATAATATCTACCGTAGAAGATTCAAGATCAAAGAGCTATTGTACAATGTACTCACCATCCATTTCTTTTGCCATTAATCAATTAAGTTGATTCATTGCCCTTATTTCTCATGCAAGCAAAATCCCGGTAGGTGCATATTATATCTAATCAATAAACGGCCATATATTGGAATCAAACTGCCAAGGTAAGAGTTGACAACCAGGACACCTCAGACATCAAAATACAGAGAGGGGTCCGTCAGGGTTGCGTGCTGTCTCCACTACTCTTCAATGTATACAGTGAAGCGGTATTTCAAGAAACGCTCTCAGATTTAATCGAAGGTATATCTATCAATGGAGAAGTCTTGAACAACTTACGTTTTGCAGACGATATAGTAATAATAACGGATAACAACAATGATTTACAGAACGTAATGCAGCGCCTTAATGAACGCTGCCATGAGTACGGACTGAAGATGAATTTAAAGAAAACTAAATGCATGATCATGACTAAATCAGCACATGCAAACATCCAATTGACTATTGAAGATACTGTAATTGAGAGTGTGGATAACTACAAATACTTAGGTTCATGGATAACATCAAGTGTAGACCAAACCAAAGAAATTAAGACACGTATTGAAATAGCACGTGCATCATTCACTTAAAAAGATTCTTTGTTGTCGTGATATAAGGTTAGAACTACGCCTAAGGATGCTTCGGTGTTATGTGTTCTCTACTCTTCTTTACGGCTTGGAAGCGAGGACATTAAACAAGTCCATCTGAATAAGTTAACCGCCTTTGAATTTTAGGGTTACAGAAGAATCCTACGAATATCATTGATTCAGAGAGTGTCAAACGTGGAAGTAACTAGAAGGATAGGAAATAAACCGGAAATAATATTAACTATCATAAGACGAAAACTTTAGTACTTGGGCATGTGATGAGAGGGCAAAAATACTCAATATTACAACTTATTATGCAAGGCAAAATCCGAGGAAAGCGAAATGTGGGAAGACGAAGAACATCCTGGCTTAAGAACTTAAAGGAATGGTTCGAATGCAGTAGTGAAGAGCTATTTAGAGCGGCAGTCAACAGGGTCCACATTGCCATGATGATTTCCAACCTTCGACAGAAGCTGGAACTTAAAGAAGAAGAAGAATAAACGGCTAAAAAACTTTCGATTTCCTGAGATAACCCAAGAACAGCGCGAATTCTTAGCAGTAAAAGGGACGTGTGAGCAGATATTGAACACCAGACAGATATACAGACAGAAAAAGCAAGGGAATGTAATATACAAATGCTGCTTTGTTTCGTAGATTACACAAAGGCTTTTGATTCAATAAGGGAGATGATCTACGAATGATGACGAAAAATTGGTTGCACATACTACATCTGGATATAAACAGAGAAGTCTATGTCCTACAGTGTATTTAAAACGGGCTGATGATGATGAGGATGGTGATGATGGTGATGATGATGATGATTGGATTGTAAATAACGCAACAACATCTACCTCGATATTTTCATCTAAGGGATGTTTTGAACTGATATGAAATTCCAACATTTTAACTGTTCGATTGTATCTTGACATGTGGAGTTTCTTCACCATGTTATCAATGTGAGCGTACTTGGGATCTTTGCAAATTTCGAATATTTCCATTTCGTACAAAATTTTTGCTGAAAACTAAGTGGTAGATATGTATAATTAAATTAAATTTCTGTACGAATATAGAAAAACAAGTATACAACTAAAATAGGAATATAATAAAAGCAAATGGAAATTAAAAGGGAAAGCAAATGTGGAAGAAATAGAAAAAAATCAAGTAAAACTTAACGAAGCCATAAGAAAGAAAACTAAGATCCATATTAAATATTTTAATATAACTTACGATTGTATGTAACTGAAAGCAAATAATGCCAATAATGGCAGTAATAACCAACATCATCTTGTGGATTGTCAATAATTGTTTTAAATTTTTGAAAATATAAACCCATTAAAACGATTTTCATAATTCAACAGTTAATGGTAGTATTTCCATTCAGAAGCCTGTGAAATTTGAGTTAATTATTAAATAATTGAAGAATAATGATGATGATAAAGATATAAGTGAAAATTATTGCAATATTTCGTTCCAAATATTAATAACATAAAAAATTATAAATTAAGTTGTAAGTAATAAAATATCTTACCTCTGTATAACATTCTGGAAACAAAAACAGTCTATACTAAAATCACAATAAATATGGACTACAAAGACACAAACCAAGATACGTTGAATGTTACGAGGAACACTTCCGGATCATGATTTACAATGTATAAACTTTGTAACTTATGATTTGGGAGTGCTCCCCGTAACTATCAACCCATCTTATTTTGCTTATATCTAGTGTATCATTATTGTGATTGTAGTATAAGTTCGGATATCCTGCTGAGGGGTATTTCAGTACTTACTTTACTTTATCGTGTCGGAACATGTCATTCATATAATTTCGACCCAGTATTTGGTTACGTCGGTTCCATCTTTGTTGGTGAGTCACAAATTTTCGGGAGTACAACGATGAGGACAGTTTCTGCATGTAAGAAGATGTTCCATATCTTGCATTTCTCCACACTGAGTGTTAAATCTCAAGCATTCAATTTTTGCATTCGATATTAAACAATCTTTTTATCACCCCGTATATCACACTAACGCAATTGTTATTATATTGCAAACATGTGCGGGCTATTTAATTAGTTTAATTATTGCAAATCATAAACAATATTTTTGGCTAGGGCACACTAAATGTGCTGACTAAATAAAATCTTTTGTTAATTAGATGCTTGGGCTGCCCCTAATACTAGGGCAGCTAAGAAAGAGCATATATTAGATTGATTCCGTCGAGTAAATTCAACGAGTCAAGATGTGGCTTTAACTTCATTCATTCGAATCGCTTTGAAGCGACATGTAGTCTCAAATGATTCTCAGTTTAAACTTCATACGAAGCGGTCAGTAAAGTAGCGCCTCCCGGAAAACTAGTATCAGTTTACTGAAATAAATTATCAAATTGAATTTGCTGTTTCACTAAAAGGCCTTTGCAGGCGGTCCTGCAGCTGAGCTCGAAGATTATACAGACAGTTTACCCCATCATGGTCTATTTTTCTAATCTAGTCAGTGAAGCAAGTTATCGGAGAGGAAATCAACATTTCAAAGACAAAGTGGATAGCTGTTGGAAAGATAAATATAGATCAAGATCTGCTTTATCCGATAGAAAAAGATTTCCAGGAACTTGTAAACATTATGGCGGCCAACGTCTAAATACGGACACACCACCTAAAGAAGAAAAAGAAGGTTATTTTCCCCACTTTGCCAGGTTTAATTTGACTGGAGCTACCGCTGTTCTTATCATATTCATAGCTTTTTTCGCCTTTTGACACCTGAAGATCAACCGGTCCATTGATTCTGTGGCTATTTAGGCAGTTTATCCTACACTGTTCCAAGGAAGCTTTTGCTGGATGTCAATCGCTATCTTGGTGTTTTAGTTCTGTAGAGAGCTTACCATTTGTCTGAAATTTGATTAATTTGTTGTACGCGCTCTGCTACACTTCTGCGTGATGAGGGATTTTCAAAACCCGCTGCTCTATATAAATTGGAAAGAGACGTTGATTTCATGCATCCCGTTACTATGCTCATTTAGCGCGGTATCTACTTGTTTGGTGTTAGCAAATCTGTCCCAAATGGGGCACGTATATTTAGTATTTGAAAAACACAGGGGCTGTACCGTTTTTCTTAAGAAAATCATTATCTCTCCGTGTTCTGTTCCTTGATGTATGTTTAGTAAATTTTTGGAATATTCTTGCCAGGTTTGGAGCAGTTCCTCTTCGTAGTTTATTATTATTTCATCATTGTGAAGCCTCTCTTTTCGTTTGACACCGACTTTGTAAAATGCTCAACTATCTGACTGTTGCTTATTCGTTTTTATTTATCCAATTGGTGTTGTTGTTTTTTGGATGATATTTTCAACCTGATTTTTGGTCTCACTAGATAACGGTCTGTATCTCCATCTACTCCCCTGAAGCTTCGTAAATACATAAACATTACTTTCATGCCTTGCATCGATAATTACGTGGTCAAATTGGTTCCGTTAAGTTGTCATGAGAGACCAAAGTCTATTTATGAATGTTTTTATGATGTAACATATAGATTTTACAAGCATATAGTTAGCCTTTAATGTTTTCGTTATCGTTTGATATATGGTTGAGGTTCTATTGTCTGTTGTATTTGAGGCTTTGTGAGAAAGTAGTATAAGTAGATATATACACACCGTTTTTAGGCGTCAACGCCCTTCGGTAGGGATCTATGGAGGAGTATCACCAAGCCGCAAGCCCTTACCCCTTGCCGTACCGCTCCTCCATAGGCCGATCTGACACCAGTTTATTTCAGAACAAGTTGTAAATTCTATATAGAATTTTATACTACGACGTTGGCCTTTTTATTAATTTCAAATGACGGGCTGGCGCTCGAACCACCGATCGTATATCCGCTAGAATTAGTAGTGTTCGCGCAGTACAAATCGAGCATACCCAGAGTAAGTTCGGGATTAGTTTCCAATGCGCAGGCGTCAACGTAAACTTATCCTGGACATGCTCAGGATTTTTCGCTCCGCGAACAATTTTCGGATTCGCAATGTAATGACGGGTTGCATACATTAAGGTTAGAGAAGGAAGCCTTTTGTTGTCTCTTTCTTATTTCGAAATAAATGTCAAAAAAATGCAAATGCAACAAATTTGTATGTCAACAAAGAGAAAGAGAAAAGAGAATAAAGGCAACAGGCAAACGATTAACTTTCTATTCAATAATTCAATGCCTTTCTTAGAAGGTAGAAATTTGATTAGAGTCTTTCTTTATTATTTCCACAATATAATGTGGTTATTTCCACTCTGAAATCCAGCTACATTCTTGTAGAGAGTAAAAGATTGTTGATATTTAGATATAAAAATTACCTTTAACTTCATGGGGGTTGAACATTATCTGAAGGAAGGAATAATTTAATAAAACAATCGTTTCCAATTTTGATATCTATGTATTGAATTTAATGGGTTGTGGCATTGTGCTGTGGTTTATTACACCACAAAAATAATGAAATATAACAAGACACAAGAAATAGTTTCAGAATAAGTTTGATGTATTGTTTATGTTTCATTATATTCAATAAGAGACTAATTTAACTCATAAATTAAACTGAAAAATAAACCACAAGAATATGTAGATACTTACAAGCTTATTTAGATAGAAGAAATTAAGTAAAAACAGAGTACAATTTATTGTAATACATAGATACTACCGTAATATATAATTATCGAATATCGAATGAAAATAATACTAGAAAAGGTACCTACTTATTTATAAACATACGAAATGGAAAACATTGACAAAAACAACTAAAAAAGCTTTAATATAAAAAATATTAAAATTTGTTTGAAGAATATTTAAATGATACAACACTTCCAAAACTTTAAAAACCAGAATCTACATCTACAAGCTGTTTAACAAAACAATATTTTAGGTTAAGAATTGGAAGGAGTAAGAACAGAATGTCAAGAAATTCTTCCCAAATATTTTGTGCGCCTGTGCGAACTTAAAATCCGAAACAAAATCCTCGAACGTCGAGAGGGTATTCCGGACACGTTCAGGATCTTTTTTCTGTACTGCGCGAACACCGAATTAAAAATCCGGAGGGTGTTCAGAGGGAAAGATTTGGACTCCGCGAACGCCCAATTTTGTAATGCGCAGGCGTTCTCCCTCTGGGTATACCCAGGACGTACTGCGCGATCAAACTAGTGACGATCGAACCGACGACGGTGCGCCTTTGCCCACTGCGCCGTCTGACTTACTAAAATATAAGTACTACTTATGCTACTAAAAGGAGAAAATAAAAATGAAGAAAAAAATAAAATTTTTGTAAAATTTTTTTAGGTATAACTTTAGAAATGCTAAGTAAGCACCTTGTTATAATTTTCAAGAAAATATACGTTGGCTAGTATTGCTAAGTAACTTTTGTAGTCTTACAGTGTTGTTTGTAGGGTAGTACCTTAAATAAAATATATAATTTTTTTAGTTGCTATTTTTCTCAAAATAACTCTAAACATGAATCGTCCAGTTATTGGTACTAAACTATTGACTTCAAATTTCGTAACTAGCGGATATTTGTGTAGTGTATGGTTACCCAAAATATGAGAAATTTATCGCACTCAATCTGAGCACTCAATCTTTTGTGTTAAATATAGAGCACAATATAATTAAATAGGTCACGCTAAACTAGTAATAAGTAATACGGTGTTCCACAAAATTAGATATTATGTTTGATTTAAAGACCTATACCTTTTTTGATAAAAATGTTACCCAAATAATTTAGGCAATTTTATTAATTAGGAAATGGTTGAATGCTCGAATAAATGAATTTTAAAGTCAAAAGGCAGATATCGAGCACTGAATTTAGTTAAATCTTGCCCAAGTATACTTTCGCTCACAAGAGCATCCTCACAAGGTATCCTCGAATGTCATTTTATTAATATAAATAATTTTGGTGGCAAACTTAAATTAACATCTAACTAAACACTGAACAAGGGACAAAACAGATAAATTAAATTGCCAGTAGGTTCTACATTTTACAATATGGAGGCAGAATGAAGAATGAATTCATTCATTCTTCGCATTCATTCATTCAATGCATTCATTTTTCATTATGCCTCCATATTGTAAAATGTAGAACCTACTGGCACTTTAATTTATCTGTTTTGTCCCTTGTTTGCCACCAAAATTATTTATATTAATAAAATGACATTCGAAGATACCTTCTTTTTATTGACGAAATGCCCCTGAAGATGCTCTTGTGAGCGAAAGTATACTTGGGCAAGATTTAATTAAATTCAGTGCTCGATATCTGCCTTTTGACTTTAAAATTGTATTAATCTTTTATTTTAATTACCTGGCAGTAGAATAACACTGTGTGTATGCGTGTGTGAAATTCTGGCATCAGACTAGAGATTTAAAATTGCCGGGAAAAATTGGGTGCAGGAAAAAACCTGTTTTTTCCGAAAAAAAAAAAACAGGAAAAATACGGAAAAATTGACATTTGTTACAATATAATAAACAAATTCTGCAACCCGTATCAAAATCGATAAATTTAGTAGAATTCGATAGATCTGTATTATCAATTGTCTTGTAGTTTATCTGAGCATTCTTAATCAAACTTCTGTTTAACCTCATCAGACTAGAGATTTAAAATTGCCGGGAAAATTGGGTGCAGGAAAAATACGGAAAAATTGACATTTGTTACAATATACTAAACAAATTCTGCAACCCGTATCAAAATCGATAAATTTAGTAGAATTCGATAGATCTGTGTTATCAGTTATCTTGTAGTTTTTCTGAGCATTCTTAATCAAACTTCTGTTTAACCTGTTATTATTTCTGCTGCCTCTGTAATCGATTTCTCCACTTGTTTTCAGAGCCTTTCGATATTATGGCCCAGATCTAATGTATTTAGATGTTGTTTGATGTAATATGTAATTTTCTCTAATTTTCTCATTTTGCGTTTTTTCGTGTTCCACTCTCCCAATCCTTCGTTCGTTTTAAGTTTCTGCGATGATATTCTCAACCTGATTTTTGCTCTCACTGGATAATGGTCTGTATCTCCATCCAGTCCTCTGAGACATCTTACATCCAGAATATTACTTCCATGTTTAGCATCGACAATTACGTGGTCAATTTGGTTCTTGTGGAGTTGGTAATGGAGATCCAAATCTGTGTATGAATGTTTTTATGATAAAACAAAGTAGACTTTACAATCGTAGTACAAAGTAGACTTTACACTTTAATTTCGTCGGGAAAAATGATAATAGACGAACACGAAATTCGAACTACCTGGTATAATTATATAAATGAACTGTATAATGATGATAGACCCGAAGAACTGGACACTTTAGATGAAGGTGGAGGACCAGAAATACTAAAATCAGAAATACAACATGCCATAAAATTGGCAAAAAACAAGAAAGCCGTTGGTCCCGACAACATACCTACAGAAATGTTAAAGCTCATAAATGAGGAAAACATTGGAATACTAGTCAAACTTTTCAATGATGTTTATTCGACTGGTGATATCCCTGAAGATTGGTTAAAGTCCGAATTCATAACCCTACCAAAAAAACAACGTCCGAAAAACTGTAGCGACTATAGAATGATAAGCCTTATGAGCCACACCTTGAAAATCTTTCTACGTATCATCCACAGTAGAATCAGAGATAAATGTGAAGAAGACCAGGATGAAACACAATTTGGCTTCAGAAATGGACTGGGAACCCGGGACGCACTCTTTACACTAAATGTGTTATTGCAGAAATGCCGAGATCAAAGGAAAGACGTCTTTGCTGTATTTATTGACTATGAGAAGGCCTTTGATCGAGTACAACATCACAAATTAATTAAAATACTAAAGGATAAAGGAGTTGATAGTCAAGATGTACGAATCATAGAAAAATTATACTGGCGTCAAACAGCGACAGCTTGCATAAATGGAAAATCAACAGAAATATGCAAAATACAAAGAGGCGTCAGACAAGGTTGTATACTGTCCCCACTGTTGTTCAATTTGTATTCAGATAGCATATTTAAGGAAGCGCTGCATAATTTGGAATGGGGTGTGAAGGTTAATGGAATTGTGATAAATACAATCAGATACGCAGACGATACAGTTATTTTAAGTGATGATATGAATGGATTACAACACCTTTTAAATGCCATTGACAGAGTGGGAAGAGAGTGTGTCCTAAATATAAACTGTTCAAAAACAAAATACATGGTATTTAGCCGTTTGGCCCATCAAGATTCACGGTTATATGTTGATGGTCATATAATTCAAAGAGTACCCAGTTTAAAATATCTTGGTTGCCATATTACTGAACAACTAGATCCAGATAAAGAGATAAAATGTAGAATCGAGATAGCCCGCACGACATTTTTAAAAATGAGGTCATTCTTCTGTAATGATACCTTGCAACTTCAACTTCGAAAGCGCATGATTAAATGCTACATTTGGTCAGTCCTCTTGTATGGTGTCGAAGCATGGACATTTAAAATATCCACCATTAACCTTTTGGAGGCCTTTGAAATGTGGCTGCACAGACGTATTCTGAAAATACCATGGACGGCTATGCTGACAAATGTGGCAGTCCTTAAGAGAGCAAATGCTACCCGCGAGCTGCTTGATAACATCAAATATAGAAAGATGGCTTATTTTGGACACGTAGTAAGGGGAGACCGGTATAATATTCTTCAACTTATTATGATGGGTAAAATCGAAGGACGCAGAGGAATTGGTAGAAAGCAGGCCTCTTGGTTGAAGAATATCCGGGAGTGGACAGGAATAAAGAAAGCAGAACACCTATTTAGAATAGCTCGAGACAGAGACAGTTTCGCCATGTTAATCGCCAACGTCAAGGGGACTTGATAGGGCACGTTAAGAAGAAGACTTTACATGCATATTTTTAGCTGATGCTAGTTTTACAAGCCTTTGCCCATTATCGTCTGATGTATCGTGGAGGCTGTGTTGTTTTTGGAGGCTTTTTGAGAAATTATTCTTACAAAAAGTATAAAATTTTAAAGAATTTTATTGAACATTTTCTAAGTGAATAACTTTATAATGCAGCAACTATACATTTGCTGTTAAGTAACTTTTCTAGTCTTACAGTTTTGTTTGTGCTGTTTGTAGGGTAGTACCTTGAATACAATAAACTATTTCTTTAGTTGCTATTTTTCTCAAAATAACTCTAAACATGAATCTTCCAGTTATTGGTACTAAACTATTGACTTCAAATTTCGTAACCATCGGATAGTTGTGTAGTGTATGATTACCCTAAAAACATGAGTTTTTTATCGCAACCAATCTGCATTATTTTGTGTTAAATATAGAATAAAACATAATAAAAATAAAAAAACCGTTAAATGCGGTAAAAATGGAAAATAAAATTCTAATTTTATTTTGAAAGATTTTTTCATAATATTTGCTAAAGTTGAAGTAAAACTCGCAACCAAAGAGCATCAAACTGCAAACTTT
The DNA here is from genome assembly GCF_917563875.1 of Diabrotica virgifera virgifera. Classification (NCBI taxonomy): domain Eukaryota; kingdom Metazoa; phylum Arthropoda; class Insecta; order Coleoptera; family Chrysomelidae; genus Diabrotica; species Diabrotica virgifera. The sequence goes on from NC_065443.1 coordinate 291,500,768, forward strand.
ATCAAAGGTACCCTTTTGTGGTCCGTTTTACTTCAAATTTAGCAAATGTGAAAAAAAAACAAAACTAGAATCACAATTAAACAGAGAAAAAACAGCATACCTGGGGCACGTAGTTAAAAACGAAAGATACGGCAATGATGGAAGAAAGATAATGAGTGGACAGGAAGAAAATGTCATGGCATGGCTCCATAATGTAAAACAACAGACAGGCCTAAGAAACATAGGAGACCTAATACATAATGCAAGGGATAGAGGAAAATGGTCAAATGCTATCGCGAAAATTCATTAGTGGATTGCATAAGAAGAAAAATAATGTAAAACGCACCAGCTGTATAAGCAAAGGCATGATCAATAAAGAAATAAACGTTAAAAGCTCCTGCCACAAACTAAAACCCTAAACAGGAGCTTTTCAAAAAAGAAACGGAAATGATAAATCAAAAGCATAAACTCCATAAACTACATTTGGTCTCAAAAATGCAAAAACTGGAAAATACAGGGGGGGCCAAAGAAAGTCCACCGCCAAGTATCGAATCCACCTCGATATTTGGCAGTAGTTATTAGATTTTAGGGAAATGCCGATTTAAATTACAATTTTTTGGCATAATATATTTCATACTAGTGACGTGACGTCATCCATCTGAGCGTGATGACGTCATCTATGTTTTTAAATGGAAATTGGGGTCGTATGGTGGCTTATTTGAAAGTGTGTTCAATTATCTATTTAGTAATATAAACATTAATATCATTATTTATACAGGGTTACCAAAAAATATTTTTTTAATTAATTTAATTGACGCAAAAAGAAGAATGTATATAATCTATTTAACTCAAAATACATTTTACTGCTGACAGAAAATAGAAATAAAAATGTTTATTTGGCAAATAAACCTTGCTTTCCGCTTAAATTAAATGTTTCAAACTGCCAAGAGGTACTAGGTGGGAGGCTGTTTGTGATTTAATTTAAGCGAAAAGAAATGTTTATTTGTGAAATAAACATTTTTTTTCTATTTTCTGACAGCAGTAAAATGTATTTTGAGTTAAATAAACTACATACATTTTTCTTTTTGCGTCAATTACATTAATTCGAAAATTATTTTTTTGCTCACCCTGTATAAATAATGATGTCAATATTTATATTACTGAATAGAGAATTGAACACCCTTTCTAATGAGCTACCACAGGATCCCTATTTCCATTATTATAAAATCATCGATTACGTCATTACGCCCAGATGGATGACGTCACTAGTATGAAATATATGTCAAAAAATTGTAATTTAAAAATAAAAATCGACCTTTTCGGCATTTCCTTAAAATCTGATAACTACTGCCAAATATCGAGGTGGACTGTTTTCTTTAACCCACCCTGTATATTATGATATAATGTTTGATTATAAAAAAAAATACAAATTTTTTATACTTACGGCAGGAAATGGACATCTGTCAGGATGCTCCACTTTAAAACCTTCCATCAGGAACCTCACTTGTTCAGGATAGTTTTGATATGCGTATTTACATATGTCTGGTACGTATGGAATGAAGGGAATACTCAGCCATTTTCCATTCGTCCATTTCGCTGCTGAGATTGTTCCCTAAAATATTGGTTAATCTGTTGTTTTCATCCATTTTGAAAAAATGTGACAACCTTGAATTATCCACGTCTGTTTGTCCAACGGACCTTTGTAAAAACAACTCCTCCGTCACTAGATCAGATAGAATGGCAAATGAGCTGTCTAATGAAAGTTTATAAAACAAGGATGGTATTGAAGATGAAAAATTTCAACAAGGACTTCTGGCTTTAAAATTGCAAAAAATATATGTACTTCCGGTTTCATATTAGCACTGATATAATGACAAATGCAACGTCGAGTCAGAGCTTATATGTAACTCAGGGATGGTATTAAAAGTGAGAAATTTGACCTCGGAATTCCGGATTTAGAATTTTAAACCGGAAGTACTCTTTTAAAGTCACTGAAATAGTAAAAGCGATATATTACCCGACGCGTCTTAGCAAGACGGGAATAAATATATACTTCCATATATTATATCACTTTCGTTTAAAACGGGGCAATCGGAAGAGCCACATTATAGTCGCCAAAATACTGCATGAGATATCAAATCAATTATGGAGTATTGAGTAGTCGAGCTCAAATATTTAGTTCAGATTTTGATGTCATTTCCGGTTAAAAAGTTATGACCGGAAATTAGCACAAATGGCTCAAAACTAACGAAATCGTATGTCAATCGACGTAAAATTATACGAAGCGTTCAAATATTGACTTCCCGTTCTACTTCCGGTCACGTCGAGTGAAAACTTAGGACTTGCGCAGTCTAAGCCCTTGTTTAAAATCTCTTATATATGTATGTTACTCTCTTTTTTATGCAGGATATAAAAATTTTCAAAGGCGTTATCCGGTCCTTGTCCGAACTTGATGGTAGATGGTGTGTCTACCGTTTGTACATCAATCAAAAGATTCAAGATCAAAGAGCCACTAGACAATGCACACACCATCCATTTCTATTGCCATTAATCAATCAAGTTGATTTATTTCCCTTATTTCGGCCATATATTGGAATCAAACTGCCAAGGTAAGAGTTGACAACCAGGACACCCAAGACATCAAAATACAAAAAGGAGTCCGTCAGGGTTGCGTGCTGTCTCCACTAGTCATCAATTTCTACAGTGAAGCGGTATTTCAAGAAACGCTCTCATATTCAATGGAGAAGTCTTGAACAAATTACGTTTTTCAGACGATACAATAATAATAAAGGATAATAACAATGATCTACAGAACGTAATGCAGCGCCTTAATGAACGCTGTCATGAGTACGGACTGAAGATGAATTTAAAGAAAACTAAATGCATGATCATGACTAAATCAGTACATGCAAACATCCAATTGACTATTGAAGATACTGTAATTAAGAGTGTGGATAACTACAAATACATGGATAACATCAAATGTAGACCAAACCAAAGAAATTAAGACACGTATTGAAATAGCACGCGCATCATTCATTAAACTTAAAAATATTCTTTGTTGTCGGGATATAAGGTTAGAACTACGCCTAAGTATGCTTCAGTGTTATGTGTTCTCTACTCTTCTTTATGGCCTGGAAGCGTGGACATTAAAACAAGTCCATCTGAATAAGTTAATCGCCTTTGAATTTTGGGGTTACAGAAGAATCCTACGAATATCATGAATTCAAAGAATGTCAAACGTGGAAGTAACTAGAAGGATAGGAAATAAACCGGAAATAATATTAACTATTAAAAGACGAAAACTTGAGTACTTGGGGCATGTAATGAGAGGGCAAAAATACTCATTACTACAACTTATTTTGCAAGGCAAAATCCGAGGAAAGCGAAATGTGGGAAGACGAAGAACATCCTGGCTTAAGAACTTAACGGAATGGTTCGAATGCAGTAGTACAGAGCTATTTAGAGCGACAGTCAACAGGGTCCGCATTGCCATGATGATTTCCAACCTTCGATAGAAGATGGAACTTAAAGAAGAAGAAGAATAAACTGCTAAAAAGCTTTCGATTTCCTGAGGTAGCCCAAGAACAACACGAATTCTTAGCAGTAAAAAGAACGTGTGAACAGATATTGAACACCAGACAGATAATGGAAGAAGCAAGGGAATATAATATACAAATGCTGCTTTGTTTCGTAGATTATACAAAGGTTTTTGATTCAGTAAGTAAGTAAAGAGAATAATGGAAAATATGGGAGATGATCTACGAAAGATGACGAAAAATTGGGTCCACATACTACAAGACCAGGCATTCTGGAAACAAACAGGGAAGCCTATGTCCTACAGTGTACTACAAATGCTGCTTTGTTTCGTAGATTACACAAAGGCTTTTGATTCAGTAAGGGAGATGATCTACGAATGATGACGAAAAATTGGGTCCACATACTACATCTGGATATAAACAGAGAAGTCTATGTCCTACAGTGTATTTAAAACGGGCTGATGATGATGAGGATGGTGATGATGGTGATGATGATGATGATTGGATTTAAATAACGCAACAACACCTACCTCGATATTTTCATCTAAGGGATCTTTTGAACTGATATGAAATTCCAACATTTTAACTGTTCGATTGTATCTTGATATTTGGAGTTTCTTCACCATGTTGTCAATGTGAGCGTACTTGGGATCTTTGCAAATTTCCAATGTTTCCATTTCGTACAAAATTTTTGCTGAGAACTAAGTGGTAGATATGTATAATTAAATTAAATTTCTGTAAGAATATAGAAAAAACAAGTATACAACTAAAATAGGAATATAATAAAAGCAAATGGAAATTAAAAAAGAAAGTAAATGTGGAAAAAATAGAAAAAAATCAAGTAACACTTAAACAAAGCCATAAGAAAGAAAACTAAGATCGATATTAAATATTTTAATATAACTTACGATTGTATGTAACTGAAAGCAAATAATCCCAATAATGGCAGTAATAACCAACATCATCTTGCGGATTGTCAATAATTATTTAAATTTTTGAAAATATAAACACATTAAAACGATTTTAATAACTCAACAATTAATGGTAGTATTCCCATTCAGAAGCCTGTGAAATTTGAGTTAATTATTAAATAATTGAAGAATAATGATGATGATAAAGATATAAGTAAAAATTATTGCAATATTTCGTTCCAAATATTAATAACATAAAAAATTATAAATTAAGTTGTAAGTAATAAAATATCTTACCTCTGGAAACAAAAACAGTCTATACTAAAATCACAATAAATATGGACTACAAAGACACAAACCAAGATACGTTGAATGTTACGAGGAACACTTCCGAATCATGATTTACAATGTATAAACTTTGTAAATTATGATTTGGGAGTGCTCCCCGTAACTATAAACCTATCTTGGTTTGATTATATCTAGTCTATCTTAATTGTGATGGTTGTATAAGTTCGGATAACCTGCTGAGGGGTATTTCAGTACTTACTTTACTTTATCGTGTCGGAACGTGTCATTGATATAATTTCGACCCAGTATCTGGTTACGTCGGTTCCATCTTTGTTGGTGAGTCACAAATTTTCGAGAGTACAACGATGAGAACAGTTTCTGTATGTAATATGATGTTCCATATCTTGTATTTCTCCACAGTGACAGTGTTAAATCCCAAGCATTCACTTTTATATTCGATATTAAACAATCTTTTTATCACCCCGTATATCACACTAACGCAATTGTTATTATATTGCAAACATGTGCGAGCTATTTGATGAGTTTAATTATTGCAAATCATAAACAATATTTTTGGGATAAAATCCTTTGTTAATGAAACGCGTGAGCTGCCCCTAATACTAGGGCAGCTAAGAATGAGACTGCGTTCCCGTTAACGTAGCGGGAAAATCCGAACTGAACCGACTACAAGCACAAGCAGATTGTAGATCTTTCTTTGCTTGGTATTTCACTAAAAGGCGATAGGTTCTGCAGCTGAGCCCGAAGATTATACAGACAGTTTACACCATCATGGTCTATTTTTCTAATCTAGTCAGCGAAGCAAGTTATCGGAGAGGAAATCAACATTTCAAAGACAAAGTGGATAGCTGTTGGAAAGATTAATATAGATCAAGGTCTGTTTTATCCGATAGAAAAAGGTTTCAGGAACTTGTAAACATTATGACGGCCAACGTCTAAATACGGACACACCACCTAAAGAAGAAAAAGAAGGTCTATTTTCCCTACTTTGCCAGGTTTAATTTGACTGGACCGACCGCTGTATATATACATAGCGACTGTTTTACAGCATCGTAGGCCGTTTATCGTAATTCGAACGCCATTGTTTTCTGTTTTGCCATGAATCTATTTCTATATTTCTTCTGTTCATGGCTATATTGATCCCTTTTTCCCAAGACTTTTTGGTCTTCTTTTTTTCCTTTTTCTTTTTGGGATCCACCTCCAGGTTTTAATTGGTAATCTCTCATCATTCATTCTTCTCATGTGCCCGTACCAGGATAGTTGTTTTCTCTCTATCGTATCCGTTAATTTTGTTTCCACCTTCATAATTTCTTTTATTCTATCGGTTCTTTCATGATCGTGTAACGTTAATCTACAGCATCATTGCCAAAAATTGTTCTCTACTGCGTTTATTCGGTTCTGCATTTTCTTATTTATTGCCCAGATTTCTGAGCCATATGTAACTGTACTTTCAATAAATGTTTTATATAGTTGTTTTTTTGTACTTTCTCGTATATCTTTACTCCATAGTTTTGAATTTATCTGACTTGTGATGGCTCTTCCTCTACCTAATTTTTGTTGTATGTCTGTTTCGTCGTTTCCATCTTCCGTCAATGTAACTCCCAGGTATCTATATTCTTTAGTGTTTTTTATTATTTTTCCTTCTAAGTCTAGGTCTTCGCCTGTGCAGCCTATTGTCATATATTCTGTTTTGTTTGTATTTATTTCCAGACCCCAATCTTCATACTCCTCTATCAGTTTTCGAACCATATAAGCAGCGTCCTCTGTATCCTCCGCTAGAACCACCTGATCGTCAGCAAATTACAAAGTAGTCAGATTACCCTCTTCTATTTATACTCCCATTTTCTTACATTTTCTGAACCATTTTTTCAGAGCCCTGTTTATATAAATTTTGAAAAGGGTAGGGGACAGGCAGCATCCCTCTCTTACCCTTGTTAACCTGAAAGTATTCTGAGTGTCCATCTCTCGTTTTTATATAACTACTGTTTCCTTGGTAAAAACTTTTCACCGCATTAATGTACTGTGGGTGTACATTGTTCTCTATTAGAGATTACCAAAGTCTATTTACCGGTACACTGCCATAGGCTTTCCTCAAATCTATAAATACTAGATGTAGCTGACTCCCATATGCTAGTGATTTTTCAATTAATTGTTTTATACAAAACAGGTTATCAATACACGATCTTCCTGCTCTAAAACCACTCTGCTCCTCCCAGTCCTCATATTGACTTTCTATTCTATCTCGTAGTATTCTGCCGTACAGTCTACCTACGGAAGCTAAAACACTGAGTCCTCTGTAGTTTGTGCAGTCATGTTTATTCCCTTTCTTGTGTATGGAGCTTATGCTTGCAGTTTTCAATTCGGATTTGACCGCTGTACTTATCATATTCATAGTTTTTTTGCCTTTTAACACCTGAAGATCAACCGGCCCATTGATTCTGTGGAGGAGGAACATATTCAAGCAGTTTATCCTACACTGTTTCAAGGAAGCTTTTCCTGGATGTCAGTCGCTATCTTGGCGTTTGAGTTCTGTAGAGAGCTTACCATTTGTCTGAAACTTGATTAATTTGTTCTACGTATTCTGCTACAGTTCTGCGTGTTGAGGGATTTTCAAAACCCGCTGCTCTATTTAAATTGTAAAATGACGTTGATTTCATGCATCCCGTTATTATACTCATTTAGCGCGGTATCCACTTGTTTGGTGTTAGCAAATCTGCCCCAAATGGGGCACGTATATTTAGTAGTTGAAAAACACAGTGACTGTACCGTTTTTCTTAATAAAAACATTATCTCTCCGTGTTCTGTTCCTTGATGTATGTTTAGTAAATTTTTGAAATATTCTTTCCGCGTTTGGAGTAGCTCCTCTTCGTAGTTTTTTATTATTTCATCATTATGAAGCCTCTCTTTTCGTTTGACAGCGATTTTGTAAAATGCTCAACTATCTGACTGTTGCCTATTCGTTTTCATTTATCCATATTGGTGTTGTTGTTTTTTGGATGATATTTTCAACCTGATTTTTGGTCTCACAAGATAACGGTCTGTATCTCCATCTACTCCCCTGATACTTCGTAAATCCATAAACATTACTTTCATGCCTTGAATCGATAATTACGTGATCAAATTGGTTCCGTATAGTTGTGATGAGAGACCCAAGTCTATTTATGAATGTTTTTATGAGGGAAGATATAGATTTTACTAGCATTTTTTTTTTAACCGATACTAGCATGTTTTCATTATCGTTTGATATATGGTTGAGGTTCTATTATCTGTTGTATTTGAGGCTTTGTGAGAAAGTATTATTACTAAAAGTAGATATATTCAGTGCGTCCATAAAGTAATGCATAAATTCGATATTTCGTAAACCAACGACTTTAAGGAAAAATCCCGAAATAGGTCGATTTTTATTTTTAAATTACGATTTTTTTCGAATATATGTCATACTAGTGACGTCATCCGTCTACGCGTGATGACGTAATCGATGATTTTTTAAATGAGAATAGGGGTAATCTGATAGCTTATTTGAAAGAGAATTGAATTCTCTATTCACTAATGTAAATATTAACATAATTACTTATACAGGGTGTTCAAAAAAATATTTTTTAATTAAAATAATTGAGACAAAAAGGAGAATGTATGTAATTTGTTTAATTCATAATGCGTTTTACTACTGTCAGAAAACAGAAAAAAAATTTATTTGACAAATAAACATTGATTTTCGCTTAAACGAAATGTTCAAACTGGCAAGAGACAGGTGGGTGGCAGCTTTAACATTGAATTTAAGCAAAAAACAATATTTATTTGTCAAATAAACATTTTTTTCCTGTTTTCTGACAACATTAAAACGTATTTTCAATTAGATAAATTACATACATTCTTCTTTTTTCTCAATTATTTTAATTAAAAAAATGTTTTTTTGAACAACTTGTACAAATAATTATGTTACTGATTATATTATGGAATAGAGAATTGAATGTCCTTTCAAATGAGCTATCACATGACCCCTATTCTCATTTAAAAAATCATTGATTACGTCATCACGCCCAGATGGATGGCGTCACTAGTATGATATATATGCCATAAAATCGGAAATTAAAAATAAAAGTCGACCTTTGTCGGGATTTTTCTTTAAAGTCGCCGGTTTACGAAATAATGAATTTATGCGTTACTTTATGGACGCACTGTATACACACCGTTTTTAGGCATCAACGCCCGTCGGTAGGGATCTATGGAGCAGTATCACCAAGCCGCAAGCCCTTACCCCTTGCCGTACCGCTCCTCCATAGGCCGATCAGATACCAGTTTATTCAAGAACAAGTTGTAGATTGTAGATTCTATATAGAATTTTATACTACGACGTTGGCCTATTTATTAATTTCAAATGACTGGGGCTGGGGCTCGAACCACGATCGTATATCCGCTAGATTTGACGATGGAGCCGACTGTGCGCCTTTGCCCACTGAGCCGTCTGACTTGTACTATTTAAGCTACTAAAAGTATAAAATGAAAATAAAGAAAAAAATAAAATTTTAGTAAAATTTTTTAGGTATAACTTTAAAAATGCTAAGCACCTTGTTATAATTTTCAAGAAAATATACATTGGCTAGTATTGCTAAGCAACTTTTGTAGTCTTACAGTGTTGTTTGTAGGGTAGTACCTTCAATACAATAAATAAGTTTTTTAGTTGGTATTTTTCTCAATTTAACTCTAAACATGAATCTTCCAGTTATTGGTACTAAACTATTGACTTCAAATTTCGTAACCATCGGATAGTTGTGTAGTGTATGGTTACCCTAAAACATGAGCAATTTATGGCACTCAATCTGATTTATTTTGTGTTAAATATAGAGCACAATATAATTAAATAGGACAGGTTAAAGTAGTAATAAGTAATACGGTGTTCCACAAAATTAGATATGTTTGATTTAAAGACCTATACCTTTTTTGATAAAAATGTTACCCAAATAATCTAGGCAGTTTTAATATTCACTTATTTTAGGTACTCCGTCAGAAACAACATTTTTGTTTAATTTATTAATATTTTGTATTTTGACAACGACGTCTGAAGTGGAAGTCGAAACGTTAATAAATAGTTATTTTCCTAACTAGTGCGGAAAGTGATACTGTCCCGCACGAGACTGCCGTTGACCCGAACGACGCGATAGCGGAGTTCGGGCAAGCAGTCGAGTGCGGGGAAGACACTTTCCACATGAGTTAGGAACAATATTTTTTCTAGGGCCGTACGTTTGGAAAAAAAGTCACAAAAAATAGAGTCATATCAATTTTTATTCAAGAGTGAAAATACACAAATTAATTCTTTGACAAGGTTGTCAAAACCAAACTTTCAATATAATGGGTTACCACGACGTCGATTTAAAACCATTGTAATTGTCTACTAATTTGACTTTTAAATACAGTAGAACCCCGCAAATCCGAACTAATTGGGGGAACAGCCTGTTCGGATTCCGAAAAGTTCGGATTATCCGAAAGTTAGCCTAAGAAGCTAACGAAGATGATTTTTAAAATATTTGGACTGCCACCGATCCCTTTATGAAACCCTATCCGCACGTTTATGCCTCCAATATTCTAAAGCTGAAAAATATTTAGATCACTGAAATATTAAATCGCTAACGCCAGTAGTTTTGTTTCGTCAGGGGACATGGAAATTCGGCCATGTAAATGATTCATTTAATTTGTAATCTGGATATTGATTACACTATGTTTCTCATGTTTCTAATCTTTTTCAATGTTTTCGTTCATAGTATACCATGGAAAATGTGTATTATGCACATTCCTTTATTGATTGTGTTTAGTCTAACTCGACGCTTTTATTCACCCATTGTGTTCCAGTGTTTAATACTGTAGCTAGCATCTTACGCAATTATTTTCTCACATAATAAACATGTTTTTAAATTTTTATTTTGAATTTAAAAAATTTTTTTTCACTTTGCGTTGGTTCGGATTTGCCGAAAGTTCGGATTTGCGGGGTTCGGATTTGCGGGGTTCTACTGTATTATATCAAAGTAATTTTATTTCATCGAATTATTGCGTTAATTCCATTAAAACATGAACACAATAAGATATATTTGAAATAAATTAGTAAATAATATCTAAATATTAGTTTATTACATGTGTAATAGTTAATAGTATATTATAATGCCATATTAGAAGGTATTCTACTTTCCCGCACGCAAAGTGCAACTTTCGGAAACGAAGTGCGTGCGGGAAAGTGGCTGTTTAAGCACGGCCGTAGAAAAATATTTTTTAAGTTAAATTGTGGCTTATTCTCCAATTAGAATAGTAATTTAAAATAAATGGTAGGTACTCCGTTAAATGGTAAAGCTTTTTATTGGGGGTGTTTTCACCGGGGCTGTTTTAGCTGGGGCTGTTTTGACCCGGGCTATTTTGTGTGCGATCTATTTTGTCGTGGCTATTTTGTTTATGGGCTATTTTGTCGAGGCTATTTTGTATCCAGGCTATTTTGACGGAGCTTTTTTGACGGGGCTGTTTTGACCGGGCCATTTTGACGGGTCACGCTTATTTTAATTACCTGTGAGTAGAATAACACTGGCTGGGGTAATTGTCAGGTGGATCAGTAGCTCTGGGGTTACCAAACCCGGATAAAATGGGGAAGGCAAGGTTAACAAACGATTAATTCAGTCAGACAAATAACAAGGGAAACTTGGCATAGTTTCTCAAACCAGATGGAACACGGTTTCTACGGAACACATTCAGTAGGAAAGATGGGCAGACTACTTTCGATCTCTATTTGCTAAAGTTGACGATAATGAACTATTAACACCAGAAGTGACCAGAAATGAAGAAATAAACATTAAGGAGGGAAATATAAAGGAAGCATTAAGGAAATTAAAAAAGAGAACGAACGACCAAATACCGAGTGAACTCCTAAAATACGGAGAACCATATGTGAGCAGACAAATATTAAAACTAATCCAAACAATGATAGAACCAAATCGAATATCTTAAGAAAGGAGATCAAGCATCCTAATACCTCTCTTCAAAAAGGGAGACAAATCGTTCTTGGAGAATTACAGAGGAAGTTTCCTATATTAAGAGGGCACTTGACAGGGTAAAATTAAAAGACGGTATCTACTTATCGTATGCAATTGAATAATACAGGAGGATTCCTTGAGGCATCTATTGTTCAACCTGATCATGGATGAAATAATAAAAAAAGTAAGAACTAAACACAGATACCAAATGGGAAAAAACAACTTAAAGTAATCTGCTATGAAGACGACGCAATACTAATCTCTCAAAGTGAATGATTTGCTGCACCAATTTAGAATAACCGCCCAAAAATTTACCATATCAATTTCCCTATAAAAGACAAAATGTATGGTTATAACAAAACCTTATAAGATGTAAATTGGAAATGGAAGGTCAGATAATAGACCTAATATTGATGAAATTTAAATATCTAGGCATCACACTATTTAGCTACGGAGACGTTTAAATATGGAGAAATAAAAATATCGGGAAAGAAATAAAAGGCAGAATTTACAAAACGGTCATCAGACCAATAATGCTATCATTTTTTGATTACATTGTATAAGTTATTGACCATGTTATTTTATTTCCTGTATGTAAAACGCATCAGCATTATAATCAAAGGCATTATCAAAAAAAAATTCAAAGCTCTTACCACAAACTAAAAACTACCAAGCAGCTACTGAAAAAGAGGAACCTGACATGATAAATCGAAAGCATAAAATCCTACATAACTACATAGCTGAAAACCAAAAAAACATATTGATGTCAATTATTATGTTTGATTATTAAAAAAATACATAATTTTTTATACTGTTTTTTTGGCTTTAAGGTAAAACCCACACAGCCAGATACAAATTTTTCAAAAGAGAGTACAAGGACTTAACACAACGATTAAGCCCAGGGGCCGATCAGGGCATTTTATAAACGATCAAAAGTAGGCCTCGGATAGATAAGGTATATATACATTAAGGAAAGACATAAGGTAGCAGCAAAAGGCATTGTTAAATTTGTATTTTTGTTATTCTGACGAAATATAACAAACAATCGTAAATCTCTTTTCTGTTTAAAGCAAGAAGATACATTAGAGAGTTATTGCCAACGTCTTTTAAGTCGGACTGCAATAAAAGATCCTTTATTTTGACATATAAGCATGCGCAGTATTGCGTCTTTTATTTTTGTCCTTTAATAAAATACAGGCCGCCTGTATTTAAGGAAAAACAGAGGACACCCATCTTTTAATAAAAGTTCCTTTATTTTGACATAACGTGTCAAAAATGTGAAGAAAGGTCTAACTTCACTTGTATTTTGAATTTATCTTGTCACTTCTTTGGATTGTTAATATCAGTTAATATTTATGTATTGTGGAGTTGATATTTGATTTTGGTTAAACTTTCATCATTAAAGTTGTATGTTGGGTTTTACTTATTAAAAAGAACTCTAAGTAATATTCTCAGATATAGATTATTGATGTTTTGACCCCAAAGAAATATAAAAAAGAACATTTTATTGAAGCTGGAGTGATCACAAAAAGTTGTAAAAAGCAATATTATGTAAATAATTTTAAAGTGTTACTAATTACAATAATCAGACATAGACATAGAATATCATTAACTCATTTAAACTAATATATTTTACATTTTTCAAAAAAGATATTTATTATAGATATAAATAAGAGGTAATTTCAATAAATTTTAATGAAGGTTAGGATTTGTTAAAATTCTAGATTCAAAATAGAGTTCAATTCAACAGATATAATATAACAACAGGTTAACAAAATAAAACAAAGGTTCAAGTATTTATTTTTGAAAATTTAATCTTTTATAGATTAGAATATTAGAATCATAAAGTTTTTAATCACAAGTATTAATACATTTTCATTTTCATCCATCTTCTTCTTTTGGTTCCTATCCGTTTCGAATGTTGCAAATCATATTAGCAATCATAACCTTGCTAGCTGAGATTGGAAACAGTTCCATTGATATTCTCCCTCTACTGGGTCTTCGCTTACCTTTGACTGTACCTTGCAATATGAACTGCAGCAGGGAGTAACGGTGCTGATTTCTCATATGTGTCCCAGATACTGCAGTTTTATGCGTTTAATGGTAAACACAATCTCCAATTCTTTCTTCATTCCTCCTAGAACCACCTTGTTCGTGATCCATTTCATGCCATCAGTATTTGTTAATTTAAACACTGCCAAAAAAAAAATTAATAAAAAAACCACCATAAAGCTTAATTCTTCTGACAGTTTATCTGACAGATTAGATATTAGAGGTCTTTTCATTTCCAGGTAACTAATTATTGGGAAGTTTATATAACAGTATCCTTAGTATCTGTCTTTTCAGCTCCGGATAACTAGTTAACGGGAAGTTTGTCTCTGTCAGATATCTATTAGTATCTAATCTGTCAGATAAACTTCCTGATAACTAGTTATCCAGAGGTGAACAGAGAGGGTCATATTGGATCGTAATGAACATATTTTAAACGATAAAAGATCAAACGCCAATAGCATGTATGTATATATTTATAAATTTATTATTTAAAACCTGCTAATGATCATAAAATACTTAAAATCAGTCACCAAAATAATATTTATATTTATTTATACATTTATTAACAAACTGCAGTCCAATAAAAATAAAATTAGTTTAAGCTAGCTTTAAATGTCGAACAATATTTTTAAACAAACACACACAATTTAGTTGCATTAGATTAGCTCCTGGTTGAAAATGTACTGCCACAGCTTCTAATATATCAATATCAACAGCACACTCATTTGCCAGTATTTCAACGTTTTCTCTATTATCTACTGCAATATTATGTAAAACTGAACAAGCTGATATTATTCTTTGAACAAAAGTTAACTTGCATCTCATTACATATGTTAAAAGGGGAAATCTCTTCAAAATACCAAATGTCCTTTCAGTAACAATTCTTGAAGGGATTTGTGATTGATTATAAAACACAACTTCTGTCTGAATATTCTGCAATTGTGTCATTAGGTAGTTGTAGTTGAGGACTGGATATCCACTATTCCCTAATAATATATTCTCCAGAAATTCCCCATTTTATATACCCATAATGCAAAAGTATTTAAAAACTCCTAAAATAATATTTTCAATTGCACTTCCATATTATTGAACGATGAGTATTATGGGATATATTATGTTGTTTTTTAAATATCTTTAAATGACAAAATAATTAAATTTAACGCTTTACTCTTTTCAATTATCTTTACTCTTTTTCAATTAATTTTTATCAACAAATGGAATTTTATAGGTTATTTTTATATTTACAAAAATATTTCATGTCATTTGTCAAAATAAAAGATTCTTTAACTGCGTTTGCAATACCACTCTTTTAGACCCGTCCTGTATTTGTCCTTTATTAAAGTATCCTCTAATAAAGGATCCTCTATTTGCCGGTGGCAATAACTCTCTATTATGTTATATGGGCTTTCAATGTTCAATTGTAGAAGTTTTCTGAACAGCTCATTGGATTGAGCCCTATATTTTGGGCAATCAAAAAAGATGTGGTCCAGGTCACCAATTTTATTACAAACTTCACAATGAACACTCTCAAGTATTTTGATTTTATGTAAGTGTGCTGGATAACATGCGTGACCAAACTTAGTTCTACTAATAGTGGTTATGCTTTTGCGATTGTAATCGTACTGATTGTATCAAGGTATTTTCCTCAATTTGGTTTCTAGTCTGGTGTAACGGGTTGGATTTGTAAAGGTGTTCTTGCCACCAGTAGGACCATTTTCTCATCATTTTATGTTTTGATTTGTTTATTTGTTCATCCGTAGTTAATTCGCAATTTATCTGTTCCCCCATTTCTATGCGTTCTTTGGCAATTTTATCTGCAATTTCATTGTTTGTTATTCCTACGTGTGCTTTAACCCAGAAGAATTTTGTAAATTTATTTTAATCTTGTAATTTTTTAATAATTGTTTGGATGTTAAAGCTAATATCATTTGTTGTGTTTTAATTGGATTTTAAAATTTGTAGAACTGAAAGGAAGTGAATCAGAGAAGATAATGGCATTCTGTTCCTCTTCCTGTTGTACACATTTTAGTGCTTTAAGAATTGCTATTGCCTCAGCTGCGAAGATAGATGTGTTTTTATGTAGCTTATAGCGTTTGTGTATTACGAAGGCACAACCTGTGCCGTCACTGTTGTTTGATCCATCAGTGTATATTGTGACATAGTTTGGATGTTGGTCTAAAATTTGATTAATAACTATGTTATTAGATGATGCTAATTCAGAGTAATGAGGTATATTCATATCAAATACAACAAAGTGAACAAAGTAATCGATATTTACCTTTGTTTGTGGTTGTAGGGTCACGTTTCTTAATGCTTCACAAGTAGGAGGAGAGTTCTTATGTATCCAAAAAGGCTTAGTTAAATCGTATTCGTTTTACTTGTATGTGCTACTAATGAATGATGAATTTTTCTTTAGTGATTTAATAATCATTTTTCAGCTAAAAATGATCTTCTCAGTTCTAATGGGAGTTCGATTGCTTCAGCTCTTAACGGTTCAACTGGTGTAGATTTCATTGCTCCCAAACATATTCTAAGTGCTTTGTTTTGTATAATGTCCAGCTTACGTAGATTGGTTTTATTTGCCGTTCCATAAAGTGTACAACCATAATCAATTATTGATATTATGTAAGTTCTATAGAAAATTAGTGCTGTTTGAGGTTCTGCTCCCCACCAAGTTCACATGATGGATTTTAAGAAGTTTAGTCCTTTGTTACATTTTATCTCTATTTTTTCAATATAATATGGTTTCCAGGTCAGTTTTCTGTCTAATATAACTCCTAAGTATTTGGCATTGGAATCCACTGGAAATTCTATTTTATTTATTTTGATTTTCTGCATTGGTTTCACATTATGCCTGGTGAAGATTACGACTTTGGATTTTTCAGCGGAGATTTGTAGTCCTAAATTATTTATGGATCTTAAAAAGAGTTCTGTGCTTGAGTTTAAACGATTGATGCATTCATCCAGGTGTTTGCTACGTGCATAAACAACAAAATCATCGGCATATTGTATCATAGTTGCTGTAGATATGGAGGAGTGTAGATTAGTGGTATATATATTGAAGAATAGTGGTGCACGAACAGATCCTTGTGGCAAACCTAAATTTGCAGTTTGGTATTTCACTGGGCAGCCATCACATCCTCTGAGTCCTACTTGCCTGTTTATATACAATTTGCATATGGTGTTAGCAACTTCTTGGGAGATTTGTAGTTGTATCATTTTTTCCCGTAGAATGAACCAGTTGACATTGTCATATGCACCTTTAACATCTAGAAACATCGTGCCATTGTAGTCATTTTCAGTTAAATATATTTGTATGTCTGTAACTAAGTGTGTCACCGCATCAATGGGGCCAAACCCTTTTTTAAAACCGTATTGTGTGGTTGGCAGAGAGCTAGTTGTATTTAACCACCATTCCAGTCGGTTTTTAATTATTCTTTTAAAAATCTTGAGTATACATGGCATATGTAAATGCAATAGGTCTATATGAATCGCATAGGTGGGGGTTTTTGTTTGGTTTGTGTATTGGTATTACAATAGTCTTTTTCCATTCTTCTATACATTCCCCATTAATCCAGATGTCATTTAGGATTTGGATTAGGAACATCTTGGCATTGTTTGGTAGTTGGAATATCATAGGATATCTAATATCATCATAACCAGGTGATGTATTCTTTCTATTTTTTATGTTATGGTTTAATTCTGGCAGACTGATAGGTTCACTGAAAATTTTATGATTGATATTATTTTGTTCTTGTTTTGTAAATATGTGTGATGTATCATTCAAGGCATTAGCTGGCGAAATTTTATCTAGAAATTGTTCTTGTCAATGGTGTATTTTTATTTAAGTTTTCACACCAGTGCTGCCAATATAATTTGGCTTTATATTTGAAAAACTTTTTGGTTTTTGAATTTTCGTTTTTACATTAAATATAGTTTTCAATGGTGCTTTGTTGCTTATATGTTTTGAGCATTTGTTTTCTTTGTTTAATAGCATCTTCGCAGATTTGATCCCACCATGGTGGAAGAGAGGTTTTTTTGCTCATTTTAAAAGGTTGGTAGATGGGTATGGAGGCATTTGCTGCCTTATTTATCCCTTCAACTAATAAGTTGTACTTATGATCTACGTTGTTGTTATTTTTAATGTGTTGTGAGAAGTATGTATCTGCAATTTCTTGATATAAGCTCCAATCTGCTTTATTTAGGTTCCATTTTGTTTTAGGATGTATTAAGATATCTTTACTTTCCATTTCTTTATTAATTTCTATAATAATTGGAAAATGGTCTGAGCCCAGTACATCAGATAAAGTTTCCCATGCACAATTTATTGCTATATCTGGAGTTGCAAAAGTAAATCCACGACTGATTTATTCCCATTATTTGTTAACCTTGTGGGGGCTCCGGTATTTAAAAGTACTAACTCTGTGTTGTCTGAAACGGTTATTATTTCCGTGCCTTTGCTGTTATTTTTGTAAGATTCCCATGTTTGATGATGCGCATTGAAATCTCCTCCAAAAATGCTATTAGACTTGGTACAATTAAGAATTGCCTAAACGAAATACATTTCTGACAAGTATTGCCACACCGGCATAACCATCATGGCGATCTTTACGTATAATTTTATAGCCTTTGAAATTATATTGTTTAGTTGGCTTAAACCATGTCTCTGAAATTAAGGCAATATCAATTATATTTTCATTTAAACATTTAACTAAACTCATCTTATTAGCTATAGCCGATTGCGCATTTTATTGTAAAATCTTTATCTTATTTTTTATTTTATTAGCCATTAATTAAATTTATTATATTTAATAATTTTATCATATATGTATGCTCTATCTAATCTTTAAATCGTTAAAAAAATCAAACTCTTTGACTGCACTTTTAAAAATTGAAAAAAATATTAATAAATTCATCTGTATTAGGATCAGGATCGGAACTGTGTGAAACATTTGGTGGCAGAGGGTTTTTTGGACCAAACTGAAAAGGGAACATTTCTTCAGCTAAAGGAGATTGGGCTTTCCTTTTTTTAAATTGAGAAGAAATTTCAGGTTAACTTGGAATTACTTTTTGTGCTTGTTGTTGGATACTGAATGTACATTGTTTAGAAATATTATATCTGACATTGTTTTGCCTTGGATGAGGTGGAAAACTTTCATTATTTATCGTACCTAATGCTTCAAACCTATTCCTTGTAGTAACAGCAGATGTATAAGGTCTTTTGCTTGACTATCCTTTGCTTCCTTCTTCTTCTTAACGTGCCCTATCAAGTCCCCTTGACGTTGGCGATTGACATGGCGAAACTGTCTCTGTCTCGAGCTATTCTAAATAGGTGTTCTGCTTTCTTTATTCCTGTCCACTCCTGGATATTCTTCAACCAAGAGGCCTGCTTTCTACCAATTCCTCTGCGTCCTTCGATTTTACTTATCATAATAAGTTGAAGAATATTATACCGGTCTCCCCTTACTACGTGTCCAAAATAGGCCATCTTTCTATATTTGATGTTATCAAGCAGCTCGCGGGTAGCATTTGCTCTCTTAAGGACTGCCACATTTGTCACCATAGCCGTCCATGGTATTTTCAGTATACGTCTGTGCAGCCACATTTCAAAGGCCTCCAAACGGTTAATGGTGGATATTTTTAATGTCCATGCTTCGACACCATACAAGAGGACTGACCAAATGTAGCATTTAATCATGCGCTTTCGAAGTTGAAGTTGCAAGGTATCATTACAGAAGAATGACCTCATTTTAAAAAATGTCGTGCGGGCTATCTCGATCCTAAATTTTATCTCTTTATCTGGATCTAGTTGTTCAGTAATATGGAAACCAAGATATTTAAAACTGGGTACTCTTTGAATTATATGACCATCAACATATAACCGTGAATCTTGATGGGCCAAACGGCTAAATACTATGTATTTTGTTTTTGAAAAGTTTATTTTTAGGCCAAACTCTCTTCCCACTATGTCAATGGCATTTAAAAGGTGTTGTAATCCATTCATATCATCACTTAAAATAACTGTATCGTCTGCATATCTGATTGTATTTATCAGAATTCCATTAACTTTCACACCCCATTCCAAATTATGCAGCGCTTCCTTAAATATTCTATCTGAATATAAATTGAATAACAGTGGGGACAGTATACCTACAACCCTGTCTGACACCTCTTTGTATTTTGCATATTTCTGTTGATTTTCAATTTATGCAAGCTGTCGCTGTTTGACGCCAGTATAATTTTTCTATGATTCGTACATCTTGACTATCAACTCCTTTATCCTTTAGTATTTTAATTAATTTGTGATGTTGTACTCGATCAAAGGCCTTCTCATAGTCAATAAATACAGCAAATACGTATTTCTGTTGATCTCGGCATTTCTGCAATAACACATTTAGTGCAAAGAGTGCGTCCCGGGTTCCCAGTCCATTTCTGGAGCCAAATTGTGTTTCATCCTGGTCTTCTTCACATTTATCTCTGATTCTACTGTGGATGATACGTAGAAAGATTTTCAAAGTGTGGCTCATAAGGCTTATCATTCTATAATCGCTACAGTTTTTCGGACGTTGTTTTTTTGGTAGGGTTATGAATTCGGACTTTAACCAATCTTCAGGGATATCACCAGTCGAATAAACATCATTGAAAAGTTTGACTAGTATTCCAATGTTTTCCTCATTTATGAGCTTTAACATTTCTGTAGGTATGTTGTCGGGACCAACGGCTTTCTTGTTTTTTGCCAATTTTATAGCATGTAGTATTTCTGATTTTAGTATTTCTGGTCCTTCACCTTCATCTAAAGTCTCCAGTTCTTCGGGTCTATCATCATTATATAGTTCATTTATATAATTATACCAGGTAGTTCGAATTTCGTGTTCGTCTATTATCATTTTTCCCGACGAATCGGTTATACTATGTGGATTTTTCTTATGATAAAGACCAGCTACTTCTCTAACTTTTTTAAACATATTAAACGTATCATGGTTTTCATTTAACTTTTCTAATTCCTTGCATTTATCCTCCATCCATTTTTCTTTAGCTACCTTTATTTTTTGTTTAATTAGTTTCTGTTTTTCTTTGTATTCTCTTTTGTTATCTTTCAGTTTTCTTCTCTGCTCCATCAATTCCAGGATTTCGTCAGTCATCCATTGTGGTTTTTTGTGCCTCTGCATCGTTGTTGTATATTTTTCCATTACTTTCCAGGTAAGATCTTTAAACGCATTCCATATTTCTGTATTGTTTCCATTTGTTGAATTCTTTAGCTGATTATTCAAGTCAGTTTCTATTAGTGTTTTGTTGGATGCTGATATATGTAATTTGGGTGTTTTGAGGCTTTCTTCGACTTATTTGAGCTTCACTTGGATGGCAGCTATTATAGGGTTATGGTCTGAACTGATATCTGCACCAGGATATGTCGTTAATCGCTTGACACCATTCTTAAATCTCTTGTTTACTAGAATATAATCTATCTGATTTCTAATTATATGAAGTGAGTTATCTCCTGGTCCCTTCCATGTATATAATCTTCTTTTGTGTAATTTGAACCATGTATTTGCGATTATCATGTCATGTTCTTGACAGAACTGGTATAATCTATCGCCTCTTTCATTGCTCTCCCCTAGTCCATATTCACCTATCAGGTCAGATCTTCGTCCTTGACCAATTTTAGCGTTAAAATCTCCAATAATATATGTGATTTCGTTCCTTTTTAGATTGTTAAGTGTCTGTTTTAATTGACTATAGAATGATTCAACATCATTGTCATATTTCTTTTCTAAAGTAGGGGCATATATCTGGACAAAATTGACATTAAATGGTTTACTATTTAATTGGAGTATCGCTAGTCTGTCGTTCACAGGTACAAAATTTTTAACATATTTCTTGAATTTAGATGTTATAAATATGCCAACTCCATTCCTATGATGTACGTCATCTTCTACACTTCCAGAATAGTATAGTGTGCCTTCATCTTGTTCACATGTTCCCGCTCCAGGCCAGCGCAGCTCACTGATGCCCATTATATCAATTTTTAAGCGTTTAACCTGTTGAACTAAGTTACCGAGCTTGCCTGCTGCATAGAGGCTTTTAACATTCCATGTGCCTAATCTGATTGTACTGCTAGACATTTTTAAAGTTGTCGTACTTTTTAAATTGTAGGGTTTCTTGTGGACGACCGGGAAGGCCCTACAGTCTGGTGCGCACCCTTCCCTGTCGGATCTTGGTTTCCGAGATCCATGATCAGTAATACTCTGATTATGTTTGGATTGCGCCATGTTAACTTTACTCGGGAGAAATAATTGGAGTGGTTTCCCGTTGCCTTCCCCAATGATTTTTCTGGCGCATTGGGTTTACTCCTGTGGGTTTGATAATCAGAAAGGGTTTTTGGATATTTGGTAGGAAACTTGGATCGGGACATGACCTCCCCTATTTGGGTTTGGGTAGAGTTTCACAAGTTTAACTTGAATGTTTGAACTTGACTTGAGTTTTACTTAATTTCAAGTCAAACTCAAGCCAATCCTTCTGACAAATATTTCAAGTCAAGTCAAACTGGTCAATCGTACAGGTTTGAAAATTCAAACTGTTTGTCAAACTAGTTTGAAAGCGTTTGAATAATAATTTATTTAGTAGATATACTTTTTTTGTCGAGATAGGCATGTTAGTTGCCAATTAAGATAAGAAAATTAATAATACAATAAGTGTCACCTAAAAGTAAACATTTTCAATGTGTTTTAATTTAAAACTTTTAAATGTAGATATTATTTTTTTCGAATCCTGAGAAAACTAATAAGTATTTTTGAAAAATTTAAACGCAGATTAAAAGATTGCGTTATTACCGAGGGCCGAAAGTCTATTAGAATAAATAAAAAGTTTGTTTTGAATGAAATATTTGCAATTAATAACAACACTAAATTTTCCTTTTTATGTTCACCCCTGTATCTTATTAAAATACACATTATATAATATAGAAGTTTTCAGGGATGTCGTCCCTCAGAAATAATGTAATCTTTCAAGCTGCGTTTAAATTTTTTTTAAATTCTTATTAGTTTTCTCAGGATTTGAAAAAAATTGATACATTTAAAACAAATTGAACATTTTGATAAGCGACATGTTACGCCTATGACCTTAAGGGTTACAATAAAATAAGACTATTTGGTTTTTCAATGGACAGCTCAAAATAAACTTATTTAGAATTTGTATGACTTTTTTTATTAAAAAAGGCATTTATTTATCTTAGGGCCAGGTCGAAAAAACATGTGGAACCAAGCTGCTAGTTCACTCGAAAATATGTACCACAATACAAAAGTTAGTATTGTCAGAGAACAGTGGTCGTTGTTCTCGGTATTGCTCTAGTCGGTATTGCTGTATTTTCGTTGGTATTTCTTTAAAATTCAAAATTAACCATAGGGTTATTAGACCTGGATCCCGCGTACCAAAAAAAAGTTGATTAATAGCAAGCTGAAAATTTGTTAATAGCTTAACGGTGTCTAGTGACTAGCTTAGTCGGACAAACTTTGATGTACGGGAACACTGAAACAGAGGAAGGTTTAATTGTGGAACAGTTTAAAAATTTGGAACGTCAGATTACGAAAACGTCCCATGTATTTTGTCGGTCAGAACATCCAATTGATTTGTTACCCTTTCATTAAACTCTCATGCAAAAATCAGACTGTTATTACTAACCAACATGATTCCTGTCATTTGGCATGTTCTTCGTGTTCCACTCATTAAAATGCCCAGTTGATGATAAACACCAGTCTGATTTTTGCATGAGAGTTTAATGAAATGATAACAAATCAATTGGAAGTTCTGTCCGACAAAATACATGGAACGTTTACGTAGTCTGACTTTCCAAATTTTTAACCTTTTCCACAATTAAAACTTCTTCTGTTCCAGTGTTCCCACACATCAAAGTTTGTCTGACTAGACACCGTTAAGCTATTAACGAATTTTCAGCTTGCTATTAATCAACTTTTTTTGGTAAGCGGGATCCAGGTCTATATGGTTTTATATCTACAATTTAAATATTTTCGGATACAGGCTACAAATGTTGGGTTTAAATTTAAAAAAAATTAATGTATAAATATGCATTAAACTTTCTTAATAATTATCCTAAGTGGCGCGTTTATTGGGTTTTATTTGTCTGTCTGCGGTTTAAATATCGTATCAGCCAATACATTTCTATGTTTATTGAAATTTGTCAAAAAATTTTTTTGGACCTTGTTGGGAGGGGGAATTTCCCCTACCCCTCCCCCCACCCTCCCCTTGTTGATCCACCAGTGAACAAATAAAAGCGTAGGTGGTCTCATTTAAAATTGAAAATAAACACGTTGCGTAATATTCAAACTTTTCAAACCGTTTGAAGATGTTTGAATTCAAGTCAAACCTAAAGATATCGAAATCAAGTCAAGTCAAACTATTTTATACAAAAAGTTTGATTTTCAAGTCAAGTCAAGTTTGTTGAGTAAAATCAAACTAGTTTGACTTGATGCATCTCTAGGTTTGTTGGATAGCCATGGCTTGCGTGAGCAGGGTCGCGTCCCTGAAATAGATCTGACTTACACCGGGATCGTATAAGTGTGTCTATCCGCTACTACTCCTTTGCTTCCAAAAAAGTTAAATTGTTTTGTGCCATGTGTCTTTTAATTTCGTTTTGTTCTTTAAATTTTGGACACTGTTTGGATATGGATTTGTGCTCAAAGTTTTTACAGTGTATACAATAACTGTCTTGTGGGTCTCTACAGTTATGATCATCGTTTTTCTCTTGTGAGCAGTTAATGCTTCTCGTTTTTGTACTATTGCAATTACGAACTATGTGTCCATGTTGCAAGCATTTAAAGCATTGGAAAACTCTATGCACGTACGGTTCTACGGAACAGGCCACGCTGTTTATATATACATATCTAGGTAAAATGTTACCTTTAAAAGTAAGTAATACCAGTTATCTAGGTACATATGCTTTTTCTCCATTTATATCAACTTTCCTTATAAGTCGAGTGACTTGTGTTACTGATATATTGGATATTATATTTTCGAAAAGATATTCATCACTGAAAGCAGTATCTACGTTTCTGATGATGGCTTTTCTTTGAAGCAGGTTATTTGGAATGCATGCTTTTAGTTGTTCCTCTTTTTTGGATTCTCATTCTTAACTAGATAATTTTGTATCTTTAGGGCTTTGAAGTTGTACTCTTACCCTATTTTTTCCTACTCTGTCAATGTTAAGAATATTCTTAATTCCTAATTTTTTATGAAAAAGGTGACCTACATTCATGGGGTGAATTTTTCCAATCTGCTCCGCATTTATTTTTCAATGAATGCATATACCTTATCCGTATAGAGATACCTTTTTTGTAGATTAAACAGCTTGATTTCTTTTTCTGGTTCCTTGGTCTTTTCGTTTTCTTCCTCCTGGTCCATGTTTTGGGTTCCCCCTTTATCAGGGGGAGAGTTTTCACCCATTATTGTTAAACTACCACCATACAAACACAAAACAATAAACACTTCACAACACTGGGTTTTTTATTTATTTAGCCTGGTATGAAATTAGTTTATTAATAATTGTCACAAAAAACTTGTCCTAATCACTATTTAAGCACCTGTAATTATACGTGTGCTCGCTATGAATGATCGTACAATACTGATTTTTTATACTTACTGCGGGAAATGGACATCTGTCAGCATCTCCGAAACCTGTCGTCATGAACGACACCTGATCAGGATAGTTTTTAAAAAGAAAATTGCATATGTCCGGTATGTATGGAATGAAAGGAATACTCAACCATTTTCCATTCGTCCATTTCGCTGCCGATATTGTTCCCTAAAATATTGCTTAAATTGTTCCTTAATTATCTTATACAGAGTGAGTCTGTAATTTGGAATAAATTAAATATCTCAAATACTAATTTTTTTTTGAAAAATTCTCAGACCTGTCGATTAGTATATCAAATTGTCGTTGTTGACATACAATAATAATGTATACAGGGTGTCCCAATTTAGAGATATGACGTCATCGTTGATTTTTATTAAATGGCAACACTGTCATTTTGATAGGGTGTGTAAAGTTATACATAACTGAAAAATATCAAATTTTTATTCTTTACCATTTACAAGATAATAAAAAATAACAAAGTTATGTGTGTAATTTGGAATAAATTCAATAATTCAAATACTAATTGTTTTTTTGAAAAATGCTTAGACCCGTCGATTAGTATTTTGAATTGTCATTTTTGACATACAATAATAATGTATACAGGGTGTCCCAATTTACAGATATAACGTCATCATTGATGTTCTTAAATGGCAACACTATCATTTTGATAGCTGTTTTAATAGGGTGTGTAATTAAAGCTATACATAACTGCAAAATTTCAAATTTTTATTCCCCACCATTTACAAGATAATAAAAAATAACAAAGTTATGAAAATCAAGTAATCAAATAATAATTGAATTTAATTATTTCAATTAAGCAAATGCTCATAATGTTGCCCATTGGTTATTTGACAATAATTGAGGACAATAATTGTTATTTTTTATTATCTTGTAAATGGTGGGGATTAAAAATTTGAAATTTTGCAGTTATGTATAGCTTTACACACCCTATCAAAATAGCTATCAAAATGATAGTGTTGCCATTTAAGAACATCAATGATGACGTCATATCTCTAAATTGGGACACCCTGTATACATTATTATTGTGTGTCAAAAATGACAATTTGAAATACTAATCGATGGGTCTGAGCATTTTTCAAAAAAACAATTAGTATTTGAATTATTGAACTTATTCCAAATTACAGACATAACTTTGTTATTTTTGATTATCTTGTAAATGCTAGAGAATAAAAATTTGATATTTTGCGGTTGTTATGCATAACTTTACACACCCTATCAAAACAGTTATGAAAATGACAGTGTTGCTATTTAAGAAAATCAACGATGACGTCATATGTCTAAATTGAGACACCTTGTATACATTATTATTGTATGTTAAAAAGAACAATTTGAAATACTAATCGACGGGTCTAATCATTTTTCTAAAAAACAATTAGTATTTAATATATTGAATTTATTCCAAATTACAGACTCACTCTGTATAAGTTACCGTCATTTTTAATAAACATGTAACTAATGTAATTGAAGCATTAAATGAAAGTCGCATTGAAAGCGATTATTCCAGATTCATCATCAACAACTATTCCATCCATCGTCGGACATAAGCCTGTCTTAGGTGTGTACATTCATATCTCTTTACTGTTTTTTGCATCCATTCGTGACCAGCCATTCGCTTCATGGCATCAGTCCACCCTGTTTGAGGTCCGCCTCTACTTCTGTTGCTTGCCCTTGGTCGCCACTCGAGAATTCACTTTGTCCAGCGGTTGTCTTCTATTCTTCCTATGTGTCCTGCCCAGTTCCATTTTAACATGTCAACCTTCTGGATCACATCGGTTCCATCATATTCCTAGAGATTCACGATACGATACGATGTCGATATTTTTTAAGTATTAAGTATTGTATTGGTTATTCCAATGAAGTATCGTATCGTGTATCGCTATCGGCAATACTTTCTTATAACAATATCGTATTGATATTGATTTCGATAAGATATCGATACAATACTCGATAAAATATCGCCATAAAAAGGATTAAATTAATAAAAAAAAACAATAATTATTTATTCATTTCTCACTATCTTCATTAAAAAAATCACAAAAAAAATATACAAGAAATAATATAAATTACATTGTAACCTCACAAAACATAACGAGCGATCCACAATTATTGGGATCAAAGCTTGCCGTGCAAAAAATTACGTATGTCGTATGTGTATGTCTTGTTTTAATCTGAATTTATATCATTGGTTTATCAATTAATTTTGATTAACATTATAAAACATCAGTCAAACATAAAAAATCAGTCAGAACCTTTAACACAGAACTTTAATCAAAAATAAAAAGAATTAACAAAATTATAACACTCCAACATCTCTACATAACCTAACTTTTCTTGTTAAGTTGACATATACTGCAAAGTTGACGTAAACTGGAAAGTATATCTGAATTAAGAATAGACATGCACTGTATAGCTATCTCTGTCGTTCAGAGCCACCTATGGTGACAATAATTTTGGATCACACGTTATTATTATCCTTTAAAGAGCTATTCATCCATCTTTTCACACAAATGAGTTTTTTGATATTTTTATCTTTTAGAGCATCTTTTATTCGTTAGTACCATCGCTGCTTGAAAAAACCGCTGGGACATACAAAATATCCCTAGCTAAAGGCGCGTTTTCACAGATCGATTATTAAATCGAAAGCAAATTGAATATGTAAATCATAAATCGACTTGTCCGTTCGGCGGAATGAGTCGATTCAACGGAAATAGAACTGTCTACTTTTGATAGGCGATTGTCGCCGAATCGATGTCGAACGACTGGAATCGAGTGTGTAAACACCTCGTCGAACAGAAACACAACGTGCCGAAAGCTGAGTAGAGTACTTCTAGCGTGTATGAAGTTTTTGTTTTTAGTGCGACAAGCTGTAATTTTGGGAAAAAAATGACTGAAAAATGGTCAGATGCAGATATGGCAAGATTTTTGGATGCTTATCAAAACTATGATGTATTATGGAATCCGCAAACCTAGCTTTATCGCAATCTACAAGCGAGACGAGCAGCATTGCAAGCAATTCTACAACATATCAATAAACCCAAAATGTCTGAAAATTACTTGAAAAATAAAATCAAAAATATTAGAACAACATATTTCGATTTCTTCTCGAAATGCGTAACAAATTAATTGCACACCTACATTAAGAATTTGACGTGACGCCATTTTGTACTACAATTATTAATTCAACATTCATCGACTGTCGTGTAAACCTTTTTGCTTTACGAAAGCGTGTCTACGAAACGCTAAATTGCACCCGGAAAGAGTAAGAGTTGTTCAAGCAATCTATATAGTGTAATAGGTAAGATTTGTAGTTTTGGGTTGTTCTTCTTTAAGCTATATTAGGCCGGCAGCTGGTGTTTTCTGGTAATTAAATATGTAGTTAAATAGCTATTTGTATAACAAGGGAGGAAAGTGCTACTTTTCCTCCCGAGAATGAAGTTTACTGCCCGACGCGTAGCGGAGGGCAGTAATCATTCAAGGGAGGAAAAGGCACTTTACTCCCATGTTATACATATGGTTTTTCCACCTTCCTCAAATAACAAGTCATTTTTTCATTTTTACTTAATTTATTTATGTAACTAACCAACAAAATTTATTAGAACTAAATCTAACAAGTAGGTACAATATAACTGTCAAATATAAGTCAAATTATTAATGTAAACATTGTTAAATCTGAATAATAATTTACTGTTTTTTACCATTCTGCAAAATAGAGTGTTTTTAAATAAACGTTAAAATGTATAGAGAATTAAATAATAGAACATAGATATTGTACAGGGCGTCAATAAGTTATATTTCATGAATGAAATATTATGACGTCACTTTTACTTTTCCTCCCTAGGGAGGAAAAGTACAACTTTGCTCCCTACAATCAGGTCCGGAAAAGTATACTTTCGGTAGAGGTAGGTGGAAATAGCTATTTGTATAACAAGGGAGGAAAGTGCTACTTTTCCTCCCGAGAATGAAGTTTACTGCCCGACGCGTAGCGGAGGGCAGTAATCATTCGAGGGAGGAAAAAGCACTTTACTCCCATGTTATACATATGGTTTTTCCACCTTCCTCAAAGAACAAGTCATTTTTTCATTTTTACTTAATTTATTTATGTAACTAACCAACAAAATTTATTAAAACTAAAACTAACAAGTAGGTACAATATAACTGTCAACTGTCAAATATAAGTCAAATTATTAATGTAAACATTGTTAAATTAGAATAAAAATTTACTGTTTTTTACCATTCTGCAAAATACAGAGTGTTTTTAAATAAACGTTAAAATGTATAGATACTTACGTAATAGAAAATAGATACTGTAAAGGGCGTCAATAAGTTATATTATGAATGAAATACCATGACGTCACTTTTACTTTTCCTCCCTAGGGAGGAAAAATATTTTCCTCCCTAGGGAGGAAAAGTACAACTTTGCTCCCTACAATCAGGTCCGGAAAAGTATACTTTCGGTAGAGGTAGGTGGAAAAATATTTATTTAGACTTAGGTAAATACCGTTAAAGCAGGACATAATACTGTATGTGTTAAAATTAATTTTATCGATTTTTTAATAACATTTAACCTCACAGGGACCTCCCTCTTACCGCATGCTTGCATTAATAACTGATGTATTGTCCTTTTCATGATCATTTTTCAGTGCGTAACAAATGATAGGAAAATGGGTAAGTCCGTGATAATATACATTTATGACATTTATTCTAACATGACATTTTAGTTAAATTTGACAGTTGTCACATTTTATTTTCAGTTTGGAATAAAAACAAATCAAATGTGTTTTTTGCATTTATAAAATGGTATTTTCTTTGATTTGTATAGTCTTATAAATTATACAGATTATATTTGTAATATTATTATCTAATTAAAAAAAAAATATTTTTTTATTATGGCGCCATCTATCGACAACTAGAATAACTAGAATAAATGTTATAAAAATGTCACCGACGAAATGTAATCACCGACGTGCCTTTTTTTCTGTCACATACAATTTAATGCGTTAGAAAGAAATCGAAAAACTGTGACGCACTGAAAGATGATCATGAGAAATACTGTAGAAGAGCTTTTATATGTAATTAATCTTGTTATTGTTAGAATTACTGATACTAAAAGAACTTTATAAAAACACAGTTAGATCTAAAATTACTTTAGGTATACAGTTCAAAACTTTTAAAATTCAGCACAAAATGCAAGCATGTCCCCGCTCTTTTTTTATTTATTAAAAATACAAAACCTAAAAATATTTTTTTAACTGAGTCTTTTCATTACTACAATTATGCTTGGAAAATGAATTGCACAACACAACAATTAAAATACTGATACACTTAACTCATTTTCTCCTTCTTCCGTATTTTCTTCGTCACTATCATCGCCCAATTCAATAATAAATTTATTTCCACCATTAATGTGGAAGTGCCCAATCTTCTTATAATATTCTTCCACTTTGATCACTTTGGCGATTCTTTTCTGCCAGTCTACTTTGGTAATATTAGCTACTTCTTTTTTAATTATCTTAATTACCTTTTTGTCAAATTTAGAAAATGTATTTGAACGCCTTATACTTGGTTTTAATTGTCCCCAAATTAACTCAATAGGATTGAAAACACAAAAGTAGGGGGGAAGTCTCAATATAGTGTGTCCATGCTTTTCTGCAATACTCTCTAGAGCGTATAATTTTCTAAATTGCTTCGTGTGTAGAACTTCAATAAGTTGTTTTTTTGTGTAAAAATCTTCGAAATACAAATCATTTTCCATTAAAAAATTTTGCAGGTCAGCTTTCTTTGAAGATGTATTTGGTATTTTAGTGAGCTGTCGGGAATGATAGGAAGCGTTGTCAAGCACTATTACGCTGTTTTTCTCCAAGTTTGGGATCAGCGAGTTTTCAAACCAATCTTCAAAAATGTCAGCTTCCATATTCTTGTGGTAGTCAACAAAGTTACAATCTTCCATTTCTTCCCACATAATTTTAAAGCATTCGGAACCCATCCCTCACTTCCTCCGCAATGTATAATAATTAACCGCGAGCCTTTATTTGCAGGCATTTTTGGTATGCACATGCTTGAACCATCTGTCCATCCTTTCTTTACTGTATCGTGGGTATCATACCAAGTTTCATCTAAATAATAAATTCTCCTATTTTCCTGCCTATATTTAGTAATTTCTTCTAGGTACATATTACGTCTGTTGACTATTCTTTGGCTTTCCATAATTGCTTGACGTTTATTTATTTTTTGAACTTAAAGCCAATTTTTTATCCAATTTTGAAGAGTTTTCTCACAGCAGTTCATATTTCGACCGGTTGTTTCCAAGTTCTTTCTTATTATTTCTATTGTAGGTATTTCATTGCTATTGTAGCAGTCGTATATTGTGGTTTTCAATAGTTTTACAAGTGAAGAATTTAAAGGTCTTGAAAATTTGTAGTCACATCGTTTCTTGCGATGGTAGGGTTCATTTTAACTATTTTATATACACTAAAGTGGAATTTCTGTTAAATCAGAGGTGGTTTGTGCCAATAGTGTTTCATCGAAGCCGAATTTCGTACGTAGATTTTTGTATACATTCAAACATACTTGCTGTGTTTCTGCATTTAAATGCATTCGAATCTTCTTTACGAGCACTTTTTTTACTAATTACATTCATACTAGCACTGGCAATTTCTACAATATCAGCGTTATCGTACGCGATGTTTACATTATCCCACGGGCGCCACATCACTATTCACATTAATTAAATTACAATAATCAACACTTGACACTCTCCAAACGAAATACTAAACCAATATTCAAAATAATTACAGCAAACAAAACACTCGTATCACTTAACACACGTACACTCCAGTACTACACTGCTACCGAACTAAAACTAAGTTTTTGCACGAAACTTGTGAATAGATATGCGGGAGGTCTGGCCGTAAAAACACAGATGCTTTCAAAGGGCCGCTTCTTAAACGTTTGACCTAATATATCTTTATTTGAAGAATATCATATTTCACCGGCTTAAAGCTATTTCACAATATTTTTTACTCGGACAATACGTCAATTACCCGCTGCATTACTTCCTTCCAAATTCCCTATTTTGATGCTTATTAGAAAAATATGTTTTGGTTCCAAATTTAAAGAAAGTAGAAGTATTAAGCTTGAAGGCTTTAAGGGGCCCCTCCTAACGTTGGGGCCCCCGCCTTGCGGGCCTGTCAGCTACGCCACTGTATGCAGCACTCACGTGGCGTTTTATTTTTTCTCTCGATATCGATATTCTCAATAATATCGAGGCAGGCGTATCGACAATACAAGAGTATGATTTCAGATAATGAGTATCGTATCGACATTAATATTGCTAAGGTTTGTATTTATCGGTATCGTGTTGATTTTCGATATGATATCAATACAATATCGATATTTTTATCGAATATCGTGAAGCTCTACATATTCCAGATTAGTATACAATATTTATAGAATTGTCACAAACGAAATAAAATTACACGAAAACAGTAGCGAAATAAAAATTCAAAGAGGTATCAGAAAAGGTGACATACTATCACCAAAGCTTTTTTAGAACTGCCCTAAAACATACTTTTAATACCCTTGATTGGGATCATAAGGGGATAGACTGGGTGTTGCGGAGAAAGACTGCACCATCTGAGTTATGCTGATGACACAGTTTTGATATGAGATTACCTAGGCGAAATCAACACCGTGTTAGAAGAACTGGAAAGAACGTGCAGAGAAATCAGTTTAAAAATAAACATCCCCAAAACAAAATACATGACGAACCTCGTTACTAGCAACAATTTAAAAATTCCGAAAGATTAAGTAGAACGTTTTGATAAATACATAATATACCTTGGACACGAAATTAGAATAGGCAAGAACAACCAAACAGGAGGGGTATCAAGACACATGAATGGACAGCATATGGAGCTCTTGAAAACGTATTTAAAGATGGCAACATACCGATAAATCTGAAGTGGAAAGTATTCGATCCGTGTTGTTGGAGAACTGTAGTCTCCAAGCAAATTCTATTTAACCAAACACATGATTCTATTTTACCAATAATATTTTTACCACGACGCCTCTGACAAATAACATAAATCTATTACTCAGTGCATGAAGAAGTCCAATTTCCAAGAATGTTAATCTCCGCCTCCAAAGACCCAAACACCCCAACCCAACGGAAAAATTCGTTAACGGGGTGTAGTGTACAGGCAAGCGTCAGTCAGCTATCAATATTCGTTAAGAACACATGCAAAACGCAAAGATCTTCTTGAATACGCCGGCTTCTTCGAAGAGAATTCTTCACGCGGCAAAATTGCAAATAAAGCGGGTAGAGTGTGGAAAGATTATGTGTTGTGGCGGTTTTACGGTTTCTAGCTGTTAACTCATTTAAATGTTCTATTTCTTGCCCTTTTCACATTTCATTACAGTCTAGCTAAATAACGAGTGTTTTATTTACTTAACCAATTCAACAGGCCAGAGTTAGCAACTTATGGAAGTCTATTAAAGTTTCTCCACTGATCAATCGAAGGGGATCCTTGAACTTATGGCAAGTACAAATCGCTGAAAGGGAAACTGATATCTTTCAAGACCCAACCATGTAGGAATGTTGAGGACCTGCAATCCTCCACGTGTGTTCTGTCATTAATGACGTACGGTGTTGAACCGCACAAACAAAAACGAATGCTTTAAAACTAAGAATAGTACAGAGAGAACAAGGATGGAGCGTTCAATGATAGGAATAACAATAAAAGACAAGATCACAAACGAAGACCTACTAAACAGCACCAGAGTTGCAGATGTTGTGGAGAGAGCTTGCAGATTGAAATGGAGATGAGCTGGCCACATGGCAAGGATGAAGGATGGAAGGTGGATAAGCAAGTTAACCGAATGGAGACCAAGATCAGATGATCGAAGCCGAGTAAGACCACCTTCACCACCGATCGCAAGACGATTTACGAAAGATGGAGACAAATTGGATCCATACTGCACAAGAGGGTGCCCTCTGAATACAAACAGGGGTCATAAAACAGGCTGATGATGATGTTGATGATTGTATTATAGATAACTTACCTCGACATTTTTGTCGATGGGATCTTTTGCCTCAATATGAAATTCCAACATTTTAACTGTTCGATTGTATCTTGAGATTCTGAGTTTCTTCACCATGTTGTCAATATGAGCGTACTCGGGATCTTTGCAAATTTCCAGTGTTTGAATATCGTACAAAATTTTTGCTGAAAACTAAATGGTAGATATGTATATTTTAATTAAATTTTCAATTAAACAACTTACAATTGTATGAAACTGAAAGCAAATAATACCAATAATGACAGTAATAACCAACATCATCTCGCAGATTTTATCAATAATTTTTAAAATTTTTGGAAATATAGACTATATTATATATATACTATAGACTATAGAGACCATTAAAACGATTTTAATAATTCAAGAATAGTATTCCCATTCAGAAGTCTGTAAAATTTGAGTTAATTATTAAATAATTGGAGAATAATGATGATGATATAGATATAAAAATTATTATTGAAATATTTCGTTCCAACATAAAAAGTATAAATTAAGTTGCAAGTAATAAAATATCTTACCTTTGGTATAACATTCTGGAAGCAAAAACAGTCTAAGTTCGGACATCTTGGTGAGGGGTATTTCTGTACTTATATTACTGTATCGTGTCCGGACATGTCATTTATAGCATTTCGGCCTAGTATCGGGCTACATAGGTTCCATCTTTGTTGGCGAGCCGCAAATAAATTTTCGGGGATACACCGATGGTAATAGTTTCTGTATGTAAGAATGTTCCATATTTTTAATTTCTCAACAGTTACAGTTTACATTTAGTCTGGGCAGATTATCGGAGAATAGGCCATTTTTGGGAAAAGTTATTTACCAGCAATTTTATTGCTGGAGTCGAATCTTATGATTGTATTTATTAATAATATAGGTATGCACAGTCCGCAGATAGTGTACTACTTTTTTATAAATAAAATGACGCCCGAAAATCGTGTATTTTTTTAATTTTTGCTCTATAACTCCAAAGATTTTAGATTTACACTAAAAACACCCAAATAAAAATTCACCGTAATTAAATTCTGCATAGAGACGTCTTTTTCCGATTTACTTTGACGAAAATTTTCCCCGGAAAATGCGGGTTTTCCAACAAAATCTTTAATTTTCAACTAAAATTTTAGATACGTAATTGTTTATCAATAATTAAATAACTTGGTAATATGAAAGCTCTTTTCGTATAGATTATAATTCCAGAAGCCGATAAAAATTGAATAAACAGTTTCGCATCGATTGAAATGTTAATTAAAAATTTACGGTGGCGATAATAACCACAATAATTATGGTACATAAAAATAACTGTGATTTTTGTATAAAAAGACACTGTACCTATCTAATGTACTTTACAGAATTGAAATTGGACTATTTAAGAGGCCTAAGGAATACTTTAAAACTATAAACAATTTTTTGGCATATAAACAAATAGAATATCTCGGGAAATATTAAATTAAATTAAATCATGAAAACCGTATTGAAAAAAAAATACCGGACGCTTCTTTTAAAAGAAAAAACGTTTAATTGTGATGAGTGATTCCTGAAATACAACCGGTCAAAGTTGGCCGGCACTTACGGCAAAGATATAAACAATAGGATCATAATTTTCAAACCACCACCTTTTTGTTTTTGTCCTCTTTATCTACACCAATTTTCATATCTTTAAAATACTCATAACATATATTATTATAATAAAAACTATAGATAGTACGAGTGGAAATTGCCAAAAATAGAAAAATTCCAATCAAAAATTAGGCTGGACAAAATGTAATCTCAAAATTCAAAATTGGTATACGGGAAAAAAATGCATTTTCTTGGCTTCCCATGAAGCAATTTCCTTTATTCTTTTTTTGTTCCCAAATAACTCGAGTAGAGCCATCTAACTAACGCATTATTAAATGTCAAACTTTCTTTTCTTTTGTTTTAATAAATTAATTTATATATTATAACAAAATTTTTTTAAACCAGAGTATTATGCAGCTGCTGCATTTTCGTTTTGCAAAGAAATTGAGAATGTTTATAAATTTTTAATTCATTTACTCTTTTGAGTATTAAGGAATCTTTCTTGTTGGAGCTTTACCATGCTGAGTAGATGAGTTGTGAATTATTTAAAATTCTCTCATCTTAATTTTCTCGGCACCTGTATGACTTATAAATTGTAAAAGTCTCAGGAGGTGTAACCAAAGAAAGTATTCCACCTGTTGTCAATCTGGTGGTACGGAGGCGATATTTATTGTCGTTTTCTGCGCTGCTTCGATTGATAACTTAGTTTGTTTTCTGGTAGATGGCCCTAGTTCATCCGTGACATTTCTTTCTTTGCAATTCGGGAAGGCCCTAAGCTATGGTAAATGGTTAAAGCGGAGAGAAGAGGATATGGGTTTAATGATGAGGGGAAAAAGATCTCCGAAACCGGTATAGACTCTTCCTGCACTCTCCGCTTTAACCAGAGTATTATGCAGCTGCTGCATTTTCGTTTTGCAAAGAAATTGAGAATGTTTATACATTTTTAATTCATTTACTCTTTTGAGTATTAAGGAATCTTTCTTGTTGGAGCTTTACCATGCTGAGTAGATGAGTTGTGAATTATTTAAAATTCTCTCATCTTAATTTTCTCGGCACCTGTATGACTTATAAATTGTAAAAGTCTCAGGAGGTGTAACCAAAGAAAGTATTCCACCTGTTGTCAATCTGGTGGTACGGAGGCGATATTTATTGTCGTTTTCTGCGCTGCTTCGATTGATAACTTAGTTTGTTTAAAAACATTTTATTTGTTTAAATAAATATTGTTTAAATAATTATACAGCTTTCAAATGAGAATATTTGTGTTTTTAACGATAAAAGGTACACTTGTTGTAAGTTTATCTAAAAAAAGTCTACAACTGGAAAAAATATGTAGTTTTCTTTCCTTATAAATAAATTAATCTACTATAACAAAACAAAAGCAAGTTTGACATTTAATAATGCGTTAGTTAGATGGCTCTTCCGAGTTACTTGGGAACAAAAAAAATAATGAAGAAAATTGCTCCATGGGAAGCCGAGAAAATGCATTTTTTTTAATGTATACCGATTTTGAACTTTGAGATTACATTTTCTCCAACCGAATTTTTGATTGGAATTTTGCTATTTTTGGCAATTTTCACTCGTAATATCAATAGATTTTATTATAATAATATATGTTATGAGTATTTTAAAAATATGAAAATTGGTGAAGAGAAAGAAGACAAAAACAAAAAGGTGATGGTTTGAAAATTATGGTCATATTCTTTATATCTTTTCATAATACCGTTTTCATAATTTAATTTAATTTAATATTTACCGAGATATTCTATTTGTTTATAAGCCAAAAATTGTTTATAATTTTAAAATATTCCTGAGGCCACTTAAATAGTCCAATTTCAATTCTGTAAAGTACATTAGATAGGTACAGTGTCTTTTGTACAAAAATCATAGTTATTCTTATGTATCTTAATTATTGCGGTTATTATAGCGACCGTAAATTTTTAATTAACATTTCAATTGTTGCTAAACTGTTCATTCAATTTTCATCGGCTTCTGGAATTATAATCTATACTCAATTACTTTTAATGGGAAATAAGCCACAATTTTACCAAAAAAAAATTATTTTATTAAGGGTTCGAATCCCAAATCGGATTTCGTTGTCAAAATACAAAATACAGTAAAACCTCGATACAACGGACTAATTAAAGCCGAAAGTCCGTTATATAAAAATAGCTTTAAAATAAATCAGATTATTTAGAAATGTGTTCATTTTGCTATAATAAAAAGTTTATTGAAATTCTTTGCAAAATACAACGTTTGGGATCCACGGGGACCCCGTTGTTATGCAATGTATGTTAGTAAAGGCAGGGTTAAGTATGTATAAGATTAACAGAACGTTTTAAATTTTTTTACATTTGACTTTATTTTTGGTCCGTTATATCCGAAGTCCGTTAAGTAGAGGTCCGTTATATCGAGGTTTTACTGTACTATTAAAATAAACAAAAATGTTGTTGCTAAGTAAAAAAATTCTTCTAATAATTTATTTAATCTGACTCATTTATATTGGCAATTCAGACGTATATTATACATTTTAAAGTAGAAGACTTTAAAATGATATCGCCAATATTTATGAGTTGCGTTCCTGGGACGACTAAAAGATAGTTCATTCGATTACATGAAATAAACCCCAAATCAAGAATATCCGTCACAAAAAAATCATAGCATGTGATCTGTCTTTAAAAAGACAACCAAATGCAACGATGACAGTAAAATTCTCGCGTTAGAGATTCCATAGCAATTCACGATTGATTTCATGTAATCGAGTGAACTATCTTTTAGTAAAGTCGTCCCAGGAACGCAACTCATAAATATTGGCGATATCATTTTAAAATCTTCTACTTTAAAATATATAATATACGTCTGAATTGAAAATATAAATGAGTCAGATTAAATAAATTATTACAAGAATTTTTTTACTAACAACAACAATTTTGTTTATTTTGCTGTATATGCTGTACATAGTAT
Organism: Diabrotica virgifera virgifera; assembly: GCF_917563875.1. Lineage (NCBI taxonomy): Eukaryota > Metazoa > Arthropoda > Insecta > Coleoptera > Chrysomelidae > Diabrotica > Diabrotica virgifera. The sequence goes on from NC_065443.1 coordinate 291,539,826, forward strand.
AGAGAAACTCCATGGTAGTTTTTGCACTTCGAACAAGAGAATTTAAGCATTTTCCGTTAAAACCGTTTATTTATTTAAATAATAATTAATAAACAAAAAAATTTTTTATTGACAATTCGTGTATTGTTCCCGCGAATGCATATGTCTGCAAATTCATTGTCATTTGCATTGAAGAACAGGCAGTCAAATTAACGTCCAAAGATTTGATCCAAACGATTGAACTAAAGAAAAGCGTTTAATTAATTAATACGACAAAACGAATAATTCTAATACTCTGGGCTAATTAGCAAAATACAAGGAAAAGTTATTTACCAGCAATTTTATTGCTGGAATCGAATCTTATTATTGTATGTATTAATAATATAGATATGGAAAGTCCGCAGATAGTGTGCTACTTTTTTTATAAACAGAATGGTGCTCGAAAATCGTGTTTTTTCAATTTTTGCTCTATAACTCCAAATATTTTAACTTTAGACCAAAAACACTCAAATAAAAATTCACCGCAATTAAATTCTGCATAGAGACGTGTTTTTTTCGATTTACTTCGACGAAAACTTTCCCCGGAAAAAGCGGGTTTTTCCAACAAAATCTTTAATTTTCAACTAAACTTTTAGGTAAGTAGTTGTTAATCAATAATTAAACAACTTGGTAACATAAAAGCCCTTTCCGTATGTATTATAATTCCAGAAGTCTATGAAAATTGAATGCACAGTTTAGCAACAATTAAAATATTAATTAAAAATTTACGGTCGCTATAATAACGACAATAATTATGATGCATAAGAATAACTATGACTTTTTCATTAAAAGACACTATACCTATCTAATTTACTTTACAGAATTGAAATTGGACTATTTAGCGGCCTCAGAAATATTTTAAAATTATAAACAATTTTTTGGTTTATAAACAAATAGAATATCTCGGGAAATATTAAACTAAATTAAATTGTGAAAACGGTATTCGAAAGACAGCGGCAGGACGCTTCTTTTAAAGAAAAAACGTTTAATTATGACGAGTGGTTCCTGAGCTACAACCGGTCAAAGTTGACCGGAATTTACGGCAAAGATATAAAGAATAGGATCATAATTTTCAAACCATCACCTTTTTATTTTTGTCCTCTTTCTCCACACCAATTTTCATATCTTTAAAATCCTCATAACATATATTATTATAATAAAAACTATCGATAATACGTGTGAAAATTGCCAAAAATAGCAAAATTCCAATCAAAAATTAGGTTGGAGAAAATGTAACCCTCAAAGTTCAAAATCGGTATACGTTAACAAAATGCATTTTCTCGGCTTCCCATGGAGCAATTTCCTTCATTCTTTTTTTGTTCCCTAATAACTCGAGTAGAGCCATCGAACTAACGCATTATTAAATGTCAAACTTGCTTTTGTTTTGTTATAATAGATTAATTTATTTATAAGAACAGAAAATTACATATTTTTTCCAGTTGTAGGCTTTTTTTTAGATAAACTTACTACAAGTGCACCTTTTAAAGTTAAAAACATAAATATTCTCATTTGAAAGCTGTATAATTATTTAAACAATTTTTATTTAAACAAATTAAAATATTGTGTTATAATAAATAAATTAATTTATTATAACAAAACAAAAGCAAGTTTGACATTTAATAATGCGTTAGTACGATGGCTCTACTCGAGTTACTTGGGAACAAAAAAAGAATGAAGGAAATTGCTCCATGGGAAGCCGAGAAAATGCATTTTTTTTAACGTATACCGATTTTTTTATTTATTCAGGTTGTATACTATACTTAGTATCTTGGTTGTAAACCTATTGGTAAGTTGGTGGTTTATTCAATATTAACGTAGGGAAGGCTGTGGGCCAATTTACCTGGCGCCCCTTATATAACTTCATATTTTGTGGACCGCACGACCATCTCCACTGTTTTGTCTAGCCGCGAGCCATTCCCAGACTGTCACCGTATAGTAATTTTCTCTCGGGGTGTACGTCTGATTTATATGTGGTACATTTTGTAAGTTTGTTTATATTGATTCGGTTCAGTACGCCACACTCGCACTTCAGAATAAACTAGTACGGCCTAGTCTAAACCAATTTAGCCGAGTCGAAAATAGTTTAGCGAACATGTAAGGACTTTTACATGCGGGGAATTCCCAAATCACGTCCCAACAGGGTTGGCAAAAAAATTATATATCGATATATGGTAGCATATGATACATCGAATGAAGATATTGATACATGCTATAAATCAATATATCAATATATATAATTATATAATATAAAAATATTAAATAAGAGGATGAGGTTTTCTCCAAAAATTAAAAGAAAAGATACACTTACGAATAAAATCGAGTACGAATTAATATTGTTTTCACCAATTTTGAAAAAATATGAAAACTTTGAATTATCCTCGTCCGTCTGTCCGTCAGTTTGTCTGTCCGTGAACTCAACTCCAATTATATTCCAACTCCAATTATACCAGGTAGAATGACAAATGAGGTGTCAAATGAAAGCTTATAATCCAAGGATTGTACTAAAGATGAGAAATTTGACCTATAATTGATGGATTCGACGGATAATTCGAAATTAGTGTATCCACCACCACAGATAGAACCCAGTACCTTCTGCTCTCTCACATATACTGGCAAGATAGCAATAAAAATAGCCAAATACATAAAAAAGAAAGGAATAATACCAGCTTTCAGAACTAACAACAACTTAAACAAACATATTAAGAACAATAAAAGCCGAAAGAGAAAGCAACTACAGAGTGGTGTGTACAAACTAACTTGTGGTGACTGTCCGAAAACGTACATCGGTCAAACTGGTAGAACTTTTGCAGGGGCGGCCCGTCAGGGTAGGCAAGGTAGGCGCCGCCTAACCTCTTCAAATTTACAATGATAAATTATTTATTAATATAAATTACTTATTTCAAAACTGTAATTTATAAATTTTGAGACAATACCGAAGTATCTAAAAATCTAAAATAAAGCAAAGCTACTTTTTAATTCATCTCTGAAGTTGTAATAATTATTGTACGCTCCCCGTAGCGTAGCATTACTACGACGGCTTTACCCTAGGGCAGGCTCTCTAAAAAGTAGCCGAACAGAATTCGCATTTGTCTCACTCTTTACGCTAAGCACAGCGGCTGTATTGTCGCTTGCCTGTCCGTGTATTTTCGGGCTATAGGTAGGCTAGATTTTTTTGAGCCTTTGACATTGGTTGTGTCGAGCTGCATCTCGGAACTGCCAATTGCGTGTTTTAGGATCTTGACTACCAATTCTGAAAAAAAACGAAAAGTTCGAATTTTGTCATGAAATTTGGTATGTGGGGTCAGAATAATATTTCTAACAATTTTTCCAAATAACTTTTTGCGATATCTCTAACGCGAAACAAAATATTGAAAATTCGTCCTGTTTGTGAATTCGCAGTAGGCCGCGTTTAAAATTTAAATTTCAGTTGACTATCTTAAAAAGTGTAAACCATCAAAATCAATGACTGCAAAATTTCAAATCTGTATTTATTTTAATAGCCGAAATATAAGGGTGTCTTCATCTTAAATGCGACACACTGTATACAGGGTGTTTGGTAAAGAATGGGCTATAGCTTAACACTAGATTTCTGCGGTTAAAATATGTCGATTTGAGCTAACTTACCTTAGTACGAAAGTTGATAATAACCGAAATACAGGGTGTCAAAGTTAAAACTTTTATTTTATTTATTCTTGAATATTTCCTAACAGACATGGGATAATAAGACAAAATTTGGTAAGCTGGGATTTTTTGAGACGAGAAATCTAAATTCGTCACCAAAAATGATGTATTATCCAGGGGGCGCCACATACGCCTTTCAGCGCTAATTTAATAGGTTCAATTTTTTTATTACCCACTCTACATACTTTCTAAATAAAAAATTTTATTCTATTAATATTTTTGCTTAAAAAAGGTATACTACATTCATCTCGCTAAACTCAACCGTTTTCGAGATAAACGCATTTTAAATCTGCAAGGCAACATAATTTTTTGCAGCATATCATTGTAGTTACAGTTACACCCGAAAAATAACTTAAAATCATAAAAATTTACAAAAATGTATCTCAAATTTCTTTAAATGGAATTTGCGACATAAATATGAGAACTGGCACAATTATTATGGTTTCAAGTTTATTTTTCGGGTCTAACGACAATGATATGCAAACATTATGTTGTATCGCAGACTTAAAATGCTTTTATCTAAAAAACAGTTGAGCTTAGCGAGATGAATGTAGTATACCTTTTTTAAGTAAAAATATTAAGAGAATAAAAATGTTGATTCAAAAACTACGTGGCGTAGGAGATAAAAGAAATTGAACGTATTAAATGAGCGCTGAAAGACGTATGTAGCGCCCTCTGGGTAATGGATCATTTTTGGTGGCAAATTTAGATTTCTAATCCCAAAAAACCCCGCTTACCTACCAAATTTCGTGTTGTTATTCCATGTCTGTCAGGAAATATTCAAGAATAAATAAAATAAATTTTAAGTTTGACACCCTGTATTTCGGTTATTATCAACTTTGGTACTAAGGTAAGTTAGCTTAAATCGACCAATTTTAAGCTCATGAATGTAAGGTTAAGCTATGGCCCATTCTTTACCAAACACCCTGTACCTATATAGGTATGTACAGTTACGGCCAGTGAATAGTTTACAGGCTGTCTTATCTAGGAGTTGATTTTTTAAATTTTTACCTCGTTTAAACGCACCTCTTGCGTCAAAGTGACGTTGCCAGTGGCGTACCTAGAATAAGTTGATTAAAATTAAAAAATCAAAATAATAAAAATAAATTTTACAAAATTTATGAAAATGGAAAATATAGAAAGAAGTTTTTTTGAATAAAATGGATTATGGTGTTAATATGGTTTAGTTTCTTATTTTATTTTTCAACACTCACGAAATTTTTGACAAGCATTGACTTTTTGAGATTTTTTGACTTTGACATTTATCAAATCCGTACGACACTGCAATTTTACAGTATTACAATATAAAAGTTAAAGTGTAAACTATTCAGTGACCGTAACTGTACATATTATTATACACTATATGTGTTGCCTACCCGGATACTGAGGTCACGAGCCGCCACTGAACTTTTGACAAACGGATAGCAGAACACAAAAGGGTTTTCAACAATAGAAAAACAGACACTTCTACATACGCACTTCACCTTCTAGATCATAATCATTCTTTCAATGAAGAGTTTCAAATTCTGCATATCCAAAATAAAGGCCTTAAGCTATCTTTTTAGAATCTATGGAAATTAATAAACTGAAAAATACAGATATAATTCTGAATGACCAACTCGAGACAAACAGTTCCCCACTCCTCAACCTCTTCAGTTTAGAGACTTAAAAAGGCAAACACATTGTAAATTATATCACTTGAGAAAGGCACTCTGCCGAAACAGCTGTAGTCATATAGTTGTAAATAATAAATTTTGTGGAAGTATAGAAAAAAAAGTTTTCAGTGTTTTATTGTGAGAAATTTGACCTAGGCTGTCTGTCCGTCCGACCGCGAATATAACTCTATATTATGGTTTGTTTGTTACGAATAATTATAATTTTAATAAAAATGACTATAGAGGGATATCAGTGACTAGTACATTCAGCCGTTTGTATGGACGAATAATTAGAGACCGCATTGAGAAGGAGTACAAAGACCAAGAGGAAGAAGAACAATCCGGTTTTCGAACAGGAAGAAGCTGTACTGATGATATCTTCTGCCTCAAACAACTAATAGAAAAAAAAATTAAGCACAAATCAAGAAACCCACCTCATGTTTATTGACTTGCAGAAGGCGTACGATACAGTTCCTGTAAACAAACTCTGGAACGTGTTACGACAGACGAATATTAGTGTCACCTTAATAAAAGCCTTAAGAAATTTGTATGAAGGGTCAACATCACAAATAAAAACTGGAAACAGATTATCGCAAAGCTTCCTGGTTAATAGTCCTGGTCTACGTCAGGGGTGTTGTGTATCACCGACCTTATTTAAAATATATGTTGCAAAAGCATTGAAAGAGTGGAAACGAAAATGCAGAGGCATGGGCGTAGACCTTGGAGAGATTTGCTTATATACATTGCAGTTTGCTGATGACCAGGTTGTTATAGCAAACGATAAAGATGATTTAGAGTACATGGCAAGGAAATTACAAGAAGAATATAGAAAGTGGGGACTAGAAATTAATACAGAAAAAACAAAATACCTGCCAATAGGTACCGAACTATCGAACATCACATTAGAAAATAATGAAATCATCATGCCCTGCGACCATTACACATATCTAGGAATCGTTTTTGACACAACGGGGAAAGATGATGAAGAAATAAAGAGAAGAATAACACAATCCAGAAAAACAATAGGTTGTCTAAACAGCGTACTGTGGAATCATGAAATAGGAAAAAGAAGAAAACACAATATCTACGAATCTCTTATTAAAAGCAGTCTATTGTACGGAGCAGAAACTTGGCGGATAACCGAAAACAACAGAAGAAAACTGGAGGCAGTAGAAATGGACGCTTTTAGAAGATCAGTAGGAGTGTCACGCAGAGAGAGAATACGTAATGATGAGATAAGACAGCGAATGGGGGTTGACGGCTCTCTAACAACAGACATAGAAAGAAAACAGCTGATATGGTACGGACACGTCCAGAGGATGGATAACTCAAGACTCCCTAAAATAATTATGCAATGGGTACCACCAAACCGCAGAAAGAGAGGAAGACCCAAGAAATCTTGGAGAGAGGGAGTAACGAAGGCGATGAGCGCAAGAGATCTTAGAGAGGGCCAATGGGATGATAGAGTGTCATGGAAATTAGGCATCGGACAACGTCACGTTTTAAAACCGATTGATATATATATATATATATATATATATATATATATATATATATATATATATATATATATATATATAAAACAAGGTTGAAATATTGGGGTAGCAGCAATCTCAAAGAAAACTCTTTATAATAATTCCAAGCTTTCGATAATGTTTATTATCATCTTCAGGAAACTACAAATATAAATATACAGTATTTAACAATTAGTCTAACTAAAATCAATAAAAATTGTTATCTTTGTGCCATCAAAAATCAAAGATAACATATTTAAATATATTAAATTAAACATATCTACTTGCACAAAGATAACAATTTTTATTGATTTTAGTTAGACTAATTGTTAAATACTGTATATTTATATTTGTAGTTTCCTGAAGATGATAATAAACATTATCGAAAGCTTGGAATTATTATAAAGAGTTTTCTTTGAGATTGCTGCTACCCCCAATATTTCAACCTTGTTTCCTAACTGTTCAGCAAAGATTATATACCTGTTATATATATATATATATATATATATATATATATATATATATATATATATATATATATATATATATATATATATATCCTCTTAACATTGCGGACTCGGTATTAAGGTTTTGACCATACACAACGGACTCGAGCGATTTACGGCCTCAATATACGGAGTCCGTAATTTTTTTCATGTATTTCTTTTAACTGGTTGTCATTTTCTACCAAAGTTTTGTTGAATGAGAAACTAGAGACCTCTACCTACCAAACAAAAATGTTACAAATCTTGTTGGTGTCTTAGAATTCCTGTAAATCTTAAAACAAAATGAGTCCATAACGTCGCTTATAGTTCAGCCATTTGCCGTTGGAGGTCGCTTTTATGTGTATATTCAATGTGTATATCCTTCATGTGTTAAACTGTCATACGACATTATGGCCTCGACTTAGCTGGCAACACTGTTGCTCGACTATTGAATCATTCTATCCCGCATATTTTACAATCGTCTTGCTTACAGGTGATTTACTGGTATTGTTCATTTTTATGTGTTAGAAAATGTATTGAATTGCATTAGGTATATTTTATTTTATTAATAGTCATACGCGAGGATATTTTGTTTCACAGAAATTTTCCACAATTCTTTAAATTTTCATTAACACATGTATTAAGGTAGGTATGTATATATGTTTGTAATTCAGAATATAACTATCGCTGTTACATAAATAAAAATAAATATTGTTTTCGCCCATTCCAAAAAAATGTGAAAACGTTGAATTTATGCATGTCTGTCTGTCTGTCTATAAACACAACTTCTTCCCGTCATTAGACCAGATAGAAGGATAATAAATGAGGCTAAATGCAATGTTGAATGAAAGCTTATAACCTAAGGATGGTATTAATCAATCAATCAGCCAATCACGTCCACTGCTGGACGTAGGCCTCCCTCAGTTCTTTACAGTATTCTCTACACTGGGCCTCTTGTAGCCAGTTTCCTGCAATGTCGTCGGTCCATCTAGTCGGTGGTCGTCCTCGGCTTCTTTTATAGTTTCTGTGCCTCCATTCCATGATTCGTTGTGTCCATCGTCCATCTTGTGTTCTAGCTAAGTGCCCTGCCCAGTTCCACTTAAGCGTCGTATCGTTTTCGATGACGTCTTGAACTCCTGATCTTTGCCTGATTTATTGGTTTGTTATGTAATCTCGAAGGCTCACGTTCAGCATTGCACGTTCCATGGCTCGTTGTGTGACTCTGATGTTATTTGCTGATTTTTGCGTCAGTGCTAAAGTCTCTGCTTCATAAGTTTGTACTGGCAAAACACATTGGTTATAAACCTTTCGCTTAATACACCTAGGAATTGAGCTTTTTAGAATATGGCTTACTTTGCAAAATGATGCCCATGTAAGGCCTAATCGCCTCTGTGTGGATAGTATTAAATGTGGTAAATTTGCCCTTGCACTTCCGGTTTTATAGTTACAACCGGAAGTACTGTTATAAAGTCACCGAAATAGTCCATGCGATATATTATTCGACGCACCTTAGCAAGATGAGAACAAATTAATATATACTTCCGGTTTCATGCCTGTCCGTCCGTCAGTCTGTCTGTCGGCGAATATAACTCCTCCGTTATTAAAATAAATAGTGACAAATGAGGTGTCGAATGGGAATTTCTAACCCAAAAATTTTATTAGAGGTATATTAGAAATTTGATTTCCGACTTCCGGTTTTACAGTTGAAACCGGAAATATTGTTTTAAAATCGAGGAAATAGTACAAGCGAAATATTAGTTGACAGGCCTTAGCAAGACGAAAACTAATATATACTTCCGGTTTCATGCATGTTTGTCCGTCCGTAAACACAACTTCTTCGTCATTATACTAGGTAGAATGACAAATGAGGTGTCAAAAGAAAGTTTATAACCAAGGAAGGTACTAAAGGGGGTAGAAATTTGACCAAGGATTTCTGGTTTTAGAAATGAAACCGAAAATACTGCTTTAACATCGTCAGAATAGTACAAGCGATATATTATTCGACGCGCCTTAGTAAGACGAGAACAAATATATATTTCCGGTTTCGTGACTGTCTGTCCGCGAATATAACTCTTCCGTTATTAATACCGATAGAATGACAAATGAGATATCGAATGAAAGCTTGTAACCCAAGGGTGGTATTAAAGATGAGAAATTTGACGCCCGACTTTCGGATTTAGAGTTGCAAGCGGAAGTACCATTTTAAAGTCACCTAAATAGTATAAGCGATATATTATTGGGCGTGCCTTAGCAAGATGAAAACAAATGTATATTTTTGATTCTTACATCATTTCCGATTAAATAATTCTAACCGGAAAGTGCCATATTATAGTTGCAGAAATAGTACATTGTGACATAGCAATCGAAGCTTATTGAAAAGTCGAGCATGAATTTTTAGTGCAGGTTTGGAAGTCAGTTCAGGTTAAACAGTTATGACCGAAAGTTTAGTAAAAATTACTCAAAATTAGTGAAATCGTATATCAATCGACGGACGCAAAGTTACACGAATAGTTCAAATATCGACTTCCGGTTCTACTTTCGGTCACTTTGGATAAAAACCTAGGATTTACGAATTCCAATTACTTGTTTTGAATAGTAAGAAGAATAATCGCAAAAACACTATTGGACAGATAAATGAGTACTGAGATTAGACACATATGCAGAATAAACAACATCAAAGAATGAGTGCAAAAAAGAAGAAGAGAATGGAATAGGCTTACCAGTAAAATGTAAGAAGACAGAATAGTTAGAATAATACGGGATAAATAGCATTTCAAAAAGAAGCACATATCTACAACGAAAGAGACGAGATGATAATATTTCATTTGAGTAGGAGGCACAGCCGAAGAAAAACAGGCATTTTGCCTATTAGGTAAATGACGGATTTGCTTGAAAATATGGATTTAGGTTCCTTTTCCCCTTTACTTCAGTTTTGGACGTGAGCCCAGGGTTGCTTTTACTTGAAGGGTGAAAGCCACCCCTTCTCAAAAATGGATAAACTGACTAATTCTAAGCAACTTTTGTTTTATTGGATCTTTTCACGTTTAAGATAATACTTTTTGAGTTATTTGCGAGTGAAACTGTCCATGTTTCAACAAAAAAAAAAACACAAATTTATAGACGGTTTTTCACAAATAACTCAAAAAGTAAGTATTTTATCCAAAAAAATATTCTTAGCAAAAATGTAGCTTATAAAAACATGAAAAAATAGAATATGAATTAAGTCTGTAAACCCCGTAGAAGCAGAGTTATGAAAAGTAGGTTCTTAGTCGTCAAATTCCAAATTGAACATGTCAACGTTAAATAACCAAAAAATTAAGGACTTTTCAGGGAAAACTCATCAAAATTTTTTAAAAGTGTTTAATAAAAGCTTTGTTTTTGATTTTTATAACATTTTTAGCACCAAAATTAAGCAAGTGACGCGACGCTCAAAATAAAGTTGTTCCCTTTTAGTGGAGTCACTGAAGGTGGATATGAGCTATTACCTCCGATTTCGTTGAACCTCCATAGATTTGTATGAAAATTTGTGAGTAGTTAGAGGATATCTCAAGGAACAAAGGTGACATGGTGCCAACTTGCGCTTTTACCCTGGGGTGGATGTCACCCCTTCTCGGGGGTGAAAATTATTTTATTCAAAATAACCCCATAATTCGATAGAGGAACAAATTCTAAGCAACATTTGTTATATAAAGTTATTAAAATAAATGTAAACTTTTTGAGTTATTAAAGATCATAGATTTTAATTTTTCTTGAGAAAAATACATGTTTTTAACCGATTTTTCATCAATAGCTCAAAAACTATAAGATTTTACAAAAAAGTTATTATTACCAATATTGAAGCTAATAAAAAACGGAATAAACTCCTTACTAGAAAAACCTATTAGTGTTAACTAAAAGTGAGTTATAGGTGATTGAATGTATATTTTTTTCGGCGAGTACAAAATCTAAGTGTTCAAGCTGAAATAACGGAAAAATGATGCATTTTATAACATAAACTTATTAAACATTTGTCAAAGTACTTAAAAATATCTATCAAATGAGCCCCGAACATGTTGATGGCATTAAAATTTATGCTCCAAAATTTTTTCAAAATTTATCTTTTAAAAATGTTTCCAAAAAATGTTATGTTTTTTTTAATACCTCCGTCCACTTTTACGATATCATGTTCACCTAAAAACCGTTTGAAAGTTAGTTTGAAGGGCTATTTCACCACGTAAAACTTAATCTTTTATACCTCTTACTTTTTTAAAAATAAAAGGTTAATTCAAGATTTAAACGTTTCTATCTCGGCTATTTTTTACCCTATAGAAATAGTAAAATATTTGACAGAAAAAACTAAAATTTGGTTCTATATAATTTTTTACGTATTTTGATTATTTTTGGAGTTATTATCAAAAGAATATGAAAATTACAATAATTTGAAAAATTATGATTTTTTTAAATTATATCTTTTTTTCAAAAATATGCATTCTAAACCGGTCAAAATTATTGAAATCATTACTTATGCTAATATAAAGAAGTTCTTGTAAGGATTATTATAAATTTTAATTTTTGTGGAAATGGAATTTTTTTTGTGAATTCCAAGGGGTTCTCTTATTTTCATAATAACTTGCTTAATTTTGACGCTATTAACTTATTCTTAAGCTCATTTGATAGGTATTGCGAAGTACTTTGACAAATATTTAGCAGGTATATTTTATACATTGCATCGTTTTCCCGTTATTTAAGTTTGAATACTTAGATTTGACTACTCGTCGAAACATGTATGATCTTTAAGTTTCACCCACCGGTTCAAAGTGCTTATTTTTGAAAAGAAAGTGGTTACTGATAAAATAAAAAAAAAAACTTCGAAATGTTGAAAAAAAAATGCTTTTTTTAAAAATTATATTAAAAAGTGTTAGTCATAAGAAAGGAAAAATTTAGAAAAGTAAATAAAAATTTTGAGTTTTCTGCATATTTTCCCAAAAAGTGCTTCATTTTTTGGTTATTTCACGTTGAAATACTCGATTTGTAATTTGAGTCTACAGACTTCATGAATGTACCGTTTTCTATTTTTTATAAGCTATATATTTGCTAATATTATTTTTTTTCAAATTATTTAGTTGTTGAGTTATTTACGAAAAACCGTCTAAAATCGTGGTTCTTTTCGTTGAAAAATTAACATTTTCACTCACAAATAACTGAAAAGTATTAACTTAGAGCAAAAATTCTATAGCACAAGAGTTGCTTAAAATTAGCTAATTTATCCATTTCCGTACATTTTTTGAACGTACGTTTTTCGCCTACAAGATTTCAACTCCCAAGTAAAAGCAACCAATGGCACAAGTTCAGAAGTAAAGTTGAGTACTTATAAGAGGAACCTATATCCAAATTTTTGTGAAATTTTATCGCCGTATTTCACGTTAATTCATCGCCGTATTTCATTTTACTGACCTATATACAGGTTGTCCCGAAAAGATTGGTCATAAATTATACCACACATTCTGGAGTCAAAAATAGTTCGATTAAACCTAACTTACCTTAGTACAAATGTGCTCATAAAAAGTTACAGCCCTTTGAAGTTACAAAATGAAAATCGATTTTTTTCAATATATCGAAAACTATTAAAGATTTTTTATTGAAAGTGGACATGTATCATTCTTATGGCAGGATCATCTTAAAACAAAATTATAGTGAGATTTGTCCACCCCATAAAAATTTTATGGGGGTTTTGATCCCTTAAACGGCCCCCCAAACTTTTGTGTACGTTCCAATTAATTCATTATTAGTTAAACACAACGTTTTTAAAACGTTTTTTGCCTCTTAGTATTTTTTTGATAAGCGAGTTTTTATCGAGATGCGGCTTCTTTTTAATGTATTTACATAAATATTTTATGGGAGTTTTGTACCTTTAAACCCCCCAAATGTTTGTGTACGTTCCAAATAAACTATTATTGTGGTACCATTAGTTAAACACAGTGTTTTTAAAACTTTTTTGCCCTTAGTATTTTTTTGATAAGTCACCTTTTATCGAGATGTGGCTTCTTTTTTTAAAATATACCTAAAAATGTAAATTATAAATAGGTTATTAACAAATTTTCAGATTATTAACAGGTCTCTATAATCGTACTTAGACATATACAAATATGTGGTGGATTCGATAAATATTCAAAATATCTCGATAAACACTGGATTATCAAAAAAGTCTTAAGAGGCAAAAATTTTTTAAAAACAGTGTGTTTAACTAATGGTGCCACACTAATAATTGGAACGTACACAAAAGTTTGGGGGGTTTAGGGGAACAAACCCCCCATAAAATTTTTATGGGGTACACAAATTTTACTATATTTTTTATTTAAGATGCTGCTGCCATAAGAATGCCACATGTCCATTTTCAATGAAAAATCTCTAAGAGTTTTCGATATATGAAAAAAAATTTATTTTCATTTTGTAACTTCAAAGGGCTGTAACTTTTTTTGTGTGCTTTATTTATATAGGTAAGTGAATTTCAATCAACCTATTTTTGACCCCAGAATCTGTAGTATAATTTATGACCAATCTTTTTGGAACACCCTGTATAAAAAATAAATTTAATAAAAATTCAAGAAATTTGCTTTCTAGGTGTATATTAACTACGAATCTAATTATATTCTATATTACCTAATTATCTAATATAAAGTTAGATTCTATATATTTATGTATTATCGTTGAGAAATTAAACGAATGAACAACGTGAAATATTAAAAAAGTATTACATTGACCCAACCAAAATTATTATATTTCTTTAAATACAAATTATCGTGTTTAGATTATTTTTAGAAGTCATTAAAATATTTTACCAGTAAAGTTATAAGCGTTTGTTTAAAAATACAGACTATTAAATTATTATACTTTTGTCGATTTTAAAACCATATGTTCCGATTTCATGTATCCCATTACTTAAACAATCGCGAAATAGGAAATAACTTCGTTGAAATCACAAAGGGGAAACCCCAAATTATCTAAATACGCAGTGAGCGAATTGACAACACTGTTTGAGTCTATAATGTTGTGTATATGAGGCCGCAACACCACAATACTGTTTAAAATTATACTCATGAGGCTGCAAAAGTAAGAAATCGTAATGAGTTTATAATGATAACGGAACCAAAAAGACAAGTATATATTAATTTTCATCTTATCAAAATAGAAATTTGGGCATTAAGAATGTTTTGTCACTAGATTCAATATATTCGATAATTAAAATATTATATACACCTCTAAATAGGAGAGGCTGTACGGTTGCGGTATGGATTGAGTCCTTAAGAATAGTAGGATGTAAATATATATATATATATATATATATATATATATATATATATATATATATATATATTTATCCGGCCCACGTTTTCAGTCCCGCTATATTATTCAGGCTACCTAAGACCCACTTAATCCAAATGATTTAGGTGTGTATATAAACAGGAAATAAGCAGTTCGAAAATATAACTTCTTAAGCATGCTTAGAGGGGAAAACATTTCTTTTTACATAAAAAGTTGCATACCGAATAACAGTTTTTAAACCCAATTCATTTTACCACCTTCTCGAGCCCATATATACTACTTGACAATATCCGACCATCGTAACCAGACCCAGCGGTGTTGCCAGACAATCGGGACTCGTGGCGTTGGTCGAAAATGTTATACCATATACCAATCCCTACGTGGTCACAATTATTGGATTTTTAGAAGTGAATAAATTTCTCTCCATAAAGTATCATGACCTTGGGATTCATTATTTACTATACTTAAATTATACAAAGTAGTCCAGTCGGGTTAGACGAATAAAAGGCCTATAACCTTGCATGCCGAGCTGCCCCAAATTTTATTTTTATAATCTTTAGGAAGGGTCAATAGTAGTGTAAATTTAAAATCTCGACTGAATTCCGCCGTTAAGTAGCCGCCATCTTGATTTTAAACGAGGACGGTTTTTGCTCAATATCTCCGCCATTTTCAACTTCTCGACAAAAAGTGTGAGAACTGAAATGGTTGAAAATTCGATTTTCTATAATTTCTTTTATTATAATTTTGTTCGTGCGGTCGATATTTTCCGATTTATGGGGGAAAATAATGAGAATTAGAACATAATTAATGAATTACATATTTCGTTTATTATTAGATTTACGACAAAAATGTACCGATAAAAAATAAAGAGAATTAAATTTTATACAATTTAGATTTCTTTCACCTATTTGCTAAAATCAATATTTAAGGTAGTACGTAGTCGGTAAAGGCGCGAGCGTAAGACCTGATCCATTTTATAGCAATGGTTTTTGTTCAGCATCTATGCCATTTTTAACTTTTCGATAACAACGGCCGGAACTAAAGTTGTTCCACATATGATTTTCTACAATTTCTTATTAACAATTTTTTTGGTGCGGTTGATATTTTTGGAGTTAAGCGGGAAAATAGTAAAACGGGGTGGGAGGCATAATTATCCCAAGTTTTATAATTTTATCATTTAGGGAAGGTCAATAGTAGTGTAAATTTAAAATTGCTACTGAATTCAGCCATGGCGTTAGCTGCCATATTGATTTTAAAGGAGAAGCGTTGTTGCTTAATATCTCCGCCATTTTCAACTTTTTGAAAAAATAGTAGGAATAGAATTGTTGGAAATGCATTCTCCTACAATTTCTTTTGCACATTTTTTTTTATGCGATCACTATTTTTCGAGTTAAGGGGAAAAATAGTGAAAGTGGAGGGGAAGCATAATTATTGAATAATTGTCTCGTGTATCATTAATTTAAGGACATGATTGTACGCAAACAAAAATAAAGAGAATTATATTTTATACAGTTTTTGATACTTCCATTAAGTTTTTTGTCAACTAAATATATTTTTGTTCTAACATTTTTTTTTATTTTGGACCCTGTTTGGGAAATTTCCCCACCCCTCCCCCTTCGTAGGTTCTCTGGTGTCTCTAGCCAGAGAACGAGCCTTTTTAGGTTCTCTGGTTCTCTCGAAAAATTGTAGTAACTCGCTATTTTAACTAATTCAGTCCTTAAAATTTTTGTCGAAAAGTTTAAAATGGCGGAGATATGGAACAAAAACATTTGCTATAAAACCAATCAGATCTTACGCTCGCGCCTTTACCGCATACGTACTACGTTAAATATTGATTTTATGAAAAAAATGGATCAAATCAAAATTGTATAAAATTTATTTCACTTTTATTTTTGTATAGGTACATTTTTGTCGTAAAACTAATAATAAACGAAATAATTCAATAATTATGCTCCAACTCATTATTTTCCCTCATAACTCGGAAAATATCGACCGCACGAAAAAAATTAAAATAAAATAAATTATCGAAAATGTCGTGTTTTGTCCAAAAGTTGAAAGTGGCGGAGATATCGTTTTAAATACTCGTTTAAAGTCAAGATGGCGGCTAACGCTACAGCGGAATTCAGTCAAGATTTTAAATTTACACTACTATTAACCCTCCATAAAGATTAGAAAAATTTAATTTGGGACAGCTTGGCATGCAAGGTCGACTGCTATCCCGACTGGGCCAAAGGTAGGTATAGTCTTTTTACTACAAAAGCAAGGTTATGTAGGTCAAAATTTCTGACGTCAGAGCACTGACAAATCATTAGAATGTGACTTTTCGTCATAGCCACGTTAATGCCATTACCTGTCAGATATTTTCTTTGTTTTTGTTTACTGTATAAATAATATCTCTAATTCTTTTTTCCTATTAATGATGTCAATCGGTTTTTATTTCTTGCCGAAATATATTAATAATACGCCGAGATATTTGTAATGTTAATTAAATCAACTTTAAAATTGACATTTCTTTAGCTGACCGAACTGACCGATCTTGCAAGAGTGTCAAAATGGTATTATAATAGGGCTTTTCATTCATAGTTATTTGTTTCAAGCTTCTGTCATATGTTGTATAATCCGGGTATATTAATATTATACACAGATTATATACATATATGAAGGAAGCTCGAAACAAATGACAATCGATGAAAAGCCCTATAATAAAAACGTAATCGCGAGTACATTGAGAATTTTAGAATTACATATATTAATTAAATAACCAAAAACATATTTTATTATTAATCATATAAATTTTATGAAACATTCCTTTAAGTTAAATACTCCAGAAAATAATAATTTTATTTAAATATATCAGACAATGGTGCATTGTAACGCTGTAATCGTACTGATGTAACAGTTCTGTGTTGCTACATTTTTACTTCATTTCGTACACAATTTGATTCAAAATATAGCTTTACACTGTAGGTACTGTTTTTATTAATACCTACATATTAAAATATACCTTAATTTAAAAACAATTGCAATTATTGTTGTGTGTGCCTATACTATTGTGTTTGTGTTCGTAATGAGAAACATTGGGCAAAATCAAAAATGCTTCTTTAATAGATTATTTTTAAACAAGAACGAAATAATGGGATTCCCTTTTACCATTAACTGCAGAGATGTAAGTTAAAGAATTCTCATTCTTAGATTTCTCAGATTAGCTTTATTAGAAATAAGTTTATTATTAGATTTAAAGATCTGAAAGTTTTCTTGTGAATTTTAGCGTTTCCAGTACTTAGTTTTAAAAATATTAAATAATCTATTTTAATGATTTTACCTACACTGTTGTAATATTGTTGGTAAATAATATATTTCGGTAAGTAATGAAAAACAAATTGACATCATTAATTTGAATAATAATAACCATATATATAATTTTTATAGTAAAGAAAAAAATCTGACAAGTAATAACATAAACGTGGCCATGATGAAAAGTTACATTCTAATGTTTGACAGCGCTGTTACGTCAGAAATTTTGACCTACGTAATCTTGCTTTTGTAGTAAAAAGACTATATATAAAATTTCGCTGATTTAAATTAACGAACTATCAAAAATAACAGTATATTATTTAAAAAATGAACAAGTTTCGTTCGTCGAAAGTAAATTCAATTCTTTCGGCATTTATGATATCCACAAATGTCGCCTGCTTAATCGCAAAATAGATTATGTTACCCTTTATGTAAGCTCTCTTTTACAAATAAATTTAAACTCATATAAGTTTGAAGTCTAATTTTTACTTTTAATTTTTTAGTTAACAACAATTTTAGTTTTTTTTATTAAACGACAATATTGCATGTTTGTGAATGTGTTTTGAGTATCTCAAAGAAAAATCTGTAAAAATTACTTTTACAATATTTCATGTTTTTTTCAATTTTCTGAAATAAAATATCGCATTTTGGATAAACAAAACTTTGTCTTCTTTTTGGGGAATAATTCAACACAAATCTATCATTGTTACCAGCGCGAAATAATAAAAAAAAACGGTAGTTAGTAAGCAGTTTTAGCATATCGGGTCTGTATCAGAACTGTAGATATATACCCAATCAACGTATATTTAAAAGCCTCATAATCCTTAAAACTTGTTATAATTTTGGATCAAATAAATTTTAGGTCGTTTTAGTGTATCGGGACTGTATGAGCCCTGTGAATATATATTCTTGGTTTATTTATACACCATACGGTGTTGCCAGGTGTAGGGCTTCTAGGCGTATGTTAACTATGCGAAATATATACAGCTAGTTGAGCGCGATCGAAGCGCCCTCGAATCTGCCGAACGGTGAACTAAATCTGTATATAATATGATGTATTACCGATTTTTCAAGCCCAGCTAAAAATTCACCCCCTGCACCCCCTACACCCCTAGAATCCAGTACTATAAGTAAACGTTGTCAGACCCGAAGTCAGGTCTGACAACGTCACTTTTGGACTGAATAGGCGGTGAAGTATGACGTTTTGAGACTGTATAAGCGGTCAAACAAATATATATATATATATATATATATATATATATATATATATATATATATATATAAAAATGACTATTCCAAGAACAAAGTATTTTATTCAATGTATTATTTATATTAAGCCGTATAAGTTCGCTCAATTACTTTCTTCTTCTTGGATTTTTCCCATAATGAGTTTGCCGTTTTCGTCTCCCATAGCACTCTATTCTCCCAATCGCCATCTCTGAGGTCTCTATCTATCATATCATTTACTATGTGAGTTTTCCATCTCACAGCAGATCTTCCTCTAAGTCTTCCTCCTCGCGGGTCCCAGTCCAGTAATCTTTTCGGCCACCTGTGTTCCGGCATTCTTTGTACATGCCCGTACTATTTCAGGGCTCTATTTTTACTAGCACAACTTTTTTGTAATTGAGCATTCTACTTCTATTCTGTTTCACATTTCCTCTGTTTTTATTCTATCCTACCTGGTATTTTTTAGACACCTTTTCATAAACTCCAATTCAACTGTACATATTTTATTTCGTATTATTGTTATCACTGGCCATTTTCCGCTCTTGTTAATATTCAGCACTATGCCCTAAAAAATCCTTTTTTGTTTTCTTTAGTTAGAATGTTCTTCCATATCACTCCATGGAGTGCTTTCGTGGCTTGTTTTCCCCGTGCTATTTTTATTACTATATCTTTCATACAAGTGCCATCTCGGTTTATCATTTACCCTAAATAATTAAAAGTCTTACAACTCTTAATATTGTCTTCTAAACTTAAGTCTAAATCAGCAACCAATCTGTAATCAGTTATGTACTTTCGACTAGATTAAACTGGTTTAGACTAGGCTTAACTAGTTTATCCTGATATACAGCGTGTCTACTTGAGTTGGAAACATAATATGGGAAACTTTTTTATTATTAATTTTACGAAAAAATTTATTCTTTATAAAAAGTTCTGCATGCCCCAAAACCTAAGATTCAATTATCAGATATCAAATTTTCTCAATATTATACGAGGTATGTCAAAAAATATGAATTTCGGCTAAGGGTAAAGTACCTTTATTTCTCTCAATATCGAAAATTCTTATGATAAGAAGTTGTTTGGAATTAAAAACTAAGATGAAATATGCAATTACATGCTTCTTATTGAAAAAAAAATATTTTTCTCAAATTTATGGATACCCAACATCGTTTTTAATTATTACAAATATCATAACTCGTTTATTATTCATTTTACGAAAAAAAGTTATTCTTCATAAAAAAACTTTGCATGGTCTAAAATCTAAGACACAACCATGATATATCAACTTTTATTAATTTTATACGAGGTGTGTCAAAAAATATGAAATTCGCTCAATATTATAGCACCTTTATATTTCACAGGATTTCAATTAGAAGGATGTAATTGCATATTGACACATAGTTTTTAATTCTAAACAACTTTTTTAATAACCGTTTTCAATATTGTGAAAAATAAAGGTACTTTACTCTTGAGTGAAATTCATATTTTTTGACATAACTCGTATAAAATTAATAAAATGTCATATCTGTTGGTTGAATCTTCGGTCTTAGGACATACAGAGATTTTTATAAAGAATGCCTTTTTTTCGTAAAAGTAATAATAAAAGAGTTATCGTATGTGTAATGAATAAAAACGAAGTTAAGTTGGATTTATAGTTTGACGTAGCGTAGACGTAGACGCAACGGAGACGCACTGGAAAAGATCAACACTGAATTTTGTGTATTGTACCCTCGGAGATCCGTGGAAAAAATTTACACCCAAAATAACAAAATTCAGTTTGGCAACACTGTGTGAATGTTGATAGTAACATATCCTTTTTAAGATAAACACAACTGTAATGTAGTCCAAACAAATTAATATATTTTTTTGCCAACAAAAATGAGATTGTTCAACCAAATAATGTTTCAAATATGATATGCAAAATAATTTTTAATTGGATTCTGCTAGTGGGCTTGCTTTTTTTGTTATTAAAGTAAAAAAAATTAAATTTCACTCATTAAATAATTATTGTCCGGTTATTGTCTTAATTATTTTAACTGTACTAATATCCGTCGAGTAATTATGAATGATTAATAGGTTGTTAAAACATTTTATCTATAGCGGCTTCTGGAATATCTTAAAAATATCGAATTTCATTGATAAAATGCACATGTCCCACCGATCTTCGCTTCGACCATACTCGTGTTTATAGATGAACGCAAGCGCCTGACGGAACATAAGAGAAACGTAACATAACGGAAGAGTTCACCAACTTTCATCTTTTACAGTGCGTTTCTTACGTCTGGCCAATCAAAATTAAGAATTTTGTTCTGTCACCCAAAGTGGACACGCCCTCATCAATTTTGTAAAGATAAAGTTGTTTATCAACATATTCGAATTTTGTTAATTATTTGTTAATACAATGGATTTTAAGTTATTAATTTAATAAAAATATATCATAAAGTCATTTCAATATTTCAGATAAATATGAGTTGTTTATTAGCCTAATTCGGGGTTATATACACATATTATACGATAGGTAAATCCAATTAACATTTTAAAGACCAGGAAATGAAACAAAATAGTTGGAAATCCCACGGCATGCGGCACCAAGGAGCATATCTTCGTTTATTTCCTAATCCATGTAACACACAAAACAGATAAATATTATAATAAATAATAGTATAAATAAATAAACACAAAGTTTGTTTATTACTGTTCGCATAATTTATAGGCTATGTTGTTGAATTAGAATTAAGTCATTGTTTACTCTTTCTACTCATGCGCAAAAATTCCGCTACGTCGATCTATAAATTGACATAATATTTTCTTACGTTTCCAGTCCGTTTCTTACGTCTCCGTTGCGTCTACGTCTACGCTACGTCAAACTATAAATCCAACTTTAGTATCAATAAATTTGAGAAAAATTTGGAAAATATTTTTTTCCAATTAGAAGCATGTAATTACATATTTGAGCTTGGTTTTTATTTCCAAACAACTTTTCATAATAAGAATTTTCGATATTGAGAGAAATAAAGGTACTTTACCCTTAGCCGAAATTCATATTTTTTGACATAGGTACCTCGTATAATATTGAGAAAATTTGATATCTGATAATTGAATCTTAGGTTTTGGGGCATGCAGAACTTTTTATAAAGAATAACTTTTTTTCGTAAAATTAATAATAAAAAAGTTTCCCATATGTTTCCAACTCAAGTAGACACGCTGTATATACACGAAACGCCAAAATTAACGCACCACCTTAAAAATGGGACATTTTTAATGTCTTATATTTCCTAAACCTGTTGTCCCATTTTAGTGATTTTTTTAATATGTTATAGCTTTATTCTTCAAGAATATCGACGTAATAATATTGTTGCTAAACAGATGTGTCATTTTATACCGGGTGTAACAATGATAGTGTGTTTTTTCCTCAAAGTTTGGAACACCCTGTGGAATATTCTAGCGTATATAAAATATTTAAATTACAACTCAACTGTAACCTTAGGCTATTTTAACATTTTGCTTTTTGATTAATTCGCTTATGTTGGATAATAAAAAAGTTAGGTACTTTAACAACTATCCATGTTCTTCATCAATATAGGGTGATTCTAAATAAGTGCGACAAACTTCAAGGGGTAATTCTGCATTAAAAAATAATGACAGTTTACTTTTTAAACATATGTCCGCAAATGCTTCGTTTCCGAGATACGGGATGTTGAATTTTTTCTTACAAACTGACGATTTATTTATTGCTCTAAAACCGGTTGAGATATGCAAATGAAATTTGGTAGGTTTTAAGAGGTAGTTATTACGCATTTTTTGGCATACAATTAAGAACTTTATATTCACCATTAGCGTGTATACGGGTAATATGACGGGGTAATATGACCCGTATGCACGCCAATGGTGAATATAAAATTCTTAATTGTATGCTAAAAGATGCGCAATAACTACCTCTTAAAACCTACCAAATTTCATTTGCATATGTCAACCGGTTTTAGAGCAATAAATAAATCGTCAGTTTGTAAGAAAAAATTCAACATCCCGTATCTCGGAAACGAAGCATTTGCGGACATATATTTATAAAGCAACGATCATTATTTTTTCATGCATAATTAACCCTTAAAGTTTGTCGCACTTGTTTAGAAACACCCTATATTGATGAAGAACGTTGCTAGTTATTAAAGTACCTAACTTTTTTATTATCCAACATAAGCGAATTAATCAAAAAGCAAAATGTTAAAATAGCCTAAGGTTACAGTTGAGTTGTAATTTCAATATTTTGTATACGCTATAATATTCCACAGGGTGTTCCAAACTTTGAGGAAAAAACACACTATTATTTTTACACCCTGTATACAATGACACTTATCTGTTTAAGAACAATATTATTACATCGATATTCTTGAAGAATAAAGCTATAACATATTAAAAAAATCACGAAAATCGGACAACAGGTTTAGGAAATATCAGACATTAAAAATGTCCCATTTTTAAGGTGGTGCGTTAATTTTGGCGCTTAGTGTAAAAACATACACTTCAGGATAAACTAGTTTGACCTGAAGACTGCGTCTTTATATCAGGATAAACTAGTTTGGCCTACGCGCGATAGGACAAACTAGTTTGCCCTAGGCCATACTAGTTTATCCTAACGCGCTTAGGACAAACTAGTTTGTCCTGAATTACCAACTAAAAAACAACGGTCTAAATTAAAGTTAGACCCGATTTCTCTTCAGAATCTCGAAAATGAATGTTTAAAATTCAATTTAAGCACACGATAACCTCAAAAGCTATAACTTACATATGAGTTTTCGCAAGCCTCGAAAATGCGTATTTTTGCTTACAACTTTAATCTTACAACTTTAAATCGCTTACAACTCGAAAACTATTAACATCTCAGAAAATTACAAGAAACCTTTTTTGTTTAGAATGACACACAAAATAAACAAAATAGTTATTTTCCTAACAAGTGCAGAAAGTCATTCTTTTCGAGTGCGGAAAATAGACTTTCTGCAAGAGTTAGGAACAATATTTTTTCTAAGAGTCTTTAAAAAATTACCAAATCTTAATCAATTAATTTAATTAATATGAAAATACATACACAAATTAATTCTTTGACAAGGTTCTCAAAACCAAACTTTCAATATAATTAGTTAGAATAACGACGATCTTGGTTTCCATGACGTTGATTCAAAACGACTGTTATTGTCTACCGATTTGACTTTCGAATATTATGTCAAAATAATTTTGTTTCATCGAATTGTCGCGTTAATTTCATTAAAACAGGAACACAATAAGATATATTTGAAATAAATTAGTAAATAATATCTAAATAATATTGGTTAATTGCATGTATTATAATTACTTTAAGGCCATATTAACATATCTAAATTAACACGCGTGCGGAAAAGTAAAAACCGCGTGCGGAAAAGTAACACGCGTGCGGAAAAGTGAAACTTTCTAAACTAAAATGCGTGCGCGAAAGTAGACATTTTTGCACGCTCGTAGAAAAAAATGTTTTTCAGAACAAAGCAAAATAATATTTTTGAATTAGTATACGGCTTAAAAATCGGATGGACGCGCATAATTAACAATTAAAAAAAACGGTCTAAATCGAAGTTAGACCCGATTACTCTTCAGAATCTTCAAAATGAATATTTAAAGTGTAGTAAAGAAAAGAGAGACGTTCTCACAAACAATTTATTTTACTACTGACGACCGGTTTCGCTGTTTACAATTTATACGGCATCATCAGGTCCGGTTAAAGTAAAATCAAATGCTACAAAACAAAAACCAGAGTTAGTTAAGTGGTCTGGTTTGAATAAATTTTTAATGATACAGCCAATATCAAAGTACATCTGTCAAAGCATGCACATGAATACCCACATGTACGCGCGCATGGTGTACAATCCTCATACTCACAAACATGCACGCATCCATGTGCAGCGGCAAACTATAGTATATCAAGTATAAGATATTATATACTTACTTTCCGGTATAAGGGAAAAAAGTAGTAGTATTCAATATCATACTTTTCATGCACCTTGCTAGAGGGATGGTTGGTGAAGGGAAAGATTTCAATGTAATATATTAACTTCAATTTAAGCTCTTGACAACCTCAAAGATAATAATTTTAAAATGAGTTTTAAGCCTCCAAAGTACGTGTTTTCGCATTTTTCAGATATTAAATCGCCTTTAACTCGAAAACTATTAACATTTGAGAAAAATGACAAAGTTTTTATTTAGAGTCCTACAAAAACCTAAACAAATATTTTTTGAAGCACAAAAGGTGATATTTTGAAATTGTTTAAAAAATTGTTTAAACAATTTCTGCCCAAAAATTGAGAGATTTTCCTGAATATAATTATGCAAAAATTAATAAAAATTATATGATTTTTCTTGAAATATGCGTTTGATGAACTGATCCTTTTTCTTAATTTCCACGCCAATGGTCGGCATTGACATCAAAGAATCCTAAAAGCCGACACTTGGCAAACTGACTTTGGAAAAAGAATACCTAGTGTAATGTGTAGTGTGTGTGTTGAGTAAGTGTCTTGTTACTTTGCAAAGTCGACGTCATTATCGTTGCAAAGAGATGCTAATTGTATCCGAACGTCAGCGGTCACTCCGGTAAGTACCGATGCCACAATTACAGAAACTATTTTCAACCATTACTTTATAATAAACGAAAAATTCTCTACCCTGGTGAGATTCGAACTCACGACCATTCGGACCTTTCGATCCAAAAGTAGGCGCTCTTACCCAGTGCCGGCGCTAGGGTATAAGGTGCCCGCCTGCAAAACTAGCAAAGGCGCCCCCCCCCCCACATACACACAGATACTCGTACAACCCCAGCCTCGGTGACATTATGTGGGTTCTAATGGAACAGTGAGACCCACATGTACGAAAATCAAACCG
The DNA here is from genome assembly GCF_917563875.1 of Diabrotica virgifera virgifera. NCBI lineage: Eukaryota > Metazoa > Arthropoda > Insecta > Coleoptera > Chrysomelidae > Diabrotica > Diabrotica virgifera. The sequence goes on from NC_065443.1 coordinate 291,565,899, forward strand.
GTCACATTGCGTAACCTAGAGTTGTAACCTATCTGACCCCCAAGCTATACCACTATCCCCCTTCGCAGTATATAACGAATGAGGAGACTTTGTACTAATCGTTACGTAGGATGCCCTTGTTTACCTCGGTTTACTTTATATGGTTAAACCACCTGATTTTAGGGGTAGCTAGAAGAGCTTTTCTCTCTATTAATGCTTGATTTTGGATTATGTCCTAAAAATGTGTGTTCCGGCACCGACTAAGTCGGTGTCCCGCTATCCGCAAATGTCCCCGGTAAATAAAGTTCCGTACAGATTTATTGAACCCATCATCTGACAAAACAACTTCACTTTAACTCTTTTAAGAAATTAGCTAAAAGAACTAAGATTGTTTTTGTCATTTCTTCTTTTTCGGCTTTTCTGCTAATTTTTTTTGAATGCATTTTTATTTACCTACATAAAAATAATAACTTTAAAACCTCAAGATTATGCTTCTGTAGTAATGTGAAAGTGTAATTTAATAATAGTACTGAATATTTAACAAATATAATTTTATATTAATTGAATGCAACACTGGATTCTTTAACTGCAGATGAAGAGTATACAACTGACAAACTATTCTGTATTATAATCACATGAAATAATACTGAAATGTTTATTTTAAATACAAAACATTATGTTTTTATGGAATTAATCCTTAACTCGATACTTAAATTAAGAGGTAAAATACATAATACTTAAATTAGACAAGCCGCAAGAAAGTAGTATCACAATATTGTTTATTTTACTAGAAATGATTCACTTCCTCTCATAACTGCTGACAAAACTACAACTTGCAAGAAATTTGGAGAAAATAAACAAAGCATTCCCATTAAGAGCAAGGTTGTTTGGTTGAGATATAATATCTTTGACGAATAAATTATATTACTACATGGAAAGAATTCTTTGCCGCATTGCATATTTTTGTATATTTTACATGTTGTGTGATATGCAAAATTAACAAACACAGATTAGGGTATTATGACGAATTTAAACCACATTTAAAAAATGAATTTTTTTATCTTAGTATTTTACATAACACCAGCAGAAACAAGCTCATTTTGGCGCCCCCCAAACAGGGGCGCCCGCCTGCAGTGCATCCCTTGCAGGCCCGTTATCGCCGGCCCTGCTCTTACCACTGAGCCACAGAGGGGGTCTCCAACAATTTTATTTCAAAGCTGCCAATGTCAATTTCAAAAGGAGAAAATTTCAACTCGGTTATCGTAGCGTAGCATCAGATAATATTTTACAAATGCTAGATTGCAAATTCTAATTATCAAAATAAGGTGTAATTTTTTTCATAAGTACTAAGTGTTTTGTTAATGAAAATATTATTGTGCTTTCCGTGGATATTTGTGCCAGAGCCGCACTTTTTTCGTTTCGTTATAATCGGCGTTTCTGAGAAGATCGTAATTACCAGTTTATTATTTTTTATTAGTTGTTTCCGGTGGTGTACAAAATAAGCCACAATTGTAGTAATGTAAATATATCTTTCAATTGGTTTTTAGTCATTATGGCACAGAATATATTTTTCTTTAAAAATAATACTTTTTCTCATGTAAAAATCACATTTAAAAAAAATTTATAGTAATTTTATTTTTCAAGGGATCATATTCCAGTTATAAATCCCAATTAACCTACTGAGAAAAAACTCTAAGCATTCGCTGACGCCGAATAAGGTTTATAAAAAACAACAAGTGTATTTTTTCAAAAAAAAATATACAAAACCGTTGTTTTCAAGTGTATTCTCTTGTGGCGTATAAAGTACGCCACGCGTGTACTTAGGTTAAAAATTGATGCGTGGTAGTTAAAGGCTACTATACTACGGTGCTATAACTTACGGTTGTATGCAACCAAATGCAAATCAGGCCAGCAGCAATCAGATTAGTACCAAACAACATCTTGCGGGTTATCAACACGTGTTTAAATTTTTTAAATATAAACCCATTAAAACATTTTTAGTAATGCAATAGTTAATCATAGTATAATTATTCAAATTTCTGCAAAATTTGAGTCAATTATTGAATAATTAGAGAATAATGATGATGACAATGATCTAAAAATTATTCCAATATTATGATTCGTCAATTTTACAACATAAAAATTTTTAAAATAAGCTAAAAGTAATAATTTTTTACCTCTGGTAACATATTCCGGAAATAGAATGAAAGCGAAATGAAAAATCAAATGAAGAAGAAAAGAATAATTGTGATTATTTCATTCATTGGAGATTATGATCAGTAGAAAGATACAGAAACCCATTAAAACGATCGGACAGCTCAGTGGGACTAGCGGCTGACCGCCACTTCACTTCGACGTGAGGTATGTGAGTTCGAGCCCAGCCAGGTCATCGGAAAATAAAAAGGCTAACGCGTCAATTTAAAATTCTAAATATGAATCTGGCGCTTAGACTGAAATATACTATGAGGGAGCAGTACGGCAAGGGATAAGGGCTTGCGGCTCGGTGATACTCTCCCATAGATCCCTACCGGAAGGGCGTTAACGCCTAAAATACCGGTGTATGCATACAGAAGGATCAGAAATAAAAATTAAAGTGATAATTTTTGATAATATCCCGTCGTCAATCATTACGTCAGATGCCCTTCGTTACTATCCAAAAATGAAAATTCAGTGACATTAATGACAATTAATGTTTTACGACTTGTCACAGAGAACACCAAGAAACACTTTTAGCAAATATTCAGGTGAAGATATCAATATAATATTGGTTAAAATTATTTAAAAAGACAGTTTTATTCATGAAATAATCTCAGCGAATTACCCTCGATCTCTAAAATTATTATCGACTTGTTGCTCTAGTGCCACTTTAACATAATTTCACTCCCCGTCGGGTCGTGAAATTAAAACTGTCAAAGTGTTACTAGGGAAACCAATCGATAATTTTAGAGCTCTCGTGCAATAGGGCTTTTCATTTACAGTCATTTGTTTCGAGCTTCTGTCATGTGTCACATAATAATATATCTACGTCATACGTTATTGGTATATACCAATGATACAAACCAAAGACGTATGACGTAGATATATTAATATTATGTGACACATGCCAGAAGCTCGAAACAAATGATAATCCATGAAAAGTCCTATTACTACATATAACCCCGGATAATAAATTTCATTTATTTTGATCTAAACATACAAAAACAGATAATTATCGCTAATTACTTAGTAACTTCGTTATTTAAATATAATTATGTTTTACTATAGGATTTTCGTAACCCACAGAAGGTTAATGTGACGATATTCGATATACGAATAATATACCGACGATCGAGAGAATTAGTTGGCTATCTGGCTTAACACGTCAGATGGCAAGATAATGATAACTGCGTTTAACACATATATAGTCGTTGGATAGGATAGGGATTTATCGACTTCGCTCAACTCGCCAAATCGACGGGTTTCGGAAGATTTCGGAATACGTTCAGTTCATCTATTCTGATGGTTAGTTGCCCTCCGTTACGACGATAAGGGTATATTATCGTCACATAATAATATTTAAACTTGTATTTCAGACTCCTAAATATGTAGGTGTCTGAAATTAAATATCCGCCAACATAATTGTTATTCGTTAAGGTTATTTCGACAACAAATCTGTTAATATTGCAGTAAATGTTTCATTTTTGTGTTGACTCTTTTTTTATTTAAAGGCAGCCGCATCAACCATACTGGTTATTAGCGGATGGATTTAGTTTATACAATAATGATTATAAATAACATAAATATATGTTGTTCAGTGTGTTACAGTCTCTTCAAAATTTCACTATATTTTCACTGGTACAGTCACTAAAAATATCCCTTATAACTGAAGGGATTTTAGAAGTTAGTCTTTCAGCACTATATTTGGGACACTCTGTTAATATATGTTTCACCGTTAACGGCACATCATAACTTGTACATGTTGGTTGAGGTTCCTTCTTCATTAGATATTTGTGTGTGAGTTTGCTGTGTCCTAATCGTAGTCTGTATGTCTGTAGATGTCATACGGCTCATACGTAATTTGTTTAGTTTTCTCTATGTGCTCTTATACATTTCAGAATATTGAGGAATTTACAAAACTCACTGCTTTATATAGATTTTAGAGTGACGTCAGTCTCGTGCATCCATTACCCTATATGCTATACTATCCTGTCTGCCTATCCTGCGCACAGTATTAAGTTGTTTGTTGTGGATAGATCAACACAGTGCCTTTGCCGATGTACTTAAGATGCCAATATGTACATCATGCACCCCATTTACTTTCTGGTAGCCTCCTTAGTATTCTGTTCCTAGTTGTTACTTTACCCCTCGTTTTTATGCAGTGTTGTCTGTATGAGAGGAATTGGTCCAGAGCATTTCAAGATTTTTGGGATGGTCTGTGTGTTATAATATATTGCCATTGCACGCAACTTGGAGTTTTCGCTTAGTTTCCTTTGCGTGAAGGTGGAAGAGACAGATTTGGGTTTTAGAAGGATTCGGTCTCAGGAACATATGCAGCTGGTACGTAGTCATTGTGTTGAATGTAGTTTCGGGTTTTATTTCTTTTAATACGAAGCCAGTACCGAGTGCATTGTTTTTATATAGCATAAAACCATATCATATTATGTGGCCTCTTTTTTCTATAGTGCCAGTTCCGGTTCATTTAGTTTCTTGCAGATTTATCGGTGTTTCTTGTTCTTCATTCCACAATTGTTTTTTGTTTTTGTTAATTTTTCTCTTTTTTCCTAGGGATTTGCTACCTTCCTTATGCAAATTTTGATGTTACTATTGCGTATTAATGTAAATCTTAACATTTATTTAAATTCAAATAAATTTTTATATAAATATTGTTTTCACCATTTTATAAATATGTAAAATCCTTGAATTATCCATGTCTGTCTCTTCGTTCGTAAAAACAACTCCTATGTCGGTATACCAGATACAAATTAGGAGTCGAAAAAAAGATTAAAACCCAAGGATGGTGTAAAAGGTGAGAAATTTGACCTCGGACATCCGGTTCCAGAGATGTAACCGGAAGTACTGTTTTAAAGTCTCCCAAATAGTACAAGTGATATATTATTCGACGCGCCTTAGCAAGATAGGTAGGTACATGTAATACATCAATCGACGCGTATCAAAAAGTCTAGCTCGAATATTTAGTTCAGATTTTGATGTCATTTGTGGTTAAAAAGTTATGACCGGAAGTTTGGCAAAATGTCTCAAAATGAGTGAAATCGTATATCAATCGAAGCAAAGTTAGACCAAAAATTCAAATATAAACTTCCGGTTCACTTTTGGTAACGTTGGTGTTGTAATTAGTAATAAGATTTTTATTTTATTTTAGCGGCTATAATTCCGCTGTAGTTTTAATACAAATTTGTTACAGAATTCCAGATGTAGTACTGAAAAATAAGTCGTTTTTTAAAGCCTTTGACAAGCGCAAGATATTCAATCACGCACAATAAATCGACTCGAACAGTACGCACATTCAACTTGAATCACTTACATCGACAACGCCAACGAGCGCTCTTAGATTTTGTCACTCCGCTGTAAAGCTAGTTAAGTTTATGTAGTGCTATATTTTTGTGTATGTAGTTTTAATCAATAAAGTTCACCCTAGTACCAAAACCAGTGTTTTAAGTATAGTGGTGTGGTCGTCCTCTCTGTATTACCAAACTTCGTCTGCTCTGATGGGGAAAGGGCGTGCCTAGAAATATCGAAGGAAGAATTACAAAAGCCGAACACCAGCTATATTTAAAGCCCCCTACTACCCCAGTTGGTAAAACGGCAACCGTAAAAAATACAAAAAAAAATAAAAAAATAATTTATTAAAACTTTTAATTAACTCACAATGGTGAAGTTAGTGGCTATTATAATTGCCAAAAAACAAACGTTTACTATATCTACCTAAATAAATTTTATACTATTGCACCGTTTGCAGGTCAACACCTTCAATACAACCAATTACTTCTTTGGTTGCTACTTTTCTGAAAATTGCTTTAAACATGAATCTTCCATTCATTGGTACTAAACTGTTGACTTCATATTTTGTAACCATCGGATAGTTGTCAAGTGTATAGTTACCCTAAAATCATGAGCAGTTTTATCGGAATCAATCTCACTAATATTGTGGTAAATGTAAAGTGAGCATAATGAAACAGGCCGGAATAATACTCATATCAGTTGTAATACAGCCTTCACTAAATTAGGTAAAATGCAAAAGGAAAAAAGAATTTCTGTATACATTAATCACAAAATTCTGTATAAAAGCTATATTTATATTAAAAAATACCCTTTCGGGTTCTTTCTGAAACATCACATAACATTTTCGGAATAACAACTCAATCATCAGTGCTGCTTACAAGTATACATACTTTGAGCTGCCAAAATATCTGGGTGAAAAACTTTTAAATGGTATAAAGTTGTTACAAAGTTATATTTTTGTATAAAATAATATGTGACAATCAAATTTTACCTTGATTTTACACCACGTCATCCTAGGACTACCCCACACTGTTGGTTGCTGGTCCTGCGGTTAAAACCTCATAATATGGCATTAAGAGGTGGATTATGAGGGAAGTTAGCAGAGAATAGCAAATGATATTTCTTGTAACACGCATACTTCTCCTGAATAAGTTTGAATTCTTAAATGTATACTTACAGCAGGAAATGGACATCTATCAGGATGCTCTATTCCAAAACCTGCGAACATGTACGATATTTGGTCAGGATAATATTTTAATGCGATACTACATATGTCTGGTACGTATGGAATGAAAGGAATACTCAGCCATTTTCCGTTAGTCCATTTGGCTGTCGACACTGTTCCCTAAAATAATAATTAAATTGTTGTTGTGTTGGATAACAATGGAAAAACAAGGATCAATCAAAAAAATATATACAAAGAGTACAACAGTTTTAAAAAATATAACGGCAAACATTAGAACTGGAAACAAATAACTAGAGAAATTTCTATTAGTAATGGCCTAAAGCAAGGCTGCTGCATAGCACCTACACTCTTCAAAATATATCTAAATGAGGCGCTTTCTCTGTTGAGAAAAAAGTGCGGCAATATGGGCATCCCATTCGAAGATGATAGTTTATATACGATACACTTCGCTGGCGACTAGGCCATTCTAGCTGAAGACTAGAGAGTTACAAGAGAAGTAGGTAGGTAGGTACACCAAGTGGGTCCTCACAATGAATATACAAAAGACGGAATACTTAGTTATAGGAGAAAAACCAGTAAGCTTACAAATTGAAATGGGAACTATAAAACAAACAGAAATCTTCAAATACTTGAAAGTCCAAATAACATCAGGAGAAGCTAGTAGCGAAGAAATACATTCCAGGATTGGCCAAGCAAGACTATCAGACAGCTACACGGACTATTGTGGAATAATAAAGCAACAAAAGAAAATAAAAGAAGTGTAACATTATAAACGTCACATCTTTGCTATTTTATTTTCAAATAATTATTTGATTTTATTTTCTTTAATAATTCATTAATAATAATCTGTATTTGTTTTACTCGTTTTCTCGTTAAAAACTCAGTTGGCGCCCTGTTATAGGCAATTCTCTTCACATCCTAAAATATCTTTGTCATAATACGGAACATGCTCATTGTTGTCATTTCGATGACAGTGATAACTCACATAATTCGGTCACAATGGAGGTGGCAAAATTAGGGTATTTAAAAGGGATGTAGCTTGAAAATAGATAATTTTTCATCAGACCGTAATCTGTTGGGGTAAGAAATTCATTATATATTATTGAATTCTTAGTTAGCCTACATTCATAGTTTTTAACAATTTTTTACATCTAACCTCCATCTCCAAAAGCACATAATATGTTCTCATATTTTATACTTTTAGTATTCTATTTACTTATTAATATGCATGTGGAAATCAGCAGCAAAACAGCAGGCAACGAAAGCAGCGAGAATATCTTGTTTCCTGAGGGATATAATCTGGCGGAATAAATCTATGAGCACCGAAAGCAAGACATGTGTTAGACCCGTACTGACATACGCAGCTGAGACAAGGGCCGAGACAACAAAGACCAAACAAATAATGAGAACAACAGAGATAAAAAGCCTAAGTTGCATAAGAGGTATCACACTCAGAGATAGAATACGAAACGAAGACACATTGAGAGAGCAAGGCGTTCAAGACGTAGTGAAATGGACAAGAGCACGACGACGCATGTGGAGAGACCACGTAGATCGGATGAAACCTGAACGTATGGCGCATTGGGCGAAAACAGAGAAGCCCAACACCAAGCAATGCATAGCAAGACCCAAAAAACGATGGTAAGAGAGCTGGAGCTCCGGATCGCAGCAGAGACTAAAACAGAAGAAACAGGACGTAGTCCTATTACAAGAAGAAAAAGAAGAAGATGTAGAAATCGAATACTTTAACTACTTATCATCCCTATTAATTTTATTTTATTCCTTGGCCATTTGCTACTTTTTACGATTATTTTGCAATCAAAGGTTTCGCTACTTCTTGATATCTGATACACATTTTATCTTCTATAGTTTTTGGAAAATAAATCAAATAACCTTTCTCCCTTCGGGAGATTGAAGCCTCATCACCGGTGATGCTACTACAAGGCCAATAACAACAGGATGCATCTAGACTACAACAACAGCAACCATCCAACAAACTAGAGCTGCAGTGCCCTGAGGCCGACCATCTATCCCAGGTTGAGAAGTCACCAGCTGCACCACTCGACATCAAGAAGTTACCATCGAACAGATACCAAAAGCCACACAAGTGTAATCCAAAATTGTTAGCTCTTCGGCAAGAATTTGAATATATATAATATTCAATCAAATGCATCACACTTTTATTATATTTTTAATGAAAATAAACCTTAGTTAACTTATTGTTTTGTTTGCTTCCATCTAAATTTTCAGCGTTCATATCTTTTGATTAAGACACTGCGTACTCACAACTTATGAGCAGCAGCACAGAGACTGAGCTGAAGTCGGTAAACGACAACTACCATAGTTGATTGAAATATTATTTTACAATAGTATTTAAATTCTTTACGTAGTTTATCGTTACACGAATACGACTAGACACCCAACGGGCTTTATTCCGCCACAGAAAAATTTATAAAGCAATAATAGAAACAAATCAAAAATTAAGGTCATGGAGAATATGTTGCCGGCTCATTAAACTTGATAGGGTGAGAAACGAAGTTTCTCACAGTACTCTCAAAGATTTACAACACCTACCTCGATATTTTTGTCCAGTGGTACTTTTGAGTTAATTTGAAATTCCAACATTTTGACTGTTCGATTGTATCTTGACAATCTAAGCTTCTTCACGAAATTGTCAATATGAGCGTATTCGGGATCCTTGCAAATGTCCAATGATTGAAGCTCATACAAAATTTTTGCTGAAAACTAAGTAGATGAAATGCTATATAAATGTACATGGGAATAGCTATTTGTATAACAAGGGAGGAAAGTGCTACTTTTCCTCCCGAGAATGAAGTTTACTGCCCGACGAGTAGTGGAGGCCAGTGATCATTCAAGGGAGGCAAAGGCACTTTACTCCCATGTTACACATATGATTTTTCCACCTTCCTCAAATAACAAGTCATTTTTTCATTTTTAAATAATTTATTTCTGTAACTAACAAAATTAATTAAAGAACTAAAACTAACAAGTAGGTACAGTAGAACTGTCAACTGTCAAATATACGTCAAATTATTAATGTAAACATTGTTAAACCAAAATAATAATTTAGGGCCGGTATTTCCAACCTCACTTAAGCCAAAGCTTACTTTAAGCCTTTCCTTAAGCTTTTATGCCTGTATTTCCTCTTCGATTTGAGGCTTAAGCCTAGGCTTAAACCAAATAATTTTAAGCTCGCGAGGGAGTTGGTTTAAGCCTTTGCTTAAAATTTGTTTTCTGTTTTTTGAGGTTATTTCTATAGATTATCAATTATTATAGAGTTATTTTGAAAACCAACTTTTGAGTAATAACGTTATTATTAGATTATTAAATAACAATCTAATAATCTATTAATTTATTAGTCATAACAACAATTAATAGAATTCTTACTAATTTTGGAAGATGTAGGCACATGAAAATTATTTATTTCTACAATGCTTGGTAGGTATATTTATTTTACAAAAATAAACTTACATTCCAATTTGACATTTAGGAATATATGCAATAAACAAAATTACAAAGACGGATCTATTGCTTATGGAAAATAACAATAAAAATATAACCAGAGAAAATATAGTCAATAAACTAACAACACATGTACCATGCACACAAAATTAAGTGAAGTAAATGACATTGATACAGATGACAAGATAAAATTAAATGTCAACAGTAGTGGTTTTTACCTCAGAACAGTTACTTCTGGCATTTTGACGTATTCAGAGGTACCAAACCAATTAACTTTACAGTTGAGCATCAGTTTAGTTAAGGAAATTATGGAAATACGGCACCCAGCTTAAGCTTCTCCTTAACTTTTGACACAGGCTTAGCTAAGCAAAAGCTTAAGTAGCTATTGAAATACCGACCCTAAGGGCCGGTATTTCCAACCTCACTTAAGCCAAAGCTTACTTTAAGCCTTTGCTTAAGCTTAGATGCCTGTATTTTCACTTCAATTTGAGGTTTAAGCCTAGGCTTAAACCAAATAATTTTAAGCTCGCACAGGAGTTGGTTTAAGCCTTTGCTTAAAATTTGTTTTCTGTTTTTTGAGGTTATTTCTATAGATTATTAATTAGAGAGTTATTTTGAAAACCAACTTTTGAGTAATAATGTTATTATTAGATTATTAAATAATCTATTAATCTATTAATTTATTAATCGTAATAACGATTATTAAAATTCTTACTACTTTTGGAAGGTGTAGGCACATGAAAATGATTTATTTCTACAATGCTTGGTAGGTATATTTATTTTACAAAAATAAACTTACATTCGAATTTGACATTTTAAGGAATATATCCAATCAACAAAATTACAAAGACGGATCTATTGCTTATGCAAAATAACAATAACAATATAACCAGAGAAAATATCGACAATAAAATAAACTAACAACACATGCACCATGTACACAAAATTAAGTGAAGTAAATGACATTGATACCGATGACAAGATAAAATTAAACGTCAACAGTAGTGGTTTTTACCTCAGAACAGTTAGTTTTGGCATTTTGACGTATTCAGAGGTACCAAACCAATTGACTTTACAGTTGAGCATCAGTTTAGTTAAGGAAATGATGGAAATACGGCACCCGGCTTAAGCTTCTCCTTAACTTTTGACACAGGCTTAGCTAAGCAAAAGCTTAAGTAGCTATTGAAATACCGGCCCTTACTGTTTTTTACCACTCTGCAAAATACAGGGTGTTCTACAAATAAACGTTAAAATGTATATATACTTACGTAATAGAGAATAGCGGTAGCGGGTAGGTACCTCTCTATGATCCCGATAGAGAGCATACTTACTTCAGGGATTTAGAGCCCCTGCCCACGCGAGCTCCTGGTTTTTTCCTCCATTTCCTATTTAGAGGTAACCAGGCCCCAACCTCAGTATTATCCTATCCAAACCCCAAATTCCTTTCCTAATATCCCCTCCCACCCACCAACCCGTCTGGCCAGCGTGGTGGGTTATGGCCAAAACCTCCACAAAACAAAAATGTCGGTTTCAACAGATATACGGAAGATACCCCAGGTGGGTAGGAAGTTTATTCCACAGTCCCACACCGATATAACGGTCTGCCTCGAGGATTCTGGGGGAGGCAAGTCGACATTGAAAAAGAAGAACAACAAGCAACTCCATATAGCAACTTACAACATCCGTTCCATGGCAAAAGACGAAAAACCCTACGAACTAGAAGAGGAATTAGGGAATATGAATTGGGATATAATGGGACTATCAGAAGTTAAAAGAAGGGGTGAAGGATATGTGGACTTACATTCAGGCAACAGGCTCTATTATAAAGGCAATGAAGACTATACATACGGTGGAGTAGGTTTCTTAATCAACAAGAAGAGAAAATCACAAATTCAAATAATTCACAGCATCTCAGACAGGGTTACATACATGATTTTAAAACTAAATCCAAAAACCAAATTAAAGATTGTGCAAGTTTATGCTCCAACTGAAAAGGCAACTGATGAAGAAATAAATACTTTTTACGAAGATCTTAAAACAGCTATAGACACCAACAGAGAATCCAAAATAATAATAATGGGAGATTTTAACGCCAAAATTGGAAGTAAGATTGAAGACTCTGAAAGCAAGATTGGAAATTTTGGATTCGGCACAAGAAACACCAGGGGAGAAAAACTTATGGAATTCCTGGAACAAGAAAACATGTATGTTATGAATACCTTCTACAAAAAGAAACCAAACAGAAAGTGGACATGGGTTGCACCTAACGGAACCACCAAAAATGAAATAGACTATTTTCTCTCAAACAACAAAAGAATATTTGAAGACGTAACAACAATCAATAACGTAACAACGGGTAGTGACCATCGTATAGTTAGAGCAAAAATAAATATTAACATGAAAGAAGAGAGAAAAAGAATATTTAAAAAAACAACGCGAATAGATGCCTTTAAATTAAAAACAAATGAAGAGCAATTCCGAGAGGTCTTAGCGGATAAGTTCAAATATGATCCTTCACATAATCAAGATGAAATTGACAAAATTAACAAAAACATCAATAAGAACCTTCTCGAAGGCGGACTAAAGGTCGCAAAGAGAACAAGTACTAAAGAAGACAAAATAAGCAACGAAACTAAACAACTAATGACGGAAAGACGACAACTACTAACGCAAAACAAACGCCATACTCAAGAATACATAGAACTTAATAAAACAATTAGAAAAGAACTAAAACGCGACTTACAAAAATGGAACGAGAACTTAATAGACCGAGTCATTGAAAACAACAGAGGCTTAAAATGTCTAAGACCGGCACTGGGTGTTCAAAAAATCATCAAAATTAAAGACGCCAATAGTAAGGAAGAGAAGGACAAATATAAAATTACAAAAATAGTCGAAGACTTCTACAAAAGCTTGTACAGCTCCCAAAGCCAGCCTAATGAATCAACAAAGGTGAACATCAAAAGAAAAATAAAAAACGTGGGATCAGAAGTACTACCAAATATAAAGGGATTCGAAATAGAAAGAGCTTTAAAAGAACTAAAAAATAATAAAGCTCCAGGACAGGACGGTATAATTGCTGAGCTCTTGAAAACAAGCAAAACAGTAACAATCCCTATACTAACAGAGCTATTTAATAAATGTCTTCATAATAGCAAGATCCCTAAAGACTGGAACGAAAGTCTAGTAATACTTTTACACAAAAAAGGGGACAAATGTGACCTACAGAATTATAGACCGATATCGTTGCTCAGTCAAGTATACAAACTATTCATGAGAATTATTAACAACCGGTTGACCTACAAAATGGACAATTACCAACCAGTGGAACAGGCTGGCTTCCGCAAAGGATATAGTACATCAGACCATCTGCTGACAATGAGAACATTGATAGAGAAGGCAAATGAATACCAACTACCCGTATTTCTTGCCTTCGTAGACTATGAAAAGGCGTTTGATAGTATCGAGATGTGGGCCATAGAACAAGCTATTAATAATTGTAGAATAGATTCGAGATATAGACAACTAATACATAATATATATGAAAATGCAACTATGATAGTACAACTAGACGAAAATACAAATCCCATCCCTATTAAGAGAGGCGTGAGACAAGGAGACGTAATATCTCCAAAGCTTTTCAACCTAGCACTAGAAGACGTCTTCAAAACGACAAATTGGTCAACCTATGGCATTAACGTTAATGGCAAGAAGCTAAACCACCTCAGATTCGCTGACGACATTGTGATTATAGCGAGCTCATTCGAGGAACTGCAAATTATGATGGAGGAACTCGCAGGCAGCTCCCAATACGTCGGCCTGAAAATGAACATGAAGAAAACAAAAATAATGACAAACACAGATGACCCCAGACGCATAACTATAAATGGCAGTGAGATAGAAAAAATCCAGGAATATATCTACCTAGGCCAAATCCTGAAACTAGACAAAGAAAACCAAAGTGCGGAAATTAATAGAAGAGCAAGACTAGCATGGGCAGGATTTGGAAAACTTGGTTGGATACTTAAGAACCGCAAAATACCTCAATATTTGAGAACCAAAGTGTTCAACCAGTGCATCCTTCCTATCATGACATATGGGTGTCAAACCTGGACCCTAACCAAGGCAAATATGAATAAACTAGCCACAACACAAAGAGCTATGGAAAGAGCAATGTTAGGTATACGACTGTCAGATAAAAAGAGGAACGACTGGGTAAGATCAAAAACAAAAGTCGAGGACATAACAACAAAAGTTGCCAAACTTAAATGGAGCTTCGCAGGCCACACTGTTAGACAAAAAGACCAACGTTGGAATGCAACGATACAACATTGGAGACCTTACCAAAGTAAACGACCGAGAGGAAGACCACAGATGAGATGGGTTGATGATATTAAAAGAGTAGCCGGAACGAATTGGAAATATGTTGCTCAGGATAGAGACCGATGGAAGGAGTTGGGAGAGGCCTATGTCCAAACGTGGACGATAGAAGGCTAAGAAGAAGAATAGAGAATAGCATAGGGCGTCAATATGTTATTTCATCAATGACATACCATGACGTCACTTTTACTTTTACTCCCTACGGAGGAAAAGTACGACTTTGCTCCCTACAATCAGGTCAGGAAAAGTACACTTTCGGTAGAGGTAGGTGGAAAATATTTTTACGTTTAACCACTTTTGCAGGAGAACCTAAATCTATTTTTTGTCTCTTTAGATACTCCTAGGCCTGAGATATACCCCTTGTAAGAGACGAAAATATTCCCATTTGCCCTATATTCGAAGGGCTATATCTCTAAGCCCAGTGGATATATTTTAGATAATAGATCGTAAGATTTCATTTTTCTTGTAATAATATCAACTTTTTTATGAAATATTTTGCAAAATTGCACAATATAAGTTTTATTTTACAAGTGAAAGCTTTAAGTGTTAAAATACAAATAATGAAAGCATAAATATTCGAAGCATTAATTATTATAGTCGAATTTTGAGTAGTAATTGCACAAGAGCTCTAAAATTATTGAATTTTTCCTGAATGACACTTTGACAGTTTTAATTTCACGAGACAAAGGCGAGTGAAATTATGCCAAAAGTGTCACGAGGACAAAAATTCTATATTAGTTTTAGAGATCAAGTGCAATTTGTTGCGATTATTTCATGAATAAAACTGTTCAAAACCAAAATTTTATTGTAATTTATTTATGTAAGTACAAATTAGTACAATAAAACACACAGTTGTTATAAATATTTTACGGTTGAAAGGCATCACTTTTATAATCTCTAAAACATTAATTGTCATTAATGTCACTGAATGTATTTTTTCGTAGCAACGAAGGGCATTTGACGTAATATACTTGACGACGGGTAATTATCAAAAATTATCAATTTAATTTAGATTTCTGCAGCCTTATATTGGTCAGAATTTCCTATGAATGAAATAGTCATTGTTATTGTTTTCACAATTAGTCATTGTTTTTCCATTATCTATCAGCAGTAAAATGTATTTTGTATTAAAGAAAATACACACATAAATTAAAAATTAAATATTTTTTGGTCACCCCATAAACAATTATGTTAATGTTTATATTTCTGAATAGATAGTTGAATTAACTTTCAAATGAGCTAGCACACGACCCCTATTCTTATTCTAAATATCGCATATGTCATCAAAAAATCATAATTTGAGAAAAAACACCAAACAAAAACAAAATCTAGTTATCAGATCAATAGACCAGGACTAATCTGTAAAAAAACGTGTAATTTTGGATGTGAGAGGTGGCATTCGGATTTTTGCAGATAAAGTTAGATGACACCTTCAGTAATAGTCTAAGAGCTGGGAGCGGATTTTGTGCGTGATAAGTAATATGGAAAAACTATACGGGGATATGTTGAATTAGTTGTGTACATGACTTTCACCAACGACCGGAAACCAGAGTTGGGGCCGAGGGTAGTTATAAGGGGTCAAAATCGCGGATTTTATTATTTTTTTTTATGGCGCTCATGATCGAGATAGTGCACCAAAATTTGGGAATAAGTAGGTCATCACGTACCTAAGTAAAATCTCTAGGGGCTCTACGCTGCGTTGCCGACAAAGGGGTGGGGGTAGGGGTGAATATAAAAAATATAAGGGGTTTTTTGCGACGTTCGTGATTGAGATAGTGCACCAAAATTTGGGTATAAGTAGACCATGACATAAATAATTAAAATCCCCAGAGCCGGAAACCAGAGTGGGGAAGGAAGGGGTCAAAGTTCCATTTTTTATTATTTTTTTTTGTGACGCTCATGATCGAGATAGCGCGCCAAAATTTGGGAATAAGTAGGTCATGACGTAACTAAGTAAAATCTCCAGGAGTGGAACGCTGCGTGGCCGACAAAGGGGTGGGGCAGGGGTGAATATAAAAAAATGTAAGGGGTTTTTTGCGACGTTCGTGATTAAGATTAAGTGCACCAAAATTTGGGAATAGGTAGACCATGACATAAGTAAGTAATATCCCCAGAGGCGGAAACCAGAGTGGCGGACGAGGGTAGTTATAAGGGGTAAAAGTCGCGGTTTTTATTATTTTTTTTTTGTGGCGCTCATGATGGAGATAGTGCACCAAAATTTGAGAGTAAGTAGGTTATGACGCAACTAAGTAAAATCTTCAGGGGCGGAACGCTGCTTGGGGTACAAAGGGGTGGTAGGCAGGGGTGAGTATAAAAATATATGGGGTTTTTTTGCCGTTCGTGATCGAGATAGTGCACCAAAATTTGGGAATATGTAGATCATGACATTACTAAGTAAAATCTCCAGGGGCGAAACGCTGCGTGGGGGACAAATGTTGGGCCAGGTCACAAAAAAAATATTAGACACTGCGACTTTGACCCCTTAAAACTACCCTCATCCCCAACTCTGGTTTACTGGTTTTACTGGTCTACTTATTCCCAAATTTTGGTACACTCTCTCAATCACGAACGTCGCAAAAAAACCCCTTATATTTTTTGTATTCACCCCTGCCCCACCCCTTTGTCAGCCACGCAGCGTGCTACCCCTGGAGATTTTACTTATTTACGTCATGACCTACTTATTCCCAAATTTTGGTGCACTCTCTCGATCATGAGCGTCACAAAAAAAAATAATAAAAACGGCGAATTTGACCCCTTATAACTACCCTCATCCCCAACTTTGGTTTCCGGCTCTGGGGATTTTACTTAGTAATGTCATGATCTACTTATTTTCAAATTTTGGTCCACTATCTCAGTCACGAACGTCGGAAAAAACCTTTATATTTTTTATATTTACCCCTACCCCCACCCCTTTGTCGGCCACGCAGCGTTCCGCCCCTAGAGGTTTTACTTAGTTACGTCATGACCTACTTATTCCCAAATTTTGGTGCCTTATCTCGATCATGAGTGTCAAAAAAAAATAATAAAATCCGCGACTTTGACCCCTTATAACTACCCTCGGCCCCAACACTGGTTTCAGGTCGTTGGTGAAAGTCATTTACACAACTAATTCAACATATCCCCGTATAGTTTTTCCATATTACTTATCACGCACAAAATCCGCTTCTATCTCTCCGACTATAATAATAATTGACTTATGCTCCTTCTCAAATATGCCCGGAACATTAATAAAAAAATTAAAATATTTAAAAATTTCGTACAGAAATAAAATAAAGATAATTGAATTTTGTATGATATACGACAGGTCAAAAATGTCTTAAGGTATTACCTTTTCTGCAATATAGCAATAAATACAAAATAAGGGGGAAAAATACGCCTGTTGTTATTCAATGTTTCTTAACCACTTTGGTGGCACTTAGAACCTTAGTAATTCGCTTAGAAAATTCTTATAACTTACTTAAATGGTCTACCAAATTTCATTAAAATCGACCTAATAGATTTTGCATAATAAATTTGCAATGTAAATGTTTTTAAAAAAGTTCAAATTTTTTAAAATCTTTCTGAACCAGAAGTAGACCATTTAGAAGTTGGCTAATTTTTTTAAATATAAAGAGGTGCTCACCTGTCTAATACACTTTACAGAATTAAAATCGGATTATTTAAGGGGCCTCAGCAATGTTTTAAAATTATAAAAAAAAATTTGGCTTATAAACAAATAGCTTTGTTTATTAATTTTTAGCAATGCAAATAATTAAATCCGGCATAATTTGACAATTTTCAAATGCTGTCAGCAGAATTGCTATTTTATTTTTTAATCAAAAGTTATTCTCGTTCAAAAATTGCAATTTTTCGATTTTTTGAATGTTCCACCACGTTTATCTCGAAAACTATGCATCCTATGAAAAAACTTATAAGAACATTCAAAAATCGATGTTATGTAATTCCTCAAGTTCTTTGTTTATAACAATCTTATCGACATCCGGATCAACTGTTACCCAAAAAATTTGTGTTCTACAGGTCAAAATACATAAAAAAAACTTGGGTAAGTTCATCTAAATAAAGGAGCCTGTAGCACCCCCTCCTGGACACAGCAGTAATTTGTTTATAAGCCAAAAAATTGTTTATAAGGTTAAAACATTGCTGAGGCTGCTTAAATACTCCGATTTCAATTATGTAAAGTGCATTAGATAGGTGGAGTGCTTCTTTATATGTTAAAAAATTGACAAATCTTTGTATGTTCTAGTTTTTGTTGTGCAAAATTTTAAAAAATTTTAATTTTTTAAAAAAATTTAGATTGCAAAATTATTATGCAAAATCTAGTAAGTAAATTTTAATGAAATTTGGTGGACGGTTTTAGCACATTACAAAAGTTTTCTAAGCGAATTAGGAAGGTTCCAAGTGTAACCTAAGTGATGGAAAAACATTGAATATGGACAGGCTTGTTCTGCCCCCTTATTTTATATTTATTGCTATTTTGCAGCAAGGGTGTTAAATTAAGACATTTTTAACCAATCGTATCTGATAGAAAATTTAATTACGTTTGTTTTATTCCGATATGACTTTGTTCAAAAATGAATCGTTTTAAAGTTATAAGCAAAGAAAGTAGAAAAAAAAACGAAATTTTTTGAAATTTTTAAATATTTAATTTTTTTATTAATGTTCCGGGCACATTTGAGAAGGAGCATAAGTCAATTATTATTAAAGAAGTTATCACCTAACTTTATCCGCAAAAATCCGAATGCCACCTCTCACGTCCACCTAAAAACAGATCCTTCTTGGTCTATAAATCTAAATGAAACAATAAAAGCAAAATTAATATACAGTCGGATAAATGAAAGAATACCCATGAACGAACATACAGAGAGCACGTAAAGGTTGGAATAAATTAATTTTCTCGAGAATGGACAATTTTGGAAAAAAATCCCGAAAGAGGTCAATTTTTATTTTTAAATTACGACTTTTGTCATATATATCATACTAGTGACGTGACCCATCTGGGCGTGATGACGTCATCGATTATTTTTTTAAATGGGAATAGGGGTCGTGTGATAGCTCATTTGAAAGGTAATTTAATTATCTATGCAGCAATATAAACGTTTACATAATTATTTATATAGAGTGTCCAAAAGAAATTGTTTTGAATTAAATTTATTGACATAAAAAGAAGGATGAATGTAATTTATTTAGTTCAAAATACATTTTACTGTTCTCAGAAAACAGAAAAAATGTTTATTTGGAAAATAATCATTCCTTTTCGCTTAAATCAAATGTTCAAACTGTTAAGAGGAAGGTGGGTGGCGGCTTTAATATTGAGTTTATACAAAAAACAATATTTATTTTTCAAATAAACATTATTTACTGTTTTTTTCTGACAGCAGTAAAATGTATTTTAAGTTAAATATATTACACAAATTCTTCTTTTTGTCAATAAATTTAATTCAAAAAAATTTTTTTGGACACTCTGTATAAATAATTAGTTAATGTTTATATTACTGAATAGAGAATTGAATTACCTTGCAAATAAGCTATCACACAACCCCTATTCTCATTTAAAAAAATTATAGATGACGTCATCACGTACAGATGGGTGACGTCACTAGTATGATACATATGTCAAAAAGTCGCAATTTGAAAATAAAAATTGACCTGTTTTGGTATTTTTTACCAAAATCGTCCATTCTCGAGAAAATGAATTTATTCCAACCTTTACGTGCTCACTGTATAAAACACGCTGTATTTTCCTGTCACCGTGACACAAAGAAAATTGTCCAGTGCAAGTACATGTAATAATAATTATTACATGTACTTGCGCTGGTAAATTTTTTGTATGACACGGTGACAGGAAAATACAGCGTTCTTTATATGTTCTTTCATGGGTATTCTTTCATTTTTCCTACTGTATGTATCTTTAACTACGGTACTATAACTTACGGTTGTATCAAACCAAATGCAAATCAGGCCAGCAATCAGATTAGTACCAAACAACATCTTGCAAGTTATCAACACTTGTTTAAATTTTTTGAAATATAAACCCATTAAAACATTTTTAGTAATACAATAGTTAATCATAGTATAATTATTCAAAATTCTGCAAAATTTGAGTCAATTATTGAATAATTAGAGAATAATGATGATGACAATATGATCTCAAAATTATTCCAATATTATGATTCGACAATTTTACAACATAAAAAATTTTAAAATAAGCTACAAGTAATAAATCTTTTTACCTCTGGTAACATATTCCGGAAACAGAATGAAAGCGAAATGGAAAAGCAAATGAAGAAAAAAAGAATAATTTTGATTATTTAATTCATTGGAAATTCTGACCAATAGAAAGCTGCAGAAGTAAAAATTAAAGTGATAATTTTTGATAATATCCCGTCGTCAATCATTATGTCAGATGCCCTTGGTTACTATTCAAAAATGAATATTCAGTGACATTAATGACAATTAATGTTTTAAAACTTATAAAAGTGATGACTTTCAACCGTCAAATATTTATAACAACTGTGTGTTTAATTGTACTAATTTGTACTTACATTAATAAATTACAATAAAATTTTGGTTTTGAACAGTTTTTTTCATGAAATAATCGCAGCAAATTGCACTCGGTCTCTAAAATTATTATCGAATTTTTGCCCTCGTGACACTTTGACATAATTTCACTCCCCTTCGGGTCGTGAAATTAAAACTGTTAAAGTGTCACGGGAAAAATTCGATAATTTTAGAGCTCTTGTGCAATTACTACTGATAATTTGTCTATTAAGTATAAATGTCACTAACATTAATCTATTATTCATTTTTTTACATCGTTCTCTTTCATTTTTTTCTGTATTTTTTTTCTGTGGCAATTGTACCAACTCGTTTTTAGTTCAGAGAAATAAGAAAAAAATAGCCTGTTGGTGACACAACCCCCTCCAGGCCAGTACCAAATTTTTTGAGTAGTATGGACATCTATATTAATAACCTATATGTTTCCTGCGGCCGATTTTGATGATATACATAGTTATAAACAAAAGAAGATCAAAAAACGGTAAATTTTCGCTTTTTTCGTCTATAACCAAAAAGTTAAGCATTTTAGACAAATTTGAGAGTAAGAAACTCATAAATCGTCTAAAAAATTTCAATATGGATTTCGCTGAATATGTCTATCCTTATTGCTTGCTTAGAAAATTGCAAAATAAATCATAAATTTTGAGTTTTTATAAATATTCATAACTTATGTAAAAATTAACTTAGAACGTTCTTATTACACGGAATGCTGAGACTTCTAGTGCTTAAATCATATCATAAATTTCAAAGCAATTGGTCACATAGTTTAAAAGGTATTTAATTTGTTTATCCCAAATTAATTTCTTTGCAACGCTATAAGTCAGAAAATGATGAAGTCACACTAATACCTAATACTTTGGATAGTTTATGAAAGAAGAAGATCTATACTATTAATTTAATTAAAAAAAATGACAAAAGATAATTCTAAATACTGCAAAATTATTTTCAAAAACATGTGAATTAAAAAAAGGGGGCTAACTTCGTCCCTAATTGTCCAAGGACAATTGATTTTCTTTCTAAATGTGTATAAAAATTCAGTCTTTCAACAAATTAAATAACTTGTCACAGAGATCAACAAGAAATACGTTTAGCAAATATTCAGGTGAAGATATCAATAAAATATTAGTTAAAATTATTTCAAAAGACAGTTTTATTCATGAAATAATCTCATCGAATTACCCTCGATCTCTAAAATTATTATCGACTTGTTGCCCTCATGCCACTTTGACATCATTTAAACTGTCAAAGTGTTACTCCCCTGTTTCACATTGGCATAGAACTTATAATGTCCCTAGGCGTTATATAACAACTATATCTAGGCTAAAATTTGGACATGCTTGTTTTCCTGCTCATCTTGCAAGAATTAATGTGATTGAGAGTAAAAACTGTGTGGAATGTGGAGTAGAAGGCGACCTAGATCATGTAATTTTTGTTTGTGCCAAATATAATTTGGAATCCACCTTATTATATAATAATATACAGGTCCAGCGATATTTAAACGGATCATAGCCAATACGTGTATTTCGGCTCTAGGCGGTTGGCCAACAAAATATTTTCAAATAATTATTATATTATACAAGTACAATACCTCAGTCGACTGCTGGATTCTGAACTAAGCTACGTAAATGCAAAAGCCCGCCTACATTTACCATTTCATTCTGTTTTAAATCAACCGAACGAGTCTAGAGGTGGGCTAATTTACGATAGTGATATTTTATTCATTGTGATTTTTGTCTGTAACTGAATCAGTCATTGTGAAAACAATACATGTTACAATGTGTAAACTTTTAAGGAAACGTAAAAATATTTTCATTAATAGTTGGATATTCCGAGATAATACAATATTTTAAAAGTGAGCACGTAAAGGTTGGAATAAATTCATTTTCTCGAGAATAAACGATTTTGGTAAAAAATCCCAAAACAGGTCAATTTTTATTTTCAAATTGCGACTTTTTGACATATGTATCATACTGGTGACGTCACCCATCTGTACGTGATGATGTCATCTATAATTTTTTTAAATGAGAATAGGGGTCGTGTGATAGCTTATTTAATTCTCTATTCAGTAATATAAACATTAACTAATTATTTATACAGGGTGTCCAAAAAAAATTTTTTTTAATTATGTAAATTTATTGACAAAAAGAAGAATTTGTGTAATATATTTAACTTTAAATACATTTTACTGCTGTCAGAAAAAACAGGAAAAAATGTTTATTTGACAAATAAATATTGTTTTTTGAATAAACTCAATATTAAAGCCGCCACCCACCTTCCTCTTAACAGTTTGAACATTTGATTTAAGCGAAAAGGAATGATTATTTTCCAAATAAACATTTTTTCTGTTTTATGAGAACAGTAAAATGTATTTTGAACTAAATAAATTACATTCATCCTTCTTTTTATGTCAATAAATTTAATTCAAAACAATTTCTTTTGGACACCCTATATAAATAATTATGTAAATGTTTATATTACTGCATAGAGAATTAAATTACCTTTCAAATGAGCTATCACACGACCCCTATTCCCATTTAAAAAATAATCGATGACGTCATCACGCCCAGATGGGTGACGTCACTAGTATGATATATATGACAAAAAGTCGTAATTTAAAAATAAAAATTGATCTCTGTCGGGATTTTTTTCCAAAATTGTCCATTCTCGAGAAAATTAATTTATTCCAACCTTTACGTGCTCTCTGTATAAGTATTATGGGTTATAAATGAATCTTTCTGAAAGGCAAAACAAGTTTAAATGTTTATGTATATATTTATATGTAAATTTAATGGCGTTGAAAAGCGTCGTCATTTTACCCAAAATATGGTCTTAGATTGTTTTCGCAATGACCGATTCAATTGTGATTTAACAGAGCAACGAAATATTCGTATATTAAACTCCTAATAAAAAGTGTTACCACTGTGGACCATCGTAAAATTCTACACGTATTATTATTTTGTTTAGGTCACTATTACAAAATTGGGTTTGTTATTAGAACGCATACCATGCCATTAGTACCAAACAAAAATAGAAAAATTTAGTAGTTTATGGAACATTTTTATATAAGTGGATGATAATTATGCATCATGCAGTTACCTATAATGCACAAAATGTTAAAGGTGGTACAAAATGATGTGAAAATGAAACATTTTGGATGCTTTGCACACACAATAAATAAACTTTATTGTGAACGATGGCTTAAAGGATGAGGAAATCAGCCACAATTTAACTTAAAAAAATGATTTTATTGACGTTTCAACTTCTCCCTCAGATGTTGTTATCAAAAGTGATATAAGAAAATCATTAAAAATTTAACCAAAATAAAAAATACCATTAGCCACTTTAAAAAGAGTTCTACAAGCAACTGCTAAACTTTTAGATTTTGAAAAAATCCAGGAAACGGGGAATCCTCTCAAATTACTGCAAGATGTTTCCACATGTTGTAATTCGACATTTTATATGTTGGAAAGATTTATTCAGCTAGAAGAAATTGTTAAGGCTATTATAAGCATAACAAATATGTACGTAAACACTAGTTCAACAATGTATGAGTATTTTATTAAACTGTCGATAACTGTCGATTTCAACTTTTCTTGGCAGAATAAGGTTTCGACTAATTCCTTTTAAGGATCCAACAAATGCGGAAATAGCACAGAAAATAGAATCGCTCTTATTGCAGAAAAACTTGGAATGGAACAAAAAGATAAAGGATTTACGACTCAAATTTTATTAGAACATGAGAAAACATCTACAGATCCGGATGATATTATGGGATCGCAGGATCAGCCACGAGGCACTACGACAAGCAGGGCAATAATAGAAATGCAAAGATTTAGGGAATGCGATCGGTTGCCGCGAAATGAAGATTCGTTAAAATGGCGGAGAGAAAATAAATATATTTTTCCTTATCATGCACAAATAGCTCAAGAATGAATTAGTGTCATTGGAACATGAGTGCCTTGCGAACGGTTATTTCCAAAGCTGGTCTAATTATTTCTGATTGAAGAACTCGAGTTAATTATAAAAAGGCTAAAAAGCTGCTATTCTGAAATTTTAATTTAAAAGTACCAAATAGTAACTAATAAGTATTTGTAGCAAATACTGGTATTTAAAGTTTACTTTGTATTTCGTTTTTAAGAGGGTAGGCGCAAAATTTCGGGACAATGCTATTTAAATGCATTTATTTCTTTCGAATCCTAAGAAAGCTAGTAAGTATTTTTGAAAAATTTAAAAGCAGAATAAAGAATTACATAATTACCGAGTGCTAAAAGTCCCTGAAAACTTCTATAATGTGTATTTTAATAAGTTACAGCGGTAAAAAGAAGAGAAAATTGAGTGTGATTTTTAATTTCAAATATCTCATTTAAATGACACTTTTTTATTCTAATGGACTTTCGGCCCTCGATAATAATGTAATCTTTCATTCCGCGTTTATATTTTTCAAAAATACTTATTATTTTCTTAAAATTCGAAAAAAATGAATGCATTGAGAAAGCATTGGCCCGAAATTTGGCGCCTATACTCTTGTTAGATTTTCTAATAACAATTAAGACAATGAAAAAATGCAATAATAAAATGCAATATTATTCATTACAAAAACTACTTTTTGAATAAAATTGTTTCCTACCTAGACAAAATAATAACACCTGTTGAATTTTTTTGAACATTTTTAATTAGGAGTTTAAAATACGACTATTTTGTTGCTCTGTTAAATCACAATTACAGGTAAAAATTACGATGGGTTACCGTTACATGATTGCAAATACTTCTAGTCCACCTCTAGGTCAGAATCAGGTATAAGAATTATTACACGACCGGTTCATATTTAAGGGTCCGCCTCGCGATCGCGCCAAGGAATAGAACCGAACCGACCGGCGACCTGACTACATGTAGAAGGCGATTGCAGAATTTGCAGATCCTTCTATTTTTTTGTGCATACGCGGTACGAATAGATTATTTTATTTTTATAAGTTTAAGTTTAAACGTAACGTTTAAACGTTTAAACGTTTTTATAAGTTTTTACGTACCTATTTAAAACATATTTTTTCACCTAAAATATTGTCTGAAGCTATTTCTTTGTGGCGTTTATGTAATTTATTATTCTAAATACGAAATAAGCCACAATTTAACTTAAAAAATTATTTTGTTAACTTTTATTTCGAACGTCGTTGTCAAAATACAAAATATTAATAATTTAAACAAAAATGTTGTTGCTTAGTAAAAAAAATCTTCTAATAATTGCCGATATGAATGAGTTAGAATAAATGATATTATTAGAAGAAATTTTTTTTACTAAGCAACAACATTTTTGTTTAATTTATTAATACTGTGTATTTTGACAACGACGTCCGAAGTGGAGGTCGAAACGTTAACAAAATCATTTTTTAAGTTAAATTGTGGCTTATTTCCCATTTAGAAAAATAAATTACACAAACGCCACAAAAAAATAGCTTTAGAACAATATACATATTATGTATAATGCCAATCATCATTATCCATAAATAGATACACATGAAATATTTAGCACTATAAATATTAAAATAAATATTTTAGTTTAAATTATATGTTTTAAATACATATCCAAAAACTTATAAAAATAACCCATTCGTACCGCGTATCTGCAATCGCCTTGTCTGTGCATGTAGGTAGTGGGTTCGGTTCGGTTCTATTCCTTGGCGCGGTGCGGACCCTTAAGTCCGATTATGTACTTTCGGCTCATTCGGCTGGGCTCGCTATTTTAGTAAACTCCTAAAAAGAGAGATAGAAGTAGGAGGTTCTAGTTCAAAGATATTTTCTACATGCCAATGTTAATGTTGCTATGATTTCTGGTTTTAATGTCTGGAACTTTTATATTGGTCCACTATATCAAATGCAGTTCAAACACTGTGTCTTAAAAAGCTATGTTCCATATTTCTTTAATTTATACTGTTCATACTACCGGTAAATCTCCGTTGAACGTTTTATCTGCCCTAGCTACTCAAAATAGATTAATTTACAATTGCATAATCGATTTTTTGAACAAATGTAATGTATTTTTCTTTAGTTCAAAAAAAAATTTGTTTTTACTTTTTACCTTTGTTTTCTCTCCTTTACCTATATGTTTAATTATATTTACCGTGGGTGGCCTAGTTTCCTCTGTATGTTATATATTATAATGTCCTGATGGGCCCCTGGACGTGAAGCGAGACCCATGTTAATTGTATGTGTTTATGGATATAATATATGTGTGTGTATATATATTATCTCTTCTTTTCATTAATTGTTGTACTGATTTCCCAACTTTAAATTTATATATTTTAGTCTATTCGATTGCAAATAATTCAAAAACTTTTTACTGCGCCGAATGAAATTAAATGATCATGTAACTGGCTGTATGGCAAACTGCCGAAGCCATTATAAAAAAAAAGAATGTGTGTGTACTTTGTACGCACGTAAGAAGTTATACTTCTATTATATGATTTAAACGAAATTAATATACTTTTTATTTATATTTTGTTTAAATATTAAACTAATTTATACTTACTACTTCTCAAACATTTTTATTAGAACAGCGCCAAAAATTAAAATAATAAAAGAATAAAACACACACAAACACATTAAATAAGCCACAAATGATGTCTGAACATTAATTGTCGAAAATTTTTTTAACTAAATACGTATTTTCTGAAAATACAATTATATAATAAATATACTTACAATCATAAAATGTATTAAAAAAAAACAAAAAAGAAAGTTTCTATTGGGACTCGAACCAGCGCTGATAAGAGCGGTTGGTATTGGAATTCATTCGCCTTCTCCGCTTAGCCACGGACACTATGTGTCATTATTTACGAAGATCGACTAACTAAACGGATTAAACTTGTGATATTTTGATATTTTGAAAATTGATCAAATTATTCTAATTTTGAATTGAAATGATTTAGAATTGAAAAAATACAACAAAACATAGAGTAAAAAACAATATATTAGCTGAATATTGATAGAAATTTTGATGGTAATCAAATTATATAAATAAAAGTATTACATACTATGTATTTTGGCAGATCAAATAGGTAGGTTTATACCCATGATACATTAACAATTATTACGTACCTGTTGCTTTTAAAAACTATTTAAGAGTCACTACAATATTATAAACTTTTTTGTTTCTGCCCTCACAACAATAAAACTAATATATTATACATTTGTTTACCTTTACCTTTACCTCCAAACCACAGCTGCCATATCGGATAATTTTTGACATGTCATTTGAACATCCAATCAGAACAAAGTTATAATGCGCATGCGCCGGGCTGATAGGTTTTAACATATAAAAAAATCACCCTCTATCGCCGGTAAAGAAGTATAACTTCAAAAAGTGTTACTCGGGAAACAAATCGATAATTTTAGAGCTCTCGTGCAATTATTACTGATAACCCCGGATAATACATTTCATTTATTTTGATCTAAACATACAAAAAAAGATAATTATCCCTAATCACTTATTACTTATTAACTTCGTTATTTAAATATAATTATGTTCTACTATACGCTTTTCGTAACCCACAGAAGGTTACGAAATTTCGTATATCGTATTCCCATTCGAATATCGTCACACTGGTGACGATATTCGATATACGAATATTATACCGACGATCGAGAGAATTAGTTGGCTATCTGGCTCAACACGTCAGACGGCAAGATAATGATAACTACGTTTAACACACATAGTCGTTGGGTAGGATAGGGATTTATCGACTTCGCTCAACTCGCCAAATCGATGGGTTTCGGAAAATTTCGGAATACGTTCAGTTCATCTATTCTGATGGTTAGTTGCCCTCCGTTACGACGATAAGGGTATATTATCGTCACATAATACTATTTAAACTTCTTCTTCTTCTTCGCGCGACTAGGATTAGTCCTGTTTGTCTGCCTCTTATTCCGTTTCAGTTGTTGTTGACTGTACATTGTCTTTCCACCTTTTCGGCGGCCTTCCAACGGGTCTTCTGCTATGTTGCTTGTTGTTTTTACAGATGTTCGCTAATCTATCTGGTTCCATTCGATTTACATGTTCGTTCCAGTTTTTCTTTCTTGTTTTTATCCACCTGTTAATATTTTGAATTTTGCAACGTTCTCGTATACTTTAGTTGCTTTGTCTGTCTCTTAATGATATGCCCGCTATTGATCTTAATACTTTCATTTCGATATTGTTGATTTGTTATTTCGTCTTTCTTGTATCGGTCCTTGTCTCCGCTGCATATGTTAGGATAGGTCTTACTGTTGTCTTGTATACTTTTATTTTGCTTTCCGTGGTCAGATATTTGTTTCTCCATATGGTTTCTCGGAGGCAACCACTTACTCTTGCCGCTTTTGTTGTTTGTGTTGTGGTCTCTGTTCTTATATTCCTGTCACTAGTGATCTCTACTCCTAGGTAATTGAATTTCATTACTGGGTATCATAATATTTAAACTTGTATTTTAGATTCCTAAACATGTAGGTGTCTGAAATTAAATATCTGCCAACATAATTGTTATTCGTTCAGGTTATTTCGACTACAAATCTGTTAATATTGCAGTAAATGTTTCATTTTCCTGTTGACTCTTTTGCTAAATCAGTTTTGAAAATTTTCATGTTTTCATTTTCATGTACCTATTTTAGTACAGCTGCCCAATCCGATGTTATTTTTTAATTACAAAAAAGAGCAATACGGTATCTGTTTGTCCTTTGAAGAACAACACATTGCAGAAGCTACTTCAAAGATCACGGAATCTTAACACTTTTCTCTTTATACGTTTTAAAAACTGTTTGCTTAATTCTTAAACATCTACATGTTTTCCAGCAAGACCCAGTCATTACTACTCCACCAGATTCCGTATACTGAGTTAGTAAAGAAAGCCATATAAAGGCGGATATACATATGCGCTCTGCTCGTAGTGCGAGCCGCTCGCGCGCAGCGTATTCATCAGATTAGTACGTGTTTTCAAGTGACGCACAAACGGCACGCACACGGCGCACCACGATCTAAATTCTGTCGGTTTTTCAACAAACGCTTTGATGGTTCGCAGTACGTATTTGGACGGGTTTGCGAGTGGTTTGTTGGTTTTGGCGCGTCTGAGTTGAATATTTGTTAGTAATGGAATGGTCGGAACTGTCGGAAGGAAATATCTAACTTATTGATGTTTACCGTGGAAAATCATTATTGTGGGATCCTCAATAAAGAACCTTTTAATTTAAAGAAACAACTTAAATCCGATCTGAACGGCAATAGAAGCTGAAATAAAAAATATACATGCGTACCGATGTAAAAAAGGTTAGTTCATTGTTGTACTAAAAATAACATGTTGTATTAAAAATAAGATTTACTATTTTATTTGGGCATAAACCACAATTCGAATTTGAAATCAAGTTTACTTGACCTTTCGACTTTCACTTCGGAAATAGTTATCAATATCAAAAAAACATTCATAAGCAGATATATATTATGTGTCACCGGAAAGCGAAATAGGTAACTCACAACTTGGAGAACCTATAGTTTTCTTACTTCATGTCTGGTGAAGCAACGCAGTTAAAACAAGCAGATATAAAATTGTGTCACCGGAAAGCGAAAAAGGTAAGGCACAACTTGGAAGAGGCTATAGTTTCCTAACTTAGCTTCTGGTGAAGCAACGGAGTTGGAACAAGCAGATATATTATAATTGGGTCACCGGAAAACGAAAAAGGTAACGCACAACTTGGAAGAGCCTATAGTTTCCTAACTTCGCTTCTGGTGAAGCAACGGAGTTGGAACAATCAGATATATTATAATTGGGTCACCAGAAAACGAAAAAGGTAACGCACAACTTGGAAGAGCCTATAGTTTTCTAACTTCGCTTCCGGTGAAGCAACGGAGTTGGAACAAGCAGATATATTATAATTGTGTTACCGGAAAACGAAAAAGGTAACGCACAACTTGGAAGAGCCTATAGTTTTCTAACTTCGCTTCTGGTGAAGCAACGGAGTTGAAACAAGCAGATATATTATAATTGGGTCACCGGAAAGCCAAAAAGGTAACGCACAACTTGGAAGAGCCAATAGTTCTCTAACTTCGCTTCTGGTGAAGCAACGGAGTTGGAACAAGCAGATATATTATAATTGTGTTACCGGAAAGCGAAAAAGGTAACGCACAACTTGGAAGAGCATATAGTTTTCTAACTTCGCTTCTAGTGAAGCAACGGAGTTGGAACAAGCAGATATGTTATAATTGTGTCGCCGTAAAGCGAAAAAGGTAACGCACAACTTGGAAGAGCCTATGGTTTTCTAACTCCTCTTCTGGTGAAGCAACTGAGTTTGAACAAGCAGATATATTATAATTGGGTCACCGGAAAGCGAAAAAGTTAACAAAGGGCTTGGAAGAACCTATACTTGTCTAATTTCGTTTCTGGTGAAGCTACACAGTTGAAACAAGCAGATACATTACAATTGTGTCACCGGAAAACGAAAAAGGTAACGCAAAACTTGGAAGAACCTATAGTTCTCTAATTTTGTTTCTGGTTGTAGGAACAAGCAGATATATTATGGTAGGGGAGCAAAGTATGTTAAATGTGCAGTCACTCGAGCGCTTTGGGGACCTATTGGGCTGTGATTATTAGGTCCTAAAACCAAAAAAAGTTAAGTACAATTTTCCATTTTAGAGGGGACTTCTTATTTTTTAATTTAATTTTCCATTTCCTACAATCTTTTTTCGGATTACAGCGCCATCTATCTATAATTAGAAAAAATGTTTCGAATAAAAGTTGTTTATTTTTATACAAACGATCCAAATCTGCAATAAGAAATGGGGGCTACCACTTAAGATTTTAAAGTAACCCCCCACCTCACCTCTGTGGGGGGTCGTGTTTGAAACCATTCGATAGATTTTTTAAAAATATTGATAAAGCGTATGTTGCAGTTTTTCGATATGATGTTTATTTTGCGAAAGATCGCGGGATTTGTATTTAAAATTTTAAATTTACCCCCCCCCCCCGTCTCCCTGGGGGTCATGTTTGGTATTTTTCGATAGATTTTTGAAAAACATTGAACACGTAGTTTTTAGTTTTTCAATCTGACGTTCATTTCGCAAAATATTCGCTTTTTTTTGTGAAACTTTTTGACTCACCCATTTCCGTACGCCCCGCTCAAATCGTCATATTTTTGAAATATAGACTCTTTTGCATGTACTTACCTTACCTAATCTTAATCTGACAATTTCGAGTATTTTTAAGGATAGCTTTTTTTCGGGCCCCCCTGAAGGAACCCCCCTGTGTTAAGAGCCAATAGATGGTGGAGGTACATCTGCAGAGTACAACGTTTCTCCCCATATGATAATCTGACGCGCTCGAGTAACTGCAAAAATCCCCGCTTGGGCTCCCCTACTATTATAATTGTGTCGCCGGGAAGCGAAAAAGGTAGTTCCCGAAATGTTCGCAAACTGTGGCTTATTCCACATAAAGTAGTAAATTGCCTAAGATGACACAAGAAAATAGTTTCAGAATAATATCAAAATAAAATGTAGTAGAAGTACAGGACAGAGACATGATTATCTACAATTACTAAACGTTCAAGTTTCCTCTGGTTCGTCAAAATGAAAAATTTTAACGAACAATAACCGCGCCACGAACGCTCGGCGCTCACACGGCGCGGAGTTAGCGACGCGGATATCTGTCTCCGCCTTAATATGTATTCTGCAAAAAAAAACAATACAAGCATCTCCCCCTTTACAACTTAAATCTGCAACATCTTTCCCCAACTTCCGTAAAATTACAAAAGCCTATCTGTCTAAAAGACCATTTTATTCAGTAGAAGGATTTCTTAACAAATAACTAAGAAATTACAGTACTTTTATATACAAGTAACTAAAGTATGTTTATCTATGTCTGGGTATCATAATATGCAACAACTTAAACTTATTGGTTCCTAAGGTTATGCAATTTGCAGTTCATTTAAATTTTGAAGTAGATTTTTTTTTATTTCAATATTTTTTATTTTTTTTAATACTGAGGATTTATGAATATTCAATAAATTGTAATTGTTTTTGTCATTTTCTGATTCTTTGTAAGCTTTGTCCATAAAATTGTACAATTGTGACAATAAAGCATATTTCTATTCCACTCTATTTTAATAATGGCATTGTTGTAACATTCAATTAAATTAATATAAATTTTTTTGACATTTTGCGCATGTCATAATTTTCAATGTGTTTTAAATGTATTCATTTTTTTCCAATCCTGAGAAAACTAATAAGTATTTTTGAAAAATTTACACGCAGAATGAAAGACTACTTTATTACCAAGGTCCGAAAGTCCCTTAGAATAATTAAAAAGTTTCTTTTGAATAAAATATTTGCAATTAAAAATCACACTCAATTTTCTCTTTTATTTTCACCCCAGTAACTTATTAAAATAAGCATTATGGAAGTTTACACGGACTTTTGGCCCTCTGTAATAATCTTTCATTCTGCGTTTAAATTTTTCAAAAATATTTATTAGTTTTCTCAGGATTCGAAAAAAATTAATACATTTAAAACACATTGAAAATTTTGACATGCGTCAAAATTTTACATTTTGCTCCGTTCCCCTTATTATAAATAAAACGAATAGAAAAAGAGTAAAAAACACATTTATTGAAGCTTTTAAGTGTCTAACAAGAGGGAACTTGACGACTATTCTAATTGTCAAAGAACTTTTATAAAACTAGTACCTTCTACACAACCAATTATTTCTTTGGTTGTTGCCTGTCTCAAAATTGCTTGCCACATGAATCTTCCATTTATTGGTATGAAACTGTCGACTTCAAATTTCGTAATCATCGGATAGTTGTGTAGTGTATAGTTACCCTAAAAATATGAGCAATCTCAATAATTTTGTGGGAAATGTAGAGTGAAAAATAGTCAAACAAAGAGGAAAAACATATTAATTTATTGTAACACAAAGTTTACAAAATTAGGTACTTAACCCTTTTTGCAGGGGCGTAACAGAGGCCCCCGCAGTATGAAGCTTGCGGGAGGGCCCCAATATGGCAGGGGCCCCATCTTGTCGTCTAATACATATATGTAAAAATGTGTTATTGTTGTATTATTTTACGCATATATACGCAACGTTTTTTAAGCAATGCAGTATCTAGATATTGAAATGAAGTTGCCCATCAGATAGATAGTATCGTATGTACCTATGTATTAATAAAATTGTACATACCTATATTCGATTATTTTTGAAAAAATTTGGATTTATCGTAAAAAAAGTTTTTTATTGTAAAAAAATGCCATTTTTTTTTTAAATAATATAAAAAGTATTATCAAGGGCGGATCCAGAGAGCCCCCTCTCGAGAAATATTTAAAATAATATAAATTTAAATATTTGCAGTTCAAATTTAGTGTTTTTAGTTTCAAACACATATCCCGCTTGCTAAAAGAAAAATGTTTTTAGCTTTGTACTGAACGGTAGTAAAGGTTGTGCTAAACGGGATAAAGTGCGAGGTAACCTAAGCTATGCATGTATCATAAAAAAGTTCTTGGCCCCCTCGAAAATCGGTCTTGAGTATTAGTGATACGAAAACTCTCAAATAGTAAAGAAATGTAGGTTTTGCTTTTCTAAATATATTGGTTTTATTTTGTTTTTCTGTAAGACAAAAATTGTTTAAAATATGGCTATTCAAAATTTGCATATACTCGTGATTAATGACTCGTTAAAGCCCTTTCAAATAAAACTCATTCAAGAATAAGAAATTTGAACCGGTGAAACTTACGGGTCATATAAAAAAAGTTAAGTAATTTGTAAAGCGGTAATGATTAGTTTCATTTGAGGTGCTTCATTTTTTGGTATTTCACGTTGAAATATTCGATTTGGAATTTGACGAATAAGAACAATTTTTCATGAGCTAAAAATTTGCATTTACTGGGTCCATAGACTTCATTTTTATATAAGCTACATTTTTGCTACTTACTTACGAATATTTACTTTTTGAGTTATTTGCGAAAAACCATCTGAAAATGTGTTGTTTTTTTGTTGGACATTTTCACTCGTAATTAACTCGAAAAGTATTGACTGGACCAGTTTGGTGGTGACATTGATAATTACACGGTATCGCCGTATTTCACGTTCATTTACTGGGCTATAACACATATAAGTTTTTGTTACACATGTCGCATTAAGTAATTTTTAAAGGGGGCCCCATTGCCAATTCTGCAGGGGAGGGGCGACATATTTTGTTACGCCACTGCCTTTTGTAAAACTTATAAATTTTTGAGGACAATCTTACTCAAATAATTAAGCGCTATAAGAACTTACACTGATACACCAAAGGAATGACGATTGAAGAAGAAAAGAATTGAAACCAAACTCGAAAAATAGAAATATTTCGAATATAATATTAGAGTCGACAGGGAAAATCAGACTTGTGAGATAACAAGAAGAATAAATAAACTCTGTTGAGCTGTCCTCCTCCCCTTGCAGAAATTAAAAAACATTTTACGAACTATTTATGAGCTTTCGTATCTCGCAAATTAAAAATTTTGAGCTTGTTACACTGGGCAGGAATTTAATATTTTAATGCTGAGTCACTACTACTTAAAAATAGGTATATTGAAATCGGTCCTCGCGGCAAAATTACGAACTATTTAGGAGCTTTCGAAGTGATATAGTTTCGATTTTTGAGCTCATCCCCCTCATCATCAAACAACCCTTGAATTGATTCAACTTAACAATTAACATATATCGTATCGCGAATATAATTCGTATTGGTACGAACATTATTCGCACTTTTAATTATATTGGTCAATTATATTAGTCCTGGTTACTGGATAATTGTCAAGGCCATAGTCCAAAAAAATAATAAGAAGGAAGATAAGATTCAGGTTATGTTATTAAAACGTAAACAATTGTATGTAGTAAATAAAATTAGTTATTAAAATGCAGTAACTGCAAGCAAAATACAATTCCGCTATTCTCGCACGATCGTTTCTCTTATCCCCTCCAAGTACTTGCACACCGCGAATAGAGTATAAACTCTAAAAATAAACACGCGCATTTCCATCATTGAGCTACATGCTGCTTTCTTCACAAGAAAACAAGAAAGCTGCCTAAGAGATAATTGTTCATACCGTTCAATAATATATGAGCTCACAAAATACGCGCATTTCGATCATTTAATTGCAATTATTTCTATTATATAGTGCAATCACTGAAGGTAAGAATCAACTATTACCTTCAATTTCGTTGAACTTCCATCGATTTTCACGGAAATTTTTTGAGATGGCTTGAGGATACCTCAAGAAACAAAAGTGAGATGGTGCCAACTTTCGCTTTTACCCTAGGGGGTGGATATCACCTCTTCTAGGAGGTGAAGAATATCTCATTAAAAATAATCCCACAAATCAATAGAGGGACAAATTATAAGCCAAATTTGTTATATAAAGGTATTATACAGTGCGGTGGAATAAGTGTTGCCCCCCCTGTTAACTTGTTAATTTTAAGAATATAAGCAAAACGCTCGGACAGGTCGATTTTTAAAGTAACCATAGTATATTATAGCATCAACGTTTCGAACTTTACGCGATCTATCTTCAGGTGACAGCCATAACTTTGATTTTTTTAAATGGGAAAGTACATCATGTGATACCTCATTTAAAAGCTCTTGAAATACTGATTTCAAAAATGTATAATACTTTAATCCTGTTTGAGAGCGTAGGCGCAAAATTTCGGTCGAATTCTTTCTAAATGCAATCATTTTTTTCAAATCCTGAAAAAACGAATAAATATATTTGAAAAATTTCAACGCAGAATGAAATATTACAGTATTATCGATGGTCCAAAGTCCCTGCGAGCTCCTATAATGTTTATTTTAATAAGTCACAGTGGTGAAAACAAGAGAAAATTTAGTGTGATTTGTAATTTCAAATATATCATTCAAAAGAAACTTTTTGTTTATTCTAAGGGACTGTCAACCCTCCGTAATAATATATTCTTTCATTCTGCGTTTAAATTTTTCAAAAATACTTATTAGTTTTCTCAGAATTCAAAAAAAATAAATGCGTTTAAAAAGTGTTCGACCGAAATTTTGCGCCTACGATCTCAAAAAGGATTAAAGTATTACACATTTTTGAAATCAGTATTTCAAAATCTGTTAAATGAGGTGTCACATGATGTACTTTACTATTTAAAAAAATCAAAATTATTGCTGTCACCGGAAGAGGGATCGCGTAAGTTCGAAACGTTGATGCTATAATATACTATGGTTAGTTTAAAAATCGACCTGTCCGAGCGTTTTGCTTATATTCTTAAAATAAACAAGTTAACAGGGGGAATCAACACTTATTCCACCGCACTGTATATTATTTGTTATATAAAAATTTGTTTTTCATAAACAACTCAACTATAAGTTTTTACAAAAAAGTTTTAATTGCCAAAATTGAAGCTAATAATAAATATAATAAACTCTTTACTTGAAAAACCTTTTAATATTAATTTAAAGTGAGTTAATTGAATGTATATTTTTTTCGGCTAGTACTCACATCGAAAAATCCAAGCTTAAATAACGGAAAAACGATGCATTCATTAACATACATAATTACTAATAGTCCGTTCTTTAACGGTAAAATATTGCAAAACCTCTAAATTTTAAAAAACCGCTTGGATTGACATGAAATTTGGCATACACATAGCTAACAAGTCAAAGAAAAAAAGTGATATTGTGCCGATATGTGCTTTTGCACCTAGGGGTAGTTTTCACCCCCTCTTGGGGGTAAAAAAATATTCGTCTAAAGAAAGTCAGGAAATGGATAAACTGGCTAATTTTAAGTAACTTTTGTTCTATAGAGTTTTTTCACTAAGTC
The DNA here is from genome assembly GCF_917563875.1 of Diabrotica virgifera virgifera. Taxonomy (NCBI): domain Eukaryota; kingdom Metazoa; phylum Arthropoda; class Insecta; order Coleoptera; family Chrysomelidae; genus Diabrotica; species Diabrotica virgifera. The sequence continues at coordinate 291,603,803 of NC_065443.1, forward strand.
AATACTTTTCGAGTTATTTGGCAGTAAATATGTTCATTTTTTCAACAAAATAACTACGCTTTTAGATGTTTTTTCGCAAATAACTCAAATAGTAAGTATTTTGTCGAAAAAACATTCTTAGCAAAAATATAGCCTGTAAAAAACTTTAAAAAATGGTGTATACATCACGTCTCTACACCTAGCAGAAACAGAATCATAGCTAATGAAAAATAGGTTCATATTCGTCAAATTCCAAATGGAATACTTTAACGTGAAATAACCAAAAATGAAGCACATTTCGGGGAAAACTTATTACAACTTATTTAAAGTGTTTAAAAAAAGCTTCATTTTTGTTTTATAAAAAAAATTTCTAGCGTCAAAATTAAACAAGTTACGCTCAAAATAATGTTAGTCCCTTTTGGTTTTGGTAAAAAAAATCGAGAAAATCACCCCCTAATTAGTATCTTAAATGAACTTAATCGTTACGACTTCACAAGTTTCTTGACTCGTGTATATATTGTTTATATGATCTGTAAGTTTCATCGGTTCAAAGTCCTTACTATTGAAAGGACTGTAGTTAAAAGGGGTTGAACGAGTCACTGATCACGAATGTATGCAAATTTAGAAACACCAAATCTTAATCAATTTTTGTCTAACATAAAAACAGAAAAATACATGATATTCAGAAAAGCAAATCTGACTTTTTTGTTTTTCGAGATTTTTGGTATCTCTAACAATTTTTAAGTTATTTTGAAAAAAAAAACCATATTTTTCAAAATTTAAATTTTTAAAAATTTTACTTTGAAACCAAATTTTTTCAAAAATAAGCACTTTGAATCGATTAAACTTACAGATCATATAAAGACACTATAAGTAAAATAATTTGTGGAGCGGTAACTATTAATTTCATTTAAGTTGCTAATTAGGGGTTGGTCTTCCCGATTTTTTTTGCAAAAACAAAAGGGACCAACTTTATTTTGAGCGTAACTTGCTTAAATTTAATGCTAGATACTTTTTGTAAAACAGAAATAAAGCTTTTTTTAAACATTTTAAAAAAGTTATAATGGATTTTCCCCAAAAAGTGCTTAATTTTTTCGATATTTCACGTCGAAATATTCTATTTAAAATTTGGTGAATATGAATCTATTTTTCATTGGCTATAACTCTAGTTCTACGAGATCCAGAGACCTAACGCGTACACCGTTTTTTTACTTTTTTATAGGCTATATTTTTGCTAAGAACGTTTTTTTCGACAAAATACTTACTTATTGAGTTATTTGCGAAAAACCGTCTAAAAATGTGGTTATTTTGTTGAAAAATGAACATATTCACTCGCAAATAACTCGAAAAGTGTTGACTTTGCGAAAAAGCTCTATAGAACAAAAGTTACTTAACATTAGTTAGTTTACCCATTTCCGGACTTATTTTGGACATATATTTTTTCACCCCCAAGAGGGGGTGAAAGTCACCCCCAGGGCAAAAGCACACATCGGCACAATATCACTTTTTTTCTTTGACATGTAAGCTATGCGCATGCCAAATTTCATGTAAATCCAAGCGGTTCTTTAAAATTTAGAGCAAAAACCGTGAAAGAATGGACTATAAACAGAATCACATAATTACTCGACTCTGCAACAGAATCACTTGGAGAGAGAAAAGTATCGAATACTCACATATTAAAGAAGAAAACCCCGTGGTTTAGAGAGGAAGTTAAGATAAAATGCGAAGAGAAGAAGAAAGCCTTTTTACAATACAGAACAAAACAAACACAACAGGCATACAACCACTACAAACAAATCAGAAACGAAACGAATACTTTAGTGAGGCAAATAAAAAGGGAGCACTGGCAGCGTTTCTCAAAACCGATGGAAGACGACTTCTACGGAACACAAAAAGAAGTATGGAGAATGATCAGAGGACAAAGAAAGGAGATGAACGAATTAATAAAAGCGAAACACATTCAGAAGGAAACACGGGCAGACTACTTCCGATCTCTATTTGCTAAAGGCGACGATAATGAACCACCAACACCTGAAGTTACGACAAATGAAGAAATAAGCATCGAGGAGGGAGAGGTAAAGGAAGCATTAAGAAAATTAAAAAATAGAAACTCTCCAGGAGAGGACAGAATATCGAACGAACTCCTAAAGTACGGAGGACAAGATATAACTAAACAGCTATTAAAACTAATACAAAAAATAATAGAACAAAATAGAATACCACAAGAATGGAGATCAAGCATCCTAATACCTCTCTTAAAAAAAGAAGACAAATCAGACCCGGAGAATTACAGAGGGATTAACTTATTAAACACAATATTAAAATTAACAACAAAAGTGATAACAAACAAATTGAATGAAATTATAACATTAGCAGAAGAACAACAAGGTTTTAGGTCGTGAAGGTCATGCACTGACGCTATATTTATAATGAGGCAATTTCAAGAGAAATCGTTGGAATACAACAAACCGGCATATTTATGTTTCGTGGACCTTAAGAAAGCATTTAACAGGGTCGCATTAAAGGACGTTATCCACTTGTTATACTCGAGAGAGTTACCTCTGGGAATAATTAAAACGATAAAAAACATCTAATAGAACAACACAATAAAAGTAAAAGTGGAAGATGAACTAACTGACCCAATTGAAGCCGGCAATGGGATAAGATAGGGGGATTCCTTGAGTCCTTTATTGTTCAACCTGATCATGGACGAAATAATAAAAAAAGTAAGAACTAAAAAAGGATACCAAATGGGAGAAAAACAACTTTAAATAATCTGCTATGCGGACGATGCAATACTAATCTCTCACAGTGAAGATGATTTACAACGTATGTTGCACCAATTCAACATAATCGCCAGAAAATTTAACATGTTAATTTCCTCAAAAAAGACAAAATGCATGGTTATAATAGCAAATCCAATAAGATGTAAATTGGAGCTGGAAGGTCAGATAATAGAACAAGTGATGGAGTTTAAATACCTAGGCATCACACTATATAGCTACGGAAGGCTCGAAACAGAAGTGGAAGATCAAGTGAATATAGCAAACAGAGCCGCAGGTTGCCTGAATGACACAATATGGAGAAATAAAAATATCGGAAAAGAAACTAAAGGCAGAATTTACAAAACAGTCATCAGACCAATAATGACATACGCGGCAGAAACACGACCCGGCACAGAGAGGACAAAAAGATTGCTCGAAACAGTGGAGATGAAAACCCTTCAAAAAATCGATGGTAAGACTCTATGGGACAGAGCTAGAAGTACAGATACACGACGGAGATGCAAGGTGTGAATAGAATGGAATGACCACATAAGCCGAATGACAACAAATAGGGTAATCAGGACAGCGAGAGACGGTTCCCCAATAGGAAGACGATCAGTGGGAAGACCACAAAAACGATGGAACGACAACTTACTAGAAGCACATTGAAAAAACAGACAGAGTAATGTCTATAAAAAAAAAGAAGAAGAATTACTAAACACTTGTCAAAGTACTTAGAAATGCCTATCAAATGAGCTCCAGAAGATAACATCAGAAATGCTCCAAAAGTTTTTCCAAAAAAATGTTATTGCTTTTTTAGAATAATTCCGTTAATTTTTATGATATGAGGTTCATCCAAAAACGAAAAAGGATACGAATTTTTAAAAGTGTAAAATTCGTGAATACGATTGGTGATAATTTTACATACATAATACATAACTTTTGAAACTAGTTATGTGTATATACTTACAGCAGGAAATGGACATCTGTCAGGATGCTCAATCCCAAAGCCAGTGAACATGTACTTTACTTGTTCAGGATAATGTTGCTGTATGACACTACATATGTCTGGTACGTATGGAATGAAAGGAATACTCAGCCATTTTCCATTCATCCATTTAGCCGACAAAATTGTTCCCTAAAATAATAATTAAATTGTTGTTAAGATTCTCTTTTATAAGAAGACCATTTCTTAAGCAGGGATGGAGAATGTTCAATCCGGTCCATGTAGATATTGTGGGTCTACCTACTTTTAACTTCCACCCGCTGAGAAAAGCATGCTGGAGAACTTGTGTGGTAGTACCTCAGTATATTTTCTCTACTACACAACTATTCCCCATCGCATCTAATTCAGTCCTCTACTCTGCTCTACACGACTTCTACGGAACACAAAAGGAAATATGGAGAATGATCAGAGGACAAAGAAAAGAGATGAGCGTACTATTAAAAACGAACAACACTCAGAAGTAAACTTGGGCAGACTATTTTCTATCTCTATGTATGAACCACTCACACCTTTAGTGATAAAAAACGAATAATTAAAAATTGAAGAAGTGGAGGTAAAGGAAGCATTAAGGAAATTAAAAAATCGAAAATCACCAGGAAAGGACAGAATATCGAATGAACTCCTAAATTACGAAGGATAAGATCTAACCAAACAACTATTACAACTAATACAAAAAATGATAGAACAAAACAGAATATCACAAGAATGGAAATCAAGCATCCTAATATGTTTCTTCAAAAAGGGAAACACATCGGATCAAATCAAATGACAATGAATTAATTTATTAAACACAACACTAAACTTAACGATCAAAGTGATAACAAGCAAACTGAACAAAATTATAACATCAGCAGAAAAACAACAAGGTTTTAAGTCGGGAAGATCATGAACCCACTCGACGCTATATTTATACTGAGGCAGGTTTACCTAAGAGAAATCATTAGAATACAACAAACTGGCAATTTATGTTTCGTGGAAATTAAAATGGCATTTGACCGGGTCAAATTAAAGTACGTTATCCATTTATTGAAATAATTGAAAATTGAGGCTTTTGAGATATGGCTTTATCGTCGAATCCTGAAGATATCTTATACCGACCACATTACTAATGAGGGTGTTTTGCTGAGAATGCAAAAAGAAAAAGAGCTGTTAATCAAAATAAAAACAGCCAAAATCGAATACCTCGGTCACATCATGAGGAACAGTGAAAGATATGGACTGCTGCAACCGGTCTTACAGGGAAAAGTAGAGGGAAAGCGAGGACCAGGAAGGCGAAGGATTTCGTGGCTGAAAAATCTACGTACGTGGTTCAACACAACCACTACAAATCTTTTCAGAGCAGCAGTGTGCAAAGTACAGATTGCCATGATGGTCGCCAACATCCGAAACGGATAGGCACTACAAGAAGAAGATCCATTTATTGTACGCAAGAGAGGTGCCTAGGAATAATTAAAACGATCGAAAATATCTACCAAAACAACACAATAAAAGTAAACGTAGATGAAGAACTAACTGACCCAATTGAAGCTAGCAACGAGATAAGAGACGGAGACTCCCTGAGTCCTCTATTATTCAACCTAATCATGGATGAAATAATAAAAATAAGAACTAAAAAGGATACCAAATAGGAGAAAAACAATTTAACATGCTATTTTCCCCAAAAAAGACCAAATGCATAGTTCTTCTTAGCCTTCTATCGTCCACGTTTGGACATAGGCCTCTCCCAACTCCTTCCATCGGTCTCTATCCTGAGCAACATATTTCCAATTCGTTCCGGCTACTCTTTTAATATCATCAACCCATCTCATCTGTGGTCTTCCTCTCGGTCATTTACTTTGGTAAGGTCTCCAATGTTGTATCGTGGCATTCCAACGTTGGTCTTTTTGTCTAACAGTGTGGCCTGCAAAGCTCCATTTAAGTTTGGCAACTTTTGTTGTTATGTCCTCGACTTTTGTTTTTGATCTTACCCAGTCGCTCCTCTTTTTATCTGACAGTCGTATACCTAACATTGCTCTTTCCATAGCTCTTTCTGTTGTGGCTAGTTTATTCATATTTGCCTTGGTTAGGGTCCAGGTTTGACACCCATATGTCATGATAGGAAGGATGCACTGGTTAAACACTTTGGTCCTCAAATATTGAGGTATTTTGCGGTTCTTAAGTATCCAACCAAGTTTTCCAAATCCTGCCCATGCTAGTCTTGCTCTCCTATTAATTTCCGCACTTTGGTTTTCTTTGTCCTAGGTAGATATATTCCTGGACTTTTTCTATCTCAGAAGAGAAAAGTGAGATAGAAAAAGATAGAATGCATAGTTATGACAGCAAATCTAGCTGGAGAGTCAGATAATAGAACAAGTCATGGATTTTAAATATCTCGGTATCACACTATCTAGCTACGGAAACCTCGAAACAGAAGTGGAAGATCAAGTGAATAAAGCAAACCGAGCCGCAGTTTGCCTGAAGGAAACAATATGTAGAAATAAAAATATCGGAAAAGAAGTGAAAGGCAGAATTTACAAAACAGTCATCAGACCAATACTGATATACGCAGCAGAAACACGACATGATGTAGAAAAGACAAAAAGGATGCTTGAAACAGCGAAGATGAAATTCCTTTGAAAAATCGATGGTAAGACATTATGGGATAGAGCTAGAACTGCAGATATACGACGGAGATGCAAGGTGAACAACATTAATAACTTGGTAAAAAACAGAAGAGTAGAATTGAACGACCACATAAGCTGAATTACAACAAATAAAGTAGTAAGGACAGAGAGGGACGGTTCCCCAATAGGAAGACTGGAACTGGAACATTGAAAAACAGACACAGTCATATCTACACAAAAAGAAGAAGAAGACTATGTTGCATTATAAAAGTCCTTTCATCACAAAACAAATCTTAGAGGCTCTAATTCGAGCTACCGAGAATCAATCTAACCAACAACTCTATTGCGATCTTCTCACTTAAGCCCATCTTATGTATACTCTCACCTTTTTTACTCAACCATGAAAAATCATTGCCACATCTCTGAGCAAGCCTTAACCAAAATGTCATAGAAGTGTATTCATACTACCCTGCACTCAACTTCAAACGTTGGAATCAGTATGGTTGTATATTGCAAGCGGGTTTGTCATTCGGTGAATTATCATAAATAAATCCCCCTTTATAGTCTAGTCGCAACATAGGGGGTCCCGTGGACACTTTTAGTTCGTCGCGATTTGATGGTGGTATTACAGATTTTTGGGTCGCTGAATCCAATTGAAGTGGTCTGGAAGCCCAAATGTGGTGCGTTTAATTGTTATTAACAAATTATGGTAAAATTCGGTGTTTTTCAGGAATTATTAGAAGCCCTGTAAATAAATTTATAGTGTTAAGGCCTTCTCTGGTGTATTTTTGGTCGCTGAATCGAATGCGACTAGTCGCGATTACTCAAAATATGTTCTTATTTTGTTAATAACAAAATAATAGTTTATTCGCCGAAAAGTTCGAAATGCGCTATCTATAGCAAGTTTGTGATCTTTTTCATAGTATTTTTATACGCTAAATCGATTGCCGCTAGTCGTGATAGCTTAAACCACATTCCGATTTTGTTATTAATAAATTATTGCAAAAATAACGGTTTACAGTACGTTCACTCATGGTTTTTGCTCTAAGTTAAAAAAACCACTTGGATTGACATTGACTTTGGCATACACATGGCCCCCGTAACCGGGCGTGCAACGCGTGCGGCGCACGCGGGCGTAACATCAAAGGGGCGCCAAACCGAAGGTTTGGTAAATAAGAAATATTTATTTTAAATAAGATAATCATTTTTAATATACAATTTTAATTATTTCATGAACAGCTAGAGAAATCTCAAAAATCAAATATTGTGTTATTACTGAAAAAATAATTATTCCCTTCCTGCAATGTTGAACTTACTCCGTCAAAAATATATTACATTTTGTTGTTCCTTCCTAATTTTTTTCTTTGAAGTAGATTGAATTACGCTTGGCATACCGTCCAATCGATTTTATGTTGTAAACTAAAGTGACACTCAAAATAGTAAGATAAACATCAAACCACACTCCTTGACGAGTAGAAATATAAATTAACACCCATAAAACGCAACTTAACAGTTTTACTCCAACAAGAACATAACTTGCTGGATCAAGCAGTTATACTCCTATAAAGTGAATCTTTTACTCGAATTTATGATAATTACCCTTAAGTAAACAAATACTCTATGAATTATGATTATGTATTTGACTTGAGTATCTTTTCCCTTCTCGCCTATGTGTTTATTAGGCACAAACAGTATTTACTGTTACTGGTGAACGGGTGGTTTCCTGCAGTAAAAGGTTTAAAATTTTATTTTATATTGGTATTAATAATTACCTACGACTATTATTGCAATATCCTCTGGGTTTGTTTTGCCCTGATTTTAAACTTTTGCTTTCGTGTAAAAAATATTGGACAATCTTTTTTATTTGTTGATATTTTAAGTGATGTGGAAATTAAATTAATTGTGAAAAATCATTGCATAGAATAATAATAATTCATTTTATATAGTTATAATCGGGTTTCCTCTAATAAATTCCACAATTTACAATTTATTTTGAAAAAAAAAGAAAATAATTAAGACATTGTGTCTGCGTAACTTGGAATCATATGGGAAACTTTTTTATTATTAATTTTACGGAAAAAAATTATTCTTCATAAAATGCTTGGCATAGTCTAAAAACTAAAATGCAACCAAATATAAAATTGTGTCATTATGAGTATCAAAAATATGAATTTCGATCAAGAGTACCTTATATTTCACATATAATCGAATATTTTCGAATATCGAAAATTATTATTATGAAAAGTTGTTTGGAATTAATTAAAAACTACGTTTTAATATGCAAATTACATCCTTTTAATTGAAATTTTTTTTCTCAAATTACAGATACCCAACGCCCTTTTCATTTACTACGAATAATGCGATAACTCTTTTATTGTTATTGATTAATTAATTAATAATAATAAAAGAGTTATCACATTATTTGTAATAATTGAAAAGGGCTAATTTTTAATAATAAAAGACTTATCACATTATTTCTAATAAAGGAAAAGGGCGTTGTTGAAAAGTACAATTAATGTACGATAAAAAGTTCTTTCTAAAAAGCTTTGCATGGTCTAAAATCTAAGATGCAACCATCAAATCCTAAATTTTTTTCAATTTTATATGAGATATATTATGTAAAAAAATATGAGTTTCGATCAAAAGTAAAGTGCCTTTCTAGATCACAACATATTGCAATTAGAAGGATGTATGTAATTGCATATAGAAACATAGTTTTTAATGCTTAACAATTTTTAATAATAACTTTTCAATATTGTGAAAACTAAACGCATTTTGCTCTTGATATTTTTTGACATACCTCATTCATAAAATTTGATATTTGATGGTTGCATTCTGAGTTCTAGACAACGCAGAACTTTTTATGAAAAATAACTTTTTCTCGTAAAATCAATAACAAAACAGTTTCCCATATGGTTCCTAGTTATGTAGACACCCTGTATAAAATTTGTTTGAAAACTTTGAAAAGACAAAATATTATTGTTTATTTACTTAAATGTACATTTTAAATTAAATATGCAGGGTGCTTCATTAATTTTGCAAAAATTTTAAGGGGAAAGGCGCAAAATGCCGCCTGTCAAAAATTTCAATGTGTTTTAAATGTATTCATTTTTTTCGAATCCTGAGAAAACTAATAAGTATTTTTTAAAAATTTAAACGCAGAATGAAAGATAACGTTATTGCCAAGGGCCAACAGTACCTTAAAATAAATAAAAAGTTTTTTTTTGAATTAAATATTTGCAATTATTAAAAATCACACTACATTTTCTCTTTTATCTTCACCCCTGTAACTTATTAAAATAAACATTATAGAAGTTTTCAGGGAATTTTGGCCTCAGTAATAATGTAATCGTTCATTTTGGGTTTAAATCTTTCAAAAATATTTATTAGTTTTTGATAGTAGATTTAAAGGGCGCTAAAATATGTCCCGCACGCGGGTGCCAATCAGCCTTGCGGGGGCCCTGGGCATACACGTAGCTAACATGTCAAACAAAACACGTGGTATTGTGGCGATGTTTGCTATTACCCTGGGGGTGAGTTTCACCCATTTTCAAGGGTGAAAAAAGAAACCTTTAAAATAAGTCCGGAAGTGGATAAACTGATTAATTCTAAGCAACTTTTGTTTTATTTTCTATACAGTTTTTTTCAATAAGTCAATACTTTTCGAGTTATTTGGTTGTTTTGTTGAAAAATGAACATATTTCACTCGCAAATAACTCGAAAAGTATTGACTTAGTGAAAAAACTGAATAGAACAAACGTTGCTTAGAATTAATAAGTTTATCCAATTCCGGACTTATTTTAAAGGTTTCTTCTATCACCTCCGAAACGGGGTGAAACTCACACCCAGGGTAAAAGCACAAATCGGCACAATATTACTTGTTTTGTTTGACATGTTAGCTACGTGCTTGCTAAATTTCATGTCATTCAAAATGGTTTTTTTTTATTTAGAGCAAAAACCGTGAGTAAACGTATTATAAACTGTTATTTTTGCAATAATTTATTGATAACAAAGTCGGAACGTGGTTTAAGCTATCACGACCAGCGGCAATCGATTTAGCGTATAAAAATAATATGAAAAAGACTACAAACTTGCTGTAGTTAACGCATTTCGAGCTTTTCGGTGAATAAACAATTATTTTCTTATTAACAAAATAAGAACATATTTTGAGTAATCGCGACCAGTCGTATTCGATTCAGCCACCAAAATACACCAGAGAAGACCTTAACACTATCAATTTATTTATAGGGCTTCTAATAATTCCTGAAAAACACCTAATTTTACCATAATTTGTTAATAACAATTAAACGCACCACATTTGGGCTTCAACTTCCATTGGATTCAGTGACCCAAAAAACCTATAATACCACTATCAGATCGCGGCGAACTAAAAGTGTCCACGGGACCCCCTATGTTGCGAAGACTATTAGTGTTCCACAACAGTTAACAGTGATAATCCTTTACAAGTACCTGCCTATTACTACCTTTCACAGCCGCTGCCATGAAGAACGGCAACGTTGTCAAAAAATTCTCATTTAGTTCGCATGGGACTATCATTGTACACTGCATTGCATGTTTGAAATATAGACCTGGATCCCGCGTAAGAAAAAAAAGTTGATTAATAGCAAGCTGAAAATTTGTTAATAGCTTAACGGTGTCTAGTCGGACAAACATTGATGCACGGGAACACTGAAACAGGGGAAGTTTTAACGGTGGAGCATGATAAACGTGTCGTCCTGACAAGTTTATGATGGTGAAAAATAGCAAGTTGTTTTTAAGTTTATTCAATAGCCAACATTATATAATATATGAAAAAATGTTTGTCCGACAAAAAGGTTGGGCATTTTAACGAGTCCGACACGTAGAAGATGTCACATCACAGGAACTATGTTGGTGATGAATAGCAGTCTGTTTTTGCATGAGAGTTTAATGAAAGGTTAAAAAAGCAATTGGAAGTTCTGTCGGACAAAATGAATGGGAAATTTTCCTAGTTGGACATTCTAAACACGTAAGATATAGACAAAAATGTTGGTGATAAATAGCAAGCTAATTTTGATTTGTTTATGTACAAATTATATTTTGTAACGCAAAAAGTTATATGTCGGACAAAAAGTTTGGGCAAATCGAAGAAAATGAATAAAAAACATTTTTTCAGAATGACTTAGTCACATATTGATAAAGCTATTTTAGTTGTATATTATTATTTATATTCACATATTTGCATGTGCATATATATCATGCACACTCCAAAAACAGTGAGGTAAGTATCAATGCATGTATATATTGCAAAACAATTATTTTTTTGGGTGGAGTTTGTTCTAGATATTCTCAAAATGACAATAAAAAATGTCAAAGAACATGTGAAAGCAATCTCTTAGGGTTTTCTAATTAGGCGCATCAGAAAGTACGGAAAATTTCCTACAAAAAACGTTGTATACATTTTTTTTCCATACTCAAATCTTAACCCTGTAAACGACATTGAAAAATGTGAAGAGTCTAAAACTTCGGTGCTTATAAGAATAGACGTAAATATGACACATTATGCTTAGAAGTATGTATTAGAAGGTTGCATTTGTCAGTGTGACACTTTGTGCTATACAAAGTAGTATTTGAAAGTACATGGTCTCTGAGTTTCTGTTTGCCACTTGTGTTGGAAATTAAAATTTATATTAACTATGGAGTGTTTTTGTGTCTATTTTTGAGTGTCAACAGTTTAAATTTTAAGTCGCCAAGTCAAAAGTGAAACCATTCAACGGAACATTTTTGAGTAATTTTCGAACATTTTACAAAGTTAGTAAAATACTTAGTCATCAATTGAATGAGGTTCAATTTCCAGATAATTGTGAAAGTTCTATTGAATATCATTCTTCGTGCTATAAGGCTTTGCTTGATTGAAAAAGGGTACCTAAATAAATTATTACTAAAATTGTATAACGTAATTTTTCTCAACTTTCTACAAATGAAATAATAATGTAATTAATATGTCACATGGCAAGAAATAATTTGCTGCCAAAATAAATCGATTAGTTTAAATTTGAAGTTACGATTGCAATTTATTATGAATTATTGTCAAAAGTGACAGCTTTTCTTAAATGGAAATGTATTCATAGACATAAGGGTAGACAGGGAATACAGTGCAAAAAGTCGATAGGTGGTCTATCTATCTCTTTTAACCAAGCGGTCCCGCGCATGTGGCAGACAAAGATAGCTAGACCACTCAATCCATAATATAATTTGCCTGATCTACAATAAATGTATTACAGTGAGGTATTTAAATGATGTTGACATAAATCGAAAGATATCGATTGTAATTGATTGCAGGTACTTTTGACATAGAATAATCACCCCTTATTGAAATTTCAAAAATTATTTTTTTAAATTGTCCGACTACAAAACCTACCCCTTATTTTTTTCCGACAACAGTCATTCTTGGTAAGGAATAATTTACTTAATTAAATTTCGTCTTTGTCGGAAAGCTATTTATCACCAGCACGTTTGTCTATATCTTACCTGTTTAGAATGTCCGACTACGAAAACTTCCCATTAATTTTGTCGGACAGAACTTCCAATTGCTTTTTTACCTTTCATTAAACTCTCATGCAAAAATCAGACTGCTATTCATCACCAACATAATTCCTGTGATGTGACATGTTCTACGTGTCGGACTCGTTAAAATGCCCAACATTTTTGTCGGACAAACATTTTCCCATATATTTCATAACGTTGGCTATCGAATAAACTTAAAAACAACTTGCTATTTTTCACAATCATAAACTTGTCAGGACGACACGTTTATCATGTTCCACAATTAAAACTTCCCCTGTTCCAGTGTTCCCGTGCATCAAAGTTTGTCCGACTAGACAACGTTAAGCTATTAACAAATTTTCAGCTTGCTATTAATCAACTTATCTTTCTTACGCGGGATCCAGGTCTAATACGCTGTACATACGTTGCACAGAATAACTTACAACACCTACCTCTATATTTTCGTCCAGTGGTACTTTTGAGCTAATTTGAGACTCCAACATTTTGACTGTTCGATTGTATCTTGATAAATGAAACTTCTTCACAATATTGTCAATTTGAGCGTACTCGGGTTCCTTGCAAGTGTCCATTGTTTGAATCTCGTACAAAATTTTTGCTGAAAACTAAGTAGATGATATATGTATACAGTCGAACCCGCTTATTAGAGTAGCGGTTATAGGAATATCCCGGTTTATGGAATATAAATTCGAGGTCCCGAAACGTTTCCATTTGCCCTTTAATAAATTTATCCGTTTATTGGAATATGGTTTAGTAACCTAATACCGCTTTTTAAAATAATTTTTTCAGGTCAACCAATAAATTTTTACGTACAATTTCCTAAAGATTTTAAATCTGCCTGATATAATGGTTTGTCATTAAGAGCTTCGAAAGCTTGCTGTTTTGTATATTATTAGGGTTTGTCAGGTACCTAATAAACACTTTATTACTGTGTTATAAGTAAACGCTCCTTTCCCACAGAAAATTCAATCGTATGCCGACAAGGTCATAAAATAATTTCATTTGTCTACAAATTTCTATAGGTACATTGCCACACACTTGGCCTTTTTTTAGAAACAGCATTTTTCTATAAGATTATTTATTACCAATAGTTGATCGTTTGTTCGGAAGTCTTTTCTAAAACCCAATTCCAATTTATTGTCTAATCGTTTAGTAATTATTTTTGTAAATAGATTATAAATTTTTAATTACATAAAAAGACCTAAAACCATATGCATATACATATTATTGACATAGTATGTACTATTATAACGTATACTCGGTACACTTATTTCAGCTAGCCACCAATGTTCGGTTATTAGAATATCCCGCTTATAAGAATATTTTTGCTTGACACGAAGGCTATTCTAATAAGCGGGTTCGACTGTATTAACATATAATATAGCAAACGGTTCAACAAGGTAAGAGCACAGTTCGTTAAACCCTCTGTATATGAATAGGTACCAGTAGAATAGTACATGTTTCGCTGTGCCCTAGCTCCTCAGATATCCGGGCAGGTATGAATTCATAAGCAAAAGGTTCAACGAATGTGTCTTCAAACTTCATACCTCAGGTGAATAGCTACAAAACTGTCATCTACTCTGATGGCTAGGAATGAAAATATAGCTCGAATCGAGTCGGTTTCCTGAAGAGATGGCAGATTTGTAGTTATTCACCTGAGGTGTGATACACGAGCGGCACACCCTCAAAAAAGTGCTTAGTTTTCGAGATACTGACCACGGAGGGGTGAATGGCTAATTTTATTCATACTTTATATTTTCGACGGTGCTGAAAACGAAAATGAAGTTTACTTTGAATTTTATATGGGGAAACATTGTCAAAATCGTAATTTTAACCTAAAAATAAAAAAAATGAAATCACGTTTTTCTGCGTTTACCTCGATACAACTCTGTTCCCTTTTAATATTTTTTTCTGAAATTTTTACAGTATATAGCTCTAACATTTCTGAAGACAACAGTACTTATTTCAAGCTTTAATTCTTATTCTGATAAAGGTTATGAATTTTTCAAAGAAAAAAGTGTGTATTTGTGCATTGCAAAGTTTAATCGCAAAACTTGTGTGACGAAATTTAAAATTTAGCTTCTTAATCACCTTTATGTTAAAATAGACAGTACAAAGAAGTCTTCTAGAAAGCTTTAGGTCAAAATGTGTTATAGAAAAAAAAATAGTGCAACTTTTAATGTCGACATTATAAATCCCCAATATAACGCTTATTTTTCGAGATACTGACCATTGGTGGTGAATGGCTAATTTTGGTCTTAGATTATGTTTTTGACCGTGGTGAAAACGAAAATGAAATTTATATTAAATTTTAGGTGGTGGAATATTGTCAAAATTGCAATTGTACCCTATAAATAAAAAAAAGGAAATAACGTTTTTTGCGTTTAGCTCGCTACAACTCTGGTCCGTTTTAATATTTTTTTCTAAAGTTTGTACACTATCTATCGCTCACTTTTTTGAAGACAATGATTTCTGCTTTAAACTTTTAGTCTTATTCTAGTAAAAGTTATGAATCTTTTAAAATACAAGGTGCAGATTCGTGAATTACAAAGTTTAATCGCAAAATTTGACTGACAAAATTTAAAATATAGATTTTAAATTGAATTATATTTAAAACATGAGTACAAAAAATTTTTCTGGAAAGTTTTGGATCAAAATATTTGATAAAAACAACTTTTAATTATACTCAACGACATTGTAAATCCCCAAAATAGCGGCTATTTTTTCAAGATACTGATCATTGGTGGTGAATGGCTAATTTTGGTCTTACTTTATGTTTTTGATTGTGCTGAAAACGAATATCAAGTTTATTTTGAATTTTAGGTGGGAGAACATTGTCAAAATTGCAATTTTTCCCAAAAAATAAAAAAAAGTAAACCACGTTTTTTAATTATTAAAAGTTAAATCATACTTTGTCTATAACAAATCTAGATCTAAAACTCCCCATAAAACTTCTTTGAACTCTATGGTTTAACATACCTAAACGTAATCAAATGGATAAATTTTAAATTTTGTCACTTAATTTTTGCGATTTAACTTTGCAATTCACGAATCGGCACCTTTGATTTTTTTAAATTTAATTTATAACTTTTATGAAAAAAAGACTGGAAGACTGCAGTTGCCCTTATAGTCTTCACAAATGTGAGAGATATATGCTGTTAAAATTTCAGAAAAACATATTAAAATGGAACAGAGTTGTAGCGAGTTAAACGTAAACATTCGTGACTTTATTACTTTTTTTTGGTTAAAATTGTTATTTTGACAATGTTCCCTCACATAAAATTCAAAATAAACATCTTTTTCATTGTCAGCACCATCGAAAACATAAAATAAGACCAAAATTAGCCATTCACCGCCCATGGTCAGTATTTCGAAATATAAGCATTATTTTGGGGATGGTATAACGTCTATATTAAAAGTTGCTCAATTTTTTTTTCTATAAAGCATTTGTAACTAAAACATTCCAGAAAACTTTTTTGTACTCTATGTTTTAACATAAACGTGATTATTAAGATAAATTTCAAATTTTTCCATACAAATTTTGCGATTAAACTTTGAAATTTACGAATCTGCACCTTGTACTTTAAAAAATTCATAACTTTTACCAGAATAAGACTATTAGCTCAAAGTAGATACCATTGTCTTCAAAAAGGTGAGCAACATACAGTGTACAAACCTTAGAAAAAAATATTAAAATGGACCAGAGTTGAACTGAGTTAAACGCAAAAAAACGTGATTTCACTTTTTCTTATTTTTAGGGTAAAATTGCGATTTTGACAATATTCCCCCACCTAAAAGTTCAAATAAATTTTATTTTCGTTTTCAACATCGCCAAAGACATAATCTAAGACCAAAATTAGCCATTCACCACCCATGGTCAGTATCTCGAAAAATACCCGTTATATTGGGGATTACTTCTTTGTACTCTCTGTTGTAACGTAAATGTGATTAAAAGGCTAAAGTTTAAATTTCGTCATTCAACTTTTGCGATTAAACTTTGCATTGCACAAATCCGCACCTTTTCCTTTGAAAAATTCATAACCTTTATCCTTTATCAGAATAAGAATTAAAGCTTGAAACAGGTACTGTTGTCTTCAGAAATGTTAGAGCTATATACTGTAACAATTTCAGAAAAAAATATTAAAATTGAACAGAGTTGTAGCGAGGTAAACGCAAAAAAAACATGATTTTATTTTTATTTATTTTTAGGGTAAAATTGCGATTTTGTCAATGTTCCCCCACATGAAATTCAAAATAAATCTCATTTTCGTTTTCAGCACCGTCAAAAAAAACATACAGTATGTCTAAAATTGGCCATTCACCATTCCGTGGTCAGTACCTGATACTTTTGGGGGTGCCTCCCGCTAGCCCATGAAGTTTGAAGACACATTCGTTGAATCGTTTGCCTATCAAGGAATTGCTGATGCCAGATTTTTATTGCTAGTAGAAATATTTGTTATACTCTCCTAGCACAAAAACAATATTAATCAGTTCCTCCTTAAAAACTTAGTATCATTATCAATACGAAATTAATAAAGACGTAATTATCTTTTAAGCTACCTCATATAACATTACAAGATCTTTTGAGTTAAATAAATTACATACATTCTTCTTTTTGCGTCAATTACTTTAATTTAAAAATAATTTTTGGTCACTCTGTATAAATAATGATATTAATGTTTATATTACTGAATAGAGAATTGAACATCCTTTCAAATGAGCTACCACACTACCCCTATTCCAATTAAAAAAAAGATCGATTACGTCATCACTCCCAGATGGATAACGTCACTAGTATGAAATATATATCAAAAAATTGTAATTTAAAAATAAAAGTCGACCTATTTCGGCATTTCCTTAATATCTAATAACTACTGCCAAATATCGAGGTGGACTCTTTTCTTTGCCCCAGCCTGTGTAACTTAATTAGAATAAAATAAAAGCAAAAGGGAAATAGAAAGAAAAAGAAAAAGTAGCAAAAAAACAGAATCAGATTATCGGGTTACATCTATGAAGCAATAAAAGGAATACTAATCTATAACTAAACTATGTATCTTTTAATATAAAACTAAACTGTATCTACTAATATAACTTACGGTTGTATGAAACCAAATGCCAATCAGGCCTGCAACCAGATTAATACTAAACTTCATCTTGCAAGTTACCAGAAATTGTTTAAATTTTGGGAAATATAAGCCCATTAAAACTTTTTTAGTAATACAAAAGTTAATCGTAGTATAATTATTGAAAAGTCTGTAAAATTTGAGCCAATTATTTAATAATTATAGAATAATGATGATGACAATGATCTCAAAACTACTAGCGATATAAAAAAATTGGAGAATAAGCTACAAGTAATAATAGTATATTACTTTATGAGGCGGAGAAGCATGACTTTTCTTGACGCGCCCGATATTACGCGCCGAACGAAGTGAGGCGCGTAATAGAGGGCAAGTCAAGAAAAGTCGCTTCTTTGCCGAATAAAGTATACTATTTTTCTTCAAACGTAGCAATTTTCAACCATAAATAGTACAATTCATACGCTATTTTTACTCGAAATTAACTGTGACAACTATCAAAGTCGTCTAGATGTTAGAAATTAAAATAATTAATTCGTCGGTGGGATTTGCGTCTCCCTGGTTACAGTTGTTTGACAGTTGTTTGCAATTATTAAAGACAGCTTATGGTTGTTGCAACCGCAAGCGCAAATTTAGTGCGAAAATGGAAAACCTAAACGAAATTGAGTCATTATGAATTGTATTTTAAAATTAATTGTACTTTTAATATTATTTTAATTAAAAATATTATGTTGTGTATTATAAAACTAATTGTACTTTTAATATTACTATAAATAAAAATGATGTTTAATTGTTGTTCATGACATTTGTATTGTTGCTTTGTGACATGTTTCATATTGTTGCCATGACAACATTTTTCCCTCCGCCGTAAAGAAATGGGAAAAAAACTGCTGCCGGCGGAGACATCAAACTTTGACAGGATCAAGTTAGATAAGTAATGTCATCATTATTTGACGTTTGAAGAAAAAATGTTTTTTCTTCAAACGTCAAATAATGATGACATTACTTATCTAACTTGATCCTGTCAAAGTTTGATGTCTCCGCCGGCAGCAGTTTTTTTTTCCATTTCTTTACGGCGGAGGGAAAAATGTTGTCATGGCAACAATATGAAACATGTCACAAAGCAACAATACAAATGTCATTAACAACAATCAAACATCATTTTTATTTATAGTAATATTAAAAGTACAATTAGTTAATGAGGCATTTTCAAAATTGAAACCGTGCAAAAATGTTCCCGACTCTTGATACGCATTGGTAATTTTTTATGATATTGATGGTCGAGAACAACTTTCCGCAATCATTCCCGATGTTGGCGAATCATGAGGGTTTAAAATTTTTTGAGCATTATCGTTCTTATTTCTTATTGAATCCTCTATACCTATATCCTTCGGCAACCGTGCTTGATTTATGGTTGAAAATTGCTACGTTTGAAGAAAAAATAGTATACTTTATTCGGCAAAGAAGCAACTTTTCTTGACTTGCCCTCTATTACGCGCCTCACTTCGTTCGGCGCGTAATATCGGGCGCGTCAACAAAAGTCATGCTTCTCCGCCTCATAAAGTAATATACTATTACCTGTAGTAAAATATTCCGGATTCAAAAACAACATATTTCCTGGTTAGATTTATCTCAGAAAGACTCTCAGTCAGTACAATTCAGTACCTAAATCATGACCGCATCTTGGCAGAACAGCTTAAACGACTTCTTTCCACAAGGCTATGAACAATGAACAAAATGAGAAGCTTAAATGATTTAGGTTGGGGTATGTTTAGAAAAAAGTAACGTTTGAAATAGTCCGGAGAAGTAAGATTTTTCTCGTGACCCATCCCCCTCCAGGCCGAAACCAAATGTTTTGAGTAGTATAGTATGGACATCTATAATAATAACCTATATGTTTCCTGCAGCAGATTTTGATGATATACATAGTTATAAACAAATGAAGATCAAAAAAAGATAAATTTTCGCTTTTTTCATATATAACCATAAAGTTAAGCATTTTAGACAAATTTGAGAGTAAGAAACTCATAAATCGTCTAAAAAATTTCAATATGGAGTTCGCTGAATATGTCTATCCTTATTGCTTGCTTAGAAAATTGCAAAATAAATCATAAATTTTGAGTTTTTATAAATATTCATAACTTATGTAAAAATTAACTTAGAACCTTCTTATTAAACGAATTGCTGAGACTTCTGGTGCTTAAATTATATTTTAAATTTCAAAGCAATTGGTCAAATAGTTTAAAAGTTATTTAATTTGTTGAAAGACTGAATTTTTATACACATT
This sequence comes from Diabrotica virgifera virgifera, assembly GCF_917563875.1. NCBI lineage: Eukaryota > Metazoa > Arthropoda > Insecta > Coleoptera > Chrysomelidae > Diabrotica > Diabrotica virgifera. The sequence goes on from NC_065443.1 coordinate 291,624,064, forward strand.
TAGAAAGAAAATCAATTGTCCTTGGACAATTAGGGACGAAGTTAGCCCCCTTTTTGAATTCACATGTTTTTCAAAATAATTTTGCAGTATTTAGAATTATCTTTTGTCATTTTTTTTTAATTAAATTAATAGTATAGATCTTCTTCTTTCATAAACTATCCAAAGTATTAGGTATTAGTGTGACTTTATCATTTTCTGACTTATAACGTTGCAAAGAAATTAATTTGGGATAAACAAATTAAATACCTTTTAAACTATATGACCAATTGCTTTGAAATTTAGGATATGATTTAAGCACTAGAAGTCTCAGCATTCCGTGTAATAAGAACGTTCTAAGTTAATTTTTACATAAGTTATGAATATTTATAAAAACTCAAAATTTATGATTTATTTTGCAATTTTCTAAGCAAGCAATAAGGATAGACATATTCAGCGAACTCCATATTGAAATTTTTTAGACGATTTATGAGTTTCTTACTCTCAAATTTGTCTAAAATGCTTAACTTTATGGTTATATATGAAAAAAGCGAAAATTTACCGTTTTTTGATCTTCTTTTGTTTATAACTATGTATATCATCAAAATTGGCCGCAGGAAACATATAGGTTATTAATATAGATGTCCATACTACTCAAAAAATTTGGTACTGGCCTGGAGGGGGTTGTGTCACCAACAGGCTATTTTTTTTCTTATTTCTCTGAACTAAAAACGAGTTGGTACAATTGCCACAGAAAAAAAAATCAGAAAAAAAATGAAAGAGAACGATGTAAAAAAATGAATAATAGATTAATGTTAGTGACATTTATACTTAATAGACAAATTATCAGTAGTAATTGCACAAGAGCTCTAAAATTATCGAATTTTTCCCGTGACACTTTGACAGTTTTAATTTCACGACCCGAAGGGGAGTGAACCCAGCAAACAGACTTGAGCCCAATTACGTGATAATTACGTTAAATTTACGGCAAATTTCAACGAATACGTAACTCGGTGATTTATGACGGGAAAAAAACGTATTTCAGTGCCAAATCATTCACCTTATATATTAGTGCTTTATTATACATGTTTGACATTAGAATAATATAAAATCATAATGACGAATATAGTACATGTTTTTATAATATTTGTGAATTTTGGTTACATCGCAAAGGTACGTTTATTTCACGTAATAATCACGAAACAGAAATAACTTCCTTTGGTTAAATTTTGAGAAATATTTTGGAAACAAAATTTTACAAGGGTGTTGGTTAAATACGTATCGCTTGAATTTTACTCATTGTATTTTATGGACGTCGATAAATTAGATGTATTTCACGTAAAAGTAATGTAAATAATACCAATATTTAAACAAAAAGTTTATGATTTCGCTTTTAAAATCATTTAGCATAACTATTTCAATCCAACCTTGATTTAAAGCTATTTTTTTCTTTAAAAATATCACCGGAGCTAAAATGATGAGTCTTATTTTCAAATCGCGCGCGGTGATGAAGTACTACCAAGCCTTTCTCCTCCTTTAAATACCATCACGTGACTAACATAGTTGGTTCGAAAGTTCGAAAAATAAATTAATCGATTCATCGAATAATAGATACGTTTCGATAGGATTATGTTTTTATAGTATTCTGGTATTGAAATAAATTTTTAGTAAGACCAATTAGTTAATAGTAGAAGAAATTTAAAAACAAAAAGAAAATTCGTAATACTAATTTAAATTAAGTAGAATAGTTTAACTGTAATTTAAAAATAATCGATTTTTATAATCGATGATCATTACCTCTAATATCAACTTCTCTGGCTGTGGCTTCTCACATTTCTCACAACAAAAAGTGAAACGTGAAGAGCTTTATTTCCCTCGTTTTATGTTAGGCGGGTTTATTTATAATAATGTCTTTCCTACTAACGTTTACCTCACTGCTCGAGGGTTGAAGTGTCATCCTCGAAATAAAAAGTGACCTGTGTTGTGTTTTGTGTTGGCAAATTTTTTAATGTGCCTTTAGGTCGGTACCATTTTTGGTTCATTATCTTGCATAATAATTATACATGACAAATGTTTTAAAGTCTCTAAATTCTACTAAATAAATACATTGTTAATACTTTATATGCTTGTTTTATTTATATCATATTATGAGGATAATAATTACGTGATTCATAAGTTAATTAGGGTCGAATTATTTACGTGAACCGAGGACGTATCTTTCACGTGAATACTAATTTATAAATTCCCTAAAAGATACGTTAATCAACACGTATTTGCAACGTGAATTTCCCGAAAGATTTTATTGATATTTAAGGTAAATAACACGTCTGTTGAAGACGAGTTATTCACGTAATTTAAAGACGTATTTTCAATGTGACATTCCAACCAAATTTTCACGTGAAATTCACGTAAGCAATTTACGTATATTGGTGACAAATGTACCCAAAATTCACGTAATTAACACGTCGGTCTATTTGCTGGGAAATTATGTCAAAGTGTCACGAGAGCAAAAATTCTATATTAATTCCAGAGGTCGAGTGCAATTTGTTGCGATTATTTCATGAATAAAACTGTTCAAAACCAAAATTTTATTGTAATTTATTTATGTAAGTACAAATTAGTACAATTAAACACACAGTTGTTATAAATATTTGACGGTTGAAAGTCATCACTTTTATAATTTTTAAAACATTAATTGTCATTAATGTCACTGAATGTATTTTTTCGTAGCAACGATGGGCACCTGACGTAATATATTTGACGACGGGATATTATCAGTAGTAATTGCACAAGAGCTCTGAAATTATTGAATTTTTCCCGAGTGACACTTTGACAGTTTTAATTTCACGAGCCGAAGGCGAGTGAAATTATGTCAAAGTGTCACGAGAGCAAAAATTCTATATTAATTTCAGAGGTCGAGTGCAATTTGTTGCGATTATTTCATGAATAAAACTGTTCAAAACCAAAATTTTATTGTAATTTATTTATGTAAGTACCATTAAACACACAGTTTTTATAAATATTTGACGATTGAAAGTCATCACTTTTATAATTTTTAAAACATTAATTGTCATTAATGTCACTGAATGTATTTTTTCGTAGCAACGAAGGGCATGTGACGTAATATACTTAACGACGGGAGATTATCAAAAATTATCGATTTAATTCAGATTTCTGTAGCTTTCTATTGGTCAGAATCTCCTATGAATGAAATAATCAAACATTATCGGGTATAATATCACAAGAGAGTGAGAATAAATTGAAAATAATGCGACAGTTTTTTGAAAATTTGTTGTCTGGCAACAGACACGAGAGCCCACAGGGCTCGAGTGGCTATTGCCCAATGCCCAATGACAAAACAAATTTGAGTAAAAATGAAGTATTATTTTCTTATTTATTCTTACTGTCGTGTGATATTTGTAAGATTATTTTTTAATACATATATTATGGATATTTTCTTAAATGTTACAGTTGTCAAAACTAGGAAACTGGTTGCCATTAAATAGAAACAATCTACTTAAAAAATTATATCGGTAATTTTCTACAGTAGATAATTCTCAATATAATTTAAATCTGATTGGACAGAATTAAACAAGTGATCAAATACCTTACTATACGATTGGAAGTTAAAATCACCAAAAAATAATTAGTTTAATTTTGATTTCTGTACTTTCTATTGGTCAGAATCTCCTATGAATGAAATAATCAGTAGTAATTACACAAGAGCTCTAAAATTATCGATTTGTATCCGGAGTGACACTTTGAGTGTTTTAATTCAACGGCATCTCGACCACCAAGGCTCTCGAGCCCGGGATATGGTCCAGGGCCCTAATTTGGGTGGTCCGAATAGTTTGTTTATATTTTAAGTTTTTTAGGGGTGAATATAACACAAAGACAGTATTATATTAGCTTTTATTTAGTTAACATTCGACCTTTGTAAAAGAAACACGAAATACACAGCATTATGCAATCATCGTATTTTTTTCTTATAAAATAAATCCTATAGCCCTGAGATTAATGGTTTGAGTTTATCTTATTTATGCCTTTTGGTTGGTGTTTCATTGGAAGTTCCCCTCTAAGTCAAATTTTCCCTCCCAAGGCAAATATGTCTACATCCGCCACTGTATAGGACACACGTTTTCGTCGGAAAAAGTTCTACTGAACAATTAAGCAATCAAAGAAGAAGCTTTAACAATAAAAGAAAACCTTTTATTATTTTCTTTAATAGCCATACCATATTTTTTTAATTTTAACTATGGAAATCAACTACATATTATAAACTTTTACATAGTTATAATCATAATTATTATTTAACTGTGCAATAATTTCACAGACGTTAGGATTATTAAAAAACTATTAACTCGAGCGTGTCACAATTTGTGCTTCCAAAAAATATTTTTAATGGATTTAAACTTCTCGACTAATAGCAGATGTTATGTTCCTGAAAGATGAGCTTTGAAGATATTCTGACTGTTCTCGGTTCTCGTTATTCGCGTTCAATTTCACGAAATAGGGAACTTGCATACATTTTTAAATATTAAAATAATATTAAAAAACATAAGGTAACATGATCTTAAAACGCTTGCATGCGAAAAAAACAAATATTTTTAACCCGTACGCTAATTACGGCGCTTTGAAAATGCTATAAAATTCAAATATCTTAGGAGGCTCTTGAACGTTCTTCTATTGGTCTGACGTCAGAGGCCACAGTCATCTACGTCTACGATTAGGTATTACGGGTATATTACATTTTAATCGTATTTAAATGGATATTACCAGCTATTATTTGTATTCTTGCATAGTTCTACAATCAGTTTATTTACTTTAAAGTCAAATTTATAAATCTTTAGAAATTACTAATGTGTTTATAACGTATAAAGTATTATTACTCACAAGGGGTTTTCAAAAGAAAGCGATTAAGTACAACAGTTCATTTTAATCGTCTTTAACTGAAAATTCCTACGTATTATTTATGTTCATCTTATATATTGTAAGTAGTTCCCCAATCAGCTAAGTTTCAAACTGAAATTGGTACCATTATATGTATTATAGTAAACGGTTTTCCCCGTGGGTTTCATCTACCTAACTCTAATCGAAGGATTTCGTATATCCTGGAAAAGATTACGGTGTAATTTGCATAATAATAAAGAAACTAAATTTTTATGAAGTTTATTATATTTGATTGTAATGTTTATTAGTACCTACTGGAGCCTTTCATTATTGTGTTCAAAGCCTTCTGAGAAAAGATTATGGTGATTAGCAGACGTACCGATAGCCAACAAAACCCTTCTTTACAAAGTTAATAATACGCATAAATAAGAAGAATCATTATTGTAATTTTACAAGTTAATATCTTTATCATCTCAGCTTATATGGGCCATTCCACGAACATACGCCTGTTTTGGATTACTTCGACAACGAATATTTTACTGTACAACATAAGAAGTACGAAAGTAAATGGCGCTAATAATTATTCCAATAAACAACAATGTAATTTGCAATTTACTTTCGTTCTTCTTATTTTGCACAGTAAAATATTCGTTGTCGAAGTAATCCAAAACAGGCGTATGTTCGTGGAATAGGGTATACTCATACAGCATCCCTCGGTAGACCGCAAGCTATAGTAGAAACATGACTGTAGACCGCATACTATAGTAGCACCAATACTTTTTAGTTACTCTTACTTTTATTACTAAGTTTTGTTTATTTTTAAGTTACTTGTTTCTTTTTTCAACACAAGAAACGACAAAAGTAATTTCATAAAAAAGAACTTTTTGATGCATCCAGGTGCATCCAGGCACTATACAGTACTTATATTGCGCAGATTTGTTTTCCATTTTGATAAAGTATATTACACACTAAATACACTAAACTACACTAAATACAATAACATAAATACCGAGCAAACGTCACATTTATTCGACACGCACAACTGGCAATGGCAAACTGCATTCAAAGCAAACGGGCGAAAACGATAAATGTGGCCTGTGACATCAGACCCAAGCTCGCGCTTTTGAAGTTGTTTGAAACGGAAATTTTAGGCGCGGAATTTTGATCAGATGGTGTACGTACACTATTAATTGTTAAGACGTAATATTTTGAATATAACATTTTTAAACATAAATTAACAATTTTATGCAAAAAAATTTTTTAGTGCAAGTTCCCTATTGTCAATTTCGTACGACCGTAAGTTATAAAAACGGCTTTGATAATATATCATCTCTATGTTTTATGTGTTGTTAAAGTACTTCAATGGAGGGTTTTTTAATATACAGGTTTCAAATACGTAGTGATTCCATATAAGTTTGGTTGAGTGTATATTTCGATACCCTACTAGGTTTTGCCTAATCTTACACTGCCTGCGTTGTTCCATCACGTCTAATATTTCTGCCATTCACTCATTCTTGGTAGTCAGGGCTGCGCCGTCCATGTGTGCAATATGTGCAGCGCACACAGGCGCCAGCAATTAAGGGGCGCCACTAGAGTTTTCACAAAAAATGTGGGCGGATCAAAATAACATTTACCCACTTTTTTCAGCTTCTACCAAACGTTGGGATATCATAAAACAACACTTTGCAAGTCTCGCTTTAAAGCATTTATCTAATATATGCTGGTCCAGCAGAATTGAGAATTATACAAAAAGCAAAAAACAGCAATTATACAAAAATTTGTCAGAAATTTATTATGCTTTATGTCATGTAATATAACGCACTAGGATAAAGATTGTGATTGAAATTATCAAGCTAGATGTTTAGGAGATAAAATATCAACATTTACATGCATATGCTCAGTTGTTCAGTCTACTTACCTATGGTATAAAGTTCTGATGAAAGTTAACTTCGTTAGCAAAATTTTTCAATCAAAAACAATGAATATGCAGCTGGCCTTAAATGCTTTACAAGAGATAAAACAATTGTTACTAGAGTTTAGGACAGACATCAAATTTAATGTTATTACTACAGCAAATGAAACTGCAGAGAAAATGGATGTGGAGCCCAGTTATCAACCAGCCACACAGTTACGGATTCGGAAAAAAGCTGACAGTTCGATTACAAACATAAAGACGAACCGATTTTGGATCCTAAAATGTAATACAAAGTTAATTTCTTTCATTGTGTTCTCGAGCAAGCAAGCATTAATTTGGAAATTTGTAAAAAAACAGGTTTAATGATCATCAACATATTATAGAGGGAGACGATTTGTTTAAAGAATTATATAAATTATACAGCTTCAGCCTTTGTTAAAAGAATTAAATAATGATGTTTGTAAAATTTTAAAATACATATTTTTAAAGGAATTAACTGTTTCTTCTTCCTGATGTGGCTATCCGTGACGAATGTTGGCGATCATCAAGGCAATCTTTATCTTTATGCAGAGCAGAAAAGCTGCACAGATGTTGTGTTTAACCAGGTTCTGAGGTATTTTAACCAAGATGTTTTTCCTTACTGGACCTCGCTCTCCAAATATTTTTCCCTGCACGATGGCTTCCCATATAGCACACAACGTCCGATGGACGTCCATATAACGTACATTTAAAGTCCAAACGTCCATGGACCAAAACTGGACGTACTATGTACGTCCATTACGCGACGTCCATTGGACGATTGATTTCAACGTACATTGGACATCCATTTGTGGTCCATGGAGATTTTACACAAAATGCGACTATTAATATGAGTACTTATATACCTATAGCTTCTTGTTTTAATCAAAGCAATATTATTAGTAGAATACAAGAAGCTTCTAATAAATGTAGTCACATATTTTTTCATCATCGAATTAAAACACTGAACCACTAAAATTATTTTAATTAAACCTATATAATATTAAATGATGATAAAACGATGGTAAACTTTTTCAGAATAACGGAGCTACATCGCGCATTGGTAATAGAGAGATATTGCAGAGCCTTTTTTGCACTTGCTGTATTACAGCACGCGTTATTTTGACAGTAGAGCATGCGCATATGTGATATCTGGCTTACGCTGCGTTATTGGAAATACGGCCTGCCGTTATTAGGGGAGTCGTTACGCTGTGCGGTATTCGTTGCGCTATTTTCTTTTCAGGTTATGTTTGTTGTTTATCTTTCATTTAAACCAAATTTATTCGTAATAATTTGCTAAAATGGGTACCTCAGACAGTAGCAAAAGAATTAGATTTGTAGTGGGGCATATTTGGATTCATTTCGCATAATGTGTACAAAGTATTCTAACTTCGAGATTTGATGGTGGCCAGTACCTCTCGGTTCTTCTTCATTTTTCTAAGGACCTTCTCATTTGTGACCCGGTCAGTCCACGGGATTTTAAGAATTCTACGGTATAGCGACATCTCAAATCTTTTAATTTTCTGCACATATCTTCGTTCAAGATCCACGATTCAACAACATAAAAAGGACAGAGAGGACGTAGCATAGCAGCATTTTTACTTTTATACCAAGAGAGAGGTTGTGACCCTCGAAAAAGGCCCCCCACGGTTGAAGGTGGATTTAGATTTTCCAATGCGCGCTCTTATAATTTATTTGTTGTTAGTCCATTCTTCATTTATATATTATGGTGCCGAGGTAGCACGGTGTGCGTCACGTTTTCTACAGGGGTTTGGTTGATTTAGAGGAGTCTACCCCAAAATCCCGACAGCCAAAATCCCGACAGCCACAATCCCGACGGCCAAAATCCCGACACGCCAGAATACCGCCAGCCCAAAATCCCGACAGGCCAGAATCCCGACAGGTTTGATAAGTTTCTTTTTAACATATAATTACATTTAGTTCTTGTTTTTTGTTTATGGCCATCTGTTTTTTAATTTTTGTTACTAAACAAAATGTAGTGGTCGAAATTTTTACTTATGCGAGGATTGTTGCATGTCGGGATTCTGGCGTGTCGGTGTTTTGGCCGTCGGGATTTTGGCTGTCGGGATTTTGGCTGTCGGGATTTTGGGCGGCACCGGATTTTAGTGACGGTTTAAGGCATCATGGGGCCCTAGGCGGCCATAAGAAGTAGGCCCCTTTATATCGACCATTTACTTAAAACAAATTTACAGATAATTATGTTGTTTTGGGAAGTAGTTACTCCAAAAATAAATTACGACAATGTAAAAAAGATCATTTTTCTTTTTTTTACATTTCACAACAACTTCTCATTAATATTCCATAGCTAATACCTATGCCAAAGAAAAACAGGGATATTGTGTCGATATGTGATTTTACCCTGGGTATGAGCGCCACCCCTTCGGGGGCGAAAAAACATACATTCAAAATAATGGATAACTTATTAATTCTAAGCAACTTTTGTTCTATCGAGTGTTTTCACTAAATCAATACTTTTTGAGTTATTTGCGAGTGAATATGTTCATTTCTCAACAAAAACAAACACATTTTTAGACGTTTTTTCGCAAATAACTCCAAAATTAAGTATTTTATCGTAAAAATATTCTTAGAAAAAATATAGCGTATACAAAATTTAAAAAAATGGTGTATGTATGAAGTATGTAGACCCAGTATAAGCAGAACTGGAGCTAATGAAAAGTAGATTCTTATTCGACAAATTCCAAATCAAATATTTCCACGTAAATTACCAAAAAATGAAGCACTTTTCGGTGAAAAATCATCACAACTTTTTTAAAGTTTTAAAAAAGTTTTATTTTTGTTTTTTTTTAACAAGTTTCAAGTATCAAAATTAAGCAAGTAAAGCTTAAAATAATGTTGATTTCTTTTTTTGGCACAAAAATCTTGAAAATTTATGAAAATCTTGAAAAAACTTATATTATTTACATATATGATCTGTAAGTTTCACCGGTTCACAGTGCTTATATTTCAAAACATTGGAATTTAAAGTAAAACAAATTTTTTGAAATTTTGAAAAAAAAATATCTTTTTTTTCAAAATAACTTAAAAATTATTAGTGGTACCAAAAATCTTAAAGAGTAAAAAATATAGGTTTTGATTTTCTGAATATTTCAGATTTTTGCTCTTTTGAAAGATAAAAATTGGTTAAGATATGACTGTTTAAAATTTGCATACCCTGGCTAGAGAATTTTTCATTTATTAAAAATTAATAAATGAAAATAGTTTCTATCCTTGTGGGATCGGTACTCACAGGAGGGACCGCAGACGTTCGGATACAATTAGCATCTCTTTGCAAAAACAATGACGACTTTGCTAAGTAACAAGACATTTACTCAACACACACACTCCCCACTACACTAGGTACCTGATTGGAAAAATCCACTGTACCATGCCAATGGCCATTAGTTGTCGAGGCACTAAGCTAAATAAAAAAATTGCATACACTCGTGATTAGTGACTTGTTCAAGCCCTTTCCACTACAGCCCTTTTATAAATAAGCACTTTATACCGATAAACCTTACAGAGCATATAAACAATACATAAGTAAAATAGATTGTGAAGCGGTAAGGATTAATTTCATTTGGAATGCTAATTAGGGGGTTATTTTCACCAGTTTTTTTACCCAAAAAATGGGATCAACTTTATTCTGAGCGTATCTTGCTTACTTTTTATGATAGAATTTTTTTTATAAAAAACAAGAATAATTCTTTTTTAAAACATTTAAACAAGTTATGATGAGTTTTCCATGAAAAGTGCTTACTTTTTTATTATTTCAAGTTGAAATATTCGATTTGGAATTTGACGAATAAGAACCTACTTTTCATTAGCTACAACTCTGCTTCTACTGGGTCTACAGACTGCACACACACACCATTTTTTCAATTATTTTGAAAGCTACATTTTTGCTAAGAATATTTTTTTGATTAAATACTTACTTTTTGAGTTATTTGCGAAAAACCGTCTAAAAACGTGTCATTTTTTGTTGAAAAATGAAGATATTCACTGCCAAATAACCCGAAACGTATTGACTTGATGAAAAAACTCTATTGAACAAAAGTTGCTTAGTATTAGTGAGTTTATCCACTTCCAGACGTATTTTGACGGTATATTTTTTTCACCCCCGAGAAGGGGTGGACTCAACCGTAGAGCAAAAACACACATTGGCACAATATCACTTTTTTTTATTTGACATGTTAGCTATGCTGATACCAAATTTCATGTCAATCCAAGCTCTTGTTTCAAATCCAAAAGTTCTTTAAAATCCGGAGGTTTTTGCAATATTTTACCGTGAGTGAATGGACTATAAGGCCCGTCGGTGGGTAGAAATTGAAAAAAAAACGTACCATACCAAAATAATTTGCTAGCGATAACCAGCAATTGCAATCCGTTCTACTGGCTTTAACAATTATTTGGTCTTTTACCTCTTCTTCGATATTGTTGTCGTCAAATAGATTAATTCCCAGGTATTTGAAAGTCATTACTTGTTGTATAATTTGATTTTTTTTTATTTTTCCAAGTGGAAAGGAAATGAAGAACAAAGAAAATAAATAAAAACATTAAAACGAGATAAAGTAGGTACTTGTCATTCAATAAACGCAAAAATTCGAAAAATGTATAAAAATATATTTTTTATTTTCAAAGTATTATTTAACTCGATTCTTCTTGACCAATTGCAATTTGTCTTCTTCTTTAACTTGTGATACAGAATTATATGTGTCTCTATTAGTATTCAAATAGCTAGTATCACTCTTAACAAAACTAGCTCGCGAAGATCTAGGATCAATCTTCCAACCGCATATGACTTCTTTGAAAGCGTTTCTCATCTTTTCCGACATCACGTTGTAGAGTATCGGGTTCAATGTAGAAGAAGAATAGTAGAATACACCGGCAGTGATATACAGCCAGTAGTTTAGTTCGTCGAAGTGAGAGTGGTTGTTGAGGTAGATTGAAAGTATCCTTTGCGTGTGAAAGGGACACCAGCTGATGAAGAATCCAAAGACAACGTAAGCTAAAAAAGAACTTATCATTAATAAACCCTAACAACACAAAACATTCCAGGAATGTACTATCAAAGTTCTATTAATGTTTGAATGTACTGGACATTCAAGGAACATTCGGTGAATATCTGATTAAGTTATTCGTGGAATGTTACCACAAGACATTCTATGAACATACTACCAATGTCCTATATTTTAAGAGAGGCCATTTACTATTCAATTTGCATTCATTTTAAAATTTGCTGCGCGTGTATATGTATTTAGGCAATCCAAACCACGTGACTTCTGGTTCTGGTTGGCATGGCATCATACAGGTTACAGAGGTTATGTTTGTAATATCATTTCATTTCATCATTCCACTGTTTATCGTCATATTTTGGATTCATTTGGATTTCGTTTGCTGTATTTTGTGAACTTTATAAACTTTACCACACTGCAAAGTGATTATTTAAGGAAATTATTATTGGAGACACCAGATGTTTGGAGAAAGGTAGGGCAAACAATTTTTATCAATGTTCATTTTTCTCTGATATTTATCAATATTGATGAATTTTGCAAGCAATAACATTATTTCTTTTATTGTTTTAGATATTTATCGAAGCTGAAAATAATTGGGGATTTAGATCCATATACAATTCAGTCAGAATTGGATTTTACCATAAAGAGCATTCCACCGAATTACTATTATATATATTATAGATGAAAGCATACAAAAGCCTTCAGCCCTTCAGGCACATAAATATTTTACAGCTGGATTTGTTTTTAAAGTTGGAGTAAAGTTGGAAGTCACAAGCAACAACTTCGTAAGTACCTACAAGAATATTGAGAAAATCCAGCTCCCGGATACTACTGGGCAAACTAGAAGATTGAAAAGGACAAAGCCTTTTGAACTAGTTTGAGTGATAGTGAAAAGCAGAGCATAATGCTTGTGTGCATGTGTATGTTAGAATAGTGCGGTTAGAAAAGCAGAGCATAGTGCTTGTGTGCCTGTTAGATTAGATAAGAGACACAATGGGTAAGCTCTTAATTTTAAGGAACAGTAGTAATTTAGGTTAAATTAACATTGCTCATTGGTCAGAGTTATGACCAGATTGTAATTCTAATGAACAATTCAATACAATGAATCGTCATCGTAGTGATGATTATGGAAAAAAATATATGACAAGATTTTGTGCAATAAAAATGTTTATATTTATCCAGGATGTATTATTTGGTATGGCTACATATACAGTCGGAAAAATGAAAGAATACCCATGAATGAACATATAAAACACGCTGTATTTTCCTGTCACCGTGTCACAAAGAAAATTGTCCAGTGCAAGTAACAATAATTATTACATGTACTTGTGCTGACCAGTTTTTTGTGTGACACGGTGACAGGAAAATACAGCGTGTTTTATATGTTCGTTCATGGGTATTCTTTCATTTTTCCTACTGTACTTCTGGTATATCGTCGGTGATGTGACAATACCTCCTATCTGCTTTTTCATGAATTTTGTAGGAGATGAAAAAACTTGTTTGGGACACCTCGTGTTTTCATATATTTTTTGATTTGTTTTGTAGTAAATTCAACTATCTATTTACTACAAAACAAGTCAAAACTTACGTATGAAAACAGGAGGTGATCGTAAAAAATGTTTTTCGTCTCCTGCAAAACTCATGAAAAAACATATAGGAGGTATTGTCACATCACTGACGATATATTTCAGAGAATGTCTAAAAAATATACTTTGAATGTCCTAAGAACATTCATGGAATGTTTCAACAAGACATTCAGTCTAAACAATATACTGTGAATGTTCAAAGAACATTCGTAGACATTCATGGAATGTTCCAACAAGACATTCAAGGAATGTTTAAAATGCTGACAGAGCACTTTCCTGGGACTTTCCAGGGACGTTCGTGTGCTTTTGGGGACATTCCAGGAATGTTTTCAATGTCCTGTGTGTACCTTCTAGGAACATTCCTGGAATGTTTTGTGTTATTAGGGAAGCTGCATATTATCATTTTGTATATCAATAGGTACATCCATGATACTATAAATAACAAGATAATATATTGCGCATCTCGAAGAGAAGGGAGTCGTGACGTACCTGCAGACCCAACTTCGTAATGACCGAATGATTTCCGATTAGTTTGAATTGCTCGCGGTTGTGTAGTTCAGGCTGTATGGTCGCCTCCGTTAGGTAAATTATTCCGATTCGATTTTTTTGCACAAACTTACTAAAAAAGAGTTCCTTATAACAAATTCGCAGGGTGCCGGGAGATGCCGCGCTCAGAAAATTGTTTAAACAATTTTTTTAAACAAATTCAAAACATTAATTTTTTCGATTCGTTCAATTTTCTTAGATTTTTTGGATCATTATAATAGACCTGGATCCCGCGTATCAAAAAAAAGTTGATTAATAGCAAGCTGAAAATCTGTTAATAGGTGTCTAGTCGGACAAACTTTGATGTACTGGAACACTGGAACAGGGGAAGTTTTAATTGTGGAACAGTTTAAAAATTTGGAACGTCAGATTACGAAAACGTCCCATGTATTTTGTCGGACAGAACATCCAATTGATTTGTTACCCTTTCATTAAACTCTCATGCAAAAATCAGACTGCTATTACTAACCAACATGATTTCTGTCATTTGACATGTTCTTCGTGTTCCACTCATTAAAATGCCCAGTTGGTGATAAACACCAGTCTGATTTTTGCATGAGGGTTTAATGAAATGGTAACAAATCAATTGGAAGTTCTGTCCGACAAAACATATGGAACGTTTTCGTAATCTGACGTACCAAATTTTTAAACTGTTCCACAATTAAAACTTCCCCTGTTCCAGTGTTCCCATACATCAAAGTTTGTCCGACTAGACACCGTTAAGCTATTAACAAATTTTTAGCTTTCTATTAATCAACTTTCTTTTGGTAAGCGGGTTCCAGGTCTATAAGCAAAAAGGTCTCTTGTGGTTTTTCTCTAAAATTTATTTTTGTCGAGTTATACGCGATTTAATATTTGAAAAACGCGAAAATCGCCATTTTCAAGGCTAACTCCGTTAAAAATTATTACTATGAAGAAATTCTGAAGACCCTACACCCTACAAGATCCTGAAGAAATTTTTGACATTATTTTATTACTAAGCTGTTATTTTTAATTATTAACAATGAGCGCTAACTGTATATAGGCGGCCGTCAATAGTGAGTGCGAAAGGGATGCACCATTCCGGCCGTCTAATAGTGCATCTTACTTGCACTCACATTGACGGCCGCCTCACTTAGCGCTCTTGGTTAACAATTAAAAATAACAGCTCAGTAATAAAATAATGACAAAATTTCTTCAGAATCCTTTAGGGGGGGGGGGGGGCTTTCAACTTTGATTCAGTCACTTTTTGACTTTCATAATAATAATTTTTAACCGAGTTATTAAGTCTTGAATTCGCGTTTTTCAAATTTTAAATCGAGTATAACTCAACAACAGTCAATTTTAGAGAAAAATTACAAGAGACATTTTTGGCTCATAATGACCCAAAGAATAAAAAAAATTAAACGAAGTGAAAAAATTGATTTTTTTAAGTGAAAAAATTGATTTTTTGAAGTGAAAAAATTGATTTTTAAACGCTTTTATTTAGTTCAATAGATTGCGTCAAATCTTTGGATGTTAATTTGACTACCTTTTTTCCATGCAAATGAATGAAAATTTGCAGACATATGCATTCGCGGTGACAGTACACGAATAGACAACAAAAAATTTTTGTTTATGTTTATTAATTGTTTAAATAAAAAAAACGATTTTAATGGAAAAAGGCCTAAATTCTCTTGTTTTTTACAATAAGAAACTTGAATAAAGAGATAAAATGTAGAATCGAGATAGCCCGCACGACATTTTTAAAAATGAGGTCATTCTTCTGTAATGATACCTTGCAACTTCAACTTCGAAAGCGCATGATTAAATGCTACATTTGGTCAGTCCTCTTGTATGGTGTCGAAGCATGGACATTAAAAATATCCACCATTAACCGTTTGGAGGCCTTTGAAATGTGGCTGCACAAACGTATTCTAAAAATACCATGGACGGCTATGCTGACAAATGTGGCAGTCCTTAAGAGAGCAAATGCTACCCGTGAGCTGCTTGATAACATCAAATATAGAAAGATGGCCTATTTTGGACACGTAGTAAGGGGAGACCGGTATAATATTCTTCAACTTATTATGATGGGTAAAATCGAAGGACGCAGAGGAATTGGTAGAAAGCAGGCCTCTTGGTTGAAGAATATCCGGGAGTGGACAGGAATAAAGAAAGCAGAACACCTATTTAGAATAGCTCGAGACAGAGACAGTTTCGCCATGTTAATCGCCAACGTCAAGGGGACTTGATAGGGCACGTTAAGAAGAAGAAGAAACTTGAAACTTTTACCGATGGTAGCTAATGATATAACCTATACATAATTTCACTTTTTACTTTAATTGTTTACGTTATGCGTCATAAATAAACAATAAAGTTTTAAATTTTGAACACTCATATATTTGTTTATACAGTACGATGCAAGTGAAAGGAATAAATTCGTTATTTCGTAAAAAGGCGACTTGAACCCTGGAATGCTACCTGGGGTACACTTGTACCCCAACCTTGTTTGTAAGTTACACCAATTTGCAGTAGTGGGTGTAGAAAATATGAAAATAAACTTGTGAATAATAATATATTAAAGTATTTTTGTATACAAAATAAATTCTTAGCATGTTATCTTAAGATTGTTTTTGTCATAAGTTCTTAAAACATACATATATAAATATTTTAGGTCGATTTTATTTGGGGTACCACTGTACCTCGATGTAGCAGATTGAGTTTAGAAAATAAGTGTAGCAATCTAGTGTTAAGGAAAAATCCCGAAAGAGGTCGATTTTATTTTTAAATTACGATATTTTGGCATATATGTCATACTAGTAACGTCATCCTTCTGGGCGCGATGACGTAATCGATGATTTTTGAAGTTATACTTCTTTACCGGCGATAGAGGGTGATTTTTTTATATGTTAAAACCTATCAGCCCGGCGCATGCGCATTATAACTTTGTTCTGATTGGATGTTCAAATAACATGTCAAAAATTATCCGATATGGCAGCTGTGGTTTGGAGGTAAAGGTAAACAAATGTATAATATATTAGTTTTATTGTTGTGAGGACAGAAACAAAAAAGTTTATAATATTGTAGTGACTTTTAAATAGTTTTTAAAAGCAACAGGTACGTAATAATTGTTAATGTATCATGAGTATAAACCTACCTATTTGATCTGCCAAAATACATAGTATGTAATACTTTAATTTATATAATTTGATTACCATCAAAATTTCTATCAATATTCAAAATATTTCTATCACTTCAATTCAAAATTAAAATAATTTGATCAATTTTCAAAATATCAAAATATCACAAGTTTAATCCGTTTAGTTAGTCGATCTTCGTAAATAATGACACATAGTGTCCATGGCTAAGCGGAGAAGGCGAATGAATTCCAATGCCAACCGCTCTTATCAGCGCTGGTTCGAGTCCCAATAGAAACTTTCTTTTTTGTTTTTTTTTAATACATTTTATGATTGTAAGTATATTTATTATATAATTGTATTTTCAGAAAATACGTATTTAGTTAAAAAAATTTTCGACAATTAATGTTCAGACATCATTTGTGGCTTGTTTAATGTGTTTGTGTGTGTTTTATTCCTTTATTATTTTAATTTTTGGCACTGTTCTAATAAAAATGTTTGAGAAGTAGTAAGTATAAATTAGTTTAATATTTAAACAAAATATAAATAAAAAGTATATTAATTTCGTTTAAATCATATAATAGAAGTATAACTTCTTACGTGCGTACAAAGTACACACACATTCTTGTTTTTAATGAGAATAGGGGACATGCGATAGCTCATTTGAAAGGTCATTCAATTCTTTATTCAGTAATATAAAAATTTATATAATTATTTGTACAGGGTGTCCAAAAACAATTTTTTAATTAAATTATTTGACAAAAAAGAAGAATGTATGTAATTAATTTAACTCAGAATACATTTTACAGTTGCCCGTAAATAGAAAAAAATGTGTATTTCAGAAATACACATTGTTTTTCGATTAAATTAAATATTCAAGCCAGCTTCCGCCAGCCACTTACCTCTTGGAAATTTTAACATTTAATTTACGCGAAAAGCAATGATTATTTGTGATATAAACAGCAGTAAAATTCTGACAGCAGTAAAATGTATTTTAATTTAAATTTAATAAGTTACACACATTCTTCTTTTTTTTGCCAAATTTAATTTAAAAGAATATTTCTGACACCCTGTATAAATAAGTATGTAAATGTTTATATTACTGAATAGTACAATGTATCAAATGTTGAAATAAATGCAAAAAATGTGTCGATATATTCTAATGTTTGAAAAATGTGAGACTAAAAAGTAAAAAATAAAAAATATGAAAAAAAAATTTTTAGGAAACGCTTTTCTTTAGTTACTAGTGACTAAAATTAAAAATATAAAAAAAATCAACCAAAAAGCAAAAATATAAAAAAAAATCAAACTCGAAGGGTTATTCGAAACAAACTGTTAGACAGATTAAATATACAAAAATCTCAAACATTCGTTAAAAAATTGAAAAACTCTAACACATTCGTTAAAGAAAAGCGTGGGGCGCGAAAAGTGAAAAAGTATCTATCCTCAAACCGTTTATTCGATGAAGACGCGCCCCACGCTTTTCTTTAACGAATGTGTTAGAGTTTTTCAATTTTTTAACGAATGTGTGAGATTTTTGTATATTTAATCTATCTAACAGTTTGTTTCGAATAACCCTACGAGTTTGAATTTTTTTTATTTTTTTGCTTTTTAGTTGATTTTTTTTATATTTTTAATTTTAGTCACTAGTAACTAAAGAAAAGCGTTTCCTAAAAAATTTTTTTCATATTTTTTATTTGAATGTGTTTAAAAAAATTGTTTAAACAATTTTCCGACCGCGGCACCTCCCGGCACTCTGTCCTGTATATTTGTTATAAAGAACTCTTTTTAAGTGAGTTTGTGCAACAAAATCGAATCAGAATATGTTACCTAACGGGGCTCGATACAGCGTTTTTTGCTGTGGATACAGCCTCGACTATAAGCTAACAACAAGAATTCAAATTACGGTCTCCAGTTACGTCATGCGATGCGCGAACTCGGACGTATTTGCGCTACGGGAAGATACCATCTTGTTATTTATAGTATCATGGGTACATCGTCATTATGGCTGTAAAAGCAGACAAATATTTTTTGAAGGAATTTAATTCAGTTGTAGAGTTAGATTTTGGAGAAATAGTACAAAATTTAATAGGTTTTATGAACTAGGACATGACAGTTTTTACACTCCTAAAAAATTAAAGAATTAACTCACAACAATAGAAAACGAAAACCGGGAATTAGGGGAGTGCATATAGATTTTCACTTCGGAAAAAATCAAACAAGATAGAACTTTTTGTAATTTCATTAAGAAATGTTTAATAAACAACATATCAAGAAGTTCTACTCGAGAAGTGGGTGCTTCATTTTTTATTAAACAAATAAATTACGAAATTAGATGTTTTTTAAATAACTCCGAAAATATAAATTTTTGGAAAAAAACTGACTTGACCATTGAAAAATTCAGAAAATTTTACCAAAAAAAAAAGCGTATATAAAGAATTTTCTAAAATTAAATCTGTATCTTCTATAATTTTTTATTTATAACGCTCAAGTCACCCTTCTCACAAACATTGGCGCACTGTAAACTAGCGTACGGTGAAGTGCACGGTTTAGTTATTTTAATGTAATTCTTTAACTAATGGATCAAATGAAATTTTACAAATTGAACATAAAAGAAGAATAATAAAAGTGAGCTTTACATGAATTTTGTTTAAAAATGATTTAAACATGTGTAACTAATACAATTTTTCTTATAAAACTCTCAATTTTACCCAACTTACCTTTCAAGCATCTTGCTAAATGATGTTTCATTTAAAAAAGATCTCAAAAATTTAATTCAAATGATATGATCTCAAAAAATGTAATTTTTGAAATCTTCGTAGTTTTATAGAATTACCATCACTTTAAGACGGTATCACTTAAGATTGAACAGATCTATTACAGTTTTATAAGTGCTTTTTTAAAGCTTAGGATGTAATCTTTATAATTCACTAAATTATTTTACTTTAGAAATGAAATAAACTATTTCTTTTTGAGAAAATTAAGAAGGATAACAAAAATGTAATACAAAAACAGAAAATTACCAGCTAAAAAAATGTTTATACAAAGTGATCAACACTTTTTTCTGTAAAACTTACCTAAAATACATTTAATAATAAGCTTCAACAATAATAAATGTTCAGCAAAAATTGTTTTAGCTCTTATACAGTATGTCTGCGTAACTTGGAACCTATTGATAACTTTTTTATTATCAGTTTTACGAAAAAAGTTATTCTTTATAAAATACTCTGCATCGTATATAATCTAAGATGCAATCATCAAGTATAAAATTTAATTAATTTTATACCAGGTATGTCAAAAAATATGAATTTCACTCAAGAGTAAAGTACCTTTACATTTCACAATATCGAAAATTGTTATTAAGAAAAGTTGTTTGGAATTAAAAAATTTGTTTTAGTGTTCAATTACATCCTTCTAATTAAAATATTGTGAATAATAAAGGCACTTAACATACCTCGTATAAAATTTAAAAAGTTTGATATCTGATGGTTGTATCTTAGATTTTAGACCGGGGAGAGCATTTTATGAAGAATAACTTTTTTTCGTAAAAGTGATAATAAAATAGTTATCATAATTGTAATAAAATGATGAAGAGTAGTATCCGTAATTTGAGAAAACATTGAAAAAAAATTTTTCAATTAGTTTGATGTAATTGTATATTTAAACATAGTTTTTAATTTCAAACAACTTTTCATAATATCATTTTTTGATATTCTGTAATATAAATATAAAAGTACTTCACTCTTTAACGAAATTCATATTTTTGACATAACTCGTATAAAATTGATAAAATTTGATATCTGATTTTATTTGGTTTTAGATTTTTGGCTATCCTGAGCATTTTATGAAGAATAAATTTTTTCGTAAAATTGATAATAAAAATGTTTCCCATGTGGTTCCTAGCTACGCAGACATACTGTATAAGGGCTTATGTATAAAAATTTTTAAATTGCAATGCCACATTCGGATTCAGCATAATCAAAAAAAAAATAGAAACATATTTGATCAAAGTAAAATGATGAATTTAACGATATTTTAAAAAAATTATTTATACAAAACAATTGTTATTGTTTAAACAATTAGTAGCCAAATCTGCGAGTAGAACTTTTTACTTTAACATGTATATAAACTAACAAAAAAAGTTTTAGAAAAATATAAGCTTGTTTGAATTTTTCCGAAACACTGCATATTTTCGTTCTAATTGCACTCCCCTAAATACTGAAAGATCTAAATGAGTAACTTCTGTAGAATACTTAAAAAATTAAAGAGATGGACATAACACGTCAATGAATTATTCAAGAACAATAGAACAGAGCAGCCTGAAGTAGAAGTAGAAGATGGTATGGTTTTAAAGATATTCAAAGAGGAAATTACAAAATGGCATTAAAAAACAGAAAAAATTGTAAAACAGTAGGTCCAGACCAAATCCTAATAGAAAACTTAAAAATGCATAAATAATGTAACGTTTATAGTAGACTTGTTTAATACAGTGTACAAAGAGGACACACATACCAAAACAATGGTTACTCTCCCCCTTTTGTGCTATCCCTAAAAATACGAACGCTAAAGTTAGCAGTGAATACTGAATACAGAATAATATCATTAATAAGTCACATTCTAAAATTATTCTTGAAAATAATACATGGTCGTATAAATAAAAAAAACTGGAAGAAGGAATAGATGATAGTCAGTTTGGGTTCAGAAACGGACTAGGGACCAGAGAGGCGTTATTTGCTTTTAATGTGTTGGCTCAGAGATAAATGGATATTAACGTGGATGTGCGTGTTTGTTTCGTTGCTTTTGAAAAACGCATTTAATAAAGTAAGATATGAAACACTAGTCCAAATTCAAAGACAAAAAAAATAGACAAAAGTGACTTTTACTTGAATTAAAGAGCACAAATTGTAATATATAACTAACCTAGTTCAGAAATTGAAATCCTGTGAGGAGTTATACAAGGAAGTATTATGTAAGCTATTACTATTCAACGTATACATACATATAGTGAATCCATTCTTGAAGAAGCATTAATATCTGAAAGTGAAGGAATAATAATTAACGGAAGATCTATTAACAACATCAGATATCCAGATGACACCGTCATTATGGCAAACTCTGCTGATCAAATCCAACTACTACTAAGCAAAACAAAATGGACTAAAAATGAATATAGTCCAGAGAAATAAGGTTTTTGTCGGGACACTTGAGCAGCCAGGTTGCAAATGGGTTTTTTGGGTACTAAGTATATACCTAATATACCGGGTGTCCACTTACATTTTCCCCCATTTTAACTGCCTATAACTTCTAAATGTCTCAAGATAGAAATATGCGGTTTTCGCTGAAATGTTTTATTTTAGTAAAAGTTTTGTCTGAATGGATTGAATTTTTTATATGGCTTTCAAATATGAAAATAAAAATGGCGGATTTTTGAAAAAAACGTTGTTGACTTTTTTTAATAGAACACCCAGTATATTTTTTTGTAAATTGAAAGAAATGCCATTCACCTATCCAGTGATATAAAGTTTTTCAAAATCGGTTGTCAAATCACTGATTAATTAATTTTTAAAATGAGAGGTGCAATATGGATATCACGTACCTAATAGGTCTGGATCCCGCATATGAAAAAAAAGTTGATTAATAGCAAGCTGAAAATTTGTTAATAGCTTAAGGGTGTCTAGTCGGATAAACTTTGATATATGGGAACACTGGAACAGGGGCAGTTTTAATTGTGGAACAGGTTAAAAATTTGGAACGGCCAGACCACGAAAACGGCACATTTATTTTGTCCGACAGAATAGACTTAAACTCTCCGAACAGAGATTAAACTCTCATGCAAAAATCAGACTGCTATTTATCACCTGTCATAATTCCTGTCATCTGACATATTCTACATGTTCCACTCATTAAAACGCCCATTTGGTGATAAATAGCAGTCTGATTTTTGCATGAGAGTTTAATCTCTGTTCGGAGAGTTTAAGTCTGTTCTGTCGGACAAAATACATGTGCCGTTTTCGTGGTCTGACCGTTCCAAATTTTTAACTTGTTCCACAATTAAAACTTCCCCTGTTCCAGTGTTCCCATATATCAAAGTTTCTCCGACTAAACACCCTTAATCTATTAACAAATTTTCAGCTTGCTTTTAATCAACTTTTTTTTCATACGCGGGATCCAGACCTATAAATACCATAACGAAGCAATTTGATATTATGTTATGTGATTTCCACATTGCATCTCTCATTTTAAAAATTAATTGTTCAGTCATTAGACAACCGATTTTAAAATTTCTTATATCTCTGGATAGGTAAATGACCGTTTTTTTGTTCAAGCTGCAAAAAAATATACTGGGTGTTTTAATAAAAAAAAGTCGACAACGTTTTCTTTTATATCCGCCATTTTTTATTTAAAAGCAATATAAAAAATGGAAATTTACCTAAAAACTTGAAAAAACGATCATTTACCTATCCAGCGATATAAAATTTTTCAAAATCGGTTGTCAAATGACTGAGCAATTAATTTTAAAAATGAGAGATGCAATGTGGAAATCACATAACATAATATCAATTTGCTTCGTTATGGTATTTAGGTATACCTCGTCCAATTTACTTACCGTTGCACGTCATCCGCGCCATAGCCTGTGACACGATACCAACACGAAATATTTAGGCGGTGGGTGTGTTCTTTTTTAGAATCAAAATGATTCTAAAGGGGAACACACCCACCGCCTAAATATTTCGTGTTGGTATCGTGTCACAGGCTATGGCGCGTATGACGTGCAACGGTAAGTAAATTGGACGAGGTATATGTGATATCCACGTTGCACCTCTCATTTTAAAAATTAATTACTCAGTGATTTGACAACCTAGTTTGAAAAACTTTATATCGCTGGATAGGTGAATGACATTTCTTTCAATTTTCAAAAAAATATACTGGGTGTTCCATTAAAAAAAAGTCAACAACGCTTTTTTCAAAAATCCGCCATTTTTATTTTTATATTTGATAGCGATATAAAAAATTCAATCCATTCAGACAAAACTTTTACTAAAATAAAACATTTCAGCGAAAACCGCATATTTCTATCTTGAGCCGTTTAGAAGTTATAGGAAGTTAAAATGGGGGAAAATATAAGTGGACACCCGGTATTATAAATACAAGAATGCCCGTCTCATTTCGGACGAGAATTTTAGTTATTAACAAATAAGGGTCAAAATAGCAGTTTTTTCGTTTAAATCGCTACAGGTAAATATAGGGTGATTAAATATCTAATTTAGAGTATTCTTCTTTTAGTAGATGAGAAAGGTGTAAAATGTCAGTTTTTGAAGTTTGGTCCGTGATTCCTAATTTTGATTTTGATATATACACAAAATTTATTTCCATGAACTTCAAAACACCGCTCTCTATATACAATATTCTAAGTTCCTTAACGGAAGAATCAGTCAATGTAATTATGCGTTTTCTTGCAATTAACCAAATAAGCTTATAAACTGCAATGCGTTTTCTAGCAATTAACAAAATAAGCTTACAAATTGCAAGGCTCAACTGTTTATATGTATCCGTGTTATATTATGTTGCTATTTGTCATTTAATTTATGTTTTAATTTTTAATCATACTTAACCTGACCCAATTAATCTCATTTAATTATAATCATCACACCTCATCAAAAGCTTCCTTATAAGAACATAGTCAGCGATTTTGGTATGGCTTAGAGCCAGACTACGTCAAGATCGCTTATAAATCGTGCTGGTAATCGCCTTGCAGCGAAACCAAAAACGAAAAAGAAGAAGAAGAAGAAGTTTGGTCCGATCATTTGTTGCTTCGCTAATAGGGAACTTGCATAAATTTTTAAATTCGAAAAAAATGTTATAAATCACAACAGAACATAATTTAAAACATGTATCAAAGATAAAAAAGTTTTGTTTGTCTTTCGTTTGGCCCCTAAAGACGATTAAAAATTCAAATTCAAACAGGTGGTCCAAAACGCATCGTGACGTCACTTGGTTTTGCATTTACATTTTTCCAATAAAGTAAACAGAATTTTAAATTAGACGTTATAAACGTAAGTAGAAAATACATTTATGTGACGTTACAAGTGTTTTTGATCGTTTGACCTATTCATAGAAAATTTGTACTTTTACAAAATGGTTTTATTTTCAATAGTAAACATTCGTTCCTTTCCTTCAAAAACAGTATAAAACTACAATTTTAACAAACTGGTATATATTATTACGATGACATACGATAAATGTCATTAGAATATAAATATTTTTGACTTATTCCACGACGATGAGCTTGCCAAATACCCAAGTAGGTGGAGGCCAATAAACTAAAGAAGGGGAAGAAGAATATACCTAAATATAAGGTTGTGTCTAGGTATACGCTAACGTGTACGCAAAGAAAAAAGTAAGAGTGTCAGTGATTTCTTATTTTTTATTTGTTTAGTGTTTGTTTTTAAATTAACTACGGAGTGCGGACAATTATTTAGTTCTTTTAATGAGTTTAAGAACATTTTAAAACAGTACGCAAAAGATAAGAGACTATAAATTAATATATATTTTTTTTAGTTATAAATGAAATAGTATTACCGTAAAAGATTAAAATAAAAGGAAGACCTAAAGCTTTCACAATAATAATTAACTTGTTTTGAAGCTATTATCCTTGTGGCATTTTTGTAATCAACTATTCTAAATGGGAACTAAGCCACAATTTAACTAAAAAATTGATTTTATTAACGTTTCGACTTCTAAACCGGATGTCGTTGTCAAAATACAAAATATTATTAAATTAAACAAAAACGTTGTTGCTTAGTAAAACATTTTTTCCAATAATTTATTTAATCTGACTAATTTTTGTATTTTGACAATGACATCCGATTTGGACGTCTAAACGTTAATAAAATAATTTTTTTAGTTAAATTGTGGCTTATTTTCAATTTGAATAGTTGATTATAATAATTCACTTATGTATAAAAATTATTTTAACAATATTTTGTACCTACATGTCATGTCAACTAAATACATATAATTATTTTGCTAACCTAAATATATACTTTTATATATACACATTGATTTATTACAATTAAGTTTGAAACATCTGAATAGTTCTGCTTCCCTTCCCTTAACAAATATGTTTCCATCAAACAAACACTAAACATATCAAAATAGCATGTATGTACCAAAATATATAGTAACTGCGCAAGCTAAATAATGACGTCACTGGCTTGATGAAGTTTAATTCGCGTCTACCTAACTTTTTATTTGCGTACACGTTAGCGTGTACCTAGACACAGCGAAATATAACCATAATAAAAACTAATGCAAAACTATGTGACGTCACGTGCCGTTTGAACTATTTTATACCGCTGAAGACTTTAAATATGTATTTCTAAGTTATTACGAGTTTTTGAAGCGTGAAATTTTGGAAATCTCATTTTTAAACAAAACTGAACATTATTATCTAATAAAAAAAATGTGGAAGTTCCCTATTGCAAAAAAGACTAAAATATCGAAAATAAAAAATTTGCTATAACTTTTGCGAAAATAAACTTAAGACTTTGATATTGCACGAAAAGTTGAGTCAACCAGTACATATAATGCCCTAAAAATTTCAAGATTATTCGGCCATTAGCTTAAATTTTATTCAATTTGTTTATACCAAAGAGCTTTTTTTGCAATGTTATTGTTCAGAAAATAATAACGATCTAGCAATTCTGTGGAAACCTCTTGAAATAAGAATACCTATTGAACAATTTGAATAGCTTTGGTAATATTGACTGTAGAGTAAATCTACTTTGGAATTTCAAAAGCTAGTATTTTTACACGAATTTACAAAAAAAACTTTTTGCGGAGGTTAATTACGGTCAAAGTTAGCCATTTTTATTATTTAATCCACAGTTACTTCTGTGCACATAAAATTCTCGTGTAACAGTGCTAGTTACCATACTGCTCCGAAACGACTTGACCGATTTTTATGAAATTTTACAAATATATCCTGTAGGACTAAGAATAGGTTTTAACCTATTTTTCATACCCATAAGTTGTAAGGGATTTACCCCCCTGAGATTTTTTTTAATTTTTTTGGACGAAATTGTCTATCTTAATTTTTTATTATGTAGCATTAAAAAATACATACAACCCTTAATTTTCACTCTTCTATCCCCAACCACTATTTTTTAATAGCCATCTATATATTTACATCTATAAAATTCTCCTGTCGCAGTGTTAGTTGCCTTACTCCTCCGAGACTGCTTGACCGATTTTTATGAAATTAGATATGTATATTCGGTAGGTCTTAGAATCGGTCGTAATCGATTTTTCATATCCTTGAGTGATAAGGGGGGTTCCCCCTAACATTTTGTAATGATTGGTAGGAGTATGTATACATAACGTACTCTAAAGGACTACATGCAAATTAAAAAAATTATGATCAAAATCCATCAACAATCTCCGGAGATATTAATCGCAGCATATGTTTGAAGAATCAATTTATTGTTTTGAGTGTACGGATTTTAATATTTCCCCTCCACAGACCACGAATCGATTTCGTTAGGACGTCATTTTTAAAGCATTGTTAACCACTCTGTTGAAGATCAAAGTTTACTCAAACTTGTACACAAAAACTATATACCTTTAACTTCAAAATGGCGCTAGCTAGGTTGCGTAATTGTTATAAACAAAGTAGCTGTGAATTAAATAAAAGAAGTGGATAACTTTGACCGTAATTAACCTAGGTAAAAAGTTTTTTTAATTCGTGTAAAAATACCAGCTTTTCAAATCTCAAAGTAGATTTAGTCTACAGGCAATATTAACAAAGTTATTCAAATTGTTTATAAGCCAAAAATGAGTCTTCTTTAGTAACATGACCTTTTAATGATTTTTTTTAAAATACATTGAAAATATAACTATTTTTCTTTCATGTGGTTTCCATAGAATTGCTAATCATTATAATTTTCTGAACAATAACATTGCAAAAAAAAGCTCTTTGAGATAAAGAAATTGAATAAAATTTAAACTAACTGAGGAATTGTCTCAAATTTTTTTGTGCATTATATGGACTGTTTTACTCAACTTTTCATACAATTTGAAAGTCTTAAGGTCATTTTCGCAAAAGTTATAGCAAATTTTTGATTTTCGAAATTTTAGTTTTATTTTGAAATTTCCGAAGCAACAAGTAATCGGACCAAAATTGAAAAACTGCCGTTTTAAACCTTAGCTCATCTACTAAAAGAAGGATACTATAAATGAGATATTTAATTACCTTATTTTTACCTGTGGCGATTTTTTTTGATATACTGCATTTTTACAATCTACTCTAAACACAAAGTAATAAGTAAATAGTCTGAAAGTAAATTAACGTGAATTAGGTACCATCCAGTGACGGTTCTCTAAGTATTATTCTTTATTATTGTGGTAGGTCTTCTGGCCATATTCTCTTTAGTCTTCTTTCAGCAAGTGGTTGGGTGAATAAATTATTTATCAAGTCGTTGGTGTGGTCAGTGGTGCGATTTTGATATTTTTTTGAACGATTTTTTATTAAGTCCTTGATTAGTGGGATGTCCAGATCATTGTGGAGTGTCTGGTTGGATACATACCATGGAGCTTTACTTATCATACGGAGAATTTTGGATTGGAATGTTTGAAGTATCTTCGTATTTGAAGGTTTACTGCAGCCCCATAGTTCTATTCCGTAAGACCAAACTGGTATAAGTATAGCTTTGTACAGAAGCAGTTCATTTTTAAGAGATAACTGAGACTTCTTGTTAAATAGCCCGTTCATATTTTTTAGTTTAAGATTTAATTGTTTACGTTTAATTTTAATGTGCGTTTTCCATATGAGTTTTTCATCCAGATGCAATCCCAAGTATTTGACAACTGGCTTGATGGGAATCGGAGTATTATTTATAGAAACTTGAGGACATGTAGATTTTCTGGTTGTAAAAGTAATCTGTACTGATTTGCTGGCATTAACATTTATTTTCCATCGCTTGAGCCAGTTTTGTAATTGGTCTAAATGATTTTGAACTTTTTGTGATGCTACATTAGGGTCGACATCCACTGCTAAGATTCCCGTATCATCGGCAAAAGTAGCTAATAAGGTATCATTTCTGGTTGGAACGTCGGCTGTAAATATCAGATAGAGAAATGGGCCGAGAACGCTACCCTGTGAGACGCCAGATTGGATGATGTGGTAATTTGAGAAGTTGTCTTCAATTTTGACTTGGAAATATCGGTCAGTCAGATACGATTTTAGAATAAAGTATAGTTGGTCTGTCATGTGTAATTTTAGTTTATAGAGGAGACCTTGATGCCATACCTTATCAAATGCCTGTTGTATATCGAGAAACACTCCAGCGCAAAACTTTTTTTCTTCAAGAGTTGTTTTAATTATATTTACTATTCGGTGGCATTGTTGTATGGTTGAGTGTTCACGTCTAAATCCGAATTGGTGTTGTGGTATAATTTCGTTTATGGGGACAACTTGCTCGATTTTATGTAATAGTAGCCGTTCTAATACTTTCGACATTATTGGGAGTAGGCTTATCGGGCGATATGAATTTGCTTGTGTTGCGGGTTTACCAGGTTTCGGAATCATAGTAACTTAAGCTAATTTCCATTGTATTGGAAAATAGCGAAGACGTAGTATGCTGTTGTATATTACTGTTAATAACACCACTGCTTTTCTCGGTAGCTTCTGAAGTAATTCTCCTGTTATCAAATCCTGTGGCGATTTAAATGAAAAAACTGCCATTTTTGACACTTATTTGTTAATAACTAAAATTCTCGTCCGAGCTGTGACGGGCATTTTTGTATTTATAATGTATTAGGTGTAAAGTACGCAAAAAACCCATTTGCAACCTGGCTGCTCAAGTGTCCCGAACATGGTATATGTTTGCCTTATTTCCCTGGTGTAATATAAAAAAGATTAAATAGTTACATATATGATAGATAATGCCTAAGAATACAAATATACAAACATACATTTGAGAAATGTACCGAGGAAAGGGTTAATAAATACAAATACATGGGAACTTAGGTATCAGAAAATAATGATCCAACAATAGAAATAAGGGCCACGATAGAAACAGCAAGAAATGAGTTTGTAAAACTAAAACCAATTATCTGCAATAAAGACCTTTTAGATTAGAACAGAATGTAAGAGCTCCCAGATGCTACATTTTCTCAATAGTGCAATATGAACTTGAATGCTGGACATTGAAGCAATAACAGATAAACATGTTACAGTCATTTGAATTTTGGTGTCACAGAAGGATGCTTAAACTGGCATGGACAAAGACGGAAGTTTTACGAGAAACGGGCAAAGAATGCGAATAATAAACACAATAAAAATAAAAAAAAAGTTACATAACTCGGGCACGTAATGAGTGGACAGTGATACAAAATGCTAAGACTGATAATACATGGAAAGACAAGAGGAGGAACAAATATAGGAAAAAGGAGTGTGTCTTGGTTGAAAATTTAAAGAGCTGGTTTAAATGCAGTTCCATAGAACTCTATAGAATAGTAGAGCATCATGTACCTAGTACTATTCCGTTGGCATCCAATGTAAGCCAAATTGTTTAACAAATTTTTTTGTTTAACAAAATAAAAATTATTCATTATAAAAAAATCTCTTAATTAATGGAGTAGATAGAACATCGACAGATGATAGAGTAAAGATAGTGATGATGATATCAAAACTCCGATTGGGAGACGGCACTTAATGCAGAAGAATAACTAGACAGGTCTAAATTTTTTTTAATTTTTTTTAAATATTTTTTTTTTTTTATTTTTTTTATTTTTTTTATTTTTTTTTATTTTTTTTATTTTTTTTTATTTTTTTTTTTTATTTTTTAAATTTTGCAATAGATTGTTACTGTTTTTTGTTTCACTCATTATATTTTATTTATATCGGAATGGGACGTTTCATCGCCGCCGGTTCATCGCCGCCGTTTCGATGCCGCCGGTTCAATGCCAGTCCATTTTATCACCGTCATATCTCGCATTTTCTACAATTAATAATTAATACTAAATATAAATAATAATTGTAATAACTAGAGAATGGAATATATGCAAAGTGCATATAGATGCATATATTGCATATTTTCAGACAACAAACACAACATTGCATATTTAAGCTAAACACGATTTATTTTGCATATTTTAAAAATAAATTATATAAAAGTTTAAAATTTTCCTCTCTTAGTTGGAATTTTAAAACTTCGATATGAACGAGCTCGTTATTTATCTACCTATCGCTCATCTGGACTTTCCCATTACTACCTGAATTTAACAATTATGGGTGTTCCCAGAAAAATATTATTTTATTAGCGTAGCAAGTCGTAGGTACCTACCTGCTTTTAAGGGTCTAATAATTATTTTGTCAGTTTCCGGCCAACATTTGTTTAAAGTAAACGTTGTATCGTATTTATTGTTTTTGAAGTGATTGGTATATATTAAATTTAAATATGTCTACCATTCAAAAAAGTGCTCGGATAAAGTGTTTTCCCGAGTTAAAGCTAAGTGGAGACAAAGTATTTTGCAGGGCCTGTTCCAAAATCGTAAGTAACATTCATTTTCACATTTCATTTTTTAAATGAGGAACTGACAAACAAAAGCATCATGTCCCACAAAAGAAATTTTTCTGGAAAGAGTGTTTTTATTCGACAAATTCGCTTTTACTTCTATAAAGACGGACATAGAGAGAAGCATCAAAATACAAAAATCCATCAAATTGTAGACAATTCCGCTTTTGTTCTTCAGCTTAAGTAACGTACTTTGTTCTTTAAGTAACGTACAAATTGCTAAAGAACTTATGTTCATAAAAGTTAATTTTAGTTTTTTACCAGATCTAATAAAGTCATTAGAACAAAGGAATTTACAATTAAGTGATTCGGTTAATCTTGTTAACACTTTTTCTGCTCATTGTCAAAAAATTCCCAGAAATACAGGGATTACAATTAGAAATAAATTAAAAAATGTTTTAGAAAAAAATGAGGGCTTCGATTGTTTGAGGAAAGTTGTACGTATTTTTGAAGGTAACTTTTCTGAAGATCTTACGACTTAATATATTGTTTTATTTTTGAGTATTTTTAATATGCATTTGCATATTTAGACAAATTTAGAAAAAATACCTGCATATTTGTAGTAAAAGTAATGCATATATATGCGCATATTTTGGTAATGTTGTGTTGCATATATTCCGCTCTCTAGTAATAACTGTCGAAAATTCGGAAATATATCAGATAGCGATTAATTGACTGGCGATGAATCACAAGAATCTACAGGTCGAGCAAGTCTCGTAAATTTCACGATTGCGAGCCACGCTTCACGCAACCGTGTTTGCGTACTTGTGTTTCAAGTTGCGTGGTCGTACGGAGTTATATTTACCAAATTTAAATATAATCGTTTTCAAAATTAAATCAATATGTCAATATGGCTACTGGGTGTAAAAGATAAATCTTATTCTATCTGTTCTTAATGAGTTTTAGATAATTTTAGTTGTATTTCTTTGTAATTTTGTGTTGTACAAAGATTAATTTAACATTTTCTCTGGAAGTATTAATTTAGAAAGATAATATGCTTCATTGGTGTTGTGTTTTGAAGTGTGAAATGTGATAAAGTCAAGATAAAGTTCACTTTTAAACTGAACTAAATAAGGTATCTGAGAGACAACAATGGTTAAATGCAATACAATGTACAGGTTTTACTAGCGAAATGAAAATTTTCCTGTCCTGTCTGCTGTAATCATTTTATATCTGGTAAGTTACAATTACAACAGTAACGATTTTTGAAGATGTTAACATTTTAATCTTATAGGAAAACCAGCCGACTTAATAGATAATAACAATCTCCAGATTGGGTTCCTTCAATAAATATGGTCTATAAACACAATGAAATAAGTTCCCCAAAATCTAAAATGGAGTGGTATCAAAGGAGAATTAAAGGGAAAAATATTCATATTGAAATTATTTATAAGGCACTGGACTGTCTTAAATTCTACAATAATACTAGGTGGGTAAATGATTTTAGACATTTTTCATTAAGAGTAGATTAAGATTAAGTAGATTTTCATTCAGTAGATTTAAGACTTGTTTACACGGGTAGAGTAATGATGCAAGTACTTGATAGAGTAGAGTAACTCTACCTGTAAAAATGCTCAGCACAGTAGAATAGCTGGTAGAGTGTATAGTTGGAGTTAAAGTAGAGTGACTAGCAACCTATGGCAAAGTAACTACTCTATGACCACCACTACTGCCAAAATGTCTACTCGGCTGCACACTCTACCCATGGAACACGCTCAATTATGGCAGAATAGAGTAGGTAGGAGAGTACATGGGGGCGCTGTCATTCTGGCTGGAATTGTGTTTTGTGTAAATAGTGAAAATGAAGTTCACCGAAGATGAAACTTTAAAACTTGTAGAGCTATAATACGGTGAATACCAGTGTTTATGGAATTTAGGTAGTGTATACTACAGAAATAAAAGTTTGCAGCAAGCTGCGGAGGATGAAATCGTCGAAAGAATGGCAAAGGGGGCTTTGGAGTAAACAAGCTTAAGCAAAAAATTAAGAATTTAAGGTGCACTTATAATCAAGAGTGTTTAAAAATACAAAAATCGGTTTCACTATACTAGCATCAGTACTATACTTGTACTCTCCTCACGTGAATGGTATCAAGCCATTTTTGGTAGAGTACTACCACTACTCTACTCTCCTCAAAACTCTACCCATGTAAACAAGTCTTTAGAAACAGTGGAAAATGAGGTAGCTAGTAGAGTAGTAGTAGAGTAAAATATACTGGTTTAGCAAATTGCAATGTTTTAAGGTAATACAGTAGTGATAAACAGGTAGCCAAAACGTGTTCCAAGATTGTCACTGTAATTTTGAATATTTTTTCGAGGCATTTGGCACACGTATTCGTAAAATAATAAAGAATGGCGGTACAGAGCCCAATTTGAAAAATATATTAATATGTGGAAATTACTCTGTAATTATACAATATTTAAAAAATGAGCCTGTACCGCCATTAAGAAGAACAAAAAAATACACTTTCTTCAAATAAACTTTTTTATCCGATGCCTAGATTTTGTGTAATTTTGGAACTACTAATAAAATAAAAAATTTTAGTAGTTCCAAAATAACACAAAATCGGATAAAAAAGTTGTATTTGAAAAAAGTGTATTTTTTTGTTCTTCTTAATGGCGGTACAAGCTCGTTTTTTTTATATTGTATTTAATTACAGAGTAATTTCCACATATTAATATATTTTTCAAATTGGGCTCTGTACCGCCATTCTTTATTATATTACGAATATGTGTGCCAAATATCTTGAAAAATATTCAAAATTACAGCCGCAATCTTGGAACACATTTTCGCTACCTGTTGATCTATACTGTTTCCTCTTAAGATAGTTTTAATAGTTATTTATGATATAAGTATTAAATTTTAAGACGCGCATGTGAAAGTTAACTTGAAAAAATAATTTTATTAATGTTTTGACTTCCACATCAGATGTCATTGTCAAAATACAAAATATTCATTATTATTAGGTTTGTTCTAGCAAACGGTCAAACTAGTCAAAAACCATCAGCAAACAGTTGGTCAGTAAAAGAACATAATACAGTCACCAGTGCGATCCCCTCTACTCGCGCTGGTCCACTATTCGCTGATGGTTTCAAACTGATGCTAGAACAAACCTATTATTATTATACATATCATTATCTGTAAATAATATTTCTTCTGATTGTTAATTGTAAAGGATAGAAAAATTACCCTTTATTTTATTTTTTTTAGAATCAGCTGAGAGAAGTGGTCTACAAAAAAACCAGGAAGGAAACGGAATATGTGGCTACGAAAGGCAAAAGAAAGGTTTACAAAGCAAATGTGACACATTTTTTTGAAATATTTAGGAATATCAGTAAATTGCATTAAAAAAATGTATGAAAAGATTTTGTTCAATAAAAATGTTTATATTTATCAAGGATGTATTATTTGGTATGGCCACATATCGTCAGTGATGTAATAATACATCCTATCTGTTTTTTCATGAGTTTTGTAAGAGAGACTAAAAACTTGTCTTAGGGTCACCTCCTGTTTTCATATGATATTTTTTGACTTGTTTTGTAGTAAATTAAACTATCTATGAACTACAAAACAAGTCAAAACTTACATATGAACACAGGAGGTGACCTTAAAACATGTTTTTCCATCTCTCATACAAAACTCATGAAAAAACAGATAGGAGGTATTGTCACATCAGCAAGGATGTACAGTGATGAGTGCCCTAATAACCGGCAAAATATTTAGTTGTGAGATAAAAAGAAATGAAACTAGTCGAGCTGGGAAATTTAGCGAAATTAACCTTTAAATTTACGTTATATTGATCCCACCTTTACACATATCGGAGGAGTATGTCAACTAAAACTGTCACTGTGACAGTGGTAGTTTCCAAACTCGTCTGGTACGTCTGAAGGTGGTACACAATCAATACAATCTAAATGTATAAGTTAATATCGCTAAATTTCCCAGCTCGACTAGTTTCATGTCTTTTTATCTCACTACTTAATACATCTTTTGTGCTATTTTGCCGGTTATTAGAGCGCTCATCACTGTATTTCTGGTATATCCAGGGAATGTCTACAAAATATATTTTGAATGTCCAGAGAACATTCGTGGACATTCATGGAATGTTCCAATAAGACATTCAGGTAATGTTTAAAATGCTGACACAGGATTTTCCTGGGATGTTCTCAGGGAACATGTTTTCGGGGATATTCCAGGAATTTTTCAATGTCTGTGTACCTTCTATGGACCTATATGGAATATTTTGGTGTTATTACCGCCGCACTCCACTTGCGATTTGTAATCAGGAAGATTGAACACATTGTTTCAAATACAAGTCAATCCATTTGTGACTAAATAATCATGGATTGACTTCTATTTGAAAGAATGTGTTCAATCTTCACAACTACAAATCGCAAGTGGAGTCCGGCGCTTAGGGCTACTTCCTCTTCGGTATTATGTATTATACTACAGAAATCAGGAACTTTCCTTCTAAATATATGTATGCATCTTGGCCATCAAACATATTCTTCCAAACATTTTTTAAGGGGTCTTGTGGGTAAAAAAAGTGACTTTTTAAAAAAATTATATCTCGAAAACTAAAATTTATTTTTATTTATAATTGGAACATATTGATATGTCCTTAAGTACCTTAACCATTGTTTAATTAATAAGACCACTGTCGATGGAATAATTCATATTTATTACTAATATGTTATTCAATACATTTTACATTCAGTTTTTCTATAACTACTCTTTTTGCCCCGTTGTTGTCTCCCCTACCTGTCAGTCCGCATCGAACATCACCGCAGAACAGTAAGTGCCAGATGGTCATCTCTCTCAGAGCTACCAACTCACTTTAAGCTGTGTTTACACTGAAAACATCCCAACTTATCACCCTCACCCTTAATTAATATCTACCCAAATATGATTAATATGATTATGTAAAACCTAACTGAACAATTTTTTTTTTTTTTTTTTTTTTTTTTTTTTTGACTTACTCTAGAATGAAATCATTGTATTTCTTTGGCATATTTGTAACGCGTCTGCTTCTACCTGTTTGAGACATATTATCAGATGGATAATTAACAATAATGTTTTGTTCATTATCTGACCTGTAAACTGTATCAGTTGATGATCTGTTGCCAGTGTCTGAAGAAGTAGCCATGTCCAGCAAAACTGGCTCACCTTGGGTTTCCATCGTTAACTTCTCCAAATTTGATTCAGATTGTGTTATACTCTCACCTACCGGATGTACTACGTTTGGTAGTTTTATATATTGAAAGTCATTGTTACTGTCAAGTTCATTTTCCCTGTTGTTTGCAAACTCAGTGCTACACCTGCCTACCTGATTCGTATGACGCTTCCATACCTGACCACTATCTAATCTGCAATAATAAGTTTTCTTACCTACTTTATTTATTATTTTAGCTGCCACCCACAACTTTCGGTTTGTTTCCCTATAGTCTCTTACCATAACCCTTTCTCCTATTTCAAAACATCTTTTCTCCTTTATAGAAATATTTTGCTGTTCTTTACTGGGCTTTTCGGCCATCATTGATATTCTTGTTCGCAATGATCTATTATATACAAGTTCAGCTGGTGACTTTTCTGTTACTGGGTGTTTTGTGTTGCGATATGTTAGTAAATATCTTGATATTAATGTAGACAGTGGAATACCAGAGTTTCTTGGATCATCTAGGGCTGTTTTCAGCTTCATTTTAAATGTCCTGACATACCGTTCTGCAGCTCCGTTGCTGGATGGATGGTAAGGTGCCCCTGTTAAATGCTTAATCCCATTTTTCTTAAAGAATATTTCCATGGTTTTGTCAACTAGTTGAGGTCCATTGTCACTCACACATAACCTTGGTAGTCCCATTCTGGCAAAAACTTCCCTTAGTTTTTCTTGCGTTTCTGCTGCTGTCGCCCTACTCATAGGAAATACCTCTACCCATTTGCTGTAAGCATCCACCAATATTAAGCACAACTTGCTTTTTAATTGCAAAAAATCTATATGCACTCTGTCAAATACTTTGTCCACTTCAGGCCACGGTGAAAACTCTGATGGAGGGTTGTCTCTATTCTTTAAACATGGACCACAACTTTTTACCCTATGCTCTATGTCGGAATCTATTTTAGGCCAGTAAACATATGATCTCGCTAATGACTTGCACCTGACTATTCCAAAATGTCCTGCATGGAGCTCATCGAGGATTTGTGGTCTTAGACTTGATGGTACCACAATACGATGTCCCCACATTATTATGTGCTCATCTAAATACAACTCTTGTCGTTTATGGTAAAATGGCATTATTTCATCACTTAAATGTTTGGGCCATCTTTCCGTTTTAATATACATCTTTATTGCCCTTAAAATGCCATCTTTGTCTGTTTCTTCTCTAAGTACTTTGTTGTTAATTGGCCAGTATTCTATAGACTCCGTGAAATGAATATATGTCATTCCTTCCGCTGGTTCCTCTACTGTTCCCGTAACCTGCACTGGTGACCTTGATAAATAATCAGCTACAGGATTGTTTATTCCCTTGATATGTTCAATACTGTAGTCAAACGATGACAAAAATAAAGCCCACCTTTGTATCCTGTTTGCGGACATTTTAGGGATGCTCCTGTGTTCTCCAAATAATGCAACTAGCGCTTTTTGATCTGTCCTTAATTTAAACTTATTACAGCAGAGGTACTGGTAAAATTTATTTATGGTAAAATGAACTGCTAAAGCCTCTTTTTCAACTGTAGAATATTTTTTTTCTGCTGGCATGAGAGTTCTTGACACACATGCTACTGTTCTCTCCTCTCCCTCTTTAACTTGGCTTAACATGCCTGAAATACCCTTGTCACTTGCATCTGTTGTTACTATTATTGGAAGGTCAGGGTCAAAATAAACTAAACAATTATCTGATGCTATTATATCTTTTATAATATTGAATGCCCTTTCACATTCTTTTGACCAGAAAAACTTTACATTACCTTTTAAAAGCTTGTATATTGGTTCTAAGATCTGGGCAGCCCGAGGTATAAATTTATGGTAATAATTTACTAGCCCTGTAAAAGCTCTAACTTCTGTTATAT
The DNA here is from genome assembly GCF_917563875.1 of Diabrotica virgifera virgifera. Lineage (NCBI taxonomy): Eukaryota > Metazoa > Arthropoda > Insecta > Coleoptera > Chrysomelidae > Diabrotica > Diabrotica virgifera. Next base: position 291,662,765 of record NC_065443.1, read on the forward strand.
TTTCTGGTTTAGGTGCATTTATTATTGCAGCAATTTTACTATCTGTTTTCTTAAGGCCTTCTTTTGATATTTTGTACCCCAAGTATTCAACTTCCTCTTTAAAAAATACACATTTTTCTTTACAAACTGTCAGCCCAGCCTTTTCAAGTTTGCTAAGAACTTCCCTCAAGTTAGTCATATGTTCTTCTGCTGTTTCCCCCGTTACTATTATATCATCTAAAAAGTTTGTTACATTTTTCATGCCCTTAAAGAGATTTTCAATTTCTCGTTGAAATATACTACTTGCTGATTTTATTCCGAATGGTAATCTTTTAACTGCGTACAAACCCCTGTGAGTGTTCCACGCTAACAACTTACTTGATTCAATATTTAAGGAGAACTGCATATAAGCTAGTTGTAAATCAATTTTTGAAAAACGTTGACCTTTTTTTAGTTTATTCCATAATTCATCAATTTTTGGAAGTGGATATTTCACATCTTCTAAATGTTTATTTATTGTTGTTTTGTAATCCCCACATATTCGTATTTTCCCATTTGATTTTTGAACAAAGACTAAAGGTGTTCCCCAATCTGAATTGTCTATTAATTCTATTACTCCCTCTTTCTCTAACCTATCTAACTCTAACTCTACCTCTTTCGCATAGGCTAAAGGAACAGCTCTGTGCTTGCAAAAAACTGGTTTAGCATTTTCCACAACTTTAATTGAAATTTCCTTATGATTAAAGTTTCCTAACTTACTAGTAAATACGTTTGAAAAACTGTTTATTAGATCTAGAATTTTACTATTACTTACAATTTGATTCATCATTTCAAGCCTAATATTGAAGGCCTTTATCCAGTCTCTCCCTAGAATATTTGCAGAACCTTTTTGAACAACGTATAGCTTTACTGGTATTTTCTTGCTTTTATAGCCCATATCTATTATAAAATATCCCTCTGGTGAAAAGACACTACCTTCATAACTTTTTAGCAACAGATCATCACTGGTTAGCCTAAAATGAGAAAAATTATTTATATATGTTTCTTTTGTGATTGCACTTATACCAGCGCCACTATCAATGATCATCTCATATATTTTGCCTTCAATCTTTACCTGGATTTTAAAGGGATTGTCTACCTTGACTTGTACATGGCACAGATCAACAATTCTTGATTCTATGCTGTCTAATGTATAAATGTCCTCTTCCGCCTCACTATCTATAAAATTAACACTATTTTTATGTGCCAAACAGACCCTAGCCAAGTGCCCAATTTTTTTACATATATTACAAATGTAATCTTTATATTTACAACTATTTTTGTGTTTATTTCCACATATCTTACATTTTGACATCTGATTGACACTTGAATTTACATTGATGTTTGAGCTGCCATGCATTGTCCGCCTTGTCCCATGTTGCCAACCTCCATCCTGTCCCTGCCGACGAACTCGAGAACTCGACGATGACGAAGCTTGCTGATGATCTATCACGTGAACATTTACAGTTGACCTCGAGCTTGTTTTTGAAGCCATAATAGCATTTTCTGTCTTCATTGCCAAACTCACCATCTGCTCCATCGTCGCCTTTTCATCCTCTTCGCATAATCTGTCGAGAATTTTACTAGGACACATACCACTCACGAACTTATTTAGCAGCACTTTGGTTAGATCTGCCCCAAACTTGCACGTAACTGCAGCACTTCTTATCCTAGCATACCAGTCCGCTATTTTTTCCTCAGTTTCTTGCCGCAGGTCAAAAAATGTACATCTCTCTCTCCATGTACTCACTTGACCTCCGTAATGGGTAGCTAATAACTGTGATAATTCTGCAAATGTTTTGGTTTTGGGAGCTTCTGGAAAACATAGATCTCTCAACAAGGTGTATGTGGGTGCACTTACCGAACTGATTAGGATCGCCACTTTAATAGCTTCCTCTTCAACCCCATTTGCCACAAAATGTTGTTCCAATCTTTCTTCGTAAATATTCCACGGTTGTAAATCTGGAATAAATTCTTCGAACTTTTTGTTCGCCATCTTGATTTACTAACAAAGGTACCGGACATCGGTTTACATAAAACAATTAGTATTTACTTCGTTACCACTTTTATCCTCGTCGCCATTGATATGTCCTTAAGTACCTTAACCATTGTTTAATTAATAAGACCACTGTCGATGGAATAATTCATATTTATTACTAATATGTTATTCAATACATTTTACATTCAGTTTTTCTATAACTACTCTTTTTGCCCCGTTGTTGTCTCCCCTACCTGTCAGTCCGCATCGAACATCACCGCAGAACAGTAAGTGCCAGATGGTCATCTCTCTCAGAGCTACCAACTCACTTTAAGCTGTGTTTACACTGAAAACATCCCAACTTATCACATATAAAAGTATAGTACTTAAGGTAGTCTCAAAAAAAGTTTCAGCCAAAAATATTCATTTTTGTAGAGTTTAAGTTTTTTTGCGTTGGCAGCATAACTAAGTCCAGTCTCATCTGAAATCAAAAAGTTTCTTGTAGTTTATACCTCTGGCTAGAATATGAACGAAGGAATTAAAAAAAAATGAAATTTGAAGATTTTACATAAGTTTAAACACATTTTTGACCCCAATTTTTCTCATTTTTAAAGTAGTTTTTTTTATAAAACAAAAATGACCTCATCTAATAAAAAATCCTTTGTTGATTCACTAGCCAGAGGTATAAACTACAAGAAACTTTGATTTCAGATGAGACTGGACTTGTTATGCTGCTCACGGCAAAAAAGGGCTGTTGTCGAAAAATTGCAGTCAACTCTACAAAAATGAATATTTTTGGCTGAAATTTTTTTGAGAGTACTATACTTTTACATGTTTCAATTATAAATAAAAATAATTTTTAGTTTCCAAGATATAATTTTTTAAAAAGTCACTTTTTTTACCTGCAAGCATTGATTATAAATATTCCTCTGCAAGACAACAACTTAACAAATTGTTGATTTCAAATTGTAACAGTTGTTTTGCAAAGTATGCTGCCCTCTTGTATTTTCTGTGTTATCTTCATCATACAATTACTTCATCTAAAAACTTTCTGCGATATATTCGCAACAACAAAAACAAACAAAACAAAAAAAAATAAAACAAAAGTTTAACCACCTTCACACCACAGAATCAAGCAATCAAGTTACACAAATTTTCAAACACCTCACCTGACACAGCGTCTCAAGTACGATTGCGCGAATTGGTAAATATAACTCTGCACGACCACGCAACTCGAAACACAAGTACGCAAACACGGTTGCGTGAAGCGTGGCTCGCAATCGTGAAATTTACGAGACTTGCTCGACCTGTAGATTCTTGTCGATGAATCGGCCGGCATCGGCATCGAAACGGCGGCGATTAAACGTCCTAGACCCATTTATATTGACGATTTATATCATTTTAGTAAATTGTATTTGTTATTTGTTATTGTTCTTATTTATGATTCTTGTAAGCTTTGTCTATAAAATTGTTAAATTTTTCATGACAATAAAGCATATTTCTATTCTATTCTATTCTATTCTAAAAAATATTTGTGTTTTAGTTCAATTGGTGTTATTTCAAGTCTACAAAACCTGCTTTTGTATCATTACTTGAAATATGAGTGTATGAGGATGCAATGGTGCTGATCTATTTATCGGTTTTTGCAGACATGGCAACGATATGACGAATTAAAAAATATTAAGCAATTATACGTACAAAGCATCTTAATGACATTATGCCTGTGCCTAATTTGGCGATTATTTCTTATAGTGACTGTTCCAGTTCCTTCCTCTTCGTAAAAGTATCCTTTCTTCGTTGTCTCCCTTATTATCATTCCCATTTTAATATATTGGAAGATTATAATCATCAGAGGTAAGAAGAAAAAGATTATAGTACTTATCTCGGCCAATGGTATATATTCCGGTTGTGACGTCATGGCACAAAACGCTGATTGCTACAACAAGCAAAAGATCGAGATTAGATATTTTCTCGTTGTTCAAATAATTATTCGAACATATTATAAATCATAAACCATTTTGAAAATATTTTTAATTCAAACAAATTTTAGTCCATCTTTGAAATGCAACACTGTCAACAGTTCAAATATGTAAGGATAACGGTTTTAGTAATAGACCTGGATCCCGCGTAAGAAAAAAAAGTTGATTAATAGCAAGCTGAAAATTTGTTAATAGCTTAACGGTGTCTAGTCGGACAAACATTGATGCACGGGAACATTGAAACAGGGGAAGTTTTAACGGTGGAGCATGATAAACGTGTCGTCCTGACAAGTTTATGATGGTGAAAAATAGCAAGTTGTTTTTAAGTTTATTCAATAGCCAACGTTATATAATATATGAAAAAATGTTTGTCCGACAAAAAGGTTGGGTATTTTAACGAGTCCGACACGTAGAACATGTCACATCACAGGAACTATGTTGGTGATGAATAGCAGTCTGATTTTTGCATGAGAGTTTAATGAAAGGTTAAAAAAGCAATTGGAAGTTCTGTCGGACAAAATGAATGGGAAATTTTCCTAGTCGGACATTCTAAACATGTAAGATATAGACAAAAATGTTGGTGATAAATAGCAAGCTAATTTTGATTTGTTTATGTACAAATTATATTTTGTAACGCAAAAAGTTATATGTCGGACAAAAAGTTTGGGCAAATCGAAGGAAATAAATAAAAAACATTTTTTCAGAATGACTTAGTCACATATTGATAAAGCTATTTTAGTTGTGTATTATTATTTATATTCACATATTTGCATGTGCATATATATACATGCACACTCCAAAAACAGTGCAAATCAATGCATGTATATATTGCAAAACAATTATTTTTTGGGTTGAGTTTGTTCTAGATATTCTCAAAATGACAATAAAAAATGTCAAAGAACATATGAAAGCAATCTCTTAGGGTTTTCTAATTAGGCGCATCAGAAAGTACGGAAAATTTCGTACAAAAAACGTTGTATACATTTTTTTCCATACTCAAATCTTAACCCTGTAAACGACATTGAAAAATGTGATGAAACTTCGGTGCTTTTAAGAATAGACGTAAATATGACACATTATGCTTAGAAGTATGTATTAGAAGGCTGCATTTGTCAGTGTGACACTTTGTGCTATACAAAGTAGTATTTGAAAGTACATGGTCTCTGAGTTTCTGTTTGCAACGTGTGTTGGAAATTAAAATTTATATTAACTATGGAGTGTTTTTGTGTCTATTTTTGAGTGTCAACAGTTTAAATTTTAAGTCGCCAAATCAAAAGTGAAACAACTATTTATAATGGGAAATAAGCCACAATTTTACCAAAAAAAATATTTATTAACGTTTCGAAGCCCAAATCGGGTTTCGTTGTCAAAATACAAAATACTATTAAAATAAAACAAACATGTTGTTGCTAAGTAAAAAAATTCTTCTAATAATTTATTTAATCTGACTCATTTATATTGGCAATTCAGATGTATATTATACATTTTAAAGTAGAAGACTTTAAAATGATATCGCCAATATTTATGAGTTGCGTTCCTGGGACGACTTTACTAAAAGATAGTTCATTCGATTACATGAAATCAATCCCAACTCAAGAATATCCGTCGCAAAAAAAATCATAGCATGTGATCTGTCTTTAAAAAGACAACCAAATGCAACGATGACAGTAAAATTCTCGCGTTAGAGATTCCATAGTAAATCACGAGGGAAAACCAGGAAAAACCTCGTGATACTATCCCGACATTAATAAATATTTTTTTAAAATAAATATTTAAACGTTAATAAATATTTTTTTTGGTAAAATTGTGGCTTATTTCCCATTATAAATAGTTGATTATAAAAATGCCACAAGGAAATAGCTTCAGAACAACAAAAGTGAAACCATTCAACGGAAAATTTTTGAGTAATTTTCGAACATTTTACAAAGTTAGTAAAATACTTGGTCATCAATTCAATGAGGTTCAGTTGCCAGATAACTGTGAAAGTTCTATTGAATATCATTCTTCGTGCTATAATGCTTTGCTTGATTGAAAAAGGGTACCTAAATAAATTATTACTAAAATTGTATAACGTAATTTTTCTCAACTTTCTACAAATGAAATAATAATGTAATTAATATGTCACATGGCAAGAAATAATTTGCTGCCAAAATAAATCGATTAGTTTAAATTTGAAGTTACGATTGCAATTTATTATGAATTATTGTCAAAAGTGACAGTTTTTCTTAAATGGAAATGTATTCATAGACATAAGGGTAGACAGGGAATACAGTGCAAAAAGTCGATAGGTGGTCTATCTATCTCTTTTAACCAAGCGATCCCGCGCATGTGGCAGACAAAGATAGCTAGACCACTCAATCCATAATATAATTTGCCTGATCTACTATAAATGTATTACAGTGAGGTATCTAAATGATGTTGACATAAATCGAAAGATATCGATTGTAATTGATTGCAGGTACTTTTGACATAGAATAATCACCCCTTATTGAAATTTCAAAAATTATTTTTTTAAATTGTCCGACTACAAAATCTACCCCTTATTTTTTTCCGACAACAGTCATTCTTGGTAAGGAATAATTTATTTAATTAAATTTCGTCTTTGTCGGAAAGCTATTTATCACCAGCATTTTTGTCTATATCTTACCTGTTTAGAATGTCCGACTACGAAAACTTCCCATTAATTTTGTCGGATAGAACTTCCAATTGCTTTTTTAACCTTTCATTAAACTCTCATGCAAAAATCAGACTGCTATTCATCACCAACATAATTCCTGTGATGTGACATGTTCTACGTGTCGGACTCGTTAAAATGCCCAACATTTTTGTCGGACAAACATTTTCGCATATATTACATAACGTTGGCTATCGAATAAACTTAAAAACAACTTGCTATTTTTCACAATCATAAACTTGTCAGGACGACACGTTTGTCATGCTCCACAGTTAAAACTTCCCCTGTTCCAGTGTTCCCGTGCATCAAAGTTTGTCCGACTAGACACCGTTAAGCTATTAACAAATTTTCAGCTTGCTATTAATCAACTTTTCTTTCTTACGCGGGATCCAGGTCTATAAGTGTTAATTTTAATGTGGTGTCCAAAGACGTATGTCTTTGGAAAAGACTCTCGAATACAGGGAACGGCTCTTACTCTTCAAGTACCCCGCTAGCCACAACCCAGCAGCCTCCAAGCAAAGAATATAGGTAGAAACTATACTCTACTACATTGTCATATTTTGACGTTTATTTCTGTCAGTCGAAATGAGTTGTGAATTTTGAGGTTAATGCCCCTTAATGCTAATAACCATATTGCTATTGAGAGAGCTCAGTTGTCACAAGTATCTCAATATAATACAATGTATGTATTTATGTATCTAAATATATACAATGTATATTCCCTATGTCCAGCTGAACGATTTACGTACTGTATATATTATCCCTATACAGGGTGTTTGGTACAGAATGGGCCATAGTTAAACCTTAGATTCCTGAGGTTAAAGTAGGTAGATTTAAGCTAACTTACCTTAGTACAAAAGTTGAGAATAATCGAAATACAGGGTGTCAAAGTTAAACTTTTATTTTATTTATTTTTGAATATTTCCTGACAGGCATTTGAAAACAACACGAAATTTGGTAAGTGCTGCTAGTATTGTATACCCTACTAAATTATGTTAAACAAACGTTTCTGACTACTACCAGAGGCGTACGACGGGGGAACGTGAATGGTTGACCCTTGCCAAATTCTACGCCACTGGCGGAGTTGCCATTTTAGTGCAAATTTTTGATTCTCCAATACTTTCTATGTAAATAACATTCTCTTCATTCGTAACGATAAAGCCATTAGTTTTCGAGATATTTGAAGATAAAAACGAAGCAGCATAATACATTAATCAAAATAAGTGTTCCTTTTTATTTTTAACTTCAAATATCTCGAAAACTAATAACTTCATCGTTACGAATGAAGAGTATATTATTTGCATAGAAAGTATTGGATAATCTAAAAATTATGCTAAAATAGCAGTTTCATCAGTGGCGTAGAATTTGAGAAGGGTCAACCAATCTCTTTCCTCTGTCGTACGCCTCTGGTAGTAGCCAGAAACGATTATTTAACATAATTTAGTAGGGTGTACAGTGCCTACACTTTCTGCCAAGTATATACAGTCGAACCCGCTTATTAGAATACCTGTTAAAGGAATATCCCACGTTAAGGAATAGAAATTTGAGGTCCCGAAATGTTTCTGCTGGCCAAAAATGATCGGTTATTAGAATATCCCGGTTATAGGAATATTTTTGCTTGGCACAAATGCTATTCCAATAAGCGGGTTCGACTGTACTCTTCAAAAGGTACACTTATTTTGATTAATGTATTTTGCTCCTTCGTTTTTAGCTTCAAATATCTCGCAAACTAATGACTTTATCGTTACGAATGAAGAGTATATTATTTACATAGAAAGTATTGGAGAATCAAAAAATTGCACTAAAATAGCAATTCCGCCAGTGGCGTAGAATTTAGGAGAGGTCAACCATTCACGTTACCCCGTCGTACGCTTCAGTTAGTAGCCAGAAACGTTTGTTTAACATAATTTAGTAGGGTATACAATACCAGCACCACTTACCAAATTTCGTGTTGTTTTCAAATGCCTGTCAGGAAATATTAAAAGAAGAATAAAATAAAAGTTTAACTTTGACACCCTTCGGTTATTATCAACTTTTGTACTAAGGCAAGTTAGCTTAAATCTACCTATTTTAACCTCGGGAATCTAAGGTAAGGCTATAGCCCATTCTTTAGCAAACACTTAGTATATATAATCCCATATCATGATTTCCAAAGTTTATAAATTGTAAAATATGATTCAGGAATACCTACTCCTACTAGCATTTAATGCGTCTTGGTTTGTTTATTTCTACTGCATCTTGATTGTCAATTTAGTATAAGTGCCATGATATTGTATCAAATTTAAAGAAATGTTCAAATAAAAAGAATGTGTTTACTCTTAGGCAGGCCGCACATCAAAGAAACATGAAACGTAAATTACGTTTCATGGAAATAAACCACTGCTAAACAAATATATATCCGGCCATTTATGAAACTCTCCGAAAATAAAAATGTGTCATGAGCATGAATCACACTCGTTTCATTGGTAGGCGGACTTTGAGATTTGTTTAGAAGTGTTTTCTTTTCATGAAACATGTTTTTCGTTTCATGTTTCATGTTTTTCGTTTCATGTTTCTTTGGTGTGCGGCTTGGCTTAGACAGTCTTAACACAAATACTTACGGGAATAATATTATCAGAATCAAATGGATATGAAATAAAATCTACTCCACTATAGTAGGCAAATGGTATGGCACATAAAAGAGATATAATCCATAATCCTGATATTATCCTCAATGAACGTTGTAGGTTTGTTATTACCATTGTGTACAATGGATGGCAAATCGCTAAATATCGTTCTGTAGAAAAAGCAACCACTGTTAACACAGAAACATAGGAGGCTCTGTAAAAAACAAATCTATTGTTAATGCTATAAAAGAACCAAAATCTACAGCTGCGGCCACTCAATAGTTTACACACACCTTCATTTTTTACACTGTAATACTGTAAAATCGCAGTGTCGTACTGTGTCGCAGTGTCGTAAAATTATTTATTAATATAAATTACTTATTTCAAAATTGTACTTTATAAATTTTGACACAATACCTAAATCTCTAAGAAGTTGTAACTCTCTCCGAAGTTGTAATTATTGTACGCTCCTTGTAGTAGTGCTACTTACTATTATGACGGCACTACCCTATAGTGATGTTGATTATAGCTACTTTCGAATATTCGTTATAAACCATTACTTTTGTATAAAGTAATAATTTACAGTATTCGTTACTTTGATTACTATGATTACTTTTGTTACTTATGTATTTAAGTACCGGTAATAATCAACTATTTTTAATGGGAATAAGCCACAATTTTACAAAAAAATGATTTTATTAACGTTTCGAAGCCCAAATCGGGTTTCGTTGTCAAAATACAAAATACTACTAAAATAAACAAAAATGTTGTTGCTAAGTAAAAAAATTCTTCTAATAATTTATTTAATCTGACTCATTTATATTTATATAATCGAATGAACTATCTTTTAGTAAAGTCGTCCCAGGAACGCAACTCATAAATATTGGCGATATCATTTTAAAGTCTTCTACTTTAAAATATATATTATACATCTGAATTATTGCCAATATAAATGAGTCAGATTAAATAAATTATTAGAAGAATTTTTTTACTTAGCAACAACATTTTTATTTATTTTAGTAGTATTTTGTATTTTGAAAACGAAACCCGATTTGGGCTTCGAAACGTTAATAAAATCATTTCTTTGGTAAAATTGTGGCTTATTCCCATTAAAAATAGTTGATTATAAAAATGCCACAAGGAAATAGCTTCAGACAACCGGTAATAATATCGAAAATCGTATTTCTCAGTAGGTAGGTATTTTGAATAGCTATTCCATTATAACAAGTAATGATTTACAGTACTCGTTACTTTGATTACTATGATTACTTTTGTTACTTTTGTATTTGAGTACCGGTAATCAAATTGAAAATCGTATTTCTCAGTAGGTAGGTATTTTGTATAGGTATTCCGATATAACAAGTAATTATTTACAGTATTCGTTACTTTGATTACTATGATTACTTTTGTTACTTTTGTATTTGAGTACCGGTAATAATATCGAAAATCGTATTTCTCAGTAGGTAGATTAGACTGAGCCGCTATAGGTGAAATTTCTTAATCATTTTAGGCACGACGGGACCCTATAACTTAAAATAGTAGAACCTAAAAGAAAACGTTTGAGCACTGTGCCGTCACTTTTCAGTGGCACATGCGTTTACAGTGGCGCATCAAACTTTCCACTTATGGACGGGATGCATAAATTAAAAAATATCCTCCCTCATTACCAGAATTTAATTTTTTTCATTTTTTTAAGTTCTATGTGATTAAGACATAAGATTCATCGTAATTTTAACCCACCACCCCCTTCTCCCTGCCCCCACCATCAAAAACTTGATTTTTCGATTTTGTTTTTTTTTTTGGTGGGATGCAATCAATTTTAAAATTTCCAAAAATTCACACGCATAGTTAAGGCTTTTGTAAAACACGTCTATTTTTTATAGACCTGTAGGTTGAGTGTACATAACCTCAAAAAATTTAAAAAAAAAATTTTTTGGAATAAAGTATATAACTTTTTTTTTTTGGGGATAGCTGCAGATCTAATTTTTTCTTAGTCTTGTGTATTTTATCAAACACTATATTTATAATTTTTTTCAGATTTTTCTGTAACGCTGGTCAACTTCAAAAATCCAAAAAATTGTTTTTTAAGGGGTTTTGGGGGGTTTGAACGTGTTTTTCTGATTTTTAAATATTCTAAAGGACTCAGTTACTTCAAGTTACATATAGCCTATAAAAACAAAATTGATTTGATATATTATGAAGTCTATAAAATAGGGAAAATCCCCCAAAACCCCCCAAAAAACAGTTTTTCGGATTTTTGAAGGTGGGGAGCCTTACGGAAAAATCTGAAAAAAATTAAAAACATAGTGTTTGATAAAACACACAAGACTAAGAAAAAATTAGACCTGCAGCTATTCCTCAAAAAAAGTTATATGCTTTTTTGAAAAAAAAATTTCTTATAATTTTTTGAGGCTATGTACACTCTACCTATGGGTCTATAAAAAATAGGCATGTTTTATAAAAGCCTCAGCTATTCGTGTGAATTTTTTGAAGTTTTAAAATTGATTGCATCTTACCAAAAAAAAAATAAAAACGAAAAATGAAGTTTTTGATGGTGGGGGCAGGGGGAAGGGGGGTGGTGGGTTAAAATCACGCTGAATCCTATGTGTTAATCACATATAACTTAAAAAAATGAAAAAAATTAAATTCTGGTAATGAGGGAGGATATTTTTTAATTTATGCATCCCGTCCATAAGTGGAAAGTTTGATGCGCCACTGTCGACGCATGTGCCACTGAAAAGTGACGGCACAGTGTTCAAACGTTTTCTTTTAGGTTCTACTATTTAAGTTATAGGGTCCCATCGTGCCTAAAATGATTAAGAAATTTCACCTATAGCGGCTCTTAGTCTAATATTTTGTATAAGTATTCCGATATAACATTATCACAGATATAACAACTGTAGAAACATTATCGTATCGAAACTAGAAATTAATCAAGTGTACTGGTTGTAGATACAATAGTCGTTACTCGCTCTGATGATTGGTACGAAGTAATCAGAGTAATCAAATTAGATACAATAGTCATCGTTACTCGCTCTGATACGATTGGTACGAAGTAACGAAGTAATCAGAGTAATCAAAGTAATCAAAGTAGATACAATAGTCGTTACTCGCTCTAATACGATTGGTACGAAGTAATCAGAGTAATCAAAGTAGATACAATAGTCGTTATTCCCTCTAATACGATTGGTACGAAGTAATCAGAGTAATCAAAGTAGGTACAATAGTCGTTACTCGCTCTGATACGATTGGTACGAAGTAACGAAGTAATCAGAGTAATCAAAGTAATGATTTGCCTCTCTGTATAGTAATCGTTACTTTCGGTATTCGTAAGTAACGAGTACTTTGTAACGAATAGTTACTTTTCCAACATCACTACTACCCTATAGTCAGGCACTTTTCAAATCCGCCTAAGAACAGAACAGAATGGTATGCGTCTCTCATTCTTTACGCTAAGCACAGCGCTGTATTTTTTGGGGCTAAAGGCGACTTTTTTTTGCGCCTTCGACAATGGTTGTCCCGGGCTGCATTTGGGGATAGCCAATTGTATGTTTTAGGATCCTGACTACAAATACTGAAAAAACTGAAAGTGCGAATTTTGTCATGAAATTTGGTGCGTGGGGTTAGAATAATATTTGGAACAACTTTTCCAAATAACTTTTTCCGATATCTCCAACACGAAGCAAAATATCGAAAATTACCTCTATTTTTAGATTCGCAGTAGGTAGCGTTTAAAATTTAAATTAGAGTTGACTATATTAAAAAATGTAAACCATCACACTGTTTGACTGCAAAATTTCAAATCTGTATTTATTTTGATAGCCGCAATATAGGGATATCTTCATCTTAAATGCGACACACTGTGTATATAGATATACGAGTATATACTTAATATGTAGAGTATAGTAGAGGATATATAAATGCATATGTGTCGCCTACCCGCATACTGAGGTCACGAGCCCAGAGCCTATTTTACTTCAAATCAGGCCCGAGGCAGTACATAATTTTCGGGCCCCTAACAAAAATTTAATACAAATAATAATTTTTTAAATGTATTAATTATTTAATAGAAATATAGTTGCACCAGGAATTTAAATTTTTATTAACAATAAATAAAATTTATATATATATATTTTTTTTTATTTAGGTAATGCCTCGACAACTAATGGCCATTGGCATGGTAGGTACGGTAATTTTTAACAGTTAGGTACCTAGTGTCATGTGTAGTGTGTGTGTTGAGTAAGTGTCTTGTTACTTTGCAAAGTCGACGTCATTGTTTTTGCAAAGAGACGCTAATTGTATCCGAACGTCTGCGGTCCCTCCGGTGAGTACCGATCGCACAAGGACAGAAACTATATTCATTTATTAATTTATAATAAATGAAAAATTCCTGACCCTGGTGAGATTCGAACCCACAACCTTTCGGATTTTTTCGATCCAAAGGCAGGCGCTCTTACCACTGAGCCACGGAGGGGGTAAAATTTATATTTAAATAATTAAACATTGTTGAATTGTTTAAAGTGCAAAAACTAGCGTAGAATTTCTCTACTATGTACAGCATATTATTATAAAGTCCTCACGTAAGTATATTATAAACCAGCGGCTCCAACCACTAGTAGAAAATATTAATTGGAGAGTATCCAACGGGCTGCAGACGGGGACGATCGACAATGGATAAAATATTTACAGTCAAGCAGGTCTTGAGCAAATCATGGGACACGGCATTCATGTTCACAACAACATGTCTTTAGACTTCATACAGGCATACGACTCAATCAAAAGGAACAGACTATACATATGATCAGCTTATTTCAGAAAGGGACTCGAGTCATGTTAACTAACTTTCGAGATATGTATATGCAAAAAACTGTCTGGATATAAATTGCTTTTCTATAGTAAACGAGAAGTACGCCATACGATTTGTCTATTATTATAATATATTTAACCTGGTTCCTTTCTACAATATGTCTATCACCGTAGTGAATAAATCCACTCTTAACAAAAAATAATAAAAGACTGACCTTTCCCTTTCTGTAATAAGCTGTTCATATATTGGCTGAATTGGCAATACCACACAAGCTAATTAGACTAATTAAAGCCACAATGTATGAAACTCAGGCATGTGTACGAGTACAAAACCACCGGACAGACTTTTTCAAAGTCTCGTAGGGATTGAAGCAAGGAGATGGTCTGGCCCCAACATTGTTTAACCTGGCACTGGAGTATGCGGTTAGGCAAATACAAACTGGACGAGAAACCTCCTGACCAACAGAACCGTTTAACTGGCCTCTTATGCCGATGATGTTAATATTATGAGTAGAACATGAACAGGAGCACAGGAAACATACGCAGAGTTAAAAAAGCAAACGAAAAGGCTAGGTCTGGAAATTAACAGAAAAAAAAAACAAAAATATTGATACAGACGACAAGAAAAAATATAGTCCCACAAAACATTATATCTGAAGATGACATTGAAACGGTTGGAAAGTTTACATACCTGGGAGTAGAAATATGCCGACAGATCAGAAAATGAAGAAATAAGGAAAAGAATACCGCAGGGAAACAAAGCTTATTTAGTCCGCTCCAATATATTTCGGTCTAAAAGTGTCTACCGAAATACAAAGATGAGAATCTATAAAACCTTAATTCGACTAATAGCATGCTATGGCAGTGAAGTATGGGTCCTGAAAGAAACATCCAAAAACAAACTAGACACATTAGAAAGGAAAGTACTGAGGAGAATACTAGGACCTGTGAGGGGAAACGGAATCTTCACAATTCGATACAACAACGATCTTTATCAACTTTATAAGGAAACACCCCTCTCAGACTTCATTAGAATACAAATATTGCAATGGGCTGGACATGTGATAAAAATGGGAGAGGATAGGCTATAGTCGATTCGCTAATCGGAGACACAGCTGTCTACACTACAATCACAATAAAGATGCACTAGAAATAAACAAGTACGAGTAGCACTCCCAAATCATGATTTGGGAGGGCTCCTCGAACATTCAACGTGTCTTGGTTTGTTTATTTCTACATAGTGCATTTTTATTGTGATTGTAGTGTAGACAGTTGTGTCTCAGATTAGCGAATCAACTATATCAAAAAAAGCAATGAACGCTAGGATGCAGGGAAAGAGACCGGTTGGAAAGCCTAGAAAGTGCTGGGAAGACACAGTAACCAGCGATGCACAAGTATTTTTAGAAGTCCGTGTATGGATAAGAGCAGTCACAGATAAAAAAGTGTGGGGGCAAAAAATAAAGAAGGCCAAGGCTCAATTTGGGTTGTAGTGCCATAGAACAAGAAGAAGAAGAACATAATGGGAGAACGAACTTCCTTTTTGCGCACTGTTTTGAGGTGTAAAATAAGATAATATTTCATCTTTTTGTGCCTGCCGTTTCTGTTCTCTTAATTTTTTGCTTTTTTCATTTTTTACTGACACTTAAATGATTGTAACTCATGATAACGAAACGATTACTTATATATATATATATATATATATATATATATATATATATATATATATATTAAAAATTTTTATATAAAAATTTTTTTATTACATAATAATTTATATATATAAATTATATTAAAATAAAATTTTTATTACATTCCAACAGTCATTACATATTAACAATTATATATATATATATATATATATATATATATATATATATATATATATATATATATATATATATATATATATATATATATATATATATATATAATAAAAAAATTTTAAAATTTTTTTTGGGGAATGCAGTCAATAAATTTTTGGGCTATTCAGTGAAACACTTTAATTAATTTACGCAAAAGAGAATTTAAAGAAATGGTTTGGATAAAAAAAATCAAATTGCATTAATAAGAGATCTGACATTGATAAATTAAGTATCATTTATAATAACATTTTGTCTTATTAAAATTTGTTGAAATATTACTAATAATTCTACCTAAAATATTTTTTTTTATTTCTTCTATCATAAATTACAACAAATTATGTCATTAATTTCTTTCCCAACCTATCGAATTATTATAGTAGTCCAACGACATTTTTTTGAGTGATGTCGAATTGACATACTATGAAAATTTTTACGTTTACATATTACTTTTAAGAAATTTTCATGTTTTTATATAAGTTGTATAATTATTAATTTGTAACCACGAGCAGTAAGTTAAGTTTTGTTTTGAGTTTTATCTAAATTTAAACATTTTTATTTGTAGATAGTCTTGATAAAGAAAATAAAATTTTCGAAAGCTCGACTAATAAGTTCAAAGTGTTTCACTGAATAGCCCAAAAATTTATTGACTGCATTCCCCAAAAAAATTTTTATTACATTCCAACAGTCATTACATATTAACAATTATATATATATATATATATATATATATATATATATATATATATATATATATATAATCTTTAGACCTACCCTCTCGGGTGTAGGTATTAACGTGTGCTCTGTTAACAGTGCACAAATCTCTTCCATTGTTTCCTGTCCTGTGCCATCGCCTTTGCTTCGTTCCATGCTATTCCTTTTTTGTCAAGAATCCTTGCCATCACTTCGTTACATGTCTCTCTCGGTCTTCCTCTACTTCTTTTTCCCTGCACCTTCGTTTCCCATATCTTTTTAACTGGTACTTTTTTCTGTAGTCGTTGTAGATGCCCCCACCAACTTAATTGTCTTTTTTCAACATACTCCATCATTGTCTCGATTTTCAGTTCTTCTCTTATGTAGTTATTCCTTACCCTATCCCTTCTAGTGACTCCTTGAACTCTGCGTAGATACCTCATTTCTGCTGCCTGTATCTTACTTTTCTGTTGTCTATTTAGTACCCAGGATTCACATCCGTATGTAAGTACTGGTCTGTATATAGCCTTAAATAGCTTGATTTTCGTATGTTTCGATACTTCTTTCTTGTTAATAATTGTTTTTCCTATTGCGTGGTACAGTCTATTCACTTTATCAATTCTTTTGTTGATCTCAGCTCCCTGTCTACCTGTTTCTTCAATGGTTACTCCCAAGTACTCGAATGATTGTATCTGTCTAATCTCTGTATCATCTACCTGGACATGCACATCCTCTCTTTCTTTAGCTATTACCATTACCTTCGATTTCTCTTTGTTCATAGTCATACCATACTTTTTTAAAACTGTGTTCCATGTTTTTACGCTTCTTTGTAGCTCGTCTTCAGTCGCTGCTAAAATTACTACATCGTCAGCAAATGTACAATCTGCTATCTCTGTGCTTTTCAGATTTCTATACCCTATGTGTAATGTTCTGACTTTTGTTTTTGTTTCTTTTATTATTTCGTCCATAAAAGTAATAAATAGTAACGGGCTCAAGCTTCCCCCTTGTCTTACACCTTCAGTTGTTCTGAACTGGTCAGATATCATATTTTTACTTATCACACGGTTTCTAGTGTCTCTGTATATTGATTTAGTTACCTGTATAAGCTTCTCTGGTATGTTTCTGTTCTTCAGACTTTTCCATACATTTGTGATCTAGGTACTTTGTCGAATGCTTTTTCCATATCAAGGAAACTGAGGTACGTTTTTTTCTTCCTAGATAATCTTTTATTTATTATATCGTTTAACGTAAAAATGTGATCTTGTGTACATCTACCAGGTCTAAAACCACTTTGCGATTCTTCTAAAGTTGGTTCTATTATTTTTCTCAGTCTACTCTCTACTATTAGCTCATAAACTAGCTTACTATATTACTTAGATAAGAAAAATAAGTGTTTACAGAAATTTAATAAACGACTAACGATTAATGAATAGATTAGTTGAACTAACTTAAAAAGCACAGGACTGAAAACTAATACATACAATCAAGCAATACCTTATCTTTGCATAAAACGGCATTAAACATCAAACTAAATATTAAATTTAAAAGTGCATTTTAAATAAATATGACAATACGTGACGATGCCTCTTTTTAATTCTACCTCTTGGCTCTTGGGCTCTTGCATCTGTAATTCTTCGGAGTGGTGTATAAATTTTGCTTATTGTTATTGGTGCCGACAAGGCAATCTATTGTACCTACTCTTATTGCATTTTTATGATGGTTTATGGTTTAAGAATGATTTATGGACTTATGGTTCATGAATATCACTCTAACCTAATTTGTTATCATTTATCATTTCCTGTTCGTAAAATGAAATAATTTTGAAAATTTATTTTGTTTTTTCAATAAAAATTTTCTTTTAGTGATGTTTTCGGGCCCCAATAAAATGCGGGCCCGAGGCAGGGGCCTCATGGGCCTAGTGGTAAAATAGGCCCTGCACGAGCCGCCACTGATATAGATACTTCCGGTTTCATGCACGTCTGTCCGCCCTTCTGTCTATCCGCCAATAAAACTCCTATGGTATTAAAACAGATATAATGACAAATGAGGTATCGAATGAGAGCTAAAGACGGTATTAGATTTGAGAAATTTGACGTCATACTTCAGGTTCTACAGTTGCAACCCAAATATGTTTTAAAGTCGCCGAAATAGTACAAGAAATTTATTATTTGACGCGTCTTAGCAAGACGAGAAAAAATATATACTTCGGTTTCATGACTGTCTGTTCGTCCGTTTGTCTGTCCGTGAACACAACTCTTCTGTCACTGGAACAGATAGAATGTCAAGTGAGGTGTCGAATGAGAGCTTATAATACAAAGCTGTTATTAAAGGTAAGAGATTTGACCTCGGACGTCCAGTTCCAGAGTTGCAACCGGAAGTACCGTTTTAAAGTTAGGTACCGAAACAGTATAAGTGATATACAAAATCCACGAGGAAAATAAACTTCCTGTAGCTGGCTGTATACCATTAATCACAAAAATACCAAGTTTCTTGTAAAAGGTATATATTAAAATACCCTAAATAAGGGTCACAATACAAAACGTTTTCGGATTAAGGAATCCATCATCAGTGTTTAAAAGCCCTAAAATTAAGTATAACCTAATTAAATGAGATAAAAGTTAAAATTGACAGAGGTTTTCAAGAACAAGAGGCCATACTTACAAAATTTGCATGCCTGAGCCACCAAAATGTATAGGGTAAAAACCCTTTAAATGTAAATAATAAAGATATTTTACATATTTATATAAAATTCATCGGATGTTATAGATAAACCTGGATGTTACCCAGGGCAACACAGGACTCTCCCCACGTGGTTGGAACTTTTTTTTGGAGAAAACCTCACATATTGGACTTCAATGGCCAACTGACAAGTGAATTCAAGAGCAACCCAAAATGACATCAAGAACTGTCAATGTAACCTAGTTGTAATATTACTTCAGCCACAACGTTAAAGATTAATTTAAATGTTTTAAAATAAAAAAACAGTATCAAATTTACAAATAATAAAAATAAAAGATGTTCACAAAATATGAAAGATTTTTTTTCTTTAAAATAATGCATTAATTAAGTATTCAAAATACGGAAATGAAATGTTTACGTTACAGGAAGTTATGCAGTCAACAATACCAATAGGTATTGTATTAGTGGTATGAAATTGTCAATACGATTAGACAAATAATGGTAAAGGCCTTATAGGGCTTTTCATCGATTGTCATTTGTTTCGAGCTTCTGTCATGTGTCACATAATATTAATATATCTACGTCATACGTCTATACGAATCAAGAATTCCCTTGTTATAGTTTTACTGTTTATATATTTAGAAATGCCTATTCAGCATCGACCATGAAAAGTGTTTATAATTGACTCTGCAATTATTAGTGAAACGTGATCTAGGATAACAATATTTATATAATCGAATGAAGGTTGTAATGTTGTTATGATGACATAAATAACTAAAAGTAATTATCGTAGATAATTACAGGGTGTTTTTAAGATATATCTACTGAGTACAGATGAATTCTTGTACACCTTCCCTTTTTAGGAATTTTCCGACTACGGGGAGGGAAATTTGCAAGTCGTGCTACCAACTCATACTGTGTTGTAATCAATACAAAAAATTTATTTTATATACAAACTTCCTAAGCCTACGCAAATACATAAATAATATAAAATGTTCGTTTAACAACATTGTTTCGTAACACTTGTCACTCACTGTGTTTTCGGATTGTAAGCATATAATCTATTCTTATGTATTTCCTTGATTTTATTGTTTTCTATTCTGATTTTACAATTAACGTTATTTACTTCTGTTATCGTGAAAGGACCTACATAAAGACTATCAAACTTACCATTCTCTTCCCTTTTTACAAGGACTAGGTCTCCTCTTTTAAAGTGTTGTGATGTTGTTTTGGGCTTATTTTCTTCTTGCCGCTCTTTTTTGTCTTCCTTGCTTTCATTGCTTCTAGTGAGGTGACCTATCGTGTCTATGTACGCTGTGTCCTCTGGTTTCGAAGAAATGTCCGATATCACGTCTTCTTTGACAAGTGTTCTATTCGGTTTGTTAATGTGACATTCATGGCATTGTTTAACGTATTTTCTTACGTCTTTTTCTAAATTTTTCCATCTAAATCTTGCTTTTAGCTTCTTTATTAGTCTATTTTTCTTTAAGTGTCCTCCGAACATCGGGTGATTATGGTATTCTTCTATTAATCTGTGTTTTTCTTTGTCATCTTTTATTGTTTCTGGTACTTCACATATGTATATTTCTATATTCTTCAATTTTTTATTTCCTTCTTTAATAAATTCATCAATTGTGCACATTTTAAAAATAATATCATTTACGTATATTTTTACTTTACGTACTGCATTCTCTACCGCCAGCTTATCAAGCTGTACCAACGCTTGGTTTAAATCGAAATGATTCAATCCTGTGGCTATGCTTTTGCTGCATTTTATTTTGTTTTTGGCCCTAATGCTCAGTCTTGGTGAGATTAGTTCTGCTCCAAAGGACAAAATTGGTAGTCTATGCGCCTCTAAATTATTTAGTACCTTCCTTACTGTCTGTTTGGTGGCTTCTGGCTGTAGTGCGAGTTCACTTTCAGCCTTTGTTTGTCTTGCTTCTTTCTCCTTTTCTTTTGCTTGAGCTCTTGTTATAGCTAGTATATGGGCGTTGTCTATGTATAGGTTTTTTAGTTGATGCAATGTTATGCTTGAAAGGCTGTCTGCGTAGTTACTTTTCCCTGTTATATACTCTATTTCGAAGTCATATTCTTCTAGGTCTAATCTGATCCTCGTGAGTTTTGAGGTTGGTTCTTTCATTGCAAATAGGTGTGTCAAAGGTTTATGGTCTGTTTTTACTTTGAATGTTGGTGCTCCATATAGATAACATTTAAAATAATTAATTCCCCAATGAATCGCTAGTAATTCCTTAACGATTATAGGTTTATTACATTCTCCTTTACTAAAACTTCTTGATGCATATGCTATAGGTAGGTCAATTCCGTTATAATCTTGACTTAGGATTGCTGAACAACTCTCATTGGATGCGTCTGTTGTTAAGATAAACTGTTTGTTGAAATCAGGATATTTTAAAATTGGTGGTTTCGTCAGAGATGCTTTAAGCTTTTTGAATGCTTTTTCACACTCCTCGGTCCACGAAAATTCTACTCCTTTCCTCGATAATTTGTTGAGTGGTCTGCATATTTCCGCAAAATTTTTAATAAAACGTCTGTAATAGTTGCAAAATGCTACAAATCTCTTTGTTTCTTCCGCTGTCTGAGGTGTCGGATATTGTTCAATTACTGCATACTTCGCTTTGTCTGGTGATACTCCCTCTTGAGAAAGATCGTGTCCTAAATATGTTACTTCCCTTCTAAAGAATTGACATTTTCCTGGGTTAAGTTTCAAATTGAATTTTCGACATGTCTCGAATGTCTTTTTCAGGTTGTCTAAGTGATGTTTTTCGGATATTCCAATTACTACGATATCGTCCATGTAAAGAAATGCTTTGTCTGGTGTTAATCCTGAAAATGCTATTGACATCATTCTTGAAAAGCTATTTGGGCTTACATTTAATCCAAAAGGTAATCTGGTAAATTGAAATGCTCCATTTTCTGTGCTGAACGATGTGTATTTTCTCGATGATTTTTCTAATGGTATCTGGTGAAAGCCTGACATTAAGTCTATAACTGAAAACCATTTTGCTCTTCCTAGTTGATCTAATATCGAATCTATTCTTGGTAATGGAAATTTGTCTGTAACTATCTTCTTGTTCAGTTGTCTAAAATCTATGCATAATCTCCATGCTTTTCCTCCATCTATAGCTTTTTTCGGTACCAGTACTACTGGGCTGTTGTACTCGGATGTAGATGGTTCTATGATTCCTTGGTCTCTTAGGTTTTGTACTTGTCGATTTAATTCCTCTGTTTGCGCATGAGGTGTCCTATAATTCTTGATATATACCGGAGTTTGGTCTTTAACTCTTAGTTTTTGTTCGTAGAAATTGTTACAGGTTAACATATCATGCCTTAGGGCGAATATGTCTGAATATTCCTCGCATAACGATACTAAGTTGTCTCGTATGTATTCTGGTATGTCTAATTTCAGTGATTCTCGTAATTCTTTTTTTCTGTCCTTGCTGTCGTTGACTAGCCTATATATATTGAATAGTTTAATATCCAACGTCCTGATTGTGCTTGCGTCTACATTTACTGTTTCGTACGTTGTGTTCAAAATTTTGATGTATGGATTATTACTTGAAATAATTGCTCTTGCTATGAATATTCCTGGTTGTATTTCTTGCTGTTCCACTATCCTGTCTTTCTTTAACGTTTGAAAAATTTTTACGATTCTGTAAATTTCACATCTAGGCGGTATTATTATGGTGTCATTGTCTATATTATCCAGAATTTTCGTACTAATGTAACAATCGTTGTCCTCTTTAATGTGCATTTTAAGGTTTGCGTAATCTAGTATACATTGAAAGTTAGAAATAAAGTCTCTCCCAATGATTCCGTCTGTTGGAATTGGAAAGTTAGGTTCTACCAATTGAAAGATGTGTTCGAATCGAGTTCCTTTTACTTCGAGTGTTGTCTCAACTTCTCCCATTGTTTGCAACTCTCCTTTAGTGACTCCTTTTATTTTCGCCTTTGTGTTTGGTTTCACCTGTTCCTTCATAAAATCTTGTGAACATTTTAGTATTGAAATATCAGCTCCTGTGTCTATGATAAAAGTGCTTGTGTTTTCAAGAATTCCTGTTTTCATTCGTACAAAGTTCGTTAGGTTTAGGTCGAAGTTGTAAATGTTATATTTTATTTCTGCCTGTGTGATTTCAACTTCTTGTTCATTCAAAACCCCAACTGCTGGTTTTCTTGCTCTTCTTGACTGTCCTCTATTTCTAGTAACCTTACGTTCCTGTTACGTCCGCCTCTCTGGTTTCCTCTGTATGTTTGATTGTTAAATTGTCTGTATCCTCTGTTCGAATAATTTCGTTGATTGTCCGTTGCTTCTCCTTCGTTCCGTTGTCCGAAGTTATTTCTTCTTCCTCTGTCATATTTGTTATGGTATCCTCTTCTGTATTGCTGCTGTCCTCTCCTATTCTCGTAGTTTGTCCTATAATTTAAGACTCTTCCTTGTGCATTTTCTTCAGTCGTATCGATCGACAAAAATTTAGATACTACTTCCTGCGGTGATGTAAAGTTACCTGCTTCCAGTATTAGCTTAGCTTTATCTGCATTAGCGTTTCGTTTCATTGTTGTTACTACTGCTTCCGTCGTATATTTCTTTGCTAAGTCAAGTGGCATTCCTTCCGCTATGTATGCTACTTTTAATTGTTCTGCTAACTCTTCCACTTCAGATGCGTACACTGCTGCATCTCTATGCCCTTGCCTTTTTTTTGCTAATTTGGCTATTAAATTCTTCGGATTATCACCTTTTAATTCTTTCTTTAGTGCTTCAGCTATCCGTGGAATCGTATCTTCTGTGGTTATTAGGTTCCTAGCCTTATTGGTGAGTCGCGTTTTTATTAGCGTTACAGCTGTGTCTTCATGACCTTCTGCCAATTTTCCAAGTAGTTCTAATGCGTCTAAAAATGGTTGTAATTTCCCTGCGCTTCCATCGAACTCGTTGGGCAATATCTTGCTTGCGATATTCAAAAATTCATTGATTGTCAAAGCCATGTTTAATATTGTTATATCTTGTTTTATGTCACCTTTTTCCTCTTTTATTCCGTCGTTAATTATTTCTTCTTCTCCTTCCTCGTCGCTTTTTCCTTCTTCTATTTCCTCATCGCTTTGTTCCTCTTCAACTTCCTTGTCGATTGGTTGATGTATTGAACTTGGAACCACTGTTCTCACATTTACTGCTTGAAATGATCGTATAACTTTGTCTCTGATTTTTCCAAAATATTTGTTGCACGATTCCCTTTGTTTGTCCGAAAGTGCTTCCCAGTTTTTCCTAGTCAATTGCGTGAACTTGTTATAAGCTTTAATTAGCTGTGTCGTCACTTCTTCCTTTATGTCCTTAGATTTCGGAACTTTTTTCTTTAAGACTCTTCTGCTTTGCCTGTCTATTTCTTGTGCAATTTCCTCAACTATTTTGACAAAATCTTCCCAAGTAACTTTGTTGCTACTCATTTATACATAATTTTTTTTCAGCTCCTGCACTTCTTAGCGAAAATATAAATTCGATAGTCTTACGGTGTATATAGATATGTATTATATAGATATATAGTAAAAAAATATG
The DNA here is from genome assembly GCF_917563875.1 of Diabrotica virgifera virgifera. Lineage (NCBI taxonomy): Eukaryota > Metazoa > Arthropoda > Insecta > Coleoptera > Chrysomelidae > Diabrotica > Diabrotica virgifera. The sequence continues at coordinate 291,687,617 of NC_065443.1, forward strand.
GAGATAAAATAATACGTCAATATATGGTAAAAATATGTAAAAATTGCAGTGGTAATAAAAAATTCAAAAATAAATAACGTTATATTAACCCTTGTAAATAATTAGTTAGAATAATAATTTAAATGTATTATGCATATAGCGTATATTTGTTATATATCGTATATTTATTTTGATAGGTATATTTACGATAGCAAATATTAAAATCATAAAAATTGCAAAAATGTACTAAAAATCAGTAGTCAAATAATAAATGAATAAAAGTCAGCAAGGATAAAGTATACGTTGATAAATATGTAAAAAAATCATATAAAATTGTATCATTGCGTCCTATAATAACTTAATATGAGGGTAAAAAGATCTTTGTATATTGATAATTATTGGTAATATAATAGAATAATTAAGTAAAAATAGGTAAACTTGAAACATATATTAATGTAATTAAGGTAGCACATAATGTTTATACTTTATACTTTATATTAATCAGGAAATACCATAAAAATAGCTAATATGGACTTACCACTTTTACACGTCTTTGTTCGTATCACAAGTCCTCGCTGCACGTTCCATAGCATTGTCCATTTTCCATTGTCCCACGATGTTCCATCTCCATACTATTCCCTTTTCAGCTCCGCGTCGGCCTGATGTCTCCATCCATTTTACATACCACACTGTTGTCTAAGGTGGTCTAGGTGCCTGAACATTGACGTGTTTCTTCATACCTGTCCTGTTCACCAGTCCTGAGTTCTTCCCTGGTTCTGGATCGCCATATGACAGCCCTGGGCACTAAGGCTATCTGCTCCCGGTGAAGGTGGTTATCCCTTATCCGAGGGGTGGAATAATTGATACGCTTTTACTTGTTGAGTTGTTTTATTTACACTCACATGAGCATAAGCTGGTAGCACCGCACCCAAAGGACGTCTCGTGTAGCAAGAGACACTATCTTTAATGTGGAAATATTACGTCTGATCACCCAAAATAGAATGACGAATGTCTAATATAATAATATGAATTCCCTTGTTATAGTTTTACTGTTTATATATTTAGAAATGCCTATTCAGCATCGACCATGAAAAGTGTTTATAATTGACTCTGCAATTATTAGTGAATCGTGATCTAGGATAACAATATTTATATAATCGAATGAAGGTTGTAATGTTGTTATGATGACATAAATAACTAAAAGTAATTATCGTAGATAATTACAGGGTGTTTTTAAGATATATCTACTGAGTACAGATGAATTCTTGTACAGTTTGTATCATTGGTACATACCAATAACGTACGACGTAGATAAATTAATATTATGTGACACATGACAGAAGCTCGAAACAAATGACTGTGAATGAAAAGCCCTATACTAGGAACACAAAATAGTATGTAATGTGTACATATGTGTACGATTTTAAGAGTATTGATGAAATGATAATTGTTTAATGACTGATAACTAGAGACTGGAAAATATGCACTAAAAAATGTCTAAAATATGCATGCAATATGCATTTTAAAACAAGCTGAATATGCACAATTAACATGCAAATATGCATTTATATATGCACTTATTTTTATATGAATAATTTTATGGTTTACGTTAAATACATAAATAAATAAAAAATAATAAAAATAAATAAATAGGTTTGAATTTAAACCAAATTGTATTATTATTTCTTAATATATTTTTTTAACTTCAGGTTTTGTGACAAATAAAACGGCAAAATATTTTATTTTGACCACAAGATAAATAAGAGTACAATAAAATAAATGTACATATTTTTATTGTTACAATATTGATTCATATTTTCTAAACTAATATTATAAAAAGAGTACAATAAAACAAATTTACATATTTTTATTGTTACAATAAATAATCATATATTGATTCATATTTTCTAAACTAATATTATGTCTTCTATCTGTTAATATTTGTTTATAGGCAGAAAAAGATCTCTCAACGTCACAAGATGTAATTGGGGCATATTTAAACTTTGCTATTAGAGACGGATCCATATTAATATTTTCATCGAAGTTTCCAAAATTGATTATATTATTTATTGAACGCAATAAAGTGAAACCCTCATTTTTGTTTAAAACGTCATCAAGTTTATCTTTAATTTTTACTCCAATTTCCCCATTCAGATTTGTTATTTTCTGTTTAACCGAATCAACAATAGACATACTATTGTGAAGACATAAATTTTGAGCCTCTAATTTTGTAATTGAACTTTCAATGATATCGAAATTCGATTTTATATACAACAATTGATTTTTAATAGACTTTTCTTTAAAAATATTTTGACAGTTATCAATAGCGGTACAAGTCGGATCAAAACTTGAAATAACGCTTTTGATGTCGTCGTAGTGTTCAGATAAAAATATAGCACTTTTAAGCCAAGTTCCCCATCTGGTTAATACTGGTTCTGGTGGTAAAGGAATATCGGGAAGCATCTCCCTATATACCTGTACACGTAGTGGTGCTTTCAGAAATACTTTTTTTACATTATTTATTAAGGTGTTTACATTGGGAAATTCAATTCTAACTTTCTCTGCAACTCTGTTTAGGCCGTGCGCCAAACATGTACAGTGAATTAAATTAGGGAAAAAGATTTTAAGATTGGATGCAGCTTTCATCATATATGAGGCGGCATCACTAAGCATTAATAATATTTTTTCAAATGGTACTTGATCAGGTAAAAAAAAATTTGTTAGGGATTCGTTAACAAATCTAGCTATTGTAGCATAGTTTGTTTTTTCCAAACATTTTACACTAATTAAGTATGAGTTTTTAAAATCGCCAGAGTCGTTAAGAACTCCAACAATTAGATTCGCAATTTGTCGACCCTTTGTATCCGTTGTTTCGTCGACGGAAATCCAAAGATATTCGGCTTTTAACTGATTTTTAATACTCGTCATCACATCTTTGTAACATGCACTGACATATTTTTTCCGAAGAGTTGAAGAACTTGGTATTTGAGCTGGTTTATCTTTAATCTTGCAATAAGTTTTTAAAAAGTTTTGACACGATTTATGTTCTAACTTGTGCAGAGGGATATTGCAGTTCAAAAAAAAATGGCATAAATCCTTTGCAAAGGTTTCTTGCCCAACTGACGTATTCTGAATCTGCAAACTGTTCTGTAGAATCTGCTGGCGAGGTTTATTATCATTTTTTGATAGCTTAGTTTGGTGAAGTGAAGTTTTTATGTGTTGAACTACTTGGAATTTCTTTTGACATGGAATCTGGAATATAATGATAATGATGTTTTAGATGTTTTCGTAAATAGATACCTACATTAAAATGATCAAACTTTTTAAACCTCCCCCAATTTTTTTTTATTTCTCAAAGTGAAATTGAAATCGTCAAACAATAAAGTACAGTCAGTGTACCGTAGTATACAGGGTGGGCCACTCTCAACACCTCGCTCTGTATAAGCCAAACCGTTGCGAACTTTAAAAAACAGTTTTTGAAGAAATGGGACGGTTTGTCATTTTAGAATAGACAGACACATAGATGTGCAAAGAAGTTTGATAAGTTTAAAAATCTATTGAAGTGGAGAACTTACCTTTTTATCACAAATGGTGCAAAACATACTTTCACTGTCGATAACTTTTAGATGATTGTTACTTCCAATCCAACTTCTGAGAAGACTTGATTTTTCCCTTGCTACTTTAGGCATTTTCACAATAATAATAAAATGATTTTTTTACACAGTATAGTCAATAACTTGCAATCACAAAAGTTGAATAATCGGCGATTGATTTAAGACTAACCATTCATAAAATAAAATAATCTATCCTACCCTTAAAATGCTTAAAATTTCGTTTTGGTTGGTTTTCCCAGAATAATTCATAGTTGGCCGACACCAGCAGAAAGTACAGGTAATATTTGTAATGTTATTCAAAATATAATCGGTATTTACTTAGGTAATTTGTAAATTCTGAGAAGTCTATAAATCTTAAATATCCGGATAATGATACCTGCAGCTATAAATAACGCCCATTATGTTTATGGGTACAACAACAAAGGAGCTTAACAGCAAAATATTTACTTTCACATTTTATTTTAATGGATGTTGATGTTACTAATATATACCTTATTTTTAAATGGGGTAGAGTAAATTCCCATCAAAATATGCATTTATATGCTCTTAAATCTCCAAATATGCAAGGCATATGCATTTATGAAAAACATGAGAAATATGCAGCATATATATGCATATGCATTTTGCATATAATCCAGTCTTTACTGATAACTTTCTTGGTAGTCGACCCAACATATATTGTATAATGATAGAAAAAGTGATATGATAATTGTAAAAATACTGTTTTGTTTTTATCTGATTGAAAATGAGACTAAAGTAACTTGATGAAACTGAGTCCTCCAGAGACCTGACATCAAATTGGTTAAAAATGAAATGATTGTAAAATATGGGGGGGAGTAGGACGGTATGAGAAGTCTGACAGAGTATGTTGTGATATTGGACCATGGAAGATGTGTAGTGTGTTGTTATGAAATAAGAGTTATCTAATCTATAAGCTATGAGATGAGGTTAAGAAGACAGGTGGCTGGAATGAGACTCAATTCTGATGGATGTGGTTGTATATGTGATGTAGGAGCTAAATTTTGGAAAATTAAAGCTGGTGTGAAATAATGAGGATGTAAGAGGATGAGGTACAAATGAATATTAGAGAGTTAAAGTAAGATGTTGCTTATCGACAATTGGGAGTGAAATAGATGTATGTGGTAGTCATGAATGGTGTAGCAAAGAAGAGGAAATTGTATCTGATGTGGTTTATGAAAAAATTTGACGGTGTAGGGGTTGAAAATCTCGGTTAAATGACACATGGCGATTGACACAATTGGACTTCTCTGATTCTCTTTAACTATTTCTAAGTCTTCATACAGGTCCAATTTTAGAAAGTTTTTTTGTGAAATATTATGTAATAACGAGACATCTTCTGTGATATTAAGGGTATGTTTGTTTTTTACAAGATGTTGTGAGAAAGTAGAAGTGTTTTCTCTTTTGGTGTGCTCTAAGGAGCGTGAAGATAGGGATCTACAGGTCCTACCTATATATGTAGCGTCACAATCAGAACATTGTAATCTATACACACCACTACGATCCATGTAGTTGATAGGGTCTTTGGAATTGGTAAGACACTGTCCCAGATTGTTGGGCACTTTGAAAGAAATATGAGTATTATCAACTGCTCTTTTAAGAATATATCTAATGTCTCCAGAAAGACGTTCATGAAGATATGGTAAGGAAGCATATGAGGGTTTGAAGGTCAAGTCTCTAGGGAAAGCAGTCTCTCTCAAGACTCTAAGGTGTCTCTTTTGAATAAGTTTGTAGACAATATTAGGATCGTAACCGTTGTTGAACGCTATTTGACGAAGAATATTAAGTTCTTTATCATAGTTTGATGGTGATAAAGGAATAGTTTCAAGTCTATGGATGTAACTATGGAAAGCTGCATATTTATGTGACATAGGGTGGTTAGAAGATAAAGGTATGACATGATCAGTCTTTGTTGGTTTCCTATAGATACTGAAATCGAAATGGTCATCTAATCTGGTAATAGTGAGATCAAGAAAGTTAATTGATTGGGAAGAGTCTAGTTCCATAGTGAATTCTAGTTCCATTTAAACACTGATGATGGATTCCTTAATCCGAAAACGTTTTGTATTGTGACCCTTATTTAGGGTATTTTAATATATACCTTTTACGACAAACTTGGTATTTTTTATGTGATATATTATTTGACACACTATATCAACATTAGAACAAATATACACTTCCGGATTTTATATCTCTTCGGTTAATGTAAATGGAAGTGCCGCATTATAGTCGCAGAAATGGTGCATGTTATGGGTGTCCCGAAAAGATTGGTCAAAAATTATACCACAGATTTTGGGGTCAAAAATAGGTTGATTGAACCTCACTTACCTATATACAATAGTTCACACAAAAAAAGTTACACCTCTTTGAAATTACAAAATAAAAATCGATTTTTTTTCATATATCGAAAACTTTTAGAGATTTTTTATTTAAAATGTACAAGTGGCCTTATTATGGCAGCAGCATCTTAAAAAAAATTAAAGTGAAATTTGTGCACCCCATAAAAAATTTATGGGGGTTTTGTTTCCGTAAACCCCCCCAAACCTTTGTGTACGTTCCAATTAAATTATTGTTGTGACACCATTACTTAATGTTCTTAAAACTTTTTTGCCTGCTAGTACTTTTTCGATAAGCCAGTGTTTATCGAGATATTTTGAATATTTGTCGAATTCACCACATATTTATATATGGTTAAGTACGATTATAGGGACCCGTTTATAATCTGAAAATTTATTTATAATTTACATTGTTAGTATAGTTATATTTTGAAAAAGAAGCCACATCTCGTTAAAAGGTGACTTATCAAAAAAAAACTAATAGGCAAAAAGTTTTAAAAACACTGTGTTTAACTAATGGTACCACAATAATAGTTTAATTAGAACGTACACAAACATTTGGTGGCTTTAAACGAACAAAACCCCATACAATTTTTATGTAAATACATATATTATAAAAAAAGCCGCATCTCGATAAAAACTGGCTTATAGAAAAAATACTGAGAGGCAAAAAACTTTTAATAACGTTGTGATTAACTAATGGTAACACAATAATGAATTAATAGGAACGTACACAAAAGTTTGGGGTGTTTGGGAACAAAACCCCATAAAATTTTTATAGGGTGGAAGAATTTCACTATAATTTTGTTTTAAGACGTCCCTGCCATAGGAATGATACATGTCCATTTTCAATAAAAGATCTCTAATAGTTTTCGATATATTAAAAAAAATCGATTTTCATTTTGTAACTTCAAAGGGCTGTAACTTTTTTTATGAGCACATTTGTACTACGGTAAGTTAGGTTCAATTGAACTATTTTTGACCCCCGAATGTGTGGTATAATTTATGACCAATCTTTTCGGGACACCCTGTATATCAATCGACGCATTTAGAAAGACAAGCTCGAATGTTTATGACCGGAAGTTTGGTAAAATGACTCAAAATTAGTGAAATCGTATATCAATGGACGCAAAGTCCACGAAGACTTCAAATATCGACTTCCGGTAACGTTTTGTGAAAACCTACGACTTACGCACTCAAACTGCTTGTTTTATTTTGATTTTTTAATTTTATTCTACCTATTCTCTCTTTGATATAAAATGTACGTTTAACCTTAGGATGACAAACCATTTTTTGTTACACGGATGACTAACGGGGGTCGAAAATGACCCCCAGTCAAAAATGACAATTGGCAAAAAAACGAAGTTGTTTTAATAACAACTGAACAAATAAAATAATGTATTCATAATAATGTCAGTATTGTATCAATAAATGATAAATAAACATTAGTGTAGGAAATAGAGGATGAACCTCGCAAAATGCACACAAGTCCTGTTTTATTTTTTTTCTAGTAAATCAAGGGGTGCTTATTATGAAACTTACTTTAAAAAAAAATCGCACCGGAACCCCCCTTTTCATCCCTTTATAGGGGGTAACTTAAGGTTAACGTAAGGTTTTTGCGAAAGGTACGCCTTCCTGTACGTTTTGAAAAAAATTTACTTTATAGTAAAATGAAGAGGACTATATTTCCAACTATTTATTTCCCGACAGCATATGTCTATCACCCACCGTTTAGCGGGGGCGCCCCAAAGTTGGCAAGTCTTTAAAAAAGATGTTTTTAAAAAAATATATTTTTCCCCAACTGTAATGGAAATCAAGAAGAAAGGCTGCAACAATTAATCACAAATATGTGGCTGATTTTTTGGTATAGGTATCATTTGAGGGCAATTGCCCATTTTTTTATTACATGGTGTTACATTTAAAAAAAACCCATTTTATACCTTCTGAACCGCTTATGCTAGAGTAAAAAAAACTTTCAGCGATTATCCATGTACTGGTGTTATCTACAAATTTGTATATTGCACCCCCATTTTTCGACGGAACCACCCCCAAAAAAGGGAGAATTAATAAAAATTGTAATTTTCTTGAAATCCTTCACAAGCCATGCACTTTATTAAAATGTTTCATATATCATTTTGTGCATGTACTTATTACCCATGCATGTACACCAAAAGCGATTTCTTAGTGCAACACCTGTAGCCAAAAAAATAAAATAAAATGGGGGGTTGAAAAAAAAAGGTTTTTTGTGCTTTTTGGCCCATATGGGCATATGCTCCATCAATAGAGTTTTTCATAAATATATATGGTTATTGAAATATCCCTGCGGAAACTACCCCGATCTTTGAAAATAAACTGCAGAAACTACCCCTTAGAGTTGCACAAGTTTGACTTGAAAGTTTGAATTTGACTTGAGTTTGACTTAATTTTAAGTCAAACTTAAGTCAATCCTTCTGACAAATAATTCAAGTCAAGTCAAACTGGCCAATCGTACAGGTTTGAAAATTCAAACTGTTTGTCAAACTAGTTTGAAAGAGTTTGAAAAATAATTTATTTAGTAGATATACTTTTTTCTCGAGATATGTTAGTTTTTTTTTGGCATAGACTTGGGTGTCATTTAGCCAGTCACAACTTTTTTTGTTCTCTGTTCATACATAACGAAGGCAATGAGGTCCTTAGAGTTCCATAGCAAACTCTTCTACAGCTCTCTACTCAGTTCAAAAGCTGGCCGCTATGGACTGTCCAAGTTGCTCACCACATTTTCCATTATGTATCTTCTTCTTCTTCTTTTTTCATATGTACATAATATACCAAATTATCAGGATTAATAAGTTTAGAGGTTAATTTTAGTTTCACAGATAATAATTTTAGTTTCACAGATATGTTAGTTGCCAATTAAGATAAGAAAATTAATAATACAATGAGTTCCATATAAAAGTAACTTGATTCAGGGAGCCATTATACTCAAAATAGGGTCCTAAAATTCTTAAAAATGATTCTTGTACGCTTAGAATTGCTTGCGGGCAAGTTTCGTTTTATCAATATCACTTTGTTATATTTTTATTTGAGTGTTTAACAAAAATTTATGAAGGAACAACAAAATATTGTATTTTTGGTAGAGCAGGTTTAATGAATTTTCTGTGACTTTGCAATGTCGTTTTAAAGAATTAATTCACTATTTGTAATTTTATAAGCCCGTTCTTTATTTTTACATAATACAAGTATGCACTTTCAGAGTTGGTCGTACATTAAAACAAAATAGGTACATTGTATTTCAAATACTATTTAAAATACACTAATGTATTTTGTATTTGAAACACCAGAGGCGAAAGTATTTTGTATTTCAAATACTCGAAATAGTATTTTGAAAATACTTTGATTACAAAATACATACACCTTTTGAAGTTTTGTAATGCTTATCTGTTAGGATGAATCACCTCTTTGCGGCGGTTACCTGGAGTTAGAATTAGGGGAGTAGGGCTCATAAACCTAATCCCAGCAATTTACTTTATGTCTGTGTTTGTGGCAATTCAATTTGAATTATTTTATTCTTGTCTCTATAAAATACCAAATGTGTATTTACACCAAAGAATATTTTACACCACAAGTTGCGCACAACTAGTCTAACAATAGGTATTTAAGATATTTCCTGAAGCAATAAAGCTATAAATCACAGCAAGAACTAATAGTCCTATTATTCACTTCTTGCATTTTCGTCGTCAAGAAACATGTGGCTGGCCAGATGATCCGTCCCACCCGGCAATACGAAAGAAAAAATTACAGTAACCGCATATTTAAAATATGGGTTTTTGTCTAAAAAAACTATGTAGGAAGATTGAAAAATCAATTGAAATTTACATTTCGGAATATAATGAACCTAAGATTTTAAAAAAAATTATTCATTTTCGATAAAATGTCGACGGCGATCAATGTGTTAGAATGTATGTGTAATGTATGTAATTTAAAATATCATTTTATTCAAACAAATAAGTTTTTTATTTTCGGTTTTTTGTTTTTGAAAAAAAATTTAGATTAACCTCCAAAAAAGTCTTGATAAAGAACACCAGATTGTAACCTCTTGCAATAGCGACGGATCTACGGGGAGGGAAAAAGGGGAAATTTCCCCCTAACAAGGTTCAAAATTAAAGAAAAACAATGGTTGAAACATACAAATATATTATCTGACTGAAACTTAAACCACAGACAGACAAAGTCAACCCAATAAACACGCTAGTTAGAAAAATTGAGGGAACTTAATACATATAAGTTATTATTTATGTATTTTATGTAGTTTGGGTTTATCTTTCTTATGTCTTTTGGTTGGTGTTTCATTGGAAGTTCCCCCCTAAAGCAAACCTCTCCCAAGGCAAATGTCTAGATCCGCAACTGCTTTGCATACAATACATAGGTATTTGTATTTTGAAAGTATTTTCAAAATTTCATTTTGAATTTTGTGTTTAAAATACATAGATCGGAGCAAAGTATGTTGTATTTGAAATACAAGAGCAAAGGAGTATTTTTGTATTTTGTATTTCAAATAGGTACTCATATGCAGTATTTTGCCCAACTCTGTGCACTTTGCAGTTTTCATTGTTTTGAAAACACCTGCCGCAACATCAAATAAATCAGTATATTTATTTTTCTTAATTAATTCTGCTTCGACTAAAGATTTTTTTATTTTAATTTTTGCAGTGGGAATACCTTCAAATTCAGACTCCATTTGTTCTGGTACTTATTCTGTGCCGAAAAATATTCAGGTTGCGATATTATGTTTTCACAAAGCACACACTTCAAAACGAACGTAATAAACAAGCCACGCATAGACTTCTTAATATGAACTACAAACTAATTTGCGGAGTAGCAGAGTACAGATTCAGACCTACCCAAATAAGTCAAAACAAAAGTCGGTACGCTCTTAATTAGAATTGGAAATATACACGTTGTGCAACATGATATTCAAACTTCAAACTGTTTGAAGAAGTTTGATTTCAAGTCAAACCTAATGATATCAAATTCAAGTCAAGTCAAACTTTTTTGCAAAAAAGTTTGGTTTTCAAGTCAAGTCAAGTTTATTGAGTAAAATTAAACTAGTTTGACTTGATACATCTCTAATACCCCTATCCCTTCTCGAGCATGTTTTTACGATTTTCTGATTACCTATACATTATTTTGAAACAAAAGTTATACATAATTAATGACCACTATATTTTCTACAAATAAAGACCTATGATTTTTTTTCGTATAAGCAACCGTTACGGCACAGTGGCGCCGTAAACCTCAGAAATGCTTTAGTGGGCTCCAGTTTTTGATTTTTTTTTCGTCACCTATTCCTTTTATGGATAACGTACTTATGAAAAATAAAAGAACACACTGTCTGCTACATATTATGAACCTATGCATATTTTACTTTGCTATGTAAAGTTTCGCAAAAGAGCTACGTTTCGCAAAAACCACAAGTTACCCCCGTTAAAGGGATGAAAAGGGGGGTACCGGGGCGAATTTTTTTAAGAAAATGTTAGTCTCATAATAAGCACCCCTTGATATATCAGAAAAAAATAAAACCGGACTTGTGTCCATTTTGCGAGGTTCAACCGCTGTTTCCTACACTACATTAGTAAAACATATTTTAATTACAACTGAACAAAAACCGGAATCATTATTCTGAATATAAATATATCATCTGCTAAAGAAATTTTAAAATATAGGTACACTAATTTACGTCGCCACAGGTTTAACAAACAATTTTTTTTTCGTATTGGAATGTTTCTTACAAACAACTCCACATAATAGACGGTATGGGCCATTTCACGAACATACGCCTGTTTTGGATTACTTCGACAACGAATATTTTACTGTGCAACATAAGAAGTACGGAAGTAAATGGCGCTAATAATTATTCCAATAAACAACAATGTAATTTGCAATTTACTTTCGTTCTTCTTATTTTGCATAGTAAAATATTCGTTCTCGAAGTAATCCAAAACAGGCGTATGTTCGTGGAATAGGGTATATTTACTTAATATAAAATTGGAACATGAAAATCCAAGAGAGTTCGTTTTTGATCCCAAATTCAGAAAATATTTTTTTTTAGTAAAGTATAGGGAATTTTTTTTATTACAAAATGTGAGGGTATCAAAATATTTCTAAATTTAATAAATAAAAACATACATTGGGGTCAAAATTTACCCCTTTGTCGTCCGAAGGTTAAACAAGGTAAAAATACTAGATACAATACGTAAGGGTGTAAAGTATTCAATAGCCGCAACTGTACATCGGCAATAATTAATTAATTGGTTTATTAAAGTAATTAATTGGTTAATTCTTACGTTTCTGATATGAGTGCTCTAGCTTTACAACAGAAATCTCCCAAAGTCCAAGGATATTGATGCCAAAATAACGTGACATCATAGGGAAGACCTTTAATAGCAATAGAGAATATAAATTAATCATATAGTCCAAGTAATGAAGCTTAAAATAGGACAAAACCTCGCAATTTTTACAGAATGGATCGATTTGCTTGAAAATTTGAGAATAAGTAGTGGATAGTCCAAGGATCAAAATCTATATCATGACGAAAGGCGCTTTTACCATGGGGGTAATTGCCACCCCATCTCGGGGGTGGAAATTTTTTATTATATTTTAATTGCAAAAGTTGGTTAACACGTTCATTCTAAGCAAAAAACGTTCTATACATTTTTTTGATAAAATTGATAGTTTTCGATTTATTCGCTTTCGAAAGTGTTAGTTTTTTTATCGAAAAAATCAATGTTTTTAATAAGTTTTCTGCTAATAACTCCAAAAGTTTTAGTTTTATCTAAACAACTTTACTTAACAAAAATGTACCTTTTGAAAAAATAAACAAAACTGTTTTTTTTTAATTTTCTTTAAGAGCAATAGTAACCGAGCTATACTTTATTATATGTTGGCTCTTCTTCGTCAAATGCTAAATATGGTAGTTTCAAAGTCAAAAGACAGGAAAACTATGCATTTTTCAAGGACAACTTGTTCAAATTAATTTAAAGTACTTAAAAATATCTATCTCCAGAAATAAAAAAAAGCTTTAGCTCAAAAATTAAGTGACTTATAATGAAAACAATGTCAGTCCCTATTTTTTTCAGCGAAAAAGTGATCGCAAGCAACCCCCCAATCACCACCTTAATTAAAATTAGTCATTGACCTTATTTGGTATTCTTTATTTATTTATTATTAATAGGTTCTAGAAGTTTGACCGGCTTATAATGATTAGCTTTTAAAAAAATATTTAAAAGCGAATAACGAATTTTTGTAGTTTCGATAAAAATGGCTTTTCTTCAGAATACCAAGATTAGCATTAAAGATACGAAAAAATATTTAAATATGAAATTGTAGCTGATTTAATTCCCAAGAACAAGGTTTGCAGTCATTTTTTCTACGGCAAAAATTGAGTGAGCTATTGATAATTAAAACTTGTAATAACATGAAAAACCACCTTTACCAACCCTTTCAAAATCACCTCCTTTTGCGACTGAGGATTTTATAAAGATTTAATATTAATAGTCTTATGGATCTTGTAAAGATCTACAAAATTGTTTTTTAAACAACTTTGTAGGATAAAAAATAAAAAACTTACGGTTAAAAAATCAATATATTTTTTTGAAAAAAAAAAAAGAAGAAATCTAATTGGAAGCATAATAATGTAAGTTAGCGGTATTTTTGGTCATTGACCTTATTCATTATTATTTATTTATGTATTATTAATAGGTTCTAGAAGTTTGACTGGCTTAGAATGATTAGTTTTAAAAAACTGGAGTTAAAAGCGAATAGTGAATTTTTGTAGTTTGGTAAAAAATGTCAGTTCCTTCAGAATAGAAAAATTACCATCAGAGATACGAAAACATGTTTCTGTATAAAATTGTAGGTTATTTAATTCCTAAGAACCTGGTTTGAAAAAAAATTTTCTACGGCAAAAATTGAGTGAATCGTAAATGAGTACCTATATCGAAAAACGTTGATTTTTTTCTATACAAAACTAACACTTTCGATGGCGAATAAATCGAAGACTATTAATTTTATTAAAAAAATGTATAGAACATTTTTTGCTTAGAATGAATGTTTTTATCAACTTTTGCGGTTAAAATATAATAAAAAATTTCCACCCCCAAGATGGGGTGGCAACCACCCCCATGGTAAAAGCGCCTTTCGGCATCATATAGATTTTGATCCATGGACTATCCACTACTTATTCTCAAATTTTCAGGCAAATCGATCCATTCTGTAAAAATTGCGAGGTGAAAAGCTTCGGTTCCTGGCCTAATAATAAAATCTGGGTGCTACTATGATATGCGGTCTACCTTGAAGATGCGGTCTACCTCTACATATAGTTCTATTTTAGTGTGTCTACTGATAATTCTATCAGAAAATTCCTGAAGAATTTGCACAAAATAATGAAATCATGCTATCCCGACGATACAGTCACTATCGCTGAAAGTGATAAAGACCTGCAGGCGCTACTAAACACAATTTGTGATACTGTAGAACAGTTTGATTTGAAAATAAACATAAAGAAAACAAAACCATAGTTATTAGTAAGAGGGTTAAACTCATAACAAGGATCCAGATAAGAAATGAAGATATTGAACAAGTGGACAAAATGAAATACTTAGAAGTCTGTATTACGGAAGACTTAAATCCGAAATCAGAAATTCGATCAAGTATAGAGCAATCAAGAGCAGCCTTTTTGAACATGAGGAAATTTCTAAGCAACCAAATACTAAATCTGCAAATCCGATATCAGTTGATAAAATATTGTATCGTTTCTATTTTTCTTTATGGTGGCGAAGCTTAAATTGACTTAATGTTGACTTAATGAGAAAACTGGAAGCTTTTGAGATTAAATTTTTAAAATGCCATGGACCGATCATTTTACGAACAAAATGGTGTTGCACAGACTGGGAAGTGACAGAGAATTTTGACCACCATTCAAAGGAAACAAACGGCATATCTAGGGCACATTTTTAGAAATGATAAGTACGAGTTTTTGCAGTTGATTGTGAAGGGTAAAATCGAAGGAAAAAGGAGTCCTGCTCGACTACAAATATCCTGGTTAATAAACATTCGCGACTGGACCGTGTTAAATACCCAGACGATTTTAAGAAAAGCGGAAGATAGAGACGAATTGGTAATGGTTATAGCCAACCTTCATTAGTGGGGTCGGCACTAGAAGAAGAAGAAGAAGAATGAAATGCAAGAAAAAACTTCTATAAAATAATTATTCACAAGTAATAAACATTTGGAGCAAAATAAATGTAAAATGAAAGAGAACTCTAATAGTTAACAAAATAAATGCACCCCATTTATTTACACAAAAAAAATTATATAGTGTAGGAAACAGAGGTTGAACCTAGCAAAATGGACACAAGTCCGGTTTTATTTTTTTTTCTTGTATATCAAGGGTTACTTATTATAAGACTAACTTTTTCTTAAACAATTTTGCCACTTAACCCCCTTTTCATCCTTTTAAAGGGGGTAATTTATGGTTTTTGCGAAACGTAGCCCTTCCTGTACGTTTTGCAAAAAATTTACTTAATAGTAAAATGAAGAGGACTATATTTCCTACTATTTTTTTTCCAACAGCATATGTCTATCACCCACCGTTTAGCGTTAGTGGCGCCCCAAATTTGGCAAGTTTTTAAAAAATATGTTTTTTAAAAAAATTATTTTTCCCTAACTGTAATGAGAATTAAGAAGAAACACTGTTGAGATTAATCACAAATAACTGGCTGATTTTTTGGTATAGGTTTTATTTAAGGACAATTGCCCATTTTTTAATTACAGGGTGTTACATTTTAAAAAAAACCCATTTCTATACCATCTGAACCGCCTATGATAGAGTATAAAAACTTTCAGCGATTATCCATATGCTGGTGTTATTTACAAATTTCTATAATGCACCCCATTTTTTTTTTTCGGAACCACCCCCAAAAAAAGGAGAATTAATAAAGAAAATGATTTTCTTAGAATCCTTCACACACTTGCCCTTTATTAAAATTCGTCATATATTATTTTGTGCACGTTCTTATTTCCCATGCATGGACATTAAAAGAGATTTCTTAATGCAACCCCTGTAATAAAAAAAATAAGGAGGGGGGTTGAAAAATTTTTTTTTTGCTTTTTAACCCATATGTACATATGCTCCATCAAGAGGGTTTTCATAAATAAATATGATTATTGCAACATCCCTGCGGAAAATATACCCCTATCTACTACCCCTATTTTTTTAAACAAAAACTTATACAGAATTAAAGACCACTATTTTCTCTACAAATAAAGTCCTATGCATTTTTTTGGTATAAACAACCGTTACGGCACAGTTAAATCTCAAAAATGCTTTGGCGGGCTCCTGTTTTATTTTTCGTCACCTGTTCATTTTATGGATAAAGTACTTATGGAAAATAAAAGTACACACTCTCTGCTACACATTATGACCTATACATATTTTATTTTCTTTGCACCCTAAAGCCACAGTGGTTTCCCAAAATAAATTTTTGATTATTTTCCTTATTAATTCTTCTATTTTTTAGGGTGGTTCCGGGGAAAATATGGGGGTGCATTATACAAATTTGTAAATAACACCAGTACATAGATAATCGCTGGAAGTTTTTTTACTCTAGCATAAGCGGTTCAGATGGTATAAAAAGGGGTTTTTTAAAATGTAACACCCTGTAATTAAAAAATTTGCAATTTCCCTTAAATGCAGCTTACACCAAAAAATCAGCCACTTATTTGTGATTAATTCTCGCAGGGTTTCTTCTTAATTTTCGTTACAGTTAGGGAAGAATACTTTTTTAAAAACATCTTATTTAAAAATTTGTCAACTTTGGAGCCCCCGCTAAACGGTGGGTGATAGACATATGATGTCGGGAAATAAATAGTAGGAAATATAGTCCTCTTCATTTTACTATAAAGTAAATTTTTTGCAAAACGTACAGGAAGGGCTACGTTTCGCAAAAACCACAAATTACCCCCTTTAAAGGGATGAAAAGGGGGGTTCCGGGATGAAATTTTTTTAAAAAAAGTTAGTCTATTAATAAGCATCCCTTGATGTACCAAAAAAAAAATAAAACCGGACTTGTGTCCACTTTGCGAAGTTCAACCTCTGTTTCCTTCACTAATAATGTAACTTTACAAAACGATACAGCCTAATTATTATTAAAGAAAAAAATCATACACTTTAATATAATATGATAGAAAAGCAGTCAATAATTCTAGCTGAATAAATCATGCAGGCTCCCTAACCAAGAATTAAAAAATACCCTATTAGTATGGTATAGTTAGACCCAAACCCAGACATCCAAAGTGAAAGTTACCCTCCAACACCAAATTGTTCTATATGGTCCACATAATGTTCAGAAAAAAGTCACACCATTTTGAGTGTCGGGTTTGGGGGGGAGAGGGGGGAGAAATCTGCAAATTCGTAGTTTTTTAAGTTTTTCGTCAATATTTCTAAAACTAAGCGGTTTAGCATGAACAACCTTCTACACAAAATTGTTCTACATTAAATTTGAATTAAAAAAGGCCCTATGCATAACCCTTCTAAAATGAACGGTTCCAAAGTTACGGAGGTAGTATAGTATAATTGGTCCAAAAAAAGGCCTAACCCAGACATCCAAAGTAAAAGTTTTCCTTCAACATAGAATTGTTCTATATGGTCCACATATTGTTCAGTAAAAAGTTACACCATTTTGAGCTTCCGGTTTGAGGGGGAGATGGGGGAGAAGTCGGTAAATTAGTAGTTTTTTACGTTTTTCGTCAATATTTCTTAAACTGTGCTTTAACGTAAGGAATGTTCTATAGAAAAATGTTTTACATAAAATTTAAAACAAAAAATGTTGTATACATAATTGTTATAAAATCAACGGTTCCAGAGTTACGGAGGGTGAAAAGTGGAGGTTTTCGATACTTTTTATATTTACCGATTTCTCCCCCCTCTCCCCCCAAACCCAACGCTCAAAATGGTGTGACTTTTTTCTGAACATTATGTGGACCATATAGAACAATTAGGTGTTGGAGGATAACTTTCACTTTGGATGTCTGGGTTTTTGGTATAGTTATATCATAAATATTGCCCAAAAAATATAAAAATTATCGAAAACCTCGACTTTTCACCCTCCGTAACTCTGGAACCGTTGATTTTATAACAATTATGTATAGAACATTTTTTGTTTTAAATTTCATGTAGAACATTTTTGTATATAACATTGTATACGCTAAAGCATAGTTTTAGAAATATTGACGGAAAACCTAAAAACACTACTAATTTACCGGATTCTCTCCCATCTTCCTCCCAAACCGGACGCTCAAAATGGTGTAACTTTTTACTGAACAATATGTGGACCATATAGAACATTTTGGTGTTGAAGGAAAACTTTTACTTTGGATGTTTGGGTTAGGCCTTTTTTTTGACCAGTTATATTATACTACCTCCGTACCTTTGGAACCATTCATTTTAGAAAGATTATGCATAGAGCCTTTTTTATTTCAAATTTAATGTAGAACAATTTTGTATAGAGGGTTGTTCATGCTAAACCGCATAGTTTTAGAAATATTGGCGAAAAACTTAAAAAACTACGAATTTGCCGATTTCTCCCCCTCTCCCCCCAAACCCGACGCTCAAAATGGTGTGACTTTTTTCTGGACGTTGTGTGGACCATATAGAACAATTTGGTGTTGAAGGATAACGTTCACTTTGGATGTCTGGGTTATGCCATCTTTTGGATCAACTATACTATACTATATCAGTATTTATACATATCCGACTTCCCTTAAAAATGCGAGAAACAGGTCTTTTTCCTCTCATAGTCAAGACATAATTAATTTTTGTAAATCTACCAGGTCATTGTATTTGAAAACAGAAATTTTTTTCGCAAACCCTTCTCTGAAAAGATTATGGTGTTGTTTAGCCGGACAAGTAGACCGCATCCCTCGGTAGACCGCAGGCTATAGGAAAACGCGAAGGTAGAGGCATACTATCGTAGCACCAAAATCTGATTCCAATAATACTTACCAAAAATAAGAAGGGTCAGATCTGACACAGCCAGATTAAGTAAATAGTACTCTGTGGTACTGTGCAACGACTTATGTCTAATAATCACAACACAAACGAAAATATTTCCTAACAATCCCGTAAATAAAATGATACCGTTGATCACAGTGACAGCTACAGCGATGCCCAAATCCTGCATTTGTGGACCTCGGAAGCAGTTGATAAGCTGCCATGGATTCGCGCTGATATTGGTTGATGTTTCTGCCTCCTCAATGCAGAGAAAAAGGGCATTCGAAACGTCGCTGATGTTGGAGTCATTGTTGCTCATAATCAGAAAATATCTGAAATGAATATTAAGATATTAGACTTAAAAAAGCGCATATAAAAAGTAGTGAAAAAATATGTTATAAATTTTATATTACCATCTGTCAGTTTTTTGTGGATTTAAAAATCATGTAAGAGGATTGTAGGATTGTAAGGCCATCAAGCGAACACTTGACAATAAAAATATTATCGCTATAGAGTGTAGTGGTCGACATGATGTAGTGCAGTGTTTCCCAAAGTGTGGGTCGCGACCCCCTGGGGGGTCGCAATGAGGTACTAGGGGGGTCGCCGGAAATTTCCAAAATAAGACAAAAAAACTACTTTGTTAAATCATGTATTTTTATTTTAATAGAGCCGTAAATAAAAATTAACAATTAATTATCAAACGAAACATAAAACTAAATATTAAAAGTCCTTAAAAGTAAAAGAAAAAAATAAAGTCAAATATTACAATGTTAATGAGACCCATGCGCCTGTTTTTTGAAACTAGTCTTTCAAATCTAGGCTGTGTATTTGAGACACACACAATTATATCGTTTTCAAGTACGAGACGATTTCTCACTTTTGTTTTAATGGCAGTCATAGACGAGAAACTTAACTCACATAAATATGATGTTACAAATGGAACCAAACATTTTACAGCTTCATTCGCCAACTGAGGGTATTCCTACATCTTTTTGGTCCAAAATTCGTCCGGGTTCTGGGAAAAACATTGGAGCTTCAACATTCCATCACTTGATATTTCAATAAGTTGTTCTTTCATGTTTATTGGTATTTCAGCATGTTGAAAGGAATCGGCTAAAAACGGATTCAGTATCCATCTGCAACTGTCGTAACTGTTTTGAATTTCTTCGGGGAAATAATCACAGAGCTGTTGTTTTAAATTAAGCAAAGTAACTTGCATGCCTGCATAAACTTATTAAAAATTTGTAGCACTGTAACATACATTTTCTATAATTTCCTGAACGCACTGGAATGAATCGAGCTGCTTTTTGCCAAGTGAAGTTGACCATAAATCGATTTTTCTTATAAACCCCTTAATTTTATCTGTGGCTGTAATTATATTAATGTCGCGACCTTGCAAATTACTGTTCAAAATATTTAATTGTTCGAATATAACAGCAAGGAAACCTAGTTTCAAAAGCCAAATAGGATCGGAAAATTGATTTTCATATGGGGACTTCTCATCTTTCAAATACATTAAAAGCTCTGCTCTTAAGTCAAATACTCTTTTTAAGACGTTGCCCATTGAAAGCCACCTTACTTCGGTGTGATAAAGAAGATTTTGAAATATAGCACCCATGTCTTCGCAGATTTTTCGAAAAATACGGGTCTGTAAAGCTTTTCCTTTAATGGAATTTACAACTTTAATGATGGATTTCATAACACAGGCCATTTCAGGAGGTAAAGCTTTTGACGCCAGAGCTTCTCGATGTAAAAAACAATGTCTCCATGTGGCATTAGGCATTATTTCTTGTAATCTGACGACAAGACCAGATTGATGTCCTGTCATAGCTTTAGCGCCATCTGTGCATATAGCAATACATTTTCCCCAGTCAATAACATATTTACTTGTGCGTTTCACAAAACTGTCGAATAAACATTTTCCAGTGGTATTGGTCTCCAATGGGGAACAAAATAAAATATCTTCTTGAATGTGGATACACATTCCACAGCTTCCACAGTTAGATATATCCGTGGATTCGTCCATTTGAAGAGAGAAGTACGTGCATTTATTAAGATTTTCCACAACTTGCGCTTGAATATCTTCTGCCATATCACTAATTCTTCTTTGGATAGTATTATTTGACAGAGGTATTGTTTTTAACTTTGCAGACTCTTTTTCACCAATCATTATATGTACCATTTCAACAGCTGCTGGCAAAATCAGATTTTCAGCAATTGTGTGCGGATTACTAGTTTTGGCAACGCGATAAGCAGCTTTATAATTTGCTAATAATGCTTTTTCGTTAGTAGTGGTTGCCAATTGAAAAGTATCTTGCTGTTTGTGAAGGACGTTCAGCTTTCTTTCAAAGAATTCTACGGGTTTGTCTTTTTTATCTGGATGTTTGCTATTTAAATGTCGAAGTAACTTTGATGGCTTCATGCTTTCGTTTGACAATACTTCTCCACAAATAACACATTGTGGTTTATTGGAAATAATGGTAAAACCATATTTAAGATATTCATCACTGTAAAGTCTGTTTTTCTTTTTATTACTGCCACTTTCAGACGTAGATGGTTCTGCACTTCTTTTTAAAAACTTATCCATAATTTGTAATTTATCGTAGACGTAAATACGTAAACGGGAATACGTAAGTCGCAAAATATTTACTCATTACTTAATACCGCTGCATTCGCCACAACGTGCTGTTTCGAACTGAGGTCTCATTGCACATCACCGCTTATATAAAGCCAAAACGAGGCTACGAGAACGTTCCAGAGTGCCATCTAGTAGCGAAGTAAGGAGTAGAGCCTTCGCGAATATCATGGAAAAGTATTGCTATGTAGACACAAAGATGTCGCGGTGTACAATGTGCAGTCGACTTTTTATTATTTATTTTTATTGTAAATGCTAGTCTGGCAGAAGTACTACTAGTGTACTAGTGGGACAGATCGCAATTATTAAAATAATTGTTGAATTTTTTAAATGTATTTAGTTTGAATTTAAACAGTAAAGTAAAATAAAATTTGAGAAACCATCAGTTGTAAATTAGGTACGCTATTTTTGTCGCTATTTTGGTTTGGGTGATGAGTAGGGGGTCGTGAACAATTTTTTTAACAAAAAGGGGTCGCTCTTTAGATAAGTTTGGGAAACACTGATGTAGTGTATTGTCCTTCTCCAAAGATCTCTGTCTCTGGTCATTTCTTTTAACTCATGCATATTCCTTCTTTTGCATATTCCTGTAATTGGATCGATCCATCTTGTTGGGGATCGTGGTACCCCTTCACATATCTGGGCACAGAAATCAATTAGAAGAATTCCGTCAGTAGCGAATTTAATGTACAAAAATATTACATGGAAGCTAATGAGAAGACGGAAAAAAGGAAGACCCAAAACGAGATCGTTGGATGACGTGGAACACGACCTGAAAACCATTAATATAAGACAATGGAGGAGACAGGCACAAGAGAGATCTGAATGGAAGGACATAGCCAGACAGACAAAGACCTGTCGAGGGTTATGATTTGATGCTAAACGATAAAGAAGGAGAGGATTGTATGAGCTCTTGAGAAAAAGATTTTGATATTTTCTATGAGCTTGTTATATTTGTGAAAGTAACGCTTTGAGCAGAGTCTATTTTACTTCAAATCAGGCCTGAGGCACTACACACTTTTTGGGGCCCTAAATATAATTTAACAATAATAATAATAATAATAATAATAATACTGCACCAGAAATTTAAATTTTTATGAACAATAAATATAATTTATACCGATTTAAACAAACAAACATTGTATAATTATAATTCTTATTGTTATCATTTATCATTTCCTATTCGTAAAATGAAATAATTTTGAAA
Organism: Diabrotica virgifera virgifera; assembly: GCF_917563875.1. Taxonomy (NCBI): domain Eukaryota; kingdom Metazoa; phylum Arthropoda; class Insecta; order Coleoptera; family Chrysomelidae; genus Diabrotica; species Diabrotica virgifera. Next base: position 291,710,430 of record NC_065443.1, read on the forward strand.
ATCTATTTTGATATTGTAATAAAAATTTTTTTGGTGATATTTCCGGGCCCCATTAAAATACGGGCCCGAGGCAGGTGCCTCACGGGCCTAGTGGTAAAATAGACCCTAGCTTTGAGAGGCCAGCTGAAAAGTCAACTTTAAAGGTTCTTTATCAGATATTTGTACATGAACACAATACACGAAATACGTGAAGATATGTGAGCTTAATATATTTGTGAAAGTAAAGGTTTTGCGAGGCCAGCTAAAAAGTCAACTTTAAAAGTTCTTTATCTATCATATATTTTTAGATGAACAACATACACGAAATACGTGAAGATATGTGAGCTTAATATAATATTTGTGAAAGTAAAGGTCTTGCGAGGCCAGCTGAAAAGTCAACTTTAAAGGTTCTTTATCAGATATTTTTACATGAAAACAATACACGAAACGCGTGAAGATATGTGAGCTTAATATATTTGTGAAATTAAAGGTTTTGCGAGGCCAGCTGAAAAGTCAACTTTAAAGGTTCTTTATCAGATATTTTTACATGAACACAATACACGAAATACGTGAAGATATGTGAGCTTAATATATTTGTGAAAGTAAAGGTTTTGCAAGGCCAGCTGAAAAGTCAACTTTAAAGGTTCTTTATCTATCATATATTTTTAGATGAACACAATACACGAAATACGTGAAGATATTTGAGCTTAATATAATATTTGTGAAAGTAAAGGTCTTGCGAGGCCAGCTGAAAAGTCAACTTTAAAGGTTCTTTATCAGATATTTTTACATGAAAACAATACACGAATCGCGTGAAGATATGTGAGCTTAATATATTTGTGAAAGTAAAGGTTTTGCGAGGCCCGCTGAAAAGTCAAATTTAAAGGTTCTTTATCTATCATATATTTTTAGATGAACACAATACACGAAATATGTGAAGATATGTGAGCTTAATTTAATATTTGTGAAAGTAAAGGTCTTGCGAGGCCAGCTGAAAAGTCAACTTTAAAGGTTCTTTATCAGATATTTTTACATGAAAACAATACACGAAACGCGTGAAGATATGTGAGCTTAATATATTTGTGAAAGTATAGGTTTTGCGAGGCCTGCTGAAAAGTCAACTTTAAAGGTTCTTTATCAGATATTTTTACATGAAAACAATACACGAAACGCGTGAAGATATGTGAGCTTAATATATTTGTGGAAGTAAAGGTTTTGCGAGGCCAGCTGAAAAGTCAACTTTAAAGGTTCTTTATCAGATATTTTTACATGAACACAATACACGAAATACGTGACGATATGTGAGCTTAATATATTTGTGAAAGTAAAGGTTTTGCGAGGCCAGCTGAAAAGTCAACTTTAAAGGTTCTTTATCTATCATATATTTTTAGATGAACACAATACACGAAATACGTGAAGATATGTGAGCTTAATATAATATTTGTGAAAGTAAAGGTCTTGCGAGGCCAGCTGAAAAGTCAACTTTAAAGGTTCTTTATCAGATATTTTTACATGAAAACAATACACGAATCGCGTGAAGATATGTGAGCTTAATATATTTGTGAAAGTATAGGTTTTGCGAGGCCAGCTGAAAAGTCAACTTTAAAGGTTCTTTATCATATATTTTTAGATGAACACAATACACGAAATACGTGAAGATATGTGAGCTTAATATATTTGTGAAAGTAAAGGTTTTGCGAGGCCAGCTGAAAAGTCAACTTTAAAGGTTATTTATCAGATATTTTTACATGAACACGAAACACGTGAAGATATGTGAGCTTAATATATTTGTGAAAATAAAGGTTTTGCGTCATTTTGCGAGGCCAGCTGAAAAGTCAACTTTAAAATTTTTTATGTGTTTTTTTTACAAGAACACAATACACGAAATACGTGAAGATAAAACGCGATAATACTATAAAATATTATACAGCACCGTTATACGTATTATACCTGAAGTACATGACAAAAGGGAAGTAATAATCATATGAATATTACAAGAGAATAAGAAATAAAACACACGCATTTGTAAGAAAAATTAACAACGAGCACTGGGAACACCTCTCAAAAGAACTACTCGTAGAGCATGATTTGTATGCGTTAAAATAATAAATATGGCACTTTATAAGAGGTCAAATAGCCGGGTGAACTTCAAGGATTACAGGGGGATTTACTAAGCCCTGTGCTGTTCAATCTAATCATGGACAAAGTCATAAGGAGTCATAAAGAGAATGAATAAAGGAAGAGGATACAGAATGGGTAACTATGAAAATGAAAGTTTTATATTACGCAGACGATGTAATTTTGTCTATGGAAGCAATATAACCAATAATCCATGGAAGTCGACGGAGTTAGAATTGAAAACTAATGGATATACAGTAACAACGGATTACACTGTGGAGCTATAGAGACGTTGAAAGGGAAGTAAAATATCAAGTACAAAGAGCAAATAGATTAACAGGATGCCTTAATAACACTATAAAGCCTAACCGACACATTAACTGTGAGATAATATCAAGAATTTATAAGGCCAGTCTAACACCAATAATGACATACACATGGGAAACAAGAAATGACACCCAAAATGCAGTGAATGCTGGAAACTGCTGAAATAAGAATACCTACTCAGAAAAATTACAGGAAACACACTGGAAGACTGAATGAGGAGTGGCAAGATTAGAACAAGAACAAAACGTACCTAATATACAGGGTATAAAATAAAATAGAATAGAATAGAAATATGCTTTATTGCCATGGAAAATTGTACAATTTTATCGACAAAGCTTTTAAAAAGTCAAGAAAACAAAACAATAACAAATCAGTTTACTAAAATTTTATAAATCGTTATTATAATTTAAAATAATAATAATAATGAAGTAACACAGAAACAATCAATTAGAAAATTTAAAAATTTAAATAAATTGCAAGTTGCATATTCTAACTAGTAACTAATAAGTTTAAAATTTAAGCTGCTGCATATGACACCCAAATATAGATAAAAAAATAATAATAAAAATACTACTTGTGCAAAAGGGTACTGTAATTTCTTAGTTATTGATTAGGCAAATCTTCTACTGAATAATATGGTCTTTCACACAGGTAGGCTTTTGTCATTTTACGGAATTTGGGGAAAGATGCTGCAGATTTAAGTTGTAGCGGGAGATGGTTGTAAAGTTTTTTTTTGTGGAATATATTATAGATTTCTTTACTAACTCAGAGAACGGGGTCGATAAATAGACGTCAAAGGTAAAATCTCCCGTGAAGTAGTCATGATTAGGTCTTGCTGGAAAGTCATGTAGATGTTTACGAATTAAGGAAACAGTTTCTAAAATATATAAAGATGGAAGGGTTTAAATTCCGTGATCCTTGAAGTATCTTCTGCAATGTTTTGTTCTTCTGAGGTCAAACAGATATCTTATTGCTCTTTTTTGTAATTTAAAAATAACATCGAATTGGGCAGCTGTACCAGAACCCCAAAAAGAAGACCATATCGAAGATGCGACTCGAACAAAGAAAAATATGTTATTTTGGAAGATACTAAATTGAGTTCATTCGGAATAGATCTTATAGCATAGCAAGCTGAACAAGCTTCTTCCTTAACAAATCAAATCGATATGAAGAGAAGAGACCATGTAAGTCTACATGCTGTCTAAAAAAATACCAAGAAATTTTACAGAATCAACGGTACTGATCTGGCTGTTATTAAGAGGTAAGGGTTGAAGAGCTCCTTTATAAGCTAATGCTACTGTTTTATCTATATTAAACGAGAGTATTTTTATAATCAACTGTTTTCAATAGGAAGTAAGCCACAATTTTACCAAAAAAATTATTTTATTAACGTTTCGACGCCCAAGTCGGGTGTCGTTGTCAAAATACAAAATAATACTGAATTAAGTAAACAAAAATGTTGTTACTTAGTAAAAAATGCTTCTAATAATTTATTTAATCTGACTCATTTATATTGGCAATTTAGACATGTATCAGTTGATTTCATGTAATCAAATGAACTATCTTTTAGTAAAGTCGTCCCAGGAACGCAACTCATCAATATTGGCAATATCATTTTAAAGTCTTCTACTTTAAAATGTATAATACATGTTTGAATTGCCGATATAAATGAGTCAGATTAAATAAATTATTAGAATAATTTTTTACTAAGCAACAACATTTTTGTTTACTTAATTTAGTATTATGTTGTATTTTAAAAACGTCACCCGATTTGGGCGTCGAAACGTTAATAATTTTTTTTTTGTAAAATTGTGGCTTATTTTCCATTGAAAATCACATATTTAGAATGAAGGACACATGAGTTTTGAAATAACAAAGAACAAAGTAATTACCAAACGGTGGAAAAAATATCGGCCGACCGCGCAAGTGATGAAATGTCAATATTCCATAGAGACAACAACCCGCAAATGAGCAATCAAAATTGCTTATATAAAGAAAAAAGAAGACGATCATACGTATTGTAACGATCAGAAAGATATTTCGAAATAGTACTCAGTACGCCAAGATATATGTATCTTGGAGTAGTAAAACTAATAATACCAGAACTCTTTCGTAGTGTTTACAATGAGAGCTATTATAAAAAGTAAAACAATCACTGGTATGGTTAATAATGCGTATAGGTACTAAACAGGAAAGTAGAAAGCAAGTTACACAAATGAAGGGTCCGGTCGTAAAACATGTTAAGTAACATTGCCTAAGATTTAAATGTTTTTGCATGAAAAAGTTGTTAAGTAACCATATTACAGATTTCAAAATTGGATATTTGACTCATAGATGTCAATATCTCACATCGTCAAAATCTGTTAACTGTCTAATATTATGTTTTTTGGATGTAAAACCTGTGAACTGCAGTGAGCACGCTATAAGTGTACTTAACAAGTTGCCTGTTTTATTTTATTTTATGCTTAAAAATGTCGAAAAATTGTTATGTTTCTTCAGCAAAAGAGCCATTTGAGGGCTCAGATTCGGATCCAAACTATAGTGACGAAGAAAGTTCAATCGAAAGTTCCGATTTAGAACAAGTAACTTTTTAGGTTAAGATTCTAACACTGCATGAAAAATATGTTAAGTGATGGCAGATACCACGTTTTACTTGCTATATAGTGATATTTATTTATTATATTAGTAAAATATGTTAAGTGATATGATACATATAACAAGTTTTACTTGCAGAAATAGCTAGTCATATTATTTAGTACTCGACATTATTTAACATACTAAATTTACATTTTTTAGAATATTAATGTAAAGAAGGAAAGAAAACGAAAGAGACAGATAAACAGGCAAAAGAAAGCAAAACTATTAAAAGATTCTGGAGAGAAATATAAAAAATACAGAGGAAGTGGTGGTGAAGTAAGCAAGAAAGCTGTTGGGCCTCCATGTACATGTAAAAGAAAATGTTTTGAGATAATAGCAGATGAGCGATCTAAAATATTTTCTGGCATTTTTTCCTCCAATGGATTCCACCAGTACATCATTATTTATACTATTCACTGAAATCCAAAGATTTAACAGTTTAAAATTATTTTTTATGTTCATTTGTTGTTTAAATTCTGTTCATCTCTTGTTTTCTTATAAACTTTGCTCAAATAAAGTTATCAGTAGTAATAGTCGGAGAGATAGAAGCGGATTTTGTGCGTGATAAGTAATATGGAAAAACTATACGGGGATATGTTGAATTAGTTGTGTACATGATTTTCACCAACGGCCGGAAACCAGAGTTGGGGCCGAGGGTAGTTATAAGGGGTCAAAGTCGCGGATTTTATTATTTTTTTTATGACGCTCATGATAGAGATAGTGCACCAAAATTTGGGAAAAAGTAGGTCATGACGTAACTAAGTAAAATATGTAGGGACGGAACGCTGCGTGGCCGACAAAGGGGTAGGGTTAGGGGTGAACATAAAAAATATAAAGGGTTTTTTGCGACGTTCGTGATTGAGATAGTGGGCCAAAATTTGGGAATAAGTAGATCATGATATTACTAAGTAAAATGCCCAGAGCCGAAAACCAAAGTTGGGGATGAGGGTAGTTATAAGGGGTCAAAGTCGCCGTTTTTATTATTTTTTTTTTGTGACGCTCATGATCGAGAGAGTGCACCAAAATTTGGGAATAAGTAGGTCATGACGTAACTAAGTAAAATCTCCAGGGGTGGCACTCTGCGTGTCCGACAAAGGGGTGGGGCAGGGGTGAATACAAAAAATATAAGGGGTTTTTTGCGCCGTTCGTGATTGACAGAGTGCACCAAAATTTGGGAATAAGTAGACCATGACATAACTAAGTAAAATCCTCAGAGCCGGAAACCAGAGCTGGGCATGAGGGTAGTTATAAGGGGTCAAAATCGCCGTTTTTATTATTTTTTTTTGTGACGCTCATGATCGAGAAAATTTGGGAATAAGTAGGTCATGAGGTAACTAAGTACAATCTCCAGGGGTGGAACGCTGCGTGGCCGATAAAGGGTTGGGGGTAGGTGTGAATATAAAAAGTATAAGGGGTTTTTTGCGACATGCTATATTGAGATAGTGCACCAAAATTTGGGAATAAGTAAACCATGACTTAGCTAAGTAAAATCCCCAGAGCCGAAAACCAGAGTTGGGGATGTGGGTAGTTTTAAGGAGTCAAAATCGCAGTGTGTATTTTTTTTGTGACCCAGCACAACATTTGTCCCCCACGCAGCGTTCCGCCCCTGGAGATATTACTTAGTAATGTCATGATCTACTTATTCCCAAATTTTGGTGCACTATCTCGATCACGAACGGCGAAAAAAAACCCATATATTTTTATACTCACCCCTGCCTACCACCCCTTTGTACCCCAAGCAGCGTTCCGCCCCTGAAGATTTTACTTAGTTACCTCATAACCTACTTACTCCCAAATTTTGGTGCACTATCTCCATCATGAGCGCCACAAAAAAAAATAATAAAAACCGCGACTTTTACCCCTTATAACTACCCTCGTCCGCCACTCTGGTTTCCGCCTCTGGGGATATTACTTAGTTATGCCATGGTCTACTTATTTCCAAATTTTGATGCATTATCTCAATCACGAACGTCGCAAAAAACCCCTTACATTTTTTTTTATTCACCCCTGCCCCACCCCTTTGTCGACCACGCAGCGTTCCACTCCTGGAGATTTTACTTATTTACGTCATGACCTACTTATTCTCAAATTTTGGTGCGCTATCTCGATCAAAAAACACGCGTCAACAAAAAAAAATAATAAAAAACGGAACTTTGACCCCTTATAACTACCTTCCTTCTTCACTCTGGTTGCCGGCTCTGGGGATTTTAATTATTTATGTGATGGTCTACTTATACCCAAATTTTGGTGCACTATCTCAGTCACGAACTTCGCAAAAAACCCGTTATATTTTTTATATTCACCCCTACCCCCACCCCTTTGTCGGCCACGCAGCGTTGAGCCCGTTGAGATTTTACTTAGGTACGTCATGATCTACTTATTCCCAAATTTTGGTGCACTATCTCGATCATGAGCGTCATAAAAAAAATAATAAAATCAGCGACTTTGACCCCTTATAACTACCCTCGGCCCCAACTCTGGTTTCCGGCCGTTGGTGAAAGTCATGTACACAACTAATTCAACATATCCCCGTATAGTTTTTCCATATTACTTATCACGCACAAAATCCGCTCCCAGCTCTTAGACTATAATTGCACAAGAGCTCTAAAATTATTGAATTTTTCCCGAGTGTCACTTTGGCAGTTTTAATTTGCGAGTGAAATTATGTCAAAGTGTCACGAGGGCAAAAATTCTATATTAATTTTAGAGTTCGAGTGCAATTTGTTGCGATTATTTCATGAATAAAACTGTTCAAAACCAAAATTTTATTGTAATTTATATATGTAAGTACCAATTAGTGAAATTAAACACACAGTTGTTATAAATATGTATTTGACGGTTGAAAGTCATCACTTTTATAATTTTTAAAACATTTGTCATTAATGTCACTGAATGTATTTTTTCGTAGCAACGAAGGGCATCTGACGTAATATGCTTAACGACGGGAGATTATCAAAAATTATCACCTTAATTTGCATGTCTGTAGCTTTCTATTGGTCAGAATCTCCTATGAATGAAATAATCAACTAAACAATTTTATGCTAACTTGACCCAGTGATTAATAACCTGTTAAGTGTCTTTATAGTTTCTTAACAGATGTTTATTTCCTTAATTAAGACGCATAAAAAACTTGTTAAGTAGCATTTATTCCAAATTTCTTCTTGTTAAAATTTGAAAAAAAAAATTAATTTGATAAAAAACAATGTCTTTTTATTTTAATATGTGAGCATTATATTTCTAAAATATTTTATATGACGGCTGATTTCAAGAAAATTTATTTTGTTAGTTTTTAGATTCAAAGTGTGATATATCAATTTTTCTATTTTGTCACTTAACAAGTTTTACGACCGGTCCCTTCAAATGCTCAACGAAAAATTACAAATTACTGATACGATCGCAGGAGTTTGACATTAAACAAAAAATAAAAATGACCAATCAATAAAAAAGGCTTACATCTATTTACAACAATAGTTACATATATATTTTATCACCAAAAACTTACTTTGTTTAAACCACGGAAAGGTTGATTGTCACTAAAAGACCTCATATTTTTAATTTCTAATCAAACAGCAGTTTAATTCAGACGTGATATCTCTAAATTAATATTTATGAACGGTATGTACACAGCAAGATATATCAACGGTAAAATCTGGTTTTTTATTGCCCTTATAATCGTATAAAATAGATGAAAATTGTTTTTATCAGTTTGTTTAAACGAAACTGCAGCATGATAACAAAATTTGGTAAACAGTGAAAGCATTCTTCTTCTTCTTAAGGTGCCGAGACCGCTTGTCGATCGTTGGCTCTCATATGTTGCCCAGCATATTGACAATCATTGTCTAATTTACAGCCGCACGAAATAGTTCAGTGCTAGTTTTACCAAACCATTGGCGTGGGTTTTTATGCCAAGAAGTTGTACGGCGGCCCACATATTTTTTCCCAATATTTTACCTTGCATGACAAGGTGCAGTATGTCATATTTTTCTGGGTGACGCATTATATGACCACAGTATTCCCATTTACGCCTTTTAACCGTGTTCACTGCTTCACAACTTCCCAGGCAACCAAACGACGTTTTTATAACGTAGATAACACGTCATAAAAGTGACCAATTAACGTGTTTGTATGACGTAGTACTGACGTTGCAAATCACGTTTATTTGTCTCATCGATTTAACGTCATAATTGTGACAATTTTAAAACGTCATTGTACCTACGTCTTTTTCACGTCGAGATTGTGACGATTTTCAAACGTCAAAAAGATGACGACCTTTACACGTCGCCGTCGGTAAAATCAAGTCTTAAATACTTTAAAAAGTGACTCTTTCAGATGTTTCAAAATAGTATGAAAAATAGGTAACATGAAAATATAGGCTAAAAATTAATTTAATTAAACTCGATAACACATAATTAGTTCATTAACAGAAAATATACATCAAAAACAAATAAACATAACCTCAAATAGTTGACAAGAAGAATTACTGCATTAAACTAACTCACTGAGCAAAAACGAATAAAAATCTCTCAATTAACACGTTTCTTCAACTAAATATCTCAATGAAAATTCTTATTTTATCACACAAGACACAAAACACGTAAACAATAAATGAGAAATTTCTTATGAACAACGTTATAAACGAAATTTTGTGACGTCAGACTTGGCTGTCAGAAATGAAAACGTTTTTCATGATTTTCATGATTCAACCCCGTAAAGTAGTACTGGGAATATATATCATCGAATCATTCTTATGCGAAGTTCCAAATTGAGATCATGACTGCACAGGATTTTCTTAAATTTCATAAAACTTGTTCTTGCTTTGGCAATTCTACTTTTTATTTCAGTACCTACTAGGGTTCCAGCTTTCATTAATATGAGTACATAGATATACAAGATAATTTACGCGTTCAATTGAGTCATTACCAATTGTTACGTTATATCAAAAATGAATATCCATTTTCTCGTTGGAACTTTACCGCGCTGAGCAGATGGGACGTGAATTATAAATTGTAAAATTCCCTCATCTTTCTTAGTCTCAGCATCTGAGATAAGCATCTCTTGGTAATCTCATTACCAAATTGGCAAAATTAATTACTAAAATCACTAGCCAGTTTTGTCTGAGATTAGCGAACCGACTATAATATATTCTTGTTGCTGACTGTTTTTTATTATTGGCAACCAAAGCCTATATTATTCTGCTGATAGGGTTGCTACACATTTTTCTTTATTGTAAGATGAGAGTTGCCTCTTTAATTTTTCTCTTTTTGTCGTCTGTTTTTTTATTACTATTGATGCATCTTTCCATTGTACTCTGTGCTCATTGTCCCAACTTATCAGAGATTTGTCGAAGTCTTTTTGATATATGCTTCATGCTCATTTATCCCGACACTTGGTGATCTTGCGGTTTCTCCCACATTAAAATTTGTTTTATTCACAATGTATTTTATATCTCCTGAATGTTGTCTGATTTTGGACAGGATAGATTTCAATGCATCGGTTGTTGTTGTAAAACTTCAAATACAACATCACAACAACATTCAGTAGTATAAGTATTTTTCAAAATTATATTGTACAGTGGAACCCCGATAAGTCTTCCCCCGATAACCCGGAAGTCCGGCTAACCCGCACCGATTTTCATCAGACAAACATGTCAACAATAAAAATGTATGTAATATAATATTTGAGAGATAATAGGTGCGTTCGCGGGTACAGTTGACAAATTGTCGCCGACAATTTCTAACCTCATTTAATATAAATAATATCGTTAATAGATAAATAAACAAGGTATATTTACTTTTAATTAATATTAATAACTAATTATTAAATTATAATAGGTAAATATACCTTGTATATTTATCTATTAACGATATTATTTATATAATTTTAAAGTGCGCATGCGTTTTGCTGCTAATTTGTCGCCGACTAGTCGCCGACAGGCACCCGCGAACGCACTTAATGTGTATTTGTGTAATTTTAACTATACGACAATAAAAATGACTCATGGCACACGGCGCCGGCGCGGCAGAGCAGAGCGACGTTCATTGACTCGGTTTATCGGAAACAATAGGTACCTGTTGTAGTTGTAGTATTCCTTTATTTATTTCAAACTGTCTTAGCATTGTTTAAAAAAGACTAAAAGACTATTTAAAAAATTCTTTTTTAAACAATGGTCTTATTAGTTTTCACTGTTCTTAAATAACATAACATCGTTCCGATTTTGACTGTATTGTGTGTAGTACAGTCTTGTATTGTTCGTTTCCGTTTGCTTAGGTTTGTGTTTGCGTGTTTTTAGTAATTCAGATGTGTAGGTACTGTGCTGTGCATATACAAAGTGGGCCAAAGAAAAGAGTCCACCTCGATATTTGGCAGTATTTATCAGATTTTAAGGAAATAAAAAACAGGTTAACTTTTGATCTAAGTAGGAAACATTTTTGTGGTACATATATCTCTAATTTGTCAACCCCCTCCCTTCCATTTCCCCCACCCCTTATTTTTAAATAGGGAATAGGGGTCGTGTGCCAGCTCATTTGAAAGGTTATTCAATTCTCTATTCAGTAATATTAACATTGAGATAATCATTTACACAGGGTGCACAAGAAAAATTATTTTGAATTAAATCAATTGACAAAAAAAGAAGAATGTGTGTAATTTATTTAACAGAAAAAAATGTTTATTTAATAAATAAACATTGATTGTTGCTTAAATTCAATATTCAACCTACCAAGAGAAGAGGCAGATAGGTGGCAGCTTGAACATTGCAATTAAGCGAAAAGCAATGTCTATTTATCAAAAAATATTTTTTCTGTTTTGTGACAGCAGTAGAATGTATTTTGAATTAAATAAATTACATACATTCTTCTTTTTGTGTCAATTATTTTAATTAAAATATTTTTTTCTTGGAAACCCTATATATATATATATAATTATGTTACTGTTGGTCTTACTGAATAGAGAATTGAATAACCTTTCAAATGAGCTAGCACATGACCCCTATTCCCTATTTAAAAATAAGGGGTGTGGGAAATGGAAGGGAAGGGGTTGACAAATGACAGATGTATGTACCGTAAAAATGTGTCCTCCTTAGATTAAACATTGACCTGTTTTTTTATTTCCTTAAAATCTAATAAATACTGCCAAACATCGAATACTCTTTTGTTTGGCCCACTCTGTCTATATTTCATGTTATTTCAATTATAACGGAGTTTATCTGTAAGTATACCGTGTTTTATTAATTTTTACCATATTCTCCGGCTAACCCGGATTTTTGATAACCCAGATCGGCCGCGGTCCCGATTAATCCGAGTTATCGAGGTTCCACTATATTTGAATTTGAATTATAAAGTCAAAAATAGAATATAAGGATACAAAAAGATATTTGCAAAGCTTAAACGAGCAGTTACCTCTTGTTCTTACAAGTTTTGTTCTTTTCACTGTACCTCACTCATGATCAATCACAACAATAAATGAATCAGTCACGTGTGTTTTTGATGTATTCATTCAATTTGGTAAGACTCGTAATAACAAAGAACTGATTTTCAGATCTGTTAATGTACATTTCCATTGCATTATAGGATTAACGTAAAAATCATAATAATCCATGATTATTACGTTAAAAACAGACTGTTAGTTTATAGTATTAACGATAGATAAAAGGTAACGTCAATATTGTTATGTAAAAACTAAAAACTTTTTATATATAGGTACATATTTTTACACTCCATATTAAAAAAAGGAGTAGGTATTAGAAAATATCAGGCTGTTCAACAATAGTTTTGGGTTCGATATGAAAATGACAATTTTATGGGTTGAATTACACTTTTATAAATCAGTATAGTCTTGCTGGGCTTCAATACACTTCTTTCAACGACATTCCAATTTATAAATTCCACCCATGAAGTGAGAATGCTGTTCGACAGCTTCGACAGGTCATAACTATGACCTCGTCATTTGATGGAAAACGCTTTCCCCGCGTGAATTTTTTAGGTATTGAAACAGATGGAAGTCGTTAGGGGCCAAATCTGATGATTACGGTGATGCCCCAACAGTTCGAACTTTAATGCATGGATTTTAGCCATTGCGGTAAAATAATTATATGACACGGACACGGGGCATTGTCATGGTGAAAAAGGATTTTTCTTCTGTAAACCGAGTTTTTTTCAACTTTTTTCTTCGGCTGGTATAAAAGGTTATAATAACATCAAAAATTCATTTGATGTTTGCAAGTAATCCAAAAACAAAATTTCCTCGCATTGAAAAAAACTTATGTTAACTTGGCCGATTTCTGGACTCGAACTCATTTTAGAGCCGAAGAACTAGGTTCACACCACTCTTTAGCCTCTTGTTTGGATTCAGGATGATGGTGATACACTTAAGTCTCATACATTAATGATGAATCGATGCACATAATCTACTTTATCCTTTCGAAAGTACTCTAAATGTTGCTGAGAAAGTCGCATTCGAATGTGTTTTTGTTCCGTTGGAAACACAGCTTTCTGAAACCCAATACTTCAGTCAAAATATTGCTTACACTGCCCAATCAGATGCCTAGGGCTTCTACTAAATCTCTTTAGTCACTCGATGATTTTCCATGAAGAAGAACTTCTTTTTCTTTTGGAATCATAACCCTGGATGGGTCTTTGCCTGTCTGGCTATGTCATTCCATTCAGATCCCTCTTGTACCCTTCTCCTCCATTGTCTTATATTCATGGTTTTCAGGTCATCTTCCACGTCATCCAACCATCTCGTCCTGGGCTTTCCTTTTTTTCGCCTTCCTACCCAGGCAACCAAGTGACGTCATATTACGTCGAGGAAACGTCAGTTTCGGTTGAATATATACACGTGTTTGAAAATTACGTTATATAGACGTCTTTTGTAGGTGATTTTAAATACGTAAGATTATTGACGTTAAAATACGTTAAAAAAACGTTTTCATTTCAGACAGTTTAAGGCTGACGTCACAAAATTGGGAGGAGCTTTTTTGTATTACTCCAAACAATTTCATTAAATAATGTTCATAAGAAATTTCTCATTTATTGTTTACGTGGTTTGTGTCTTGTGTGATAAAATAAGACTTTGCATTTAGATATTTAGTTGAAAAAACGTATTAATTAAGAGATTTGTATTCGTTTTTGCTCAGTGAGTTATTTTGATGCAGTATTCTTCTTAACAACTGTTTGAGGTTATGTTTATTTTCTGTTAATGAACTAATTATGTGTTATCGAGTTTTAAATTAATGTTTAGCCTTCTAAGATTGCTTCAGCAGTCTACAAGATTTAGCTATGAGATGGCAAAGAAAAATGACGCTTATGTATTACTGTATACAGGTATTCCAAAATGAGTTGTTCATGATTCTTTTTGATTTAATGGACACTGTTAAATTAAGATATTACGGGCCGGTTGTTCGAACGCTAATCAACAATTATCATTATCAAATATTTAATTACTGTCACCAAACTGTCAACGTCAACTTTGTTTGGGTTGCTGAAAACATAATTAATTAAAATTATGAGATTTATTATCAATTATGTTAATAATTATTGTTATATTAATTGATTATAGTCTCAGAATTGTAAGCAATTATGTTTTTAGCAACCCAACCAAAGTTGACATTGATAGTTTTGACAGTAATTAAATATTTGATAGTGATCATTGTTGATTAGCGTTCGAACAACCGGCCCTGTATGCTGGATAATTTGTTAATAAATTATTTATTAGTTTATACCTATGTTGTTTCAGTTTTGACACAGTAAGTAGATATACTTATAGGTTTGTTCCAACACGACCGAGAACCGTCACGAAACGGTAATGCTCCTGCGCAGTAAACAAAATCCGTTCCAACAAAAATATGATCGTCATCGGATCGTCCTTCCCACTGTTCCAACAAGAATTGTGATCTTTCGGTGACGGTTTCGTGATGATCATTTCAGTAATCGGGCAAATGCATAATGTGCTGGTTGGACTGACTTGCGCACTAGGACTTAATTCTTTAAAGTTTTTGAGCCTTTGATCGACTAAAAGCACACAAGCTGTCACCAATAAAAATGACAAATATATGATTACCGTCATGGGACGATAACTGGGCGATACAATTACGAACATGCGCACAACAAACGGTACAAGTAGTTTCGTGACGGTTTCTGGACCGTCCAAAAGTTCATGTTGGAACAAACCTTATATAAATAGTGAAAATTCTATAATGCGAGGGCTGGTACAATCATGCAGAATCAATGTTAGATTGCTTCTAATGCACAAGCGATCTTAAACAAATAATGGTAGTATATCTTCGACACATGGGACGTAGACCTATAGGTTTCATGTTACCTATTTTTTATACTACCTATTTTGAAACATCTGAAAGAGGTCACTTTTTGAAAGTATTAAAGACGTGATTTTACCGACGTATAAAAGTCGTCAACTTTTTGACGTTTTAAAATCGTCACAATTATGACGTCAAATCGATGAGACAAATACACGTGATTTTCAACGTCGGTACTACGGTATAGAAACACGTCAATTGGTCATTTTTATGACGTGTTATCTACGTTATAAAAACGTCGTTTGGTTGCCTGGGTACCGGCTTCCACTTTAATTCTGTAATATCTTCTTTGTCGTTGAAAAAGAACTACAGCATGAAAATATCAACAGCTAAAACCAAATCCCTGGTAATTTCAAGGGCACCCATAATATGCAAAATAGTAATTAACAACGAACTAGTTGAACAGATCTCGAGATTCTAATATCTGGGAGTCGAAATATGTAGTTTTGTAGATGTTAAAGAGAGCGTCCGAAAGCAAGCATATAAAGCTAATTCCCTAATAACACAAAACATTCCAGGAATGTTCCTAGAAGGTACACACAGGACATTGAAAACATTCCTGGAATGTCCCCAAAAGCACACGAATGTCCCAGGAAAGTCCCAGGAAAGTGCTGTGTCAGCATTTTAAACATTCCTTGAATGTCTTGTTGGAACATTCCATGAATGTCTACGAATGTTCTTTGAACATTCACAGTATATTGTTTAGACTGAATGTATTATTGAAACATTCCATGAATGTTCTTAGGACATTCAAAGTATATTTTTTAGACATTTTCTGAAATATATCGTCAGTGATGTGACAATACCTCCTATATGTTTTTTCATGAATTTTGCAGGAGACGAAAAACATTTTTTACGGTCACCTCCTGTTTTCATACGTAAGTTTTGACTTGTTTTGTAGTAAATAGATAGTTGAATTTACTACAAAACAAATCAAAAAATATATGAAAACACGAGGTGGCCCAAACAAGTTTTTCATCTCCTACAAAATTCATGAAAAAGCAGATAGGAGGTATTGTCACATCACCGACGATATACCAGAAGTACAGTAGGAAAAATGAAAGAATACCCATGAACGAACATATAAAACACGCTGTATTTTCCTGTCACCGTGTCACACAAAAAACTGGTCAGCACAAGTACATGTAATGATTATTGTTACTTGCACTGGACAATTTTCTTTGTGACACGGTGACAGGAAAATACAGCGTGTTTTATATGTTCATTCATGGGTATTCTTTCATTTATCCGACTGTATATGTAGCCATACCAAATAATACATCCTTGATAAATATAAACATTTTTATTGCACAAAATCTTGTCATATATTTTTTTCCATAATCATCAATCACTACGATGACGATTCATTGTATTGAATTGTTCATTAGAATTACAATCTGGTCATAACTCTGACCAATGAGCAATTTTAATTTAACCTAAATTACTACTGTTCCTTAAAATGAAGAGCTTACCCATAGCGTCTCTTATCTAATCTAACAGGCACACAAGCACTATGCTCTGCTTTTTTTTTTCTCTGATTCTGGCTTTAGTTTAGAACTAGAACCTTTAGCCACGTAATTGTATAACTTATTACTAAGTCAGGGGAGTAATGTGTAGTGTGTGTGTTGAGTAAGTGTCTTGTTACTTTGCAAAGTCGACGTCATTGTCTTTGCAAAGAGACACAATTGTTTCCGAATGTCTGCGGTCCCTCCGGTGAGTACCGATCCCACAAGGACAGATATTTTTCATTTATTAATTTATAATAAATGAAAAATTTCTGCCCCTGGTAGGATTCGAACTCCCGACCTTTCGTTTCAAAGGTAGGCGCTCTTACCACTGCGCCACAGAGGGGTTAACTAATCTGCTTTTCTAACCGCACTATTCTAACATACACATGCACACAAGCATTATGCTCTGCTTTTCACTATCACTCAAACTAGTTCAAAAGGCTTTGTCCTCTTCAATCTTCTAGTTTGCCCAGTAGTATCCAGGAGCTGGATTTCCTCAATATTCTTGTAGGTACTTACGAAGTTGTTGCTTGTGACTTCCAACTTTACTCCAAAATTGTTTGCCCTACCTTTCTCCAAACATCTGGTGTCTCCAATAATAATTTCCTTAAATAATCACTTTGCAGTGTGGTAAAGTTTATAAAGTTCACAAAATACAGCAAACGAAATCCAAATGAATCCAAAATATGACGATAAACAGTGAAATGATGAAATGAAATGATATTACAAACATAACCTCTGTAACCTGTATGCCATGCCAACCAGAAGTCACGTGGTTTGGATTGCCTAAATACATATACACGCGCAGCAAATTTGAAAATGAATGCAAATTGAATATTAAATGGCCTCTCTTAAAATATAGGACATTGGTAGTATGTTCATAGAATGTCTTGTGGTAACATTCCACGAATAACTTAATCAGATATTCACCGAATGTTCCTTGAATGTCCAGTACATTCAAACATTAATAGAACTTTGATAGTACATTCCTGGAATGTTTTGTGTTGTTAGGGTTACGTGTCAGTGTGTCAGGATGTCTGAGACGTCATCTGGAGAAATAAAGATCTGAGGCTGGAAGGGAAAGTACGCATATCAAAATCATGTGTAAGACCGATCATAACGTAAGCAACAGAAACAATGTGACAAAGCAGAAAGCAAGAGAATACTGAGAACGTCAGAAATGAGAACGTTGAGGTCAATAACTGGGAAAACTCTGAGAGACAGAATACCGAACGAGAGAATAAGAGATCTCTGTAATATACAAGACATAGTTCGGTGGGGAAAACAAAGTAGACGAGAGTGGAATCAGAATGCGACGAGAATGGACAACGAGAGAATAGCCCGTATAGCCAGAGATACAAAGCCAACACGCAAGAGACCAATAGGAAGGCCCTTTACAAGGTGGCGATATAGCTGGAAGTCAACATCACAGCTACGAATAGGTACTTACAAGCTCAAAATCGGTTAAGAACAGGTCAAAAGGCCTAATATAAGGATAAGAAGAAGAAGAGATGATTATCCAATACCACATCCTGTATTTTTCTACGATTGCGGTGTTGATGTGATTGTTGGACGTGGACGTTCTTGACGTGGATCGTTTTCAAGACTTGTACGACCACGTTTAAATTCAGCAACCCATATTTTATACTGTATTTTCAACATTCGTTCATAAATTTTATTAGCTTTTAAACCTTCGCAAAATAAAAATTCAATCACTGCACGATACTTAATTGTTTCAGGAGAGTTTGTCAGGAGACTTTCTGGACACCCTGTGTAGATCAGAATATTATTTATTATTGAAATAGATTTCATCTGTAAGGCTGGTCACATAATGAGTAGTCATAGGACTAATAAATTTAAAGCCACATATTACGTTTTTACTTTGGTTGAATGACACTAATGACAGTGACACATAGATTATAGATAAACAAACTGAAATGGCAAATCTTCATCAATTTAGAAATTATTAATGATTACATTAGAATAACTAGCACAAAAATGGATACGGCAAAGCTAGAGGTATATATCACGATATGATGTTAATATTTTTATATCTAGGGGTTTGTTTTAGATGTTTGACGAAGGGGAAGAATACGTGGATGGGGAAATGAACATTCCAAAACCAAAAAACACCACTCAGATAGGAGAGCCGGATTTCAATACTTTAAATGAGCCTATTCGCGATACAATAGTAAGTAACCATATTAAGTAAATCAAATATTCTCCTGTAAAGAGATCAGTTTTATTCATGCCATATCAAAATTGCACATGTTGGATAGTGGTACTATTTACTTATTTACACGCCAGAATTGTCTTTATTTTTCCAGGTTCTTCTATTTTGGGTCTTTGCCTGTTCCAAAACCAGCTTCCATTCCTTCTTATCCTTCACTTTGGTTTTCCAATTGTGGTAAGACTCATAAGTCATCTTCCACCTGGTCCTTAAAGTGTGCTCTGGGCCTGCCTCTTCTCATTCCATCCAGTCTTTGGTGCTTCAATGGCTCCATATCATTCATTCTCTCTAAGTGGTGTAGCCACCGCAGCCTGTTTATTTTGATAGATCTGCCAATGCAAGGCTCACTATAAATGCGGTAAAGCTCAAAATGATAGTGTCTACGCCATAATCCGTTTTCCTACATGCCTTTATAGATATGTCTGAGGATTTTATGTTCAAAATTGCCTAACCATTCTTCATCACTTTTTGTTATGGTCCACATTTCTTACCTGTAACTGAGGATGGGCTTGATTATAGTTCTGTACATCAATATTTTTGTTCTTTTTGTGACTATGTTTGAGGTTAAAAGTTTCTTTAATCCATAGTACACTCTGTTTTAAATTAATATAGGTACACAAAGGACCCTGCAGAGACCTTATGGGAAATGGCTCTCTGTCAAATGCTCTGAAATAACTCTGAACTCTGCTGGAAAAACAAAGACTGGAGATTCTAAAGATAATAATTTTAAGACAATTTAACCCAATTCACCTAGTCGGAAAACGCTTCCTAAGGGAGCTAGAGCTATTTGCAGATGGTGTCTGGTAATTAGTTTTTCTTAAATACCTCCAGAACGCTTCTATTTAGAATAACAAAAATTGGTATGCGTATTTATCTTCCAGAGAAATCATTTCCATCGATTGCAAATTTCTAGTACTGGTCATAGGCATCCGTTTTTGGTAGGGCAACGGTTACTTTATCACATAACTTGTTTATCTTTAACTTTTGAGCATTTTTGACTCTGGATTATTAAATTGTGAGGTATTCTTGTACTAAAAGGTACTCTTGTATTTCAAAAAAAAGTTAAAAAAAAAACTATTTAGAAAATCGAAAATTTGTACGTTTAATTATATTCCAGAGATGAATCCATTTCATTAATTGCGAATTTCTAGTATCAGTCATATGCTTAGGTTTTGGGTAGGTCAATGGTTATTTTATCGTATATCATTTTTGTTTCTAATTTTTAAGCATATTTGATACTAGATTATTAAATTATTAGATATTCTAGTAGTAAAAGTTACTCTTGCTTCAAGTTGGTAAAATACACGGTTTTTTGAAAATTTTTTTGATTTTTTTTCAAATTCCAGAGACGAAAAATTTTCAAATCGATTTTTCTAGAAAACGGTGTGTCCTACCAACTTAAATCAAGAATACCTTTTAGTACTAGCATACCTCACAATTTAACAATCCAAAGTGAAAAATGCTTAAAATTTAAAGACAAAAAAGTTATGCGATAAAATAACCTTCACCCTACCCAAAACAGACGCCTATGACCGGTACTATGAATTCGCAATGGATGGAATTGATTTATCCCCGGAAGATAAATATGCATACCAATTTTTGTTTTTCTAACTAGAAGCGCTTTGGAGGTATTTAAGAAAGACTAATTACAAGACGCCATTTTCAAAGAGCTCTAGCTCCCTTAGGAAACATTTTCTTAAAATTGTCTTAAAATTGCCTGAGGAATCTCCTGTCTTCGTTTGTCGGTAGAGTTTCGGGACACCCTGTATATCATACTGGTGAAGTCATCCATCTGGGTGTGATGACGTAATCGATGATTTTTTAAATAAGAATAGGGGTCGTGTGATAGCTCATTTCAAAGGTTATACAATTCTCTATTCACTAATATAAAAATTAACATAATTATTTATACAGGGAGTCCAAAAAATTTTTGAATTAAATAAATTGAGACAAAAAGAAGATTGTATATAATTTATTTAATTCTAAATACATTTTACAGCTGTCGGAAAACAGAAAAAAATGTTAATTTGAAAAATAAACATTGTTTTTCTCTTAAATTAAATGTTCGAACTGCTAAGAGGCAGGTAGGTGGCAGCTTTAATATTGAATTTAAGCAAAAAACAATATTTATTTATCAAATAAACATTTTTTCCTGTTTTCAAACAACAGTAAAATGTATTTCGAATTAAATAAATTATATACATTCTTATTTTTGTCTCAATTAATTCAATTCAAAAAAAAATTTGGGCACCCTGTATAAATATTTATGTTAATGTTTATATTATTGAATAGAGAATTGAATAACCTTTCAAATGAGCTATCACACATCCCTTATTCTTATTTAAAAAAATCATTGATTGCGTCATCATACCTAGATGGATGACATCACTAGTATGATATATATGCCAAAAAATTATAATTTAAAAATAAAAATCGACCTGATTCGTAATTTATCTCCAGAGTCGCCCATTCTCGAGAAAATGAATTTATTCAGAGGCTTATATCTTAAAACCATGATTTTTTGAAGCTACGCGCTCATTGAGTCTTACACATCAAGGACTACCAGAACCCAAAGTTTCAGAGTATTTGACAGATAGCCATTTCCCATAAGGTTTCTGAGGGGTCCTTTATCTAGTTATCACAGTGTATATTTAGATATATTTCTAACAAAATTCTATAGGTAATTCTTTTAAAGTAACACTTATTCGGAGTTATGCCCATAATCATATCAATAAAATTTTTAAATGCCTCTCCTCTAAAATCGTCTTTTTTGACTTGAGCCTACGTTCTTGAGAAGCAGCGATATATATGGTCTTAGTATGAAAATCTCATATTATGTCATTTTACAGACAATGTTACAGTAGAGACAAAAACTAAACCTCTGCATACTCTAACCTAAAATATATGTGAAAAATTTATGTGTAATAATTATCTAAATGTACTCAGAATTAAAAATATGTAAAGATAGTTTTTTGTGTTGATGTTAAAGTATGCAGAAATTCAGGTTTTTTTCTCTTTGTAAAATTGTCTATAAAATTACATACGAGTACATACATGCAGTATACTACATTTCAAATGAGTATAGTTATTTTGTAACTTAATAAAATGCTTATGCTTAATGTGTATGCTTAATAAAATTAGCTTATTGGAAATAATAGCTATGCTCCTTATTTCAAAAATCTGAACTGATTGAGCAAAAAAACTTTGGCCTCGCAAAAAAGCTTAAAAACGCAGGTCAGTGCACTAGAATTTTGTCCTCTGTTTGGTGAGATATGTACCTGACCACACACTTGTTTACCTGAGCTTATATCTAGCAACATTATTAATGACCAGATATGAATTATTTTATTTCTGTTTCAGTTAAGGGACTTAAAAGCTGTCGGAATAAAATTTGCTTATGTATTGTTCCCAAAAGAGAAGAAGACTTTGTTGAAAGAATGTATGTATTAAAAGAAATCAACAATGTTTCTAATGTACTATATACTTTAATTTTTAGGGGACTTATGGGGACCTTTGCTGTTGTGCACCCTCATGGCGATGTAAGTAGTATGAGTAATATAAGTCCTAATAAATAAATATTGGGAAAAAATTAAATGAAAATGTTATATTGTGCAATCATCATCAAGGCGTTTCATTCCGGATGGAATGTTTGACTCTCTTACTTAGAGCTCTCTGATTTGCTATTGTGGTGAATCACCACGCATCCTTCTTGTGTGTTGTCAAACTTTGTTGTATGACTTGGCTTTCGTTACAATTTGCTCCACTCATTTCGACGTGTGCATAGTTCCCTCTAGTTTCTAACTTTCAGGATTTTGATGTCCCTCATGACCTAGCCCCCCATTTCTTTCTGGGTGTTCCCCTTGGTCTTTCAATTTCTGGCTTCCATCTGGTGACCTTCTTAATCAGTAGGTCGTTTTTCCTTCTCTCTATGTGTCCTAGCCATCTCAGTATCTTCACTTGATAAAAAATAAAAAAAACCTTATTTTGTAAAAGGTATATGTATTTAAAATCCCTAAAAAGGGCTGTATCACAAAACGATTTCGGAATCAATATTCCATCATCAGTGTTATCACCTAAAATAAGTATAACTCTATAAGTAAAACGTGAGGTTAAATTTTGACAAAGGTGAAAAAAATTGAATAGATAGTTATACTTACAGGATTACATGCTTTAAGCCACCAAAATGTACGGGTAAAAACCCTTAAATTGATTTTAAACAGTTGGGGTGTTATTATATTATTTGATTATGAAAGATGTTTAAAATATTTCCAGATTAACCCCTGGCATCACATGACATCAACCATATTGGTTGGAAAATTGAAGGTAGACCTAGACCTTACATGGCAGAGTTTAGGTGACAACTGATCGAAATGACCCCCGGAAGGATGTCATTACCAGACTGACACCTCAACTTGACAGAATCTAATATGTGTAGTTAATTCAGCCAAAAGAATATAAATTGAATGTTAATATTTAAATAATAACAGCAGTGAAAAATATTTGTTGGGATTAAAAATAATTTACCCTAAATAAGTATGATGGATAAAAATGAAATTATAGAATCAAACAGAAGTGAATTAATACTTTCTTTAGAGTAGGCAATTATCATTACAGTAGATGGTAAATTATGTTATTGGATAAGCTGATTAGAGAAGGCGGAAACGGCGGGTTCGTTGGGAAAAATATTCGCATGAGATATTTTTGCATAATCACATTCGTGAGACATCCCAGAATAAGGTTCAAGAAGTCGCCCACGTGAAAAGTGGGCCAATTAAAAAAATTTTTTTTTTTAATCAAATTGTAAAAATCAATATTTTTGGCCCGGACTATTTTTTTAGGGTTTTTGGACCATTTTGGACAAAAAAGCTCTCTTATAATTTTTCTCTAAAGTTGATCTTTTTCGAGTTATAGGCAATTTAAAATTTGAAAAACGCGAAAATGGCCATTTTTAAGACTTAATAACTCGGTTAAAAATTATTATTATGAAAGTCAGAAAGTGACTAAATCAAAGTTTAAAGTCGCCGCTACATGATCCTGAAGAAATCTATATCATTAATTTACTACTAACCTGTTATTTTTAATTAATAACAATGAGCTGTTAGATCGTATTGACGCCGCTGTAAATGTGAGTGCGAGTAAGATGCACAATTGGACTGCTGGAATGGCTTCTCTTCCGCACTCAGAATTTACAGCGGCCGCACACGTGCATGGTACTTATTATTATTACTTAAAAATAACAGCTTAGTAATAAAACAATGACAAAAATTTCTTCAGGATCTTGTAGGGGGGGCTTCAAACTTTAATTTAGTCATATATTGACTTTCATAATAATAACTTTTAACCGAGTTATTAAGCCTTGAAAATCGCCATTTTTCGTTTTTTTCAATTTTATATTGCTTATAAGTCGAAAACGATCAACTTTAGAGAAAAATTATAAGAGATCTTTTTTGTCCAGAATGGTCCAAAAAATTAAAGAAAAAATTGTTCGGGCAAAAAATATTAATTCTTGCAATTTGATTAAAAAAAATTGTTAAAAAAAAATTGGCCCACTTTTCACGTGGGCGACTTCTTGAACCAAAACTTCTCACATGACTTCTCTCCAAAAAAATCTCATGGGAATATTTTCCCTTCGAACCCGCCTATTTCGCCTTGTCTAGATGTTATGAGCCTAATATTTAGTGTAATTGTTTTAATAGAAGGATCCAACAAAATAGATAAAAAGATGATATATATTTAGTTTGGCTGAAGACATATGTATTACTAGACATCAATATAAATAAGAAAATATTAATGAGGAGACTGAGAAATCCAGAGAACCGACATCAAAGTATCTGGGGATGAGAAAATTTTATTGCAATGATGGGACCGGAAGGATATAAGGTAATTGGTGCGTAAGAAAGGAAAAAGAAGTGGTGATGAAAGAAGGGAAATAAGTTGATATTGGTGAATGGTATGTTACAGAAAATTAGACTGTGAATGAGGTTTAATGAGTGTGATAAGTCATAGGTATCACTTATCGAAAATGTGGTTTAGAGTCGAAGTGTAAATGAAGATGGATATGTAAAGAGGAATAGATGAATAGTGGATATCTTGACTATGAGAAAAGTTGACGATATAATGGAATGAAGTCTCGATTAAAGGTTCATACAGGTTCAATTATAGGTAGTCTTTCTGAGGAATGTTGTGTAACAAGGAGACGTCTTCTGGGATGTTGAGAGTGTGTTTTTGTTGTTTAATATGTTGTGAGAAAGTGGAAGTGTTCTCTCTTTTGGTGTGTTCTAGGGAACGAGAAGCTAATGATCTACAAGTTCTACCTATGTATGTGGCATCACAATCAGAGCATTGTACTTTATAGACCCCACTACGATGAAATTACAATGCTCTGATTGTGATGCCACATACATAGGTAGAACTTGTAGATTATTAGCTTCTCGTTCCCTAGAACACACCAAAAGAGAGAACACTTCCACTTTCTCACAACATCTTAAAAAACAAAATCACACTCTCAACATCCCAGAAGACGTCTCCTTGTTACACAACATTCCTCAGAAAGACTACCTAAAATTGGACCTGTATGAGGACCTAAAAATAGTCAACGAGAAACAAAATAGCCCTAATTGCGTTAACCGTCATGTATCGTTTAATCGAGACTTCATTCCATTACATCGTCAGCTTTTCTCATAGTCAAGATGTCCACTATTCATCTATTCCTCTTTACATATCCATCTTCATTTACACTTTGACTCTAAACCACATTTTCGATAAGTGATACCTATGACTTATCACACTCATTAAACCTCATTCACAGTCTAATTTTCTGTAACAGACCATTCACCAATATCAACTTATTTCCTTTCTTTCATCACCACTTCTTTTTCCTTTCTTACACACCAATTACCTTATATCCTTCCGGTCCCATCATTGCAATAAAATTTTCTCATCCCCAGATACTTTGATGTCAGGTCTCTGGATTTCTCAGTCTCCTCATTAATATTTTCTTATTTATATTAACGTCTAGTAATACATATTTCTTCAGCCAAACTAAATATATATCATCTTTTTATCTATTTTGTTGGATCCTTCTATTAAAACAATTACACCAAATATTAGGCTCATAACATCAGCTTATCCAATAACATAATTTACCATCTACTGTAATGATAATTGCCTACCCTAAAGAAAGTATTAATTCACTTCTGTTTGATTCTATAATTTAACTTTTATCCATCATACTTATTTAGGGTAAATTATTTTTAATCCCAACAAATATTTTTCACTGCTGTTATTATTTAAATATTAACATACAATTTATATTCTTTTGGCTGAATTAACTACACATATTAGATTCTGTCAAGTTGAGGTGTCAGTCTGGTAATGACATCCTTCCGGGGGTCATTTCGATCAGTTGTCACCTAAACTCTGCCATGTAAGGTCTAGGTCTACCTTCAATTTTCCAACCAATATGGTTGATGTCATGTGATGCCAGGGGTTAATTTGGAAATATTTTAAACATCTTTCATAATCAAATAATATAATAACACCCCAACTGTTTAAAATCAATTTAAGGGTTTTTACCCGTACATTTTGGTGGCTTAAAGCATGTAATCCTGTAAGTATAACTATTCAATTTTTTTCACCTTTGTCAAAATTTAACCTCACGTATGTTTTACTTATAGAGTTATACTTATTTTAGGTGATAACACTGATGCTGGAATATTGATTCCGAAAACGTTTTGTGATACAGCCCTTTTTAGGGATTTTAAATACATATACCTTTTACAAAATAAGGTTTTTTATTTTTTGTGATTTATGGTATACAGCCAGTACAGGAATTTTTCCTTGTGATATCTTCACTTAATAAATCTAACTATATCTTCTCCCTTCATTATGTCTCTTAGTTCATAGTTCACTCTCCTTATTTCTCCGTTTTCCATTCTTATATGGCCCATAATTCTTAGGATTTTCCTTTCGAATATTCTTCATTTTTATCTGTGAGGCACATTGTCTCGGCTGAGAATGTAACTACTGGTCTGATTGCAACTCTGTATATTTTCAGTTTTGTATTCCTGGATAATTTCTTATCCTTCATTGGCATAGGATATCTCCAGTATGTTTTGTTGCCTGCTAGTATTTGCACCATTACTTATTTACTTCTCTTATTTTTGCCTTCCACAACTACTCCCAAATATTTAAATTTATGGACTCTTTCAAAAGTGTAGTCTATCTTCGATTTCTATCTTGATTTCTCTCGTCTTGTTATCTTCTGTTCTAGAATAGAGTAGATGTTTTGCTTTTCCTTCATTAATTTCTATACCTCGTTTCCGTGTTTCATTTGCCAGGGTTGTTACTGGTTCTTTTAATCTTTTCTTTTCTCTTTCCATAAGAACTATGTCATCTGAATATTGCTATGTATATTGTGCAACATTGTTGTTTATTTTGCATGATTACACTTTTGAAAAAGGTGTAATCATGCAAGTAAAAGTGACCAGTGGCACTAAAAACCTCTTTGGCAGGAACCAAATATAATTCTTTAATGTTTAGCTATATTATGTCTAACTAGTAACTGTATGTATTTCTAACCAATTTTAAATTGTAACAGCTAGTAATATTTGCTATCATTTAATCGTTTTTTAATGTCATTAGTTTTCTCTCCAGCATATTTTATGCATAGGCTTATATATACTGAACATACTGGCTGTGCGTGCTGGCAACAAGTTCTCTTGTAGTTGTTGGATCTATCCCTCTCAAACACATTAAAACTCATCTCTCTCTCTCTCTCTCTCTCTCTCTCTCTCTCTCTCTCTCTCTCTCTCTCTCTCTCTCTCTCTCTCTCTCTCTCTCTCTCTCTCTCTCTCTCTCTCTCTCTCTCTCTCTCTCTCTCTCTCTCTCTCTCTCTCTCTCTCTCTCTCTCTCTCTCTCTCTCTCTCTCTCTCTCTCTCTCTCTCTCATTCTCTTCCCCGGCAAATAGAGGCGCTGCTTTACTGACTTAATGTAAGATAGACACAACAAACACAGAAAATAAATGTGGTGTTTTCACGCTGGTTACAGCATGCACAGTCTATGTTAATATAATATACATATAGGATTTTGTGCTGTTAGGTTTGATCAATCTTGTGTCACGTTTTAATTTCGTAGGTTTCTCCAAGGTTCCAGTGATGACACAAGCAAAAACGATGGTGGTCCTGAATTTGCACAAGTATTTGTAATTGTATGGATTGGATCCATGATTGTAACACTAAATTCTAAGTTACTGGGAGGAAACATGTAAGCATAGTTTTTATATCCTTACTAATAAATATGTTTTGTTGTTAAACAATCAGTTTATAGGGCTGTGGTGTATGTATGACACATGCCTACAACATACCAAGGTTGGTGCTTTTATAGAACAATGTATGTGTATGTATATATGGATATGACTAATTAATAATTAATAACAAGTAACTTTATTTTGAAGGAAAAGAATAGTATGTATGCATTTGCAACATTCATAGGAAATGGGAGGGGGAGACGTTCATAGGCATGGCTATTGTAGTTTCCAATGGGCATGAATGGGTTAAATTCTACATATTTGCTTAGAACTCTTCGCCACCGCCTACGAAAAGTATAACTCCGAAAAATGCCGTTAAGAATAGAACTTTCAATGAACGCCGCGAAAAATATTATTTTCGATTATATGATTGTGAAAATTATAATCCCTAATAAAGTGTTAGCGAAAAAATTTATTTTTTGAGGAGTATCGGCAAAAAACATCATTTCTCTTTGTGGGTCCACGAAAACTATAATTAGTAAAAAGTTCTCAGAAATAATTGTTTTCGTCGGCATCTATTATGAACTAAATATTTTCATTATAAATATTTTGGGAGTTATGATCTTCGTGGACACGCATATAAAAAAAAATTTTAATCGCCAATACTTATCAAAGAGTTATTATTTGTGCTGGAAATGTATTAGGAATCACATTAATCATAGGTACCAGCGTCTTATTCTATACGTCTGATTTCATTTCTTACATGTATGGTCTACATGGTTCAATCTGCACTTTTTTCTTTTTTGTGATATTTCTTGTTTTGTGTATTTGGTCGTTAGTCTACTGGGTTTTATTCTCATCTGCTGCGCATACCAGTTTGATTGTCTCTTTATCATTGTGTTCATTATTGGTTCTTGTTTGGTTATCCCTCTTATTGTCTCATTTCTTATTCTATCCCATTTGGTGTTTCCGACTATAGCTCGTAGATGTCTCATCTCCATTGCGTTTGTCCATTTTACTATTATGTTTTTCTGCATAGTCCAATTTTCAGTCGTATATAATATCGTCGATATCACAATCGTATTATATATTTTCATTTTTGTTTCATGAGACAATTCAATTTTCTCTGAATTGGCGCTAGTGCGTAGTACGGTTTGTTCGATTTTTTGTTCGGTTTGTTACTTCAAGGTCTATTTTTCCATCAATGGTAATTATACTTCCAAGACAATCATATTCGGTAACTACTTCCAGTTGAGTATTTTTGCATTTTATATTTATTTCATTTTCTTCCTTCTCGCCGGTGACCATTACTTTACTTTTCTCAATGTTAATTTCCATTTTTAGTTTCTCTATTTCCTCTGTCCATATATTTATAAGTTTTTGCATTTTAGTCACGAAATCTGCTATAAGGATCATGTCATCCGCATACAATAAGGGATCTATTTTTACTGATTGTAATCTTTGGTATCCTATTATTGTCCGTATTTGGTTGGTTCTTTCTCCAGCATTTCTAATCAATTCTTTCACGAATATTCTGAATAGTAGCGGGCTAAAACTGTCGTTGTTTGATACCTCTTTCCTAATTCAATTCCTCAGATATTTCTCATGCTATCTGTATACGTCCTTTTACTACTCCGTAAACACTTTAAATTATTTTTATCAGTGTAATTGGTACTTTCATTTTCTGCAAGCATTGCCATATAATTGTTCTTTCTATAGAGTCGAACCCTGTTCTTAGATCTATGAATGCCAGAATGAGCTTTACCCCGATCAATACTTCTTTCTATTATATGTACAATGATAATGCTATCGTTTGTCTGTCTTTCTGGTTTAGACGCTGCTTGATCTTCTCCCAGTTCCCAATTACTTTGGTTTAATATTAATAATAGAAAGTAAAATTAAGTTAAGTAAGGTTATATTGAAGGTTTAAACCATATTGATGTTCTATAGATTTATTTTCACATCTAATATAAAATAGAAAATTAGAATTCTTGTATTGTTAGGGGGTTTCAAAGAAGAATTTGAACAAAAGATACAATAAAAATAATAAAGATATAGAAATTTTTGTAGACATGTAATTTTTTTCTCTTCTGTTTCAGATCTTTCTTCCAAAGTGTATGTGTTCTAGGATACTGTCTGCTCCCCACGTCAATTGCCCTTATCGTCTGTAGAATTCTTTTATTACTCCAACAAATTCCTCTCGTCTTTTTCATAAGATTTGTTGTGTCTATGGTAGGATTCATTTGGGCAACTTACGGTAAGTTAGATTGTAAAATGTGCTGTCAAATTGAGATTTTTTAACAAAATAACATTTTTTCTTGTTTTAGCTTCAATGATTTTCTTAGGGGACAGCCAGAAGCCAAATAGGAAGCTATTAGCAGTATACCCAATAGGACTTTTTTATTTTATTATATCATGGTTAGTGATTTCTAAAACAAATACATAAGTTATAAAATATCCTCAGTGTTTTGTTGTCTTCTCTAAAAAAACAAATTACTTCTTGTATTAACAAAAAAAAAAGAATGTGTGTGTACTTTGTACGCACGTAAGAAGTTATACTTCTATTATATGATTATATGATTATAAACGAAATTAATATACTTTTTATTTATATTTTATTTAAATATTAAATTAATTTATACTTAATACTTCTCAAACATTTTTATTAAAACAGTGCCAAAAATTAAAATAATAAAAAAATAAAACACACACAAACACATTAAAAATGCCACAAATGATTTCTGAACATTAATTGTCGGAAAATTTTTTAACTAAATACGTATTTTCTGAAAATAAAATTATATAATAAATATACTTACAATCATAAAATGTATAAAAAAAATAAAAAAATAAAAGTTTCTATTGGGATTCGAACCAACTTACCGTTGTATTGGGATTCACCCGCATTAAAACTGCACCACAGAGGCAGTTTGTCATTATGTGCGAAGATCGTCTAACTAAACAGATTAACCTTTTGACATTTTTAACTTATGTAAATCAAATTATTTTGATTTTGAATTGAAATGATTTAGAATTGAAAAAATACAACAAAACATAGGGAAAGAAGACAATATATTAGGTGAATATTGATATAAATTTTGATGGTAATCAAATTATGTAAAAAAAAGTATTACATACTACTTATGTATTTTGGTAGGTTCAAGGTAGGTATCGGAGCCCGTATAACGACTAATACATTTCGCAATCACTTGCGTCGTGCAAAGTGGCTATGTTCAAATATCATAACAAAATTTGATCAACTATTTATAAAACACTTACCAGTGAAAGATTCTTTAGCTTTGAATAAGCGAGATCTGCGGCACTCATACTAGGCACAGTTTGATGAGCTTTCACATTGGCATGCAACAATCATCTCTTCTATGTAAATAAGTCCAAAAATATAATATGAAAACTATTTAAAAAGGCAGTATAACCATTAACTAACTTTTTGTTTGTTGTTTCTCTTCCTACAAATTTTAAAACGCAACAAGCATACATTATAACCAAACACAGTCCCACAGCTGTGCCACAGCTGCCATATTGGATAATTTTTGTCATGTCATTTGAACATCCAATCAGAACAAAGTTATAATGCGCATGCGCCCGGTCGCTAGGTTTTCCCATATAAAATTTCACCGTCATTACGCCCGTAAAGAAGTATAACTTCAAAAATTGGTTAAAATTGTATAACAACAATTGAAAGGCATGCAACGTTGAGTGTCGTTGAGTGTTCAATCTATATCTAACTTATATAAAAATTGGACATCTAAAGTATATTATTAACATTAGCAGAACAACAAGGTAGGGAAGATCATGCATCGAAGCCATATTTATAATGAGGCAGGTTCAAGAGAAATCATTGAAATACAACAAACCGGCATACTTATGTTTCGTGTACCTTCACATTTGACAGGGTCACACTAAAAGACGTTATGCATTTATTGTACGCACGAGAGGTACCTCTAGGAATAATTAAAACGATCAAAAATATCTACCAGAACAACACAATAAAAGTAAAAGTAGATGAAGAACTAACTGACCTAATTGAACCTGGCAATGGGATCAGACAGGGATAATCCCCGAGTCTTCTATTGTTTAACCTGATCATGGACGAAATAATAAAAAAGTAAGAACAAAAAAAGGATACCAAATGGGAGAAAATCTACTTAAGATAATCTGCTATGCAGACGACGGAATACTAATCCCTCAAAGTGAAGCTACTTTACAATGTATGCTGCACTAATTTAATATAACCGCTAGAAAATTTAACATTTTAATTTCCCAAAAAAAGACTAAATGCATGGTTATAACAGCAAATATAATAAGGCGTAAATTAGAGCCAGATAATAGGTTTGTTCCAACACAACGAAGAAACGTCATGTAACGATCACGTTACTATATAATTAACGTTCCATGGGAACGAAATAATACGTTCCATGGTACTGCGCAGGACGGTGATCGTTACATGGACGCAGGGCCCCCGCAAGGCTGAGCGGCGCCCGCGTGCGGCATATATTTTAGCGCCCTTAAATCTACTATATCCACTTATGAAATAATTTAAATTTTTTTTTATTTTTTACTCGTAATAAAACAACAGAAATTGCAAGAACTCAAATTTTATTTTTCTTGTAACTGATTTGCTGATGATGGCAAAAAAACAAATATAACATTAATATATTAGTTAAGAGCGTAGGCGCAAAATTCCGGGCCAATGCTTTTTAAATGCATTCATTTTTTTCGAATCCTGAGAAAACTAATACGTACTTAAGTATTTTTGAAAAATTTAAACGCAGAATGAAAGATTGCATTATTACCGAGGGTCGAAAGTCCCTGAAAACTACTATAATGTTTATTTTAAAAAGTTACAGGGGTGAAAAAAGAGAAAATTTAGTTAGATTTTTAAGGGCATAGGCGTAAAATGTCGCCTGTCAAAATGTTCAATGTGTTTTATATGTACATATTCATTTTTTTCGAATCCTGAGAAAGCTAATAAGTATTTTTGAAAAATTTAAACGCAGAATGAACGATTGCATTATTTCCGAGGGCGGAAACTCCCTTAGAATAACCAAAAAGTTTCTTTTGAATGAGATATTTGAAATTAAAAGTCACACTAAATTTTCTTTTTTTTTTTCGCCCATGTAACTTATTAAAATAAACATAGACGTTTTCAGGGACTTTCGGCCGTCAGTAATAACGTAATCTTTCATTCTGCGTTTAAATTTTTCAAAAATACTTATTAGTTTTTTCAGGATTCAAAAAAAAATGAATACATTTAAAACACATTGAACAATTTGACAGGCGAGATTTTGCGCCAATACCCTTAATTTTAGGTATCTCATTCAAAAAAACTTTTTGTTTATTCTAATGGACTTTTGGCCCTTGGTAATAATGTAATCCTTCATTCTGAGTTTAAATTTTTCAAAAATATTTATTAGTTTTCTCAGGATTCGAAAAAATGAGTACATTTAAAAACATTGGTCCTAAATTATGCGCCTACGCTCTTAAATCTAGAAACCGATACCTTAAATTCAAATTGAATTAAATGGGTGTTTTTCTAGATTTTACTGCAGCAATTTTTTTTTATATTATTCTTTTATATTATCAAAGTCAATTTTATTCACTAGCTCTTGCTATATAGCTAATATTGCCATACCAGATAGTCTTTCCTCTGCCATAGTAGAACTCAAATAATTTTTAATAACTTTAATTTTAAAAATAATACCTCTCCATCAGAAGCAAGAGACACGCAGTTAAAGTGAGGAGGATTCTTATTGAAATGGTGATATTTGGTAGAGATGTAGTTAGATATTTTCAAATTAATATATATATATATATATATATATATATATATATATATATATATATATATATATATTGATTGTTAAGAGTTTTGTTGAAGAACAAGACAATTTTTTTAAAATATCATCGTCACTTAATGTAAAAATATCACCAAAAATCCAAAACCATCATCAACCAAAACATACCAAATCTTCTATTTAACGAACTTGGGACTTGACCAATTATTCTAATACTGTCCAATTTCTAACTTAAACATTATCTACTATGTTTGTAAGATCCTCACAAATTTTAATTATATAAAATTTCAATGGCTTTATAGCTTTTATCCTACTCGACCATCTTGTATCACATAGGGGTTTTAGATTCGACTCAGAAACATTCATAGTTTTATAATATCCCATCTTTTTGTAGAGGAAGAGAAAAATACGTAAAGTTCTTGTACTATATTAAACAAGTTTACTATTTTATTTGACACTTTAGCAGCATCATTCCGTACTAAATTTAAGCTATGTACAGCTCGTGGAACAAAAGAAGCTAGAGGATTATCCTACCCTTATCATACACGCATATTGGCACCGTTATCATACCCTTGACCTCTCATGTCTTTTATATTTAAATTTTGTAATAGTTCAACTAAAAAATTAAATAACCCTTCCCATGTAGCGTCAAATATTAGGTGAGAAGCTAAAAAACTCTCTTGTATTTGAACATTTTTTAGAATTATCGTTTAATTCAACAAACCGCAAAATTAGGCTTATTTGCTTTGTACGACTTGAATCTGGGGTACAGTCCATAATTATTGAATAATATTTAGAACTATGCACCATACCCTAAATATTATTTTTTACTTTAGAAAACATTAATAAAGAAAAACATACATTCGGACATTATATTGTTTTTCAAAATACAATAATACCTAGTAGTAATTATTTGTTAACACCAAACATAAAATAAGATTTTAATTATTTTTCCAGTAATAACACAATATTTGATTTTTGACATTTCTCTAGGAGTCCATGACAAAAATTAAAATTTTAACTATAAAAAATGATCTCAATTAAAATAAATATTTCTTATTTACCAAACCTTCGGTTTGGCGCCCTTTCGGGGTAGCGCCCGCGTGCGTCGCACGCGTTGTACGCCCGGTTACGGGGGCCCTGCATGGACGGTTCTCAGTCGTGTTGGAACAAGTCATGGGGTTTAAATATCTAAGCATCACACTATCTAGCTACGGAAAGTTCGAAACAGAAGTGGAAGATCAGGTGAATAAATCAAACAAAGCCGCAAACCTGAATGAAACAATATTAAGAAATAAAAATATCGAAAAAGAAATGAAAAGCAGAATTTACAAAACAGTCATCAGACCAATAATGACATACGCGGCAGAAACACGACCTGATACACACAGGACAAAAAGAATGATAGAAACAGCAGAGATGAAACCACTTCGAAAAATCGATGGTAAGACACCATGGAACAGAGCTAGAAGTGCAGATATACTTACGACATAGATGCAAGGTGGACAACATTAATAACTGGGTGAAAAAGAGAAGAGTAGAATAGAACGATTATATGAGCCGAATGACAACAAATAGAGAAGCAAATACGGCGAGAGACGGTTCCCCAATGGGAAGACCACGAAAACGATGGAATGACAACTTACTGGAGGCACATTAAAAAACAGACAGAGTCATGTCTACGCAAAACGAGGAAGCAGTATGTTATAACATAAAGTATCTGCTCATTTTAAATCTTTTGTTTGTTTCTAATGTTTTTCTTCATTTTTTTTTTCATCAAGGTGTTAACCTAAAATCTATCAGAGGTCTATCTTGTATTCAAATGCTCTGATGGGCCTCTGGATAAGAAGAGTGTAATCCATGTTGCTGTCTCTGTGTACTGTAAAGAAAAAATCGAGAAAGAACATACCTGTCCTTAGCAGGCACGAGCAAAAACAATTAAATACATCGCACCCCGATTTCATTAGTTAGTACATTATTTCACGGTTTTTGCTGTAAATTTTAAAGAACCGCTTTTATTGACATGAAATTTGGCATACGCATAGCTAAAATGTCAAAGAAAAAAGTGATATTGTGCCGATGTGTGCTTTGCCATGGGGGTGACTTTCACCCCCTCTTGGGGGTGAAAAAATATATGTCCAAAATAAGACCGGAAACGGATAAACTGACTAATTTTAAGTAACTTTTGTTTTATAGAGCTTTTTCGCCAAGTCAACACTTTTCGAGTTATTTGCGAGTGAATATGTTAATTTTTCAACAAAATAACCACGTTTTTATACGGTTTTTCGCAAATAACTCATAAGGTAAGTATGATGTCGAAAAAATATTCTTAGCAAAAGTATAGCCTGTAAAAAAGTAAAAAAATGGTGTACGCTTGAAGTCTCTGGACCTCGTACAACCAGAGTTATAGTCGATGAAAAATAGGTTCATATTCGCCAAATTTCAAATGGAATATTTCAACGTGAAATATCCAAAAAAATGAAGCACTTTTTGGAAAAAAACCCATTATAACTTTTTTAAATGTTTAAAAAGGCTTTATTTCTGTTTTTATAACAAGTTTCTAGCATCAAATGTATGCAAGTTACGCTCAAAATAAAGTTGGTCCCTTTTGTTTTTGGCAAAAAAAAATCCGGAAGATCACCCCCTAATTAGCAATATAAATGAAATTAATTGTTATCGCTTCACAAATTATTTTACTTATATTGTGTTTATATGATCTGTAAGTTTCAACGATTCAAAGTGCTTATTTTTGAAAAAAATTGGTTTTAAAGTAAAATTTTTAATTTTGAAAAAAAATGGTTTTTTTTTCAAAATAACTTAAAAATTGTTAGAGATACCAAAAATCTCAAAAAACAAAAAAGTTAGCTTTGCTTTTCTGAATATCTTGTATTTCTTTGTGTTGCTGTAAGACAGAAATTGATTAAGATTTGGTGTTTCTAAATTTACATACACTCGTGATCAGTGACTCGTTCAAGACCTTTTACCCACAACCCTTTCAAAAATAAGGACTTTGAACCGATGAAACTTACAGATCAAATAAACAATACATACACGAGTAAAGAAACTTGTGAAGTGGTAACGATTCAGTTCATTTGAGATACTAATTAGGAGGTGATTTTCCCGATTTTTTTACCAAAAAAAAGGGACTAAGTAACTTTATTTTGAGCATAACTTGTTTACTTTTGATGCTAGAAATTTTTTTTATAAAACAAAAATGAAGCTTTTTTAAACAGTTTAAATAAGTTGTAATACGTTTTCCCAAAAAAGTGCTTTATTTTTGGTTATTTCACATTAAAGTATTCCATTTGGAATTTGACGAATATGAACCTAGTTTTCATTAGTTATAACTTTGCTTCTACTAGGTATAGATACCTAATATATACACCATTTTTTTCAATTTTTTTATAGCCTATATGTTTGCTAAGAATGTTTTTTTCGACAAAATACTTACTTTTTGAGTTATTTGCGAAAAACCATCTAAAAGCGTGGTTATTTTGTTGAAAAATGAACATATTCACTCGCAAATAACTCGAAAAGTATTGACTTACTGAAAAAACTTTAACAAAAGTTACTTAAAATTGGCCAGTTGATCCATTTCCGGACTTACTTTGTACGTATATTTTTTCACCCCCGAGAAGGGGTAAAACCCACCCCAGGGCAAAAGCACACATCGGCACAATACCACTTTTTGAGGTTTTGCAATAGTTTACCGTTAAAGAACGTACTGTACTAAATTTATATTCAAAATGCAGTAGAAATAAACAAACCAAGACACGTTAAATGCAACTAGGAGCACTCCCGAATCATAATTTATAATTTATATACATTGTAAATCCCAAATCATGATTTCCAAAGTTTATACATTGTAAATTATGATCCGGGAGTGCTCCTAGTTGCATTTAACGTGTCTTGGTTTGTTTATTTTTAGTGCATCTTGATTGTAAATTTAGTATAAGTGCCATGACCCTAAAAAACGGAAAATCGTTTTGTTGGCATAACACGTTTTTTAGGCTTTTCTAGATATTGCGCCTCTGTCGTTATTACTTTTTCCGACTTTGGTTTTCCGATTTTGGTTGTCTCATCATTAGCAAGAGCGCTACAAGACAGTTTCATTTGCGTCACGCTGTGGTCGAGAGTGGATGTGTGATAAGTACCTTTCATCTTTAACAGGGGCGTAACAGAGGTCCCCGCAGCGTGAAGCTTGCGGGGGGGCCCGATCGAGCAGGGGCCCCATCTTGTCGTCTGATATTATGTAAAAATCTGTTATAGGTATATGATTTTACTTTGTGGGTTTAAATTTAAAAACGTAAATTTCTAAATAGGCATATTCGGCAAGTGAATCATTTCATATCTAGAAAAATATTTTCCGGTCTCACTAACTTTTATGGGTGGCGACAATAAACTATAATGCTTTGTACGTGACTATTCAAAGATTTGAGAATTGCAATTTGCCTAATTTTAGAACAATATTTCTAAATCTAGAAATGGGTTTTCTCTTTAATCTTTACCTACGTTTTAGTATTTCGATACGATTATCCAGAGGCCTAACAGAGGCGCCTTGCAGGATGAAGCTTACGGGGGCCCCAATATGTCAAGTGCCCCATCTTGTTGTGTAATATATGTAAAAATGTGTTGTTATATTATTTGCATACATACATTTTTTTAAGAAGTGCAGTATTGAAAATGAAGTTGTCCATCCGAATTAATAAAATTGTAGATATATTCGCTGATAGTAGATAGTGCACGAAGAAAGTTGTTCATCTCATAGAATAATACTTATGTAACCATTTAGTAATCTTTGTTCTATTTTATTCTATAGGTACCAATAAAGATGAAAAATGTAAGTCGTCATAAACAATGCATGATTACACCAATGCTCAGTAAATGAGAGTTTTGTAGTGAAATTATCAGCGTCGCGACGGACGTATTTGCTTGACAATTTGGATTTAGGTTCTAGTTACACTCCACTTCAAAGTTGGATTTATGCCGTTGGTTGCTTTTACTTCGGGGGTGACACCCCTCCTTGGGGTGAAAAACATACGTTTAAAATAATCCCGGAAATGTATAAATTGACTAATTATAAGCAACTTTTGTTCTATAGAGTTTCTTTTTCTATGTTAATACTTTTCAAGTCATTTGCGAGTGAAAATGTTTATTTTGCAAAAAAAAACAATGTTTTCAGACGGGTTTTTCGTAAATAACTCAAAAAAAAGTATTTATCGAATTAAATATTAGATATCGAAGAAATATTTGTAGCAAAAATGTAGCTAATAAGATTTAAAAAATGGTGTACTTATTCATGAAGTCTATCGACACAATAAAAGCACAGTTGAAACTCATGAAAAATTATTCTTATTCGTCCAATTCCAAATCGAATATTTCAACCTGAAATAACCAAAACATGAAGCAATTTTCGGGGAAAACTAATTAAAACTTTTTTTAAATATTTCAAAAAAGCTTTATTTTTATTTTTTTATAAGTTTCTAGCATCAAAACTATACGAATTACGCTCAAAATAAAGTTGGCCCCTTTTTGTTAAAAAAAAATCGTCAAAATCTGCCCCTATTTCGC
Organism: Diabrotica virgifera virgifera; assembly: GCF_917563875.1. NCBI lineage: Eukaryota > Metazoa > Arthropoda > Insecta > Coleoptera > Chrysomelidae > Diabrotica > Diabrotica virgifera. The sequence continues at coordinate 291,750,175 of NC_065443.1, forward strand.
ACCCCAAATAAAATTTATTATAACGCTTTACCATTTACTTTAAATATTTATTGTTTATATGATCTGTAAGTTTGACTGGTTCGAAGTTCTTATTTTTGAAAAAAATTTGATTTCATAGTAAAAACAGTTTTTTTTGTTTTGGAAAATGCCTTTTTTCGAAATAACTTAAAAAGTATTAGTGATACGAAAAATCTCAAAGAGTAAAGAAATGTAGGTCATGCTTTTATAAATATTTTGGATTTTTTTTGTTTTTCTGTAAGACAAAAATTGGTTAAGATATCGCTGTTTAAAATTTGCATATACTCGTGATTAGTGACTCGTTCAAGCCCTTTAACTAGAACCCTTTTAAAAATAAGCACTTTGAACCGGTGAAACTTACAGGTCATATAAAAAAATTAGGTAATTTGTAAGGCGATAATGATTAGTTTCATTTGGGGTGCTAAATAGGGGGAGATTTTCACAAATTTTTTTTTACCAAAAAATGGGATTAACTGTGTTTTTAGCGTAACTGGCTTAGTTTTGATGCTAGAAACTTTTGTAAAAAATAAAGCTTATTTTAAACACTTTAAAAAAGTTCTGAGTTTCCCTGAAAAGTATTTCATTTTTTGGTTATTTCACGTTGAAATATTCGATTTGGTATTTGACGAATAAGAAAAACTTTTCAAGAGCTACAACTTTTCTCTTACTGAGTCGATAGACTTCATTTTTGTTAACAATATTCTTTTCGATCGAGTAGGTATTCTTAGTAGTAGTATTCGAGTCGAGTAGTAGTATTCTTTTCGATCCTACTTACTCTTTGAACTATTTGCGAAACATCGACTAAAAACGTGGTTTCTTTGTTGAATAATAAACATTTTTACTCATAAATAACTCGAAAAGTCTTGAGTTGACCACTTCGGTGGTGACACTGAAAATTACACGGTATCGTCATATTTTACGTTGATTTACTGGTCTGTAACACATAATTATAGGTATTTGTTACACATGTCGCATTTAGTAATTTTTTAAAGGGGGCCCCATTTCCAATTCTGCGGGAGGGCCCCGACGGAGTTTGTTACGCCACTGATCTTTAAATATTGCCTTAACATGTAATAATGCATTTGTTTGCCAAGATAAATTACTCAAATAAAACTTGTGTTAGTGCCATAACCTATGATAAGGCGGGTTGATACGCCGTAATCCTCGAATTTTTAATATGGGTGCCTAGCAATAGCAGAGAAAAAAATTAAGAGTTCACATAAAATCTTGTCTTTGTCATAGACACAATAAGAATAGACAAGGCGTACTGAGCAAAATAGCGTAACGCGCGGGTAGTCGATCGGTGGTCTATTTATCTCCAAGCGATCTCGCACATGTGACAGACAAAGATGACTAGACCATTCAAAGTGAATATTGACCAATAAAGTTCTTGATATTGGCATTACCGCCGTTACACCTCAATACACAGAGCGGCCCATACCTTACCTAATCTTTTCTTAATATGTCTATGGTTTTTGCTCTCCTGAAGTTTATGATTTCGGGGTGCGACATACACTCACCGGCACAAAATTCCGCCACCCAAAATTTTTGAAGTTATACGTCTTTACGATCGAGAGTGAAATTTTATAATGCCGGGCGCATGCGCACACAGACAGCATGTATTTCGTTGCTAATCTTTCAAGATATGTATATATCAGCACTGTCAGCGCAAGTCATATTATATCATATAAAAGGATATATTAGTGTTTTTAGTAAATGTATTATTTATTATAATTTTTGTGTCTGGATTTGTCTTCCTCGGGAATAAGATATTTTATAATAATAGTAAGTATATTTAAAGTATTTTTGTATACTTCACTGACTTGGTCTATTAAATTTGTCAGTATGTATGAGAAATCTTGTAACCTGTCAAAGCAAAGGGATATAGCTCAGTGGTAGAGCGTGTGAGCGGAGATCAAGAGGTCCCGGACGATTCATATTCTTTTTTTTTATATTGTGAAAATTATTTTATTAAAAATAATACCATAAATCGATAGAGGGACAAATTCTAAGCAAAATTTGTTATATTAAGTTATCAAAATAAATCAAAACTTTTTGAGTTATTAAGCATCAAAGATTTTAATTTTTAAAATCCATGTTTTTAACCGATTTTTCATAAATAACTCAAAAACTGTAAGTTTTTGGAAAAAAGTTATTATCACCAAAATTGAAGCTAATAAAAAACGAAATAAACTCCTTGCTAAAAAACATTTTAGTGTTAATTTAAAGTGAGTTATAGGTAATTGAATATATATTTTTTCGGCGAGTACCCAAATTAAAATATTCAAGCTTAAATAACAGGAAAATTATGTATTTTATAACATAAAGTATTAAACATTTGTCAAAGTTCTTAAAATATATATCAAATGAGCCCCCGAACAAGGTCATAGCATTAAAAGTTTATGCACCAGAAATTTTTCAAAATTTATCTTAAAATTTTTTCCAAAAAATGGTGTTTTTTTAATAACTCCGTCAATATTTACGGTATCAGATTCACCTAAAAACCATTTGAAAGCTAATTTCAAGGGATAATAAACCTAGTCGAATTTTACCTTTTAAACCTTTTAATTTTTTAAAAATAAAATGTTAAATAGTCCCGGCTACATGGTTGTCGCAGCAAAATTTAAGTTTTAAACGTTTCTATCTCGGTTATTTTTTACCCTAGGGAAATACTAAAAACGGTATAAAATTTGGTACATATAGAGAAAACTAAAATTTAGTTATATATCATTTTTTACGCATATTGAGTATTTTTGGAGTTATTATCAAAAGAAAATTTAAAGTTACAATAATTTTAAAAATTCTGATTTTTTCTTAATTATACCTTTTTTTCAAAAATTTGCATTCTAAACCGGTCAAAATTGTTGAAATCATTACTTATACTAATATAAAGAAATTCTAGTAAGGATTACTATAAATTTAAATTTTTGTGGAAATGGCGTATGTTTTATTTTTCACTTTTTCCTAAAAAATTCGAAAGGGCTCTCTTATTTTCATCATAACTTGCTTAATTTTAATGCTATTAACTTCTACTGGAGCTCATTTGATAGGTACTCCGAAGTACTTTGATAAGTGCACTACACGTATATTTTATAAAATGCATCGTTTTCCCGTTATTTAAGCTTGAATACTTAGATTTGACGCCTAAGAAATATACATTTAATTACCCCTAACTCACTTTCAATTAACATTAGTTTAGTTTTTTAAGTGAGTTTAAACTTAAAAGTGAGTATTAGTTTTAACTTATAGTTTTTGAGTTATTTATGAAAAATCGGTTAAAAACATGAATTTTTCTCATGAAAAATTAAAATCTTTGATGTTGAACAACTCAAAAAGTTTTGATTTATTTTAATAACTTTATATAACAAATTTTGCTTAGAATTTGTCCCTTTATCGATTTATGGTAATATTTTTAATAAAATAATTTTCACCCTCGAGAAAGGGTGGAATCGACCCCCAAGGTAAAAGCGTAAGTTGGCAATATGTCACCTTTGTTCCTTGAGGTATTCTCTAACTACTCACCAATTTTCATGAAAATCGATGGAGGTTCAACGAAATAGGAGGCGAAATCCTTCAGTGACTGCACTTAACATTTTTATTTATACTCCGATTTTCAAGATTTTTGCATCAATTTGTAGGTACATGTATTGATGTCGTTTGATATTATTCCGGTAACAAACATTTTTTGCTTAGATGGCATTATACGACGGGGGTGAATGGAAGCGTTGTATTTTCTCCTAAATTTAAAAAATTCTGTGGAAAAATTGGAGGGCTGATTTTGTTTCATATTCCTTTTGTATTATCCTGGAGGTATCACTAAGGTTTTGTTTTTTGAATTATCCGAATATCTCTTTTCTTGTAAGGTCTGTAAATAAAACAAAGGTTTAATTTTTTTTTTAATTAAAAATATCAAACGCACTAAAATTAGCAAAAACAAAATTAACAACAAAACAATTCAATAGCGGGTATGTCCACCTCTTGCAGCAACGACTGCTCGCGATCTGTTTGGCATCGAATAAAGATGTGTTATCCTTGTCTGGGGAATAGTCCGATATTCCTCTACCAGGGCCATAACTGTAACAAATTTTCTGCAGGCCTAGGATGACGGCAAATTACTTTTTTTAATTCATTCCATAAATCCTCAATAGGATTGAGATCTGGGCTGCATGCGGGCCATTCTAATCTTATCAATCCAACCTCTATTTTATGAGTCCATCAGTGTTTTTATTTACAAAAAATGGTGCAGCTCTTACAAGAAAAGAGATATTCGGATAATTCAAAAAACAAAATTTTAGTAATGCCTTTAGGACAATATGGCAGGACATGAAAGAAAATCAGCTCTTCAATTTTTCCACAGAATTTTTTAAAGTTGGGAGAAAATACAACGCTTCCAGTTACTCCTGTATAATGCCATGCAAGCAAAATTTTTGTGTTACCGGAATAATACCAAACGATATCAAATATCAATACATGTACCTACAAACTGGTGCAAGAATCTTGAAAATCGGAGCACAAATAATAAAGTTATAAATTGTCAAACTTAATAAACAATTTTGGGTGGCGGAATTTTGTGTCGATGAGTGTATTTAGAAGACGACAGGGAATAAAACAGATTAAGAAGAAAAAAATTACAATGTTCTTATTATTTTTTACATGAATAAGATACAAACACTTTTTACAAGATAACATTACCCCTAATAGTCCTGTATACATAGAATATATTATATAGACTAAATAACATTGTTTACTCGTTCAAAATCAAGTTGGATCTGCCATATCTTTGCAGCTAAGAGTCGAACAGTCTTGATTCTTCACAGCTTCTAGTACTGTCGTGAACGTGTCTTCGTTAGTACCAGACCTATAAAAATATTAGATATTCAGAAAATGAAATTAACAAACTAAAAAAAGTATAACAGCAAGAACAACGAGGTTTTAGGTCGGAAAGATCATGTACCGACGCTATATTTATAATGAGGCAGGTTCAAGAGAAATCATTAGAATACAACAATCCGGCATACTTATGTTTCGTGGACCTTAAGAAGGCATTTGACAGGGTCAAACTAAAGGACGGTATCCATTTATTGTAGGCACAAAAGGTACATAATTAAAACGATCAAAAATATCTACCAAAAAAACAATAAAAGTAAAATTAGATGAAGAACTAACTGACCCAATTGAAGCTGGCCACGGGATCAGACAGGGGACTCCCTCATAGGCGCCCATACTCACGGGTGGGGGGGCGTGGCCCCCCTCCTAGCTTTTCGGGAAAGAACAAAAATTAAATTTATATTACATAAACGTATTTTTGTCAAAAAATTATTGCATAATTTTGAGAGATAAATTGGAAACAACATATTTATTAATAAAAAAATTCACATATTGGGTAATTAATAGTTTAACAGAAAATCTGTGTGTCTGCGACAGCGGTCTATATGGAATGTGCATAATACACATTTCGCACAGTCACGTATGATATTAACGAAAACATTAAAAGAGATTAGAAACGTGGGAACATAATATATACTGTAATCGACACCCAAAATTACAAATTAAATGAATTATTTATAATACTGCAAAGAAAATCATATCAGCAAGAAATCCGATCTCTGACCGATAATCACTAATTTGTCTTTAAGAACTGGCACTATAGAGATAAGTGTAAAATTTGTGAAGCGATTATATTTGTTTTCTATATTAAGTTTTGTGTACACCGAATAGAACCATCTTCATAAGCAGAAATAAATTCATATTGAAAAATAATTTTTAAAATTGATTGAACATAGTCAAATTTTAGTTTGCAAAAGTATTTTTTTAGTAAGTAGATTATTTTAAAGTGTACATTATGATGAACAGAACAAGTTTATTTAAATGAAAAACAGGTGATCTTTCATGACGAATGAGTGTTATATACAGGGTGTCCCAAAAGTAGCGGAAAGGTCGAATAATTCGCGAAATGAACATCGGATCGAAAAACTGAAAAATATGCATTAAATATTTATCAAAAATCTATGCGATGACACTACTAAACAAGTCCACCACTTCAACCCCTTCTTGTGGAGCGGGGGGAATTTTTGTTGCAGATTTGGATTTTCCTTGTAAAAATAAGCAAATTTTATTCGAGCCTTTTTGCGAATTGTGGATAGAGAGCGCTATAATCGGAAAAACGATATATCGTGATTCCATGGCAAAATTATAGAAACGGTCTAATATCTCGAGAAATATACTTCCAAATGAAAAACTAAAAAACACGTGTTAAATATTTTTCAAAAATCTATAGAAGGACACCAAACAGGATTTTTCATTCCACACTCTGGAGATGGGGGTGAGAGTTAACTTTAAAATCTTAAATAGGAACCCTCGTTTTTTATTGCAGATTGAGTTTCCTCCTCAAAAAATAAGTAAATTTATTCGAAACTTTTTTTAGAATTGTTGACGGATGGCTCTATAATTGTAAAATGCGATTTTTTGCGCCATCTATAAACGATTCTAAAAATGTTTGGAATATATGTGACTTATTTTTCATAAGGATTTTAAATCTGCAAAAATAAAGGGGGCTCCTTTTTAAGATTTTAAAGTAAAAACTTGGTTCGACACATACTTATGGTTATATCTCGTTATATCAAACAACAGTAATATGATGCCTCTTACGTAGTTTATTAGGTGTCGATGGTCAACCTGAACAGTAAACAATGAGACTTCGCCGTCATAAATTGTAAATTTCCTATAATATTCAATATCGGTCGATAAACAGGCAGAAGTTTATTACAGGTGGCCGACTTTATTACAGCACTGGCCTCGATAATAAGGTCTCGACAGATGTTGGACATTTCTATGTACAGGCAGTTGGGGCATTTATTTATATATGACCATTACAACGCTATGTACAGGTAAAGACAAGTATTCTTCGATTTCAGTTTTCCTCGTTGTAACCAAATATGCCTCGTTATAGAGCGTTATAGTTCAATAGGAATTTCATGGGACACCTAATGTACCTCGTTATAAGGGAAACCTCATTATATCCGTGTTCGTTATAGAGAGAGTCTACTGTATATATTGTCATCCAAAATGTAATGTGCAACATCTTCACGTTTGCCCCCCCCCCTAAAAATTTTTATATAGGCGCCCTTGGACTCCCTGCTCCCAGAGTCCTCTGTTGTTTAACTTGATCATGGATGAAATAACAAAAAAGTAAGAACAAAAAAGGATATCAAATGGAAGGAAAACAACTTAAAATAATCTGCTATGCAGACAATGCAATATTAATCTCTCAAAGTGAAGATGATTTACAACGTATGCTGCACCAATTTAATACCTATAACCGCTAGAAAATTTAACATGATAATTTTCCCAAAAAGAGTAAATGTATGATTGTAACAGCAAATCTAATAAGGTGTAAATTAGAACTGGAGGCACGGGCGCCCACATAAAAATTTTTAGGGGGGGCAGACGTGAAGATGTCGCACATTATATAATTTTGTATACTTTGGATCAGCATATATATAGTTTGAAGCACACGAAAAGCTAGGGGGTGGGCACAGCCCCCCCTGACAATGAGTATGGACACCCATGGCTGGAGGGTCAGATAATAGAACAAGTCATGGAGTTTAAATATCTAGGCATCACACTATCTAGCTCTGGAAAGATCGAAACAGAAGTGGAAGATCAAGTGAATAAAGCAAACAGAGCCGCAGGTTGCCTGAATGAATTAATATGGAGAAATAAAAATATCGGAAAAGAAGTGAAAGGCATAATTTACAAAAGAGTCATCAGACCAAATGACAAAAAGAATGCTAGAAAGAGCAGAGATGAAAAAGGATGAAAACGCAAATTGAAAAAAAAGTTTTTCGACAAATCGTTGAATTCGAAAAGTGAAACAAGATTGTCTGATGAAGATGAATGTGACGATCTTTTTCAAAGATCACCCAAGTAGCAATTTGTCGACGCGACAACGTTGTCTACCGCGTGGCAACGTTTTGTCACAACGTTGTTATTGCCTAGAAGACGACCCAATTCTGCACTAATTTGGTGGACGATTTTTGAGTTGTCTTGACGTTGCCTAGGCAACCTTAAGCGTTGCATAAGACAACTGAAGCGACTATAAAAAGTGCCTGCGTGCAATGGTTGCTCAAAGAGTCGGACTGGTTATGTTTTTTTACCTATATAAAAAGTAAACTATTTTGACATCATATCAGGTATTTAAATTTATATAATTACATAAATAAGGACTTAAACAAAATTACCCTGATGTAAAATTTATAAACGCATCTCAGATTACCGTCAAATATGGATATTCCACCTTTAAAAAACACACGCGCTCATTTTTTATCACCTTTTTAACAAAAAATATGTAAATTTTAAAAATCTAATTTTAATATAAAAGCCAGAATTTATGTTAAAGATGTTTTGTATAAATTTAATGTATTGATGGTGCTTTTAAAGGTATTAGAAAATGCCTGCATTTTTTATATTTTGTGTTTTTATTTTCTTTACATCCCAAAAAAACCAAAATGGTGCATTAAACAACATTACCAATATTACTTAAAATATACCTTATTACCAACCATAGACGGATGAGACAACCGAGAAGTCCAATCGCCGACCAAACACGGCCTGGACCGACTATCCCAACCACTTTAGAACGCACTCTCTTATTGGGTGACAGAGGTCATGTGACCAGTGCAATGAAGTGCATCATTCTCCTTAACAGCGTTGCCACATTTAGTAGATATCTACTGTTTTGGTATATTTTTGATATTATTTAAAAAATTCTAGTAGGCAATGTTTTTTATTAGATGTTTGGTATATTTCAATATTTTGTTATCACTAAAATAAAATTTGCTTTTTAATAGTATTCACCCCATTTCTAAATTAATTTTCAGACATTTTGTTACAATTTCCCAATGTCATTACCGAAAATAAGATTCAGGACGTAGATGATGATAATAGATGGACAGAGAATAGACAAGGCGAAAACGGCGGGTTCGTTGGGAAAATATTCCCATGAGATATTTTTGCATAATCACATTCGTGAGACATCCCAGAATAAGGTTCAAGAAGTCGCCCACGAGAAAAGTGGGCCAATTTTAAAAAAAAAATTTTTTTTAACCAAATTGCAAAAATAAATATTTTGGCCCGGACTAATTTTTTTTAGATTTTTTGGACCATTCTGGACAAAAAAGGTCTCTTATAATTTTTCTCTAAAGTTGATCTTTTTCGAGTTAGAAGCAAGTTAAAATTTGAAAAACGCGAAAATCGCCATTTTTAAGGCTTAATAAGTCGGTCAAAAATTATTATATTGAAAGTCAGAAAGTGACTAAATCAAAGTTTAAAGTCACCGTTACATGATCCCGAAGAAATCTGTTTCATTAATTTACTACTAAGCTGTTATTTTTAATTAATAACAATGAGTGGTTGTATCGTATTGACGCTGCTGTAAATGTGAGTGCGAGGACTGCTGGAATAGCTTCTCTCTCGCACTCAGCATTTACAGCCCCGCACACGTGAATGGCGCTTATTATTATTACTTAAAAATAACAGCTTAGTAATAAAATAATGACGAAAATTTCTTCAGGATCTTGTAGGGGGGGCTTCAAACTTTGATTTAGTCATATATTGACTTTCATAATAATAACTTTTAACCGAGTTATTAAGTCTTGAAAATCGCCATTTTTCGTTTTTTTCAATTTTAAATTGCTTATAAGTCGAAAACGATCAACTTTAGAGAAAAATTATTAGAGACCTTTTTTGTCCAGAATGGTCCAAAAAATTAAAGAAAAAATTGCTCGGGCCAAAAATATTGATTCTTGCAATTTGATTAAAAAAAAAATTGTTAAAAAAAAATTGGCCCACTTTTCACTTGGGCGACTTCTTGAACCTTATTCTGGGATGTCTCACGAATGTGATCATGCAAAAAAATTTCATGGGAATATTTTTCCCTTCGAACCCGCCGTTTTCGCCTTGTCTAGAAATGAAACTTGTAAATACCAGATCTAAATAAGGAAATCTTCATATAATTGGTTTGGAGAATTTTCAAAATGATTGTAACGCTCGGTTTCATAATCAGTTTTTTAAATTTTAAGTAAGTTGGTGCCTCTACCTTTATCACAATTCATATATGGGTAAATGTCAACTTTAAAGTGAACTTTACTTAATGTTTACTTTAAGCACAGAATAACTAACCATATGGTTATTTAACCATAATGACCATATGGTTTAATAACCATATGGTTATTTATTCTGTGCTTTAAGTTGATTATGAAATCGGGCGATTTTGACAGGTAACCGTTAACACAGATTTTACTGTATTTACAGGGCCTAAAAAGAATCTACTGATTTCTATTGATTTTTTGAAAGGAAAACTACTATCCGCTGCAAGATAATTCGGATGGAATTCAGACAAAATATGTACAAAAAGTACATATTTTGTCGGAGTTTCAGCCAAATTATCTTGCAACGGATATAGTACTGAAAGAGTAAGAACTGGCCTGGCAACCCTGTCTAGCAAAGCTGATACAAAGATTAGAGCTTATCAAATCTACTGATAAAACAATGGACAATGGAGAAACCAGCTAATAAAAAACAAATAAACAGGTTGTTAAATAAATCGAAAATTTCCAGCAAAATAAAATATAAAATAATAAGAAAAAAGTAAGGTTATAAAGTAAATTCTTTTTTTGCTCCTGAAGTTGCCGTAAACGTGTCACATATCTATAGAACTATACGTAAAGGCCCTGTGGTCGTGAGAGACAACTACCTAGTCGGCCAGAAAACCCATGGGCGTAAATTAGTTTAGCATTATAACGTTTTTAAGTAGTTGCGATTGTTGAAAAAACTTGACTGTGATATGTAGTTGTCACAATAGTAATAACTTAATTGCCCATATAACTAAAGATATTACTTAACGTTGTAACATCGTAATGTCAGTCGGGTTAGGGGTCGTTGGCCGAAACAACTGAAAATGCTCTCGGGCAACGTTATATACAGTGCATTTGTTTGTACTGACAACCAATGCGTCGAAAAATTGCTACTTGGGCAAATCCTTTTTTATTTATTTTTTAATAAATTCAATTATTATCAAGATTTAAGCCCAATAACTAGTATATCTAATATCTAGTTTAAATAAATATTTCCTTATTTGGTTCCCATTCCTCCGTCGCCCCTACTGGTTAAACATACTATATATCTAAAGGCACGTTTCCACTATGTACGCAAACCTATTGCGGCTCCGCACTCCCTGTAACTGCTCCAATTGATCCGACATATAAACCGCGCTCCGGGAACGCGAACATATTCACTATGTGGAGCAGGTGCAGGGAGCGCGGAGCGCAATACGTTTGCAACATAGTGGATACGTGCCTTTACAAAGCAAGAAAAATACTTAAAATACTACTCTTCTATAACTTACTTGTCCACGAAGTTATCTAAAAGGTTTTTGATGTGTTCTTCAGCATTTGTCGAAAACATGGCGTTCACCATCAGTTCACAGAATACCTTCTGCTGACATCCGTCTTGTTGCAACTTATTTAACGAATTCAATGAGTTAGCTACCTTTGTCAAAAGATTTTCTGATGTGTCATCGTTTCTGTTGAATCTGCCTGTCCTAAAATAATAAAATACATATCTATTAAATACCTAATATAAAATATGAGTAAAACAGAAGCCATCATGAAATGTTTTTCACCAAAATATTTTGCATATTATAATTGTGATATTACGATGCAGATTCTTAGTAAAAACTGGTTTAAAGTAAGTTAAACAAGAAAGTTATCTTTTCGTTCTTGTTAACAATCTTAACAAGAAGGAAAAATAAATGTTTGAATATCATGAACACAAGTGAAAAAGAAGAACTTCAGAAAGAAAGCACACTGGAGATTCATTACTTAACAGTAACAGAAGAAAAAATAACTTACGTGTCGTTTGCCGAAGACACTGTTATAATAGTCGGAGTTAGGGCACTCAAAAACAGACCAATTGGTATAATCGCTGCTAGAACTTTAAGAATCTTCTTAAAAGGGCTTATTCCTCCATCTCCGTGGTGTGGTTCTATTGAATGATGAGGCTCTTTTGGTCCATATGAATATCCATGGTACGAATGATCAAACTTATTACCTTCATTAAAAGAATGTGGATCTAAATATTCACCTGGAAAGCCTGAATGATCCAGTTGGTTTCCTGGGTAGGATCCATGGTCACTGTAAAAGGATTTTGGAGACGATACAGGGAATTTCTTATCCAATCCTGCAAAACTCAAGAATTTCTGCCACATACCTCCTTCAGGTTGTCTTTGTGGATATATTTGTGGTGGAGGAGGAACTTGATGCCGTACAGGTGGTTGTAGTGGCTGTTTGTAAACCAGTTCTATCGGATTAGACACAGTGGTGGGAGTTTCATATCCACTACCAAAAGGATAAGGTCTTGCTTCTGTTGGAGCAGGAAATTTGACGGGTGTATTCTTCCATGGAGACTCTATAGAAGATTCTTCGTGTCTTACTGAGTTGTCAGACCAAACATTAGCTGCCCAATTGGGAGCTGGGTAAGATTCGAAACTTTTTGATTGTTGGTTTAAAAAAAAGCTGTTATCGAATCCTCCAATCTGTGGACTGGGTTTAAAATCGTCGATTTTTTTTATGTTAGTTTCATTTAGTAGATGTTCTGTAGTGTTTAGTAGTAGATTCCGTCTTTCTATAACTTGTATCGGCTTAAAAGGACCGCCACTTAAGTTTTTAGGGAGCACAGTTATATTAGCAACAGTTATGTTAGCAGTAACGTTTTTGTTATCACTATTTTGAAGTTTAACAAGAGATAACCAGGAGAGGAATAAAGTACACAATAGGAGCCACATTATTTCACTTTACCGAACATTGCAATGATGGTTTAACTTCTGGTTTTCTTATATTTATAAATTCCCATGACAATGCAACATTTAATAGCGTCGCCAAGTCATTGTGTTTAGGATGGCATGTCAAAGAAAGCGAGGGTTTCAATAGAAATATTATATGCTCTAAAAATTTCGAATTGTATCAGAGTGTGGACGAAATAAGTAATGTGTAGTTAATTGTCTGTTTTAAAATGTGTAATAAGAATAAATTGACGAGACTTGCTCACGATTGTTTAAATAAATGATTTATTTCATGGTTGGTGTTATTAAAAAATAAAACATTCGAGCGTTTGTTATTAAACATGTACTCTGTACAAATTAGAAAAAAACAAGGGAAAGTTTACCTATTAGTCCAAGAAATGAAGCTTACAATAGGACAAAACTTCGCAATTTTTTAAAATTTGAGATTAAGTGCACCTTACCCTCTACTTCAATATCTATATTTGTGCCAACGGGTGCTTATTTTATTTTTCAAGAGTGAAAAGTACCCCTTTTTGCCTTCTTCTCTAGGTGCCTCTCTTCGAAGGTTGACAATTATCAGAGCGATTTTTACTTTTGAGACAGCGGCTCTAAATAACTCGTTGTTACTACATCCAAACCATTCCCTAAGGTTCTTGAGCCATGAGCAGGGGCGTAAAAGAGGCCCCCGCAGCATGAAGCTTGCGGGGGGCCCCAATATATCAGGGGCCCCATTTTGTCGTCTAATATATGTAAAAATGTGTTATTGATATATTATTTTACGCATGCATACGCAACGTTTTTAAGCAGTGCCTGGAAATCTTCAAAAACTTCCCTCGATTCGATTTAGGTACCAATAAATGCAGAAAAACGTCCAACCAAAATCGCTTACTCTAAAAACGTTATCGGTAACTAGGTGGGCATCCAGATTTCAAACTCTGCTTGGTGTAAAGCAGAACTACATGAACATTTTAAAAACACTATCTAAAATAATATTAACTACCGCACAGATCGTAAGTAGAGAATGACAACTAATAAATAAAAAAGTAAAATGTAACAGTTTGAATATGCCTTCGCATCTATTTTACAAAATAGTAGTACTTTTACATAACTCTAAAGAATTTTTGTCAAATCTTTAGGCAAAACGATACGTCATTTTACAAGAATCCAAAGATTTTGCTACTAATTGTGACTTTCCCTGTACTTTTAAAATCAGAAGGTTTGGTAGAGTTAAGAAATATTTTAATGAATTATTACATAATCAACGCAACTCAAACCCTGAAGAAATATAATACCTATTATAATATTATAGAGTAGGCGTAGAACAAATTCAAGCTGGATTTATAAATATGTGCAAAGTGAACAACGATTTTAAAGTCTTACATCTTCATCATCATCATCATCATTCAACCCAGATCTATCCACTGCTGGATATAGGTCTCCCTCAGTCTTCTCCATGCATTTCTGTCCTGTGCTGTCTGCATTCCGTTTCTGTCGATCCGTTTGATGTCATCAGACCATCTGGTTGGCGGACGACCTCTACTTCGATATGCTTCTTGTCTTGGTCTCCAGTGTATTATTCGCTATGACCATCTGTTATCTGACATTCTAGCTATGTGTCCAGCCCAGTTCCAATTTAGGGTCATATTTCTTTCTATGGCATCCGTCACTCCCGTTCTCCGTCTTATCTCCCTGTTCGTAATTCGATCCCGACGACAAATGCCCTAACATTGAGCGCTCCATGGCTCTTTGGGTAACACAAATTTTATTTCTTACTTTTTTGGTTATTGTTAAAGTTTCTGCACCATAGGTAAGTACTGGCAACACCTGATCAAAGACTTTTCTTTTGAGACACATAGGTAGTTCTGACTTAAGGACATAGCTCAGCATTCCGAATGCCACCCAAGTGAGTCCTATGCGGCGGCTTAGTTCGCACGTTTGATTGAATTTTAGAATCTTACATCTTAGAAGTGGATATATCTTTTCAAATCGGATTCAGAAGTTTTTGCAGGGGCCAGTAAATTAGTTGCTGCGTACCCGTCAGATTTAAGTAATGAGTTTTTGGAGCAAATGCAATTTGTTAGAAAATCATTAAGGACACAGTTGGAATCAGCGAACTCAATTTATGATGCAGCCAAAATTATTCTATAGATTTTCATTGCACTAGTGCTTGCATCTTGCGTACCAGAAGTGTGTCATGCGTACCGCTAGTTCAGAGAGATATATTTCTAAATTTAAATTAATAAAACCATATCTTCGTAGTACCTACAATGTCAGAAGCACGGTTATTTTCTCTAGCGCTTATAAGTATTGAAAACGAAGTTGCCCATCAGATAGATATTAATAAAATAATTGTAGATATATTCACTGATAGTAGTGCACAAAGAAAGTTGTTCATCTCGCAGAATAATACTATGTAATAATGTAATAATTTAAAGAATGTAGGCGCAAAATTTCGAACTAATGATTTTTAAATGCATTCATTTTTTTTAATCCTGAGAAAACTAATAAAATTTTTGAAAAGTTTAAACGCAGAAAAAAGATTAGATTATTACTGATGGCTGAAAGTTATTTAGAATAAACAAAACGTTTCTTTTAAATGGGATATTTGAAATTAAAAATCATACTAAACATTCTCTTTTTTTCATCCCTGTTACCTATTAAATTAAACATTATAGAAGTTTTCAGGGTTCATATGTAATCTTTCATTCTGCGTTTAAATTTTTCAAAAATATTTACTAGTTTTCTCAGGATTCGAAAAAAAAATGAATTTAAAAGGCATTGGCACGCAATTTTGCGCCTACGCTCTCCTCTCAATTTGTGTTCTATTTTATTCTATACAAATGAAGATAAAAAATATAAGTTTTTATAAACAGTGCATAAATGCACTAACACATATACGTTTTTGTTACATAAGTCGCATTTAGTAATTTTTAAAGGGGCCCCATTTCTGCGGGCTATTCTGCGGGGGGGACGGAGTTTGTGTTACGCCACTGGCCATGAGTTGCGTCTCGTTCCTATGGATCTTATTTTTCCTTGCATAATGACCTGGAGTATTAGGTATTTATCTCCTCTCCGTATATGATATGGGGTGGACCATATATCATCCCATATATCTCAGTTTTTTTCTCTAATTATATTAGAAGTACTTCTCTTTCCTTACGCATACGTCTCATTACCTTTACGTTGGTTATTCTATCTACACATGAGATCTTCAGTATTATTCGGTACATCCACATCTCGAATGCCTCCAGTCACCTCACGTCAATTTTCTTCAGTGTCCACGCTTCCATCCCGTAGTATAATACGGATAGCACATAGCACCTTAACAGTCGTATTTTTAACTCAAGGTTTAAGTCCCGACAACAGAGGAGCCTCTTCATTCTTGTAAATGTGCTTCTGGCCTGTTCGATTCTGATAGTATTTCTGTTCGTATTTCTTGAGAGCTCTCATTGTTTTCATTATTGGTTATACCTATAGGTATTTGAATCCTCTTACTCTTTAAATAGGTTGATTCTGTACATGTATCTCACGAATATGCTGAGTTGTCTTTGTTATCTATTATCATATATTTCGTCTTGCTTATGTTGAGCGATAGTCCATATTCTTCACTTACCGCGGTCACTTTATTAAGCAGTATCTGTAGGTCTTCATGTGATTCGGCTAATAGAACTCTTTCATCAGCGTATCTCAGGTTATTTATGATCGATCATACCATACCATTAATTCTAATGCCTACGTTTAGTTCATCCAATGCCTTACTTAAGGGGATGGGTACACATCATCGGCTCTCACGGGCGTAGCCAGGTTTTAGTTTCGGAGGGGGTTCAAAAAAATAAAACGACTAAAACTACATAAAATAACCTTTATGTTCATGATAAAAATTTGAAACATGTTAATATCTTAACTTTTCGGGGGGGGGGGGTTTGAACCCCCAAAAGCCCCCCTGGCTACGCCCGTGTCGGCTCTAATGCAATTTAGGGCGCCAAAGTCCGAAAATTGAATTTTTTAAGTTTTTTGGGTTATGATTGAAAATTATTCTCTGAAATGTTTTCTTTCCAACGATATATAACACATTATAGTAGTATAAAATGTCCATGGTTACAAAACTATTTGTTTTCTGAACGTCTGCACTCAACTTACCCTGTAGCTTTACAATAGCCTATTAGTGTTTTATGTTTTTGCAATTTCCCGAATACTAGGATTTCAACTTTTGATGTCAGATATCTCTGTATTCTTAGAAGATATAAAGTCCAAATTTTTACAGTAGTTGTAGATGGATAATATCTAGTCCCGCGTAAAGTTTTATTGAAAAATATACAAAAACAAGTAAAAAAAATAAAATCTAAACTTTTTGGGTTTTTTTTTGTATGAGTATTTTAAAAAAAATAAAAAAAAATTAAAGGCACTCATGGGAGTGCCGACAGAAGTGAAAACTTCTTATAGTATATAATTTACGAGCTCAATGCTTTTACCCCATCTTACAAGAAGTGCTATACCTATATCATATACGATATACGCGATGTGTATGCCCTACGCTATTTATGTATACATACACATAATTTATATATGTACAAAATTTGTTTCAGCGAAGTGATGACGGTCGCAAATTCAATACTTTTTCCCCATCCAAGAAGTGCACAAAGTCCCTAAAGAAATTTTCAATTCAAAAATTTATGTCGTCGAAGCGATAACGGTCGCTAATTTACTACTTTTTCCCCATCCAAATAGTGCACAACGTCCCTCAAGAAGTTTTCACTTCAAATATTTATTTCGTCGAAGCGATGATGGTCGCTAATTTAATACTTTTTTACATCGAAAAAGTGAACAACGTCCCTAAATAAGTTTCACTTCAAATATTTATTTCGTCGAAGCGATTATGGCCCTAATTCAATACTTTCTCTCCATACAAAAAGTACACAACATTCCTATAAAAGATTTCACTTAAAAAATTTATTTCGTCGAAGCGATGACGGTCGCTAATTTAATAATTTTTCCTTATTCAAAAAGTGCACAACGTCCCTCAAGAAGTTTTTACTTTAGAAATTTATTTCGTCGAAGCGATGAAGGTTCGCTAATATAATATTTTCCCCATCCAAAAAGTGCACAACGTCCCTCAAGAAGTTTCCACTTCAAAAATTGATTTCATCGAAGCGATGACGGTCGCTAATTTAATAATTTTTTACATCGAAAAAGTGCACAACGGCCATAAATAAGTTGCACTTCAAATATTTATTTCGTCGAAGCGATGACCGTCCCTAATTCAATACTTTTCCCCCATCCAAAAAGTGCACAACGTTCCTAAAGAAGTTTTCACTTCAAAAATGTATTTCGTCGAAGCGATGAGGGTCGCTACTTTAATAATTTTCCCCATCCAAAAAGTACACAACGTCCCTAAAGAAGTGTCCACTTCAAAAATTTATTTCGTCGAAGCGATAAAGGTCGCTAATTTATATTTTTCCCCATCCAAAAAGTGCACAACGTCCCTCAAGAAGCTTCCACTTCAAAACTTGATTTCATCGAAGCGATGACGGTCGCTAATTTAATGCTTTTTTTCATCGAAAAAGTGCACAACGTCCCTAAAGAAGTTTCACTTCAAATATTTATTTCGTCGAAGCGATGACGGTCCATAATTCAATACTTTTCCCCCATCCAAAAAGTGCAAAACGTCCCTCAAGAAGTGTTCACTTCACGTATTTATTTTGCCGAAGCGGTGACGGTCGCGATGACGTTCGTTAATTCAATACTTTTTCCCTATCTAAAAAGTGCACAACGTCCCTAAAGAAATTTTCACTTTAAAAATTTATTTCGTCGAAACGATGACGGTCGCTAATCTAATACTTTTTCCCCATCCAAAAAGTGCACAACGATCCTCAAGAAGTTTTTACTTCAAAAATGTATTTCTTCGAAGCGATGACGGTCGCAATGACGGTCGCCAATTTAATACTTGTTCCCATCCAAAAAGTTCACAACGTCCCTAAAGAAGTTTTCACTTCAATACATATACTTACAAAATTTATTTCGTCGAAGAGATGGCGGTCGCGATGACGGTCGCGAAATAAATCCTTTTTCCCTATCGAAAAATAGATTTTACATTTATTTTAAATTTAAATACTTATATACAATTTATGTATAGATACACATAATATAGATATAGTCTGTTCGCTAAACTCAGACGCAACTTTCTAGATATTTTAGTCGGTAATTTTGCCAATTTTAGTAAAATTGGCAAAAAATAATTACTAAATAGTTAATAATCACTAAATAGTTAGTCATTTTGCCAATTTTTGCAAAATTGACAAAAAACAAAAAAAATATCGACTAAAATATCTAGCCAGTTGCGTCTGAGTTTAGCGAACCGACTATACGTACAAAATTTATTTCGTCGAAGAGATGACGGTCGGTATGACGGTCGCGAAACAAATCTTTTTTCCCCGTCCTAAAATAGGTTTTACATTTATTTTAAATTTAAATACTTCTATACAATTTATATATACATACAAATAATATATAGCATAAGCGATGACGGTCGCAATGACGGTCGCGATGACGGTCGCGATGACGGTCGCAATGACGGTCGCGAATTCAATGCTTTTTCCCCTATTCAAAAATCGCACAACGTCCCTAAAGAAGTTTTCACTTCAAAAAATGTTTCTTTCACTCTATCTTTACAAAAATCTACGTGGGAGTAAACAATGCATCTAGTTTCAAAATAAAACAAAAATTAGGTCTCTAAGTTCTTTGGTTACAGAGATATGTGACATAATGTTAGATAACATTGTCGTTAAAAGGGACTTTGGGTGCCCTTAAATGGGATTAATTTTTTTCGAATCCTGAGAAAACTATAAATATTTTTGAAAAATTTAAACTCAGAATGAAAGATTACGTTATTACCGAGGGCCGAAAGTCCCTGAAAACTTCTATAATATTTATTTTAATAAGTTACAGGTGTGAAAAACTAAGACAAAATTTAGTCTGATTTTTAATCTAAAATATCTCATTCAAAAGAAACTTTTTATTTATTATAAGGGACTTTCGGCATTCCGTAATAATTTAGTCTTTCATTCTGCGTTTAAATTTTTCAAAAATATTTATTAGTTTTTTCAGGATTCGAAAAAAATAAACACCATGCCCGTGGTAATATTTTCCAAATCCAACATTCGCTATCTTTGTCCTACAACCCACTCAGTCGAACAGAATATGTCCTGACAAGACAGTGACACTTTTATATATTTGATATTTGACACGGCTTCAGAAATATTTTGAGTTGTTTATTAAATAGACAATATTGATAGTGTGATTAATAATTGATGTTAAGACGTGAAATTAATAAAAAGTTATTATTTATTAATTAAGGAAGATCGATAGCAGAGAAGTCACCAGGATATATTTTGCGATCTAATTATTTTGTTGTTAGATGTTCAACATTTAATCTAAGCGTTCCATAGTAACAATATATTATTTAAAAAATCACTTCATCACTTTTCCTCTTTTTTTCGATTAAGTATTAGTTTTGATTGCATAGTATATAAATTAATATAATTATTGAATACATACTTAGTAAAAAAATCATATAGTCGGTTCGCTAAACTCAGACACAACTGGCTAGTGATTTTAGTAAGTAATTTTGCCAATTTGGTAAAATTGGCAAAAAAAATTACTAAATAGTTAATAATTACTAAATAGTCAATAATTACTAAATAGTTAATAATTACTAAATAGTTAATAATTACTAAGTACCTAGTTACTAATTTTGCCAATTTTGGCAAAATTGGACAAAAACAAAAAATTACCTACTAAAATCACTAGCCAGTTGTGTCTGAGTTTAGCGAACTGACTATATTAATTAACTGAATTAATAATTAACGATTATAACAACAAACTGTTATCCAAGAATATTCAAAAGTCATCTCTTAGTTAATGGTGACAATATCATTGTTAAGTAGTAATGTTTACATATTCATACCAGTGAGAAATTTACTACACGTAATTTGCCGAGTAAAGACAGAAAAAGTAGGGATAGCCGTAAAATATTTGCGAATTATGTACCGATGGCCTTAATGTATACAGTGAGCACGTAAAGGTTGGAATAAATTAATTTTCTCGAGAATGGACAACTCTGGAGATAAATCCCGAAACAGGTCGATTTTCATTTTTAAATTACAACCTATTGGCATATATATCATACTAATGACGTCAGCTATCTGGGCGTGATGACGTCATCGATGATTTTTTTTAAATGAGAATACGGGTAGTGTGATAGCTCTTTTGAAAGATAATTCAATTCTCTATTCAGTAATATAAATATTATCATAAATATTTATACAGGGTGTCCAAAAAAAAATTTTGAATTAAATTTATTGACATAAAAAGAAGAATGTATGTAATTTATTTATTTCAAAATACATTTTACTGCTCTCAGAAAACAGAAAAAAATGTTTATTTTAAAAATATTTATTGCTTTTCGCTTAAATTAAATGTTTAAATTAACAAAAGGGAAAGGTGGCTGGCTCCTTTAATATTGAATTTAAGCAAAAAACAATATTTATTTGTCAAATAAACATTTTTTCCTGTTTTCTGATAGCAGTAAAATGTATTTTGAATTAATAAAATTACACACATTCTTCTTTTTTATGTCAATAAATTTAATTAAAAAAAATTTTGGGCACCCTATATAAATTATATATTTATGTTGAATTATCTTTAAAATGAGCTATCACACGACCACTATTTTCATTGGAAAAAATCATCAATGACGTCATCACGTCCAGATGGGTGACGTCACTAGTATGATATATATTATACCTACCAAAAAGTCGTAATTTAAAAATAAAAATTGACCTGTTTCGGGATTTATTTAAAAAAATGCCCATTCATGACAAGATGAATTTATTCCAACCTTTACGTGCTCACTGTATATTGTTTAGTAGGCAGTAAGGCGTTTAGTAGTAAAGACAACCGAGCCGCGGATGCTTTATCGTGTATCTGCTCTTGCGCTGCTACCACGACAGCAGGTGCATCAAAACTCACATCACTTCACACAGCACTTTGTCATCCAGGGGTAACACGAATGTTTCACTGGATAAAATCAAAGCATTTACCTTCTCTCTCGATGAAGTTAAGGCTATGACTAGTGTCTGTCAAGTATGTGCTGAAATCAAGCCTAGGTACGTTAAGAATGAGGGACCTCTTCCGAAGCTCATAAAAGCCACATCTCCCTTCGACATAGGCGTACCCGGGAGGGGGTTTTGGGGATTATAACCCCCATTGGGACGTACTTTGAGCTCTATATGCTTAACACCATTCCCCAAAGACCTTCCAGTAGTTGTAACCCCCCCCTTAGGATCATCCTGGTTATGCCGTTGCCCTTCGAACGCCTTAGTATCGATTTTAATAAAGGACACCAGTGCCTTCGAATACCAATAATCGTTATATTCTTACGGTAGTAGATGAGTATTCCAGATTCCCATTTGCTTTTCCATGTAGTGAGATTAGTACCAAAACGGTAATAAAAAATTTAAATAACTTATTCATGATGTTTGGCCACGCTCCCATTTCCTTGCCCCTCTCAAATCGTCAGGCTTTATAAATACACACTGTTTTGCATGTACTTAACGTACCTTATCTTAATCTGACGATGTCGAGCTTTTTAAAAGAATAGATTCCCCTCCCCCTTCACGAACTCCCCTGTATTAAGAGCCAATATATGGTAGAGGTACATTTACATGGTACAAGGTTTTTCCCCATTTGATAATCTGACGCGCTCGACTAACTGCAAAAATCCCCGCTTGGGCTCCCCTACCATTATGTGATTAATATGTATTTGATTTAAAATGAATTCGGGAATTTTTGTATTTGACAACATTATCAATTTCGATCTCTGACGCAGTAATGACGTACAACGATATTTATACTGTACCAACCATACATGTGCTGTGTTTTAAATTGTCAATAAGTCATTTGTCATTGTCATTTGACATGTCTACAACCAAGACAAGGAAAGAGAGAATGAGAGAAGCTCTTTTTTCCTTGTCTTACTACAACAAATAAAAATACAGTAAAAGGTTAAACTGTAAAATTATTTTCAGTTTACTTTAGAATATAATTTCTGCATATTGGAAACAGTAATTGAATTTAATTGAAATGGAGTTAAGTGAAGATTCTATAGAGTTAAAACAAAATATTTTAATATGTGACAAAGATGGAGATGGAGATTCTCTAGTGCACCATGTTAATGTACAAATCAAATCAGAACTGGAAGAATGCACGATTGAAAGTAATAATTATTACACAGAAGATTCTTTATCAGACTCATATTCGAATAATATTAAAATAGAAGAACATATGTTACAATATGATATAAGTAACCCATTCCCTGTCATTACCAAGCAAGAAGTTAAGACAGAAATCAAAGAAGAACTGGATGAACATAACTTACAAGTAAATCATGGGTGTAACACTCTATTTAACAGTACAGATACTGAAAAATTAGACTCAGAGAGAGATGTTAAATTGCAGATAGGAGCTTCAACTGAGATAGATGATGAAAAACGTTGCAGAAGTATGAAAACAGAAAAGTTATTGCCTAGCATTGAAAAAAAAGGTAAGTTTTAGTCTATAGGTTTGTTCCAACTGCCCCTTTTGTATGGTTTTAAAACGATCACGATCCAGTACAGAGGCTGTGGCGAAGATGGGATGTGTTGGTTGGAATGGATTTTGACACTATACTAAGTACTGGTTATTTGTTTGAAGGTTTGAATTCTGGCAATTTGTTTAAAATAGTCCAACAAATAAATAAAGAACAACAATTGGTTTCTTGTCATTTGTCTGTTTGCCACTTTGTTTCCTCTTTCTGTATTTTAATCAGAAATAGTGATTTATTTTTCTTAATTAATTTGAAAAATGTATATTAGTTACCTAGTTGAAACATTGTGCATGAGAATATGTCATACCTATTTATATTTATGAGAATATGTAATTGTTTATCCATCCATGCCAGAACCATCAACCATCTTCACAAAGCACAAACAGTTCGATTATAAATGGAATGAAAACGATACCAAATTATTCTTAGATTTATATGTGTATATAAAATATAAATAATGCAAACTTGGTACTTTAAAAATCAAAAATACCAAAGTACAGATGCTAAAAATACCCCAATATTTAAATGATAATAAAACAGAACAAAGAAATTCCATGTATATAAACACGAAATACACCTGTCAAATTAGAATTATAATTATAGAATATTAAGTATAATGAACGATGGACCAAGAATGAGAAATTCTTAAAAAAAAACAAACAACAAATTAAAAGAAGAATCAATTAAATTGAAGCAAAAATAATCTAATAATTGAAAAAAGTTAATAATTTAATAATAATAAAATGTTAACAATAAATAATATAAATGTACGGCTGAAAGCATGTAACTTTACTTTGAATACTTTGAAATAAAAATAAAACGACCACCTGAACCTGAACTAAAATGAGAATTTTTGGAGGTACTGCATAATGCGCAGGTCAGTCCAAACGGTAATAGCTTTTGACCAGGTACTGAAATACTGATTCAGAAACCGTACGTCGAATGATCCCAAGTTGAGTTGGAACGACAAAGGGACGGTACAATGAACGGTCCATTTTAAGTTGGAACACATTTTATCTATTGCTCAGAAGCGTTACCGTACATTGTACGGTTCTCGACGAGTTGGAACAAACCTTATGTATAATGTATAGAGTTAATGAGTGACTCTAAAACGTACATCAATTTTGCTTCAGTTACTGATTATTGTTTTTATATGGTTTGCATTTGAAAGAGATTACTTTACAAATGGATTACTTTGAATTGGTAAACTTCTTGCCAGTAGTTAAAAAAACGTTTATACTGAATTTGCTCAGCCGAGATTCATTTTGACACATTCAGAATAGGAAACATACAACACAAAAATTCCTACCTCACAGTATTAAGGTGATACAGTAGCGATCAACAGGTAGCAAAAACGCATTCCAAGATTGCGGCTGTAATTTTGAATATTTTTTCGAGATATTTGGCACACGTATTCGTAATATAATAAAGAATGGCGGTACAGAGCCCAATTTGAAAAATATATTAATATGTGGAAATTACTCTGTAATTAAATACAATATTAAAAAAACGAGCCTGTACCACCGTTAAGAAGAACAAAAAAATACACTTTCTTCAAATAAACTTTTTTATCTGATGCCTAGATTTTGTGTCATTTTGGAACTACTAATGAAATAAAAAATTTTAGTAGTTCCAAAATGACACAAAATCTAGGCATTGGATAAAAAAGTTTATTTGAAGAAAGTGAATTTTTTTGTTCTTCTTAATGGCGGTACAGGCTCGTTTTTTTTAATATTATATTTAATTACAGAGTAATTTCCACATATTAATATACAGGGTGAGTCATGAGGAACTGTACATACTCCTACCTCGTATAGAGGCCCCTATGAGGAATAACAAATGACCATTAAAAAGTATCTGCTCCCATTGTTTAATAATATACAGGAAGAGTTTCGCATTTTGACAGAAATCTATATTTGTCATAATTTTTGAACGGTCAGATTGATGTGTCTCTTATTTTGGTCAATCGTTACACTATTACCACCTAATCAACTGATTTATTCAAAAAATCAGGTCCGGCTTTAAAAAATTAGTTCATTTGGGTCTTAGAAAAAATTTCACTCTGTATACTCTTTTTGAAAACTCTAGTATTAATTTTACAAATTAGACAAATAGGCAATTAAAATGACATATTTATTTTTTCCCACGCGATTACTTAATTTTTTATTAAAAAATCAAATTTGTCAAAATCACAATTTTACCATAAAAATAAAAAAATTAAACAACGTTTTTCTTAAAATTAAAAGTTTTACCATTTTTTTTTTTCTATAACATGTCTAGATCTAAAACTCCCCATAACACTTCTCTTTGGACTCTATAGTTTAACATAGACGTGATCAAATAGATAAATTTTAAATTTTTTCACTTAATTTTTGCGATTTAACTTTGCAATTCACGAATCTGCACCTTTTATTTTTAAAAATTCATAACTTTTACGAGAAGAAGACTGAAAGTCTACAACAATTGTTATAGTCTTCACAATGGTAAGAGATATGTGCTGTAAAAATTTCAGAAAAAAAAATTTAAATGGAACGTTGTGGCGAGTTAAACCGTGATTTCAGTTTTTTCTTTGTTCATTTTTAGGTTAAAATTCCCATTTTGACAAATTTGATCTTTTAATAAAAAATTAAGTAATCGTGTGGGGAAAAAATAAATATGCCATTTTAATTGCCTATTTGTCTAATTTGTAAAATTCATATTAGAGTTTTCAAAAAGCGTATACAGGGTGAAATTTTTTCTAAGACCAAAACGAAATAATTTTTTAAATCCGGGCCTGATTTTTTTCTAGTTGGAATAAATCAGTTGATTAATTAAATTTTTGTTAAAAAAAAATTAATTTTTGTAATAAAAGTAAATTTTTTTAAATCTATTGTTCACTTTACCAAACTTTTAATTATTATTCATAGTCAAATTTGATTTTTTTATAAAAAATTAAGTAATCATGTGGGGAAAAAAATAAATATGCCATTTTAATTGCCTATTTGTCTGATTTGTAAAATTGATATTAGAGTTTTCAAAAAGCGTATACAGGGTGAATTTTTTTAAGACCCAAACGAACTAATTTTTGTTAAAAAAAATTAATTTTTGTAATAAAAGTAAATTTTTTTAAATCTATGGTTCACTTTACCAAACTTTTAATTATTATTCATAGTCAAATTTGAATTTTTTATAAAAAATTAAGTAATCATGTGGGGAAAAAATAAATATGCCATTTTAATTGCCTATTTGTCTAATTTGTAAAATTGATATTAGAGTTTTCAAAAAGCGTATACAGGGTGAATTTTTTTTAAGACCCAAACGAACTAATTTTTTAAAGCCGGACCTGATTTTTTTCTAGTTTGAATAAATCAGTTGATTGGGTGGTAACATAAATCAAATATTTGTTAAAAAATTAATTTTTGTAATAAAAGTTAATTTTTTTAAATCTATGGTTTACTTTACCAAACTTTTAATTCATAGTCAAATTTGATTTTTTTATAAAAAAATTAAGTAATCGTGTGGGGAAAAATAAATATGCCATTTTAATTGCCTATTTGTCTAATTTGTAAAATTCATATTAGAGTCTTCAAAAAGCTTATACAGGGTGAAGTTTTTTCTAAGACCCAAACGAACTAATTTTTTAAAGCCAGGCCTGATTTTTTTCTAGTTTGAATAAATCAGTTGATTAGGTGGTAATAGTGTAACGATTGACCAAAATAAGAGATACATTGATCTGACCGTTCAAAAATTATGACAAATATAAATTTCTGTCAAAATGCGAAACTCGCCCTGTATATTATTAAACAAGGGGAGCAGACACTTTTTAATGGTCATTTGTTATTCCCCATAGGAGCCTCTATACAAGGTAGGAGTATGTACAGTTCCTCATGACTCAGCCTGTATTTTTCAAATTGGTTTCTGTACCGCCATTCTTTATTATATTACGAATAAGTGTGCCAAATATCTCGAAAAAATATTCAAAATTACAGCCACAATCTTGGAACGCGTTTTTGCTACCTGTTAATCACTACTGTTTCCTCTTAAGTAACTGCTCAAAGCAACTTAATCTTTCATTAAAAAAAGAAGATGTATTGGAAATAGTGAGTGGAGTATACTAAACTCATAAAATTTTGTGGAATTTATTTCTACAAAATATTTTTATTTTGTACAATAAATAATTTTCTCATTTGTTATCAATACAGTACAATGGTGTAAATACATAATTATTGAGAGGCGTTAGGTTTATGATATTTATGTCTGTTTACTATTAATAATATTGGTTATGAGCAGGTATGTTTGGTTGTGTAGTAATTTCCAGTCACATCTAGCAACCTTACTTCCCAAAAAAAATACTAACGTCACTAGACAGTTGTGGCTCAGATTAGCGAATCGACTCCTGTTTTAAGTATATATTAGGTTAAAAAAAGAGTGTGTACGTTGTATGTAAGTAAGCAGTTTTCTTCTTTGTCACTATTTAAATAGATTTTAAAAATTTATTCAAAGCCACCTATTAAATCATAATTCTGTACCTCTTAACTAGTAGACGGACAGTGCGTCAAATGTATAAGCCAGTGTTGTGACACTATATGTATTTTGCAAAGTAGAAAAGGGAAAATGCAATGTCTATAGACGTTGTGTCACATTACACCAATCAAAATTAGATGTCTACAGATGTTCTGTCCGTCAAAGCAAAGAATACTCCATCCAACAAGAAGCGAAAGCATCAACTATTTCACAATCCAAATTTCTTTGCGCATGTAGGATCCGCCATGTTTCATGTATTATTTCTTATTTCTCAACCTAACCCCTAACAACTGTTTGTTGAACCTAACAAATAATGTGAATGTATTAAATTTGTAAAATTATTGTGTTGTTTAGTCTTTTCTAATTGTAGAAAAAAAGATAATACTATTAAACATATTTATCTATTGTTAAAATAAACTCTCATTGTGATGGCTCCACGCAAATGTGGATTTTCTTGTGTCGTTTGTACTGGGATGCCCCACTAGATCATGAACAAATAATTCTCTTTTCAGTACTGAGAAATCGTAGCAGGTAAACGATCGTAGGGCAATGAGAGAAGTTCCTTTTAAACATTTATGTGATTCATTTTCAAACATTTAGATGATTCCATATACGTACCTATCTATTAAAATTATTCATTCCCCGATTTTTAATAAAGAATAAAAACAATTTAAACATAGCTACAGTAGGAAAAATGAAAGAATACCCATGAACAAACATATAAAACACGCTGTATTTTCCTGTCACCGTGTCACACAAAAATTGGCCAGCGCAAGTACATGTAATAATTATTGTTACATGTACTTGCACTGGACAATTTTCTTTGTGACACGGTGACAGGAAAATACAGCGTGTTTTATATGTTCGTTCATGGGTATTCTTTCATTTTTCCGTCTGTATTTAGTGTTTTATTTAATTTGCAATAGTATTATTTTATTTCCAGTAAACAAACATTTGCTTAATTTTGTTTAGATCATTAAGTATTTGTCTTAGCACCCTATTCAAAATATGTTTTCGTTATAGTACATTTGAAATCTAACAAAATTTAGTGTATGGTTCTAGAAATAAAAGTTATTTTGAATTTATGCAAGGCAGGTCCATAACATCAATTTTTATTTTATGACAGCTGAGGAAAAAACTTATGAGTGGAAGAGAAAGCCTTGCACATAGTGTTTATTAATCTTGAGAAGGTATATCGCAAAGTTACCAGAAACCTATTGGTACTAAGTAGGAAAGGAGTGCCAGCTGAATATGTGAGATTGGCACAAGAGATGTATCAGACAGTAACAATTAGAGAGAGCGAATACAGCTGAAACTGGAAAATTTTGTGTGAAAGTAGAGCTTCATTAGGGTTAGGTTAAGTTCTGTAGTAAACCCGTAGTTATCAATAACTAGAACTAGCGAATAACTAGAAAAGATAATGTTAGGAATGAGTATATACGAAAAAATTGGGTGTGGATCCCATTGGAAACAAAAGAAGCAACAGGTTAAGGTGGCTAGATGCTAGACCTGATGTCTTCTTTCTTTTATATAGGCAGTACTGCCTGTTTTTCTTCAACGGTGCATTTCATTCTGTCCCTAAATTGTCATTCCAGCTTTTCCTTGGGCGTCCTATACTTATTCTGCCTAACGGTGACTTGTCCCTGGCTATGCTTACTATCCTTGATTCAAACATCCTGCTTATATGTTGATTACACTCTTCTTTTTTGTTCTTTACCCAGGTATTTATATTGTCTACCCCACATATGCGTCTGATTTTCTCACTTCTTACCCTGTCCTGTAGTCCTTTTCCAGCAATCCTTCTTAAGATCTTCATTTCGTTGGTCTCCAGATGTTTTTGTGATTTGCTTGTATCTGGTCTTGTTTCAGCCGTATAAGTCATAACTGGCCTAATAACTGACTTATATATTCGGGCCTTTGTTTGCACTCTTACGTGTTTGTTTTTCCAAATTGTGTCGTTTAGGCATCCGGCCGTTCTGCTGGCTTTAATTATTTGTTCTTTTGCCTCTTCTTCGATATTGTTGTCAGCTGGTAGATTAATTCCCAGGTATTAGATGCTACATGTGATGGGATAATTGTTATAATATATCCAGGCGAATTGAATTAAAAACGTTTGTTATAGAAAAAGACAGCAAATACAAAATAAGTGATTGATATGATCGGTCATAGGTAATCTTTCATTTTTCCGACTAAGCATTAAAAATCCATCACGTTTACATAGTTTAAAAAACTTAGTCAAAATCAATATTTTTAACTTAAAACCTTTTTACTTATCAGTACAAAATTTATATATGGGTTATATTAAATTTTACAGAAAAAAATACAATTCGTATTAAATAGATCAACTTAAAAACACTATAGTTTTAATTATTACTGTGTTTTTCAGTGTAACTCAAATTCCCTACTGTTTTGAACGAATTCCTCATTACTTTTCTTAGTGTAGTGTGAAGTATTAAGCCTACCATTCTCCGACCGATATGTCTCTCCCCTGAATATCAAAGTACTTACTCCATAAAAAGACGTGGCTACATGTGAAGCGTGTCCGTGAATATGTTAACAAAAAATTGAACTGCCAACTATGGTGTCCTGGTTTAAAACAGGAGGAGTAATTCAAATTTACTGCGCTGTAATTCTATTTTGTAATTGGTCCAATCTCAGGCAAGTTTACTCCACTGTTATGAAATTTTGACACTAATGACATTTATGGAATTTTGACACTACTGACATTTCAAAGGTTAATGAAATGATTGATATCATTTTCAAAAATGATTGATATTGCTAATTTTCTTTATATCAAGTACAGGGTGAGTCAAAACGCAAGTACTTACATTATTTTCTCAGTAGTTTTATATGGAACATCCTGTATTTTATATCACTATTGAAAAGTACCTTTACCGTACTTTAATTTTTATTATAACATTCCCTATGTCTAAATTTATTAGTTTTCGAGATATTTTCAATAACCAGTAGCGTGGCTACACAGATCACCAGAATTTAATAAACTGGACTCTTTTGAGTTTACGTTGAATGAAGTTTATAAAATGCCTCTGACAACAAGGTATGAGATGAAAATAGAATACAATGTGTATGTAATTCGAAGTGTTAATTTACAAATTCTTCGTACTTCGTAGGGTAAGTAACTCATTCAATGACCGTTTTAGGTGTGCATAAATGTGTTAGGTCATTTTAAGCATCTTATGTAATTAAATATTTAAAATATTTTATTAAAAGATCCGAACAACCTCCATCCTACATATGTGATGACCACTTACCAATCACATCAGATGAAGTGGAAAGGGCAATATCACAACTAAAAGATGGCAAAGCTCCTGGACCTGACAATGCATATGCTGAACTCATAAAACTGTTTAACACCGACGGTACTCAACGCCTAACCAAAATATTTAACGACATATATTTAAGCGGAGTAATACCAAAAACATGGTTGAAGTCGATGTTTGTTGCTTTACCAAAGAAAACAAAGTCCGTATCCTGCAGTGATTTCCGAACCATCAGCTTAATGAGCCATATTTTAAAACTATTTCTAAAAATTATACACCAAAGAATATATAGACTGTGCGAAGAAAAAATCAGCCGAACACAGTTTGGTTTTCGAAATCAGTGGGTACAAGAGAGGCTCTATTTAGTATACAAGTGCTATTTCAACGATGTAGAGGCGTAAATTGCGATATTTATGCATGTTTCATTGATTACCATAAAGCGTTCGATACAGTAAAGCACGACAAGCTGATGGAGATATTAACCAATATTGGAATTAACACCTGTGATTTAAGGATTATCAGCAATCTGTACTGGAATCAAACATCCTCTATCCGGACAGAGACAGGAGAATCCGACGATATCAAAATCAAACGGGGGGTCCGTCAGGGATGTATACTATCCCCTTGCTGTTTAACTCTGCTATCTACTCTGAGAAAATCTTTCAAGAAGCAGTGGATGATGTTGAAGCCGGAATTCGAATTAACGGAGAATGTATCAATAACATAAGATACGCAGACGACACTGTGGTATTCACTGACAGTTCTGAAGCCCTACAGGAGTTAATGAACAGAATCGCGGAGGTCAGTCAGAGATACGGACTTTCACTAAACACTAAAAATGTATGATTATCTCTAAGAACAAACAGCAATTTGGACGACTCAGTGCAAATGGTCAACAAATAGAAAGAGTAAAGACATATGGTACCTTGGTACGAACGTCAATGAAAATTGGGACCATTCTATAGAAATCAAATGTAGGATAGAGAAAGCAAGATCTGCATTTCAAAAAATGGCAAAGTTGTTCAAATGTCATGATTTGTCGATACCCATAAAAGTCAGATTACTACGATGTTATATCTTCCCTATACTGTTGTACGGAGTTAAGTCGTGGACTCTCACAGACGCCACCTGCAAGAAAATTGAGGCTTTTGAGATGTGGCTTTATCGTCGAATCCTGAAGATATCTTATACCGACCACATTACTAATGAGAGTGTTTTGCTGAGAATGCAAAAAGAAAAAGAGCTGTTAATCAAAATAAAAACAGCCAAAATCGAATACCTCGGTCTCATCATGAGGAACAGTGAAAGATATGGACTGCTGCAACTGGTCTTACAGGGAAAAGTAGAGGGAAAGCGAGGACCAGGAAGGCGAAGGATTTCGTGGCTGAAAAATCTATGTACGTGGTTCAACACGACCACTACAAATCTTTTCAGAGCAGCAGTTTGCAAAGTACAGATTGCCATGATGGTCGCCAACATCAGAAACGGATAGGCACTACAAGAAGAAGAAGAAGCTTTTAATTTTTTCAAAAATGTTTTATTTTGTGTTCATATTTTTTTTGTAAAATTTATTACTCATAAATTATTTCTCGTTCTTTATTTGTTACATTGTTACATTTACATACAAAAGTAGTTTTTAATTGTTTTCACAAAATGTTGTATTTTGTGTTGGTGTTTTTTTTTTTTAAATTTGTTACTAATAAATTATTTTCTTTCTGTATTTGCTACATTGATTACCGGATTGATAATCAGTAATCGTAAATAATTGTCGGTTTTTCTAGATTGTCTGAGAATTTTTTATATTTACAAAAACCGAAATAAAAATAATTATAGTTTAAAAAAATATGTATATTGTTTTCAATTCACTTATATTTATTCACCTATATATTTTTTGTATCCCAAACGTTATTATTCTTGAAGCCCAAACACCTATTTGCCGCTCCGCTCATGAAATGCTTTTTTGTTTTGGCCGTCCGGGGAATCACACGATTATAGATAAAATCACCGAAAATCTAGTAACTGTTTTCACAGTGTCAGTATTTATTGTTTTGATGCTATATTAACGTGCAAATATTTAGAATGGTGTTCATTTAAGCAGAGAAGAACAAGTTGAGGGAACTAAGTTTATAGATAATTTAGCAACTTTAAAATATGGTGATGACTTGGCTGAAATAATGGCAGATTTGGCACTTTATCGGCCTGAGGGATTTTTTCGAAAACCATACGTTGTAAAATCAATTAAAAAACTAAGACCCAATCATATGGTGGAAAGGTACATGTTTCGGAGCAAAATTAACTAAAATAGCAGTTAATAATATATTAAGCACGCCTTTATCCAGTGTTGCAACTGAAAGAAGTTTCGGTACTTATGGTTTTTTATCAAATCCTCTAAAAGAAACCAGCTTACTGCTGAACGGGCTGGTAAGGTAACTTTTATTGCTCACAATTGAAAATTGTTAGACGTAGATCAATCCATAACTGAGCAGGCGACTAGTGAAAAACAAAATCCCACAACTTCTCATCAGTACATTGAAATGCAGAATGTAGATGACCAGGATGAGCTAATGATAGAAATAGATTCTGAATATAAGGCCTCATCTTTTTCAGATTAGAAAAATTTATTTTTTTAAAAATATACATATATGTATTTTGTTTTCTGTTGTTTTTGTATTTTTTTTTAAATATAAAGAACACTGTTGTTTCGTCTTATAATTTTTTATATAATTTCATGATTTGTAATACACTATTTCATCTTTAACAATATCTCTAAACGCGTCATAGGCATTCTCTGAAAATTCTCCACGTCGAGAATATTCTTGAGAATAGTCTCGAGAATATTCTCGGATTTTTCATTCTCAAAATTTTTCCAACACTACCTGTATAGAAAATTGTACTGGCTCATTGAAAGACATTCCAAGCTGTCAGTACATAATAAGCTCATGATATATAAACAAGTACTGAAGCTGATTGGATGGACATGTGCTAAGTACTAAAGAAGTACCTACTATAGAAAACAAGCAGGAATCAGCTCAGAGTTGTCATAATTTTTATTTATTTATTTATTGATTTGAAACTTTACAAACACTATAAACTAATAGTAATTACATGTAAAGTAAAGTACTAACTAAGAATATAAACATAAAACTAATAAAATAAGTAACTGAAAAAAAGGAAGAGAGTATTTGTGTTTTATGAAATCCCTTAAACCTAGCGCTGATGTGCAAGCAATGTCCTAAGGTCCCTGATTTTTACATTAAATATGTCTATATCAGTCAGTCTATTGAATACTTCATTACAGATTTTTAACATATTATTTACTGGTGACATGTTTCTATAATAATTTGTAAAAAAAAGATTTCTTAAGTACTCTAATGTAAATAAACTCAATTAAATCACAGTCTGTGTACTTAATATGTACTGTTAACAATTAAGTATATAAACATAATGGCCTGACTGTTTCTTCAAGTGGCAAGTGACTGCAACTGAAATGAATCCAACATTACCCTGTAAGAGAGCATATATGGATATTCCTTGTTTTTCCTTAAGTATAAAAATCTTAAAAATTGTTTTTGAACTTTTTCAATCCTTTCTGAGTTTGAAAATGCAATTGGAGACCAGATGCTTGAAGCATATTCCATATGTGGTCTCACCAGGGCATTATAGAGTTTTATAATTGTGTTTATTCTGAAGTTATTGCTATTTCTAATAACAAAACCCAAGGCACGATAGGCTCTGTTAGTTATTTCACAAAAGTGTGTATTATTGGACTTCATGTTTGTTTAAGATGTAACTCCAAGGTCCTCCATAACACTCACTCTCTCCACTCGATCACCATTAATACAATAATCTTCAATAATGCTATTAAATTTTCGAGTAACTACTGCGCACTTTTTAACGTTAAGAGTCATTTTCGAATTGTTCCAAGTGGAACCATTGAGTAACTGACCTTAAATCATCCTGCAATTTAACTACATCTTTCTCATTAGAGATTGTTTTAAAAAGTTTAAAATCATCGGCATACATTTAACTGTTACAATATTTAATACAGTCTGGCAAGTCATTAATAAATAAAATGAAGAGCAATGGTCCAAGTTTGCCCCTCTGTGGAACTCCCGAGGATGACACAAATTGGTGGGAAAAGCAATTACTTACTTTTATTGTGTTCTTCCTATCTGACAAATAAGATTTTATTGAATTAAAAGATTTTCTTCAGAATCCAAACTGTACCAGTTTATTTAAAAGAATGCAGTGATTGACCTTATCAAATGCTTTTTCGCAATCAGTATAGAGAACGTCCAACTGCTCCCTTGCCTCAATAGCCTTAGTAATATGTTCAGAAAAAACACAGAGATTTGTTACAGTGATAATGATCACAAAAAACGAACGATACAACAAACCCAAATACAATATGACAGTGTATACTAATACATGGGAACAAACATAATTTGGATGACAAAATACTAACAGACGAAGATACAGCATTCTCTAAAAAATTATATAGTAATCATCATCAGCTGAGCTTTTGTCATAGTTTGGTTTTTACCTTGTTTATTTATTCTAGAGTTTTTACATTATGGTAATGATCTGCCGTTTCTGCATGCAAAGTTTTATAGTTTGATTTTTATTTTAGGTGTACGTCAGAACGAGATTAACACGAAATGTGAAGGATCTTTGATAACACCAACACGAGAAAGTTCGTACAAGTGTGAAATATGTTTGAAGGAATTTACTGTGTTAAGATATTTAAAGAAGCATTTGCAAATACACACTGGGGACAAACCTTACAAGTGCAAAATTTGTTCTAAGCAATTTAGTAGAAATGAAAATTTGAAAGTGCATGTAAGGCTACACACCGGCGAAAAGCCTTATAAGTGTGAAATTTGTTTTAAGCAATTTAATAAATCAGATAGTTTGAAAACGCATTTAATAAAACACACTGGCGAAAAACCTTACAAGTGTGAAATTTGTTTGAAACAATTTGGTGAAGCAAAAACTTTGAAGAATCATTTAAGGATACACACAGGAGAAAAGCCTTATAAGTGCGAAATTTGCTTTAAGAAATTTATTCAAGCAGGAAATTGGAAAAAGCATTTAAGAATACACACTGGAGAAAAGCCTTATAAGTGCAAAATTTGTTTTAAACAATTTAGTGAAGCAGTAACTTTGAAGAATCATTTAAGGATACACGCAGGAGAAAAGCCTTATAAGTGCGAAATTTGCTTTAAGAAATTTATTCAAGCAGGAACTTGGAAAAAGCATTTAAAAATACACGCTGGAGAAAAGCCTTATAAGTGCGAAATTTGTTTTAAACAATTTAGTGAATCAGGAATTTTGAAAAGGCATTTAAGAGTGCACACTGGCGAAAAGCCTTACAAGTGTGAAATTTGTTATAAGCAATTTAGTAGAAATGAAAATTTGAAAGTGCATGTAAGGCTACACACCAGCGAAAAGCCTTATAAGTGTGAAATTTGTTTTAAGCAATTTAATAGATCAGATAGTTTGAAAACGCATTTAATAGAACACACTGGCGAAAAACCTTACAAGTGTGAAATTTGTTTTAAACAATTTAGTGAAGCACTAACTTTGAAGAATCATTTAAGGATACACACAGGAGAAATGCCTTATAAGTGCGAAATTTGCTTTAAGAAATTTAGTGAAGCAGGAAATTGGAAAAAGCATTTAAGAATACACACTGGAGAAAAGCCTTATAAGTGCGAAATTTGTTTTAAACAATTTTGTGAATCAGGAATTTTGAAAAAGCATTTAAGAGTGCACACTGGCGAAAAGCCTTACAAGTGTGAAATTTGTTATAAGCAATTTAGTCAAGATGACAATTTGAAAAGGCATTTAAAGATACACACTGACAAAAAGCCTTATCAGTGCGAAATTTGCCTTAAGCAATTTATGGAAGTAAGTTATTTAAAAATTCATTTAAGAGTACACACTGGAGAGAAGCCTTATAATTGTGACATTTGTTCTAAGCAATTTAGTCAAGATTGCAGTTTGAGAAAGCATTTAAGAATACACACTGGAGAAAAACCTTATAAGTGCGAAATTTGTTTTAAACAATTTAGTGAATCAGGAATTTTGAAAAGGCATTTAAGAGTGCACACTGGCGAAAAGCCTTACAAGTGTGAAATTTGTTATAAGCAATTTAGTCAAGATGTCAATTTGAGAATGCATTTAAGAATACACACTGGAGAAAAGCCTTATCAAGTGCGAAATTTGTTTTCAACAATTTAGTAAATCGGGAATTTTGAAAAAGCATTTAAGAGTGCACACTGGCGAAAAGCCTTACAAGTGTGAAATTTGTTATAGGTAATTTAGTCAAGATGACCATTTGAAAAGGCATTTAAAGATACACACTGACAAAAAGCTTTATCAGTGCGAAATTTGCCTTAAGCAATTTATGGAAGCAAGTTGAAAATTCATTTAAGAGGACACACTGGAGAGAAGCCTTATAATTGTGACATTTGTTCTAAGCAATTTAGTCAAGATGGCAGTTTGAGAAAGCATTTAAGAATACACAGTGCCGAAAAGTCGTATAAGTCAAATTTGTTTTCAGCAGTTTAGTTTTCGCGGTGTGCAAGTACTTGGAGGGAATACGAGAAACGATCGTGCGCGAATAGCGGAGAAATCTTGCAACTTTCTTAAATAATTCATTGTCAAATTGACGTATATTTCATGCCCGCTGTCACTGAAGAAGAAAAATTATATATTGCTTCACAATATTGATATGTGCAATTATTATATAAAGGTAAATTTAAATAATTGTATTTTGCTTGCAGTACTGCATTTTAATAACTAATTTTATTTACTACATACAATTGTTTACGTTTTAATAACATAACCTGAATATTATTTTTTTGGACTATGACCTTGACAATTATATAGCAACTAGGACCATATGATTGGCCAATATAATTAAAAGTGCGAATAAAGTTGCAGAGCGTAGAAACCATGTGTCGCTTTTCCAAACTTGCACGGTCCCAATAGCATGTATTCTAAAAATGCATATGAGAGTGCACGTTGGGGAAAACCTTCACACAAGTAATTTAAAAACTGATTTGAGATTTGGTTGCACACTAAGGAAAATTTTTACAAGTGTGAAATTTGTAAAGTAATTCTAAGCTAAATAATGTGTACACTTATTTATGAAATTGGCGATCCCGTGATTGATCAATAATAAAACAATGCAAAAAAATATAAGTTTATTAATTTCCACATTTCCACAAAATATGGACAACGTGACATATCTGCTGTAGAAACAGTTTCCTAAAAGCCGATTTCTCATCACTAAGTTAATCTACAGTTCAACTGAATGAGGTTCTTCCTTGAACTTCGATTATGTTGGAAAATGCAATTCTCATTGAGTCGCGGAGCATTGACAGTTCACGTTCTACGTCTTAATGTTTGTTGGCAATGCAAAAATCCCTAGATTCTAGTAGCTTTCGAGAAATGCCAATAGATGGCAAAAGGTAAAACTCGCCATTGTGTATGGACTTTTTTATGCTGTCTTTGAATAACGTTAAAAAGTACAGTCGGAAAAATGAAAGAATACCCATGAACGAATATATAAAACACGCTGTATTTTCCTGTCACCGTGTCACAGGGAAAATTGCCCAGTGCAAGTGCATTTAACAATAATTATTACATGTACTTGCGCTGGCCAATTTTTTGTGTGACACGGTGACAGGAAAATACAGCGTGTTTTATATGTTCGTTCATGGGTATTCTTTCATTTTTCCTACTGATTTAGAGCCAATAAGTAATTTTCAGTAATAATTGCACAAGAGCTCTAAAATTCTATATTAATTTTAGAGATCGAGTGCAATTTGTTGCGATTATTTCATGAATAAAACTGTTCAAAACCAAAATTTTATTGTAATTTATTTATGTAAGTACAAATTAGAACAATTAAACACACAGTTGTTATAAATATTTTACGGTTGAAAATCATCACTTTTATAATTTTTAAAACATAAATTGTCATTAATGTCACTGAATGTATTTTTTCGTAGCAACGAAGGGCATTCTGACGCAGTGGCGTAGCGATGTGGGAGCGGCAGGGGCGGTCCGCCCCGGGCGGCACTTTTTAGGGGGCGGCAAAATTTAACAATACATAAATATTAAAAAATATTTTATACATATTGGAACCATTTTATATTTTTATCGCAACTACAAATTCAGACCGATTAAAAGGAGCACGGAATTTTTCATTACTTATTTTGTGAAGAATTTAGTCCAGGAACCGAAACTTTTCACCCCGCAATTTTTACAGAATGGCTCGATTTGCTTGAAAATTTGAGAATAAGTAGTGGATAGTCCAAGGATCAAAATTTATATGATGCCGAAAGGCGCTTTTATTATGGGGGTGGTTGCCACCCCATCTCGGGGGTGGAAATTTTTTATTATATTTTGACAGCAAAAGTTGATAAAAACATTCATTATAAGCAAAAAATGTTGTATACATTTTTATGATAAAACTAATAGTTTTCGATTTATTCGCTATCGAAAGTGTTAGTTTTGTATGGAAAAAATCAATGTTCTTCTATAGTATACTCATTTACTATTCACTCAATTTTTGTCGTAGAAAAAAATTTTTTACACCAAGTTCTTAAGAATTAAATAACCTACAATATCATTTTTAAACATTTCTTCTTATCTTTGATGCTAATCTTTCTATTCTGAAGAAAATGGCATTTTTTACAAAACTAAAAAAGTTATTTATTCGCTTTTAACTACAGTTTTTTAAAAACTAATCATTTTAAGCCAGACAAACTTCTAGAATATATTAATAATACACAAATAAAGAAGAATGAATAAGGCCAACGCCTAAAAACACCGCTAACTTGCATTATTATGCTTACAATTGGATTTCTCCTTTTTTTCTCAAAAAAATATGTTGAGTTTTTAACCGTAACTTTTCTATTTTGTATCTTAGAAAGTTTGATATAAAAGAATTTTGTAGGTTTTTACAAGATCTACAAGTTTATTAATATTAGATATTATTAAAATGCTTAGTCACAAAAAGAGGTGACGTTGAAAGGGTTGGTAACGGTGGTTTTTGCATGCTATTACAAGTTTTAATTGTCAATAGCTCACTTAATTTTTGTCATAGAAAAATTTTTTTCATACCAAATTCTTGGGAATTAAATTAGCTATAATTTAATATTTAAACATTTTTTCACATCTCTGATGCTAATCTTTCTATTCGACAATGAGTACTCTAAGACTAACTAATTTGGCTATTTTGTCTATTGAGCAAGATGTGTGTGATGCGATAGAGATTGACGGTGCAATAAAATACTTTGCTCTTAAAAAAAGTAGACGTATAAATTTTTAATTGAACACGGAAATTTTCGGGTATAATATCACAAGAGAGTGAGAATAAATTGAAGATAATGCGACAGTTTTTCGAAAATTTGTTTTCTGGCAATAGACACGAGAGCCCGCAGGGCTCGAGTGGCTATTGCCCAATGACAACAAATTTGAGTAAAAATGAAGCATTATTTTCTTATTTATTCTTACTGTCGTGTGATATTCGTAAGATTATTTTTTCAATACGTATATTATGGATATTTTCTTAAATGTGACAGTTGTCAAAACTAGAAAACTGGTTGCCATTAAACAGAAACAATCTACTTAAAAAATTCTATCGGTAATTTTCTACAGTAGATAATTATTCTCAGTATAATTTTAATCTGATTGGACAGAATTAAACACGTGATCAAATATCTTACTATACGATTGGAAGCTAAAATCATTAAAAAATAATCATTTTAATTCTAACAAATACCCATATTACTTTTCAATAAAAATAAAAATATAACATTATAGTATCGTTTTAGTTCTAATTAAAAATGGATTTTATTTGTCGATCGTCAAGGTGTACCTAATCTTAAGTGATAGGTACCTACCTATGTTATATCAATGTATCTAATTGGTTAAAGTAAAAGAATTTTTGTATTGATAAACGTGATTGTAAAACTCAGATAAACTTTTTTCTCTGTAATTAATGTATGTAATATATAGTATACATTAAATTAAAATACCTAAATAAGTGGGCGGCAAAATTGTCTTCCGCCCCGGGCGGCCGACACTCACGCTACGCCACTGTTCTGACGTAATATACTTGACGACGGGAAATTATCAAAAATTATCAGGTTAATTTAGATTTCTGTAGCTTTCTATTGGTCAGAATCTCCTATGAATGAAATAATAATTATAATTATTATAAATAAATCTAACAAAAATACAAATAATGTTATCGTTATACTTAATATCGTTTAAAATTAAAGTGTGAAATAATTTTTTTTTATTGCCAACCGTCACTAAAGTCATTCATTATTGTACTCATTTGACGCCATTTGCGGCAGTAAAGTAACACTTTATTGTACTGAAAGAAGAATTTTACTTTACCTGCATGCCGCGATTAATCAAAATAAACTGAGATTGAATGTAAGTGGTCGATAGCAGTAATCGATTATTTATTTGAGTGAACTTAAAATTTATTTACTTTAATTATTAAAAATATTGTACAAAATTTACGTTATTGTTAATTAAATTTATGTCAGAAATTGAAATTCTGTAGTATTTTGCAATTATGTATATTCATAAAACATAAATCAAAACTTTACAGATTTAGTAATTAGGTACTTATTCAATATTGATAACAACTATCGATTAAACGTCGATATCGGCCATCATGCAAAAGCTTTCTGTCATCGTCATTACTGTCACACGAAATTTTTATTTCGTCTAAAATTAATAAAATTCTTAAATACAGTGGAACCTCGATAACTCGGATTAATCGGGACCGCGACCGATCCGGGTTATCGAAAATCCGAGATAGCCGGAGAATATGGTAAAAATTAATAAAATACGGTATACTTACAGATAAACTCCGTTAGAATTGAAATAACATGAAATATATTTATAAATATGCACAGTTCACAGTACCTACTCATTAAAATTACTAAAAAAAACACCAAACCCAAACGTAAGCAAATGGAAGCGAACAATACAAGACACACAATACTAAAGACCATTGTTTATAAAATAATTTTTTAAATAGTCTTTCCTAAACAATGCTGACAGTTTGAAATAAAAAGGAATAGATACTACAGACAGGTGGCTGTTGTTTCTGCGGCGTGTGCTGAGTCATTTTTAATATCGTATCGTTCAAATTACACACATAAGTACACATTATCTCTCAAATATTATATTACATACATTTTTATTGTTGAAAGGTTTGTCTGATAATTAACTATTTTGATTGGAAATAAGCCACAATTAAATTGAAAAATACAAAATATTGAAAATCAAAATGTTTATCTGATGAAAATCGGTCCGGGTTAGCCGGACTTCCGGGTTATCGGGGGCCGACTTATCGGGGTTCCACTGTATTTATGTTTTGTATTAATGCAAATACAAATTGTATATTATGAAATGGTGTTTTTGTTAATCGGATTATATGTATATAGGACGGTGACAGATATTAATGATAATTTGTTAGCAAATATATTTATTTAGATTTTCTACTATCCATCATATAAATGGTATAATCGGATAATTTAATATTAGGTCTAAATCCCGCGTATGAAAAAAGTTGATTAATAGCAAGCTGAAAATTTGGTTATAGCTTAAGGGTGTCTAGTCGGGCAAACTTTGATATATAGGAACACTGAAATAGGGGAAGTTTTAATTGTGGAACAACCTAAAAATTTGGAACGGTCAGACCACGAAAACGTCACATGTATTTTGTCCGACATAACTTCCAATTGATTTGTTACCCTTTCATTAAACTCTCATTCAAAAATCAGGCTGCTATTTATCGCCAAATGGGAATTATAATGAGTGGAACACGTAGAATATGTCAAATGACAGGAATTATGACAGGTAAATAATTGTAAATCATGATTTGCAAAGGTTATACATTGTAAATCATATTCGGCAGTAGGCACTACTCCTACTCCTCGTAACATTCAACGTGTCTTAGTTTGTTTATTTCTAGTGCATCTTTATTGTGACTTTAGTATAGTTTTAGGCATTTTTAGTATAAAAATAATGAAGGTATTCCTAATTCTCACTACAGAAAGTCCTATTCTCACTACAGTATAATCATATTCAATGAGACCTGGTTGACATGTAACTATGCCGATGAAGAGTTGCAGTTGTTTGACCTCAACATATATAGAACTGATCGCTCCAGTGAAACAAGTGCATTCTCAAGAGGTGGTGGAGTCCTTATTGCAGTTCATAAGAGCTTAAGCAGTAGATCTTTAACAGTTAACAGGACAATCGAACAACTTTTTGTCTTGGTGACTGAAGGCGCTAATCAGTTTATTATAGAAACAGCATATTTTCCACCGAAGTCTACATTTGACAAATATTCCATATTTACTGAAACCTTGGAAAAAATAGCTGAAGATTATCGATCTGCACACTATTATCTGGCTGCTGACTTCAATTAACCAAACTGCGAATGGTTTTCAAATGATATGTGCTCTACAACAATTCCTCTACCAGATGCCACAGCTTCTGAAGTTGAAGCCCTGCAGGTTGTGTCTGATATGTGTGCATACCACAATTTGTTTCTGTCCAACACTATTGTGAATGCAACTGGTAATATTCTGGACTTG
The DNA here is from genome assembly GCF_917563875.1 of Diabrotica virgifera virgifera. Lineage (NCBI taxonomy): Eukaryota > Metazoa > Arthropoda > Insecta > Coleoptera > Chrysomelidae > Diabrotica > Diabrotica virgifera. The sequence continues at coordinate 291,794,101 of NC_065443.1, forward strand.
GGTGTTGGTCGATGATGCTGATGTAACTGTGTCCAGAGCTGATGAAGCTCTTCTGAGGGAGGGTATGCATCACCCACCCCTGGAATTTGAGATAAAGATGACCAAAAGGCACTCCAATGACAGTGGTTTGGTTAGTGACGGTTTCTATCGGGACTTCAAGTCGGCTGACTATGTGAAAATAACTGATTTTTTATCACAGTTCCGTTGGGATAATTTATTTTTAGGAAAAACACTGAATCAAATTGTAAATATTTTTTATGATATAGTTTACTTAGCTATAAAATTATTCATCCCCCTAAAAAGGTATTCAAAACATAGATTCCCTCCTTGGTTCTCTTTAGAGTTAAAGAACCTGATACTTGAGAAAAAGAAAGCTCACAAAAAATATATTTTATCTAAATCAGTTCTGGATTATCAGACTTTTTCTCAGCTGAGGGCTAATTGTAAATTGCTAAAAGCTGAAAGCTACAGAAATCATATTTACCTAACAGAATTATCACTAAGAAATAATTTGAAGGGATTTTGGTCGTTTGTGAATTCACGGAGGGGAAAGCCCTCATTACCCACTGTGTTGAGGTATGGTGCTGTTGAATCCAGTCACGGACTATATATTGTAAATCTTTTTGCAGAATATTTTTCTACAGTAGGTATATTCCACTCAAATATGTGTCATACCCAGTGACTCACCTACATTTGGTCTTACTAACCTGACTGGTTTCAACATAACTATATCTGATATTTGTCTAAAATTATCAGAACTGGATGCGAATAAGGGTCCTGGTCCTGATGGATTGCCTCCCAGCTTTCTCAAAAACTGTTGTTTTATATTATCCAGACCTCTTTTTCACATCTTTAATCTATCCTTAAATAAAAGGGTGAATTTCCAGAATGTTGGAAAAATAGTTTTTTAACACCTATTTATAAATTGTGAATTGGTGAATAATTACAGGCCCATTAGTATAATTAGTGTAATACCAAAGATATTTGAATGTTTTGTATGTGAGTATCTTAAAGCTTGACTTGAAAAACAGCTAGTAGACCAACAATTTGGATTTCGGAATAGCAGATCAACCGAATGTAACATACTAGTGTTTGTGGACTTCCTGAGGAAGGCCTTGGAGAGGGGCTGTAGGGTACATGCGCTATACACCGATTTCTCGAAGGCCTTTGATCGGGTCAACCATAATATTTTAATATTTAAACTTAATCAAATGGGTGTTAATGGTCCACATCTTGAGTGGCTGAGAACATACTTGACTGGCCGAGTTCAGATGGTGCGTATTAGGGATTTTGTTTCCAGTGAGATTAAGGTTCATTCAGGAGTACCTCAGGGTTCGCATTTGGGGCCCCTGTTATTTAACATATTCATCAATGATATACACCACTGCTTCCGGCACAGTTCACCTCTTCTTTTTGCAGATGATCTAAAGTTCTACACAATTATCAACGATTGTATTAATCTTCAACATGATCTTGATCGGTTGAGTGAGTGGTGTATGTTGAATGCCATGGCCCTGAATGCATCCAAGTGTCATGCTATTTCTTTTGGACGATCGAGAGACCCAATAGAATATAATTATAATATACAGAATATTCCTGTTGACTGGGTTACTGAAATTCGTGATTTGGGAATTAATTTGGACTGTAAACTTTTATTTGAATCACATTATATGTAAAAAATTTCAAAATCTTTACAAATGCTTGGTTTTATAAAAAGATGCACTAGAGACTTTCAGAATATTGAAGCAATTAAACTACTATATTGTTCTTTAGTTAGACCTCATCTAGAGTATTGTTCTTGTGTATGGTCTCCATCTTATAATATTTACATATCAAAAATCGAGACAGTCCAACACAAGTTCTTAAGGTACGTAGCATATAAACTGGGTATACCTTTTGAATTAAATCATGTAAATTATCATCAAATTGAAACTCAATTGGGTATTCTCTCATTGCGTGACCGACGAGTAATTAAAGATGCAAGGATGCTTTATGGCATAATTAATTCAACAGTTTTGTGTCCTCGGCTACTTGAGCAGGTTGGTCTCCATGTACCTCTCCGTAGAACTCGATTGAACCAAACATTCTATGTTCCTATCCATAGAACCAACTATGCTTATAACACCTTTTTATCTCGAGCACTAAGATGGGCAAATATTCACCCTGATCTGGATTTCTTTGCACCGAAGTCTGAATTCATTTCAGGCCTCAGGCGTATGCTTGAGTAGTTGTGGAATAGGTAGTCATTATTGTGATATGTAAATCTGTCTGTGATATTTATATTTTATTGTATTATTATAACTATTTTATTAAATTTTAACAATTATTGACACACATACCTAAGTATATTGAAATATTGTGATATATAAATCTGAATTATGTAATTAAGTTTGTGATATTTTATTGTATTATTGTTTGACTATTACTATTTTATTGTATTTTAATTATTGACACACGTATTATGTATATTGGAATATATTATAAACTTGTAATCTTATTGGGCTGCAGCCCGTTGAAAATAAATAAATAAAAGGTAATGTTCAAAACAATGTTTCTTTTGTACTTGGCAGTGGTATAGGATCGCCGGCCGTGTGAATTAAATAGCGATACTTCCATGTAAATTCCAATTACGTCACTGACTCTTATGTCCAAAAGGCTCTTGGAAATATTCTCAAAAGTTCTCGGAAATATTATGGAAAGTTCTCGGAAATATTCTCGAGAATTTTCCTTAGAAAGTTTCCGGGAATATTCGCGGTCAGGAGAATATTTCCATTTTTTATAGGCGAATATTCTCGGAAACTTTCCAATGTTCGCGAATATTTGCTTGGAAATATTCTAGACTCACATCACTACGCATGCGTAATTTTTGAAATCATCAACGCTTGAATTTCAGCGTGTAGTGTGTGTGAATTGAACGCAGTTTAAACGGTTGAACGGGAATTGAGAAAAACGATTTTGACTTTTAACTGATGTTCACTAAAACTTGAGTTGAACTCGATATGAGAAATTTATCCTTATAGTCCAGAAAGCCACTGCGCATCCGCTAGGAAAAATATTCTAATTCGGATTTTTTGCACAATCTTACTCAAAAAGGACTCCTTTTAACAAATTTGCATGTTGCCAGGGCCAAAAGGTGGTCAAAAATTTTTTAAACGTTTTTTTTTTTGTTTTTTTCCTAAAATTATTTTTTTTTGCATGGAACAAAGTTTTTTTAGATTTTTGGATCATTCCAAACAGAAAAGGTCTAGTGACTTTTCCCAAAAAATGATAGTTTTTGACATATAAGCGATTAAAAATTGAAAAATTGCAAAATCGGCCATTTTTAACCCTCAAAACTATGTGAAAAAGTTAAAATTTGAATGTTGCCAAAGTAAGTCGATATTCTTTAAACATCGATTCATGAAATCCCGAAGAGTTTTTTGCAATACAATATTCAAAACTCCTTTGTTTTTTAATTGATAATCAAGCGTGCGCGACACTATTTTCCACCGACAGTATGGTGCAAATAAAAGGAATAAATTCGTTATTTCGTAAACCGGCGACTTTAAGGAAAAATCCCGAAAAAGGTCGATTTGTATTTTTAGTTACGATATTATGGCATATATGATATACTAGTGACGCCATCCATCTGGCCGTGATGACGTAATCGATGATTTTTTTAAATGAGAATAGGGGTCATGTGCTAGCTCATTTGAAAGGTTCTTCAATTCTCTATTTAGTAATATAAACATTTATATAATTATTTATACAGGGTGTCCTTCTAATTCTTTTTTGTCAAATAATTTAATTTAATAAAAATTTTTTGGACACCCTGTATAAATAATTATGTAAATGTTTACATTACTGAATAGAGAATTGAAGAACCTTTCAAATGAGCTACCACACGACCCCTATTCTGATTTAAAAAAATAATCGATTACGTCATCACGCCCAGACGGATGACGTCACTAGTATACCATACATGCCACAATATATAACTTAAAAATAAAAATCGACCTGTTCGGGTTTTTTTCTTAAAGTAGCCGGTTTACGAAATAGCGAATTTATTCCTTTCATTTGCACCATACTGTATACACATGCAACGGTGGAAAATAGTGTCGCGCACGCGTGATTAGAAATTAAAAACAAAGGAGTTTTGAATATTATATTTCAAAAAATTCTTCGGGATTTCATCAATCGATGTTTAAAGAATATCTACCTACCTTGGCAACATTCAAATTTTCAGTTTTTTACATAGTTTTTGAAGGTTTAAGAATGGCCGATTTCGCAATTTTTCAATTTTTAATCGCTTATATGTCAAAAACTATCATTTTTAGAGAAAAATCACTAAAGATCTTTTCTGTTTGGAATGATCCAAAAAACCTAAAAAACTTTGATCCATGCAAAAAAAAATAATTTTAGGAAAAAAACAAAAAAAAACGTTTAAAAAATTTTTGACCACCTTTTGGTCCTGGCAACATGCAAATTTGTTAAAGGGAGTCCTTTTTGAGTAAGATTGTGCAAAAAATCCGAATTAGAATATTTTTCCTAGCGGATGCGCAGTGGCTTTCTGGACTATTAGAGGATAATTGTAATGTAGCTCTTTAATCATGATAGTCCACATACTAATATATCTTTTTTCGTCAGTGCATCTTATCGTTTTGTCTAATTTTTCCACATTGTTTGCAAATGCTCCAATTGTGCAGATAAACTTGCTGATCAGTCCGTCAAGTATGATAACCTCCACGTTTCTGTGCACTAGTGCTGTTGTTATTCAGAAAAAACTTTAGTACATTTCTGCAGCGGTTGCCGTTTATCTTTTAAAAGTATCTAAACTTATTCGGAAAATTAGAGCTATTTTCTTGTGGCATCTTAATAAAACCTGAGAGTATTATATATCTTAATAGTTTAATTTTTTAAGGGTGGTTTTGTCGTAGTGTTGTTTTTTCTTTGTTTATTTACTGTAGTGTTGCTACATTTTGTTCATGATCTGCCGTTTCCGCAAAGTTTTATAGTTTGGTTTTTGTTTTAGGTTTACGTCAGAACAAGATTAAAACGAAATCCGAAAGATCTTTATTAACACACACACCAGAAAATTCGTACAAGTGTGAAATTTGTTTAAAGCAATTTAGTCGAGCAAGTGTTTTGAAAGAACATGTGAGAGTGCACACTGGAGAAAAACCGTACACGTGTGAAATTTGTTTTAAACAATTCAGTCAAGATGGAAGTTTAAAAAATCATTTAAGAATACACACTGGAGAAAAGCCTTACAAGTGCGAAATATGCTGCAAGCAATTTAGTAGAAATGAAACTTTGAAAAATCATTTAAGAATTCACACTGGAGAAAAACCTTACAAGTGTGAAATTTGTTCTAAGCAATTTAGTCAAGCAGGTATTTTGAGAGTACATTTGAGAGTGCACACTAGCGAAAAGCCTTACAAGTGTGAAATTTGTTTTAAACAATTCAGTCAAGATGGAAGTTTAAAAAATCATTTAAGAATACACACTGGAGAAAGGCCTTACAAGTGTGAAATATGTTTTAAGCAATTTAGTGAAGCAGGAACTTTGAAAAAGCATTTAAGAAAACACACTGGCGAAAAGCCTTACAGGTGTGAAATTTGTTTTAAGCAATTTAGACGGGATGAAATTTTGAAAAATCATTTAAGGATACACACTGGAGAAAAGCCTTACAAGTGTGAAATATGTTTTAAGCAATTTATTGAAGCAGGAACTTTGAAAAAGCATTTAAGAAAGCACACTGGCGAAAAGCCTTACAAGTGTGAAATTTGTTTTAAGCAATTTTGTGAAGCAGGAACTTTGAAAAAGCATTTAAGGATACACACTGGCGAAAAGCCTTACAATTGTCAAATTTGTTCTAAGCAATTTAGTCAGGAAGGTAGTTTGAAAGGACATTTGAGAGTACACACTGGTGAAAAGCCTTACAAGTGCAAAATGTGTTTTAAGCAATTTAGTCAAGATGGCAATTTGAGAAAGCATTTAAAAATACACAGTGCCGAATAGGCGTATGTGTCAAATTTGTTTTAAGCAGTTTAGTATAGCATGTAATCTAAAAATTCATACGAGAGTGCACATTGGGGAAAAAGCTTAACACAAGTAATTTGAAAACTCACTTGAGATTTGATTGCACACAAATCAAAATTTTTACAAGTGCGAAATTTCTAAAGTACCTACTTCTAAGATAAATAATGTGTACACTTATTTATGAAATTGGTTGTCCCTTGATTGATCAATAATAAATGCATAAAAAATATAAGTTTATTAATTTCCACATAATATGGGCAACTTAACATGTCTAGGCGGTGTTTATACTCGGGCGATAAAAGATATACTATAGGCGATACGCACAAACAAATACTTAAAATCTAAGTAAAGACGATAAAAAAGATTTATAGTGCAGCCGATATGTGAAACAATTGTGCATTTAATGATAGAAGTATATAATTTGGACCACATATACCACACATATATAAGTTCAAACATAGATACGAGGCCATCTCAGATTTTGCCTTTTATAAAAATGGCGGGCATTCAAAATGGCGTCTATACATAATATGTGACTAATAGCACGATAACTTTTGAACGAGATGACAGATTTCAACCAAATTTGGTATATAGATTCCTTTTTTGATGTATAAGATCGAGGTCTTGAATGGGAAGAATCGGTTTACCAAAAGTTGTGTTTTTCCTGGTTTTTATGTAAAAATATATTGTTTTTTTTTTCAATTGATTCACCCTTTATCTATTAATTTTGAATACCGCCATTGAAAAGAGCGTAAAAATATTTTTAGGAAATATTTTGAACTTTTTAGTTGTGTTTATTACCATTTAATAAATGCATAATGTATCTTCACATGTACCTATGTGCGGCAGATTCGAGCAAATATTATAAGAATTATTGTGCATTTAATGGTAGAAGCATTTAATTTGGGCAACATATGCTACACATATAAAGGTTCAAATTTAGATATGAGACCATCTCAGTTTTGTTCCTTTTACAAAAATGGCGGGCATTCAAAATGGCAACTATAATATGACTAATAGCACGATAACTTTTGAACGAAACGTCCGATTTCAGCCAAATTTGGCATCAAGGTTCTTTTTTTGATAAATAAGATCGAAGTCTTAAACCGGAAGAATCGGTCTACCAAAAGTTGTGTTTTTACTGTTTTTTATGTAAAAATATGTTGTTTCTTTTTCAATTCTTTCACCCTGTATGTATTAATTTTTCAAAAAGGTAATACCGCCATTGAAAAGAGAGTAAAAATATGTTTTACGAAATATTTTGACTTTTTAGTTATGTTATTAAGTTTTAATCTTTGTATGTGTAGTATGTGTGGTCCAAATTATATGCTTCTACCATTAAATGCACAATAATTCTTATATTATTATTTGCACCAATCTGCCGCACATAGGTACCTACATGTGAAGATACGTTATGCATTTATTAAATGGTAATTAATATAACTAAAGAGTTCAAAATATTTCCTAAAAAATATTTTTACGTTCTTTTCAGTGCCGGTATTACCTTTTTGAAAAATTAATATATACAGGGTGAAAAAATTTAACAAATAAACAACATATTTTTACATAAAAAATCAAGAAAAACATAACTTGTTGTAAGCCGATTCTTCCGGTTTAAGATCTTAATCTTATACATAAAAAAAGAACCTATATACAAAATTTGGTTGAAATCGGACTTTTCGTTCAAAAGTTATCATGCTATTCTGCCGTGCTAAGCCCGAAGGCGGTAACTGATTTTTTATCGAAAATGAGATTGTTGTATTTCTACGTAGATTATAGGTATTTAGAATATTTTTACCAAGTCCTTAGAGTTGTAGAACTATTATAATGGGTATCTAGAATATATTTACAAAGTCTTTGGAGTTGTAGAAGCATTATAATATAATGAAACCTACCTAGAAATACAAAAATGTCATTTTCGATAAAAAATCAGTTACCGCCTTTGGGCTTAGCACGGCAGTATTAGTCACATATGTATAGTCGCCATTTTGGTAAAAGGCGAAATCTGAGATGGCCTCATATCTAAATTTGAATCTTTGTATGTGTAGTACATATATGTGGTTCTAATTATATGCTTTTACCATTAAGTGCACAATAATTCTTATAAAATTTTTCACGAATGTGCCGCACATAGGTACATGTGAAGATAAGTTATGCATTTATTACAAGCTAATTAGCATAACTAAATAGTTCAAAATATTTCCTAAAAACTATTTTTACGCTCTTTTCAATGCCGGTATTACCTTTTTGAAAAATTCATAAATACAGGGAGAAATAATTTAAAAAAAAAACAACATATTTTTACATAAAAAAACAGGAAAATTGCAACTTCTGGTAAACCGATTCTTCCGGTTCAGGAGCTCGATCTTATACATCAAAAAAATAATCCATATTCCAAATTTGGTTGAAGTCGGACTTTTTGTTTAAAAGTTATCGTGCTATTAGTCACATATGTATTGTCGCCATTTTGAATGCCCACCATTTTTGTAAAAGGTAAAATCTGAGATGGCCTCATATCTAATTTTGAACCTGTACATGTGTAGTGTATGTGGTCCAAATTATATGTTTCTATCAATAAATACACAATTCTTATAATATTTGCACGAATCTTCCGCACTATTAGCCACTTTACACGATGCAAGTAATTGCGAAATTTCTTGCAGCAATAGAAATTGCATCGTGTCATACGCGAATTGCACAGAAAAGCTGCAACTTCTTGCAGCAATTTCTTGCTGCAAGTAGTTGCAGCTAAATAGAACATGTCCTTTTTTTCTGCAATTTGGTTATATTTTTAGTAACTTTTAAGGCTACACTGTTTGTTTTGGCATTCTGTCATCCTAAATTTCAAACTAAACAATTTTTGACAAAACTAGAGGAACTTTTTACCAATTTCACGCTTCACAGATAACATTATTCTGGTGGATAACTTTAATTATGCAATATAGGGATTAAAGAAACTATTTTCTATTTCTTTGTATTTAACAACTTGTTTCCTTTTTTAAATGAATAATGTCGTATTATAGGTATACTTGCATTAGGTATTAATTGATTTTGTTATACATAATACATATTATAATTTTCTCAAATTATAATCTAACATTTTTAATTTAATATATCTGATAACTCTACTCAAAAAATTACATTTTTAATTTATAAAAACAACATAACCTAAAATTTATGGTATGTCAAAGTTTCTGTCCATTTCATGTCAGTTTATGCAATTACTTGCACCGTGTAATCACTTTATTGCAGAAAGCTAGTTGCAACTTATTGCAGAAGTTCTTGCTGCAAGAACTTGTGCAATAAATTTCGCAATTACTTGCATCGTGTAAAGTGGCTATATCACTTCCGCGCGATTGCACAACATATCGCAACAGATATATCGTTCGAAGTGCTACATGTCGGTCGCCCTCATACGATATTTCAGACTGTTAACATGTCGGTAAAAAAAGAAGACAGTTCTGTGATTCTTTTCATTAATTTAGTGAAAGCTCAGCAAGCATCTGGACCTATTCGGTTCCTGCTTACACTAAGACAGATGTGACGAGCACTGCATGAAGGGAAATTTCATCAGAAATAAAATATACAGGTCCGTAAACTTGAATAATTCCTGTTAATACAGCTCTTTGGAAACAACAGCTGAGCTATGGTGCATGTTGATAAGATTATAAGGATGTACCCATTATTTTCATTTTCTTCTCATTTTACACCTAAACCAATAAGGCTGTGGTCTCCAATTCACGCTGAACGCAGCCTATGCCCTATTCCACGAACATACGCCTGTTTGGGATTACTTCGACAACCAATATTTTACTGTGCAAAATAAGAAGAACGAAAGTAAATTGCAAATTACATTGTTGTTTATTGGAATAATTATTAGCGCCGTTTACTTTCGTACTTCTTATGTTGCACAGTAAAATATTCGTTGTCGAAGTAATCCAAAACAGGCGTATGTTCGTGGAATGGCCCATACAGCGTCTGGATTGGATATTGGATACGACCAGCTAAGTCTGTGGTCACTTCAATATACCCTCTAATTTGAATTTGTTTTAGAACTGGAAAAGACTGTAAGACTTGTCCACACTTCTAAGTAGGTCAAAACGGCAAACAAGTGTATGCTCACTATCAAATATTTAATTACTGTCAATGTCAACTTTGATTTAGTTGCTGAAATCATAATTATTTATTACAATTATGAAATTACTTAATCAATTATGTTAATAATTGTTATGTTAATTGATTAACTAATCTCATAATTATAATCAATTATGTTTTCAGCAACCCAATAAAAGTTAACATTGACGGTTGGTGACAGTAATTAAATATTTGATAGTGATCATTGTTGATTAGCGTTCGAACAACCGGTTGTTCGAACGCTAATCAACAATGATCACTATCAAATATTTAATTACTGTCAGAAAAACTGTCAATGTCAACTTTTATTGGGTTGCTAAAAACATAATTGATTAAAATTATGAGATTAGTTAATCAATTAACATAACAATTATTAACATAATTGATTAAGTAATTTCATAATTGTAATCAATTATGTTTTCAGCAACCCAAACAAAGTTGACATTGACAGTTGGTGACAGTAATTAAATATTTGATAATGATCATTGTTGATTAGCGTTCGAACAACCGGCCCTAAATTTTTAATCTAAAGTACTTATATTGAATTAATAAAGATTGTAGATTTCTTGTCCGACAAATTCATAGCAGCGTTTCGTTAGTCCGACAACGTAAATATGTTAATGATGCGGGAACGCGTTCAACCTGCACTCTGAAATTTTTCAGAAAGTGGTAGTACCATTTTTTAAGTTAAAAGTTAAGACTTTTTAATCATCTTCCAAAATGGACGATGGACTGTGGACTAATACAAATATGTGAAAACATGGGTTTCGTGACGTACAGTTACGATCACTGAATAGTTTACACCTTACTTTGCATATAGTCCATTCTTTCATGGTTTTTGCTCTAAATTTTAAAGAACCGCTTGGATTGACATGAAATTTTTCATACGCATAGCTTACATGTCAAAGAAAAAAAGTGATATTGTGCCGATGTGTGCTTTTGCCCTGGGGGTGACTTTCACCCCCTCTTGGAGGTAAAAAAATTTATGTCCAAAATAAGTCCGGAAATGGATAAACTGACCAATTTTAAGTTGTTCTGTAGAGCTATTTTGCCAAGTCAACACTTTTCGAGTTATTTTCGAGTGAATATATTCATTTTTCAAAATAATAACTACATTTTTTGACGGTTTTTCGCAAATTACTCAAAAAGTAAGTATTTTGTCGAGAAAAACGTTCTTAGCAAAAATATAGCCTGCAAAAAAGTAAAAAAATGGTGCACGAGTTAGGTCTCTGGACCTCGTAAAACCAGAGTTATAGCCAATGAAAAATAGATTCATATTCACCAAATTTCAAATAGAATACTTCGAAGTGAAATATCCAAAAAGTTAAGCACTTTTTGGGGAAAACCCATTATAACTTTTTTAAAGCGTTTAAAAAGCTTTATTTTTGTTTTTATAAAAAGTTTCTAGCATTAAATTTAAGCAAGTTACGCTCAAAATAAAGTTGGTCGCTTTTGTTTTGGCAAAAAAATCGGGAAGACCACCCCCTAATTAGCAACTTAAATGAAATTAATCGTTACCGCTCTACAAATTATTTTACTTATGTTGTGTTTTTATGATCTGTAAGTTTCATCGATTGAAAGTGCTTATTTTGGAAAGAATTTGGTTTTAAAGTAAAAATTTTTAAAATTTTAATTTTGAAAAATATGCTTTTTTCAAAATAACTTAAAAATTGTTAGAGATACCAAAAATCTCGAAAAACAAAAAAAAATCAGCATTGCTTTTCTGAATATCATGTATTTTTTTGTTTTTCTGTTAGACAAAAATTGATTTATATTTGATGTTTCTAAATTTGCATACATTCGTGATGAGTGACTCGTTCAACCCCTTTTAACTACAGCCCTTTTAAAAATAAGGACTTTGAACCCATGAAACTTACAGATCATATAAACAATACATACACGGGTCAAGAAACTTGTGAAGTCGTAACGATTAAGTTCATTTGAGATACTAATTAGGGGGTGATTTTCCCGATTTTTTACCAAAAAAAAGGGACTAATTTTAATTTGAGCGTAACTTGTTTACTTTTGATGCTAGAAATTTTTTTTATAAAACAAAAATGAAGCTTTTTTAAATACTTTAAATAAGTTGTAATGAGTTTTCCCCGAAATGTGCTTCATTTTTGGTTATTTCACGTTAAAGTATTCCATTTGGAATTTGACGAATATGGACCTATTTTAAATTAGCTATAACTCTGCTTCTACTAGGTATAGAAACCTGATATATACACCATTTTGTTTAATTTTTTACAGGCTATATTTTTGCTATGAATGTTTTTTCGACAAAATACTTACTATTTGAGTTATTTGCAAAAAACCGTCTAAAAGTGTGGTTATTTTGTTGAAAAAATCAACATATTCACTGGCAAATAACTCGAAAAGTATTGACTTAGTGAAAAAGCTCTATAGAACAAAAGTTACTTAAAATTAGTCAGTTTATCAATTTCCGGACTTACTTTGGACGAATACTTTTTCACCCCCAAGAGGGGGTGAAAATTTTTTTTGTCAAAGTCAAAAAATTTCAAAAAGTCAATGCTTGTCAAAACTTTCGCGAGTGTTCAAAAATAAAATAAAAGTATATCAGACTCCTCCAAAATGGTTAGAATACATTTGAATGATGCGCAAAAAGCAAGAGCAATTGCCAAACTCGAAGAAGGTTTGTCACTAAGGCAAGTTGCTGCTGATTTGAACGTGAGCCGTATGTGCTTATGGAAGATCAAACAAATATGGGATAATTTTCACTCTATAGCACGTTTGGGCGGTTCAAGAGGGCAGAAGATCTCCACACATCAACAGGATGAGATGTTAGTAGATTATTTGAGAGAATATCCTTTTGCCACAGCTCAAAAAGCAAGAGAAGAGACAGCGTTTTCAGGCAGTATTTGCACTGCACGTAAAAGAATTAAAGCAAGTGGACTGCTAAATTGTGGTGCAGAATATGCATATTTTAAAACCAGACTTCTTTATTTTCGTTATGAAGACCATAATCAATTTTATTCAAAAAACTTCTTTCTATGCTTTCCATTTTGTTAAATTTTTTAAAATTAGATTTTTTAATTAACCTACTCTAGCTAGGTACACCACTGGCAACGTCACTTTGACGTAAAAGGTGCGTTTAAACCATAGAGGTATATATATTAACATAGAGGGAGTCCGCGCTTCCTGACGACAAGATCCCATGGACTGGTTTGCTGCATCTCTTTCTAACACATTGTATCGAAAATCTATGATGACATTCAGTGTGAAGATAGGCACGGAAGAGGAGGACAACTGTAGCAGTTTTACTATGCGTAAGAGTGAAACAGCACTAATCCAAATAAAAAAGATGGTGTCGTCACTTCGCTCTGAATGACACTCTCTCTATGCTAATATATAACTCTATGGTTTAAACGAGGTAAAAATTTAAAAAAGCGGCTCCTAGATACGTAAGCCTGTAAACTATTCAATGACCGTAACTGTACCTAGTATCAAATCATTTGGCCGAAAAAATACTAACAGGCGAAGATAAACTTTTTGAGGTAAAATGCACATACCGCTACAGTGTGGTGCAGAATACTCTATAAAATTTAATACGACTTTTCAACGCTTCTCATTTGTTTCGAGCCTCTGTCATATTATGTTGTATAATCCGTGTATAATATTAATATACGGCGTATGACATGCTCGAAACAAATGAGAAGCGTTGAAAAGCCCTAATCATCATCACCTGAGCTGTTGTAATAGTGTGATTTTTATTTATTCTAGAGTTGTTTAGGGGTCGGCAAGACAAGAATTCTTGTTTTGACAACAACTTTTTGTCTTGTTTTGAGAAAAAATCAAGAAATTTAAAATAATCTTGTCGTGACGTTTTCTTGACATCTTATATCTTGTCTCCACTCTTGTCAAGATCTTGAAATTTCTTGATTACCCGGTCTGGTGATTCTCCGGCGACCTTTTTATTGCGTTTCGTGCTAACACGGCCTCCACTGCTTCCGGGACGAGTCCCAGATCTTAATTTGTTTCATGATTAACGCAAAATTTATGTGTAGTTGCATGCTTAAAATAAGCATTTTGTATATTTCACACATATTCTAAACTTAGCTGTCCAGGATTTCATAAAAATTGTTGAACCAAATCGAAACAGTTTTTAGACATCAAAAAGGATATTGATTTTTTATTGGAGGATGAGATCGAAGAAGAAAATGATATAAATAATACTGCTTTAAAATTCAACTCTCCTCTTATTAAAATTAAATACCTTGTCAAAAAAGGGCAAATGCAACTTACACTTAACAGGGCTTGCGAGGCCATAAATCGTAAGATGACTGCCAAAATTAGATGTGCCTACAAGATGGTATTCAACTTTCGAGATGCTAACATAAGGTTTAAGTGTAAAAAATTCTTTAACTATATTTTGCTACAACGCTATCGAAAATCTAAATAATTGCAAAATATTAGATAAGGAATGGGTTCTGATCAGTAAATTTTGTTGAAAATTTGGTAATTTTTTTTTTGTAAATTTTGTACCTATCTGAGAAGCTTTAAAACACTTTCTTCAATACTTTTAGACAAACTGTAAATGATAATAATAATCATGAACTTGATAATAAAATTGATAGATGCGACACATATAAGCAATTAATTTACTGCATTCAAGCTGCGAGATTTAAAATACTGAAACACTAACAAAACTAATTGGATGTACTGTATAATTCTTATTTTGGATCCTTCTCATATTTTCCGAGGATCCATTTTCATTATTAGTCAGGATATTTCAAGATTTCTTGTTTTCTTGACAAAAAAAAAAAGAATGTGTGTGTACTTTGTACGCACGTAAGAAGTTATACTTCTACTACATATTATGTGATTTTTAAGACAATACCAAAAATTTAAAAAAATAAAAGAATAAAACGCACACAAACACATTGAAAAATGCCACAAAGAAAAAATGATTTCTGAACGATAATAATTGTTGGCAAAAATTTTAAATACGCATTTTCTGAAAAAAAAAATTATATAACAAATATACTTAGAATCATGAAATGCATAAAAAAATAAAAACTTGCATCGGGAATCGAACCCGTGAATTTCTCGGCGCTTTGATTCGTAATCGAAGCGTAGACTCACTCATCCAATTCCACATTATTTGTCATGTGGAAAAATAGGGTAACTGAACGTTTTACTGTTTGAGAGTTGTTTTGAATATAATTAAATTATGTAGTTTAAATTTTGTGGAAAAAAATATTAAAATATAACAAAACAGTAAGAAAACAATATATTAGATGAAGATTGGTAGAACTTTTGTTGGTAATCAAATTAAGTATGCAAATTAGAGCATTACATATCTACTAGATAAATAAATCTACGCCAAAAAATCATAATTTAAAAATAAAAATCGAACCTAATTTGTGATTTCTCCCCATTCTTGAGAAAATAAATGTACATATTTCAACCTAATCCAAATGTATAATTACAATATGATTATAATAAAAACTAGTCCAAAATACTTTCCTTGTCCAAAATAGTCCAAAAGTCCAAAAATATAGGTATATGAAAACTATTTAAAAAGGCAGTAGGTATAACTATTAACTAACTTTTGTTTGTTGTTTCTATTCACACAAATTTTAAAACGCAACAACCATAAATAATCTAACTACAGCTGTGTCACAGCCGCCATATTGAATAATTTTTGATATGTCATTTGAACATCCAATCAGAACAAAGTTATAATGCACATGCGCCGGGATCGTAGGTTTTAACATATAAAAATTCACCCTCATATCGCCGGTAAAGAAGTATAACTTCAAAAACTTGGTATTTTCATACAATTTCTTATCTTATCTTGAAATCTAAAATTACCTCTTGTCTGGATCTTGTCTTCAAATCGAGACAAGATCTTGAAATTTTCAAGAAGTTGGCGACCCCTAGAGTTGTTACATTTTGTTTATGATCTGCCGTTTCCGCAAAGATTTATAGTTTGGTTTTTGTTTCAGGTTTACGTCAGAACGAGATTAAAACGAAATCCGAAAGATCGGCGGTAGGACACACTGAAGAAAAGTCTTATAAATGTGAAATATGTTTGAAGCAATTTACTGTCCCGAGATTTTTAAAAAGGCATTTGCGAATACACACTGAGAACAAACCTTATTATAAGTGCAAAATTTGTTCAAAGCAATTCAGTAGAAATGAAAATTTGAAAGTACATGTAAGGCTACACACTGCAGAAAAACCTTACAAGTGTGAAATTTGTTTTAAGCAATTTAATAACGCAAGTAATTTGAAAACACATTTAAAAGTGCACACTGGAAGAAAGCCTTACAAGTGCAAAATGTGTTTTAAGCAATATCGTCAAGCAGGATCTTTAAAAACTCATCTAAGAGTGCACACTGGCGAAAAACCTTATAAGTGTGAAATATGTTGCAAGCAATTTGGTCGAAATGAAATTTTGAAAAAGCATTTAAGGATACACACTGGCGAAAAGCCTTACAATTGTCAAATTTGTTCTAAGCAATTTAGTCAGGAAGGTAGTTTGAAAGGACATTTGAGAGTACACACTGGAGAAAAACCTTACAAGTGCAAAATTTGTTTTAAGCAATTTAGTCAAGTTGGAACTTTGAAAACACATCTAGGAGTGCACACTATCGAAAAGCCTTACAAGTGTGAAATTTGCAGTGAGCAATTTAGTCTAGATAAAATTTTGAAAAATCATTTAAGAATACACACTGGAGAAGAGCCTGTCAAGTGCGAAATCTGTTTTACGCAAGTGAGTGACGAAAGAACTTTCAAAACTCATTTAAAAATGCACACTGATGAAAATCCTTACAAGTGTGAAATTTGTTTTAAGCAATTTAATCGAGATAGTAATTTGAAAAAACATTTGAGAATACACACTGGAGAAAAGCCTTATAAGTGCGAAATTTGTTATAAACAATTTAGTCAAGAAGGAAATTTGAAAACTCATTTAAGAATACACACTGGGGAAAAGCCTTACAAGTGTGAAATTTGTTTTAAGCAATGTAGTGAAGCAGGAGCTTTGAAAAAACATTTAAGGGTACACACTGGTGAAAAGCGTTACAAGTGTGAAATTTGTTTTAAGCAATTTGGCGAAGGAGGAACTTTAAAAAAGCATTTAAGAGTGCACACTGGCGAAAAGCCTTACACGTGTGAAATCTGCTTTAAGCAATTTAATCGAGATGATATTTTGAAAAAGCATTTAAGGATACACACTGGCCAAAAGCCTTAAAGGTGTGAAATTTGTTCTAAGCAATTTAATCAAGATGCAATTTTCTACGAAACTCTACGAAAAACCATATATATATATATATATATATATATATATATATATATATATATATATATATATATATATATATATATATATATATATATATGTATATATATATATATATATATATATATATATATAAAGGGTTGTCTACAGCTAATGCCGTTTCCCTTCCGTCAGCCAGGACTTCCATTTTTTTTCGATCTTCCCAGTCTCCGTCTTCCAATCCTTTCTTAGACATGGCTTCGTCGACTTCATTTTTCCAAGATCTTCTAGGTCGTCCTCTTCTTCTCGTTCCTCTTGGGCTCCATTCTGCAACCTTGTTTATCCAAGTGTTTTCTGCTCTGCGTACGTGGCCGTACCATTTCAGTCTTCTCTCGTCTATATATTGCAGGGCATCTTTTTCCACTTGCATTCTTCTCCTTATCTCCTCATTTGTTATTCTGTCACTTCTGGTGAGACCACAGCATCTTCTCCAGTATTCCATTTCGGTTGCCAGAATGCTTTTTTGGGTTTTTTTGTTTATGACCCAAATTTCTGCGGCATATGTCATGATGCTTCTTACTATTGTTTGGTATATCATTCTTTTTGTTTTTCCCTTGATGTTTTTATTCCAGATTACATTATGGAGTTGTCTGATGCAAGATCTTGTTTGTCCCAATCTACTTTTTATTTCTGCTTCTGTTGATCCGCTTTTCGACATTATAAAGCCCAAATATAAAAAATTATTCGTTCCTTTTATTTCAACTTGTTCTTCTACTTCTAAGTTTTTTACGTCTTCTTCCGATATTAATAAGTATTCCGTTTTCTTCATATTTATTTCCAGGCCCACCTTTTTGTATTCCTCTTTTAGTTTTCTTACCATGTAACTGATATCCTCTTCATCTTGAGCCATCACCACCTGATCGTCTGCGAAACACAATGTGTAGAGATAATCGTCCCTTATCGGTATTCCCATACCCCTACACTTTGTCTTCCAAGTTGTTAGTGCGTGTTCTAAAAATATTTTAAATAGAGTCGGTGACGTTGGGCATCCCTGTAGTAATCCTTTTGTTGTTTTGAAGTTAGCAACTACCTTGTTTCCGATTTTTATATTTACTTCATTTCCATTGTACATGTTTTTGATTGCTTGTGTTAGGTTAGGTGGTATCCCTATTTTAGTCATTGCTTTGTACAGTTCTTTCCTTGGCACGGTGTCGTATGCCTTCCTAAGGTCTATAAACGCCATGTGTACATCTTCGTTCTTAGCTCTTTTTTTCTCTATTGTCTGTTGTATTGTATGGATATGATCTAGACATGATTTCCCTGCTGTAAAACCTGCTTGTTCTTCTCCGATTTTACCTTCTATATTTTTCTCTATTTTGTTCCTGAGGATCCTGCCATACAGTCTTCCCATTGTAGCGATGACGCTTATCCCCCTGTAATTTTCGCAATCTTTTCTGTTACCTTTTTTGTATATCGATGTTATGTAGGCTTCCTGCCATTGTTTAGGGATGTCCTCTCCATTTATTGCTCTTTCCATGATTCGGCATATCATTCTTCTTAATTTCTGTGTTCCGTATTTGATTAGTTCCGCCACAATTCTTCCTGGTCCTCCAGCTTTACAGGAACGAAAAACCAACAATCAAAATAAAACATCCACACCAAACCAATAAAAATAGAGGAATTAGGCAAGGGGAGGCAATATCCCCAAAATTATTTACACAAGCACTAGAAGATAATATATCCAAAAAACTTAAATAGCACAACAAAAAGAATTAACATCAATGGACAACTGATGAATAACCTGAGATATGCGGATGGCATAGCGGTGATATCAGACACAGTGGCGGCTCGTGGTAATTTAAAATGGGTGTTCAATTAAGCAATGTAATTATAGAAATTTTTTGTGTAAAGGACACCGCACACATATGGAATATATAATGTCACTCAAATTCAATAAAACATCCATGAATAGATTCGTCTCAATTTAACGGTCATTTCGTATCATTGCGTCAACTCTTAGTTTTAGTTATGATTAATTACGGCGCAAATTGCAATAATTAAAGTTTATCAGAATCATATTTTCGAATTCCCGAAGACGGGATAAAATGTAACGATTTTTTTTAACTTGGTCGTTCAACTCTTTTATTGATTTCTTATACCCAGAATCTAATAAAAGGCGAACATCATTATTGCCAATTGGGAAGATCCGTGTTTTTTAATTTTTGTCGATAAATTAGATAAATCCCGAACGCCCGTTTTTGTCCACTATGAAGAAATAGTTTCATTTTTCGAAATTACTAAACATGGAAAACAAAACAAGAATGCAGTTTATCTGTTTATCACATCCGCACAACCACGAAGTTTTTTTATATTGTTCAACTTTAAAGCAACGTTTAAACTTTTTGTTTTTTATAGCACATTATTGTACCAAGTTTATCTCCGGCTAAGGTGGACCATTATTTTTTATAAAATGTCGATTTTCAAAACTATTTTCTTTTATAAAATCCACTGAATAAGGCTCCATAATAAAACTATTCGGAGTACGGTCCTGACAATGATAATATACATCACGTTGTAAACCGCTGCGATATTTATCAGTTTTTAAATGATAAAAACACAGTTTAAAATTATTTTGTTAGTTCCTCCACATTGTTATAGTGGAAACACCATGTAAACCCCGCAAACCTGACGTGAGTACCAAAAACCACATCTATTATATTTATATTAATAATAATATAACCTATAAAATATCCAAGAAATATAAATAGGACCAGTTTTGGGCCAAGATCCACACCGGTTTCTGAACCGGCGACAGGGCCGGCCTTGCAACGTCTCCAAAATTAATCAAACATGACTTCGAATAACACCATGAACACTACACAAACTACATCTCACATCTCATATTCCAGTGTTGTTAACACGTTTAAACAACCAACAAAAGACGAAGCCATAGTTCTTTCTAGTATTGAAGGAACCAAAGTTCAAGAGTACATCATAGCCGTCGGTTCAATAGTTGGTCCACGTAACGTATCTTTCGCTTCCAGAATAGCCAATAATAGAATATGTATATATCTCTCTTCTAAAAATATGGTTGATTCATTGCTGCATTCCCACAAATACGTCAATATAAAAGAAACTCAAGTAGAAATAAGAAGACTTATCACTCCAGCTCAAAGACTGATAATATCAAACGCTGGTCCTTCTGTTCCAACCACGTTAATTGAACAAGAACTACGTAAAATGGGTATAAGCGCCGTCTCTAAAATGACTTTTCTTAGGGTAGGAATGCCTGAAAGCGAATACAGCCATGTCTTGAGTTTTAGAAGGCAAACATTTATCACACCTTTAGAAAATATTTCCATTCCCGATTCTTTCATGATCTCTCATGATAATACCACTTACAGACTATACCTTTCTATAGAAGGATTCAACTGTTCAAAATGCAAGACTATTGGTCACCAGGAAACAGAATGTCCTGACAATGCTAATACAATCACTTCTAATGCAACCACTTCTAATACAACCAATCTTGACTCAACCAATTCTAATCCACCCACTTCTAATACAACAAATCCTGACCCAACCAATTCTAATCCAACCACTTCTAAAGCTCTTCCAGAAACCTCCCAAAACACACAATATATAACAAATCTACCTTATAACCAAACAGAACAAAAACCTTCTGACAAAGCCTTAATATCCACCTCTAACGATCACCCAGCATCTTCCCAAAATATATTAGATCAGATCCCAGACGTACAGGTCCCTAATAACCAATTAGCATCTACCATAGAAACTGACGACATGTCAAGACCTACAAATAATACAAATGAAACAAACACTTTAAAAATAACAACATCATCAACTTCCAACAAGATCAGCAATCTTACTCCATTAGAAATAACACAACCTAAAATTATTCCAAACGTCACAAAACATCCAAAAAGGCTCATCTCATCGTCTCCAGAAATCAACGAAAATACCACACAGACCGATTCTCATATCTTCACTTCTCCAGTAACAAGGAAATCAAAGAAAAAAACAAAAACGTCTAAAAGAAATTCTCGAGATGAACTTTTACTTTCCCTAGAGACAATTAAAGACAAAATCGCAAACAGATCACCACCATTTGTCCTTAACTTCGACGAAATATGTGACTTTCTCGAAAACACATTAAACGCAAAACATCCCGAAATAACCTCAAAAAACTATTCGAACGAAACAGCCGAATTAATTCAGATCCTTAATTTTGTTCACGCTTATACCCACAATTCAAAATTAAAAAATAATATAACTCGATTAAGAAAGAAACTAAGCCCCAATAATTTCTCTTCCACAGAAGAGACCGATGAAACACATTCTCAGTCAGAACTCGAAAAAGTCTAATCTAACCCCTATATATTACAGTGGAATATCAATGGGTTCTACACCCATTTAGAACAATTAAAACTTCTAATAAACGAAACATGCCCTAATATCTTATGTCTTCAAGAAACCCATTTTAAGCAATACAATATTAATCTTCAAAACTACCAATGTTTTCCAAAAAATAGAATAGCACAACAGGCAAGTGGCGGAGTAGCCATACTTGTAAGAACAGACCTAGAAGCTAAGCCAATCACATTAAGAGTGTCCTCAATTTCAAAAAGAAAGAAGATCCCATAGAATCACAGACGATGACCTCAAGACAATCCTCACCAAAAAAGTTTCATCAGTGTTAACATATTTAAAAGACATCAAATTGTATAATATTAAATTAAATTGTATTATATATTTAATGTAATACTTTGTATTGTCATATCCACTAATAACCCTGCGCGGTTGATGTGGTTTTGTGTTTTAAATAAAAAAAAAAAAAAATAAAACTATTAATATTGTATTTAAGATTTAACCGTATTTAACTAAAACCCACAACAGAAAATTCCAAACTGTGAACCGAAACGCTACACTTAGTCCACTGAAATATTCTCAACTGCTCAAAATTGGCAAAGAAGACGAAAACCTTTTGCAAATATGTTTTCGACCCTCAGGAATCCGAATCTGAAATTAGTTTTGCGAGAAAATGCCGGGAAATCCGGAAAAATCGTAAAAGAGAGCTTTTCTGCGGTTTTCTTGAAAACTACAATAGCTAGCGGAAAAATAATCAAACCATCGTGTTTATTGGACGATTTTACATAAAAATAGATGTGCTTTTTTGCGAGAAAATGCCGGGAAATCCGGAAAAATCGTAAAATAGGGATTTTTCGGCAATTTTCTCGGCAACTACAGTAGCTAGCGGAAAAATAATGAAACCATCGTGTTTATTGGACGATTTTACATAAAAATAGATGTGCTTTTTTGCGAGAAAATGCAAGGAAATCTAGAAAATTGTTAAATAGGAGATTTTACGCAATTTTCTCGAAAACTAAAATAGCTAGCGGAAAAATAATTAAACCATCGTGTTTATTGGATGATTTTACATAAGAATAGATGTTTACTAAAAAATAAAAGTAATCCCAACGATAAGGAATTAAATTCTTGTGTAAAGTGATAAAAACTTGTGTGATATCGAATGTAAACAAAGCAGGTTTTACAGTAGGTGGAAACAAAACAATATAATATTATTGTGAATGGTGTATTTCTGCAGGAAAATAAAGCATATTAATAAACAGAATCAGCTGAAAGTAGAAAACTTTATTATAATATAACTAATGTTATTATAAACAGATAACCAGGGCCGGATTTTGATTTTTACCTAGGAATAAAAGTGCTGGAAAATTAGTAACGGCCAGCGCGGGCGCGAGTGGGAATTTGAACTGTGAGTAGAGTTCTCCACGAAACTTTACCCGTGACGTATTGACTAATAACTCTAGCACGAAAAATAACTAGGAATTAAGAACAATGAGTTCAGATAGCGAATTAGCTGATGAAATGAAAAGGAGAAGGGAAGAGGAGGAACATGATGAAAATGATGAGAGAATTAGCAATGGATATAAAAGACATAAAAAAAGAACAATATAGATCTGGAGACGAAATCACATAACTAAAGAATGAAATTAAAGAACTGAAAGATCAACAAAGCGGCTACAAAGATGAAATAAAAAAGCTGCGAGAAACAAACGAAAAAGCTATAAAACAAATAGGTCGATTAGAAAAAGAAATTAGTAAAGCAAATGAAAAAATAGAGAAATTGGAAAATGAAAGAAAGAGGAAAAAAGTAATAATCGTCATCATCAGTGGTGCTACAGCCCTATGAAAGAGCCTCGACCTTCCCAAGTCTATTACGCCAGTCAGCCTATCCATTGCCAACCGTTGCCAGTTTGCTGCGCCTATTTTTCTCCCATCCTCATCTACGCCATCTTTCCATCTAAGTTTTGGCCTACCCCTATTTCTACTTCCCACCGGTTGTGACATAAGGATTCTTCTAGGAGGGTTGTTATGCTGTGATCTTGCTAGATGTCCTGCACATCTTAGTCTTCCTATTCTTATAAGAGGTACTACGTCTTAAAAAATGTAATAATACAAGGAATAAAAATTGATACAAATGATCAGAAAGTTTTACGAGGGGCTATGGAGAATTTTATAGAAATAGAGCTACAAGTTTCAGTAGATGTAAATGGAGCAAGGAAAATAGGAGAAAATACTGTCATAGTGGAACTTAACAGCGTGAAAAACAAAATAGGAATAATGAAAAATAAAGGTAAATTTAAAACCAAAAAGGACGAAAGAATCTATATTAATGATGATATGTCAAAAGAAGAAAGAATTATCCAGAAAGAAATTAGAAGCAAAGCAAGAATGCAGAAAAAATGTAAAAATAGGATACCAGAAGCTAATCATTAATGGTGAAATATGGACATGGAATAGCAGTCAACAACAACTCATAAAAGAGAAAAATATAAAACCAAAAAACTAGCAATACAACTAAAGCAGACTGAAATAACGGAGACGACATGGCAAAGTAAAGCTACACGAAATAGACAAAATGTACAGATTATTAATGAAAAGAAGCCCGTAAACGAACATATATTAGTAGGAACATGGAAGGTAAGAGGAACATACGAAGAAGGAAAACTGAAACACCTAGTAGATGAATGCAAAAAATATAAATTCGAAATAGTAGCACTACAAGAAACGAAACAACTAGGCCAAAACTCAATGGAAATAAATGACTATTTATTTTTTAATAGCGGAGGGGAAAACATAATGTTAGGCACAGGATTTGTAGTAAACAAAAAGTTGAAAGATCTAATCGTTGATTTTAAACCAATTTCAGAGAGAATATGCATACTAAGAATGAGGAAAATACCAAAAAATAACATTTTTAAACATACATGCACCGATGTGGGGTGTAAGAATGTGTTATAGAGGTAGCACCTTTTATTGAAACGACCACATGAAACGTCATCGACGGGAGATTGTTTTTGATAACTGGTCCTCATAAGGCACTCAACCTCTCACCACTTATAGCTTCACGTGCCACATCTCGGGCAACTGCATTGGTCTGCAGGCTAAACTAAGTGAGGGTAGCCAGACATGGTGATAGGTTGGACAGTGGCAGCTGGTTGTTACAAAACTGACCATGCGGCGAGAATCATAGCCACAGAAACGGCACATATACAGGGTTGCAGAATTCAAAGGGAAACCAATGCACTATTTTCCCAAGAGAATTTCTTCCCATAACGATGACAATTTCAGTAAGTGAAGATGGAATATGTAGCGATCCGACTCACGCCATCTCGGTTCCGGGTCGGATGGTGTGAAATTTGCTACCGGCTGCCAAGGTGTGAGGGACCAGGCAGCTGGCAGAAATTGTGAGACTGAATCCAAATTTTCATTTAATTTAAGAAAATGTCAGCGAATTGATACATGGAACGTCCAGGGACTGATCCAAAAACCAGGAAAATTACACATAATTGAAAAAGAAATGGCAGACCACACTCTTTCGGTACTGGGACTCTCTGAAACTCACTGGAGAGGTAAAGGGCATTTTAAAACAACTGCTGGCAACGTCGTCTATTTTTCAGGCCCAGATAACAAAAGTACAAATGGAGTCGCAATAATTGTACCCTCTAAACTTAAAGACTGCGTAATTGGATATAATACTATTGATGGCAGGATAATATCCCTTAAAATGAGAATATCCACCAATAACCTACACCTTGTCTAGGTATACGCTCCTACAACAGCTGCACAAGAAGAAGACATCAACAGGTTCTATGGTCGTCTAGAAGAAACTGTTCGCGCTATTCCGAAACGTGAACTCATCATAATTTTAGGAGATTTTAACGCCAAAGTGGGGTCATCTAATGAAAATATTGAAGGAGTGCTGGGCAAAATTGGCTGGGACAGAGAAATGAGAATGGCGACCGTCTAGTGGAGTTCTGTGTAGAACAACATCTTGTAGATCAACATCATAGACCTAGAATGTAGAAACAACAAGGAATCAAATAGACTATATCCTAATAAGATCAAGATGGTAGTCGTCGGCCATCAACTGTAAAACATATCCTGGCGCAGACTGTGAAAGCGATCATCAACTACTCCTGGTATTGAACGTTCGACTTCGTATTTAAAGTTCCCAAAAGAAGACCCCAGAGAAAAGTCATGTCTCTAAATCCATCAAAAGTCAATGACTTCCAACACAACCTAGAAGAAGCTCTCTCTTTAGACCAAGTAGATAGTGACCCTGAAAGCACTTGGATTTATTTCAAAGATAAGGTAATCGACGCTGCAAAAGACTGTGAGACAGCGGTTTCCACTGACCGTAAGCCATGGATATCCGATAATACGTGGACTGTTATTCAACGCAGAAAATAACACAAAGCTAGACACGGAACAAACGATGAATACAGAGATTTATCGAAAGAAATCAAAAAACAATGCCGCAAAGACAAAGCTGATTACATCTCTCAAATATGCAGAGAGATAGAGGAACATGGCTGTCGAAATGAACTGAGGGATTTATTCCAGAAGATCACACTCCTTACCAGAGAATTTAAACGTCAAACGTGGTCTGTAATAGATAAGGAAGGTAATCTAAAGACCGATACTGACGAAATATTGGAAAAATGGCGAAACTACTGTGACGAGCTATATAAAAATAACGAGGTATCAGCAGAAAATCAGTGGCCCTCTAACTACCCTAGAGAACCTACTGTCTTATTCGCTAAAGTCAAAGATACAATTAAATCACTAAAGAGAAATAAATCCCCAGGCATTGATTCAATACCATGTGAAATACTACAGTTACTAGGTGACAAAGGACTACATATCATCCATTCTATCTGTGTCGCTGTTTGGAATTCAGGAAAATGGCCATCTGATCGGTGCACCTCAATTTATATCCCGCTACACAAAAAGGAACTACTACCAGATGTGAAAACTACCGCACACTGTCACTAATAACACATGCTAGTAAAATCTTGTTGCAATCATCAAAAACAGATTAAAAACCTATCTACATTACCAAATACCTCAGGAACAAGCGGGATTTGTAAAGGGTAAAGGTACAAGGGAACAAATCCTGAACCTGAGACAACTTATTGAAAAGTCTAGAGAATTTCAAGTACCTATGATTATATGCTTCGTTGACTACCAAAAGGCATTTGATTGTGTAAGCTGGATAAATATGTGGTCAATTTTAATAGAAATGGGCGCACCAATGCACCTGGTGACACTTATTAAAAAGCTGTACCAGTTTAATATTATAGCGACATTACGACTAGATCAGAAGTTCTCAAACCAATTCAAGACCGAAAGAGGTGTTAGACAAGGATGCGTGTTGTCACCTGACTTATTTAACATTTATGGTGAACATGTCATGAGGATGGTTTTAGAAGGATGGGCCTTTAGAAGGATAGGAAAATCTCCAACTTGAGATTTGCTGATAACACTACACTTATAGCAGCAAATGAGCAAGAAATGTTTGATCTTCTGCGAAGAGTTGAGCACGAAAGCAATAAAGTTGGTCTGAAAATCAATAAAGCTAAGACAAAAATAATGGTGGTCGACAGATTCGACACTATTCAACTGACTAACATGTTACAGGAATACCAGATAGTAAACACCTTTGTCTATCTCGGGTCTAGTATAACTAACGATGGCAACTGTGAAGCAGAAGTTCGGAGACGTATTGGTATGGCAAAAAATGCGATGAGTCGCCTAACTAAAGTTTGGAAAGACAGATCTATCTCTCAAAATATCAAGATGAGACTGGTGAATGCCCTTGTATTCTCAATATTTCTATACGGAGCAGAGACTTGGACTCTTTTCGCATGCGAGCACCAAAAAATTGATGCCTTTGAGATGTGGTGCTTGAGAAGAATGCTGCGCATACCATAGACAGCTCATAGAACAAACGTTTCCATTCTAAACCAACTCAATATTAAAAAAAGGCTGTACACAATATGTCTGCAACGAATTCTGCAATTCTTTGGTCACGTGGTTCGCAGAGGTGACGACAGTTTGGAGAGATTAATAGTCTCTGGAAACGTTCCGGGGAGAAGATCAAGAGGACGCTTACCAACTAGATGATCCGATCAAATAAAGAATTCAGCTGGAAACTCATTCTGTGAAGCTCTTAGAGTAGCTGAAAATAGAGACCAATGGAGAAAGATTGTTAGGAATATTGGAAGAAATCACGATCCTCAGTAATGGGGAAACGACAAGAGGGAGAGAGACAGATGCACCGACTGAAGAGAAAAACTAAACGTAGAGATAAAGGAAGACTTCTACAGTCAAATAGATACAGTATTCGAAAATATTCCCAAATACGATATAAAAATAGTACTAGGTGATGCTAATGCCAAAATAGGAAAAGAAGAAATATATACACCCACCATAGGAAAATAAAGTCTGGATGAAACAACGAATGAAAATGGTCACCTCTTAATAGATTTTGCAAAAGAAAGAAACATGATCGTTATGAGCACGTACTTTCAACACAAAAGAATGTACCAAGGAACATGGAGATCACCACATGGGAAAACCATAAACCAAATAGATCATGTGCTCGTCGAAAAAGACATGGAAAAATGTATAAAGAACATAAGAACATATAGAGGACCAGATGCAGACACAGATCACTTTATAGTCGGAATACAACTGAAACAGGTTATACCAGTTCTTCGAAACCAACAGAAAAAATGGTACAAAATAACTAAACCTATTAGACTACTGTACATATACTGTATATACATATGTATATATATATATATATATATATATATATATATATATATATAATGGATTTCTACGGCTGTCGCCGCCTCTCCATACCCAGCTTCCAATTTTTTCTATCGTAACACATATCTTTATCTAATTGCCTCGAATCCATTGCCTCCTGAATATTGTCCCTCCAGCTTCTCCGTGGTCGTCCTCTTCTTCTTCTCTCCGGTGGGACCTAGTCTAATATTTTTCTCGGCCAGCGAGTCTCATTCATTCTTTTAACGTGACCGAACCATGTCTCTTTTCAATATCGTCTATTATAGTTTTTCCACCTTCATACGTTCTCTAATTGTTTCATTTCTTACATGTCCTAATCTCGAAACCTGAAAACTTCTCCTTAAAAAGTCCTTTTCTGTACTAAGTAGCTTATTTTTATTTCTTGCACTTATGTCCCAAACTTCTACACCGTAGATTGTAGCAATCTTCATTATACTTTCATATATTCTTCTCTTTGTTTCCTTCCTGATATCTTTGTCCCATAAAATTGAATTGATCTAGTGATGCTTCTACCTTTATTGATCCTGTGTTGTATTTCATCTTCACTATTTCCTCGTTTGTTAAATATAGCTCCCAAATATTTGCATTGTTTTACACCAACAATATGTCCTTGTTCCAATGGTAGGTTTTCAATGTCTTTGTTTCCCACTATGAAGTATTCTGACTTATCCATATTTATTACTAATCCTCATTGTTTCATGCAGACCTTATTTTCCTATGGTGGGTGTGTATATTTCTTCTTTTCCTATTTTGGCATTAGCATCACCTAGTACTATTTTTATATCGTATTTAGGAATATTTTCGAATAAGTACTGTATCTATTTGACTGTAGAAGTCTTCCTTTATCTCTTATGTTTTTCTCTTCAGTCGGTGCATGTATGTTTATAAATGTTATTTTTTTGGTATTTTCCTCTTATTCTTAGTATGCATATTCTCTCTGAAATTGGTTTAAAGTCAACGATTAGATCTTTCAGCTTTTTGTTTACTACAAATCCTGTGCCTAACATTCTATGTTCCCCTCCGCTATTGAAAAATAAATAGTCATTTATTTCCATTGAGTTTTGGCCTAGTTGTTTCGTTTCCTGTAGTGCTACTATTTCGAATTTATATTTTTTGCATTCATCTACTAGGTGTTTCAGTTTTCCTTCTTCGTATGTTCCTCTTAGATTCCATGTTCCTACTAATATATGTTCGTTTACGGGCTTCTTTTTATTAATAATCTGTACACTTTGTCTATTCCGTGTACCTTTACTTTTCCATGTCGTCTCTGTTATTTCAGTCTGCTTTAGTTGTATTACTAGTTTTTTGGTTGTATATTTTTCTCTTTTATGAGTTGTTGTTGACTGCTATTCCATGTCCATATTTCACTATTAATGCTTAGCTTCTGGTATCCTATTTTTACATTTTTTCCATTATGCCTCTCTACCATAGCCTTGCTTCTAATTTCTTTCTGGATAATTCTTTCTTCTTTTCACATATTTCATTACTTCTATTTTGTCTTTCACGCTGTTAAGTTCCACTATGACAGTATTTTCTCCTATTTTCCTTGCTATATTTACATCTACTGAAACTTGTAGCTCTTTTTCTATAAAATTCTCCATAGCCCCTCGTAAAATTTTCTGATCATTTGTATCAATTTTTATTCATTGTATTAGTATATTTTTTAAGACGTAGGGCCGGTTGTTCGAACGCTAATAAAAAATGATCACTATCAAATATTTAATTACTCTCACCAATTGTCAATGTCAACTTTGATTGGGTTGCTGAAAACATAATTGATTATAATTATGAGATTAGTTAATCAATTAACATAACAATTATTAACATAATTGATTAACTAATTTTATAATTGTAATCCATAATTATGTTTTCAGCAACCCAAACAAAGTTGACATTGACAGTTGGTGACAGTAATTAAATATTTGATAATGATCATTTTTGATTAGCGTTCGAACAACCGGCCCGTAGTATCTCTTATAAGAATAGGAAGACTAAGATGGGCAGGACATCTAGCAAGATCACAGCATAACAACCCTCCTAGAAGAACCCTTATGTCACAACCGGTGGGAAGTAGAAATAGCGGTAGGCCAAAACTTAGATGAAAAGATGGCGTAGATGAGGATATGAGAAAAATAGGCGCAGCAAACTGGCAACGGTTGGCAGGTCCATGTCACCAGCCCCCCCTTTTTCGATTTGAGGGTAAAAAAAAAGCTCATTCGTTTGTATTGCGTTAGTACTGGATTGTATCACCCTTCATTCGTTTGTACTGCCCCCACCCTTTTAAATCTGCCTGGAGGGGCTGGTGACATGCCATCCCCCCCTTTTTCGATTTGAGGGTCAAAAAAAAGCTCATTCGTTTGTATTGCGTTAGTACTGGATTGTATCACCCTTCATTCGTTTGTACTGCCCTCACCCTTTTAAATCTGCCTGGAGGGGCTGGTGACATGCCATCCCCCCTTTTTCGATCTGGGGGTGCGGGATGGGTATGTTCGTTTGTACTGCGTTAGTATCGGATTGTATCGCCCTTATTTTGTTTGTACTGCCCCCACCCGTCTAGATTGGCCTGGGGGGGCCAGTGACATGCTACCCTCTACTCTGCACTGTTTGCCTTCTGAATGTCGAAAATAGGCTATTTCGTTTGTACTGCGTTAGTACTGGATTGTATCACCCTTCATTCGTTTGTACTGCCTCCACCCTTTTAAATCTGCCTGGAGGGGCTGGTGACATGCCATCTCCCCCTTTTTCGATATGGGGGTCCGAAATGGGTATGTTCGTTTGTACTACGTTAGTATCGGATTGTATCGCCCTTATTTTGTTTGTACCGCCCCCACCCGTCTAGATTGGCCTGGGGGGCCAGTGACATGCTACCCCTCTACTATGCATTCTTTGCCATCTGAATGTCAAAAATAGGCTATTTCGTTTGTACTGCGTTAGTACTGGATTGTACCGCCCTTATTTTGTTTGTACTACCCCTACCGTTCTACATTTAAAACAGAGAAGGATTAGTGCTAGGAGTAAGGACACAAAATCAGCCAAACCTTGCGCATAGTAACACCGCGGGTGTAAAATTTGGTAAATTCGTCAAAAATGAAACGAATTAAATTTTGAAACTAAAAAACAGGCTTGCAAGCCACTCTCCACTCTCCATGGGGAATGGAAATTTACCCCCTCAGATGGATCTCGGAGTAGTAGCGATTTGAAAAATGGTACATGTATTTGTTTGAGATATTTTGAACACCATTTTCAATCAGAAATCAGAGCAGCGACCTTGCCTTTTCCTACTAGGAAGAAATTTATCCATCCCCTCAATAAATTTTACAGTTTTATACGCTATCGATATGAAAATCAAAGATCTCATGCGGCGCATTCCGAAATGCACTCTTCGATGTACAATTTCAACCTCTCTGGATAACTGATTAACTGAAACATACATACGGCAGAATTCATTGGAATCGAAAATTATTAAAAGTATTTGGAACATTAAATGAAAAATTCCCACAATCAATATCTTTCCTACCATCTAATGCGAGAGACCAGATAACAATAATTGCCGTTGCTATGTTATGATAATTTGTTTTCTAGAAAGGTTTGTATTGTTCATTTATGACTGCAATGAGATTCAGAATTTCCGTATTCCATTTGCAAAATAAATATAGTGTCAAAAACTTGCTTATACATTTGGCGCACTATCCGTCAACGTGTTAATTGACTCTACAGATTCAGTGCCAAAACGAGACATTTTTATAGAAAAATATTTGCAAGTTTATTAAATTCCAAACTGACCTATTAAATAAACAATGACATTGCAATTTTCGATTTCTACTATGGAATTATCGCTGTATAGACCAGGGCGGATCTGTTTTGAGGTGGATGTGAGAGGTGGCATTCCGATTTTTGCAGATAAAATTAGGTGAAAACTTCAGTAATTATAATGGACTTATGCTCCTTCTCAAATATGTTTGGAACATTATTAAAAAAATTTAAGTTTTTAAAAATTTCGAAAAACATCGATTTTTTCAAATTTCATTGCTTCTAACTTAAAAACGATTCATTTTGGAACTAAGTCATAGGGAAATAAAATAAAGATAATTGAATTTTGTATGATATACGACACGACTGGTATAAAATATCTTAAATGATTATCCTTTCTGACAAATAGCAATAAATACAAAATAAGAGGGCAAGATAAGCCTCTTTTTATTCAATGTTTTTCAACCACTTTGGTTGCACATAGAACCTTCGTATTTTACTTAGAAAATTCTTACAACATACTCAATCCGTCCACCAAATTTCATTAAAATCGACATAATAGATTTTTCATAATAATTTTGCAATCTAAATTTTTTTAGAAAAAGTTCAAATTTTTTAAAAATTTCTGAACAAAAAGTAGACCTGTTAGAAGTTTGCTAATTTTTTTACTTATCGAGAGGTACTTTACCAATCCAATACACTTTACAAAATTAAAATCGGATTATTTAAGCGGTTTCAGCAGTGTTTTAAGGATATAAACAATTTTTTTTGCTTATAAACAAATATAGTGAGGACGTTTGAGTTGGAATAAATTCATTTTCTCGAGAATGGGTAACTCTGGAGATAAATTCCTAAACAGGTCGATTTTTATATTTAAATTATAATTTTTCTGGGATATCTATCATACTACTAACGTAATCCATCTGGGTGTGATGACGTAATCGATGATTTTTTTAAAAGAAAATGTGGGTCGTGTGCTAGCTTATTTGAAAGATTATTCAATTCTCTATTTATTACATACTTATTTATACAGGGTGCCCAAATTTTTTTTTAATTAATTGAGACAAACAGAAGAAAGAATTTACTTTAGTTAATTCGAGATACATTTAACTGTTGTCCTAAAACAGAAAAAAATGTTTATGTGATAAATAACAGAAAAATGAATTTATTCGTATTTATTACCTCAAACGTCCTCATTGTATTTGTTTATAAGCCAAAAAATTTTGTATAACTGTAAAACATTGCTGAGGCCGATTAAATAAACCAACTTAAGTTCTGTAAACTGTATTAGATAGGTAGGACGTGTCTTTATATGTAAAAAAATTAGCAAACTTCTAAATAATGGTCTACTTTTTGTTCAGAAAGTTTATAAAAAATTTTAACTTTTTTAAAAAAATTTAGATTGCAAAATTATTATGCAAAATCTATTAAGTGTATTTTATAGTCTTATATCATAAAAAATTCAATTATCTTTATGTTATTTCCCTACGATTTTGTTCCAAAATGAATCGTTTTAAAAACGATTGAAAATTTGAAAAAAATCGATGTTTTTCGAAATTTTTAAATATTTGAATGTTTTTATTAATGTTCCGGACATATTTGAGAAGGACCATAAGCCAATTATAATTACTGAAGTTGTCACCTAATTTTATCTGCAAAAATCAAAATGCCACCTCTCACATCCACTTCAAAACAGATCCGGTCTGGTCTATACAGCGATAATTCCATAGTAAAAAATCGAAAATTGCACCGTCATTGTTTCTTTAATAGGTCAGTTTGGCATTTCATATATTTGCAAATATTTTTCTATAAAAATGTCTCGTTTTGGCACTGAATCTGTAGAGTCAGTTAACACGTTGACCGACAGTGCGTCAAATGTATAAGCAAGTTTTTGACACTATATTTATTTTGCAAATGGAATACGGAAATTCTGAATCTCATTGCAGTCATAAATGAACAATACAAACCTTTCTAGAAAACAAATTATCATAACATAGCAACGGCAATTATTGTTATCTGGTCTCTCGCATTAGATGGTAGGAAAGATATTGATTGTGGGAATTTTTCATTTAGGGCCGGTTGTTCGAACGCTAATCAACAATGATCATTATCAAATAATTAATTACTGTCAATGTCAATTGTTAAAACATAATTAATTACAATTCTGAGACTATAATCAATTAATATAACAATAATTATTAACATAATTAATAATAAATCTCATAATTGCAATTCATTATATTTTCAGCAACCCAAACAAAGTTGACATTGACAGTTTTGGTGACAGTAATTAAATATTTAATAATGATCATTGTTGATTAGCGTTCGAACAACCGGCCCTTTAATGTTCCAAATACTTTTAATAATTTTCGATTCCAATGAATTCTGCCGTATGTATGTTTCAGTTAATCAGTTATCCAGAGAGGTTGAAATTGTACATCGAAGAGTGCATTTCGGAATGCGCCGCATGAGATCTTTGATTTTCATATCGATAGCGTGTAAAACTGTAAAATTTATTGAGGGGATGGATAAATTTCTTCCTAGTAGGAAAAGGCAAGGTCGCTGCTCTGATTTCTGATTGAAAATGGTGTTCAAAATATCTCCAACAAATACATGTACCATTTTTCAAATCGCTACTACTCCGAGATCCATCTGAGAGGGTAAATTTCCATTCCCCATGGAGAGTGGAGAGTGGCTTGCAAGCCTGTTTTTTAGTTTCAAAATTTAATTCGTTTCATTTTTGACGAATTTACCAAATTTTACACCCGCGGTGTTACTATGCGCAAGGTTTGGCTGATTTTGTGTCCTTACTCCTAGCACTAATCCTTCTCTGTTTTAAATGTAGAACGGTAGGGGTAGTACAAACAAAATAAGGGCGGTACAATCCAGTACTAACGCAGTACAAACGAAATAGCCTATTTTTGACATTCAGATGGCAAAGAATGCATAGTAGAGGGGTAGCATGTCACTGGCCCCCCAGGCCAATCTAGACGGGTGGGGGCGGTACAAACAAAATAAGGGCGATACAATCCGATACTAACGTAGTACAAACGAACATACCCATTTCGGACCCCCATATCGAAAAAGGGGGGATGGCATGTCACCAGCCCCTCCAGGCAGATTTAAAAGGGTGGAGGCAGTACAAACGAATGAAGGGTGATACAATCCAGTACTAACGCAGTACAAACGAAATAGCCTATTTTCGACATTCAGAAGGCAAACAGTGCAGAGTAGAGGGTAGCATGTCACTGGCCCCCCCAGGCCAATCTAGACGGGTGGGGGCAGTACAAACAAAATAAGGGCGATACAATCCGATACTAACGCAGTACAAACGAACATACCCATCCCGCACCCCCAGATCGAAAAAGGGGGGGATGGCATGTCACCAGCCCCTCCAGGCAGATTTAAAAGGGTGGGGGCAGTACAAACGAATGAAGGGTGATACAATCCAGTACTAACGCAATACAAACGAATGAGCTTTTTCTTGACCCTCAAATTGAAAAAGGGGGGGCTGGTGACATGGACCTACGGTTGGCAATGGATAGGACTGCTGGCGTAATAGACTTGGGAAGGTCGAGGCTCTTTCATAGGGCTGTAGCACCATTGATGATGATGATTATTATATTTTTCCTCTTTCTTTCATTTTCCAATTTCTCTATTTTTTCATTTGCTTTATTAATTTCTTTTTCTAATTGACCTATTTGTTTTATAGCTTTTTCGTTTGTTTCTCGCAGCTTTTTTATTTCATCTTTGTAGCCGCTTTGTTGATCTTTCAGTTCTTTAATTTCATTCTTTAGTTGTGTGATTTCGTCTCCAGATCTATATTGTTCTTCTTTTATGTCTTTTATATCCATTGCTAATTCTCTCATCATTTTCATCATTTGTTCCATTTCGCTTATGTTTTCTTCACCTGTTTTTTGTAATGATATAGCTGTTCTTTTTGATTTTTTGCTGGGATGTTCCTCCTCTTCCCTTCTCCTTTTCATTTCATCAGCTAATTCGCTATCTGAACTCATTGTTCTTAATTCCTAGTTATTTTTCGTGCTAGAGTTATTAGTCAATGCGTCACGGGTGAAGTTTCGTGGAGAACTCTACTCACAGTTCAAATTCCCACCCGCGCCCGCGCTGGCCGTTACTAATTTTCCAGCACTTTTATTCCTAGGTAAAAATCAAAATCCGGCCCTGGTTATCTGTTTATAATAACATTAATTATATTATAATAAAGTTTTCTACTTTCAGCTGATTCTGTTTTATATGAATATGCTTTATTTTCCTGTAGAAATACACCATTCACACTAATATTATATTGTTTTGTTTCCACCTACTGTAAAACCTGCTTTGTTTATTTCCGATATCACACAAGTTTTTATCACTTTACACAAGAATTTAATTACTTATCGTTGGGATTACTATTATTTTTCAGTAAACATCTATTCTTATGTAAAATCGTCCAATAAACACGATGGTTTAACTATTTTTCCGCTAGCTACTGTAGTTTTCGAGAAAATTGCGTAAAATCTCCTATTTTACAATTTTCCGGATTTCCTTGCAGTTTCTCGCAAAAAGCACATCTATTTTTATGTAAAATCGTCCAATAAACACGATGGTTTGATTATTTTTCCGCTAGCTATTGTAGTTTTCAAGAAAACTGCAGAAAAGCTCTATTTTACGATTTTTCCGGATTTCCCGGCAATTTCGCGCAAAACTAATTTCAGATTCGGATTCCTGAGGGTCGAAAACATATTTGCAAAAGGTTTTCGTGTTCTTTGCCAATTTTGAGCAGTTGAGAATATTTCAGTGGACTACACTGGTCTCTGGGTGTACTGCACAAATCCCCACTTAGACTGTGAAATATTATACAGAAGTTCAGCCACGATTTTCTAAGTCCTGCCTTTTGCAATACTGGAAGGGTAGACGATGTACCTACTTACAATCTGTGGAAACATCCACAAATTTCCTGTGACATTTTCCTGTAAAAATGAGATTTTCCCAAAAAATAAAAATAGGGTTTTGCGATGAATTTCTAAGTCCTGCCATATCCGTAGATAGACAGGATACTATCGATTTTATGAAGAAAATTTTTAGGGTAGGAGGGTTGCAAACGGGGTAACGGAGTATATATGTATACAAACATGTAAGGAAAATAATGAAATTTTCATGATTTTCTAGGTCCTGCAAAGTAAATAAACTAAACATATTTATTTCAAAATGCTCAAAAAAAATATTGGCATGACGTCTCCTAATGTTTAAGTATACTTGTCCCTTGGAAAATTCTGCGGAAAATTTTCACCCTGATTTCGTGATTTTCTTAGTCCTGCCTTTAAAAAGTTATAATACTTAAATACAATCAATACCTTTTCGGTACTCGGCAGGAAGGTTAAATGGTTCTTGTAAGACGGCAGGAGTCCTAGATTTGTAAGAAAATTCGTGAAAAAGTCAACGATTTTCTGAGTCATGCCATTTTGCACATGTTTCAAGAATCTTAATATAAGTCTATTTACAAAGAGGCAGGATGGTGTTATGGTTATTTTGTATACAGGGTGGGGCATTAGTGTGACAAAGTCCAATTACTCGTTTGTCGTAAGATATACGAAAAAAATTATTTAGGTAAAACATGGGCCACAGATAGGACTATGATTTAACAGTATTTTCTAATATACATGCTACCCGTTTTGACAGGGTGACACAAATTTATGTTTTTTTTTAATGGAATACCCTGTATATTTTTACGTTTTTGGATTCTACTCGATGTTCTCTTTAATAAAATATAGTGTTTGGAAATATTATACGAGGTAGTTTAAAATATAATTACGTTTTTTGTTAATTTTGTAGGAACATTCACATCCGCCTATACATATTGTTAGTGATTTGATATCCAAACTTCTATTAATTTATGTTTAAACGATTTTTAATATAGTCTACTATTGTCAGTTATTAATAGTATACCAAAATGTTTAATTTTAGTATACGGGGTTGGTTGAAACTCGGAATGAGTATACTCATTCCGAGTTTCAATTTTCTGAGTTTTCTTAAATAGGACACCCTGTATTTTCGTATTATAATAAAATGATATTTTATGGTACCTTTTTATTTGTTAAGCATTTTGGGTATACCATATTTATATACTAATTTCAGCAGTAAATTGATACAGATAGCTTACTCAGGTGGTTTTTGGGGTTTCTGAACAAGAATGTCACATTAGAACAGATCTTTAAGTAGTGCTCGAGGTGACTGATATACACGCCATATTCTTAAATTTCGAGGCTTTCAGACACTAAAGTGGTGCAAGTAGATTACTCGAGGTGTTTTGTGGTTGCTGAAGATGAATACGCCATCAGAATCGACCTCCAAAAACCCTCTAAATTCGAGATCAGTCACCCTGGGCACCAGGTGCTCCGAGGGTCGGTTGTAATGTCATATTCGTGTTTGGTCATCCCAAAAACCCTCGAATAATCTGTTGCTTTAATTTATTGCCGATATCCCACGAAACTCCAGATGACGTGCCTTAGCAGCAACTCTGGGCACTAGGTGATTCGGAGGTCGGTTCTGCTTGCGTATTCGTAACTCCATAAACCCCCCAAATAACAAAATTTTGCCCTTAATACAGTGGTTTTGACAGATTTATGCACTTTTTGATGCATGTTATGCACTAGAATGCAATTTCCACCTATTTTTATATTGTACACCTTTTCCTGATGTTATCCTGAACACAATGCAAAAAGTTGCAAGTAGATAGTTGCTGTATTTAAAAATCGATTTATTCTGGTGTTGTTAGTGTTAGGACATTTTGCTATTAAATATAGGAAACAATATCAGGACAATATCTACAATCCTATAATATCAAGAAAACCAGTTGAGTGCGGCAACTTAGCGCCTGTTACATGCGTGTGTATATTGTGGGAAGTAAGAAGGCGGGATAAAATTGCTATGCAACAAAAATATATTGATAACAAAAAACAACGTTTCATGAAAATAAAACACGGCTAAACAAATCTTAAAGTCCGCCTACCAATGAAACGAGTGTGATTCATGCTCATAAAACATTTTTATTTTCGGAGAGTCGCATAAATGGCCGGACGTCTATTTGTTTAGCAGTGTTTTATTTCCATGAAACGTGATTTACGTTTCATGTTTCTTTGATGTGCGGCCTGCCTAAGGGAGCTAAAGCTCTTTACAGATGGCGCGTTGTAATTAGTTTTTTATATCTCCAGAATGCTTCCATTTCGAAAGACAAAAACTGGTCCGCCTTTTTTTTCCAGAGATAAATCGATTCCATCAATTGCGAATCTCTAGTACCAGTCATAGGAATCTTTTTTGTCTTTCCCTTTTAGGTATTTTTGACACTAGATTATTAAATTGTGAGGTATTCTAGTACTAAAAGGTACTCCGGTGCTTTAAGTCAGTAGGATGCACGGTTTTCTGGAAAAATCCATTTTAAAATTTTTCGTTTGTTGAATTTGAAAAAAATTAAAAAAAAAACGATGTATTTGCCGACTCAAAGCAAGAGTAACTTTTAGTACTAGAATACCTCATAATTTAATACTCTACTCTCAAAAATGTCTAAAAATTTAAAGACCAATAAGTTATGAGATAAAATATCCCTTGATCTACCCAAGACGGATGCCTATGACCAGTACTAGAAATTCACAATTGATAAAATCGATTCATCTCTGGAAGAGAAATAAACGTAGCAGTTTTCGTTTTCCTAAATAGAATTTTTCTAAATTCTTTTAAACTCGAAAAACCAAAAAACGAAAAATTTTTCAAATCGATTTTTCTAGAAAACTGCTTTTTCTTCTGAGTTAAAGCAAAAATACCTTTTAGTACAAAACTATCCCAGAATTTAATAATACAGTGTCAGAAATGCTTAAAAGTTAGACAGAAAAGTATTCGATAAAATATCCGTTTCCGTACCCAAAACGGACCCCTATGACCGGTACTAAAAATTGACAATTGATAATTGACATTTGACATTGACCTCTGGAAGATCAATAAGTGTACCAGTTTTCGTTTTTCCAAATAAAAGCATTCTGGAGCTATTTTAAAGAAACTAATTACAAGACTTCGATATGCTTCTTCTAGACGAAGCATATCGAAGTAGAGGTCGTCCGCCAACCAGATGGTCTGATGACATCAAACGGATCGACAGAAACTTGATGCAGACAGCACAGGACAGAAATGCATAGAGAAGACTGGGGGAGACCTATCCAGCAGTGGATAGATCCGGGTTGAATTATGACGATGATGAATTACAAGACGCCATCTTTAAAGAGCTCTAGCTTTCCACGGAAGCATTTTTGAACTAGGTGAATTGAGTTAAATTTTCTTAAAATTATCTGAGGAATCTCCGGTTTTCGTTTGTTATGAGAGTTTCTGGACACCCTGTATAATATAATGGGTAGGTAAATTTCCTACTATAACCAATAAATTGTAAAAATTGTTTATTTACTTTTA
Organism: Diabrotica virgifera virgifera; assembly: GCF_917563875.1. Taxonomy (NCBI): domain Eukaryota; kingdom Metazoa; phylum Arthropoda; class Insecta; order Coleoptera; family Chrysomelidae; genus Diabrotica; species Diabrotica virgifera. Next base: position 291,834,911 of record NC_065443.1, read on the forward strand.
TTGCGTTTACTTAGATAAAAATATGATCTAATCACTTAAAATAAAGATGTTACAGTTTGCTATTAGATTTGAAAAGTGTAAAAATTCCGAGACATTAAAGGCCCCGTCTCACCATCAAATAATTGACAGTTATTTGATCAAACTTGACTAGTGACACAAACTATACATACTAACTGTCACTTTGTGTCACTAAAGGCCGCGTCTCACCATCAAATAATTTGAGCAAACTTGACGTACTTGAGGAAGTACGTCAAAGTGACGTCACAATTGCAGTTTTTTTGAAATTCTAATAATCTGTGCTCTCACTATCAGTCTAGTTTGATCAAATTTTTTGTATTGAGTTGTCTAACTTGTTTGTACTTTATTTAAAATTAAAATTTTTCATTATTATCCACAATGAACACTCAGGATGTGACGTCACTAACTGTCACTTTGTGTCACTAACTGTCAAGTTTGATCAAATAACTGTCAATTATTTGATGGTGAGACGGGGCCTTAACTGTCAAGTTTGATCAAATAACTGTCAATTATTTGATGGTGAGACGGGGCCTTAAGACAGCTGCGGTTAAAACTCGCCCTGGGCCCTGATTCTAAATCAAATTTCGACACTAAACAAGTCGCTTTCAATATGGCGACGGTTGAAATGCGATTGTGCGAGCCTTGTGGATTTTAGTTGAACTAACGAAGTGACGTCATGAAATAGCGACTATCGAAATTAATAGCGACTTTAAAAAGGGTGTTGATATTATAATTTCGACTGTCGAAATTATTTGACACGGAGATGAATGATTGGCCAAAAGCGAGGTTAGGTTTAGTTTAGATGTGTTTTGTTCATAGATTTATAATACTCTAGATTGCGCCTTACGATCTTAAAATGGGTGACGGTTGCGACAGAGATAAATGAGCCTATTTGGTCGGTAGTCTCTTTTTAATTTAAGGGGAATATCGACGACGTGACTATCCCACTTTATCGAGTATTATGTATTGACAGTTCGAGCGGGTGGTGACGAGAAATGGTCTTTGGTCTTCGGACATGGATAATCGTGGTTCGAATCCCATACCAACTTTACCTTTTTTATTTTTAATTTAATCAATATTGCGTTTATTAGATATTTTTACATCTGAAAAATGGACCTAAGTAAATCTAGCAGATAATAAATGTATGTATAGTAAGTTAATATTGGAATACATAATTATTTGTAAAATAAGTCATTCGTTATTAATATAAATTCGGCCTTATTCGAATGACGTGAATAATGTTTGTATTGCTTCTACCTTTTTAAAAAATTGTAATAATAGTTTCATAAATAAAAATAATGTCTAATTACTTATAATTGAATCGGTCATTTCAAAAACAGCAAAGTCCACAATTTTCCGAAACTAACTTTTTGAGAGGAATAGACTCCTTTAAGATAAACATTGTGTGCAAAAACGACACCAGTCCAGTAAAAACATTAGGAACAAAACTACAATATTTATAACTCTGAATTTTGATGTCATCCATTTCATCCATCTTTCGACTATATAGGTAGTTTTCTTTGCTCTTCTGTAAAATTAGGAATATGTGACTCGTGTCTCGTGTTGTTTTTGAAATGACCGATTCAATTAATAAATCGATGATGGTACATTATGTTGATATTAATTATTGGTAATTTGTACGAATATTTTTAACAATTACTTTATACTATTGTACCATTAACTTATTAAAAAAATAATATTGGCTTTTATATTTTTAAAAATCTATAGGTACCTACACAGTTTTTCTTATTTGTTATATATTTCTTTGCTTAGATTTATTTTAGAGATATAATAATATCTAATAAACGCAATATTGATTAAATAAAAAATAAAAAAAGTAAAGATTGGTATGGGATTCGAACCAGGATTATCCACGTCCGAAGACAAACGACCAGTTCTCGTCGCCATCCGCTCGAACTGTCAAATCATCTAAAATACTCGCCGATAGAGTAGGATAGTGACGTCATCGATACTCCCCTTGAATTAGAAAGAGACTACCGACCAAATAGGCTCATTTATCTCTGTCGCAACCGTCACCCATTTTAAGATCGTAAGGCGCAATCTAGAGTATAATATATCTATGGTTTTGTTTATTTCTTGCAAGGAAAACTAAAGCAAAAGGTATTATAATATAGCTGGGTTTAATTGAAATTTGCTTGTTTTGAGGAATTAGATAGAATAGTATTAAATTAGAAATATAATAATTGAGAATGTCCACAACATGAATCATCAACTCAATGAAAGATGTAAGGTAATAATCTGGGAAAATTAGTAAAAAACAAGAAAAATTAATTACCAGCTATTTTATTGCTGGACATGCTGAAATCAAATCTTAAGACTTCCTATATTAGTAATATAGCTGTGCAAAGTCCACAGAAAGTGTGCTATTTTGTTTATAAACAAATTAGTGCTCCGAAATCTTTTTTTATTATTGCTCTATAACTCCGAAAATTTTAACTTTAAACCAAAACACTCACATAAAAATTGACAGTAATTCTGCACATTGATAATTTATTCCAATTTCCTTCGACGGAAATTTTCCTCGGAAAATTCGGGTTTTCCAAACAAAATCTTTAATTTTCAACTAAAATTTGAGGGAAGTAATTATTTATCAATAATTAAATAATTTGGTGACAGTGACATAAATCTTTTTTGTTATAAGTGTCTTGAAGATATGAAAATTTGGATGTACAAAGAGGACCGGAATTAAAAGGTATCTAATGGTTCAAAGATTAAAATCCTGTTGTTTATAACTCTGTCGCAAATGCCGGTCAAATTTGACCGGTTATACCTGGAATCACTCCTCGCAATTCAATTTGTTTTTCTTCGTAAAGGACACAGAAGCCGTGCCCTTTTCAACAGTGTTAACTTAATTTAATTAAATCTAATATTTTCTGAGGGGTTCTATTTGTTTATAAGCCAAAAAATTGTTTCTTTATAACATTCCTGAGACTGCTCAAATGGTCCAATTTTGATGTTTTGCAGAATTGCGTGGATGTTAATTAAACACTGAAGTACTTCTAGTCAGTTTTATTTTAAAAGAAAACTCAATAATTCTACAAATAACTTAAACATCAAAATCAACATTTATTTTTCCTTGACACTTATTTTTGCTTACGGTTGACATGTGACACTTATATAACATTGTTTCCAACTACATCATACAATAACAAAAATCCCCTAGATTTGCCGTTGCTTATTTTTACTGGGTATTCAACACCCCCCCTCAACGGTAAATCTCCTAGATCTAAATTAATTTTTTATTCTAAACCTAGCAACTCTCTAAATTTTTTAAACAGAGTTAAACCTAATGGTTTTGTACATATGTCAGCCTGTTGGTCACTTGTATTAAGATATTTTAATACAACAATATTTTCCTTAATTTTATCTCGTACAAAATGAAATCTAATATCAACATGTTTTAGTCTCTTATGAAATTCCGGATTTCTACTAACCCTTATAGCGCTTTGATTGTCTGCATGAATTAGAACCGCTACATAATCAGGTTTTATTTTTAAATCATACATTAAGTATCTTAGCCAACATGCTTCACTCACACATACACTTAGTGCAACATATTCAGCTTCAGTAGAGGACAAACTGACTGTAGACTGTTTCCGTGATGCCCATGACACCGTGCAATTAAAAACTTTGAATACATATCCTGATGTAGATTTTCTATCAGTACGGTCACCTGCTCAATCTGAATCTGAGTACCCTACTATCAAATTTTCCTGTATATATTTATGTTTATAGTATATCAAACTCATAGTAACTGTGCTTTGAATATATCTCAATACTCTTTTTATTGCTACCCACAAATCGTTACTTGGACATGTTTGATACCTGCTTAATATACCTATAGCTATACACAAATCTGGTCTTGAGCATAACATTGCATACATCAAACATCCTATAGCAACTCTACATTTCTTTTCTATCTCTATGCTCTCAGATTTTTTTCGTTTGAGAAAATCGTGGTGAAAATTATTATCCATTGGTGTTGTTGATGGTTTGCAGCTTGACATGTCAAATTTCTTCAAAACATTTTTTAAGTAAACAGTTTGATTAATTTTTATTTTGCCTTCAGACAAATTTTGAGTTATGCACATACCCAAAAAATGTTTTATTTGACCTAAGTCGTTCATTTTGAAGTTTTTGTTTAAAATGTATTTTATTTTCTCAACTTCTTGATCATTTGTACCTGCCAACAGCAAATCATCAACATACAGCAAAATGTATATCCTACCTTTTTCATTTACTTTAATATAAAGACAATATTCATATTCAGATCTTGAAAAACTCAAATTTTGCATCAAATTATGAAATTTGTCATTCCAATTTTTAGGTGAACTTTTCAAACCATATAAGGATTTTCTTAATTTGCAAATAGTGCCCTCTTTTTCTTTAAATCCCTTTGGGAGTGAAATAAAAACATTTTCTTTAATATCCCCATTTAGAAATGCACTACAAACATCTACTTGATGAATTTTCATATCAAAAGTATTACACATGGCTAAGAAAATCCTTATTGATGGTAATTTTGCTACTGGACTATAAATATCATTAAAAAACATACCAATTTGTTGAAAACCTCTAGCTACCACACGAGCTTTATATTTCACTACTTTACCATTTTCATTTTTCTTTTTCTTGAACACCCACTTGCACTCAATGACTTTTTGACCATCACTACTTTGCACAAACTCCCATGTTTCATTTTCTAGCAACGCATTTATTTCTGATTGCATAGCTTTCTTCCAATTTTTACACTCACTACTGGCCACTGCATCATCATACCTCTGGGGTTCTTCATCATCACTAAAAGTCAACAAACTCATTTCGTCATCATCCAGAACATAATCATCATATCTTGAGGGTCTTTTTATATGTCTTCTCAGGTCATATCCATGCTCCTGCTCTATTTCATTCACATCTTCAACACTGCTATCAGTTTCGAGGTCACTCTCACTGCTTTCTTCTCTATTATTTTGAGGTTCTTCTGCTTCACTGTCATCTTCTTCTGACTTTATCTCCTCACATATCATCTGTATGTTTTTATTCATGTCTGTCTCCCCATTTTTTATTTCTATGGTTTTCTCGGGCAAAAATATGACATCTCGATGAATTTCAACTTTATTTTTGTCTGGGACAAATATTTTGTAACCTTTTACATCCTCACTGTAGCCAATAAAGAAACCAAGCATATTTTTTGCATCCCATTTTAATCTCTTCTCTTTTGGGACATGCACTGATACTCTAGAACCAAAACTCTTGAGTGTAGAAATATTATTGACTTTCTTTTTGTACCATAATTCATAAGGTGTCACATTTTTTATGCTACTAGGGCCTGTTCGGTTTAAAACATACACTGCTGTATGTATGGCCTCTGCCCACAAGTTTTTATTCAACTTTTGCCCTTGTATCATAGTTCGGGCTGATTCAACTAGGGTTCTATTTTCCCTCTCAGCCCTACCGTTCTGCTGAGGCGTATACACTACTGATCTCTGATGTTTTATGCCTTGATAGTCAAGCATCTCCTTTATTTCTTGGTTCATAAACTCTAAACCGTTATCTGATCGTAAATTTTTCATCTTGCAGCCTGTCTCTCTCTCGGCTAATGATATAAAATTTTTAAGGTGTTTCTTAACTTCTGATTTATTTTTCATGAAATACGCGTACCTATAATTTGTATAGTCATCCTTTAACAACAGGAAATACCTATTTCCCCCTAAAGACTCTTCTTCCATAGGGCCACATACGTCTGTATGCACTAATTGTAATGGCTCACTTGCTCTTGATTCACTTAACTTGAATGGTATTCTGTGTTGTTTACCTGTTAAACACTGTTCACAGTGTTCACACACGAATTTTTCGTCTATAAAATCAATGTTATTTTGCCTTAAAAAGTTTCTCACATATGTAGTATTTTGATGTGCTAGTCTGCAGTGCCAAACTCTCAAACTTTCTGTTGTTTTTGCAGAATTACACTCTGATAAAAATACATCTACTAAACAGCTGTTTTCTTGAACTTGACCGTCAGACAAGTTTTCGTTAGGGGTGCGTTCCGAAATTAAAATATTTGCAAAGGTTTCAGTGTTTTGTTCTTGTGAGAATAACATTTTGTATAATTTGTTATCCCGTGTTGCCAATGCTCTTATTTCTCCTTTGTCATTATAAAATTCACATTTTTCATTGTTTGAAAACATCTTATAACCTTTATCTAAGGCACATCCAGCTGAGAATAAATTAAATTGTAAATCTGGCACAAATAATACATCTGACAGGGTTGACTTTATAAATTTCTTACCATTAAATGCCCATAGAGTTATTTTTCCAATACCTTTAACTGGTAATTTTTCTCCATTTCCGACTTTTACTTGTTTTTTATAGCTTATCTCTATCAATTCTTCAAACAGATCTTGATTCCAGCACATATGTTCGCTAGCTCCTGTGTCCAAGCACCATTCATTTTTATTTTTCTTACTCCCAGTATATACCATGAATGCATTACTGTCAATTTTATTTTCTTCTCTGCTTGTTTGTTGTTTTTCATTTTTATTTTTATTAAACCAACACTCTTGTAAGTTGTGTCCTCGTCTTTTACATTGACTGCATACTTTTATGTCTTTCTGGCTATTATTATCTCTCTCTTTCTTCTTGAAAAAGCAATTTTTCGCAATATGGCCACCTCTGCCACAAAAATGGCACTTTAATCTGGTTTTCTTTTGCCCTTTAAATTCTCTGCTTGTATCACTTTTCATCGCCAATGCTGTGCTGCCCTGTGCTGACTTACTTCTTTCTTCTTCGATAAGTAGTCTTGATGTAAGTTCATCTAGGGTTTGTTTATCAGATGGTACGGATTCCCATGCGGATCGAAAATGCTTATATTCCTCTGGCAATGCCATAAGTATTTTTGTCATGATCATTTTATCGGACAGCTCTTCACCAGCTTGCTTTAGCTTATTTTTTATCTCTTCAAGCTGTGATATGAATGAGGCAACATTTTTACCTGATGAAAACTCCAAGAGAAAAAACTTTTGTTGCATTAAATGAATGCTCACCTCTGACTCTTTGTCGTAGACAGACTTCAACTTTGTCCACATATCTTTCGAGGTCTCACAGGATAAAATGTGTGTCATAGGGCCTTGCTCTATTCTGGTTACTATAAATTCTTGTGCTTTTGAATCACTAGCATCCCATTTCTTTTGGTCATCTCCAGTAGTGCTCGGTCTCACAGACTTTCCTATTACTATGTCATAATAACCACGGCTTTTTAGCACTACCCTTGTTTGAAATTTCCAGGCTACCCAGTTGTCACCACCACTAAGTTTCAACGCAGCCGATGAATTTTCCATTTTTCGGATTTATGTTTTTCTTTTTTTTATGTATATATACTCGAGCTTCTTTTTCACCTTTTTTTCAGCTTTTCTTTTTTTTATTTTCGTTGGCCGCGGCAAACTACCGACACAGGCTCTTCAACACTGACTTTTTTACTGGCGAAATACTCACGAAACAAGTGATCTGGGCCCATAACCTGATGTTTTGCAGAATTGCGTGGATGTTAATTAAACACCGAAGTACTTCTAGTCAGTTTTATTTTAAAAGAAAACTCAATAATTCTACAAATAACTTAAACATCAAAATCAACATTTATTTTTCCTTGACACTTATTTTTGCTTACGGTTGACATGTGACACTTATATAACATTGTTTCCAACTACATCATACAATAACAAAAATCCCCTAGATTTGCCGTTGCTTATTTTTACTGGGTATTCAACAAATTTCAATCCTGTAAGGAACGTTGAATAGGTATAGTGCTTTTTTATACGAAAATCATAGTTATTCTGGTGTATCATAATCTTTCTGGTTATTATTTCGACCGAAATTTTTTAATTAACATTTTAATTATTGCTAAACTATTGGTTAGATTGTCGCCGGTCTCCTGATATACAGAGAGGGGCTAAATTATGGAATAAATTCATTTTCTCTAAAATGGACGATTTTAGAGAAAAATCCCGAAACAGGTCGATTTTTATTTTTAAATTAAATTTCTTGGCATATATTTCAAACTAGTGACGTCATCTATCCGAGCGTGATGACGTAATCGATTATTTTTTTTAAATAGGAATAGGGGTTCGTGTTGTAGCTCATTTACAAAGGCGTTCAATTATCTATTCAGTATTATAAACATTAATATCATTATTTATACAGGGAGGCCAAAAAAATTTTTGAATTAAATTAATTGACGCAAGAAGAAGAATGCATGTAATTTATTTAACTCAAAATACATTCTATTGCTGTCAGAAAATAGAAAAAAATGTTTATTTTGCAAATAAACATTGCTTTTAGCTTAAATTAAATGTTCAAACTGCCAATAGGTAGGAGGGAGGCTGTTTGTGATTTAATTTAAGCGAAAAGAAATGCTTATTTGTGAAATAAACCTTTTCTTCTATTTTCTGACAGCAGTACAATGTATTTTGAGTTAAATAAATTACATACATTCTTCTTTTTGCGCCAATTAATTTAATTCAAAAAATTTTTTTGGCAACCCTGTATAAATACCTAATGATAATAATGTTTATATTACTGAATAGAGAATTGAACGCCCTTTCAAATGACCTACCACACGACCCCTATTCCCATTAACAAAATTATCGATTACGTCATCACGCTCAGATGGATGACGTCACTAGTAAGAAATATATGCCAAAAAATTGTAATTTAAAAATAAAAATCGACCTCTTTCGGGATTTTGCTCCAAAATCGTCCGTTTTAAAGAAATGAATTTATTCCATAATTTAGCCCCTCTGTATAATCTACTATAATAAATCTTTCATGTCATCAATTATTTAATTATTGATAAATAATTAGGTACTTCCCTAAAATTTTAATTGAAAATTGCAGATTTTTTGGGAAAACTCGGATTTTCTGAGTAAAATTTTTGTTGAAGGAAATCGGAAAAAAAATAACTTTGTGCAGAACTAAATTACGGTGAATTTTTATTTGAGTGTTTTTGGCTCAAAGGAAAAATTTTAGGAGTTACAGACCACTAATTGAAAAATAAAGAAGATTTAGAAGTGCTAATTTGTTTATAAATAAAATAACACACTTTCTGCGGACTTGTCATACCCCATATTACTAATAAAGTAACGCATAAATTCGTTATTTCGTAAAGTGGTTACTTTAAGGAAAATTCCCGAAACACGTCGATTTTTATTTTTAAATTACGGTTTTTTGGCATATATATCATACTAGTGAAGTCATCTATCTGGGCGTGATGACTTAATCAATGATTTTTTTAAATGAGAATAGGGGTCATATGATAGCTCATTTAAAAGGGTATTCAATTCTCTATCCAAGAATATAAACATTAACATAATTATTTATACAGTGTGTTCAAAAAACATTTTTTAATTAAAATAAGTGAGACAAAAAGAAGAATATAATGTAATTATTTAATTCAAAATACATTTTACTACTGTCAGTAAACAGAAAAAAATTTTATTTGACAAATAAACATTGATTTTCGCTTAAACGAAATGTTCAAACTGCCAAGCGACAGGTGGGTGGCAGCTTTAACATTGAATTTAAGCAAAAAACAATATTTATTTCTCAAATAAACATTTTTTTCCTGTTTTCTGACAACAGTAAAACGTATTTTGAATTAAATAAATTACGTACATTCTTCTTTTTGTTTCAATTATTTTAATTAAAAAAATGTTTTTTGAACACCTTGTATAAATAATTAGGTAAATGTTTATATTAGTGAATAGAGAATTGAATACCCTTTCAAATGAGCTATCACATGACCATTCTCATTTAAAAAAATCATCGATTACGTCATCGCGCCCAGATGGATGACGTCACTAGTATGATATATATGCCAAAAAATCTGAATCTAAAAATAAAAATCGACCCGTTTCAGGATTTTTCATTAATGTCGCTGGTTTACGAAATAATGAATTTATGCGTTACTTTATGGACGCACTGTATATGCAATCTTAAGATTCGATTTTAGCAATAAAATAGCTGGTAAATAATTTTTCCCAAAAATGGCATTTTTTCGATAATTTTCCCAGACTATCAACAAGTTCCAATAAACGGGAGCGCCAACCCAAATTCTGAGCAGTCTCAACATGATAAGATTAATATCCCCAGTTGTAACTAATATCGAAATGAATAAGAATCGCTATATTCTGCGGCTGTCATGGCGGTGTCGAAATGAAATTGCGACTGTCGAAATGAATTAGAATCAGGGCCCTGATGGAATACAGTGTTGCCAAATTTTGGCTGAGAGAAATGTCACTTTTGGCGGGCAATTCAAATTTCAGGAAGTCACTCAAGGACAGTAGACCATAGAAGAGTGGGTGGGGCAGTAGACTTTAAAAAATAATATTTTCATTTTCAGTATTTATGGAGGACGGAGGCTACTGATTGATAATTCCGTTCATCTTAGATGTGTTCAATTGTATGTAATTATTATAATATGTATAATATGCAAATATTTGTTTGTATGATTGTTTTTAGACTACAAAAATAACAGATATAATATAATACCATACATTAATTAAAGAATAGGATTGAAATTGATGTCTATAATTTTTTTGTTGGAGTGTTCAAATGCCAAGAGCCAGGAAGGATGTAGTAAAACTGAAGAACAAAAAAGGAATACATGATATTGATTAATAGTAATAAGGTGTAAGGCGTACAGAAAAATGAAACGAAAGCTTAAGAGATAACCAAAACAATGATAATAAATAACAAGGAAGGCCTAAACAACAGAGAAATAAAGTGCAATCAGATAACATTAAAAAAAGTATCAACCTATGCATACCTACGTAGTGAATATAATAACCCACGACGGGAAAATAGACGCTGAAATTGCAAACGAAGGAAACAAATCGACACGAATATTTTATACCTTAAGTAAACCCATACTAGGACATAAAGACTTACAAATGGAAGTGAAAAGGAAAATGCATAATACAATAACACAAGACCAGTAATAACCTATGCAAGTGAAAATTGGACAATACAGAAGAAACATGAGTCAAAAATAGAAGCAATGGAGATGAAACACTTAAGAACGATTGCAGGAAAATGAAAATGGGGTAGAATAAGAAATGAAGAAGAACATAAATAGAGCCAATAGTATATCACATCCAAAATAAACAACTGGAATGGTATGGACATATCATAAGAATGAAACCAGAAAGGATGGCCAGGAAAATTCTGGAAATTCTGGAAAAACGATTTGTCAGAACACGTGTGAGGTCGCTAATATTCTCGCAGATACATTTTCTAAAGTTTTTGCTATTGAACCGTCTCAAAATCAGTTTCCTATAATCAGTAATCCACGAGTTATTCCCAAAATTGATTATATTGATTTTTCACCTGAAATCATTCAGCGCCATATTGACAAATTAAAAAACAACTCATCTCCAGGGCCCGATAAAATTTCTACATTATTTTTGAAAAAATGTTCAGATGTCCTCTCTGTTCCACTATCACTAATGATGCGTTCATCTTTTAATGCACACTCTTTGCCTTTAATTTGGAAGTGCTTCGGTGACACCTATATTTAAAAAAGGGAATAAGTTAGATCCTAATAATTACAGACCAATAAGCCTTACACCTGTTATTTGTAAAGTTATGGAATCAATCATTACAGAGTGTCTTTCAGAATTTTTACTTCGAGAAAAAATTATTCCTCTACAACAACATGGCTTTGTGAAAAGTCGATCAACCATGACTAATTTACTGTGGTGTGTTAATGAGTGGACAGCAGCATTAGATAAAAAACGACCTGTGGATATAATATATTTAGACTTTGCAAAAGCATTTGATCGAGTACCAAGAAGAAAATTGATGTATAAACTAGAACATTTTGGCATTCGCGGACAACTTCCCTAATAACACAAAACATTCCAGGAATGTTCCTAGAATGTACACACAGGACATTGAAAACATTCCTGGAATGTCCCCAAAAGCACACGAACGTCCCTGGAAAGTCCCAGGAAAGTGCTGTGTCAGCATTTTAAACATTCCTTGAATGTCTTGTTGGAACATTCCATGAATGTCTACGAATGTTCTTTGAACATTCACAGTATATTGTTTAGACTGAATGTCTTGTTGAAACATTCCATGAATGTTCTTAGGACATTCAAAGTATATTTTTTAGACATTTTCTGAAATATATCGTCAGTGATGTGACAATACCTCCTATGTTTTTTCATGAGTTTTGCAGGAGATGAAAAACATTTTTTACGGTCACCTCCTGTTTTCATACCTAAGTTTTGACTTGTTTTCTAGTAAATAGATAGTTGAATTTACTACAAAACAAATCAAAAAATATATGAAAGCACGAGGTGGCCCAAACAAGTTTTTCATCTCCTACAAAATTCATGAAAAAGCAGATAGGAGGTATTGTTACATCACCGACGATATACCAGAAGTACAGTAGGAAAAATGAAAGAATACCCATGAACGAACATATAAAACACGCTGTATTTTCCTGTCACCGTATCACACAAAAAACTGGTCAGCACAAGTACATATAATAATTATTGTTACTTGCACTGGACAATTTTCTTTGTGACACGGTGACAGGAAAATACAAAGTGTTTTATATGTTCATTCATGGGTATTCTTTCATTTTTCCGACTGTATATGTAGCCATACCAAATAATACATCCTTGATAAATATAAACATTTTTATTGCACAAAATCTTGTCATATATTTTTTTCCATAATCATCACTACGATGACGATTCATTGTATTGAATTGTTCATTAGAATTACAATCTGGTCATAAGTCTGACCAATGAGCAATTTTAATTTAACCTAAATTACTACTGTTCCTTAAAATGAAGAGCTTACCCATAGCGTCTCTTCTCTAATCTAACAGGCACACAAGCACTATGCTCTGCTTTTCTAACCGCACTATTCTAACATACACATGCACACAAGCATTATGCTCTGCTTTTCACTATCACTCAAACTAGTTCAAAAGGCTTTGTCCTCTTCAATCTTCTAGTTTGCCCAGTAGTATCCAGGAGCTGGATTTCCTCAATATTCTTGTAGGTAGGTACTTACGAAGTTGTTGCTTGTGACTTCCAACTTTACTCCAACTTTAAAAACAAATCCAGCTGTAAAATATTTATGTGCCTGAAGGCTTTTGTATGCTTTCATCTATAATATCTATAATAGTAATTTGGTGGAATGCACTTTATGGTAAAATCCAATTTTGACTGAATTGTATATGGATCTAAATCCCCAATTATTTTCAGCTTCAATAAATATCTAAAACAATAAAAGAAATAATGTTATTGCTTGCAAAATTCATCAATATTGATAGATATCAGAGAAAAATGAACATTGATAAAAATTGTTTGCCCTACCTTTCTCCAAACATCTGGTGTCTCCAATAATAATTTCCTTAAATAATCACTTTGCAGTGTGGTAAAGTTTATAAAGTTCACAAAATACAGCAAACGAAATCCAAATGAATCCAAAATATGACGATAAACAGTGAAATGATGAAATGAAATGATATTACAAACATAACCTCTGTAACCTGTATGCCATGCCAACCAGAACCAGAAGTCACGTGGTTTGGATTGCCTAAATACATATACACGCGCAGCAAATTTGAAAATGAATGCAAATTGAATAGTAAATGGCCTCTCTTAAAATATAGGACATTGGTAGTATGTTCATAGAATGTCTTGTGGTAACATTCCACGAATAACTTAATCAGATATTCACCGAATGTTCCTTGAATGTCCAGTACATTCAAACATTAATAGAACTTTGATAGTACATTCCTGGAATGTTTTGTGTTGTTAGGGTTCTTGAGTGGATTAATGATTTTTTAACAAATCGGGAGTTTTGTGTTAGAGTTGGCAAGTCGCTGTCATCTAAAAAAACGGTTTTAAGTGGTGTTCCACAAGGATCTGTTTTGGGTCCACTTCTATTTGTGTTGTATGCTAGTGATCTTGAATCTCATATCAAATCTAGGAAAGCTTTCTACGCAGATGATACAAAAATTTTTGCTGACCCACTCTTGAATGGGCAAGACTTACAAAGTGACTTAGATTCGATTTTCAAGTGGTGTTCGGATTGGATGTTACCTCTAAATAGAGATAAGTGTGTGGTTTTACATTTGGGAAAAAATAACCCTCGTTTGTCTTACTCGATAGACGGGCATTTACTGGATACTGTGGAATCATATAGTGACCTTGGTGTAACAATTACTGAAAATTTGAGTTGGTCGGAGCATATTTCAAACGTTACTAAAAAAGCGAATAGTAAGTTATACCTACTTAGTAAGACTTTTACAAAAATATCATTTTCGGGTTCTATTCGTTCGTATAAAACTTATGTCCGACCCCTACTGGAGTACTGTGGAACGGTTTGGTGCCCAGAATTAGTGCGCGATAGAACTCTTCTCGAAAATATTCAAAAGAAGGCCACCAGACTATGTTTCAAACGAAGAAGGCCAGCAAAGACTTTCTTTAGCCGGGTTATCAACTTTTGAAGCTCGTCGACTCCGTGGTGACTTAATTATCACCTTCCGAATTTTAAAGTATGGATATGGAGATTTGCAACACTTGTTTATTTTAGACGATCACAGCAGACTACGTGGACATAGTTTGAAAGTGAAGAAGGAACCCTTTTCGTCGATAAAGCGCCAACATTTTCTGTGTAATCGCATTTTTAGTATATGGAACAGTCTCCCAACGGAAATTATAAATTCTCCATCTATTACTGTTTTCAAAAACCAACTAGACAGTTATTTGTTTGTAAACTGATCAGTGTTGTGCACAATCTATTAGTCTATAGTTTATTTGCGAAGCTAATTTTTGTTATGTAGGTACTATTTCATTTTTCTTGTAAATGGGCTTATGGGTCTCCATGACCCCAGCCCTTATTTCTGTGTAATAATAATAATAATAATAAATGGGAAACGCAACAAAAAGGAGAAGAGGACATCCCCGAAAGAATTGGAGGGATCAAATAGAGGATATAGTACATGTACGAGGGAAAACGAAAGAAGAAATGAAAAGCCTAGCCAAAAACAGAAAAGCATAGAAAAATGGGTGAAAGAAACAACGGACCATAATCCGACACCGTAATAGGCATAAGGAAAAAAGACAAGAAGAATAGATAAACTGAACAAACATTCATGAAAAATTCTTGTTTTATGTAAATTCTATCTATAAAATTTACATTTATATTGAATTTAAATATATGGATTTGTTGATACTTTTTTCAAAAAAAAAGAAGTTCGATAAAGAAACAACAGTTCAGAATAATTATAATTATTTTATTTGTTCTTCAAAATATTACAAAACTAAAATAAAAATAATACAAAATGAAAATAAAATATACAAAACTACAACCACCCATTTAAGATGAATATACCTTAGGCCGCCCTTTAATGGTAAATTAATTTACAAATGCTTGCATGTAAGAACAGTGTAAAATTAGTATGGCAGAGGATCACCAGGAAATAATACGAACTTAAATAGCATTTCAACTTATTTTTGTAACTCCACACAGAAGCAAACATTTTGTTTTTTTTTTAACTAAAACTTTGGTTTAATAGTAAAGTTTTTAGGAATAAAAATTAAGAGGGACCCCACTATCCGAACATAATCAGTTGCATTTATTTTGTGTATCTGATGAAACGCATTTTTTTAGTACTTAAAAACTTAAGTAACATCAATTTTTTGGTGGTTTCGGTCTACCTGGGGTAAAAACTGAACATACTTTTTTATGAGAAAATGGTGGAGAGTCTAAATTTGGGATTTAATATTGAAAAAATGAAACTGAAAGTTTCAAAATTTTATGTATATTTTGTATAACAAAGTATAATAATATGCCCTTAGACTACTCGTTAAACATGTCTTACACAAACATATGGCAAATATCATCAAAAGCTAAACGAGTTAAAAATATTTACTATAACTTTTTTCTACTCCCGCAAGAAGTAAATTTAATGTTGTTCATTATAGAAATAAGATATTTTTATTTTTAATTAAAAATATGTTTTAATACTAGGTACTACATACAATACTGGAAGTATAACATTTAAAATGAAAATAAATCAATAATTTTATTGCATCTATAAGTAAGAGTCCTATGATGGCCACATCTACACTAAATTTAAAATTAAGATGCAGTAGAAATAAACAAACCAAGACAAGTTAAATGCTACTATTAGGAGCACTCCCGAATCATAATTTACAATGTATAAACTTTGAAAATTATTATTTGGGATTTACAATGTATATACATTGTAAATTATGATTCGGGACTGCTCATAGTAGCATTTAACGTGTCTTGGTTTGTTTATTTCTACTGCATCTTGAATTTAGTATAGTATATTTCTATAAATATTTAGGTAAATTTAAATACCAAAACAAAATATAATGTTATTACCACTGAATGTAAAAAATATTTAAGTACAGTGAAAACTATTAAAACTCTGTTTATTTTGTGAAAAGTTACTATTCACAAAGTTTATTTAGCAATAATGTATCAAACCCGGCATTACCACATCTGCGAAAGACAGTACTCCGTTGACTAGGGTAGGTTTGGGACTATGGCCACTAATGTAGACACAATGAAATTCCAGGCTAATGTTTGTAAGTGTAAATAATATGAAATGGAGATTATTTTTATAACAATACAATAATTTCGATGGTTAAACAGATTAGGTTAATCTTCATTGTACAGATCTATTTATTCTTATGAGATCTTTCCTTAGAACACTTAGAAATAAAATGCACATTGTTTCTCACTGGCCCTGGGAAAAAAATTATGGTTACTATTGATTTGTACATCAAGTTACTTCAGGCAGGTAATATTTTATATTAACCATATACTTTGTTTCTATAAATGTTTAGATCAATTAAAAATGGTCTTCATTTGCCAATCTGTTAACATTTTTTCAACTCATGTACTGAATGTTCCATTAATTTCACATTTTCCCTAAAACAATATCAATTTAAAATCAAAAATATTCCTTTCATGATTGCATTTATTTTTGGAACTTTACATACCTTATACTTACATTTAACAAGAGTAGAGACATGTTTACATTTTCCACTATTTTCTACTTTACAAGAACATAACATTTGGCTAATGCTCATGCCATTTGTGAAAGATAGGGTTCCTTTAATTTCGTGGGGATTGGACCTTACTGAAGGAATAAACCATATTACATTTTGATGGTATGCTCAGAACTTTCCTCTATTTTTCCAGCCAAAATAAGATGACTAAAACTTGTTTTCCTTCTAAAACTTCTTGAATTTTGAGTACCCAAGAACTTCAAATATCCCACGATACTACTTAACTTCATGACTAAAAAATAGAACCAAACCAAATAGAAAATAGAACCTTAGAATATAAAAGAACAGGAAGGAGTCTGTCATATATCAACAACACCTTAAATTTCTAGCGGAACTGGCCATCTTGAACGTCTGTGGATGACTCATAAGTTTTTGTCAACGAGGTAGAAGGTGTTTGTGTATTGGATCAGCTGTGTGCATAGGCGTACCATCCGGTAAAGCTCCTGTATATGCAATCAATTAACTGAAGTTATTAGTATAATAAAATGTTATTTAACTGACTTTTCAACAAAATATTATAGGTTTGTTCCAACACGACCGAGAACCGTCACGAAACGGTAACGCTCCTGCGCAGTAAAGAAAATCCGTTCCAACAAAAATATGATCGTCATCGGATCGTCCTTCCCACTGTTCCAACAAGAATTGTGATCTTTCGGTGACGGTTTCGTGATGATCATTTCAGTAATCGGGCAAATGCATAATGTGCTGGTTGGACTGACTTGAGCACTAGGATTTAATTCTTTAAATTTTTTGAGCCTTTGATCGACTAAAAGCACACAAGCTGTCACCAACAAAAATGACAAATATATGATTACCGTCATGGGACGATAACTGAGCGATACAATTACGAACATGCGCACAACAAACGGTACAAGTAGTTTCGTGACGGTTTCTGGGCCGTCCAAAAGTTCATGTTGGAACAAACCCTATATCAATACGTATTTTCTCTTGATCTATAGCTGTTTCTTTAACATCAAAGATGTAATAAAATCGTTAAGAATTTATTTTCTTCCCTATATCAAAGGTACGTCACTGGAGATAGAAAGCAAATCTGACAGCTGATCGCCATTTGCAACCTCCTTCCTAGCTCGGAGTCATTTCGCATTGTACTCCTTCCTGGATTATTTTATATTCTAAGAATAGAACCATATAGAACTTCAACAATTTTGAAAACAAAACAAAATTTTTTCTTGACAGAATGACAGATGATTTGTGACGGAACGGAACAGTAAATCTGGCAACACTGTATTCCATCAGAGCGAGTTTTAGCCGCATGTCTTAAAGGCGGCTGCACAATTGACCGGGAACGAGAACGGAAACTGAAAGCATCAGCAGATTCACAATTAAATGGTAAACAGCTGTTTTGTGTCACTGTCACTTGTGCTATTAATTATTTTTCTTCTCAAAATAAATTTTGTGGAACGATCTTTTTCTAATTTTTCCCTTCCGACGGCCCTTCCGTCCAGCGTTTTTATAATTTGTATAATTAAAACATTTTAGAATTAATTCTATTGTAATTGTTTTATTTTCTGGTGATTTTTTGCAAAATCTGGCAACATTGCCGACGGAGTCATCTGTCAAATTGTCAATATGTCAATGAATATGAATGACAAAACCAAAAGTAAAAACACAAACACAAAACACTGACATTGAACAATATAAATAGTAACTAAGTAAGATTAGTAACTAATATTATGTATGTATTTTAATTTAATACATTTTGTGCATATTGGAAACAGTAATTGAGTTTAAATTCGAAATGGAGTTAAGTGAAGATTCTACAGAAAGAAAACAAAATATTTTAATACCTGACAAAGGTAGAGGTTCTGTAGAGCAATATGTTAATGTACAAATTAAATCAGAACTGGAGGAATGCAGGCTTGAGCTTGAAAGTAATTACACAGAGAATTATTTATCAGAGTCATATTGTTCCGATAATATTAAAATAGAAGAACATGTGCTACAATATGATATAAGTAACCCATACCCTGTCATTACCAAACAAGAAGTTAAGACAGAAATCAAAGAAGAACTGGATGAACATAACTTACAAGTAAATCACGGGTGTGACACTCTATTTAACAGTACAGATACTGAAAAATTAGATTCGGAGAGAGATGTAAAATTGCAAATAGGAGCTTCACCTGAGATAGATGATGAAAAACATTGCAGAAGTATAAAAACAGAAAAATTATTGCCCAGCATTGACAAAAAAGGTAAGTTTTAGTATTATGTATAGAGTTAATGACTGAATCTAAAATGTACATCAATTTTGCTTCAGTTACTGATTATTCTTTTTATATGGTTTGCATTTGAAAGAGATTACTTTACACATAGACTACTATGAATTGGTAAACTTCTTGCCAGAGTAGTTAAAAAACGTTTATACTGAATTCGCTCAGCCAAGATTTATTTTGACACATTCGGAATACTGCCGTCCTTAGCCAAAACTCTGTATCTACAGAGACATCACATTTGAGTAAAATCGGTTTTTGTTAAGTATTCGTATACATTTACACAAGATACGGGATAATATCGATGGCTTAGTGTGAAAACCTCGTATCTCATTTTTTTTTCGAAAAAGACATTTTGGTGTTTTTATTTTGAAAACCTTGTATCTCACGATTTACAACTGTTAGAAAAAATCCAAATACACTAAACTATTTTCTACAGCCGAAAAAAGAAACCACGTATATCAATTTCTCTCTTGATTTAGTGTGAATACCACGTATATTTGTAACCAAGAATTTGGTACTTAATTTGGAGTGTTTGATTAAGAAATTCGACTTAGAGAAATGTTTTTTTGTGAACAACAAAAGGTAGTCCGGCATATAGAAACATTTTATAAACCTTAAATGAAAAGATTTGTACTGTATCAACCTAGTATTTGGAGGTGTGCAATAAGTTATGAAAAATGAAAACCTCGTAAATAATCATAAACACAACCTCATTTTAGATGAAAAACACGTATATCAAGATATACGAAGTTATCATAGTTACTTGGGTAAAGGCTCTATATACTGCAAGGATATTTACGTGTTTTTCATAGTTATTATTTGTATTTTCAATTTAATAGCAACATTTAACACTTTCAGCTCTGGGCCAAGATCAGATATTTATCTCAATGTGCTCAAATTAAAATACGTAACAGTAGTTTTTGTTTTTAGATTATATTATGCAGAAAATCAGTTTTTTGTCTCTCCTGTAAAATTGTAATTTAATGAGATACGAGGTTTTCACACTAAGCCATCGATATGTGGTGTGTAATGGGTTTTGGCTTAACTTACGTCATTTTTAGTAAGCAAATAAGATATGCACATTTGGGTTACAAAGAAGTAAAAATTTAATTTTTTCAGATTTTTGCAGATACAGCGTTTTCGCTAAGCATGCCAGAATAGGCAGAACATCCTGTATTTTCTATACAACACAAAAATTCCTACCTCACACTATTAACTGCTCAAAGCAACTTAAACTTTCATTAAAAAAAGAAGAATCATTGGAAATAGTGGGAGTGTATATACTATGAAAGTGGAATTTATTTCTACAAAATATTTTTATTTTGTACAATAAATAATTTTCTCATTTGTTATCAATACATTATAATGGTATACTTAAATACATAATAATTATTGATTGGCGTAAGGTTTATGTTATTTATGTCTGTTTACTATTACAGTGGAACCCCGATAAGTCGGCCCCCGATAACCCGGAACTCCGGCTAACCCGGACTGATTTTTATCAGACAAACATTTCAACAATAAAAATGTATTGCTGTTACAAAATCTCGTGAACCTAATTCATTCATTTGGTGACGTCAATATATGAACGAAACGATTGAATCCGACATTACTGAAAATATCAGGGTGCAGATGGGACCCTGTCGCACAATTCGAAGCAAATAAAATAGTCGTATGTTTTTTGCTTCATTTTATTTCGGTTATACATACACATTTTCAAGGTTCACGAGGTTTTGTACCAACTCTATGTAATATAATATTTGAGAGATAATGGAACCGGATTGAACTACATATACCATAGTAAAAATGACTCATCATGGCACACCACATTCATTGTGGTGTTATCGAAAACAGGCACCTGTATTATCGTTTATTTATTTGAAACTTTCTTAGCATTGTTTAGAAAACACTATTAAAATTCTTTTTTTAACAATGGTCTTAGTTATCATTGTTATTAAATAACATAACATCAGAGACGGTATTGTGTGTAGTAAAGTCGTATTGTTGGCTTCGGTTTTGTAATCGTTCGTAAATTTATTCAGATTTTGTGTTTGCGTGTCTTTTGTCTATAAGGGCAACAAAACGTAAAAATGTTGTAGTGACAATGGAAAAGAAACTAGAAGCATTAAGTAGAATTGATAAAGGTGAATCTTGCAGCATTAAATTATGGTGTCGGTACATGTACAGTATCGGATTGGAAGAAAAATAGAACTAAAATCGAAGAATTTTTTTTCAAAATGATAACAAAAGACAGTTTGGACAATCGGTGCAAAGCTAATAAAGCTAAGAATGAGACATTTGACGACGCTTTGTATGTGTGGTTTTGTGTGGAATGGGAACGTGGTTTACCAGTGTCTGTGTGACAATTATAACGGAGTTTATCTGTAAGCATACCATATTTTATTAATTTTTACCATTTTCTCCGGCTAACCCGGATTTTCGATAACACGGGTCGGCCGCGGTCCCAATTAATCCGAGTTAATGGGGTTCCACTGTATTAATAATATTGGTTATGAGCAGGTATGTTTGGTTGTGTAGTACCTAATTTCCAGTCACATCTAGCAACCTAACTTCCCAAAAAACTACCAACGTCACTAGACAGTTGTGGCTCAGATTAGCCAATAGACTCTACAAGGTTTTAAGTATATATTATGTTAAAAAAAGAGTGTGTACCTTGTATGTAAGTAAGCAGTTATACTTCTTTGTCCTATAATTGTGCCCTATTAATATACTTATGTATATGAAGTCACTTACTACCTAAGAAGATGTGGCTACATGCAGGGCTGACCGGCGCCCGCGTTCTTGACATATTTTAGCGCCCTTTAAATCTACTATATCTAATTATGAAATAAACCTATAATTTTTTATTGCTTACTTGTAATAAAACACAGAAATTGCAAGAACTCAAATTAACACATTTGGAAACTTCGATTCGAGTTTGTTCTCATAAATAACAAAAAATTATTGTGAAGCAAGAATAAATTGTTTTCCCTTCAACTCTTGAAGCTGGGCTATAAAATATTTGGACTGCACTAGTTCAACTTCAATTTCAGGTTCAATATGATCAGGATAGTTTTCAGGTAGTTTTGAAGCACACTTCTTTATTTGAGTATCACTCAGTTTTGGAAAAACACACAAATACCAAATACTGAGTTCATTGCTGACTCTGTCAACCAACAACTAAGCTCAGTAATTACCCAAAGTTGGTAGATATGTTTCAACCTTTAACTTTTTTTCCATCCTGTAGAAAAACTTCATTGGAATTAGCATCATCAAAATATAGTTTTGGTGCTCACGAGTGCAAAATTATCTCTTAGGGATTTTAAGAACTCCAAAAATGAATTTAGAAGCTGAACTGCAGTTTGAAGTTCAATCTCCTCTGTAATGATTAAATGACAACGTTAATCAGTTCTAAAATTGTTACCCAAAAATTATTATAACTGTTTTTTACATTTCTTTCGACAAACGCTTAGCCTTATGAACTGTTTTCAGCTTTCTGAGTAGTATGTATATGTATATAAGCTGTACACTCCCGTGGAAGTTGTAGCTGTTTTTCACTTTAATGATCCAGACACGGGGATCAATGATAAAGACACGGGGATCAGTCCACTTTTCTTCTAATCTGTTTCCTCAAAGCTTCTGGTGTGTCTTCGTTTCCGTCACTACTTTTCTCCACTCATTTCGGCTCTCAGTCTTTTTTTTCCAGTTTCGAATTCCCATAACTCTTAAGTCGTTTTCAACTTGCTGTTTCCATCTTGCTTTTGGTCTGCCTCGTGCTCTTGTCTCAGGGGCTATTCAGTTGGTAATAACTTTAATGGGATCATCTTCACTTTTTCTACTTATATGACCATACCACCTTATTCTTCGTGCTTTTGCTTCTTTCACTATGTTTTCTCCTTCCATCCATTGTTCTATTTCGTGGTTGATCCAGGGATTCTTTCGTTTTCATTTATTACTTTTGGTCCTAGAATGTTCCGCAATATTTTTCTTTCAAATACTTTCAGCTGTTCTTCTTCTTTTAACGTTAGGGTGTTGGTTTCTATGGCATACATTACCACTGGCCTTATGGTAGTCTTATATATTTGCTTCTTTGTATTTCTGCTTAACTTTTTATCTTTTATTATTTTTTTATTTTTGTGGTAAGCTCTATCTCCTGCTTGTAGTTTCTGTTTCAGATCTATTCTTTCATTATCTCTACTAATCATCGTTCCCAAGTATTTGAGTGTATCTACTTCCTCAAATCTGTAATTATCTATTATCATTTGTGTTAGTCTTGTTTTTTTGAATCTGCTTGCGTTCATGTACTTTGTTTTTTCCATATTTATGTCTAGTCCTCTTCTTTTTGCCCCTCTTTCTATTTCAGAGAATGCCTTAATTAATGATCTTTTGTCCCGGGCTATTATAACAATATCATCTGCATAACCTACTATTTGGACTGCGTTTTTATTAATTATTCCGTTATTTGTTGCTTCTTGTTGTCAACTCAGTTGACTAAGAAGACACTACTCAGACTGAGTCAACTCAGTTGACTCAGTCTGAGTAGTGAGTAGTGTCTTCAGCAAAAGTATGAAGAGTAGATTTGAAGGCACTGGAACCTTTAGAAAGATCTTGTTGCATCTTTATTTGCACTCCATCTAGTTTTGCTTGTTCTTTTAAGGACTAGATCGTGGCGAATGGGATCGCTTAGTGGAGTTTCATTTAAGCATTTGATCATAACTTCCCCACAGTGGGTAGAGACTAAAAATAAGTTAGTATTGCACATATTTGAATTTTTAACATACTATGATTTCTAGTTTTTATTTAATTCTAATCATTATTTTTTCGTTTTTGGCCCTACGAAGCCCCCTTTGGGGCTGATTCTCCTAGGCAACTGCCTATTTTGCCTAATGGTTAATCCGGCACTGCCTAAATAATGCGTCATTTTAAAAGAAGTTGCCTGAGAGGTTTGAACTCTACTGAAATGTTTTCTCATCACTGGATCAAATGCTTCTACTAGCTACTGGCAAGTCAATCGCCACGTATTTCGTAGCTCCGAACAAATCGTTTGATTTTGTATAATATACTAATTATTAATTCATTAGACATAAACTATCCTATTAAGTGCAATAAACTCTACAAAAAGTGCTAATTAGTTAGTGTAAAATTTGCAATCTAAAGTGCCTTTTGGAACAGTTTTTGTGAGTACATTTTATCATATTCGTAAACCTTATCAGCATATTCACAGTAAAAACTACAATGCCTACGTCACCTAATTGTGGGAATTGTTTAAAACCGATACCTGCCAACGATCGAAAACTTCAGTGCGATGGATGTAAACGACAAATTCACATGGGCTGCACAGAGGTTTCACTTGACGATCGGGTAACCAGACAGAAAGTTCGTGGTATTTGTATTCTGTGCAACTCTTGTAACACAAACGTTGCTAACATTTCTCAAATTAAGGATCTTTTATCTGATCTCAAATTAGATATTAACAGTAAAATGGATGCATTTGATAATAAACTGGCCGAATTAAATGAAAAATTAAAGCAGATTGACTCTCTTAAATCAGTAGAATTTGCGGATAATATAGCTAACGAAGCTGTTGATCGTATTACAAGAGCCAAAAATGTGTTAATCAGAGGCGTCCCCGAAGTGGGTTCTACATCTCAGGCTAAAAAAGATCATGACAATAATGTTATTACATCGGTATTGAGTTCTGTTGGGTGTCAAGAAACTCCGCTGAGTTTTTACAGGGTTGGCAAACCTAATCAACGTTTCCCTCGTATGTTAAAAGTGGTTATGTCTTCCGACTATTTTGCTAAACAAATTCTACGCAACAAATCCAAGCTTCTAGAAGATAAAGACACTGAATCCTTCTCCATAATTGACGACAAAACTCCAATTCAACAACAACGTCTGAAAGACCTTCGAAGCGAACTGGAAACTAGAAAAAACAATGGTGAACGGGACTTGACAATTAAGTACATACAAGGCATTCCTAAAATTACT
This sequence comes from Diabrotica virgifera virgifera, assembly GCF_917563875.1. Taxonomy (NCBI): domain Eukaryota; kingdom Metazoa; phylum Arthropoda; class Insecta; order Coleoptera; family Chrysomelidae; genus Diabrotica; species Diabrotica virgifera. Next base: position 291,860,301 of record NC_065443.1, read on the forward strand.
ACATTTCGCCATTGACCCAAACTCCTCTATATTCAACGATTGGCTACTTCTTTATACAAACATTGCTTCACTTAATGCTAAATTTACTGAATTTGTATGTAATATTCAATTAATAACACCTCATATTATCTGTATAGCTGAAAGTTGGTTGAATAATAATATTCCTGACTCTTTAATTGCCATACCTAGTTACACTATTTATCGTAAAGACCGACAAAATCGCATAGGAGGTGGGGTCTGTATTTATCTTTCGGAGTTAATTACTAATAACTTTTCTATTTGTGCTAAAGATATTCAGACTGCCGGATTAGATATTCTTCACCTGACTATCACCAGAAATTCATTTACCATGAATCTAATTTGCTTGTATCGTCCCCCTGATACCCAACCAGGAACTGATAATCTTTTTATTGAATTACTTGAGGAAATATCACTTCTTGACAATCTTGTTATCGTAGGTGACTTTAACTTTCCCGATATCTCATGGCCAGCTATTTCGTTATCTGACGGTGTTAGCTCTCATAATTTATTTAAAAATTTTATTATAAATTCCAACCTGTCGCAACTTATCACCAAACCTACTAGATTTAGACTTAATAATCAACCATCAACGGTCGACCTGGTAATTACAAACGAAGAACAATTAATTTCAACGATAGACATATCTTCTCCAATTGGAAAATCCGATCATGCAGTGATAACTTTCCACATTCAGTTTAACTTATCGAAAAGTCTTAACAAAATGTATACAAAGACTATAACAGTTACAGATTTCTTTAAAGTTAATTCCGCTTTACATCAACTTAATTGGAATATCCTTTTTCATAACTTAATCGATCCCTCGTCAATGTGGGACACTTTTCTTGACACTACAACTAGAACTATTTCAGTTCATACAACTGAACGTCAGCTGTTTAGAAATCAATTAAAACCTTGGATCAACCTTGCCGCTACACGCTTAATTCGACATAAACGGAAGCTTTGGCAATCTTATAAACGCACAGGTTCCCTTGATGATTTTCTTCTTCACCGTAGATTTTCCAATATAGTAAAACAATCTTTGCTAAACCTAAGGAAAGATTTTGAAGAATCTATCATTGCAAGTGATAATAGTAAGAAAATTTTCCGGTACATTCGCACATCTTTATCATCTAAAGTCTCCATACCATTGCTTCAAAAAGCCGACGGGTCTTTATGTTCTTCGAATAAAGAATCCTCTGATGCTTTATCGCTGTTTTTCACTCAGGTTTTTACAGATGAACCTAATGATGCCGTTCCTCAAATAATGTGTCCACGTTTGCATGCAACTCTTAATGACATATCTTTCACACCGGAGGTAATTAAACAACATTTACGGAAACTACGCAACAATTCATCGCCTGGTTTGGACGGACTAACCTCCTTTTTCCTAAAACAATGCGCAGATTCTGTAGCAATCCCTCTATCCCTTATGATGAATACTTCCTTTAATCAGGGTTATCTCCCTTCATCGTGGAAATTGGCTTCGGTTACTCCTATTTTTAAGAAAGGCAATAAACTTGATTGCAATAATTATCGCCCAATCAGCCTAGTACCTATTGTCAGCAAGATCATGGAAGCCATTATTTCTGAAGCTATGTCTGAGTTTCTCCTTCACGAAAATGTGATTCCTCACCAACAACATGGTTTTATTAAAGGTCGTTCAGCAGTCACGAATTTACTCCATTGTGTTAACGATTGGTCGTCATCTTTAAACGATCGGCATCCTGTTGACGTAGTCTACTTAGACTTCTCCAAAGCTTTCGACCGTGTTCCCAAGCGTCGACTACTAGCTAAATTGGATCACTTTGGTATCCGCGGAAAGTTAAACCTTTGGATTCAGAATTTCCTATCTGATAGGTATTTCCGAGTTCGTGTTGGGGAAGCATATTCATCAGATAAACCTGTCAAGAGCGGAGTTCCACAAGGATCGGTACTTGGACCACTTCTCTTCTGTGTCTATACAAGCGATCTTCCACTCATTATATCTAGTAAGGTTTCCATTTACGCTGATGATACCAAGTTGTACGTTAATCCTATTGTTAACCAACATGTTCTTCAACATGATCTCGATACAATATTGAAGTGGTCCTTGGAATGGTTACTTCCTCTTAACATTGAGAAATGCGTTGTACTACACATTGGCAAGAACAACCCGTCACTACCGTACTTTATAAATGGACATCCCTTAAGCTCGGTAACCTCCCACAACGACCTCGGAGTGATAATTAACAGTGACTTAAATTGGTCGGAGCATATTGTGTCGGTGTGTAAACGTGCAAACTCGAAACTATTTCTGATACGTAAGTGTTTTACACGTATTTCTTTAAATTCCATGTGCAGACTTTATTCAATATACGTCAGACCTATCTTGAGTTTGCAGGACCGGTTTGGAATCCAGATCTCGCTCGTGACAAGGTATTAATCGAAAATGTGCAGCGTAAAGTTACAAGACTCGCATTCGGCCGCGTAAGACCTTGTTATGAAGATAGACTCACCATGGCTCATCTAACTACTTTCGAGCGTCGACGTCTTCGAGGTGATCTAATTTTGTGCTTCCGAATTCTGAAATACAACTTTGGAAACCTAAATACCATGTTTACCATAAGCCGAGATGATAGATTAAGAGGCCACCAATACAAATTAAAGAAGGAGCAGGCAATAGCACGGTCCAGAGTAAACTTCTTGCCTAACAGGATATTTAATATTTGGAATAATTTAGATCGAGACACCATATCAGCAACTACAGTGAATACGTTTAAAAACAGACTGGATACGACAATATTTCATACATAAAAATTGCACGATGTTAAATTTTCTATGGATATTTTACTAATATCTCTTATTTTATGTAACTGTCAGTAGTTATTTTACATTGTTATTTTTCTTTGTTTTTGGGCATAATAGGAGCTCGCTCCTCTGCCCTTACTTGTTATGTAATAATAATAATAATCAAATGAGGAAATCATCTTGACAGCTTTAAGGAAATTTCCGTTATTATTGTCTGGACAAAAATTTTGACGTTTTGGACACAGAATGTCATGCCAATATTTTCTTTTTCAGTTTCTAGACCCGTGAGTGATGTTCGTTTAGAGTTGTAGATAATTTTAACAAGTTCTTTAAATTCATTTATGTATCCATATTACCATTATGTACAATTATTGATGTTTTATGTGTTCTTATAGCCAGTGACAAGTGTTGCCAATCAGATGAGAATCAGAAAAAGTATTGATATTTTTACCGAAAATCTTAAGAGGATCGGTACGTATTTTCGGCTGCAATGCTATTCAAATGGGGATTCATTTTTTTCGAATCCTGAGAAAACTAATAAGTATTTTTGAAAAATTTAAACGCAGAATGAAAGATTACGTTATTAGCGAGGGCCAAAAGTCCCTGAGAACTTCTATAATGTTTATTTTAATGAGTTACAGGGGTGAAAAACGTAAGAGAAAATTTAGTGTGATTTTTAATTTCAAATATCTCATTCAAACTAAACTTTTTATTTATTCTAAGGGACTTTCGGCCCTCGGTAATAATTTAATCTTTCATTCTGCGTTTAAATTTTTCAAAAATATTTATTGGTTTTTTCAGGATTCGAAAAAAATAAACACAATGCCGTGGTAATATTTTCAAATCTATCTTTGTCTTACAACGCACTCAGCCGAATATAATATTGTCAGATTGTCAGTCAGACACTGACAATCAGTGACAATTTTAAATATTTGACATTGCATCGGGAATATTTTGAGTTATTGATGAAATATTATTGATATATAGTGTATTTGATAAATAATTGATTTAAGACGTGAACTTAATAAAAAGTTATTTATTGTGTATTATTTGTGGAAGATCCAAGCAAAGAATACATCAGGATAATATATTCTGTGATCCAAGTATTTTGTTGTTAAAGATGTTCAAAATTGTAAGCGTTCCATAACAATATATTATTAAAAAAATCACTTTAACACTTTTCCTCTTTTCTCGATTGAGTATAAGTTTTTGTTGTACAAATAAATTATTACAATCACTGAATACATAGTTAGTGAAAAAATTATCACATTTATTAACTGAATTAATAATTTGCAATTATAAAAATAACAGTTATCCAAGAACATTCAAAAGCCATCTCTTTAAATTAATGATGACATTTTCAAGTAGAATGACATTCTAGTAATGTTTACATATCCATATCAGTGTGAATTTTACTACACGTAATTTGCCGTTTAAAGACAGAAAAAGTAGGGATACACGTAAAATATTTGCGAATTATGTACCCATAGCCTTAAACCAAAACAAAATATGGAATTTTCCGATTAAAAAATGATTATCTCATTTAAAATAAATATTTCTTATTTACCAAATCTTCGATTTGGCGCCATTGTGGGGGATACGCCCTCGTGCACCACAAGCGTTGCACGCCCGGTTACAGGGACCGTGGCTACATGGGAAGAGTGTATGTGAGTGTGTTAACAAAAAAATTGAACTGGCAACTATGGTCTGTTTTTAAACCAAGAGGAGTAATTCGAATTGACAGCGCCATAATGCTTGTTTGTAATTCGTCCAACCTCAAGCAAGTTTACTCCACTGTTATGAAATTTTGCACTAATGACATTTATGACATTTTGAAACTAATGACATTTATGACATTTTGAAACTAATGACATTTATGAAATTTTGACACTACTGGCATTTCAAAGGTTAATTAAATGATTGATATCATTTTCAAAAATGATTGATATTGCTAATTTTCTTTTTATCAAGTACAGGGTGAGTCAAAACGCAAGTAGGTACATTATTTTCTCAGTCATTTTAAATGGAACATGCTCTATTTTCTATCACTATTGAAAAGTACCTTTACCGTACTTTAATTTTTATATAACATTTCCTATGTCTAAATTTATTAGTTTTCGAGATATTTTCAATAGACCAATAGGGTGGTCACACAAGTCACCAGAATTTAATAAACTGAACTCATTTTTTTGAGTTTTACGTTGAATGAAGTTTATAAAATACCTCCACCAACAAGGTATGAGATGAAAAATAGAATACAATGTGTATGTACAATGTTTTAGGTGTGCATAAATGTGTTACGTCATTTTGAACACCTTATGTAATTAAATTACTAATATATTTTATAAAAGTAGCTTTTAATTTTTTCAAAAATTCAAAAAATGTTTCTATATGTATTGTGTTTATATTTTTTTTTTGTAAAATTTATTACTCATCAATAATTATTTTTCGTTCTTTATTTGTTACATTGTTACATTTACATATAAAAGTAGTTTTTAATTGTTTTCACAAAATGTTGTATTTTGTGTTGGTGTTTTTTTTTTAATTTGTTACTAATAAATTATTTTCTTTCTGTATTTGCTACATTGATTACTGGATTGATAATCAGTAATCGTAAATTGTCGGTTTTTCTAGATTGTCCGAGAATTTTCTATATTTACAAAAATCGAAATAAAAATAAAAGCTAGATACGGGTCAAATTATTATACTTTAAGAAATATGTACGGTAGGAAAAATGAAAGAATACCCATGAACGAACATATAAAACACGCTGTATTTTCCTGTAACCGTGATCACTTGTCAGTCATCACGCCCAAATTGATGACTTCACTAGTACGATATATATATATATATATATATATATATATATATATATATATATATATATATTGTTATATTTCTATTTGATATGAAAATTAAATTTTGATAATTATAAACAAAATTCACTTTAATATAAAATATTTTTAATTTTCTCAACCTCGGGCATATAAATTTAAAACAACCTGTATACAACAAATTGTTATATGTAATTTTAAGAAGTGATTAGAATAAGCGTACGAAACTCGGAACAATGTGCTTAGAATAAACAAAGTGAATGACGCGTACCATTATCGTTTCTTCGCGGAAGGTCGATCATTAGCCTATGCTAAATAAAACTCAGTGAAATAGATGATAGTTCATTATCGTTTTTCGCGGAAGGTTTCGATCATTAGCCTATGCTAAATAAGACTCATTTGAAAGAGAGAATAGGTCATTAAAATTTGTAAATAGTTAGAAAGTATTTTAGAATGGGAATTAAATATTTTCTTTTGAAATCCATTAAGCATATTTAGAAAGATTAAAAATTGGTTTTGAGGAATATTACGAATGAGAGTTGGTGGTGGAAGATTGATTTGTGAATTTGGAAGGGATATTTAGAAAGTAGGGGAATGAATGAGAAAGTGAGATCAGAATGTTTTGAGCTGTCGAGAAGTGAAGTCGAGTAGTAGACGGTAGTGTTCGAGGAGTGGGAAAGCCGGTGTAGTTCCGTGAGTGTGGAGTATCTATCGTGGAACGAGAAATAGGCCAGGTCGAGAGTAAAAGAACCTCCTTGAGCCCAGAGTGTCCCGGTAGCTGATAGCAGTTTCGAAAAAGGTAGAACACAGCATCACGACAAAAGCAGGAACGAGAGCTATTCGAGCTAGTTTTTCAAAGGAGAACATCACTGGAAGCCAGGACGAGGTTTGATCGCAGCCAAGGATAGCAGGAAAGGGTCTTGTGTGAGGACATTTTCAGTTCACCAGGAAAAGGTCAGTCTCATTTGTTTGGACATGAATGTATGGGTTTTTCGTATTAAATTCCACATAAAAAATTTAATAACATAATCAATAATATCAGAAAAGCTTCATCAAACTTAAATAGAGTTGTTCCTAATAACTCCTAATAGTTAAATGTTAATAAAAACTTTCAATTGAAAACCAAAAGGAAATAAGATTCCCATTTGTAAATGTTATGTTTAAGAATAATAAGAAATAGCAAATATTAAGCATTGATTGCCTTTTAAATAAAATAAAAAATATTTTGATTATAATTGTAACCCATATGTGTATTTTTTTACTCTTTTCTTTTCTATCCCGATTAGGAACCATTAAGAAATATTTAGAAGCCACGGAAGTAAGTAATTAATTTATAATTCGCCCTGAGATTGAAAACATATTGATATGTGATCTGGTTAATTAATTAGATTAGTATTAATACATTGATTAAATTAAGTAACATATAAGAATATTATCTCATATCAAAAATCAAGATCACATCAACTGTCGTCCAACGTGGAAAGCATTGTAAAGTATTTCTAGTGGCAAATTTGAAGGATAGAAAGAGTAAAGCCGGTATTTGAAAATTTATATGCCTGTGGTAAAAAGTGAGATACTTACATTTGATAACATAAAATTTTAGATCTCTTTAGGTACAAGTTTTACATAACTGATTTAATATTTTATTTTTACGATATTTACATTTGATATATTTATTGACAATTTATAATATTTGGGTGAGAAAAAGTCGTCTTGGTAACATACTAGTAAAATTTCATATTTGGCGGGGACAGTACTTCTTGAAAACAAATGTCTGTGACAAGAAGCCAAAGCAAGGACAACAAAAAACAAAAAGAACATTCAGACCAAGAAGATATTTTAGACACGACAATCATGGCATCAGAACAGCAAGAATTATCAGGAATAGATAAACTATTACAACTTATGCAACTCCAGTCACAAAAAATGGATGAAGCAAAACGAACAATGGATAAAAATCAGGAAGAAACATAAAAAAAATGGATAAAGTGGATCAAAAAATGGATGAAACACAAAAAAAAATGGATGAAACACAACAAAAAATGGATGAAACACAACAAAAATTGGATCAAAAAATGGATGAGACACAACAAAAAATGAAACAAGCAATAGAAGAGAACAACAAGAAAATGGAGGAACGCATAGAAAAGTATGAAGTGAAAATTAAAGATCACATGCAACAACAAGAGACAGAGATTAAATAAATCAAAAGCAAAATAAAGGAGATAACGAATTGCCAGAAAAAAGAAATGGAAAGTTTGGAAAACAAGTTGCAAAACGCTATTCAAGCAATCAGAGAAGAAATGGAAAGAAAGATTGCGGAAATCAATATTCAACAAAATGGAGGAGAAAGAAGAGAAATGGTTATACATAGCACAGATGACGTGAAGATAAGGTTTGGCGGGGATGTAAGAAGATTACACCCAGTGCCGTTCATAAATAGCCTGAAAAAGAAAATACAGCACATCGGAAATTTCGAAACAGCAAAAGAAACTATCAGAAACCATCTCAAAAATGAAGCAAGCCTATGGTTCGATTGCAAAGAAGAAGAATTTGACAGTTGGCAAGAATTTGAACAAAAATTTTTGAATTATTTCTGGGGAAAAGTCCAACAATTGGAAATTAACAAGGAATTGCAAAATGGGAAATACAATGATAGGATGGGTATATCAGAAAGGACATCTTCTTCTTCTTCTTCTTCGTCTAGCCATTTACGTCCACATCTGAACATAAGCCTCTTCAAGTCTTCCTTTCCATTGTTTTTTGTTGTACGCTACTTGTAGCCAATTTTTCCCGGCAGTTCGTTTCAGATCATCTGTCCATCTCATAGGAGGTCTGCCTCTGGGTCTTTTGTGTTCGTATGGTCTCCAGGTTAGAATTGTTCTGTGCCATTTGTTAAGATCGCTCCTAGCTACATGTCCAGCGTATTCCCATTTCAATTTTAGTGATTTTTGTACCACATCGGTGACTTTGGTTTTCTGTCTTATCCATGTGTTTGTTTTTCTGTCCTTAAGTGATATGCCAAGCATTGCTCTTTCCATCGCGTGTTGAGTGACTCTGAGTATGTTCATATTCTTTTTTGTGATTGTCCATGTTTGTGCCCCATATGTTAATATCGGAATAATGCATGCATCAAAAACTTTAGATCTAAGATGTCGTTGAATTTGCTGATTTCTGAGTATATAGTTCAGTTTGCCGAATGCTGCCCATGCTAACTTTCTTCTTCTTTTTATTTCTTCCGTTTGAATTTCCCTATTTAGTATTATTTTTTGTCCTAAGTATATATATTCTTCAACTTTTTCTATAACTTTGTTGTTTATTATTGTCATCGTTTCTTCGGAGTGCATGACTTTTGTTTTGTTTAAATTCATTTTCAGTCCTATTTTAGAAGATTCTGTGTGTAGTTCTGAAAGCATGGTTTGCAGTTCTTGTAGGTCAGTAGCTATCAGGATTATGTCATCCGCAAATCGTAGATTACTGAGATAGCGGCCATTGATGTTTATTCCCTTATATTTCCAATTTAGATTTTTTAAAACGTCCTCCAAAACTAAGGTGAACAGTTTGGGTGATAGAGTGCCTCCCTGTTTGACTCCCCTGTTTAATGGTACAGGGTTCGTGTATTCATTTTCATTTAGGTAGTATGTAGCTGTAGCTTGGTTCATAGTTTCTTTTATTAAGTTAATATATCTGCTGTCTATTCTACAATTTTGCATTGCGTTTATTACGGCCGTGTGTTCTATAGTGTCGAAAGCTTTTTCGTAGTCTACAAATGCTATACAAACTGGAAACTTGTATTCGTTACATTTTTCTATTAATATTTTTGTGGTTAACAGGTGATCGGAAGTTGAATAGCCTTTTCTAAAACCTGCCTGTTCATATGGTTGGTATTCATCTAATTTTCTTGTTAGTCGGGTAGTTATGACTTTGGTGAGTATTTTAAATAGGTGTGACAATAGACTGATGGGCCTGTAGTTTTCCAACTTTCGATTATCACCTTTCTTGTGTAATAAGATTACTTTAGAGTTGTTCCAGCTCTTAGGGACTTTGCCCTGGTGTAAACAACTGTCTATAAGCTTAGTTACAATTGCAATGAGTTCCTTACCTCCTTCTAAAATCATATCTGTAGTAATACTATCTTCTCCTGCAGCTTTATTTCTCTTCAAGTTTCCCAATGCTGTAGTCACCTCTGAAATTGTTACTTTTGGCATTATTTCCGATCCAACATTTTTTATTATTTTCCGTGCTGGTCTCATTTCATCGTCTTGTTGATGTGTTCTGTAGAGTTCCGTGTAAAATTCTTCTATTCGTTTCAGTATGTTTTCTCTAGTTGTGATTTCATTTTCGTCTTTTCCCATTAATGATATTATCTGACGTCGTCCTAGAGTCGGTCTGAGGCATTTCATACTCTTATTTTTTTCAATAGTTGTTGTTATTAATTTTTCTTCTTCTTTTCTTTTTTGTTTTCTGATTCCTTTTCTAATCTGCCTATTAAGTTCTCTATATTCTGCGGTTCCCTTTTTGTTAGATTTATTTAAGATCTTCCTTTTTTCTATTTGTTGTAATATTTCTTTATCTAATTCATTGTGTGTTGTTTTTGGTTTTTTCAGTTGCAGAATGCTTTTGTTCACTGTTTCGGTTATAAGGTTATTCAAATCATCAATATCATTGGAGTTTATCTGCTGCGTGTTAACTTGATTTAATGCATGCATTATCTTTTTATTGAATTCACTATTTTTTATTTCTTCAGATGTCCATTTGTATCTTTTTTCATGTATTCTTTTTCTTTCTAGTTTTTTGTTTATTACTAGTTTTGTTCTTATTAGTCTATGGTCGCTTCCTAGGTCAAACTGATTTAATACCGATACGTCTTTTACTAGGTTTCTATTTTTCGTTAAGATATAATCTATTTCATTCTTTGTCTTTTTATCGGGGCTCATCCATGTCCATTTTCTGCTTGGTTTTTTATTGAAAAAGGAGTTCATTGAGTACATGTTATGTTCATTAATGAAATTGAGAAGCATTTCTCCTCTATCGTTTCTTTGCCCGTAGCCATAATTGCCAATTAAATGTTCATAATCTTCTTCTTTTTTGCCCAGTTTAGCATTAAAATCTCCTAATAGTATTTCGTAGTTTGCTTTATTTGTTTCTATAGCTGTTCTTATTTCATCATAAAATATTTCTACTTCTTCTTCATCGTGGCTTTTGGTTGGGGCGTATACTTGGATCACTTTCAGAGTGGTTCTTTTATTAATTCTGATGATAAGGTATGCTACTCTGTCTGATATGGGCTTGAATTCTTCGATACACTGTGTGAGGCTTTGTTTTACCAAGAATCCCACTCCAGTGTATTCGCCACCTTTATGCATAAAATGTGTGCCATTTTTAAGTATTACATACTCATCACTTTTTCTTCTGGTTTCGCATATACCCAGGATATCCCATTTTATATCCTTTAGCTCATTTTCTATTTCTGGGAATCTATTGTCGTCCGTCAAAGTTCGAATATTGTAAGAACATAGCCAAATTGTCATCTTGTGGCAGCCGGGTCCTGCCCAGGGATTCTTGGCACCCCCTCTTCCGTCTGTTGTTTGATCGCTGCCTTGATCAAGACTTTGGGAAGTGCTGGGGACTGGGGGCCTTTTCTTTTTTGTGCTATCCATTGACTTGAAGGAAAGAAAGGACAGAAAGGACATATGCATTACAAATTTACTATAACGCAAAACATTTACAATATAATTACTCATCGGAACAATTAGTCGAACTGATTGCAAGACATTTCGAAGAAACGCTGGAAGACCATATCACATTGCAAAACTACAAAGACATAGATAGTTTATGCCAATTCCTACAAATAAGAGAATTGCGTTTAAGAGAAAGAAAATCAAGAAGGTCGCGAGAAGATTACAGGCCCCGAGAAACACAGGAGTACAGAGATAGAAATGAAAATAGGAGGGACGATACAAGACGAGATTTTAATCCCAGAAGGGAAAACGAAAATAGAGACAACGGAAGAGGAAATTATGAACAAAGAAATAGGCAATGGAATGAGGACAGAAATCGAGAATACCAGAATAGAAACACCACACGCTCAAATCAAGAAAACAGAAATAATGGTAGACAAAATGAACAGGGATATCGAGAAAACCGAAACAGATCCGACAGACCAAGAGAAAATAGAAGAGAAGTAAATAATACCCAGACAGATGAATATGACGGAGAGAGACATTATGACGAAAATATAAACAACGATGAGCAACCGGCGTTTTTTCACGACGGCGCTCACTAAAAACCAAAAATCAAACAGGAATTTTTTGTAACCCCAAGGAGTTTATTAAATTGGCAAGAAACAACGAAAAGAAAAATGGAGTTAATTTAAAATTTGTGGATGGATTTATCAACGAGAAACCAATTAAAATTATGATAGACACTGGATCTGAAATAACATTGGTCAACAGAAAACTAATAGAAGAAGTTAACTTAACAAATTTAATTTACAAAATACCTAGGGTAAATTTAGTGGGCGCAAACAAACGGACATTGGCAACTATAAATGAAGGCATACGAGTAATGGTACGACTGGGTAAGAAGATGTATGCACTACAATGTGTAATAATGCCAAACATGTCACATGACATGATAGTAGGAGTTGACGAATTGGCAGAAAAACGTGTAGTGATAGATTTTAAAAATAATACGATGAATCTAACAGAAGAAAAAGAAGAAGAACAGGACAAGGAACAGGAGAAACAAAATACGGACGAATCAGGTAAAGAACAAACAGTGGAAATGAATTTGGCAACGAAGCAAGGACAAAGAAGAAAAGGGAGAAAAAGTCAGAAAAAGACAAAAGAAAATGAAACCTGTGGCTCCTCAAAAGAAGAGTTGAGCCCAGAAGAAGAAAATTTGAGAGTATCAGAAACAAAGGAAACCTGGGATTCCTCAAAAGAAGAGACGAGCTCAGGAGAAGAAGAAATAAAGCAAAAAAAATGAAAGCGAAAAAGATATGATCGAAACAGTGGCATTTGAAGAGGAGGCATATGAAAACGTGGATGCAGAATACACGGTAAAAGTATGTGAAAAATCTGAGGAAAAAGACAGAAGATTAATATGGGAAAAAGGGAAAGACAACATAATAGCCGACACTCTAACACAGGATGAGGACACTGAAAATAAGGAAACAATTACTCTACAGGTGGGACTAATTAGAGTAATACAAGAAGAAGGGGTATAAGACGTAGATTAAAGTAAGGAAATATACAGGGAGTTGGTTTTGCCTCGAGAAAATTTATTTAAAAATGCAGATAAATTTTATCGAATACAAGGCGGGGATTTGTTATATTTCTATTTGATATGAAAATTAAATTTTGATAATTATAAACAAAATTCACTTTAATATAAAATATTTTTAATTTTCTCAACCTCGGGCATATAAATTTAAAACAACCTGTATACAACAAATTGTTATATGTAATTTTAAGAAGTGATTAGAATAAGCGTACGAAACTCGGAACAATGTGCTTAGAATAAACAAAGTGAATGACGCGTACCATTATCGTTTCTTCGCGGAAGGTCGATCATTAGCCTATGCTAAATAAAACTCAGTGAAATAGATGATAGTTCATTATCGTTTTTCGCGGAAGGTTTCGATCATTAGCCTATGCTAAATAAGACTCATTTGAAAGAGAGAATAGGTCATTAAAATTTGTAAATAGTTAGAAAGTATTTTAGAATGGGAATTAAATATTTTCTTTTGAAATCCATTAAGCATATTTAGAAAGATTAAAAATTGGTTTTGAGGAATATTACGAATGAGAGTTGGTGGTGGAAGATTGATTTGTGAATTTGGAAGGGATATTTAGAAAGTAGGGGAATGAATGAGAAAGTGAGATCAGAATGTTTTGAGCTGTCGAGAAGTGAAGTCGAGTAGTAGACGGTAGTGTTCGAGGAGTGGGAAAGCCGGTGTAGTTCCGTGAGTGTGGAGTATCTATCGTGGAACGAGAAGTAGGCCAGGTCGAGAGTAAAAGAACCTCCTTGAGCCCAGAGTGTCCCGGTAGCTGATAGCAGTTTCGAAAAAGGTAGAACACAGCATCACGACAAAAGCAGGAACGAGAGCTATTCGAGCTAGTTTTTCAAAGGAGAACATCACTGGAAGCCAGGACGAGGTTTGATCGCAGCCAAGGATAGCAGGAAAGGGTCTTGTGTGAGGACATTTTCAGTTCACCAGGAAAAGGTCAGTCTCATTTGTTTGGACATGAATGTATGGGTTTTTCGTATTAAATTCCACATAAAAAATTTAATAACATAATCAATAATATCAGAAAAGCTTCATCAAACTTAAATAGAGTTGTTCCTAATAACTCCTAATAGTTAAATGTTAATAAAAACTTTCAATTGAAAACCAAAAGGAAATAAGATTCCCATTTGTAAATGTTATGTTTAAGAATAATAAGAAATAGCAAATATTAAGCATTGATTGCCTTTTAAATAAAATAAAAAAATATTTTGATTATAATTGTAACCCATATGTGTATTTTTTTTACTCTTTTCTTTTCTATCCCGATTAGGAACCATTAAGAAATATTTAGAAGCCACGGAAGTAAGTAATTAATTTATAATTCGCCCTGAGATTGAAAACATATTGATATGTGATCTGGTTAATTAATTAGATTAGTATTAATACATTGATTAAATTAAGTAACATATAAGAATATTATCTCATATCAATAATAAATATCACATCAATATATATATATATATATATATATATATATATATATATATATATATATATATATATATAATATGTCAAAAAATCATAATTTAAAAATCGAATAACTTTTGTATTTTACATTTTTTTCTAATTCTGTAAATAAAGCAGTTTACAGAGGGTTAAAATATAGTTAATAACCCTGTACATTCACTGGGGCCGACCGACCGGCTCTGTCCCGTTATACAGCTAAACCGACTATAATAACTTTTATTTATACATATTCAATTTAGAATGTGTACTGATTTTCAGCCTTAGTAAATTGATTGCATTACCTTCGTAGGAAAGCAACTTTGATAACCTATCAGTAACCTCTGTTCTACGTTTCGCTTGACCGACCGCAGTATGTTTCTCTACACAATCACAGTAATCGACTGCGAAAAAATTAGCTTTAGTAAATTCAGAGAGATTTTTCTTGGACTATTAATTTAATCTCTGGATTGAAAAAGCAACTAATTTGCTGTCTTGACCTTGACCATTTACGTGAGAGGTCTAGTCTATGTAGAGTATGTAAGTATGGATTGCACACTAAGGAAAATTCTTACAAGTGTGAAATTTGTAAAGTAATTCTAAGATAAATAATGTGTACACTTATTTATGAAATTGATGGTCCTTTGATTGATCAATAATGAAACAATGCATAAAAAATATAACATTTTATTAATTTCCCCAGAATATAGCCAACTTGACATGTCTGCTGTAGAAACAACTTCCTTACAGGATAAATTTTAATGCACATAGCCCTTTAATCGTTTTAGTCCAGGTATTAATATAACTGTTTTCGTCAGTGCATCTTATCGTTTCGCCTTCCTTTTCCACATGGTTAGCAAATGCTCCAATTGTGTAGGTGTAGATAAACTTGCCGATAAGTCTGTCGCGTATGATAGCCGCCACGTTTCTGTGCTCTAGTGTGAACATTGCACTAGTGCTGTTGTTGTTCAGAATAGGACTTGGTATATTTCTGCAGCGATTGCCGTTTTTTAAAGTGTACCCAAACTTATTCGGAAAATTAGAGCTATTTTCTTGTGCATCTTAATAGACTTTAATTTTTTTCGGGTGGTTTTGTCGTAGTGTTGTTTTTACTTTGTTTATTTACTGTAGAGTTGCTACATTTTGTTCATGATCTGCCGCTTCCGCAAAGTTTTATAGTTTGGTTTTTGTTTTAGGTTTACGTCAAAACGAGGTTACAACGAAATCGGAAAGATCTTTAGTAACACACATACGAAAAAATTCGTTCAAGTGTGAAACATGTTTGAAGGAATTTACTGCATTAAAATTTTTAAAAAGGCATTTGCGAATACACACTGAGGACAAACCTTACAGGTGCAAAATTTGTTCAAAGCAATTTAGTCGAAATGAAAGTTTGAAAGTGCATTTAAGGATACATAATGGAGCAAAACCTTATAAGTGTGAAATTTGTTTTAAACAATTTAGACAAGATGGAAATTTGAAAAATCATTTAAGAATACACACTGGAGAAAAGCGGTACATCTGCAAAATTTGTTATAAGCGATTTAGTGAAGCAGGAGCTTTGAAAAGTCATTTAAGAATACACACTTTAGAAAAGCGTTACCAGTGCGAAATTTGTCTTAAGCAATTTATTGAAGCAGGAAACTTGAGAAAGCATTTAAGAATACACACTGGGGAAAAGCCTTACAAGTGCAAAATTTGTTTTAAGCAATTTAGTGTACATGATAGTTTGAGAAAGCATTTAAGGATACACACTGATGAAAAACCTTACAAGTGTGAGATTTGTTCTAAGCAATTTAGTCGAGATGACCATTTGAAAACGCATTTAAGGATACACACTAAAGAAAAGCCCTACAAGTGCGAAGTGTGTTTTAAGCAATTTAGTGAAGCAGGAACTTTGAAAAGGCATTTAAGGGTACACACTGGAGAAAAACCTTACAAGTGCGAAATATGTTTTAAGCAATTTAGTGTAGCAGGAAATTTGAGAAAGCATTTAAGAATACACTCTAAAGAAAAGCCTTACAAGTGCGAAGTTTGTTTTAAGCAATTTAGTGAAGCAGGGAATTTGAGAAAGCATTTAAGGATTCACACTGGGCAGAAACCGTACAAGTGTGAGATTTGTTCTAAGCAATTTAGTCGAGACGACCATTTGAAAAAGCATTTAAGGATACATACTGCAGCAAAGTCATATGTGTCGAAACTTGTTTTAAGCAGTTTAGTGCAAACTGAAAATTCGTTAATTAACTATATAGATGGGAAATAAGCCACAATTAAATTGAAAAAAAATATTTTATTAACGTTTCGACGTCCAAATTACTTACTTACTTACTTACTTACTTAAGCCGTCCTCTTGTACCTTACGGTGTCGAGGTAAGTGGAGAAATGAGACGTCTCCATGCCTTTCGGTCGGTAGCTAGTCTTTCTGCTTCTCTCCACCCAATATTTCTTTTTCCGCAAGCCTTTCCAATATTTGCATTCCACGTTCTTGCTGGCCTGCCTCTTCGTCGTTTGTTGTCAGATGCCGCTTTCCATACCCTCTTTACAGTTCTACCTTCACTCATTCTCGCCATATGTCCGAACCACGTTAACTGTTTCGTTTCAAGTCTGTCCTTCCAACACCGCACCTTTCACGTATGTCTTCATTTCTTATACGATCACGTCTGGTCACCCTCTGGTCACCCCGGATACCGCACGTACATATCGCATTTCGCATGCTTGAATTTTACTACGGATGTTGTCGTTCACTGTCCACGTTTCACTACCGTAGAGTAGCACCGGCTCGTATACGGTTTGAAATACTTTCATTTTTGTTTTCAGTCTTACTTCTTTCTTCCTAATAAAACTTTTATTTAGTGCATAGTATAATTTTGTTGCACTCATTACCCTGCTGTTTATTTCTGGTTCTATATTTCCTTGCCCATTCATTGTTGATCGTAGATACTTGAAGTCCTCAACTTGTGTAATGGTCTCATTATTCAACTTAACATTTATATTTTCTTGTGTTTTCGATATTACTAAAGCTTCTGTTTTTTCAATATTTATTTTCATCCCAAATTTCTTAAAGGCTTCATTCCAAACATTCACATTCACTTGCAAGTCTTACATTTACATCCCGACGCCCGTGTGCACCGCACACCCTGCATAATAGGTAAAGCCGCCTCTGGTCTTATGATTCTATATATTAATAATATAGGTATGCAAAGTCCGCAGATAGTGTGCTCCTTTTTTTATTAAACAAAATGGCGCCCTAAAATCGTGTTTTTCCAATTTTTGCTCTATAACTCCGAAGATTATAACTTTACCCCAAAAACTACCAAACAAAAATTCACCGTAATTAAATTCTGCATAGAGAAATGTTCTTCCCGATTTACTTCGTCGAATATTTTCCTCGGAAAATGCGGGTTTTTCAACAAAATCTTTATTTTTCAACTAAAATTTTAGATTAGTAATTATTTATCAATATTTAAATAACTTGATGATATAAAAGCCCATTTGGTATAGATTATATTTCCAGAAGCCAATGGAAATTGAATAAACGGTTTAGCAACAATTAAATTGTTAATTAAAAATTTACGGTCGCTATAGTAACCACAATAATTATGATGCCTAAGAGTAACTATGATTTTTGTATAAAAAGTAACTAGACCTATCTAATGCACTTTACAGAATTGAAATTGGAATATTTAAGCGGCCTCAGGAATATTTTAAAATTATAAACAATTTTTTGGCTTATAAACAAATATAATATCTCGGGAAATATTAAATTAAATTATGAAAACGATATTGGAAAGAACATACAATGACACTTCTTTTAAAAGAAAAAACGTTTAATTTCGACGAGTGGTTCCTGAGATACAACTGGTCAAAGTTGAGCGGCATGTACTGCAAAGATATAAGTAATAGGATGGTAATTTACGAACCATCACCTTTTAATTTCAATCCTCTTTCTCCACACAAATTTTCATATCTTTAAAAAATTGGAAAAGATTGTAAGACTTGTACACAGTTCTAAATAGGTCAAAACGGCAAACAGGTGTATGTTCTCAAAAAACTTTTGATAGTGTGTAAAAAATGTTTTATTATCAGCTAAGTACTTTCCACTTCCCGTCTACCTGAACAATTTGATTTTTTCTGAAGAGATTAATATATTCAAAACAATTTACTAACATATCAAAAATTGTAAATATAGATTGTAGCAATAAAATTTACCCTGTATTTAAGAAATTTTGTTAAAACAAAGCAGGCATGTTTGTTAAAACAAAACAAACATGTTTGTTTTGTTGTTATTTTGTTTTAAATCCTGTAGATTTAAGTAATTATTGTATATTATAATTGAAAAAAGAAAAGAACAAAAAAAAGAGAAAAAGAAAAGAAAAAAAAACAAAAAAAATAAAAAATGCAAAAAAAAACAAAAAAAATAAAAAATGCAAAAAAAAAACTAAGAAGATGTAAACCTCCGCGAGGATGAATCGGGTTTACGTCTTAGCGTAGTAAAAAAACAATTTATAAAAAATAACAATAAAGAAATTAATAAAAAAAAACAAATTAACAATATAAAAAAAATTCAAAAAAAAATACAAAAAAAAAATAAAAATTTACAAAAAAAAATGAACAACCAAAACAGAGTATTATTTAGATAATAATTGTAGATAATAATGTTAGTTTGTTATGTATTTAGAGTTAGAAATACAGAAAAAATTCCTCTGATTGAAAAATCAAATTTGTTTGTTTTTAAAATAACAAAATGTCTGGCTAATTGGCTCGGCCAAGGCCATCAAATTCACTCAAAAAAAAAAGTACTTTCAACACATAACGTGCCATCATCAGAGCTTCGTCCTCTTATAAAACCTTCATAGAAGAGCAATTGCTAAACGACACAATATAAAACATGGATACTGGGCAAAAGCCACAGATATCGGGTATAACAACCCTTTAAAGTGAATAATATCACATCTAAATTCTTTTATAAATTAAAAAGACAACATGGCTGAGTCAAACCATTTTGAGCCCACGTGAACAGCAGAACAGCTGTCCTCCCCGAATTACGAAGGTGTGTCCCGGCGTCCCGGACAAGGTTTCCGGGCCATCCGCATTTTCAACATTTTGGTAAAATTCTATTTTGAAATTTTGAATATGTTATTCTTCCAAGAAATCACATCACACTGAATTGGTGGGACGAGAAAATATTTGGTTTTTAAAGGCTTTCTTCTTCTTTCTCTGATTTTTAAGCCAATTCATCAATTGTTCAACAAATATGATAGTAAGATGTAATCAGCATAAAAATGTTCTGAAGCTGTTTTCTTATGACATGTTTGACAATTATATTTTTGATGGGATTAAGCCACAATTGATTGTAATGAAAATTTTTTTATTACTTAGAAATCCAGTGGAATTTATACATTTGAGGTCATGTGAATAAAAATATCAACTAAAGCAACATTACACTGATAACAGATCCCATGGGCTGTTTTCACTTCGTTGCTACAGATACACATAAATGTCAATTTTGAAGTTTCACATAAATTAATAGGTATAAATTCAACATGTCAAAAGCAAATTTTTTTTTTTTTTTTTATTTTGTTATCAGCATCAACCACTTTGGGTTATTAGCTGTACTGTCATTGATACATGGGTACTTAAATCTAATAACATTTTGACTATTACATAAGGTCACATTTAGGTAACAATATCATAATTTACAAATTAAGAATTATAAAATGTTAACAGTGGTTATAGTTTGCTTAAAACATTAATGTCTTTCAAATAATTAAACAAATGCTTACAGTGTGATCCTAAGACTGCTTTTATATTGAGCGGTATGGAGTGTTTTTGTCTTTCATTAAGATATTTAGGACACTCTATTAATATATGTGTTACATTGATGTCGCAATTACACAGGTCACAAGTAGGGCGATTTGACTTAGAGATTAGGTAGCTGTGAGTAAGTCTGCTATGCCCTATGCGTAAACGATTTAGCTTCACAAACAGCTGGCGATTTAGGTCTATCTCACACCAAGGTTCAATTGAGGGCTTTATTGTGTGTAGAGATGATTGTGAAAGATTCCATTCGTTTTCCCATTTGTTTAACACTTTTTCTTTAAGGAATGGTTTGTAATCGGAAACAGGCACTAAGTTCACTAACACTGAAGACGCACTGTGTATTGCTTCTCTGGCATGGAAATCTGCTTTTTCGTTTCCTTGAAGTCCAATGTGTGATGGAACCCATATAAAGCTTACTTGCTGCATCATGTTCTTCAGTAAATGTAATTGTTCTTTTATTAAAATACTTATAGGATTACTTGTATATAACTGTTCTATCGTATGTAATGCACTGAGAGAGTCGGTAATTATGACAGATTTTGGAATTTTTTGAGTACGAATGTGAATGAGGGCTTGCAGAATTGAATATAGTTCTCCAGAGTAAATACTGCAAGTGGAAGATAATTTAAATTGTAATATAGTGTTTGAATCTACAGCTGCCGATCCCACACCATCAGCAGTCTTAGATGAATCTGTATAAATATAACAATGACCTGGGAAGGAAGCAAGTATGTTGAGAAAAGATTGATTAATTGTTGCATGGGGGGTATCAAGCTTATTGTATTTAGAAAGAGTTAGATCACATATTGCAGGAGGAAAGGTCCAGGGCGGAGGAGTAACTGTATTTGTCTGATTAAAAAATTTTGGGAATTGAATATTATTGAGAGAGAGATATTTTCTGATTCTCTCGTAAAAGGGGGGGTTAGTTCTTTTTTTATTTACATAAGTTTCTTTGAAACGTTCTGCAATAGTGTGGTGGAAAGTGGGATGCGATTCTATTGCATATATGGATGATGCGTAGGCTAATGACAAGTACATTCTTCGGAAATTTAAAGGTGGTTCTCCGGTTAAACATTGTAAACTATTAATGGGGCTAGTACAGAATGCTCCTGTGGCTATTCTTAATGCTGTATTTTGTATGACTTCTAGTTGAGCAAGAAGTGTCTTCTTTGCAGATGAGTATACAATTGATCCATAATCGAGTTTGGATCGTACTAGAGATTTGTAAATAAGAATCAAACTTTTACAATCTGAACCCCAATTACGATTGCACAGTGTACGCATTAAATTGAGACCAGATTGACAGGATTGTTTAATGTCCATAATGTGGTACTTCCAAGATAGTTTTTTATCAAAGATCATTCCTAGAAATTTTAAGTGTTCCACATAAGTTAAGTTGTTTCCATATAACTGAAGATCTGGAGTTGTAGACTGCCGTTTTTTTGAAAATAAAATACATTTAGTTTTGGTTGTAGAGAATTGCAATCCTACAGCTTTCGACCAGTTTTCAAGGTGATTTAATGCACATTGTAATTTTTTCTGTATAGAAAGAATATTTTTTCCTCTTGAATATATAACTAAATCGTCAGCGTATAATCTCGCTTTAACAAGTTTTGGAAAGTTTTCTAAGATTTTGTTTATTGCTACTAAGAATAGTGTTGAACTAATAACAGATCCTTGAGGTGTTCCATTTGTTTGGTCTTTAGTGCTGGATAGTGTACCATTTATCTTAACCTTAAATTGTCTCTTACTAAGAAAATTTTGAATGAAATATAGCATGTTACCTTTGACGCCCCACTGACTTAGTGTGTTAAGAATGTCGTATCTCCAAGCCATGTCAAACGCTTTTGTTATATCGAAAAAAACCGCAAGACATTCCTGTCCAATTGCAAACGATTCATTTATCTCGGATTCTAGGTCAATTAAATTATCTATAGTGGATCTGTTCCTGCGAAACATTGATTATTAATTTATTATTTTCCAAAAACTACCTTAGTCTATTATTCACCATTTTTTCCAAGATTTTACACATTGTGTTGGTAAGCGAAATTGGCCTATAGGATTCGGGATCAGTTCGTGGTTTATTTGGTTTTAGTAATGGAACTATTATCGCCTGCGTCCATTTTGTGGGAAACTCATTATTAGTCCAAATTCTGTTGTATAGGTTAAGAAGATATTGTTTTCCATTATCTGGTAGATTTTGTAAGAAACTAACAGGAATATCGTCTGGTCCTGGCGCCGATTTTTTGCTGGTACTTAAAGAGTGATTAAGCTCTTCCATGGTAAATGTTATATTAAGAGGATTATCTTCAATGCAATTAAAATCTATTAATTTATTTTCCGAAATCATCTTGGTATTGATAAATTCTTTAGAAAAGTTGTTATTGCTGGAGTTCATTTCAAATTGTTTTGCTAATAAATCTGCTATTTCGTTATTAGATGTTACTATCTGTTTGTTATTGCATAGAAATGGAATCTTTTTATAGGTATTACTTCCAGATATTTTTCTAACTTTTTCCCATACGGTGCTTATAGGCATAGTGGAATTAATAGAGGACATAAATTCTTGCTAAGATTTTTTTCTGTTCTTTTTAGTTATATATCTAGCTTGAGCCCGTAACTTCTTATATTCTATAGTATTTTCAAGTGTTTTGTGACGTTTCAATTTGTTAAAGGATTTTTTATATTTCTTTATTATATCAGTACACTCTGCGTTCCACCATGGTAATGAATTTCTTTTATGTAGAGTTTGTGTTTTACCTATATGATTTTCACCGGCAAGATGGATTAATGATATAAACGAATTCAAAAGTTCATCTATATGATGATTTTCGGTGACTTCTTTTAAGCTATGGCAGTTCTGTTGAATATACTTTTTGAATAAATACCAATCGGCTTTCTTTAGATTCCATTTTGGAATTGGGGTTGTATTAGTATCTTCATAATTACTGTTAAAAGAGACTTTAATAGGATAATGATCACTTCCAAATAAAAACGGAATTACATCCCATGAAAACTTTGCTGACAGTACAGGATCACATAATGACAGGTCGATAGCTGATGAAGTACCTGTATGAATATTATATCTTGTTGATTGTCCATCATTCAGTACATTTAGGTTTTTTGAGGTAATTATGTTTTCTAAAATTTTGCCCTTGGAATTTATTCCAAGAGATCCCCATATTGGATTATGGCTGTTAAAATCACCAACGATTATTCTGGGAGTGGGAATCTGATCTAATACATCTGAAATATCTGCTTCTGTGATAGGTAAGTCAGGTGGAATATAAATATTACAGATATTCATTTTTTGTGGAAAGGACACTGATACTCCTACTACTTCTAAATTACTATTGATTACTAATGCTTCTGATTCATATTTTTTGTTAACATACGTAACAACTCCTCCACTAGCGATATTTGCGTTGTCTCGGTTTTTATGGAAACAAGAATAATTCTTCATGTCATAACTATGATATCCTTTAAAGTTTGTTTCTTGTAAACATATTATTGATGGTGAGATTATTGAACATAAATGTTTAAGCATTTCTAAACGGGGATAAAACCCGTTAACATTCCATTGTAGTATCGGTTCGAAGATTTTAGTTTATTTCTGGAGCTGAATTTGTCGAACAATCACTATCTTGATAAGCGGGATCGTCTAGCATTTTTTCGATTTTGTTTATTAATTTAGTGCATTTAGTTTTCATGCTTTTTTCTGTAAAATATGGCTTAATTGTTGTTAACATGTAAATAAAGTTGGGTATATCCGTTGTGTATGTTTATAATAAACTAATGGGATCAGTCGAGCTAGTATAATTTTCAAAAAAGTCAAGTGTTTGTTCATATGTTAAGTTAAAATTATTTGACGTATCGTGAAATACTGTTTTTGTTGGCATCATTATTTCCTGAATTGATCTGGTAGATTCAGTTTGCTTTTTTTGTTTCTTTTTGGTTTGTGTTGGTACTTTAAATTCTTTATTTAATTCTTCAGTGGGAGATGGAGTAGTATTAATTTCCGAAATTGTTCTCTTATTGGTCGTTGACTGATCCTTAGATATACAATTAGTTTCCATAATTAATACGGGGGGCATTAAATTAGTATCTGTTTGTTGGTTAAGTGAAGGTTCGGCACTAGAATTACTGACTGGATGATTTGGTTCCATTTCTAGGGGTGATGGAATAGACTTGGGGGATTCTTGTGGTTGTTGTTGTATTGGTTGTTGTTGTATTGGTTGTTGTTGTATTGGTTGTTGTTGTATTGGTTGTGGTTGTATTGGTTGTTGTTGTATTGGTTGTTGTTGTTGTATTGGTTGTTGTTGTATTGGTTGTTGTTGCATTGGTTGTTGTTGTATTGGTTGTTGTTGTATTGGTTGTTGTTGTATTGGTTGTTGCGGTTGGTGTTGGATATGAGAGGAATCATTTTGTTGATTATGATTTGAACAATTTGCTGCAACGTGACCTGTGTTCTTACAGATAAAACATGAAGGTTTATCTAAACTTAAATATATGCGATACGAAGTTTGATCATATGTCATTAAGAAAGAAGAGGGAAGGTCTATATCTACAAGTGGTTGAATATAAGTTTGTCTTCTAAAACTGAGGACTTGTTGAAATTCTGGAAGTTGACTACCGATTCTAAGGAAGGTTAAAGGTGACATTAATTTAAGACCAAATTTGGTTAACTCATTCTCTATTAGAATATGTGGAATAGAGGGGCAAACACCCGATAGTAACAGTCTTTCGTTTGGAGTTATCAGTTTTCGTGCTTTTAGATTTTCGCCTTTAATTGTTATTTCTGCTGGACCGGACATAAATTTTTCCACCAGGGATTCGCTGGAGAGATAAATACATATTCTGTTATTTGATAGCCTTGATGAAAATAAAATATTCCGTGGATGAACAACTTCACCAAGTGCTATTAAGTACTGTTCTATTTTAGTATCAGATAGCGAATTAAATAAAATTGCTTGCAGCTTTGAAGGAAATTGAATTGAAGAAGCATTGTTAAGCACAGTTGAATATGAGGTTTTGTTTTGAGGTTGTTGATGATCTTCAGTCATGATTGTTGACAAATTAGTTAGGTCGGATCTGGTATCATTTGGTATACTCATTAGTAATTATAAACCAGTTTCAGAACCAGAACTAGTTCCGAGAACTGGCCTTTCGGCCGTCACTTAACCTTACAAACGGTATGCTTTGTAATGTTTTGAATAAATAAATAATAAAAACTCACTGGTTTATTCCGTAAGGTAACTGCACTATATACTATTACTTTTTGCTTATTTTCAAGTTTATTTGGATATAAACTACTTGAAAAAAGATGATTTTTTGGGACTGAAATGTAAACACAGTTTGTGTTACCATGTTCAGGACCGGACTCCAGCAAAAAAATTCTTTCGAATAATCCTCGAACATTGATAAATCCTCAAAAATTTAATAACAGATTTCTCAAGCTGGCTGCTTATTAGAAACAGACCGACGCCGTAGGTGGAGGCAAGCAACAAGCTTTTGAAATCTGTTATTAAATTTTTTGTCAATTATCAATGTCCTACTACTCATAATTAATTTTTTATATTATTAACTTAAGGTTATATTTACATGGAAATCCATCAGTTGATTTTATAATTTTTCTCAAAGTTTGAGAACGATTTCCGGATTGAAAGTCCAGACGTCAAAAATTAACAAAAATGTAATTACCATTACAACCAATTGTGGCTTAATCCCATCAAAAATATCATTGTCAACATAAAAATGTCCCCGATTTCAGGTATCTATTTTTTTCAGCATTGTCCCGAATTCGACTGAATTTGAATTGGTTACACTAACCATGCTGTATATTACAAATTTTATATTATTTGCTATTTCATTATTTCGAACATTTTCTCTCTCATATACCTACTATAAATGACTGGGACGTTTCGCCGTCGCCATTTCGCCGTCGCCGTCGAGCCACTTCGCCGTCGGCCGTTTCGCCGTCGAGCCAGTTCGCCGTCGGCCGTTTCGCCGTCGCCATCCCGGCATTGTTTAAGTTTACAAGAACGTGATAACATACTAACTTTTTTTATACTAAATGTCAGTGTAAATAAAATGCTGATGTTGGTAGTTAAACCAAGTTATATTTTCATATTCAACTATACATTGTTTTCGTCTGAAAAATAAAATTTTTACAGTATTAAAAATATGACTATTATCAGATTCCCGGAAATAAACAATATTGAGAAAAGGGATTTCAATTTCAATTGTTTTTGGTACATTCCATGTCAAATCACTCAGGCAAAAAATTTTGGATCTCCGATTTGTCTGAAAATTGGTATATAGCTTCTGCGGAACGTAAAAATAAGATATTTAAGGTCAAAAAATCTTCTTCTTTTTTTCTCAAAATGTTATTTTATGCGATTTTACAGTGATTTGGTGTTTATTTAAAAAAGTTTTCATTTTCTGTCGTAAAGTATCGATGAAAAACATAATATTTTAATAGAAAGGACTCAAAAATGTCATTAAATGGCATTATAACAAGTTATTTTGAATCAAAACAAGTTTTTGATCAAATTTTATAGTGTAAAAAACGTTAAAATACCGTTTTTTGCATTTTCCTCCATTCCCAAAATACATTATCATCGATTTGGCTGAAAATTTGCCCACAGATAGCCAAAAGATAGGACTTTAAGTGGTTAGAAGGATTTGAATTATATTACAATACCAAAAAAGTTGCATGCAATAATATCAGACTCAAAAGTATATATTAGTCTAGTCGGGATAACATTTGACCTTGAATGCCGAGCTGCCCAAAATTTTATTTTTCTGATCTTTAGGGGAGTCAACAGTAGCCTAAATTTAAAATCACGAATGAATTCCTCCGTTACGTTAGCAGCCATCTTGATTTTAAAGGAGAACCTGTTTTGCTCAATATCTCCGCCATTTTTAAATTTTCGACAAAAATGGTAGGAACTGAAATTGTTCCAAATAAATCGTATTTACAATTATTACAATTTCTTTTTAACAATTTTTGTCGTGAGGTCGATATTTTCGAGTTAATTTTACTTACAGTAGACGCCTATATTTTTGACTATAATATTGCATGTAACTTTTTTGGTATTGTATTATAATTCAAATCCTTCTCACCACTTAAAGTCCTATGTTTTGTCTATCTGTGGGCAAATTTTCAGCCAAATCGATTATGATGTATTTTGGGAATGGAGAAAAATGTAAAAAAACGGTATTTTAACGTTTTCTACACTATAAAATTTGATCAAAAGCTTGTCTTGAATCAAAGTAACTTATTATAATGCCATATAATGACATTTTTGAGTCCCTTCTATTAAAATAATATGTTTTCCATTGATACTTTACGATAGAAAATGCAAATTTGTATAAATAAACACCAAATCACTGTAAAATCGCATAAAATAACATTTTGAGAAAAAAAGAAGAAGAAATTTTTTTTGACCTTAAATATCTTATTTTTACGTCCCGTAGAAGCTATATACCAATTTTCAGACAAATCGGAGGTCCAAAATTTTTTTGCTCCAAAATTGAGTGATTTGAAATGGAATGGCCCTTTTACTGTATCAAAAATAAAAAACTTCATTATGCAAAAGTGTTCGAAATATAATCGTTCGAAAACCATTCAAAACTTATATACAAGTAATGGTGACGGCGAAATGGCTCGACGGCGAAACGGCGACGGCGAAATGGCTCGACGGCGAAACGGCGACGGCGAAATGGCGACGGCGAAATGTCCTAGACCCTACTATAATAGTATATAGGCATAGCCACCGTCCTCCACCGGCACCTTTAGAATCTGTGCACAAGACTTAGTTATCATCATCACCTGACCTTTTGTCATAGTGTGGTTTTTACTTTATTTATTTATTCTCAACTTGTTACATTCTATTTACGATCTGCCGTTTCTACATGCAACGTTTTATAGTTGGATTTTTATTTTAGGTTTACGTCAGAATGAAGTTAAAACGAAATGTGAAGGATCTTTGATAACACAAACACGAGAAAATTCGTACAAGTGTGAAACATGTTTGAAGGAATTTACTGTGTTAAGATCTTTAAAGAGGCATTTGCAAATACACACTGGGAACAAACCTTACAAGTGTGAAATTTGTTTTAAACAATTTGGTAAAGCAGAAGCTTTAAAAAGGCATTTGCAAATACACACTGGGAACAAACCTTACAAGTGCCAAATTTGTTTGAAGCAATTTAGAGATGGCAGTTTGAGAAAGCATTTAAGGATACACACTGGAGAAAAGCCGCACAAGTGCGAAATTTGTTTTAAGCAATTTAGTGAAGTAGGAAATTTGAAAAAGCATTTAAGAATACACTCTAAAGAAAAGCCTTATAAGTGCGAAATCTGTTTTAAGCAATTTAGTCGAAATGACCATTTGAAAGTGCATGTAAGGCTCCACACTGGAGAAAAGTCTTACAAGTGTGAAATTTGTTTTAAACAATTTAGTCAAGATGGCAGTTTGAGAAATCATTTAAGGATACACACTGGGGAAAAGCCTTACAACTGCGAAATTTGTTTGAAGCAATTTAGTCAAGCAGGTAGTTTGAAAAATCATATCAAATCGCACACTGGAGAAAAGCCTTATAAGTGCGAAATATGTTTTAAGCAATTTAGTGAAGCAGGAAATTTGAAAAAGCATTTAAGAGTGCACACTGGCGAAAAGCCTTACAAGTGTGAAATTTGTTTTAAACAATTCAGTCAAGATGGAAATTTGAAAGAGCATTTAAGAATACACACTTAAGAAAAGTCTTTAAAGTGTGAAATTTGTTCTAAACAATTTGGTCAAGATGAAACTTTCTACGAAAAAGCAACAGTCACAGTAAAACATCCACACCAAACCAATAAAAATAAGTAGAGGAATTAGGCAAGGGGACACAATATCCCCAAAATTATTTACACAAGCTATTGGAATATGTTTTGTAACGTTGGAAATTACGGGAATATGTAAAAAATTGACAGCAATGAGGAATGATATATGATAATTAGACTTAGGCAAATATGCAAATTGCATATTATGCATAAAAGATGCAAAAATATCCAATTTTGCATATTTTCATATAAATGTGCATAAAGTACATATAATTTGAAAGTTTGGTGTATATATTTTAATATTCATATAACAAATAGCTTGGAAATCTCAATATTTAATTTTGTTTTATAGACTCTTGGTATTCAAATTTTTGTTATCGGAACTAATAAAAGATACCGTCTTATGCATAATTTTGTCACGTTTTTTCCTTGATACAAGGGTTCCAAAATCTGCCAGTTTATATCACTATATAGTGGCCGGTTTCACCAACGACAATTAGTATTTTATTCTATGAATAAAGTTATTCGACCAATAAACTGGCATTACTCCATTTTACTAACGTCAAATAAGACTTATTTTATTTATTTATTAAATAAATAGTTAATCTTTTTTGTTTACTTCAATCATCAACTGGTCTAATTAATAAAAGAGGCTGCTTCCATATTTATCATTTATTTCCTAGGATTATATTGGATTACTACAAAAATACAAATTTTATCTCTTAACATAACATGTCTAACGTCTATCATCTGTCAGTTCTCTTCTTATTAGAAAAAGGACAGGAAGGAGGTTTTTAACGATCTACAACACCCTCCCTCGTTAAAAACCTTTTAAACATAGAGAATTCTTAAATATCGAAAAACTTATTACGGGTAGGCCTTTTGTAAGCCCATCAGCTTGCTCTTTAGAATTAATATACCTTAAATCTAAAATTCCCTTTTCCATACACTCAGGGCCGGTTGTTCGAACGCGAATCAACATTGATCACTATCAAATATTTAATTATTGTCACAACTGTCAATGTCAACTTTGGTTGGGTTGCTCAAAATATAGTTAATTATAATTATGAGATTAGTTAGTCAATTAACATAACAATTATTAACATAATTGATTAACTAATTTCATAATTGTCATCAATAATTATGTTTTCGGCAACCCAACCAAAGTTGACATTGACAGTTGTGACAGTAATTAGGTATTTGATAGTGATCAATGTTGATTAGCGTTCGAACAACCCGCCCTCAGTAACAAATCGATACTTTAAATCCATATGCTTCACTCTCTTGTTATTTCCCTGATTTTTCACAAGTGCTAAACACCCTTGGTTATCTTCAAAAATCGTTATTCGCTTCACTTCAATATTTAAATCAATTAATAATTTTCTTATAAATAAATTTTCTGTGACACAAGCACATAAAGCTACTAGTTCAGCTTCCGTTGTTGATAAAGTTATACAGTTTTGTTTTCTTGTTACCCATGATAACGAGCGATCCACAATTATTGGGATCAAAGCAATCCGTGGAAAAAATTACGTATGTCTTGTTTTAATCTGAAAGACAGCCGGAGTGTGACGTCACGAACAACTGCGGCTATATTCAGTGTTGTTATGATCACTTTGATTTTCCAAAATAAAGAATAACGATTGAAAACACGTTGAAAAGATACCCATCTCAAGACCTTTTAATTCGTATTAAGTTAAAATTTTGCTTCCTCTGCTACTTTTTATGTTCAATTATAGTGTTTTTTAAGTTGACATATGTACACTGACAAGTATCTGTCAAAGTTGACGTAAACTGGAAATTATATCTGAATTAATAATAGACATGCACTGTATAGCTATCTCTGTCGTTCAGAGCCACCTATGGTGACAATAATTTTGGATCACACGTTACTACATTTCCAAATAACTTTATTATATAACCAGTAACTGATTTTCGATCAATTTGGTCACTTCCCCAATCAGAATCTACAAAACTTACCATTGGCTGTTCATTTTTCCTACAATATTCCAAACCCACATTTTCAGACCCCTTTAAATATCTCAATACTCTTTTTAAATGAATCCATATTTCATCTGATGCCTTGTCTTGGTATCTAGAGAAATAATTAAGAGCGAAACATATGTCAGGTCGACTACCTAAGATAAGATACATTAAGCAACCTATTAATTGTCTCACAGGTTTATTTGAATTATTATTATCACTACATGTCAAATTCAATTTTGGATCTATTGGTATAGAAGTAGGATTGCAAGAATCCATACCAAACTTTCTTAAGATCTGTTTAATATATCTTGTCTGACTAATATGTAAAATACCTTTGCCTCTATCATAGTTTATTTCTAAACCAAGAAAATATTCAAGTTTACCCTTATCCTTCAATTCAAACTTTTTCATTAACTGCTTTACAATATAGTTTATAAAATCATTATCAGGACCACAAATTATTATATCATCTACATAAATTAAAAGATATGTTGCAAAATTATCATTACTTGTAATATATAAACAAAAATCATTTTCGGACCTCATAAATCCAATTTCAAGTAAATAAGAGTTAATTTCTATGTTCCAACATTTTGATGATTGTTTCAACCCATACAATGCTTTATTTAACCTATATACTTCACTTTTACATCCTACTCCCTCTGGCGAATATATATAGACTTCTTCTTCCAAAGCTCCATTCAAGAATGCTGACTTAACATCTAGTTGTCTGAAATAAAATGAAAATTGGTTTCCAATAGCCAAGATCGCTCTAATGGTGGTCATTTTCGCTACTGGAGAATAAATTTCTTCATAATCTGTTCCCTTCTCTTGTGCAAATCCTCGAACTACTAATCGAGCCTTATATTTATCACATTTACTCTCTTCAAAAGGTTTAAAAGTATATACCCATTTCGTATCCAGAATATTCTTTCCAACAGGTTTTTTATCGACTATGTCCCAGGTACCATTTTTATTTATCGAATCAATCTCCCTTTCCATGGCCTTAACCCAGCAATCTTTATCATCCCTTTCTTTTACTTCTTCAAATGACTGTGGCACATCTTCAACCAAATTCATGGCACATAGAGCCATATAAGTCTCATAATCTTCTAACCATTTTGGTGGGTTTACATTTCTACTTGCTCTACCTTCTGCTCGACTTGTGCTCTGTTCTTCATTTCTTATTTCTTCATTAATACTAACTCGATCTATTTCATTTCTGCGGTTCATTTCTTGTTTTGCAATATTGTCTACGCTATCCATATCTTCATCACGTTTGCTCCTAACTTCTCCGTCTTCATCTAGTGTTGCCAATCCTTTAAAATAAAATTCATTTTCATTAAACCTTACATCCCTGGCAATAATTATTTTATTTTTATTTGTATTCCACAACCTATAACCTGTAGGTGCATAGCCCAACATTACACATTTTCCTGCCTTATCATCAAACTTACTCCTCAATTCATCAGGAATGTGAGCATAACAAGTACTCCCAAAAACTTTTAAATTTCTAACATCTGGTTTTTTGTCGTTACATATTTCAGCTGGTGTAACGTCTCTATCCAGGCTTTCCGAAGGTGACCTATTTATCACATAACATGATGCCCTTATAGCTTCTCCCCAGAAAGACTTAGGAACCATTGAAGCATTCATAATGCATCTAGCTCTTTCCACCAAAGTACGGTTCATCCTCTCTGCCTTACCGTTTTGTTGAGGTGTGTACGGTACTGTATAATCTAATAAAATGCCATTTTCTTTACAAAACTCTCTATATTCATTTGAAACATATTCACCCCCATTATCACACCTTAATTTAGAAACCTTTGAATTAAATTTTGATTCAACAACCCTCAAATATTCCTTAAATTTACTGAAAACCTCACTTTTATTTTTAATTAAAAAAAGCATAGTAAAATTTGAAAAACCATCTATAAAAGTGACAAAATACTTACAACCATCAATTGTTTGTGGACTGATTGGGCCGCAGACGTCAGAATGAATTATTTCCAAAATTCTATTACTTTTTGACCTGGTTGAAAAAGGTAACCTTGAAAACTTTCCCTGTACATATGGTTCACAAAAATTTACTCCGCTAATATTTATGTCCTTGTTTATTCCAACGACTAAATTCCTTTTGATTAATTTTTCTAATGATTTAAAATTTAAATGTGAAAACCTTTCATGCCATCTAATAAATTCTTTATTTTGGTCATTTTGGACAGAGTAACATTTTTGTTGAACTACTTCAAAATTGATCTTGTATAAACCATCTCTTTTACCTAATCCTATTAAACAACCGTTTTTAATTAATTTTACAACACCATTTTCAAAAATTACAGTAATGTGAGACATTTCTAATCGTTTTACAGAAAGTAAATTTTTTCGTAACTCTGGTACATAAAAAGCATTTTCAATTTTACATTCTACTTGTCGACCACATACATTGCTAAAAACATTAATACTTCCAATACCAACTGCAGGTAAATAGTTACCATTTTTTGCTAATGCTATATCTATAGGTTTATCCAAAATTACCAAATCTGTAAATATACTTTTATCATTTAGTAAGTGATCAGTACATCCTGAATCAATCACAAATTCTAAGTTGTTCACTGTTTCACTATTAACTACATTTTTACCTATTTCAGTTATAAAACATACCTTAGACACTTCATCAGTTATATCATCAATCTCATGTGACCCGTCCTGCTGTTGGGTGAAGTTGCTTCTATGCATTCCTCTGTTGTGATGTAAGTTTCTCGAACCTTTATAACTGTTACCTCTATTTGACCAATTTCCTCTAAAATCATTCTGAAAACCTCTTTGACTCTGAAAATTTGATCTGTAATTGTTACCTCTATTTGACCCATTTCCTCTAAGATCATCCTGAAAACCTCTTTGACTCTGAAAATTTGTAAATCTGCCAGACCCTCTTGGATAACTTGTGGATACTCTTGCTCGACAGTCTCTTTTATAATGGCCTCTCTTTCCACACCCATAACAAGATGTGTCAACATTGAAAGCAACTTGTTCAGCACCAACTACTCGACTTGCACTTGTACCCTGGCACCTCTTTTCTTCTTCACTCAATAACCTTTTCTTTACCTCTTCATATGATAGTACACCAGGCGACAAATTTTCGATAACTGTTACCACAGTTTCATAGGATTTTGGCAAAGTTAACAGCAAATTACATATTATATCTTGATCTTCAATTTTTACCCCAGTGGCTTTTAACTGTCTCAGGACTTCCTCAAATTCACCAATAAATCGTTCTAATGACTCACCTTCTTTCAATTTCATGGACAGCAACTTTCTTTTTAGGAACAGTTGTCCTGGTAGCCCCTTTTTCTCATATTTTTCTTCTAAACTTTTCCACATATGGTAGGCCTGTTGTTTGTCCCGCAATATCTCTAACTGTGCATCGGAAACACATTGAACAATTATTGATTTGGCTTTATTGTTGCATTTTTGGAATTTTTTCATCTCGTTCTCGCTTAGACCTGTTGTGATTGTTTCGCCTTTTACACACTCTAATACTTCATTTTCTGCCAATATTATTTCCATCCGAAACTTCCATGATAAGTAATTCTCACTTGTTAGGGCCTCAATATTATACATTTTTCTTTGTTCCATCGTGTACATGTGTATAACCTATATTTGCTAATTGATACCTTATTATTATTTTTCATCCGTGAACTGGGCCATAACCTTTTGTTTACTTCAATCATCAACTGGTCTAATTAATAAAAGAGGCTGCTTTCATATTTATCATTTATTTCCTAGGATTATATTGGATTACTACAAAAATACAAATTTTATCTCTTAACCCTTTAATCGGCAAAATAGAAATAGGGGGTTCAACTTTCTGAAAATTTTGGTTTCGGGGCAATTGTGCTACGTGAAACACGAATGGAAAGTTAATTTTTTGATATCGTCATTGACTCAGCCACAAAGTGAAAAAGAAGAATGCCGGCCGTACGGCCGGTATATCGTTCTACAGGGAAAAATTAACTAGTGCTTTTTGTTGCTTATAAAAACATTTAAATTGTTATTGATATAAACTTGATAAAAAAATTATCAGGTAAATACTAATGAAAGAAATACATTAACGACGGACGTGGTAGTCTTTCCAACAATTCTTGGCACCTTAATGATATACATGTAGTTGACAATTCAGGCAGAAAGTGTGTGTTTCTGATTTCTTGCAGTATTTGCAGGCCTTTTTGCTACCTGGAATCCATTCAGGAACATGATCTACTCCATCGTAACATACGTCTACAACAGGATGTGCTGCCTTTATACCAGCTTTAGTACTATTAGTAGTGAGCGAGCAGTGAATTTGAAGGTCGACAAATGGGTCTTTTCTGAAGAGAAGAGTACAGAACTTGAGCAATTTTCACACGAAATTGGAATAGTCTTATGTTTTTATCTTGTGAAGCTCCTTCTTCTTTGAAATCTGTTTTCTCAGCATCTTCATTATATGATCTATCTGATACAAAATGAACGCATTTGTGACAACCATATCCAGAAAATGGACCACTTCGCCCCATATGAGAATTCATGAGGTCAACTCAAAGAAAGAGAAAAAATTAGTATTACATCCCAGGCAACCAAGTGACGTCATATAACGTTGAGGAAACGTCAGTTTTTGGTTGAATATAACACGTGTTTAAACATAACGTCATATAGACGTCTTTTGTAGGTGATTATAAATACGTAAGATTAATGACGTTAAAATTACGTTTAAAAAACGTTTTAATTTCAGACAGCCTAAGTCTGACGTCACAAAATTGGGAGGAGCTTGCTTGTTTGTATTGACTCCAAACCATTTCGTTTAGGTATAACCACAGATTAACTCAACATGTTGGGTTAATCTGTGGTATAACGCTAAAATGTTTATAAGAAATTTCTCATTTATTGTTTACGCGGTTGTGTCTTGTGTGATAAAATAAGACATTTCATTTAGATATTTAGTTGAAGAAACGTGTTAATTAAGAGATTTTTATGCGTTTTTGCTCAGTGAGTTAGTTTAATGCAGTAATTCTTCTTGACAACTATTTGAGGTTATGTTTATTTGTTTTTAATTAAGCGTTAAATGAAGATATTAAGACAGCGTTAAATTAAGATATTAAGTATGCTGGATAATTTGTTAATAAATTATTTATTAGTTTGATATATACGTTGTTTCAGTTTTGACACAGTAAGTAGGTATATATAACTAGTGAAAATTCTATAATGTGAGGGTTGGTACAATCATGCAGAATCAATGTTGCTTCTAGCGCACAAGCGATCTTAAACAAGTGGTAGTATATCTTCGACACATGGGAAGTAGAGGCCTATGGGTTTCATGTTAGCTATTTTTTATACTATTTTGAAAAATCTGAAAGAGTTCACTTTTTGAAAGTATTAAAGACGTGATTTTAACGACGTATAAAGGTCGTCATATTTTTAACGTTTAAAAATCGTCACGATCTCGACGTCAAAAAAACGTAGATACGATTACGTTTTAAAATCGTCACAATTATAACGTCAAATCGATGAGACAAATACACGTGATTTTCAACGTCAGTACTACGTCATAGAAACACGTCAATTGGTCATTTTTATGACGTGTTATCTACGTTATAAAAACGTCGTTTGGTTGCCTGGGATTGTGACTTTCCGTGTTTTATTAGATGCCTGTGCCAGTGAAGCCCCCGCTGATGGTACTATTTGGGGTCCCGTAGCTTCTACAGTTGGTAACGGGGATCTGGGTCTTTTCTTTGGTTTGAATTTAGTGGTTGTTGCTAGTTGTGTGGAAGTGGATGCAATTGGTTCTTCTGATGCTAACGGTACGGGTGATACTGAAACGTCCATTTGAGTATCCGGATAGTTGTTGGAACTTCTGGTGATGTATTTTCTGATATTATAAGTTCCGGCAAAGTTAATGTTGCCATTTCAGAAGTAGATATATTTGCATGTGATTCTAAAACACCCACTAAACCAGTGATCCTACTAAAACACTAACATCAGTGATATTACTTAGCTCCAACGGAAGGTTCATGGAGAGTTCCAAATCAATAATATTTTCACGTAAACAGGAAAAATGATCTCATCGTTCTCGGCTGTGAACACGTAGTGATAATCCGGATCGGCTGTGCTATCATCATCATCTTCGTAAACTATCTCGTCATCTGAATCAAGATTAGAGTTCATGATCTCGTCGATTTGTTCATCGGTTATTGTGGAAAGATCGTATTTTGTCCTTTTTCCGCGTCTGTCGGCTCGTTATACCTTTTCGCACCATACATTCTTCGTCTTTGAGATCTATTTTTTCCATATTCTACAATAGAAAGAAAGAAATGTATAAATAATAAAAGTAGAATAATACAAATATGTACTTTTATTCAAATACGCGAAGGATTTATTTTACCGTACACCGACATGCCGGCCAAAAGGCGGGTATCACTCAGCACTCAAAAACAGCACTAATTTTATATGTTTCACCAAATACGCTAGTAAACTATCACACAAATACTATAAGTACTTACCAAAAAAAATATGAAATCAATTGGTCAACTAGAACTATTTTATTTTACGGTTCGATTACACGTGTTCCAGAGCAATAATTTCTATGTACGATTCACTTGCATGTTTCCAAGTTGACCATATTATCTCTCAAGTAACTGAACCTACAACTTTTAAACCGTTACCACTGGTCGACACTATTCTTGCCGAAAAGCGGTGTAGTCGATATGAGAGCAAATAAATTTTCCATTTTAAAATAATTCGATTATTTGAATGCCGGCCTTATGGCGGGATTACCGATTAAAGGGTTAACATAACATGTCTAACCTCTATCATCTGTCAGTTCTCTTCTTCTTATTAGAAAAACGACAGGAAGGAGCTTAGACAAGGAAAAAAGAGAGGACGGGTAACACTCATTTAACACACACGTTCCAAAAGTGAAGCCAGTTTTTGGTTTGTTTGTCACCAGAAACATGGCGGTCACGTCAAAAATAACAATGGGTTGCCAGTGGTGGCTGTTCGTTGAAGGTTAAAATTTCATAAAAAATAAAGTAAATCATCATCTAAAATTCGTAATAAAAACATATGTATGTATTGAAACATATGCACGTAATATGAGAAACTTAATAAAACATTTACCGTACACAAATTCTTCATTTTAAATACATTTCATGTTTTTATTTTAAATACTCAATGCATAACAATACCCCAAAGATACGTCGATGATCAAAATCTCTGGTGTCAGTTTGGCTTCACTTTTGGTCATAGGATTACTCGTCCTCTCTCTTTCCTTGTCTAAGGGAAGGAGGTTTTTAACGATCTACAACAATCTTCGAACAAATTGGCAAGTTAATCTCACTGTAAATATTTACAAGAAAGTATATTCGTCAATTTAACTTTAAATTATCAGAATTATATTGAAACAAAATAAAAATATAAACGTCTAATAAATTTTATTCGAAGAATAACTAAATATTCATTGATTTATTTGTTGTTTGTTGGTGAAACCGGGCCTAGGTAAATTTTTTTAGTTTGACGGTCCTTTTCAATTTTGTTGTAAAATAAGCCGTGAACACCTGTGTTCAGTGTCATTCATAAAATCAAACTATAGTTTCGTTCAGAAAACTATTACCCAATTAGATTCCTCCAAATTATCAATGTTAGACAGTACATTTTTAATAAAAGAATTTGAATCATTGTCTCAAAACGTTAAAAGTAAAATATATTGGAAAGAAAACTTTCCAAACATTTTCCAACAACCATGGAAAAAACAGTGGTTACCAGGTTCTTTCTGAAGTGGTTCAAGTAGAGCTTGGATATTTTCCTAACCACTTAATTTAGAGCCAACTATTATGGTGAATTTGAAAAATGCCCCAGTTACATCAGTTGATGTCGTAAGAAGTTTTTCTATGTACTCAGATAGAAGCCATATGTTTCTGTTCATTTTTTTGTTACCACAATTCGAAATAATATCATTTATTTGTTAAAATACTTAAATATTTAATTACATAAGCTTAGTTTATAAAGTACATACACATGTTAATTAATACAACATGTGAAGATATTTTAAATATTTTTGTAAATTAAAAAATGTTGTAAATATTTTTTTATTACATGCATATTTTCTAGATAATCTTGCATATTTTTGGGTAAAATACTGCATATTTATGCGCATATTTCATACCTTTTTATTTGCATATTTGCCTAAGTCTAATGATAATATTAAAAACAAAGTAGGTCGTTGTTGTTAATAAAATAAGAATGTAGTTGTCGAATAAATAAAAGCAGTTTTAACTCAAAGTAAAATCCTAGTTCTTTTTTAAATTAAAACATAAACTCCAATAGGTTATTGGCCCCAGATCATACTTACCTGCTGCGTATATTGTGTAGTTTAAACGTATCGGTGTGTCCGAAAAGCAAGAAAAGACTTTTCCGGTGTGTCCGGGTATAGGGCTTTGCCCCAGTGAAAGAAAGAACTAGAGTGGCGTGTGTCACCGTGAAATTTGAAGCTAACAATGGGTGACAAAATAGAT
Organism: Diabrotica virgifera virgifera; assembly: GCF_917563875.1. Taxonomy (NCBI): domain Eukaryota; kingdom Metazoa; phylum Arthropoda; class Insecta; order Coleoptera; family Chrysomelidae; genus Diabrotica; species Diabrotica virgifera. The sequence goes on from NC_065443.1 coordinate 291,899,862, forward strand.
ATAACCACAGTTAGTAAATTTGGTGGCTTTAACTTCCAGCAGTGGAAGTTCCAACTTAAATATGCCTTTAGAGCATAAGGTATTTATGGAGTTATTGATGGCTCGTTAATCAAACTAGCAGCAGGAGACGAATGGCACGCCTAGTTTAAAAAGGATGCACAGGCTATGTTCACTTTAACATCTGCGGTGAGTTTAATCAGATTACTTTGATTGAAAGTTGTAATACTGCTAAAGAGATTATGCAGACTCTTGAGTCCATTTATGAGCAGAAATCAGAATCAAATAAAATGATGTTGCATGAACGATTTTATCAATATAAGTAGCCTAGATACTATCGCTCAACACATAGCAAAAGTGCAGAATATTGCTAAGCAAATTCAGGGCCTATTTTACCACTAGGCCCATGAGGCCCCTGCCTCGGGCCCGCATTTTATTGGGGCCCGAAAACATCACTAAAAGAAAATTTTTATTGAAAAAACAAAATACATTTTCAAAATTATTTCATTTTACGAACAGGAAATGATAAATGATAACAAATTAGGTTAGAGTGATATTCATGAACCATAAGTCCATAAATCATTCATAAACCATCATAAAAATGCAATAAGAGTGGAGTTTTATTGGCGGATAGACAGAAGGGCGGACAGACGTGCATGAAACCGGAAGTATCTATATCAGTGGCGGCTCGTGCAGGGCCTATTTTACCACTAGGCCCATGAGGCCCCTGCCTCGGACCCGCATTTTATTGGGTCCCGAAAACATCACTAAAAGAAAATTTTTTATTGAAAAAACAAAATAAATTTTCAAAATTATTTCATTTTACGAACAGGAAATGATAACAAATTAGGTTAGAGTGATATTCATGAACCATAAGTCCATAAATCATTCTTAAACCATAAACCATCATAAAAATTCAATAAGAGTAGGTACAATAGATTGCCTTGTCGGCACCAATAACAATAAGCAAAATTTATACACCACTCCGAAGAATTACAGATACAAGAGCCAAGAGGTAGAATTAAAAAGAGGCATCGTCACGTATTGTCATATTTATTTAAAATGCACTTTTAAATTTAATATTTAGTTTGATGTTTAATGCCGTTTTATGCAAAGATAAGGTATTGCTTGATTGTATGTATTAGTTTTCAGTCCTGTGCTTTTTAAGTTAGTTCAACTAATCTATTCATTAATCGTTAGTCGTTTATTAAATTTCTGTAAACACTTATTTTTCTTATCTAAGTAATCGTTTCGTTATCATGAGTTACAATCATTTAAGTGTAAGTAAAAAATGAAAAAAGCAAAAAATTAAGAGAACAGAAACGGCAGGCACAAAAAGATGAAATATTATCTTATTTTACACCTCAAAATAGTGCTCAAAAAGGAAGTTCGTCCTCCCATTATGTTCTTCTTCTTCTTGTTCTATGGCACTACAACCCAAATTGAGCCTTGGCCTTCTTTATTTTTTGCCCCCACACTTTTTTATCTGTGACTGCTCTTATCCATACACGGACTTCTAAAAATACTTGTGCATCGCTGGTTACTGTGTCTTCCCAGCACTTCTAGACTTTCTAACCGGTCTCTTTCCCTGCATCCTAGCGTTCATTGCTTTTTTTGATATAGTTGATTCGCTAATCTGAGACACAACTGTCTACACTACAATCACAATAAAAATGCACTATGTAGAAATAAACAAACCAAGACACGTTGAATGTTCGAGGAGCACTCCCAAATCATGATTTGGGAGTGCTACTCGTACTTGTTTATTTCTAGTGCATCTTTATTGTGATTGTAGTGTAGACAGCTGTGTCTCCGATTAGCGAATCGACTATAGCCTATCCTCTCCCATTTTTATCACAATCACATATCCAACCCATTGCAATATTTCTATTCTAATGAAGTCTGACAGGGGTGTTTCCTTATAAAGTTGATAAAGATCGTTGTTGTATCGAATTGTGAAGATTCCGTTTCCCCTCACAGGCCCTAGTATTCTCCTCAGTACTTTCCTTTCGAATGTGTCTAGTTTGTTTTTGGATGTTTCTTTCAGGACCCATACTTCACTGCCATAGGATGCTATTAGTCGAATTAAGGTTTTATAGATTCTCATCTGTGTATTTCGGTAGACACTTTTAGACCGAAATATATTGGAGCGGACTAAATAAGCTTTGTTTCCCTGCGGTATTCTTTTCCGTATTTCTTCATTTTCTGATCTGTCGGCATATTTCTACTCCCAGGTATGTAAACTTTCCAACCGTTTCAATGTCATCTTCAGATATAATGTTTTGTGGGACTATATTTTTTCTTGTCGTCTGTATCAATATTTTTGTTTTTTTCTATGTTAATTTCCAGACCTAGCCTTTTCGTTTGCTTTTTTAACTCTGCGTATGTTTCCTGTGCTCCTGTTCATGTTCTACTCATAATATTAACATCATCGGCATAAGAGGCCAGTTAAACGGTTCTGTTGGTCAGGAGGTTTCTCGTCCAGTTTGTATTTGCCTAACCGCATACTCCAGTGCCAGGTTAAACAATGTTGGGGCCAGCCCATCTCCATTGCTTCAATCCCTACGAGACTTTGAAAAAGTCTGTCCGGTGGTTTTGTACTCGTACACATGCCTGAGTTTCATACATTGTGGCTTTAATTAGTCTAATTAGCTTGTGTGGTATTGCCAATTCAGCCAATATATGAACAGCTTATTACATAAAGGGAAAGGTCAGTCTTTTATTATTTTTTGTTAAGAGTGGATTTATTCACTACGGTGATAGACATATAGTTTATTGTAGAAAGGAACCAGGTTAAATATATTATAATAATAGACAAATCGTATGGCGTACTTCTCGTTTACTATAGAAAAGCAATTTATATCCAGACAGTTTTTTGCATATACATATCTCGAAAGTTAGTTAACATGACTCGAGTCCCTTTCTGAAATAAGCTGATCATATGTATAGTCTGTTCCTTTTGATTGAGTCGTATGCCTGTATGAAGTCTAAAGACATGTTGTTGTGAACATGAATGCCGTGTCCCATGATTTGCTCAAGACCTGCTTGACTGTAAATATTTGATCCATTGTCGATCGTCCCCGTCTGCAGCCCGTTGGATACTCTCTAATTAATATTTTCTACTAGTGGTTGGAGCCGCTGGTTTATAATATACTTACGTGAGGACTTTATAATAATATGCTGTACATAGTAGAGAAATTCCACGGTAGTTTTTGCACTTTAAACAATTCAACAATGTTTAATTATTTAAATATAAATTTTATTTATTGTTAATAAAAATTTAAATTCCTGGTGCAACTATATTTCTATTAAATAATTGATACATTTAAAAAATTATTATTTGTATTAAATTTTTGTTAGGGGCCCGAAAATTATATAGTGCCTCGGGCCTGATTTGAAGTAAAATAGGCTCTGAGCAAATTAAAGAAATAGGTGATGTGAGTGATATTGCTATTACGACAAAAATACCGAGTACATTGGCCCAAAAGTACAGAAGTGTTGGACAAGCATAGTTGTCCGTAGACAGTGCTAAACAAACTATAGTAGGTAACCTCACCGCAAGAGGCTGTATGACACTATGCATTTTCTTGTATGGTTTCTGATATGTCAAAAAAATGCATAGTGTCATACACAGATATCAGAGGTGGGATTACGAACAATCGATACGAATCGTATCCGCCATGTTTTACCATAGCGCCTTACGGGAAAACAGCGGATACGATTCGTATCGAGTGTTCGTAATCCCTATGCAGAAACGATACAAGAATTTGTGTCAGACACAGATTCGTGTACAAGAACTGCGCAAAGAGCAAAAACGTGAAACCTGCTGGTAAAACATCTAGGTACATCTAAATGTCATAATAGCGGCTGAAAATGGGATCATATGTTTTGATGAATTTATTTGTGTTTTTGTAGGTATTATTTATAAATCTTTTATTGATACTTAATATACCGTTTGGTATGGATTACTGTTCTACTAATAACCATATATTTATAACTCTATATAAGTTCAAACGATAACTTTGACTTTCATTGTGTTGCATTATTTTTTTAATAGAGGAAGATACAATAGTTCCTAATTTAGATCAAAGTGAAGATAATTCTAATGCAAATATTATTTTAGTACAAATATCAAAACAAAATAAAAAGACAAAAATAATCAATCTCAGTCAACGTAAAAATTCTGGTAGTTTTGAAAAGTTTATAAATTCTATAAAATCCTTAAAATTAGCTGTAGACGCAGTACTACCATACAAATGTAACGTGACACAGGGTGACAAACCACGGTTATTAGACTTTATTATAGTAATGTCTAAGAACCGTGGTGACAAACAAAATTTCGACCAATCGCGTTCCGAATTTCATTCAATTTTCGATACAAGAACTTGCATAGTGTCATACAGGGCATGATACTATAAATAACAAGATAGTATCTTCCCGTAGCGCAAATACGTTCGAGTTCGCGCATTGCATGACGTAACTGGAGACCGGAATTTGAATTCTTGTTGTTAGCTTCTAGTCAGCTTATAGTCCAGGCTCTATCGTCGCCCCCGTTAGGTAACATATTCCGATTCGATTTTGTTGCACAAACTCACTTAAAAAGAGTTCCTTATAACAAATATACAGAGTGACATGAGGTGCCGCGGTCAGAAAATTGTTTATACAATTTTTTTAAACAAATTCAAAAAATCATATTTTTCACTTCGTAGATATAATTTTTTTTTCATTATTTGAGTCATTATGAACCGAAAAGGTTTCTTGTAATGTGTCTCTAAAATTGACTGTTGTTGAGTTATACTCGATTTAAAATTTGAAAAACGCGAAAATGGCCATTTTCAAGGCTTAATAACTCGTTTAAAAATTATTATGAAAGTCAAAAAGTGACTGAATCAAATTTGAAAGCCCCCCTACAGGATTCTAAAGAAATTTTGTCATTATTTTATTACTGAGCTGTCACTTTTAATTGTTAACCAAGAGCGCTAAGTGAGGCGGCCGTCAATGTGAGTGCAAGTGAGATGCACCATTACACGGCCGGAATGGTGCATCTCTTTCGCACTCACTATTGACGGCCGCCTATAATATGCAGTTAGCGCTCATTGTTAATAATTAAAAATAACAGCTTAGTAATAAAATAATGACAAAAATTTCTTCAGGATTTTGTAGGGTGGACTTTAAACTTTGATTTGGTCACTTTCTAACTTTCATAGTAATAATTTTTAACTGAGTTATTAAGCCTTGAAAATGGCGATTTTCGCGTTTTTCAAATATTAAATAGCTATAACTCGACAATAATAAATTTTAGAGAAGAATCACAAGAGACCTGGATCCCGCTTACCAAAAACAGTTGATTAATAGCAAACTGAAAATTTGTTAATAGCTTAACGGTGTCTAGTCGGACAAACTTTGATGTATGGGAACACTGGAACATTAGAAGTTTTAATTGTGGAACAGTTTAAAAATTTGGAACGTCAAATTACGAAAACGTTCCATGTGTTTTGTCGGACAACTTCCAATTGATTTGTTACCATTTCATTAAACCCTCATGCAAAAATCAGACTGGTGTTTATCACCAACTGGGCATTTTAACGAGTGGAACACGAAGAACATGTCAAATGACAGAAATCATGTTGGTTAGTAATAGCAGTCTGATTTTTGCAGGAGAGTTTAATGAATGAGTCAATCAATTGGATGTTCTGTCCGACAAAATACATGGGACGTTTTCATAATCTGACGTTTCAAATTTTTAAACTGTTCCACAATTAAAACTTCCCCTGTTCCAGTACATCAAAGTTTGTCCGACTAGACACCGTTAAGCTATTAACAGATTTTCAGCTTGCTTTACTTTTTTTGATACGCGGGATTATAATGATCCAAAAAATCTAAGAAAATAGAACGAATCGAAAAAATTAATGTTTTGAATTTGTTTAAAAAAATTAGAAGTATTTTGTATTTTGACAACGAAACCCGATTTGGGCTTCGAAACGTTAATAAAATCATTTTTTTAGTAAAATTGTGGCTTATTTCCCATAGAAAATAGTTAATTATAAAAAATGCCACAAGGAAATAGCTTCAGAACAACATTTAAAAAAATTGTTTTAACAATTTTCTGATTGCGGCACCCCCACACCCTGCGAATTTGTTATAAGGAACTCTTTTTTAGTAAGTTTGTGCAAAAAAATCGAATCGGAATAATTTACCTAACGGGGGCGACCATACAGCCTGGACTATACGCTCTGAGCTTCGCTGGTGGCGCTCCTAGCGGATTACTGGAATTATCTTTCACCGGTAATTTTTAAATTTATTATTTAATTGTTATCGCTTAACATTTACAACGCAAAAAATTAATTAAATTGTAATCGATTTTTTTAAGATTTTGCTAATCATTTTGACGTTCTATTGATAAAATATGAATTTCTTACTTCGGATACTTTCACAATTATCGTGTAGATGGCGCTAAGATTTTTAGATTAAATTATAATTACATATTACGGAACATTAAAAAAACTTAAATTCAGTATTTAAAACGTAAGTATATTTAAGGTAAAAATATATACCACAGCTTTGACCAACTAATATTTTTTATAATTAATGTTTTTAATTTTACATTAAGGCCCCGTCTCACCATCAAATAATTGACAGTTATTTGATCAAACTTGACAGTCAAACTTGACTAGTGACACAAACTATACATACTAACTGTCACTTTGTGTCACTAACTGTCAAGTTTGATCAAATAACTGTCAATTATTTGATGGTGAGACCATAGAGGTATATATTAACATAGAGGGAGTCTACCTTCCGCGCTTCCTGACGACAAGATCTCATGGACTGGTTTGCTGCATCTCTTTCTAACACATTGTATCGAAAATCTATGATGACATTCAGTGTGAATATAGGCACGGAAGAGGAGGGCAACTGTAGCAGCTTTACTATGCGTAAGAGTGAAATAGCACTAATCCAAATAAAAAAGATGGTGTCGTCACTTCGCTCTGAATGACACTCTCTCTATGCTAATATATAACTCTATGGGTGAGACGGGGCCTTTATTAATCACTTTGACATTTATGTCAAATTTCCGGTAAACGTTTACAGACTTGCCACTACTGGCGCTCGAGAATTTGTAAATATCCCCTCTACGTACGAGCTCACAGCGGATACAACCGCGAGCAATTCAAACTAATCGGAAATCATTCGGTCATTACGAATCATTACAAACTTGGGTCTCCAGTTACGTCATGACTCCCTTCTGTTCGAGATGCGCAATATATTATCTTGTTATTTATTGTATCATGTTATTTATAGTATCATGGTTTTAACTACAAAAATTTCAAATATTAGATATAGGACACCATCATAGGGGATGCAAAAACCCGGTATAATCAGAAAATCAGTTTTCTTGACCCATATCGTCATTCTGTTTACAGTGCATTGTGATTATAGTGATTTAAAACATCTCGGTCTTTAAATGCGGCTGGTATTATAAAAAAAACTCACTTTATCTCTTTTAATTTTATTGGAACACTTTACAACTGAACAAAACGCTGGTATTTTAATCATATTCTTAAATTAAACAATGGTTTTCTACACTCAACCTACTTTGTTTACAAGATCTTTGCCCTCCATTCTCTGTCAAATGACGTCACCCTGGAAGGGTCTATAGTCTATATTCAGGGGTGGCCAAGCTCCTTAATAGTCGAGCCACTTTTCACAAGTTGAAGTTTTTCGCGAGCCGCAATCAAATACGTTTTCAAATAGTATGTAAAGAAGGTATTTACAATTTTTTAACATAACTTTTACTTAATGAAAACCGTAATAAAATTACGAAATATTAAAACTTAATTACATTTTTATTTTCCTTCTTTTGATAATTATTTACAATTTGCTGATTAATATGTGGCAGTACTTCTCAGTAATTCTTTTAGATGCTGGTTAGTTAATACTGATAGGTGTTAGGATTTCACGAATTATAAAATGGAATAAAATGGTCCACACAAGTACTATGTACAAGTACAAGTAATATGGAAATAATTCGACAAGCATCCTTTTTTAGTGTACCTACTTGGATTCTGCTACAAATTTCCAAAATTTGGTATTCGGCGTCGACTTATAGTTTTATTTTCGAGTTTGATCTTCTTGCGTCTCTATTAATTTTAATTCTCCAGAATTATATTATTGGTAATAATAAAAAATTCACCTTATGAACTATGTTTATTTCAAATGAATTCAGAACAAGAATGAAGAGACAATTTAACATATTTTAAGTCTTCAAATCTATTTTGGAGTTCGTTCAATATTCCTTCCGGCTTTTTAATATACCTACTCGTTAAGTTTTTCTAGTTAAATATTGTAAAAAATTTTTTTAAGTTGAGTAAAATGACTAAAATGTAAAATATGTACCTAATCCAAATTACAAATTATATCCGTAGCAAGAGTGATACAAAAATCGGTCTTTATTCGGTTGATTACTGACTTTTACATTGCGCCACTCTTATGTAATGTTCGTTAGCGCAGTTTTCGATGTGTCATATCATTCATTATCTTGTATGAAAATGGAATTTGTTACAAAGTCTTTCATGTTTGTTGTCAGTAATTTAAAAGACATTTTGAAACACATATAGAACGATAATAATTTTTTTAAATCATATCTAATACAAAATTGAAAAATTACTCGGGTACAATCGAGAGCCACAAGTAATCCTTCAAAGAGCCGCATGTGGCTCGCGAGCCGCAGTTTGGCCACCCCTGGTCTATATAATTAAAGAAAAATTAAATCTGGTTTGGAAGGATGGCCGATCCCCCCTGGAGCCGCCACTGGTTTCAAGAACTTATTAAGCAAACAACTCATTATTAGTTACTATTTTTTTATAGTTTGTATATGTAATTGTTTAGTGTGTATTTGGATTCCGAGCAGTAAAGACGTACCATATCGCTCTCGAGATCCAAGTTCCAAGTTTTTGTGCCGGTCTCGGCTATCGGCCGGGACTAGTTTATGGTAATTAGTGAAATAAAAATTAAAAAACGATTTGAGTGATTAATTCTAAATTACTATTTATGTGATTAATTTTTAACTCAGTGGCGTACTATATTAAGGAAATGTACCACCAAAATCAAGTGCCAAATGGGGGGTTGTATAATGTGCCCCAAATATATACACAGCCTCAACAACCTCCAGTAATATCGCCCCCATTTTATGGATTCCCGAGCAGCCAACAGACAACAAACCAATATATCCCGCCTACTCCATTCCCAAACAATAATCACCAATATAACCAAAACCTCCCTGCACCTCAAATGGATCAACCAAATACATCAAATGCTTCCCAATACATCCTCAGTGGAGAGGAACTTGCCATGGAAAACTCAAGCGACGAAGACGACGAAACCATAGAAAATGTCCATGACTGGCAAACAGTCAAAAAAATTACAAAAAAAAGAAAAGCAAACCCCAAAGATGATAACACAACAACAATGCAAGTGAGTACAAACAACAGATTTGAACTATTAGAAAACCTAACTGATAATAATAACACACCAGTAACACCTAAACCTCCACCTATGGGGTAAATGATATCAAAAAGATGACTGAAAACCTATCGACAGTCATTAAAGCAGAAGACTACCAGTCGAAAGCTCTCCCAAATGACACAATAAAAATAAACACAAAAACTATTGAGTCATACAGAAAACTTATACAGCATTTAAATAGTAGCAAAATAGTTCACCACACATACCAAGCAAAACAAGATAGAGCTTATAGGGTAGTTATAAGAAATTTACACCACTCGATGCCAGTTGAAGAAATAAAAAGTGAACTAGCTAAATCAGGGCATACTGTCCGTAATATCATTAACGTATTACACAGAGTCAATAAATCACCACTGTCAATGTTCTATGTGGACCTAGAACCGAAAGAAAACAACAAACACATTTATACACTGGATTCTATCGGCAATATGAAAGTCAGCTTTGAACCTCCTCACAGAAAGAAAAATATAACACAGTGTCAGCGCTGTCAACGTTATGGACACACAAAAGCGTATTGTACAAGACCTTACGCATGCGTAAAATGTGGAGGAAGTCATCCAATGCCAGAATGTACAAAACCCAGAAATACACCAGCAAAATGTGCCCTGTGTAACGGAGAACACACTGCAAACTATAAAGGCTGCGTAATTTACAAGGACTTGCAAAATGTAAGAAATAATAGACAACGCGGAAATCAGTCAACCCATAATAATCAGAACCCACATCAAAATGTTAACCCAGCACCAACTTCACAGTATCAGAGTCAACAATCACAGTACCAACAACAGAATGGAACCCAATCCTATGCCCAAGCAGTAAGAGCAGGAAATCAAGTAGCTGACATAGGGTCTCAGATGAACTTATTCTTAAACGAATTTAAAGCAATGTTCACCCAACTAATGAATCAAAACAGCATGATCCTTACCACGCTAACAACATTAATTAATAAAATTCATTAGATCTGTTCGAATAGCCGAATGGAACGCAAATGGTTTAGCAAACCATAAAGCAGAAGTAATCCAATTCCTAGAGGACAACATAATAGACATCCTCTTTGTATCCGAAACGCATTTCACAGAAAGAAGCGTAATTAAAATACCTCAATACTCAGTCTACCACACTAGTCACCCAGATGGAACAGCCCATGGAGGATCTGCAATAATTATAAGGAACAATATACAACATCATCAAATGCCGGAACATAAAACAGATAAGCTACAAGCAACAATACTTAATATAAATGCCAGGCCTTGGAACTTCGAAATTGCTGCAATATATAGCCCTCCTAGACATAGAATCACAACTGAAGAATACGAAGAACTATTCAACAAGCTAGGTAACAAATTCATTGTTGGAGGTGATTGGAATGCTAAGCATACGAATTGGGGTTCACGACTCATTACACCAAAAGGCAGAAGCCTACTAGATGCCATCAACAACACAAACTGCACCTACTTATCGACGGGACAACCAACGTACTGGCCGTCCGATACAAATAGACTACCAGATCTACTCGACTTCTTTATCCTAAAAGGAATTGCAGCAAACTACACAAACATAGAAGCAAGTTGGGATCTCTCGTCTGACCACACACCAATCATAGCAACAATCAGCACCCACATAACCAAACGACCTGAAATACCCAAGTTGACTTCCCCTAAAACTAATTGGTGTGAATTCAAGTACCAGCTTGACACGAATATAAATCTTGAAATCAAAGAAAAAGATGACATAGATAAGGCTATAAACCACTTCACCTGTCAAATTCAGCAAGCTGCATATCGAGCTACACCATCAACTCCAAAGCAAGAAAACAAAAATACCACTTCGAATTATATTAGACAACTAATAGTCGAAAAACGAAGAGCAAGAGGTAGATGGCAAAGAAGACGCAACATTAATGACAAACACGAATATAATCGATTAACCAGACAATTAAAAACAGCGCTAAATGAAGCACGCAATGCCACATTTGAACACTACATTAGTACCTTGTCTAAAGAAGATCACTCAATATGGAAGGCAACAAAACACTTAAAGAGACCTACAGAACACAACTCGCCAATTAAGAAAGATGATGGTACTTGGGGAAGATCAGACGAGGAAAAAGCTTCAGCATTTGCAGAATACTTAGCTGGTATTTTTAAAGAACACCAAGTAGAGAATAATGATGATGGAAACTTAATAAGAGACTTCCTGGATAGTGCTTGCCCTATGACGCTCCCAATAACACCATTCAATACATCAGAAGTTAAACTAGAAATAGAAAAATGCAATAACCACAAAGCACCTGGATTTGACCTAATAACAGGATTAATACTGAAACATCTTCCGAGAAGAGCATTGGTCATGCTAACTACAATATACAATAGTGCACTCAGACTGACATATTTCCCAATCACATGGAAATTTGCGCAAATAATAATGATTCACAAACCGGGTAAACCTCCAAATAAAACATCATCCTATCGGCCAATCAGCTTGTTGCCGATAATGTCTAAGATCTTCGAAAGACTACTACTTGGTAGACTGAAGAATGACATTAACCTAGATGTAGAAATACCCACACACCAGTTTGGTTTTAGAGAGAGACACTCCACAACACAACAGACTCATAGAATTATAACAAAAATCCTTACTGCTATTGAGAAAAAAAAATATTGCACAGCGGCATTCTTAGATGTAGAAAAGGCATTTGATAGAGTATGGCATACTGGCCTTTTATACAAACTCAAATGTATTCTTCCAACCCCCTACTACCTAATTATGAAATCCTACATTGAAGATCGTTACTTCCAAGTAAAATATAACACAGCAACTTCCACACATTTTCCCATTAAATCAGGTGTACCACAGGGTAGTGTCCTGGGCCCTCTCCTTTACCTATTATTTACCGCAGATATCCCAACCACTGAAACAACCCAAATCTCAACATTCGCTGATGACACCACCATAATCGCTGTCAATGAGGACCCTATTATCGCGTCTGCACAACTGCAAAACCACCTTGACCAATTGGGAACATGGCTCAACAAATGGAAGGTGAAAGTAAATGAAACGAAGTCAACCCAAGTTACATTTACAAACCGAAGAGATGTATGCCCAACAATAACACTAAATGATACACAATTACCAGTCAGCACACAAATCAAATATTTGGGACTAACCCTTGACAAAAGATTCCCTAATAGCACACGACGTCCTTTGGACGTCCAAAATAGGTCCATTTTTGGTCCTAACGTCCATGGACTATAAACGGACGTCCTTTGGACGTCCCATGTTGGACGTCCTTCGGAAGGAATAAATATGGACGTCCTTTGGACGTCCGACGTTGGACGTCCTTCGGACGGAATAAATATGGACGTCCGACGTTGAACGTCCTTTGGACGTCCATACTGGACGAAATACGGACGTTTTATGAACATTATACCAATTACGGTATCAAATAGCAAAATAATTCAATAAAATATTAACTTGCGTTAACTTTACGTTAATGAAATACAGTCAAACCTGTCACTAACGGCCACTTAAATGAAAGAACTATTGGCCGATATAGAAAAGTGGTCGTTATTGCCAGTTTTTGTAGCCTAGATATACAGTACAACCTGTGTTACTGGCCACCTGTACTAACGGCCAGTTTAAAAATTCCCCAAACCAATTATATCTAGACTACAAAAACTGGCAATACCGGTCACCTTTCTATATCGGCCAATAGCTTTTTCATTTTTAGCGGCCGTTACTGACAGGTTGTACTGTAATTAGTGTGGGGAATTTTTAAACTGGCCGGTGTTGGCAGGGGGCCGGTAACACAAGTTTTACTGTAGTTTAAATCGAAAAGATTAAATCTTAATTCAAAATTGTATATTAAATTATTACAATTATAAACTATATAGGTAGTTTAATATTCAAAACATGTTTTTGATTTCATGTAATGTAATGAAAATCTTATTTGTAAATTATTGGTTACAATGTTTAACAACAGGAAATACTCAAGAATAAATAAAATAAAAGTTTCCCCTAACAACAAAACATTCCAGGAATTCTACTATCAAAGTTCTATTCCGTGAACATCTGATTAAATTATGGCTGGAAAGTTACCACAAGATATTCTATGAAAAGAGTACAATGTCCTCCTGGAGGGGTAAAATTTTCCATACTCTAAAGAGAGGCCATTTACTATTCAATTTGCGTTCATTTTCAAATTTGCCGCGCGAGTATCTATGTAGCGTCGCGTGGTCATTGGTCATCAAGTCATCAATTATTTCATTTTCATCATAAGATAACCTAAAAATTTAGTAAAAATTTTGATTGGAAAAAAATGCATCGATAAGGGGGTGAAAAATGAAAATTAGTGGCTTTTTTTGCTGTACTCAACTGTACTGTTTAGTATGCTAGTTTTGGCTCTGGCTGGATCTCTTAAACAATTATGTAAGTATTATAAAATCCGTTTTCAATTTTCTTTATGAAACGAATCATTTATGCATGTATTACCTGTAAATATTTTGATTTTTAATTGTAAAGAATAGAAAAATTACCGTTCATTTTAATTTTTTTTAGAATCAGCTGAAAGTGGTCTACAAAAAACCAGATATAACCAAAATAAAGATATAAAAAGTGTATTGGCTAATTGGAAGAAACTCAACATTGTCCATGCATAATAAGTTATTACTTTATAAACAAATATGAAGACCTAGGAATGGAACCTGGATATAATCATCAAGAAGATAGCAGGAATCCCGACAAACAACTTAAATAAGTACAAGAATATTGAGGAAATCCAGCTCCTCGATACTACTGGGCAAACTAGAAGATTGAAGAGGACAAAGCCTTTTGAACTAGTTTGAGTGATAGGTGATAGTGAAAAGCAGAGCATAGTGCGTGATGTGGCTGTGTATGTTAGAATAGTGCACGATCTTGTTAGATTAGACAAGAGACGCTATGGGGTAAGCTCTTCATTTTAAGAAACAGTAGTAATTTAGGTTAAATTAAAATTGCTCATTGGTCAGTTTGTAACAAAAATAAGAAAACTTCTGTTGGAGTGAAAGTAAAAAGAAAGATATACTCCAACAGAAGTAAGGAAAAAAAAGAAGAAAAGACTAGGTAGCTAAATAGGGCCTCTTATGAAAATAAAAATGAAGGGGCTTCAGCGGTTGAGCCGAAGTAGGAAAAATAAAAAATACTACTTTGCAGTAGTACTGAAGAAAGGGGAATTAGAAGGGATAATAAGTAGAAGTGGGAAGAGACAGAGGCAAACTGAATAGAGTTGGCTAGCTAGAGATGCAAGAGAGCAACTTGACACTCAAGGATGGATACGGCTCGTTTGCATGCCTGTCGAAGAACAGTAGCTCTATATAGATAGTAATGATGACTAAAAGATGAAATAATAAAATAAGAATAATGTACTGAAACTGAATGAAGATGGATAATTGCTAAAGACGAACAAGATAAATAAATCTAACAAATCATGGGCGCCATGAAAATGATCTTCGATCATTTTCCCAGGTATCTTATACTGCTGTCAAATATTAAATATATCAAACCTGTAATAATGAACATAAAGGAATAATAAAAATAAATGATATACAAAATAAATAAACATATTTATTAAAAATAACTACCAGATTTTTAACAATCTCTGAGTTAAGCAAGTTCATATTATGCTGTGACTCTAAAATGACATAAGTTATACAAGAAGATATATATATATTTTAAAGATAACAACAATAATGTTATCTGTTACAAACTTAAATATAAGTACCTCTTACTAACATATAGGGTACAAAATTACATAAATCTTCTACCAAATGGTTATAGTACGCCTGCTACGTACAACTAAAGGAAACCGACGAAGATGAAAATAATACAAATAAATAGGCCCAAGCCTCACTAAGAGAAAATACAATACTGAATAAAGCAAAATTAAATATACAAATGAATAAACGTTATAGAAGTGAAGTTAAGAAAAATACCGACAAAATGACCTAAATTAACCGAGCAAATGCAATGAAATAAAGTAACGACGAAGTAACCGAACAAACGAAATAAAGCGAATAAATACAATATTTGGGAAACAAGCAAGTAATGTTACAAAATAAATTTACCCGAATTACATAAACCAATATCAAAGCAATAATAAAGTATTAAAAACCTAATTTTCTCTAGGCTTATTCCTGTGCACAAGAAGTTACCGTAGATACAAAGTTTGGGAACCAAATAATCTAATATACAAATACATATGTCAAAAAAAACAGAGGTAACCTAAATCTGAAAAAAAACATAGTGTATTTAACAGATAGTCTGAAATATAAAAAAACCAATAGTTACTAAAACTCCTCACTAAATGTTCCCAAACGAGGTTGCGGTTGCATCCTAGAAAATGAGCATCACTATGATGCACCTCCATGCCCCCCCGTAGGCCCAGGTGGCAGGACGAAAAGGAGCTGGAATGTCCCCCAAAAAGCTTGTTCCCAAAACATACTCCCAGTTTGACTTGGCGGTAGCTGCAATAAGGTCAAGGTGGCTTCCCTAGGTAGTCAAGGTGGGTACGACATCACATGAGGGTTAGTTTTCTTCCAAATGGCTAAAAACATATACTTCGTTTGATTTCTCATATAAACCGGTAAACAAAAGTAAAGAGAAGAAGAAATAATCGAGGAAAACTTTTTAGAAGCAATAACATAAAAAAACAACCATTAAAAATGGAACAAAAACTAATCTCAGGTAACCTTGAACTATTTTGAGTTTGAAAACATGAACAAATAATGGCATTGCATTTGAAATAGGAATATAAAATATGACTTATCTGAAATAACATGAGATTAAGATAGTAATAGCCATCTACATACATTTTATATACCTTAATGAAATGGTATTGAACCAGACAAAGATAGTTACATGACAATTTATAGATATATTGGACATGAAAATTTATAGATATATTGGATGTTCAATCGGTTTAAAACGTACAGAGAAATGGTAATTATTTCCAATATTAATTTGAGGACTTCAAAAATGTTTGGTTATGTAAAACCAAAAACCCCATTAATATAAAGATCGATATAAAGATAATATAAAGATCGAAATAATCTACATCCTTCACCTAAGGGACTGGCTAAGAACATTTAACAATGAACCAACTATTTCATATATTCAAGGTTAACTAAAAAACATTAGTAGAAAAAACGATTTACCGGTTAATTTTTTATTCCTCTTCCACTGATGGTACTCCCATCCTTACTCCAGGAAACCCGTACTCCAGGAAACAAGTGGTGGTAACTTTTTACTATACTTCCAAACTTAGTTGAAATAAAAATTAATTTCGAAGAAATTAACCGCCATTTACGGTACTAACCACCAACACCAACCTGTCAACCTCGCAGCCACCGGCCAAGTCCCTCTCATTCCTCCCACAGTCAGCGAGGAAAACGTCAAACTCTCACGGAACACGAATTAAACGACAAGGAACGGTTCAACAACTATGTTCCGTACAGTGTGACGTCACATGAGAAGTCCTTTACGATAAATTAAAGAATTTAAATGGGAGGTCAAGAGAAAATAATTATTTTTTTAAAAATAATTACAGCGCTAAAAATGATAATATAACGGGTGGACCGTTACAATCCCCTCCTACTCGGGAAAAAAAATTTTTTAACCAAAAAATTTTTTTTTTTTTTTTTTAAACTTCAAAATATTAACAACTAAATTTACAATAGTCTAACAATCCACGTTGATTCGCAAGATTACTTCTAAATATAAACTAATGGTCAAGGAAAAATAAATCAATACATGACTCAAACTCATACTAAAATGTTACTATGTTACTCTCTGCTACCAAATATTAACATATATTGCTCAAAAGTCAAAACAAAACTAAATATTGTACTTAAGTTCATAATAATAACTGAGTGTCGAATTGGGCACTAAAACCAAAATTGAACTATCCATGGACATCAGATTTATAAAGGGTATATCCAAGAACGGAACAACCAGGAAAAGGTGTGAGCCAATTCGAACCATATCAAAAGTAAATGTACCAAAGTGAATAAAAAAAATCAGTAACTAAAATAGGTAAAGAATTGAACACTTTATCCAAAACTGAACTAACAATGGACACCAGATTCATAATAGTATATCCAGAGAAGAACAATCAGGAAGATTTATGGAACAATTCTCACTAATGTCAAATAATACCAATAATAAACATACCAAAGGAATCCAAAACTCAATAACCAAAATAAATGTGGAATCGGACACTTAATCCAAAGTCGAACTATCAGTGGACACCAGATTCATAAAAGGCATATCCAAAGAAGAACGACCAGGCAAATTTATGGACCAATTCACACCAATACTAAACCACATAACAGATCAGGTCTACGTACACCCACATCCGGTAATACGAACCTATCCAACTAAATACACAAAATAAATGAAGAATCGGACACTTATCCAGAATCGGACTATCAATGGACACCAGATTTATATAGGAGTATATCCAAAGAAGAACGATCAGGCAAATTTATGGACCAATTCTTACTAATACTAAATAAACTAAATTATTGGATCCAATGGTAACTAATACTGAACAAAATAAATAAATTAGGTCTACATACACCCTCATCCGGTAATATGAACCTATCCAAACTAAGTAATCAAAATAAGTCACAATAAAAAAATTACTAACAGACTAAGTAACAGAGATGTAACCAAACTAAATCAAAGGTAAGATAAATACCTAAAGTGTATTGACTAAAATATTCTAGAAAATACATAACTTAATTCATGCTGGTATTCGCGAACTATAGCATGTTGCTACAACAGATGTATGAGAATAACCAGACTCAGATAAGGTACTAATAATGTAAGAATAAGTAAGAAAGAAAAAGAATAAATGATGAACTCATAAGTTTTATGACACTATGATAAGTGATAGGAAAAAAAATATGTGATAGGTGATAGGAAAAAAATTGACGAGAACGGGCAACCAATTTTAATTAAAACTGCAGATTCATGCGCTCTCACATACGTGGAATTATTCAGGAAATGTTCAAAAATCTAAATAACAAAACTAATGCCTAAGGAAAGAAGTGGGAATATACTCAAATGAACAACTCATCTGTCTAAACACTCCAAATACTGACTTAATGAACCTACTATGTATAGGGATGGCGTAAGCATTGATTTATAAACAAGTGCGCAAGATATTTATCCATGTTTATCCATCAACTATAAGTACAAACATACTATGAAGTAAAAGGCCTAATATGAACTAAATACTTCCCTATTAAATTGTAAAAAAAAACTGGAATACTTGGACTAATTCCAAAAGAATGGTTAGGACATGCGACCGTCATTTCCTAACAAGAAATATTATAATGGTAAAACGTCTGCCTACTCTGCCATGAAACTTCGAAGATTACGAAGCCAGTCAAACAGCAGTGATCAGTTGCTGAGCAACAACTTCGAACCCACGCATTCACAAATCAGAGTATTGACAGACTAATCATAAGCAGAAATGTGAAAGACTCAAGAATTCATACATACTTACATCAACATTCCAAACTAATTCCAGAATCATAGTGTGTAGGATAGAAGGATATAAATTATTATTAAGTGTTTAAGATATTGGAGACAAATGTTAATAGAGTAACCCAATAACAAATTAAAAACCACATCTTTCCAATATGGCAAATTCAATAACAATATATAAATATGATCAAAAAAAAAATTAGTAAGTAATCAAATATTCCAAATAATATAACACATAACCTGAGATAAGTAGTGCATAACATACAGTTCCATAATAATATCCATATTAAACAAGAGTACTTGTATGAGCTTACCTGTCCAAATAAGTATATAAATACATAATAATTCAACAACCCTTCTAACTTAAGGGGTTAGGTGTGCAAAAACTAAACAAAAATACAAGTGAAGTTCTGATTAATTGTATAATCCTACTGACAGGATTAGCAATTAATAACATTGACTCATAATAATAATTACAATGCACCATGCCTAATACCAAAAAAAAGTTAAACTCATACATAAAGTACTACATAATAATTAAATTAATAAGTAATAAATTAAAAGTCATCAACAACAAAGCCAAAGATGAAATCAAGCAATGTATGTAGGTACCTGCATTATCAGATGACAAAAAAAAAATATCAGACTAAAATTTCTAACCATACTAAAGATTGAGCTAAGCTAAAGACAAACAGAAGAAGAGATTAGCTTGAACAACACTGTTAAGGTAATCTTCTTCTGAAGACTGTTCTATAACTTAGTAGGAAAATAGTATCAATGTTTCCTAACTAATAAAGAATTTATATTTAAATCTCAACCTAAAGTATCTGATTTCTATGAGCATTATATTATGGTACCCACATTGATATAATATTATTATCAACAATAATAAAACTAGAAACTGAGGTGGATAATGGAACTACTTTACTATACAATAATTATAATTGTTATGTTTAACACTACCAATTAAAGAAAAATAATTTGGATGACCATCTGTAATCATCCGAACCATGCGAATTCAACGTATCATGTGTAGAAGCTAATGTTGTGGACTGATTGTGCTTTGTGGTGTGTGCCTGTCTTACCAAACAACCCAAATATCAAAAATAACAAATATAAAATATAATCTAAAGTTTGTAAGACAAAGATACATATGGAGAAAATATTAGCGACACACCAACAAATCAAAATGCCAGCAAAATATATAAATAATCAAATCAATAAAGTAAATAAAATACCTAAATACTGAAAATAATTTCTAGTTAGGTGTAAAATATAACCATACTAGAAAAAAAATATATGCATATAGTCAATAATTAATTGTACGTGCAAACATACTACCATTGGTAGAAGGACTAAAAATTTAACTAATAGAACATAATGTCAGTTATGTATACTCAATCTAAATACATAAATAAGTTTCCAATAAAAATACAAAATCCAAACTAAGATATGAGCTGTACCACTAAAACTAAAGATGAGGTACCGAAAATAAACTAATCAAAACCAAAAGCAGTATAAGTCTACCTGTTTAGTATTAATAAAAATTAAAGACAAAAATAAATCAGAAATAACATATATACAAAGATATCAAAAAGTTAATAAAACAGAAAATTCCAATAAAAGAACTACTGTCTTAGAACCAAAAACGGTTGGCACCACGCATTGGGCAGCCAGTGTAACAAAAATAAGAAAACTTCTGTTGGAGTGAAAGTAAAAAGAAAGATATACTCCAACAGAAGTAAGGAAAAAAAAGAAGAAAAGACTAGGTAGCATGGCTATTACTATCTATCGGAGCATGAGACTCTTAATCTCAGGGTCGTGGGTTCGTGCCCCACGTTGGGCGCCAGTGTAACAAAAATAAGAAAACTTCTGTTGGAGTGAAAGTAAAAAGAAAGATATACTCCAACAGAAGTAAGGAAAAAAAAGAAGAAAAGACTAGGTAGCTAAATAGGGCCTCTTATGAAAATAAAAATGAAGGGGCTTCAGCGGTTGAGCCGAAGTAGGAAAAATAAAAAATACTACTTTGCAGTAGTACTGAAGAAAGGGGAATTAGAAGGGATAATAAGTAGAAGTGGGAAGAGACAGAGGCAAACTGAATAGAGTTGGCTAGCTAGAGATGCAAGAGAGCAACTTGACACTCAAGGATGGATACGGCTCGTTTGCATGCCTGTCGAAGAACAGTAGCTCTATATAGATAGTAATGATGACTAAAAGATGAAATAATAAAATAAGAATAATGTACTGAAACTGAATGAAGATGGATAATTGCTAAAGACGAACAAGATAAATAAATCTAACAAATCATGGGCGCCATGAAAATGATCTTCGATCATTTTCCCAGGTATCTTATACTGCTGTCAAATATTAAATATATCAAACCTGTAATAATGAACATAAAGGAATAATAAAAATAAATGATATACAAAATAAATAAACATATTTATTAAAAATAACTACCAGATTTTTAACAATCTCTGAGTTAAGCAAGTTCATATTATGCTGTGACTCTAAAATGACATAAGTTATACAAGAAGATATATATATATTTTAAAGATAACAACAATAATGTTATCTGTTACAAACTTAAATATAAGTACCTCTTACTAACATATAGGGTACAAAATTACATAAATCTTCTACCAAATGGTTATAGTACGCCTGCTACGTACAACTAAAGGAAACCGACGAAGATGAAAATAATACAAATAAATAGGCCCAAGCCTCACTAAGAGAAAATACAATACTGAATAAAGCAAAATTAAATATACAAATGAATAAACGTTATAGAAGTGAAGTTAAGAAAAATACCGACAAAATGACCTAAATTAACCGAGCAAATGCAATGAAATAAAGTAACGACGAAGTAACCGAACAAACGAAATAAAGCGAATAAATACAATATTTGGGAAACAAGCAAGTAATGTTACAAAATAAATTTACCCGAATTACATAAACCAATATCAAAGCAATAATAAAGTATTAAAAACCTAATTTTCTCTAGGCTTATTCCTGTGCACAAGAAGTTACCGTAGATACAAAGTTTGGGAACCAAATAATCTAATATACAAATACATATGTCAAAAAAAACAGAGGTAACCTAAATCTGAAAAAAAACATAGTGTATTTAACAGATAGTCTGAAATATAAAAAAACCAATAGTTACTAAAACTCCTCACTAAATGTTCCCAAACGAGGTTGCGGTTGCATCCTAGAAAATGAGCATCACTATGATGCACCTCCATGCCCCCCCGTAGGCCCAGGTGGCAGGACGAAAAGGAGCTGGAATGTCCCCCAAAAAGCTTGTTCCCAAAACATACTCCCAGTTTGACTTGGCGGTAGCTGCAATAAGGTCAAGGTGGCTTCCCTAGGTAGTCAAGGTGGGTACGACATCACATGAGGGTTAGTTTTCTTCCAAATGGCTAAAAACATATACTTCGTTTGATTTCTCATATAAACCGGTAAACAAAAGTAAAGAGAAGAAGAAATAATCGAGGAAAACTTTTTAGAAGCAATAACATAAAAAAACAACCATTAAAAATGGAACAAAAACTAATCTCAGGTAACCTTGAACTATTTTGAGTTTGAAAACATGAACAAATAATGGCATTGCATTTGAAATAGGAATATAAAATATGACTTATCTGAAATAACATGAGATTAAGATAGTAATAGCCATCTACATACATTTTATATACCTTAATGAAATGGTATTGAACCAGACAAAGATAGTTACATGACAATTTATAGATATATTGGACATGAAAATTTATAGATATATTGGATGTTCAATCGGTTTAAAACGTACAGAGAAATGGTAATTATTTCCAATATTAATTTGAGGACTTCAAAAATGTTTGGTTATGTAAAACCAAAAACCCCATTAATATAAAGATCGATATAAAGATAATATAAAGATCGAAATAATCTACATCCTTCACCTAAGGGACTGGCTAAGAACATTTAACAATGAACCAACTATTTCATATATTCAAGGTTAACTAAAAAACATTAGTAGAAAAAACGATTTACCGGTTAATTTTTTATTCCTCTTCCACTGATGGTACTCCCATCCTTACTCCAGGAAACCCGTACTCCAGGAAACAAGTGGTGGTAACTTTTTACTATACTTCCAAACTTAGTTGAAATAAAAATTAATTTCGAAGAAATTAACCGCCATTTACGGTACTAACCACCAACACCAACCTGTCAACCTCGCAGCCACCGGCCAAGTCCCTCTCATTCCTCCCACAGTCAGCGAGGAAAACGTCAAACTCTCACGGAACACGAATTAAACGACAAGGAACGGTTCAACAACTATGTTCCGTACAGTGTGACGTCACATGAGAAGTCCTTTACGATAAATTAAAGAATTTAAATGGGAGGTCAAGAGAAAATAATTATTTTTTTAAAAATAATTACAGCGCTAAAAATGATAATATAACGGGTGGACCGTTACAAGTTATGACCAGATTGTTTTTTTTATGTTTGGCAAAAAGGGCGTAAGTCAGAATTGCACATTGCTAATGTTTTGATGATTTCTGGACCAGCAAAAAACTGTTGCAGACGTAAACTGTATGTACCAATAAAAAGAGCCGATTTTTCTGGTCCAGAAATCATCAAAACATTATCGATGTGCATTTCTGACTTAAGCCCTTTTTCCCAAACATCAGAGAATTGTAATGTACAAATTCTCCTATCTGATTTTTCATGAATTTTGTAGGAGACGAAAAACCATTTTTAGGATCATCTCCTGCTTTCACATGTAAATTTTGACATGTCTTGTAGTAAATAGATAGTTGAATTTACTACAAAACATGTCAAAAAATATATGAAAACAGGAGGTGACCATAAAAATTACCAAGTTGGTAAATGTTTACATTAGTAAGGCTACTTGGATTAATCTGAAATTTGCACAGTATATTTTTGACTACTTTTTATTCACTTTACCTTCTATACATTTTTTCGCGCTGAGCTATAGTTTTTCTGTATTTTTTATTCAAAAAACTAATATTTTGAGGTCAATTTCAAATCGCCTCCGCCATTTTAATTGCTGTCAAGGAAGTACGTATGCCTACTGCCATAGCCACCTTTACTTTACAAGCCATGAAGTTGAAACTTGGCAACATCTAAGCGTAGACCGGTTAATTCTGACAGTTCTCATTTATTTTTAAATGTTTTTAAATAATATTCACTGTATTTACAGAAAAACTCAAACATTTTACAATATTTCGTGCTCCAAATTATAAAGAATATTAAAAGGTATGTATTAAGATGATTTTAGTTCAATATAATATATTTTTATATAATATGTTTTATAGTATAATATATTTTTATATAAACTTACGTGCATATAGAAATGCGTCCACTTAAAATTTTTGTCATATTTGATGTCTTATATTTACTAAACCTGTTGGCCGATTCAAGTGATTTTTTTAATATGTTATAGCCTGATTCTTTAACAATACCGCTGTAATAATATTGTTGCTAAGCAGTTAATTTTTTATTGTATAACGGGCATTTATAAAATAGTGAAATTAAAACTCAACTATAGCCTCAGGTTTTCTTAACATTCTGTTTTTTATTCATTCGCTTATGTTGGATAATAAAAAAAAGTTAGCTACTTTAACAACTATATAGATAATATGTCCTTTATCAATACAGGGTGTTTCTAAATAAGTGCGACAAACTTTAAAGGGAAAGTAACAAAATTCAAAATTTTGACCCCTGTCAAAATTTTCAATGTATTTTAAATGTAATCATTTTTTTCGAATCTTGAAAAATCTAATAAGTATTTTTGAAAAATTTAAACGCAGAATGAAAGATTACTTTATCACCGAGGGCCGAAAGTCCCTTAGAATGAATATTCCATAGGGTGATGCGAACTTTGAAAAAAAAAGACAGTTTAATTCGTACACCCGGTATATATACAATGAAAATTTACTTATTTAGCAACAATATTATTACAGGGGTATTGTTAAAGAATCAGGCTATAACATATTAAAAAATCAATTTAAATCGGCCAACAGGTTCGGGAAATACGAGACATCAAAAATGACCAAATTTTTGAGTGGGCTGATTTCTATGCACGCAAGTTTATATAAATTTCTTTAAGTTTGGTATTTTACATACGGCATACCTACTTATAATTTTTGTTTTTGTAGATGCCAAGCCGTTGCTGTGTGCCAGAGTGCAAAAGCAATTACGATAGCAGTCTTAAAAAGAATGAACAACCAGAAAGCACTTTTTTATTTCCAAAGGATCCAAAGCTGCGAGAACTTTGGTTACAGTGTATCCACAGGAAAAATTTTGTTATTGGAACATCAGCGGTAGTATGTGCCAAACATTTTTATTCTGATGACATCGAGAGAGTTAGAGAATGGGTAGATAAGGAAGGCAACAAACATGTAGAGAAATTAACGAATCCTAAGTTAAAACCTTCTGCAGTTCCTCGCATTTTTCCAATTCAGGATGTTTCTAAATAAGTGCGAAAAACTTTAAAGGGAAAGGAACAAAATGCAAAATTTTGACGCCTGTCAAAATTTTCAGTGTATTTTAAATGCAATCATTTTTTCGAATTCTGAGAAAACTAATAAGTATTTTTGAAAAATTTAAACGCTGAATGAAAGATTACTTTATTACCGAGGGCCGAAAGTCCCTTAGAATGAATGAAAGGTTGTTTTTGAATGACATATTTGAAACTAAAAATCACACTAAATTTTCTTAATTTTTCGCCCCTGTAACTTATTAAAATAAACATAGAAGTTTTCAGGGACTTTCGGCCCTCGGTCCTAACGTAATCTTTCATTCTGCGTTTAAATTTTTGAAAAATACTTATTAGTTTTCTTAGGATTCGAAAAAAATTAATCCCATGTATATTCTTGTTATTGGTTTTTTTTGTATAATAAACGTTACTTACAAGGAAGTACTTTTAATTTTATTTTGTACAAACTTCTAATTAATAATATTTTCTTGTACGACTCAAAAAATACTATAAATTTTACCAGAATTTCTACTTTAAAATTGTGTTTTCAAAAGCGGTAGTCCGAAAGTCGGACTACGCACGTCATCAATTGCGATGTTGCCTTTTTTTCTTCATGGCTTGTAAAGTAAAGGTGGCTATGCTACTGCATACTTTTTAAAGCACTGTTGCCACATCTTTCAAAATTATTGTTTATGGCGAAATTACTAGTTCCATCCAGTACTAGAGACTTATAGCAAACGTAAAATAAAGGATCTTTTATTACAGGATACTTGTAATAAGCTATAAGTCTTATGATAATTTGCACATACATTTTGCTAATTTTAAAAAATCAATATATTATATTATATATTACACAGTACAATTTTCAAAGGAGGAAGACCTAACTCTTCGTCAAAACCTAACTTTCGGGTATTAGAGTGTAGAGTACCCCAGGAGTGTAATGCATTTATGCAGGTAGGCCAAGGGATTACCGGCCGAAATTACGCCCGCCGAATAAAAGATCCTTTATTTTACGTTTGCTAAAGTCTCTAGTACTGGAACTAGTAATTTTGCCATAAACAATAATTTTGAAAGATGTGGCAACAGTGCTTTAAAAGGTATGCAGTACGCATACGCACTTCCTTGACAGCAATTAAAATGGCGGAGGCGATTTGAAATTGACGTCAAAATATTAGTTTTTTGAATGAAAAATACAGAAAAACTATAGCTCAGCGCGAAAAAATGTATAGAAGGTAAAGTGAATAAAAAGTAGTCAAAAATATACTGTGCAAATTTCAGATTAATCCAAGTAGCCTTACTAATGTAAACATTTACCAAAAAAGTTTTTAGTCTCTCTTACAAAACTCATGAAAAAACAAATCGGAGGTATGTCACATCAGTGACTATATCCAGGGAATGTCTAAAAAATATACTTTGATGTCCCAAGAACCAAATATAACCTTTATATATAACAGGGTGTAACAAAAATACAGGTCATAAATTTAATCACATATCCTGGGACCAAAAATAGTTTGATTGGACCTAACTTACCTTAGTACAAATGTGCACAAAAGAAAAGTTACAGCCCTTTGAAGTTATATATTAATAGCACCAAGGGCCTTAGAGGCCCATGGCTTGAAAAGTTTGTTTTTTTCTTCATTTTCACGTTTCTTTATGTACTGAGATCTTCTCTGGCTTGATATGTGATTTTTCTCCATTCCTTCCTCTTATTCATTTTTCTTTTCTAACCCTGTAACACCATTCTTTCCAAATCTTTTTCGACCTCTTGCTTCCATCTATTTTCCGGTCTTCCTCTTCTCTTTCTTGAAGCTATAGTGTAGTTTAGTACCCTTTTCGGAGTCCTCGTTTTTGGCATCCTTTCAATGTGACCTCGTGATCTAAGTCTCTGTGCCTTTATCACTCATTTGAAGTTACAAAATGAAAAGTGATTTTTTCCAATGTATCGAAAACAATGTGCTTTTGTGCACGTTTCAATTTAATTATTATTGTAGTACCTACCATTTAAACAACGTTTTAAAAACTTTTTTGCCTCTTATTGCTTTTTCGAAAAGTCAATTTTTATCGAAATATTTTGAATATTTGTCAAATCCACCACATATTTGTATATGGTTAAGTACGATTATGGAGACTTGGTAATAATATGCAAACTTATTTATGCTTTACATTTTTAGGTATATTTTGAACCATATTAAAAAAGAAGCCAGACTCGATAAAACGTGCCTTATCGAAAAAATACAAAGAGGCAAAAAAGTTTTGAAAACACTCTGTTTAACTAATGGTACCTCAGTAATAGTTTAATTGGAACATACACAAACATTTTAGGGGTTTAAAGGAACAAAACCCCCATAAAATTTTTACGTGGACATATTAAAAAAGAAGTCGCAACTCGATAAAAACTGCCTTATCTGAAAAATACTAAGAAACAAAAATATTGAATTTAACTAATGGTACCACAATAATAAAATTGAATTGGAACATACACAAAAGTTTGGGAGGATTTAAGGGATCAAAACCCCCATAAAATTTTTATGGGGTGCACAAATTTCACCATAATTTTTCTTTAAGATATTCCTGCCATAATAATGCCACATGTCACATGTCCATTTTCAATAAAAAATCGCTAATAGTTTTCGATATAATCGAAAAAATCGATTTTCATTTTGTAATTTCAAAGGGCTGTAACTTTTTTTTATGTGCATATTTGTACAAGGTAAGTTATACGTTTATTTGAACTATTTTTGGTCCCAGAATATGTGATTTAATTTATGACCTGTATTTTTGTTACACCCTGTATATACAGCCCATTACGCAAAACCTTAAAAATTGGGCATTTTTGATGTCTCGAATTTCCTAAACCTGTTGTTGCATCTAAGTGATTTTTTTTATAATATTCTAGCCTAGGCCCTAGAATATGTTACCTCCTTATGCTTGTCATGCACAGGGAGCTATACTGTAATATACATATATTATATCACATTACTATAGAGAGCGATATGATATAATATACATATATTACAGCATAGCTCCCTGTGCATGACAAGCTTAAGGAGGTAACCTATAGCCTAGGCTATAATATTATAAAAACATCACTTAGATGGGACAACAGGTTTAGGAAATACGAGACATCAAATATACCCCATATTTAAGGTGGTGCGTTAATTTCTTGGAGAAGTGTATTGTAATTTAATGTAAATAATGTAATATCCAATAATTGTAATTTGATATAAGATGAAATATAAGTTCCTTAAAAAATATATTTTTTATTTCCCACAATACATTCTCCACAAGTCCACAGGTCTAAATATCGTCGCTAGACGTCCACCGAATGACCTTCCAGGACGTTAGATGGATGTTCAGCAGCAAGACATTGGACCAAACTGGGACATCCTATGAATGCAAAAATGACGTCCACCCAACGTCCCCTCCGACGTTAGGTGGACCTCCATTGGACATTTGGCAACTTGGCCTTTGGACCAAAATTGGACGTCCTGTTAAGGTCCAATTCACGTCCCCTAGGACGTCCGATTAAGGTCCAATTTACGTCCGATTAAGGTACAATTTACGTCCGCTTAAGGTCCCATTTACGTCCTATTAAGGTCCAATTTACGTCCGATTAAGGTCCAATTTACGTCCGATTAAGGTCCAATTTACGTCCGATTAAGGTCCAATTTACGTCCGATTAAGGTCCAATTTACGTCCTATTAAGGTCCAATTTATGTCCGATTAAGGTCCAATTTACGTCCGATTAAGGTCCAATTTACGTCCGATTAAGGTCCAATTTACGTCCGATTAAGGTCCAATTTACGTCCCCTAGGACGTCCGATTAAGGTCCAATTTATGTCCGGATAAGGTCCAATTTACGTCCGATCAAGGTCCAATTTACGTCCGATTAAGGTCCAATTTACGTCTCCTGGGACGTCCGATTAAGGTCCAATTTACGTCCGATTAAGTTCCAATATACGTCCCTTCGGACCTTAGATGGATGTCCAATGGACGTTCGGTAGCGCGACATTTGGACCAAAATAGGACGTATAAAGGACGTTCCTCGGACGAAAACGGACGTCCCCAAAGTCCGTGAAGGACGTCCAATGGACGTCCATTGGACGTCCTTGTGCTATTAGGGTTAACATGGAAGCCGCACATCCAAGCCAAGAAAACCCAGATCAACATCAAAATACGACAAATGAGCTGGCTTATTGGTCGAAAATCAAAACTCAATATTGAAAATAAACTGCTCCTGTATAAAACTATGATAAAACCAATTTGGACCTATGGTGTTCAACTCTGGGGATGCTCAAAGCCATCAAATATCAAGATAATACAAAGAGTCAAAAATATTGAGGATGATATTCAACGCACCCTGGTATGTAAGCAATAAAACCCTACACGAGGACTCAGCTACACCCTTGGTAGAGGAAGAAATTCCAAGGATCACAAAGAGCTACCTTGATGGACTGAGAAGTCATCCAAATGATGAAGCAAGACTGCTGAACACTCCTCCCGAATTCGCAAGACGACTGAAGAAACTATGGCCAACAGATTTAATAAATTAAATATATACATATTGTGATCAAATGTAAAAAATTATAATAGGAGGGTTGCCACAGGGCAGCTTCTCCCTCATGTATTTAACATTCAAACTATTTGCTTATAGCTTCGATGAAGCAGATTGTAAATAAAAATATGTAATAAAAAAAAATATGTAATTGTTTAATGTTTAATTTTCTGGTGATTTTTTGCAAAATCTGGCAACTTTTGAAGCAAGTGTCTGGCTGGTGATTTTTAGTTTTTTATCCTGGCAACATTGCCGGACGAAGTCTTTTGTCAAAAAATTGTCATGTCAATGACAAGACAAAAACAACAACAACGATAAAAACATTCATTCACCCACCATTCACCTCACATTACATTTCACGTTGAATATTGAACAGTAAGTTTTAGTAACTACCTACCTAATTTAATTTAATTTAATACATTTTTGCATATTGGACACAGCAATAATTGAGTTTAAATTCGAAATGGAGTTAAGTGAAGATTCTACAGAAAGAAAACAAAATGTTTTAATAAGTGACAAATATGAAGCTTCTCCCGAGCATGTTTATATACAAATTAAATCTGAACTGGAAGAATGTGTGCTTGAAGTTGAAAGTACAAAAGATTCTTTATCAGACTCATGCTTAGACGATATTAAAGTAGAAGAACATATGTTACAATATAATATAAATAACTCATTCCCTGTTATTATTAAACAAGAAGTTAAGACAGAAATTAAAGAAGAACTGGATGAACATAATTTACAAGTCAACCATGGGTGTGACAGTCTATTTCAAAGTACAAGAACAGATACTCAAAAATTAGACTCAGAGAAAGATGTAAAATTGCAGATAGGAGCTTCAACTGAGATAGATGATGAAAAACATTGTAGAAGTATGAAAACAGAAAAATTATTGCCCAACATTGACAACAAAAGTAAGTTTTAGTCTATGTATAGAGTTAATGAGTCATAATGAGTTATGTTTCAGCTACTGGTTATTAATTTTTATGTGTTTTGCATTTGAAAGAGATTATTTTTCACATAGACTAAGGGCGGGTTGTTTGAACACTAATCAATAAGTTGACTATAATTAAGTCCCCTTAACAACTATCAAATAACAACACCCCTCATTCATACGTCAATCAGTTGATTGTAATCAATTATGTTAATTATCATTATGATAATTAACATAATTGATTAATAAATCTCATAATTGTAATCAATTATGTTTTCAGCAACCCAAACAAAGTTGACATTGACAGTTGGTGACAGTATTTAAATATTTGATAATGATCAGTTGATTCCATTTTTGATTAGCGTTCGAACAACCGGCCCTAAGTACAGTAAAACCTCCAACTGAAACGGATGACAGTTTCAATAATTTCTTCAATAAAAAGTAAATGTTTATCGAAAAACAAAAACAATTTGATGTTAATTTGTTAACATTGTCAACATTGCTTTCATACAACTAAAGAATGCAATAATATACAACACATTACGAAATTACCTTATAGAATTTTTTAATACCAACTTTGACCAAGAATACTATGTAATTTGATACAAGAAGAATACAAAAAATAGTGTTATTTTGGTGCCACTTCGGTATGCGGTCTACCGTCTAATATGTGGTCTACGGTAATTTAGCTGATTCGGCATGTGGTCTACGTACAAAAACAAATTAGAGAAACTATTACAAACATTACTATTTTATTATTACTAACAGCTTCACTGTTCAATTGGTAATTATACAAAGAGTCTACATTCTACCACATCCAATACTATTTTAATATTAAATATCATGCAACCGCAGTAAATATCGGTTTTTGCCTGAAAGGAGGAAGACCTAACCCTTCGGTCCAAACCCAACTTACGGGTATTAGAGTGAGAGAACCGCAGAGCAGGAGGTATTTGACCGCTGCGCGCAATCACAACCCACCCTTTTTATTAGAGTAGAGTATTTATTGGTAATAATGTACAAATGTACTTTTACAGGTCAGCAATAATTAAAATTGTCTAAAATTACATTAAAAGTTGACAGTACTTCAGTAAAAAAAACCTATTACTAAAATTTAAAAACTAAACACTAATTAAATTACAGGACAAAACAAAATTTAGATCTGAAGTACTCCTCAAATGAGTAGAAAGCACCCATCAGAAGATAATTTTTAATTTGTCTCTTAAATTGGTTAAAATCAAGACTTTTAATAGATATTGGTATACAGTTATAAAATTTCAATGCTAGGTATCTGGTTCCATTTCTGGTCCTCTCAAGTCGACTGAAGTCTGGTACAAGGGCATCATGATTTCTAGTCTGATAAGTATGCTGTTGTGTTTTATACAGATCTACATTTTGATGAACATACAACAGGCACTGCATAATGTACACAGAAGGTAGTGTGAGAATCCTCAGGTTTCTGAAAGACTGCCTACAATCGTCCCGATAACCCTGACCTGTGATTATGCGAATACACTTTCTCTGCTGACCAAACACCTTATCTATATGGCAAGAGTGTCCCCAGGAAAGGATTGCGTAAGTTAGTCGTGAGTGAAAGTTGCTGTGATATGATGTAAGAAGGGTTTGAAGGGAGGTAACCTTAGATAGGTTTCTAAATAAAAGAGTTGGCTTGAGAGCTTTTGGGAAAGTTTCAGTATGTGCCGTTCCCAAGTGAGTCCCTGATCAAGATAAACACCAAGAAATTTAGCTTCCTGTGAACAATCTGTTAAAATGGGATGTGTAATGGTGTTATGTCTTAGGGTAAAGTTCACTGTTTGTGATTTTGAGTTATTGAGAGAGAGACGATTTGCCAAAAACCATTGGAACAAATTGCACTCTGTGGTCTCAAGATCAATATCACTGATTTGGGAAGGGTGGTAACTTTGATAGCATGTAGTATCATCAGCAAATAGGACTGTGCTTACCGGGCCCTCTTGTGAAAATCCCAAGTCATTTATATAAATGAGAAATAATATTGGACCTAGAACTGACCCTTGAGGCACTCCATACATCAAAGGTTTTTTATCAGATTTAAGCTGGTTAAAAAACACATATTGAAATCTATCTGATAGATAAGACTCAATCAATTGAATAGACATAGGATGAAAATTATAGGCATGTAATTTTTTAAGAAGAATACTATGAGTGACACAATCAAAAGCTTTAGTAAGATCAAGGAACGAGGCAAGGGTATCAAGAAAGTTTTCAAATCCTTCCAAAATACTGCCTGTAAAATGATTGATAGCAAGTGTTGTTGTTTTGTTATTTTGTTATTTTATTATCCCTTTATTATACCCACCCTAATAAATAAAAAGTTTGTAATAGTTTCTCTAATTTGTTTTTGTACATAGACCGCATGCCGAATCAGCTAAACTGCCGTAGATCGCATATCAGACGGTAGACCGCATACCAAACTAGAAACTCTGCCGTAGACCGCATACCGAAGTAGCACCGTTATTTTTAACTCCGAAATTCTTGTTATCCAAAACAGCCTCCCCTCCCCCAATTATTTTGGTTAACGGAGGTTTTACTGTACTATGAAACTCTGAAATGGCAGAATTGTTGCCAACAGTTAAAAAACATTTAGAAAGTTTTAAGTATCTGTCTCAGAAACATACATTACAAAAATAACTAGAGACTGACTGAGAGTGAGTTTTTGGCCGAAGCCATTGCTTAAGTTTGGCCTGTAGGTTACCTTCGGCCAAAGCCGAAGGCGAGTAAAAAATATATTAAATGATAAAAAGTTAAATCATGTGCATTATATGTTGTCGTCACAGCAAAACTCACTAAGTCCACTTTTGTTAAAATTGAGTTTGTAAAAAAGTGTCCTGATCGATTCACAATATTAAGTTTCATAGTCTGGCAGAAATAACAAAATTCTGCAAAGTACGTAGAGATGGTTCTCTAATTCACTGAATATGCATAAATCCAAAATTGTTGTCAGGCAGAAGTCGCTAAATGTTCGTTTTCTCAGATTTGTTATTTTGGACTTCGTGACTTTTGCCACGATGACGACGACATATTTTATTTATTAAGTGATAGGTGATAAACAAAAATATGAAATTATAAGATAAAAAAAGTCAAACATTTATACAGTTGAGTCCACGAGTCTTTACCCATGCGTCATTAATACCTGGCGAGATAAAACACATATTTGATAACTCAAATTTTAACCCGTAATAGGAGCGGTAGCTACTTACTGTCACTTGCTCTTGCGTTTAGTAAATTTCAATTTCCGACTCGACTGTACATCCATACATACATTCTTTAATAATAGAAGTAATACGCAATACCTAACAAAAATAAATAACACTAAAATTAGTATGAGATTTCTGATTGCTGGATTTGGTGGTTGGTATTCAAAATTTATTTATTTATTCACGGGCAAGCCCTATTCAGATATAAATGTTACAGTGTTCTACAGGGGCGTAACAGAGGGCCCCGCAGCGTGAAGCTTGCGGGGGGGCCCCAATCGCTTAAGGGCCCCATCTTGTCATCTGATATTATGTAAAAATCTGTTATTGTTATATTATTTTTACGTTGTCTGTTTAAATTTAAAAACGTAAAAATTTCTAACTAGACGTATTTACCAAGTGAATCCTCTCATAATATCTAGAAACTTAATCCCTTCCGGCCTACCGAAATTTTATGGCAGCGACAATATAATGCTTTGTACGTGACTATTGAAAGATATTAGAATTGCAATTTGACGAATTTAAGAACAATATTTTTAAATCTAAAAATTGGTTTTCTTTCTCTCTGTTCTTTACCTACTTTTAGTATTTCGATACAATTATCGCCAGTAATTTCATATTGGTTGTTTGCATTGAATGTTATTTATGTTTGTGTTGTTTTACGGTTATAGTTGCATCAGTTTGGTACGGGTACGCATTTATTTAACAATTATTGACGACTTTTCTTGTGTAGGTAATCATTGGACAATCTCTCAACAGATAAACGGTAAGATAAGGAAATTATAACTTATAACAGTTACGCTTTAGGGGAGTCAATGTAGAAAACTTTTTTTTAGCGGTTTCGGAAAAAATCAAACAAGCTTATATTTTTCTAAAATATTTTTTGTTAGTTTATATATCTTATCTTAAAGTGAAAAGTTCTACTCACAGATGCCTCTAATTGTTTATTAATTCTTTAAACAATAAAACTGTTTTAATTTAAATAATTTTAAAATAGATATCGGCGAATTCATCATTTTACTTTGTTCAAAAATGTTTCTATTTGCTTTTTGATTATGCTGAATTCGAACATGTCATTAAATCAGGGCCATAAGTACGATGTTGGGCTGGGGGCCCCCTACCGGGAGGTCTGGGGTTAATCACCCAGCAGAAGGAGTCCGGGAAAATTGATATTTAACCACTTAAAAACGCATTTTAATGTACTCCATGACTGAAGTTTCCTGTACCTACCTACATATTGCTATTTTAGTTGACCAACACAAAAAAAATTGAAATCACATTATTTTAAGCTAAATATTTACCATCAATATAACATCTTTTCTGTTTTCATAAAAAATATACTACATATAATGTTACTTACATTCTTCGGCTATAATGTAGGTTTTTAATCGCGTTATATTGCCTATAGGCAGTACAATTAATCGCGTAACGCGATTACAATCGCGCGGCCCCCTTCGCCGGGGGCCTCGAGGCACTGCCCTGGTTGCCCCAATGGTAGTTACGGCCCTGTCAGACATTACAATTTGAAAATTCAAAATAAATTTTTTTGGGCACTTATACAGTATGTCTGCGTGGCTTCGAACCATATGGGAAACATTTTTATTATCAATTTTACGAAAAAAGTTATTCTTCCTGAAATGCTCTGAATGGTCTTAAATCTGAGATACAAAATAAGCCAGATAAACCATCAGATATCAAAGCTTATCAATTTTATACGAGCTAAGTCAAAAAATAAGAATTTAACTCAAGGATAAAGTACTTTTTTATTTAACAATATACGACTTTAATTTTAATATGTAATTACATCCTTGTATATAAATAATTAATTTTTCCAAATATTTCTCAAATTACCGATAACCAACATAATTTTATTACAATAATTATAATAACTATTTTATTATTAATTTTTAAATTTTACGAAAAAATTCTTTATAAAATTCTTATCAGATTCTTTATAAAAAGCTCTGCATTATCTCAAAACGAAGATTCAATCGTAATACAGTAGAACCCCGATTATCCGGGTGCGGATTATCCGTGCTGCGGATTATCCGTGCTATGATTTTCTATTACTCAAGTTGCATTTTTAAGGTTTTATCAAAATAGCGTCATCGTAAATCACTTGACGGAAACTCTATATGACGAAAGAGATACTCATAATGAAAGATTTATTTGTTTCTGTTATTTTTTATGGTAGGTGCATATGTATGTGTATACGTACATATGTATTATACATAAGAAATACTTGTTCGGATTATCCGTGCTTTTCAATTATCCGTGCCACCCTTCGGTCCCGAGGAGCACGGATAATCGGGGTTCTACTGTATATCACATTTTACCAACTTTATACGAGGTATGTCGAAAAATATGAATTTCTCTCTAAGAGTTAAGTACCTTTATAGTTCACAATATTTCAACTGGAATGATATAATTGCGTATTTAAACATAGTTTTTAATTTCGAACAACTTTTTATAATAAAATTTTTCAATATTGTAAAATATAAAGGTGGTATAGGTACTATTGAGCGAAATTAATATTTCTTGATATACCTCGTATAAAATAAATAAAATTTAATATCTGATTATTGCAACTTAGGTTTTATACCATGCAGAGCATTTTATGAAGAATAACTTTTTTTCGTAATATAGATATGTAATAAAAAAGTTTCCCATAGGTTCCAAGCTACGCAAACACACTTTTTTGGAATGGGTCTGTATACCGATAAAAATGAGAAATGTAAGTCGTTATGAACAGTGAATGATAACGCTAACACAAAAAAGTTTTTGTTAAATAAGTCGTACTTAGTAATTGTTTAACGCGGGAGCAGTCGCGCTCACTTCTGTCACGTAAGCAGTCGCGCGTAGATCAAAATCTAACAATACGAATTTAAAACAAATTTCAATTTTATAATATTTTTGTTTGCTTGTTATTTTAAAAATATCTATTTCTAACAATTTTAAAACTAATTGGTTCCCACCAAAGCCATAAATTCCACCAAAAAAAAAATAAAAATGAAATTAAAAAAAAATTAAAAAAAAATCCTAAGCATTACTACAATCTTCTTCGAGGCACTTACAAGTGGAAAGTTATGTTGCAAAATTGTTCATTAAGTTATCACGGAAAATGATAAAAAGTTGGGGCCCCATTTCAAATTCTGCGGGAGGGCCCCGACGGAGTTTGTTACGCCACTGGTGTTCTAAATTATCATAATATAACATAACAAAGTGGTTTGAGAAAAAATAATTCTATGAGTAGTACAGTTACAAAAAAGAAAAAAAATAAGATAACATATAGGTCAGTACAATTACAAACAAAAGATAACACATAAATCAATTCAGAAATGTTCCAAGGTATTCGCTGTGTGCAAGTACTTGAAAGAGAATTGAGAAACGATCGTGCATGAATAGCGGAGAAATATTGCAACTTTCTTAAATAATTCATATTGTCAATTGAAATTGTCAAATTGACGTACATTTCATATCTACTGTCATTGAAAAAAAAATTATATGTTGCTTCACAATATTGATATGATATGCAATTATTATATAAAGGTAAATATAATTAATTGTATTTTGCTTGCAGTACTGCATTTTAATAACCAATTTTATTTACTACATACAATTGTTTACGTTTTAATAACATATCCTGAATCTTATTATTTCTTATTATTTTTTTGGACTATGGCCTTGACAATTATCCAGTAACCAGGACTAATATAATTGGCCAATATAATTAAAAGTGCGAATAAAGTTACAGAGCGTAGAAATAGGTGTTGCTTTGCTGAACTTGCACAGTCCCAATAACGGTTTTGAGTTATCTAATACATACAGGTCATGTAACACCAATCACAATACAAAAGCTCTGGCCAAAAGTATTAAAAAGTTAAAAAGTTAAGGAAGAAATATGATTTTTAAAGAGGGAAACTGATATATTAAAAATTTCGAGGTTATTTAATGAGTTAGCTAATCGAAGAGTTCTAGGAATAAATATGTTGTAAGAATAATCGAATCTATGAAAAGAAACATAAAATGTTTGCACCTGCCTAGTCAAATGACTGGGGACAGATCGAGATATTTTGGAGGGAAGCTCTCGGCAGTTACACAGCCCGTTGATAATTTTAAATAAAAGTATTAAGTCTTTTTGTTTTCTGTGTACCTCAAGAGGAGGTAAGCTCAGTATGTGCTCTAATGCAGAATAGTTGTAGTATACATGCATCTTAGTGGCAGTATATCTCAGAAAATTGTGTTGGACAGCCTTAAGTTTCAGTTTATGAGCAAAGTAATGGGGGGACCAAATTGTGGAACAGTAATCAAAATGAGATCTAACCAGGGAGAAATAAAGGGATTTAATAGCTGAGATGTTAGTAAAGTCTCTGGTGGTTCTCTTTATAAAGCCAAGCCAGTGGCGGCCGGTCAGGGTCGGCAGTGCCGACCCACACATTTATAGATATAGATTTTTTAAATATTTGTATCTCTGAAATAAAAAAAAATCTATCAGATAATACAGACTAAATTTTATTCATGGTTTTTAAAAGAATTTGATCAATCCGAGCGTTAAGTGATCCCTGCACATAACAGACTTCTCAAAAAATGAATGATCCGAGCCATTTATCTGACTTTTCGGCTAGCCGTCCCTAACATCCGTAGCTTGACAATTTACACGTAAAACTCAACAACATAACAAGTCGATGAGCAAGCGATCATTACTTTTCTCCGTGGGCAATAGAAGATACGGCATGGCAGGTTACGCGCCAAGTACGGCACATTTCGGTCTGCCGGTCGGTGTTTCATTTGGAAGCATGCATCGGTAGAAATTGTCAAAAATAATCACGCCGTTTTACGTCGTTTAATTGATATTGTAATTTTTTTAAGTTGTCAGGAATTATCATTTAGTGGACATGATGGATCGAAGCATTTGTTAAAAATCAAAGTAATTATAGAGAATTAATAAAATTGTTTTAGAAATACCTATTTACTTTCTGATTCGAAGTGTACTCGTAATACAGAATGAACTACATAATACATATAATCAAATAGTTAAATTTTGAATAACGTTGTTGAATCTGAGATTTAGAAAACCATTTGCTTTTCCCTGAAAGTAGATGAAACTTCTGATTATCATGTCATTCACAATTTTATTATCAATTATTTTGTTCGATACGCGTTACGTGGTAATATTTATGAGAGGTTTTTAGGTTTTAGAGATGTGAGTAAAAGCAATAAGGCAGAATATATTTTTGGTGTTTTAAAGAACAGATTCAAATTTTTTTATACCAAAAATAAATTGGTAGGGCAAACTGGGGCAATCTTATGACGGCGTTGCTGTGATGAGTGGTGAATTGAATAGTCTCCAGGCAAAAGTTAAGCTTTATTTACTCACTATTATGCGCATGTAATGAATTTAGTTTTACATGATACGTGTAAAAAAATAAAGAATATCAAC
The DNA here is from genome assembly GCF_917563875.1 of Diabrotica virgifera virgifera. Taxonomy (NCBI): domain Eukaryota; kingdom Metazoa; phylum Arthropoda; class Insecta; order Coleoptera; family Chrysomelidae; genus Diabrotica; species Diabrotica virgifera. Next base: position 291,939,558 of record NC_065443.1, read on the forward strand.
TTTTCTTGCCAGTTTAGCTCACCTAAACGGATTACTGCTTTAGAACAAATTTGTTTCGAAAAAAAAAGCGAACAGTTTGTCAGACGCGATGAAATTTTAAATCTCGGTTAGTTTTATCTAAGCAGATTATCTCTTATAGTTTTAGTATCTGTAGCAGATTTTCGTGAACAGCTTTTGGAAGTTTTTGATTTTATTATCGAAGGCGATGATTTTGAAAGTGGCGATACCTCGATCCGTGAAGCAATCGGTTTGAGAACTTTATTAAATACTAATGACTCTTTCAATATTTTTTTAAATATTTTTAAGACAGAGTTTGCTAAAGATATTCCTTGTTGTTCAAAATCAGTCAACTGACATTATTTATTCTAAAAATAGAATACGAAAGCTGGTGCAAAATCTCAGAGATTTTCGTAATGATAGTAGTTTCCAATATATACGCAGTGACGTTTTGGATTCGCTTGATATTTCCGAACCACCCCAAAAAAGACAACGACATGATACATATCTCGAAAAACGAGTAAGTATATCTTGAAATTTTGGATACCTACTATTATATGCAAATAGATACTCGTTTTTCGAATTTTGAAGATTTGCAAATTTTTGACCTCTTTGACGATTTAAAATTTAAAAGTTACGTTCGCCAAAGAATTTCCAAGATATTTATTATTACAAAGGTACTTAAAAATTATGCTGGTCCAAATATTTTCAGAAAGTGGGATAAGTTGCACAATATGTATGTATAATTCTATGTAGTAAGTACTGCAATTCTTAACAACAAACTGTTTATCAATTTTCTTATTACCACCAATTTCTGCCTAAAAAAAACGGGATTTACCTTGTCTCAAAAGAATCAACACGTATTGTCGAAACACCATGAAACAAGAGAGAATGTCAATACATCAAATAAAAAAAAAGCAAAAAACAACAATATCTCCTATGATGAATTAAGCCTTTTAGTTTGATGGTATACCTATATGAGGAGACAAAAAAACCTTGCCGACCCTGTCTCCAAGGCCACGAGCCGCCACTGAGCCAAGCATCTTCATAAACTTCTGTATTGTACTGGAAATGTGTGATTTATAGCTAAGGGCATAGTCAAGGATCACACCTAGATCTTTAGTTTCAGAGGCAGAATGTAAGGTCAGATTATTTATACTATATTCGAAGATGATTGGATGATGAGTTCGATGAAAACGAAGAATATGGCATTTGGATGCATTCAAACACATACCATTTTGCATACACCAGTACTCAGAGCTTCTAAGGTAATTACCACATCAAATCAATTGTTGTAAATTTATATTTAAGTGTACTGAAAAGTTGTCTGAAGACTATTGAAACTCTCTAAAAATTACTGGAGTCTAGTAGTAGTAGTCTAGTCTAGAAAAATTATTATTTTGTACAATATAACTGTCAAACTAATTAGGACTAGACTTGTCCGAAACACTTCCCAAAGAAAGGAACGAACATTTAGTAAGAAATGTTTCTTTCCGCTAGCTTACCATCAATGAATTCTGAATTCGTGTATATTCTCAGATGATATAATAAATGCTGTAGCTAACAGTGATTCTACTGGATGATATTCTAAAGAAGACAATAGCGGAAAACAGTAACCAGTTAATAAAAATATCAGAAGATATTGGTTTGAATTAACAAAAAACTCCTACTCTATGCCCTAAAAGGCTAAAACAAATTTCGTCCCAAAAAGCAACCATAGACTTACCAACTCCGGGCAATTTACCAAAGTTATATAAAAGTACCTTTCCAATAAGTGAAGCACAGAAAACGGATTTCATAAAGATGTGCCAAGAAAATATTTTCCAGAAGAGGTGCATGCTTGAATAACAAATTTAAAAATCGGTAATTATATCGTAGATCTAATTCCAGACGTAATGATGTGAGAAGAATCGGAAGAAGACACATTTTACCTTTTAATTGTCTAAAAAGAATGCAGATTAATTTATTTTTGTTGGAATAATATACAATTATCTTTTATTTTATAATTAAAAAAATTCAAAATAAAAAAAATAAAGTCAAATGTTATACTCATTCAACAAGGTAAAACCCGATAAATATCACATTTTTTTTTGTAAATACGTTTTTATAAATTAAACTTAAAATAAATTATTCTAACTAAATATTAAATTCTCTGCCATTTGGCTATAACAAATATTTGATAAAACTTCCTATGACGATATTAAATCTTCTTCAAACTTCCTAAAATCTTTAATCGCGATTATCTCTTAAACAGTGGTTTTGTTAGTTATCGGGTTTTCGCTCGAACCCCTCGATATTATAAATAAGAAGAGGAAGCTTGCCATCGTTTTCTCCTTATTAAACGTTATTAACAAATTAGCTCTTATCAAACTGTTAGCTGGGCACACTGGGTGGAGCCCATAGAAATTTTTTCAGAGTGCACAGATTCTAAAGGTGCAGATGGGGGATGGCATCTATGCGCAATATTATAGCGGGATCTTAGGATCACACAAACGTAACTACATTTTGTTGTATTTTCTTTATTTTTGTGTACAGACATATCGAGGGTTGAACATTATATGTAGATATGCATTTGCAAATCAGAACTAAAAGCAGGAAGACATACGTTCATATGAATCTTAAATAGGTTGAAGTTTGATATGTCTGTACACAAAAATGCCGAAAATATTAGAAATGTATTTACATTTGTGTGACTCTAAGCCCTCGATAGTCGGTGTATGAGAGAGAAAGTAAGTATTCGAAATCATGAAATAATTTGATAATAAATAATAATGAAACACTTTCTCTCTCATACACCTACTTACTATAATACTACGCGTAACACCATCCCGCACCGACACCTTTAGAATCTGTGCACTGTACTTAGATATTATCATCACCTGAACTTTGGTCATAGTGTGGTTTTTACTTTGTATATTTATTCTACAGTTATTACATTCTGTTTATGATCTGCCGTTTTTGCATGCACAGTTTTAGTTTGATTTTTATTTTAGGTTTACGTCAGAACGAGATTCAAACAAAACCACAAGGATCTTTGATAACACAAACACGAGAAAATTCGTACAAGTGCGAAACTTGTTTGAAGGAATTTAGTGTTTTAAGTTATTTAAAGAGGCATTTGCAAATACACACTGGGAACAAACCTTACAAGTGTGATATTTGTTTTAAACAATTTGGTAAAGCAGATGCTTTAAAAAGGCATTTAAGAATACACACTGGAGAAAAGTCTTACAAGTGTGAAATTTGTTTTAAGAAATTTAGTGAAGCAGGAAATTTGAAACAGCATTTAAGGATACACACTGGAGAAAACCCTTACAAGTGTGAAATTTGTTATAAGCAATTTAGACAAGATGGACATTTGAAAATGCATGTAAAAGTACACACCAACGAAAAGCCGTATAAGTGTGAAATTTGTTTTAAGAAATTTAGTGAAGCAGGAAATTTGAAAAAGCATTTAAGAATACACACTGGAGAAAAGCCTTACAAGTGTGAAATTTGTTCTAAGCAATTTAGTGGATCAGGAATTTTGAAAAAGCATTTAAGAGTGCACACTGGCGAAAAGCCTTACAAGTGCGAAACATGTTTTAAACAATTTAGTGAAGCAGGAACTTTGAAAATTCATTTAAGAATACACACTGGGGAAAAGCCTCACAACTGCGAAATCTGTTTTAAGCGATTTAGTATTACATCAAGTTTAAAAAAACATTTGAGAATACACACTGGAGAGAAGCCTTACAAATGCGAAATCTGTTTTAAGCCATTTACTGACAAAGCAAATTTGAAAAAGCATTTAAAGATACACACTGCATAGTTCAGGAACTGAAAGTTTTCACCTCGCAACAGGGTTGGCAAAACTAAAAGGACTTAAAAGTGGATACAGCCCAGATGTACCATCATAACCATAAATTAAAAAAACCTTCCTTTTCATTTCGTGGTAATATCGGTACCTCGGAGAGATACAACAATACAATGACCATTTTCATAACAATACAGGAAAGCAATTTTAAACTTTTTTCAACAAAAAGTGTTATTGCTACAGCTGTTTATTGAAATGTGGAAACAATATTATATTAGAACATTGTATCTATTGTCATTTAAATCATGCATTTGTTATAATTGTTTATTATATAGTGTTTAAAAAGGTCATAATTGAAAAACAAAATGAACGTTGTATATCGCCGAGGTACATATATGTACGCTGTAACCAATATTTCAACTGCTAGTGTTCCAAGAAATATGTTTGTTCTAACCGACTTGTTCGCTTTAACCGATTTGTTCGTTATAGGTAATATAAATGATTTTTTTATATGTTATTTTACGGAACCTACTATTTTGTTGTATCCGATTATAAGTTATAGTCGGTGTCGTTGTAAACGATTTTGAATGTATTCGAAATAATGAAATAACAAATGTTATATTATTTGTTATTTCATTATTTTGAACACTTTCTCTCTCATACACCTACTTACTATAATACTACGCATAACCACCATCCCCCACCGATGCCTTTAGAATCTGTGCTTTGTACTTAGATATTATCATCACCTGAACTTTTGTCATAGTGTGGTTTTTACTTTGTTTATTTATTCTACAGTTTTTACATTCCATTTATGATCTGCCGTTTTTGCATGCACAGTTTTAGTTTAATTTTCATTTTAGGTTTACGTCAGAACGAGATTCAAACGGAATCACAAGGATCTTTGATAACACACACACAAGAAACTTCGTACAAGTGTGAAACATGTTTGAAGGAATTTAGTGTTTTAAGTTATTTAAAGAGACATTTGCAAGTACACACTGGGAACAAACATTATAAGTGTGAAATTTGTTTTAAACAATTTGGTAAAGCGGAAGCTTTAAAAAGGCATTTAAAAATACACACCAACGAAAAGCCTTATAAGTGTGAAATTTGTTTTAAGAAATTTAGTGAAGCAGGAAATTTGAAACAGCATTTAAGAATACACACTGGAGAAAAGCCTTACAAGTGTGAAATTTGTTTTAAGCAATTTAATAACGCAAGTAATTTGAAAACACATTTAAGCATGCACACTGGCAAAAAGCACAAGTGTGAAATTTGTTTTAAGCAATTTAGTGGAGGAGGAACTTTGAAAAATCATTTAAGGATACACGCTTTAGAAAAGCCTTACCAATGCGAAATTTGTCTTAAGCGATTTACTGAAGGAGGAAATTTGAAAAAGCATTTAAGAATACACACTGGAGAAAAGCCTTACAAGTGTAAAATTTGTTCTAAGCAATTTAGTGTATCAGGAAGTTTGAAAAAGCATTTAAGAGTGCACACTGGCGAAAAGCCTTACAAGTGCGAAACATGTTTTAAACAATTTAGTGGAGCAGGAACTTTGAAAATTCATTTAAGATTACACACTGGGGAAAAGCCTCACAACTGCGAAATCTGTTTTAAGCGATTTAGTAATACATCAAGTTTAAAAAATCATTTGAGAATACACACTGGAGAAAAGCCTTACAAGTGCGAAACATGTTTTAAACGATTTAGTGAAGTGGGAACTTTGAAAAAGCACTTAAGAATACATAATGGAGAGAAGCCTTACAAGTGCGAAATCTGTTTTAAGCCATTTACTGACAAATCAAACTTGAAAAAGCATTTAAAGATACACACTGGATAGTTCAGGAACTGAAGGTTTTCACCTCGCAACAGGGTTGGCAAAACTAAGAGGACTTACAAGTGGACACAGCCCGGATGTACCATCATAACCATGATACTCAAAGTATTCGTTTGACTTTCGTGGAGGACGGTTGCGTGCGATAGCGAACTTTTACCGTGTTTTGTTTTGTTCTGTTTATTGTTGCTTAAATTGTGGAATGTTTTGTGGTTCGTGTTTATGAACAATTTTATAGTTATTATTTTCATTTCGCTCAACCGTATTGTTTATCAAAATCAACGAGTGTTTTTACACTGTTATTATTGTTTACTTTCGTTGACATTGACCGGTATTTCAAGAGTTTATTCTTGCCTCTAAAATGGTTGATTTTAAATGTGATGTTTGCCAAAAAACTTTCTCCGAAAAGGATAAATATAAACTTTGCTGTGGTGGTGAATGTCGCCGATATTTTTGTACGTCGTGTACTGGTCTAGACAAAGCTACTACCAAGGTACTCTATCATCAAAAGTACCACAATATTAGATTCTTTTGTAGTATCTGTGATTCTCCCACAGTAAGACATCTTCACGATAAAGTTTCTCAGCTCCAGAAATCACAAATCCCAATTGAAATTGTAGAAGCACTGGGGACTTGTCTAAAGAAAAATATCGATTTATTTCCAGTCATCTCAGAAATCTATGACACCTTGAATACTCATGACCCAAATTTGAAAAATATTTACAAAAGAATAGATGAAATTCACAGTCTTCTTACGAGAAGCCCTGACAATGAAAATGAATCTTTATTCCATACGATCAGGGAAATGAAACAAAATATTTTTAATCTGGTGTCAATATTTATGGGCAATCATGAAGAGACTCTGAAGGTCCAAATTCAGGATGTATCCTGAATTTGAGTTGAAATGGACTTTTTTATGGTTTGCGGTGGAGTTTTATTTGGTTTTTCATTGGTACCTAGCCTTTCAATTTTGTGTGCCATTTGGTTGATAGTCATTTTCAAGTCAGCCATTTCCTTCACTATCTCTTCCTTTGATGTATACAACATTTTCAAGTCATCCATTTCCTTCACTATCTCTTCCTTTGATGTATACATCAAAGGAAGAGATAGTGAAGGAAATGGCTGACTTGAAAATGACTATCAACCAAATGGCACACAAAATTGAAAAGCTAGGTACCAATGAAAAACCAAATAAAACTCCACCGCAAACCATAAAAAAGTCCATTTCAACTCAAACTGATCCTGCAGAAACCCAAGAGTCTTTAGTGTCTTCTCCTTCAAAGGTAAATACTGTACCACCTACCAAATACACTGTAAAAGAAAACTGGCATTATGTGGTTGTATCAAAAATTCCACCTCCTTATACTGCTAAACAGATTGCACACTATGTCAAGGAGAAACTTGGTACCACCGATTTTATTCGGTGCTTCTCATTGCTGAGGGATACGGATAGACCAGACTCTGACTTTAAGATCGGTGTGCAAAATCAAAGTTTCATCAAGTTGCTGAAAGATCCAAGTTTGTGGCCGCCTGGTACTGTAGTACACAACCTTAATGACAATCCTCCAGCGCATGCCAATTCAGCTTCAACAACCATAAAAGTAGCGGCTCCAGCATCCAGTACTCCTTACACGACACCATCAACACGTACTAAGGAGGGCATATCCATTCAGATTGGTTCAGATAGGGATGCCATTATTGCAAGTAAGTCCTTTAATAAACAAAATTCAAGTATTGTGGTTACAGAGAAAACTATGAAAAAGGATGATGGGCTTTGTATGGACCCGATGACTCCACCTATAGTGCGGCTATCTCGTACTGCGGATGTGGAAAATAGTCGTTACTTGTTAGCTAGACTGAGGGACCCTGGGATTTTGAATCCTCTTCGACTCTTCCTTGCCTATCTCCATGATCAACCCTCAAGTACGTGTTACGATGGGCACACCAACACCACCATTAAATTGATGCTGGCTTCAGAGGGACTTCCTACTGACGTGGATTCCCTGCGTAAGCTGTATCACAGATTCCATGAGGCTTATGGTATTAGTACTGCTGAAGTTGAAACAGATCTTTCGGCTTTTGGAACCTTCTTTTCCACTGAGACACGCCTCCGACTCAAGAAAATTAGGGAATGTCAGAATAAATATTTTTCGAGTAATTCCCCATCTAGCAAAAATTTTTTTTTAATAAATTGACGCGTACGGAAGATCAAGCGCCTTCTGACAATTTGGACGATAGCAAGCTAAGTTTATTTCTTATTAACATTCAGTCCTTAAGACACAAAACTGATGAATTACTTCTATTACTAGAAGAGCTAAATTTTCCTGAGATTGTTGCCATAACTGAACATTGGTTAAATGTTGATGAACCTGTGTTTATTAAAAATTACACTATTATATCCAGATTTAACAGGAGTAGATTACCTCATGGGGGTACTTTGATTATGTCTACACAAAATGACTTTTCAGCAGTGACCAAATTTGATAATTTATTAATTGAAAAAGTATTTGAATTCTCCATAATTTATCAGAAATCTTCTGACCTCTATATTATTTGTATTTATAGAACTCCCGATGCGGATGTGCAGATTTTCTTACAACAACTACCTAGCTTGCTAGAATCTATTCCTTCAAAAAGTAAATTAGTTCTATGTGGCGATCTAAATATTGACTACTCCAGTGTGTGTGCTGCTCACGAATCTCTTCATTCTATCTTTGATTCCTTTGGTATAGGTATGCATGTAAATTCTCCAACCAGAATAACTAAAACTAGCTCTAGTATCATTGACTATGTCGTATCGTTTTTGGCTCCAAATTCTACTGATTGTACTGTCTTCAACTCAGGTTTCTCTGATCATGAAGCAGTATTGACTACATTTTGGTTAAAATCAAAAAATAATAGTGAAAACACGCAACGAAAATTGTTCCGTATCTTTGGAGAACAAAATTTTCTAACATTTAAACACCTATGTCAAACAACTGACTGGGACTTCCGCTCTGTTGATGTCGACATCGAGTTTTCTAGATTCATAAAGTTATTGTCTGGTCTGGCATACGAATCCTTTCCTCTTAGGCCCATCAAAACTAAACATCGTAAACCCTGGTCAACTAGAGGTCTACGTATATCTGCAAAGAACATGCGCTCATTATCGTACCTAAAAAAATTCTCGGACAACATATCCTTCCATGATTACGTTAGGCTTTACAAGAAAATTTACCATAAAGCCATAAAGGCCGCCAAGGAAATTTATTACAATGCGAGGCTGGCTAAATCAGGTAATGTTGCTAAGGAAACGTGGTCTATCGTAAATGAACTGAGAGATAAGACTTCTTCTCCCACCACAATCCCGACTTCTCCTGAGACCCTGAACAATTACTTTGTAAATGTGGCAAAAATATTAACAAATACTATACCTGCTTCTCAGGATCCGATTTCATATCTTTCTCATAAGAATGTAAATAGTTTCTTTTTTACACCCATAGTATTAGGTGAACTACGCTCTACAATAAATGACATTAAAAATAAATCGTCATCTGGGACTGATGGCCTCACTCTTAAAACGTTTTCTGCTCGACCTGATTGCACTTTAAACCACCTTACTACCTTAATAAACAGGTCATTCGAAACTGGAGTTTTTACAAGCTGCCTTAAGAAAGCGATAATTATTCCTATACACAAAGGAGGCGATAAAGATATTGCTTCGAATTATCGCCCTATTGCACTCCTGCCCACGTTGTCGAAGATAATTGAAAGTCTGGTAAAAAAATCTTATCTTTTCTGTTGAAATACAAATTGCTTACTCCACATCAATTTGGATTCCTGAGTGACAAATGCACGAATGATGCTATGTTGTTCCTTTTCGATCATGTTTACTCCAGTCTAAACAACCATCACTCTACAGCAACAATTTTCTGTGATTTCTCTAAAGCATTCGATTGTGTAAACCATAACATCTTGACTGACAAATTACAGCACTATGGATTTAGGGGAAAGGCTCTTAAATGGCTTAAATCATATCTTAATAAAAGAAGTCAGTTTGTAAGGGTTGACACGAAGACGTCTTCTTGCATGCCATTAGAATGTGGGGTACCTCAGGGTTCAGTTCTAGGCCCTATATTGTTTCTGATATACATAAATGACATCTCTAGTCTGAACATTAAAGGTAAAATATGTCTCTTTGCAGATGATACTAGTATTACTTGGAGTAACACGGATATTATGGATCTTCGCAATACCATAGCTACAGACCTAGTCACCATTAAATCGTGGTGCGATTCGAATCTCCTGTTATTTAACGTTTCTAAAACCAAAGTCCTACCTTACAACAGTATGATGCAACCTTTAGTACTTAATAACAACAGTCTAGAGGTAGTTGAATCGGTGAAGTGGGCTTATTATCGGGTTAAGTGGGGTTAGGGCTTATTGTGGATAAGTCTCTAAAATGGAACTTGCACATTGATGCCTTACACAAAAAATTAAGTTCTGCTTGTTTTGCGCTAAGATCAGTTGCTACGGAAATGAATTTGTCAACATCTAGGACCGTTTATTATGCCCTTTTTGAGTCTCATCTTCGGTACGCCCTTCCATTCTGGGGTACGTGTTGTGCGACTCAATTTGAGCGTATTTTTAAACTACAAAAGAGAGCTCTTCGTTACTCCCTGAGACTCAATAGCAGAGTTCATTGCCAAGAATTCTTTAAAAAATTTAAAATATTAACTCTTCCTTCTTTGTTTGTTTTTGAATCCGTTTGTTTAATCCGCAAACATGCATCAGAAGGTCCAGAGAGACCCACTCACAACTATCCCCTTAGAAACGTGGAGCATAATCTGTATCTGCCAACCCCACGGTCTGAGCTGGTTAAGTGCTCTATACTATACAATTCGAGAAAAATGCACAATCACCTGCCATCTAACATCAAATCTATTGCAGCATTTCCCGCTTTTCGCAAGGCCTTGAAAGCTTATTTGCTAGAGAGAGCTTTTTATACAGTGAATGACTTTTTTATAAACGATTTGGATTCAGCAAATTGACTTGCAGGATTATTACTTTCGAGTACTATTTTACATATTTGCAGCGGCATAGAACTTTTGATTTACTTTCCCTTTTCCTCGTTCGCCTTCTTTTTGCTCTGACGTTGTATACATATTGTTGCAAAATTTTTAATTTTTTAATGTGTACTTAATAACTATAAAATTATATTAAGTAGTATAACTCACGCCATTTACTTGGTGTCTGTTTCTGTTTTTGTTTTGTTTGTAGTTTTTTATTATTTTTTGTTTTTTATTGTATTTTTTTATTTTGTATAAGCTTTGTCCACAAATTGATAAAAATTTTTGACAATAAAGCATACCTTACTTACTTACTTACTATAAATAACAAGATAATATATTGCACATATGGAAGTCGTGACGTAACTGGAGACCGGCAAGTTCGTGATGGTTCGTAATCATTCGTAATGTCCGATTACTTTGAATTGTTCGCGGTTGTATTTTATATTTTATCTTTGACAGTTATTTTGAATGGAATCTCGACACTAAATTCTTTTCGAATACATTAAAGTTTAATGTTATTTTGCTAATTGAATAATTTCATCACATAATGCATACAAATCCCATTTAACTTTAACAAGAATTCAAATTCAACTTCCAGTCTCCAGTTACGTAATCAATGCGCGAACTCGGACGTATTTGAGCTACGGGAAAATACTATCTCTTTATTTATAGTATCATGATCATAACCATAAATTAAAAAAACCTTCCTTTTCATTTCGTGGTAATATCGGTACCTCGGAGAGACACAACAATACAATGACCATTTTCATAACAATACAGGAAAGCAATTTTAAACTTTTTTCAACAAAAAGTGTTATTGCTACAGCTGTTTATTGAAATGTGGAAACAATATTATATTAGAACATTGTATCTATTGTCATTTAAATCATGCATTTGTTATAATTGTTTATTATATAGTGTTTAAAAAGGTCATAATTGAAAAACAAAATGAATGTTGTATCTCGCCGAGGTACATATATGTACGCTGTAACCAATATTTCACCTGCTAGTGTTCCAAGAAATATGTTTGTTCTAACTGACTTGTTCGCTTTAACCGATTTGTTCGTTATAAGTAATATAAATGATTTTTTTATATGTTATTTTACGGAACCTACTATTTTGTTTGTTGTATCTGATTATACGTTATATAGTCGGTGTCGTTGTAAACGATTTTGAATGTATTCGAAATAATGAAATAACAAATCATGACTGATATTGCAAAAAGTCGTATGTGAAAATTTCAGTTTTTCTTTTATGGGCTTTAAGAGTGGCAAATTATGTTTACCATCCACCAGCAAAATGTCAACAGCTGATACATTGTGAAATATAACCTTACTTTTAAAAGTCTTATGTTTTCTCAGTTGATTGTTGTTATTGCAAAATGCCTTATGTCTGAGAAGACTGAAAGAGGAGGTAAGTTGTACTTTGCTTTCTCTCCCAGTTACTTTATACTGAATAGTGCTGTTATATTTCTGATTATAAGTGTTTCATAAGGGTTTTAATTGTAATCTGCATGTTATTTAATAGTTTATATGGACTTATACTCTTACAACAATATCTTTTTACACGGTTACATTTTTAGGTGTTTTTAGGTTATGTTTGTTACAACAATTTAAGCTCTAGAAAACTGATTTAATAAGTTTTTAGTATCTCTACTATAATAATATACTTAAAAATAGGGGTTTAGGACCTAGGCAATGGTTTGTTATGGTTATATCATGAACGATCTTAAAATTTATTTAGCTATCAAAATGTCTTATGTCTCAGTATTGGGTTTTGTGTTTAGCCTAAAATGTATTTTTAAACATATGACTTTTTGAAACATATTTTATATGCATATTTTTGTTTTAGAAAATGATCCAAAGGGGCAAATTGATGGTCGAACTGGCAAAACAGAGACTAGACTCTACAAATGTGAAGAACTTAGGCCTACCCATTGCAGACAATTTAGAAAAAGTTAACTTAGGCCTATCTGTTGATTCTTATAATCACATCTATCACCTTGGTTAGTCCTCATGCGCTTTTTTTGATCTTGTAAGGATTGGATTTGTCTTTAAACATAATATAGTCAAGCTAGTGTATGATAAAATAAAATTAAATCGGGTATATCTATGCAAGGAATTTCATTTACGCTGCACACTGCTTTAAAAAGGTTGCTGTTTTTGTCGGTAAGCATGACTCTGAAAGTAATAATTTAACTTACACTAATTTTTTATTGCATCACTTAACTTGACATTGTAACACAGCATTGTATTGTTAACCTTGTTATCCTGTAAGCTTTGTTAAGTTACCTATCTCATTAACATTGAATTAAAATGTTACAGATGTCGCTCGCTCTCCGTTTTTGTTGTTGATTTATCTATTATTAGCAGCAACCAAAAAGCATCTTTATTCAGTAATTGTTTGGCTAAGCCTATTTCTTATCGATTTTCCCCAAAAATGTGCTTTGATTATCTTTCAATCTGATGGGATTATAATGCTAATGATTTTTTTTTTTTAGATGACTCAGGTCTGGCTGCTGCTGTAGAGGTTTTACCAATGCCAGTTGAAGATGGAAATTCTACTCTTTTTGCTTTAGAGGAAGTCGACGCACAAGCTATGGAAATAACTCTTACGAACAAGAAAGAGCAACTTGGATCAACCAACAATGAATGTGCTAGACCTTGCCGAGAGAAAAAAATCAAAAGGGAGAGAACAAGTTCAGAAAATGTTACAACAAACTGACGATAGTATAAATGATCCCTTATTTTCATCTGATTCAGATGTTTATGAGCCTAGTTCAACCTCCAATGATGAAGAAACCCGCTTTCCAAGAAGGATTAAAGTATTGAAAAGGAAAACACTAAGTAAGAAAAAAAATACTTCTTGTCATACTGTTGCCTTAAAACCCCCAAATGTGGTTGACAGATCAGACAACATTGAAAACAATCAACAAGTTATTGAAGAACCTGGCGTGTTCCATGAGAATACTCCGGCTCCCATAGTTGGAGAGCAAGAAGAAGTTTATATACCGGTAGTAGAAAACCGTAGACAAATGGAACAGACTGTACAAGGCATACAAGAAAAAAGGAAAAGAAGAAGAGGGGAAATTGTAGATCCAAGGGACTGGGAAAGGAATGTTCAGTCTGCTAAAAGAAAGAATGGAGAAGCCTATTTAGGGTTGAAGAAACAAGAAAGTGAAAATGGCAGGAAATACAAATTCAACAATGAGAGGAAAGGTAGAGAAGTGAAAGCTCGTTGTAGATGCAAAAATAGTGCAAAATTTAACTGTACTTAAGTTACAGATCTAGACAGAAATAAACTTTTCAATAATTTATGGAAGAACGTAGACAGTTGGGAAGCTAAGCGAGCTGTGGTTGTATCACTTGTAGGAAAATCACGCCCTGACTATAGACGAAGTACAACTGATGTTGAGAATTCTCGTAAAAATGTGTCTTTTAAATACTACGTAAAAGTGGGAGATGATAAAGTTAGAGTCTGTAAGCAAATGTTTCTGAACACCTTTTGTCTTGGTGAAAAATCAGTAAGATCATGGGTGTTGAAAGGACCTATGGACCAACCACTGCCACAGGAAAATAACCCAGATGATATTGAGAAGGACAATGAGATTGTTCCAAACAATAATGACCAGGAGCAGATAGAACATTCTGAAAAAAGAGACAGTGCTCGGCAGTTTTTGAATTCTCTTCCTAAAATGGAGTCCCATTACTGTCGGGCTAAGACAACAAAACAATATTTAGAACCCAATTGGGAAAATAAATCACAGCTACACAGAGAATATACTCGTTGGTGTGAGGAAAGGAATGTCGTTCAACCTGCCTCAAGATCCCTTTTTCACAAAGTTTTTGTCCTAATGAACCTAGGATTTTTCATTCCAAAAAATGATCAATGCGAAACATGCATCAAGTTTAAGTTAGGTATGGTCACAGCAGAAGAGTACCAGCAGCATCAGAATAGGAAAGAAGGAGCTAGGAATGAGAAGGACAATGATAAGAAGAAAGCAGAAGAGTCAAACAATACATTGGTGGTTGCCGTTGATGTACAAAAAGTGCTTACATGTCCAAACATCAAAGCCTCTTCGTCTTACTACAAAACTAAGCTGAAAGTTCACAACTATTCTATTTACAATGTAGCAAACCATGATGTAACATGCTACATCTGGCATGAAGGAAATGGTCAGTTAGATGGGGATATCTTTGCATCTTTGATTGTGAGGTTTCTTAAAAAACAATTAGAAAGATGCCCAGACATAACTGAAGTTATAATTTGAAGTGATGGCTGCACCAACCAGAACAGATGCGAAACAGTATCCAATGCTCTGTTGAGTGTAGCTATTAGTAAAAGAATTACAGTGTATCAAAAGTACCTTGAGGTGGGCCACACCCAAATGGAAGTAGACAGTGTACATAGTACGATTGAAAGGAAGATTAAAAAACATGAACATTTTGTACCTGCAGACTTTGTTAGAGACATCAAAGAAGCTCGAAAAATTCCAGGCCCCTATTCTGTAGAAACTCTTACTTATAAAGACTTTTCTAGCTTTGCTGATGGATACAAAAGTATCAGACCCGGAAATAAAAAAGGTGATCCTTATGTGACCGACCTACGATGCCTCAAGTACACTTCTGATGGTCAAATTTGGTATAAACTGCAGTTCTCTGATAACTGGACGCTTCTGCCCAGACGTCCCAAACCAATAACACAGGTATATTCTCAGATCAAACCACTGTACAACAAGCCGGTCCCCATCTCAGCTAGAAAATTCAAAGACTTGCAAGAGTTGAAAAACCTATTAGAAGAGGATTATCGTTCATTTTATGACTACTTATGTCATGACAATGAGTAAACACTAGTTTAGGTCATACATTTATTGAAATGTAAAACAATTATTAAAAATTATTTAATAAAAATGTGTTTCATGAAAAGTCTTATGTGAATAAAACCACCCTAATTTAAGTACAAGAAGTCTTATGTCTGAGTAAAAATGTCGTATGTTGAAATAAAGTTAAAATATTAATTACAAAAAGTCGTATGTGCGTTGAAAACCTAAAATTAATAACTTACTTATATAAACACATTGTAACATAAAACTAAATAATAAAAATAATCTATAAACAGATTTCCAGATTAATAATATTATTAACTAAAAAAATATAAAGTTTTTTTGCTCTCCTGAAAAGTGCCTCTTTTGACATACGACCTTTTGCAATAACAGTCTCGAAATGTTATATTATTTGTTATTTCATTATTTTGAACACTTTCTCTCTCATACACCTACTTACTATAATACTACGCATAACCACCATCCCCCACCGATACCTTTAGAATCAGTGCACTGTACTTAGATATTATCATCACCTGAACTTTTGTCATAGTGTGGTTTTTACTTTGTTTATTTATTCTATAGTTTTTACATTATGTTTACGATCTGCCGTTTCTACATGCACAGTTTTAGTTTTATTTTTATTTTAGGTTTACGTCAGAACGAGGTTCAAACGGAATCACAAGGATCTTTGATAACACAAACACGAGAAAGTTCGTACAAGTGTGAAACATGTTTGAAGGAATTTACTGTTTTACGTTATTCAAAGAGGCATTTGCAAATACACACTGGGAACAAACCTTATAAGTGTGAAATTTGTTTTAAACAATTTGGTAAAGCAGAAGCTTTAAAAGGGCATTTAAGAATACACACTGGAGAAAAGTCTTACAAGTGTGAAATTTGTTATAAGCAATTTAGACAAGATGGACATTTGAAAAGGCATGTAAAAATACACACCGACGAAAAGCCTTTAAGTGTGAAATTTGTTTTAAGAAATTTAGTGAAGCAGGAAATTTGAAAAAGCATTTAAGAATACACACTGGAGAAAAGCCTCACAACTGCGAAATCTGTTTTAAGCGATTTAGTAATACATCAAGTTTAAAACATCATTTGAGAATACACAGTGGAGAAAAGCCTTACAAGTGTGAAACATGTTTTAAACGATTTAGTGGAGCAAGTTCTTTAAAAAAAAACATTTGAGAGTGCACACTGGAGAAAAACCTTACAAGTGCGAAATCTGTTTAAAGCAATTTACTGACGTAGCAAATTTGAAAAGGCATTTAAAGATACATAAAACTGATGTGTTAGTATTATGCTAGATAGTCGATTTGTAGTTACATATCGATAGCTTAGTGTGAAAACCTCGTATCTCATTTCACAAAAAATTTTACAGGAGAGACTTTAAACTTAATTTCTACATACAGTAGGAAAAATGAAATAATACCCATGAACGAACATATAAAACACGCTGTATTTTCCTGTCACCGTGTCACACAAAAAATTGGCCAGCGCAAGTACATGTAATAATTATTGTTACATGTACTTGAACTGGACAATTTTCTTTGTGACACGGTGACAGGAAAATACAGCGTGTTTTATATGTTCGTTCATGGGTATTCTTTCATTTTTCCGACTGTACTATACCTTAATACAAAAAAAAACTATCTTTATATATTTTTTAATTCTCAGTACGTTTAGATCATTACACATACATTTTTCATATGTATTTTGGGTCAGAGTATGCAGAAATTCAGTTTGAAGTCACTCATGTAAAATTTTCTGTACAATGAGATACGAGGTTTTCACACCAAGCCATCGATATAAAGTTTATGGTGCTCTGATGCTTTTTGTGAGAGTAGGAAAATTATACATTTTTCGACAAGTCCCGTAATAATATTAGACAATATTAAAATTTAGAATCCAGTATAGTAAATAGAATAAAAGCTTAAATAACGCCTTGAATATATTTGTTAGACATATACTCTGGGCTGATTAGCAAAATACAAGGAAAAGTTATTTACCAGAAATTTATATTTATGTATATATTAATAATATAGGTATGCAGTGTTATAAGGTATATTAATAATATAGGTAATAGTTATTTATGATCTAAGTGTTAAAAGTACACGTTTAAGAGGCTACAGTAGCGATCAACAGGTAGCAACAAACGCGTTCCAAGATTGCGGCTCTAATATTGAATATTTTGTCGAGATATTAGGCACACATATTCGTAATATAATAAAGAATGGCGGTACAGAGCCCAATTTCAGATATATGTTAGTACGTGGAATTTACTCTATAACTAAATATTGAAAAAATGAGCCTGTACCGCCATTAAGAAGAAAAAAAAAAAAAGAATGTGTGTGTACTTTGTACGCACGTAAGAAGATATTCTTTTATTATATAATAGGTAATTTAAACGAAGTAAATATACTTAAAAGGTTATTTGTACTTATTTTATTTAAAAATCAAACTAACTTTCTTATCTACCACTTTCAAAAAAGAAGAATATCTTCAAAAATTATATAATAATATACTTACAATCATAATATCTATAAAAAAAAAATAAAAAAACAATAACTTACTTGGGGCTTGAACCCACTTCACGTCCACCGCGCCGTACGAAAGTTGACGGCATTTCAAACTGCACCACATTCGCGTATACGTCATGTGGGAATATACACAAACTAAACGTTTACACCATAAATTTATATGAATTTAATAAAATTATTAGTTTAATTTTTGTCGAAATAAAATACAACAAAATATAGAGTAAGAAAACGATATATGAGATGAAGATTTGTAGAAAGTTTGTTCGTAATCAGATTATCTAAATTAAAGCATTGCCTACTAATAGCTAACTACATTATTTTGTTTACATTTTCCAAATAGATAGGTATTGAAACTATTAGGTATTTCCAACGGAAACATTTAGAATTACGTACCTGCGGCTTTTCAAACTTATTTAAAAAGTCACTATAATTATAAATTTGATTTTATTTCTGTCCACACATCAATAAAAACTAATATTATACAATATTTTTGTTTACCGGTAACCTCCATATTGAACAATTATTGACAGATCATTTCAAAATTTCAACACCCAATCAGAGCCCGTATAACGACTAATACCATACTGTCGGTGGCGCATGCGCGCGGATCAATCAAATTTTACCCTCAATCGATTCGCCGCTAAAGAAGAATATCTTCAAAAAATAAACTTTCTTCAAATAAACTTTTTTATCCCATGCCTAGGTTTTGTGTAATCTTGGAACTACTAAATTTTTTTATTTCTAACAAGAAATCGAACATATTATAACTAAATAACTAATTAGGCAACATAGAGAAATTATCACTGTCATTTTGACAAACCTGCGTCAGATTTTCTCTAATCTGTTCTGTTATCTTTATCGATATCTGTTCAGTGCAGTAGTGTGTTAATTTAGGAATTCGTTATTGTTGTTTCATAGGAAAGTTGTGTTTATTGATAGTTAATTTATTATATATTTGTTGTTGTATAAGTTGTTGGCCTCTTTGAAAGAATAGATTGTTGTTAATTGTGAGTTTTAGTTAGATGTAGGTAGGTAAGTATATTTTACTTGAACTTGAATCTTGTAGCCCGGATAATCAAAAGGGTATAGCTCAGTGGTAGAGCGTTGGACTGGAGATCAAGAGGACCCCGGTTGGAATCCTGGTGTTTTCTAATCTTTTTTTAATTGTTGGTATTGTTTTAATAAAAATGTTTGGAAAGTAGTAAGTAAAAATTAATTTAATCTTTAAATAAAATACAAATAAAGTGTCCGAAAGTATATTATTGAAATCATATTTAGAAGTATAACTTCTTACGTGCGTACATAGTACACACACATCCTTTTTATTCTAAAAATATTATCAAAAGTTTAACAAAATGGAAAAAGTAAATCAAACGAAAAATAAAGTGAAACCTTCCAAGAAAAAGTCCATTAAAAACTGTGCCAAAATTATGCGAAAATCGAAATTTGTTTCTTCACAACAAAAAATGATTATTTATTATTTTTTTATTATTAGATATTTCATGCAAATACCTTTCTAAATACCTATCTTAACATACAATTTTCACCCATTTTGGTTTATTTTTTATAAATATCTATTTATTAATAATAAAATCGTTTTCTATTACTTCCATTTAGCGCGACTATGATATTGTCAAAATATTAATCTTAGATAATATCAAAGATTACCACTGTTGCCAAAGTTTATGATACTATCTCCCGAAGTTATATTTTGTTGCTACCTGTTGATCGCTACTGTTTATTACTATTAAGGCACGTATTATGATATAAGTGTTAAAAGTACACGTTTAAGGCACGCCTGTGAAAGTTTGCAGAATGAGCGAAGCGAGTTCTGCAATTCTCATGAGTGCCTTAAAAATGTACTTTTTAACACGAATATCATACAATATTTTTTAAATACAAAAAAAATAAAAAAATGATAAAGTGAATTTTGTCTTATTGTGGCCCACCCTCCCCTAATTAGTTATCATCATTATATTCGATTCGCTAATCTGAGACACAACTGTCTATAAAGATGCACTAGAAATAAATAAGCACGAGAAGCACGCCCAAATCATGATTTGGGAGTGCTCCTCGACCATTCAACGTGTCTTTGTGTATTTCTATATAGTGCATTTTTATGGTGATTGTAGTATAGATAGTTGTGTATCAGATTAGCGAATCGACATACCTGAACTTTTATCATAGCGTGGTTTTTACTTTGTTTATTTATTCTAGAGTTATTACAGTCTCTATATGATCTGCTTTTCCTGCAAGTAACGGTTTATAATTTGATTTTTGTTTTAGGTTTAAATCAGAACGAGATTGAAACGGAATCCGAAGGATCTTTGATACCAATCTCACGAGCAAGTTTGTACAAGTGTGAAACATGTTTGAAGAAATTTACGGTGTTAAGATATTTAAAAAAGCATTTGCGAATACACACTGGGGACAAACCTCACAAGTGCAAAATTTGTTCTAAGCAATTTAGTGGAGCAGGAACTTTGAAAAAGCATTTAAGAATTCACTCTGGCGAAAAGCCTTACAAGTGTGAAATTTGTTTGAAGGAATTTAGTCGAAATGACAGTTTGAAAAAGCACTTAGGGATACACACTGGAGAAAAGCCTTATAAGTGCGACATTTGTTTGAAGGAATTTAGTCAAGATGGACATTTGAAAGATCATTTAAGGATACACACTGGAGACAAACCTTACAAGTGTGAAATTTGTTTTAAACAGTTTAGTCGAGCAGGTTCTTTGAAGACACATTTAAGAGTGCACACTGGCGAAAAGCCTTACAAGTGTGAAATTTGTTTTAAACAATTTAGTGACTCAAAAACTTTGAAAATTCATTTAAGAATACACACTGGGGAAAAGCCTTACAACTGCGAAATTTGTTTGAAGCAATTTAGTCATGATGGACATTTGAAAAGTCATTTGAGAGTGCACACTGGAGAAAAGCCTCACGAGTGCGAAATATGTTTTAAACAATTTAGTGAAGCAGGAACTTTGAAAAAGCACTTAAGAATACACACTGGAGAAAAACCTTACAAGTGTGAAATCTGTTTTAAGCAATTTACTGAGTTAGGAAATTTGAAAAAGCATTTAAGGATACACGCTAGAGAAAAGCCATCTTCTTCTTCGACTTTAAGTACCGTGCCCAAATTTTAGGCGTGGATAGCATCGATGACAATTTGCCGATATCGTTCTCGATCTTGTACGGCATGTGATAGTTGATCTGCTGATAAGCCAGTCCATTGACGAAGGTTTCGGTGCCACGAATATTTCTTCGTACCATACACCTTCAATTACAGTCGGTATGAAATATATGTCAATTTGACAATTTCAATCGACAATATGAATTATTTAAGAAAGTTGCAAGATTTCTCCGCTATAGGGCTTTTCATTCACAGTTATTTGTTTCGAGCTTCTGTCATGTGTCACATAATATTAATATATCTACGTCGTACGTTATTAGTATATACCAATGATACAAACCAAAGAGGTATGACGGAGATATATTAATATTATCATGTGACACATGATGACAGAAGCTCGAAACAAATGACAATCGATGAAAAGCCCTATTCGCGCACGATCGTTTCTCGTATCACCTCCAAGTACTTGCACGACCTAATGTTCAAACACGTGTATATATTCAACCAAAAGCTGACGTTTCCTCGACGTTATTGACGTCACTTGGTTGCCTGGGATACCTATCTAATGCACTTTACAGAATTGAAATTAGACTATTTAAGCGGCCTCAGGAGTATTTTAAAATTATAAACAATTTTTTGGCTTATAAATAAATAGAATATCTCGGGAAATATTAAATTAAATTAAACCATGAAAACGGTATTGGAAAGAATGCGGTAGGACGCTACTTATAAAAGAAAAAAAATCTTTAATTGTGATAAGTGGTTCCTGAGATACAACTGGTCAAAGTTGACCGGCATGTACGGCAAAGATATAAACAATAGGATCATAATTTTCGAACCATCACCTTTTTATTTCGGTCCTCTTTCGCCAAACCAATTTTCATATCTTTAAAATACTCAAGATATATTATAATAATAAAAACTATCGATATGTATTACGAGTGAAAAATGCCAAAAATAGCAAAATTCCAATCAAAAGTTATGTTGGAGAAAATGGAATTTCAAAGTTCAAAATCGGCAGTGGCGGCTCGTCAGAGGAGGCTTAGCCTCCCCATAAATTTTTTACACACGCTACACTATTTTGTTTATCTTGAATCGCGAAAAACAACAAGCACTCTCACTATTATACAACGTGTAAATTTCATATTATCACTAAATATCCATACGCACGGAGCATTAGCATTAGAGCGCATGATTGCGTCTCAGTTTTTTTATTATTATTGTAGGCAGGACCCTGGGTTATCCCGAGATGCATGAACGGATCCGAGAAGCCGGCCAGCCTTCGTTGCTACTGCGCAGCAGCGCAGCAGGCGTTTAAGGAGACCCGGCATCTACGGTGCCATCACACGCTGCCCGGAGATTTACCAACGGAGGCTAACTAGCTTCTCGGCTCCGTTGCCGTTGCGTGCATCTCGGGACAACGAATTTTAGGGTCCTGACTAAAAATAATGAAAGAACTAAAAGTGCGAATTTTGTTATGAAATCTGGTATTTGGGGTTAGAATAATATTTGGAACAACTTGTTCAAATAACTTTTTCCGATATTTGTAACGCAAAGCAAAATATCGGTAATTTATCATGTTTTTGGATCCGCAGTAGGCCACGTTTAGAATTAAAAAAATTCAGTTGAGTATCTTAAAAAATGTGAACCTTCAACCTGTATGGACTGCAAAACTTCAAATCTGTATTTATTTTTTACAAAGATGGAATTGTTAACAAATAAACGACACAAACTTTGGTATTAAACTTTTACAATTAGACTAATTATTTTTAAAATGATATGATATTATGAAATGTAAATAAAAAATGGGCCCTTACATTACATTTTTTGGCTAGTGCAAATTTGTCTAGATATTTTAGAGTTAGGTATAGCCTCACCTATTGTAAAAATCACGAGCCGCCACTGAAAATCGACATACGTTAAAAAATGCATTTGCTCGGCTTCCCATGGAACAATTTTCTTCATTTTTTTTTGTTCTTAAGTAACTCGAGCAGAGCCATCTAACTAATTCATTATTAAATGTCAACGTTGCTTTTGTTTTGTTCTAATAAATTAATTTATAAGAAAAAAAGCTACATATTTTTTCCAGTTGTAGACTTTTTTTAGATAAACTTAAAACAAATGTACCCTTTAACGTTAAAAATACAAATATTCTCATTTGAAAGCTATATAATTATTTAAACAATATTTGTTTAAACACATTAAAAAATTTTGTTATAATAAATAAATTAATTTATTATGACAAAACAAAAGCAACTTTGACATTTAATAATTCGTTAGTTAGATGGCTCTACTCGAGTTACTTGGTAACAAAAATAAAATGAAGAAAATTGCTCCATGGGAAGCCAAGAGAATGCATTTTTTAACGTATACCGATTTTGAACTTTGAGATTCCATTTTCTCCAACCTAATTTTTGATTGAAATTTTGCTATTCTCGGCATTTTTCACTCGAAATATCGATAGTTTTTATTATTATAATATATGCTATGAGTATTTTAAAGATATGAAAACCGGTTGTGTCTCAGGAACCACTTATCACAATTAAACGTTTGTTCCTTATAAGGAGCGTCCTGCCGCATTCTTTCCAATACCATTTTCATGGTTTAATTTAATTTAATATTTCCCGAGATATTCTATTTGTTTATAAGCCAAAAAATTGTTTATAATTTTAAAATATTCCTGAGGCCGCATAAATAGTCCAATTTCAATTTTGTAAAGTACATTAAATAGGTATAGTGCCTTTCTATACCATCATAGTTACTCTTATGCATCGTAATTGTGGTTATTATAGTGACCGTAAATTTTTAATTAACAATTTAATTGTTGCTAAACTGTTCATTCAATTTCCATCGGCTTCTGGAATTATAGTCTATACCAAAAAAGAGCTTTTATATTACCAAGCTATTTAATTATTGATAAACAATTACTTACCTAAAATTTTAGTTGAAAATTAAAGATTTTGTTGGAAAAACCCGCATTTTCCGAGGAAAATTTTCGTCGAAGGAAATCGGAAAAACATGTCTCTATGCAGAATTTAATAACGGTGAATTTTTATTTGTGTGTTTTTGGTGTAAAGTTTAAATCTTTGGAGTTATAGAGCAAAAATAGAAAAAACATGATTTTCGGGCGCCATTTAGTTTATAAAAAAGTAGCATACTATCTGCGGACTTTGCATACCTAGATTATTAATATATAGAATCATAAGATTCGATTTCATCAATAAAATTGCTGGTAAATAACATTTCCTTGTATTTTGCTAATTAGCCCAGAGTATAAGTGTTAAATTTGTTTTAAACAATAATTTAGTATACTAAGTGTGAAAATTGTTGTAAGCAAATTATTCAAACAATTTGGAAGCATATTTCAGATGGGATTGCACACTGAGGAAAATTATTACAAGTCTGAAATTTGTTTTAAGCCATTTTGTTAAGTAAGAAGTTCGTAAAAGCATTTGAAATTTATTTCACACAGTTTACTGAAAAAATAAATTATATCGATGCATTAGACAACCTACACTAGATACCTACAATGTTTATTTATCAATAAACAATTATTTAGTTATTAATTTATTATGTTACTAATGTTATGTTGTATAAATATATTTGTGATTTTATTTAGTTGATTCACTTTGTATAATAAATAGTAAGTTATACTTATATTGTCTATATGTTAAGATTTGTCTTTTTTAATAAAAAGTATCTATATAGGCGCCTTTTCTTCAATTTCTGTTGTCTATAAATCGGATCTCTGCTTATCACTCAGTACACAACTCTTCTAGCCCAGATAGTTTTTTTCTGCTTTATGAGAGGAGTAAAATGTAGTCAATTTAGTTAAAAAAAATGTTTTTGCACACCCTGTAGAAGTGATTATATTAATGTTTATATTACTGAATAGAGAATTGAATAACCTTCCAAATGAGTTATCACGCGACCCCTATTTTCATAAAAAAATCATCGATTACGTCATCACAACCAGACATTGGCGGCCCCTGGTGTAAAATATTGGGGGTGCACACATGTGTTAAGATATAAAAAGACCTTCAGACCCTATTTCCGTAGGTAAAATTTGTTGAGTGTCGTCAAATTGTAAAAATCAAAGGACCTTATTAAAAATTACAATAAATAATGTATTTTTCTACAACCGTGTTAAAAATGCAATTTTTAGCACTCCATACGAGCGTTAAAAATGCTACTTTAAGGCACTAGTGCTTTAAAAAATTTTTAAGGCACTGCAGTTCGTATTGACCGTATATGCAATTTTGATGTAATGTCAAAAAATTATAAAATTGTAATGTCAGTCAAGTTCAAGTAAAAGTTTTTGTAGATATTGTCCTGTAATTACGTTTGTAGAAAAAATGTTGTATGATATGTGTGTTAAAAAGTACATTTTTAAGGCACTCATGTGAATTGCAGAATGAGCGAAAGCGAGTTTCACATTCGTGCCTTAAACGTGTACTTTTAACACTTATATCATAAATGATTAACATTAAATATTATTACATAAATATTATTGACTTAAAATTATAATCTAGTGTTTAAATGTTACAAGCAAGTTTTGTAACGAAAGTCAGTCACCTTTTTTTTAGATAAATTATTCACAAACAAATTCAGTAAAATTTGGAATTTCTTGAATCATTTTTTTTTTAATTGAAAACATTGCGAGTGCAGTTAATCGATCTTGGCCCATAGCTATTCTAAGGAAGATTTTGATACGTTTCAATGCAGAGAGACATCGTTCTGTTTCTGCAGTTGTCACTGGCATCGTAACAAGTAATTGAAGAATTCAAATTATTTCAGAAAAATCGTCTTGTAAATTATTTTTAATCAAAAATTTAGTTAAGTGGACTGCGTCGGATAGTTAAAATCGTATCTTCTATTTTATTCATTATGCTTCCTCTTCTCCAAATATGTGCTTCACACCTACACAATTTGTAAGTTTTTACACAAATCTCCATTTTAAATAATCATTTATAATCCCGACCTTTGCACTTTGGTAGGTACATTCTTAATTAACAAAGTTGGTTTCGGCATTTTTAATTGATTTTAAATATTCCACGCTAACATTTACATCCACAAATCCTTCCATTCTTAATATTGTTCCGAAATTCGAACTTCACACGAAAGCAAAATTTAAACGTACGTGGGCCGTGCACGTTGAAAACACCATAAGATCACATCCAACTTGTGCTCTTGTGGCCATCTAAACTTGTGGGCTATAGCGGGTAGCGGGGCGGGTGGTGAGTTGTATTTTGATCTATAAAAAGTCATTGGAATAGGAACCACCCTAAGAGCGGTGTACGAGGGGTTCTGTCTAAGGCCTCGCATCCGTGAAGTTTCTCCTTTGACATAGAATAAAAAGAATTAAATGTTACCTATTAGCTACTTATAAACTCCTTGGATCTGTTATTTCGAATTTCAATTACTGTATAGTTAGATTAAAATGTTATTTATAGAATGATAAATCTTACATGTGTGAATGTTGGTGTGAAAATAATTTTGGGGGTTCACGTGCACTGCACTTATGGAGAAACCGCCACTGCAACCAGATCGATAACATAATAATTTATACAGGGTGTCAAAAAATATTTTTTTAAATTCAATTAATGGAGAAAAAAAGAAGGATATTGTCACTAGCATTTTTTTATGTATGCCAAAAATCGTAAAAGATAAAAATAGTCCATTCTCGAGAAAATGAATTTATTCTAACCTAAACGTCTTTACTGTATAATAAAAATTGTAGAATATTTGAAAAAATAAGGATTTTCCTTGCGACCTTAAATGAAAATTTTTGCCTGAAAAGTGGTAGAGGAAGTACATCGCTACGTTTTTGGTTGCCACGCTTTCCTTATGATGAACAAATAAAAGTCTTCCGCAAAGAAATCTACGACATTTTCGAATTTCTTAAGAGGAAACAGTAGCGATCAACAGGTAGCAAAAACGCGTTCCAAGATTGCGGCTGTAATTTTGAATATTTTTTCGAGATATTTGGCACACGTATTCGTAATATAATAAAGAATGGCGGTACAGAGCCCAATTTGAAAAATATATTAATATGTGGAAATTACTCTGTAATTAAATACAATATTAAAAAAACGAGCCTGTACCGCCATTAAGAAGAACAAAAAAATACACTTTCTTCAAATAAACTTTTTATCCGATGCCTATATTTTGTGTCATTTTGGAACTACTAATGAAATAAAAAATTTTAGTAGTTCCAAAATGACACAAAATCTAGGCATCGGATAATAAAGTTTATTTGAAGAAAGTGTGGTTTTTTGTTCTTAATGGCGGTACAGGCTCGTTTTTTTAATAATTTATTTAATTACAGAGTAATTTAAACATATTAATATATTTCAAATTGGGCTCTGTACCGCCATTCTTTATTATATTACGAATGCGTGTGCCAAATATCTCGAAAAAATATTCAAAATTACAGCCGCAATCTTGGAACGCGTTTTTGCTACCTGTTGATCGCTACTGTTTCCTCTTAAGCGGGTTATGCGAATGGATTCGTCAATACGTATCGCAATTTCAGGCGCTCGATTGTCTGGCTGTGCAGCTATATTGACTCACTCTCAGCAATTTTTCCACGGTTAGATTAGATTAGATTATGAGGTCGGTAAAGGCTATCGAGCCTCTCCGCTCTTCGACCTATAAAGATCTTTTGTGCATACCTTAATCTAGTTAAACTCTAGGATGCCAATACTTCTGATGAAATTGATTAGCATCCTAGGTGACTTGTTTCCTATGTCAGAGGGTGTTAGGGTGACCTCTTCTAGGAATTTTATTCGTTTGCGGAACAGTGCTACGCAATTGCATAGAATATGTTCTGCCGTTTCTTTTTCGTTGTCACAGAAACGACAGTTCTCACTATCTGATTTGCCCATTTTTTTGAGATGATATCTCGGAGGGCAATGACCAGTGAGAAGGCCAGTGACCATTTTAATCTCTTTTTTACTTATTTTGAGAAGGCGGTTTGTTGCAGTAGGTGACACTGTTATGAGTCTTTTTGCTTGCCTTTGTCCTGGTGTGTTAGACCAGTATAGTTGTAGTTGATTGAGTTCAAAGGTCCGCAGCTCCTCTCTGATGTGGCTTTTTGGTAGTCCACAGAAGGGTTCTGGACCTTGGAATGGTGTATTGGCCCCTTCTTTTGATCACAATGGGGTATTGTGACCTGGCACCCACATCAAAGTTAGTTTGTTGCCTTTCGCCAGCTTCTTAAGGGATTGTTTACAGTCCCAAACCAACTTTAACTCACAAGTAAATGACTTTAGAGCCTTTAAGGCAGCTTGACTGATAACATGAAGAATTTTGCCCTACGAGTGTCTCGGTTGAGACATTCTTGGGCACTAATCTACATATATGGCATGTATTTCTGCCTGAAAAATAGTTGGGGCGTTTCCAAGAGATTTGGATAGCCTGAAATTCAGCCCAGTAACTCCCACTTCCGCCCTTTCATCTATCTTAGATTCATCCGTATACCATACGAGTGAACCTTCCTCTAGTTTTGGTTTAACTGCTTCATCCATTGGGTGGTTTTTTATGACCACTTTAAATAATGTTTCGAAGTCGAATTTGACTGGCATGTCTGTTGGCTTATCTTTAAAATCCAAAGGAATTTCATCCAAGATTTTAAGATGGCCCACTAGATCGCCAGGTTTCATTATTTGTGTCTATCGCAGCTTTAACGCGGTGGTTACTGCCTCCCTTCCTATGCAGAACTGCCAGAACTGCAGGGGAGGAAGGTTCAGTATCGCCTCTAACGGCCGGTTTCACAAAGTCAAGTTAAGAGATAACCAGAGGTCTTTTGGAGAAGGAAGCTTGCCGAGTACTTATTAATTAGGTATATTTACTGGGAGACATAATTCATATGCAACGCTTCGTGACGACCATTTTATTAGACTACTTCAACTGTCAATATTGCCAACCTGATTTACATATACTTGGGGATCAGGATAGCTAACATTTCAATACCCCCTCTCAATTTATACAACATTTACATAAATAGTAAATTTGGATGAATTGTCGACTAAACAACAATCTTGACTCTAACCAAGTCTTGACAAAAATTGAACTAAATGAAATCATAAAAACATACTTATACATCCTACATTACTCAGGTTACAACTCATACCTATATAGAAAAATATTCAAAAAATAACTTTCATTAACTCAAAAAATATTAACATGAGAATATGATAAAAAATAAAAAAAGCAAATAGATAATTCACATGAGTTGTGCCTAAAGTATAAAAGTACTAATCTATAAAAACTTTCAACATTCTTGAATTTTGATCAAAGTTCTGAGACGTGAGAATATTTCATTTGAAGGAGCTTTAGTGAAAATATCAGCACAGTTTGATTTTGTATTTATGTACTGTAAAGTAATTACATTGTTTTCAATTAAATTTCGAATGAAATGATATTTTGTGTCTATATGCTTAGACCTTTTACCTTTAAATGAATTTGTTGCAATACATATAGCTCCCTGGTTATCTATATATAATATACTACCAGTTATTTTCTCGTTCAATAATTCTTCTGCTAAGTTTTTTGTGAACAATAACTCACAACATGTAACAGTTGATGAAATATATTCGGCCTCAGTACTGCTCAATGAAACAGTGCTCTGTTTCCTTGAATACCATGAAACTGGATTGTCTAGAAAATATACTATACCTCCTGACATGCTTTTTCTATCATTTACATTTGCTGCCCAATCTGAGTCTGAATATGCAAATATTAAAGGTTTTCTTTTTATATTTTTACTGTATATAAGACAGAAATTAATTGTATTTTTTAAATATCTAATAATACGTTTAGCAGCTTTCCATAATATATCATCAGGACAATCGAGAAATTGACTCAAATAAGAGATTGAAAACATTATGTCAGGGCGACTACCCAATGCAATATACATTAAGCTTCCAATTAATTGCCTATAAGGCACATTGACAGAGATTTGATTATTAGCATTAGTTTTGTCAACCTGAAAACCTGTTTCCATTGGTGTTTTGCTAACATTGCAATTCGTCATATTAAATTTCTCAATTATCTTATTGATTAAGGGTTTTTGAGAAATATACATTTTTACATCATTTTTATTTACAGAATATTCAAAATCAATACCCAAAAAGTTGTTTACACAACCAAGATTTTTTGCGTTAAACTCACTTTTTAAACTTTCAATAATTTTTTGAATCGAATCGCTATCTTCACCGCACAATAAGATATCATCGACCCATATACACATACACACATTTTTCTTTGTATAAACGCAACAGTCACTTTCCGCACTTTTAAAACCAATTTTGATTGCCCATTTGTTGAATCGTTGGTTCCAGCATTTGGGTGATTCTTTTAGTCCATATAAAGCCTTTTGTAGTTTGAGAACTTTGCTTTGTCGTTTATAACCCTTAGGACAATGAATATAAACATCATGTTGTAGCACTCCGTTGATGAACGCTGAAGGAATGTCTAATTGGTATACCTTCCAGTCGTTATTGAGAGCCAGTGATAATAAAATTCTTACACTTGCCATCTTAGCTACCGGTGAATATATATCTAAAAACACTTCTTCTTCATAACCCTTGGCGACTAAGCGAGCTTTTTTCGTGCCATCACTTTTTGTTTTAAATACCCATTTTGTATTTATGATTTGTTGATCATGAGGTATTTTTGTGGCTTCACTCCACGTGTTCATTTTTTCAAGACATTCTAGTTCTGTTTCTATTGCCTGCTTCCATTCATCCTCCTCTACTGCTTCTTCATAAGTTACTGGTGTTGATGTAACTAAGCAATATGCATAATAAAGTTCATAGTCTTTGAACTTCGAAGGTTGTTTTATTTCTCTATTGGAGGAAGTAATTTTGGTATTTTGTAAATTTACTGGTTCTTCATCTTGTGAATTAATTTCAGTAGTGTTTCTTAATGTTTGGACTGTACTTTCTTCATAATTTGTTTCAAATGTTTCCAATTCATTTTGGCTTGGTAAAATTTCCTCAACATTTTGATTATTCGACGATATTTCTGGAGAATATTTATACTGTGTTTCATCGAAAACAACATCTCTTGAAATTTTGATTTGCTTGGTCAGTGGATTCCAAATTCTATAACCAGCACCACTGTATCCAACCATTACACCTTTACTTGCTCTTGGTTCTAATTTACTTTGCTTTGGTAGGTTGTAGTACCATACTTTTGAACCAAAAATTCTAAGTTTAGACAAGTCAAGTCTGCCTAAGTATATTTCTGCTGGTACTTGTAATTCAATTGCTCGTGATGGAGTTCGATTAAGCTGATAAACAGCTGTTCTAACTGCTTCTCCCCACAAACTCTTTGGAAGATTTGTTTCTACAAACATTGCTCTTACTTTGTCTAAAATAGTACGATTAAGTCGTTCGGCTATACTATTCTGCTGAGGTGTGTACCCTGCAGTAAATTCTTGTACTATACCATGTTGTATACAATAGTTTTTAAAATATTTAGAAGACATCTCTCCACCTTTATCCATTCTTATTCTAGATACTCTCCTGCCTTCTGCAGCTAATTTTTCAATATGATTAATAAGATGTGATTCGCTTTCGCTTTTTCTTGTCATTAAATATACAACACTAAAATGTGAGAAATCATCAATAATTGATAAGTAATACTTTTCACCAGAAAATGTGGGATCTTTGGATGGTCCCCAAGTATCAACATGTAAAAGTTCCCCAACTCTAGAGGATTTTTTGTATATAACTTCTTTAAAAGGTTGCCTTGTGGCTTTTCCTTGTTGACACGAGTCACATAGTTTATCTGAATAGGGAAGTCCCAACAATTGTAGTCCCCTTCTATTTACGTGTCCTAAACGTAAATGCCATAAGTCTTTATCGCTATGCTTTGCTACTAAACTAGATTGAAAATTATTTAATTGAAAATTTGCAGCAAATAAGTTACTCTTATGTTTATAGCAAATAAGTTTAAAGTTCTTTTTTCTTATTTTAGCCTTATTTTCTTTAAATACTACTGTGAAACCTAAACTGTTTAGTTTACTGACTGATAATAAATTATATTCTAGTTCATTTAAAATGAGAACATCAATGTTAATAGGAGTTTCATTGTAATAAACTTTTAATTTACCTTTTGTATGAGCCGTCATCACTCTTCCATCTGCTATTTTAATGCCAACAGGCTCAATTTCAATAATATTACTTATAAATTGTTTATATTTATTGCTGCACATATTCTGTGATGCCCCAGAATCTATTATAAACGAAATTTGGCTGTCATCATTCTTGAGATTTTCAGCTGGTAGGGCTGTGATAAAACTTACTTCGTCTTCGGCTACATGGATATTCTGTTTACCTTGTGTATCATTATTGGCTCTTCTGCCACGGGAATAGTTATTTCCTCGAAAAAATCTACCTCGATTATTGTTTTTTCTGAAACAATTGGACACTAGATGGCCTTCAAGTCCACAAAATGAGCATCGGGGTTTTTTATTGTATTGCTTCGTATAAAAAGAGGATTCTTCACTTTCTTGTACATTATTTTTCAGCTTCAATTCTGCATCTAATAATTTTGCTTTAACGAAATCAACAGATAGTTTATCATTTGAAGTTTCTAGGACAGTAATAACGGTGTCAAACGTATCTGTCATTGTCAACAAAAGGTGACATACCTTGTCATCTTCTTCGATTGTAGTTCCAGTCGATTCAAGCTCTCGGATTAAAGAATCGAATTCAACGAAAAATTTTTGTAAATCGATACCTTGTTTATATTTCAACGTTAACAACTTTTTCCGCACATATAAACGAGAAAGAATACTTTTTCTTTCAAACACTTTTTCTAAACTTTTTATCATTTCGAATGCTGAGTCACAGTCACGAATATATTCTAAATGTTCATCTGTAATGCATGTGACAATGATCGATCTTGCTGTTGCATCATGCTTTTTATGTTGATTTTGCTCGTCTCTTGATAATTGTGTGAATTGCGTTGCAGTTACTTCAGTGGTAATAAAATCTTTAACACCTTTGGCATCTAGAAGATTGCCTAATCTAAATTTCCATGACGAAAAGTTCGTAGATGTTAATTGCGGATACAAACTCACGGTTGAATTCGCGCCATTTAAACCTTGGACTGCCATTTTTTTGCGGTCACTCACAACACTGCCGGTCGGTATAAACAGCAACACTAAAAAACTTTACTTCTTATTGAATGTACTCTTGGCATGTAAAACTGGAGTCCATAACCTTTTGGAGAAGGAAGCTTGCCGAGTACTTATTAATTAGGTATATTTACTGGGAGACATAATTCATATGCAACGCTTCGTGACGACCATTTTATTAGACTACTTCAACTGTCAATATTGCCAACCTGATTTACATATACTTGGGGATCAGGATAGCTAACATTTCAATAAGGTCACCCATATATTATAATGGGGGAACCTCTGGTTATCTCTTAACCACAAGTTAACTTTACTTTGTGACACCGGCCGTAAGGCTGAAGTGGGGCATGCTGATATTGCCCTGTGATTGCCAAAGAAGCTAGCCGCTGCAATATGAGTAATCGGCCTAATAATCGTTTTATATGTTCAGAGAGTCATTTTCGGTTTTAGGCCCAAGTCTTTCCAAATGTCTTGCGGCAGGTCCAACTTGCCACCAAGCCTCTGGATAAGATTTTTTAAACATTTTTTTGGAAGGAGGAAGTCTGGATAAGATTTTTTAAATAAAGGAGGTGGAAAAAAAAGATTACCAAAGATTAAAAGTAAATAAGCTCAAATTAGAACAGGTGCGAGAACATTACAAATAAAAAACAAATAGAAGATTAAGACAATTAAAAAACCAAAAAGAGGTATGGACACTGGAGGAAAGATGGAACTCCTTCAAAGTAGTCATAAAGTCTACAGCAACAGAAATATGTGGAATCAGAAAACATAACAAACACCATAAAAGAACGAGATGGTGGAACAATGAAGTTAAAACAGCAGTGAAGAAAAAGAAAATAGCATTGAAAAAATACATTGAAACCGAGCTGGAAGAAGATAAAGAAGAATACAAAAGGCTGAGACGATTAGCGAAAAACACCATAAGACAAGCAAAAACAAAGACGTGGGAAGAGTTTGGAGAAGAATTACAAGAAAATTATGTAACAAACAATAGAAGCTTCTGAACAACAATCAGACATATGAAGAAAGGAAAACATAAAGAAATAACAGCCGTAAGGGATACAACAAACCAAATCCAAAAAAATCCAGAACAGATAGCTAAAGTATCCCTAATAGCACAAGGACGTCCAATGGACGTCCTTCACGGACTTTAGGGACGTCCATTGGACGTCCGTTTTCGTCCGAGGAACGTCCTTTATACGTCCTATTTTGGTCCAAATGTCGCGCTACCGAACGTCCATTGGACGTCCATCTAAGGTCCGAGGGGACGTATATTGGACCTTAATCGGACGTAATTTGGACCTTGATCGGACGTCCTAGGGGACGTAAATTGGACCTTAATCGGACGTAAATTGGACCTTAATCAGACGTAAATTGGACCTTAATCGGACGTAAATTGGACCTTAATCGG
Organism: Diabrotica virgifera virgifera; assembly: GCF_917563875.1. NCBI lineage: Eukaryota > Metazoa > Arthropoda > Insecta > Coleoptera > Chrysomelidae > Diabrotica > Diabrotica virgifera. Next base: position 291,974,317 of record NC_065443.1, read on the forward strand.
ACGTAAATTGGACCTTAATAGGACGTAAATTGGACCTTAATGGGACGTAAATGGGACCTTAATCGGACGTAAATTGAACCTTAATCGGACGTAAATTGGACCTTAATAGGACGTAAATTGGACCTTAATCGGACCTAAATGGGACCTTAATCGGACGTAAATTGGACCTTAATCAGACGTAAATTGGACCTTAATAGGACATAAATTGGACCTTAATCGGACGTAAATTGGACCTTAATCGGACGTAAATTGGACCTTAATAGGACGTAAATGGGACCTTAATCGGACATAAATTGGACCTTAATCGGACGTAAATTGAACCTTAATCGGACGTAAATTGGACCTTAATAGGACGTAAATTGGACCTTAATCGGACGTAAATGGGACCTTAATCGGACGTAAATTGGACCTTAATCGGAAGTAAATTGGACCTTAACCGGACGTCCTAGGGGACGTGAATTGGACATTAACAGGACGTCCAATTTTGGTCCAAATGCCACGTTGCCAAACGTCCAATGGAGGTCCACTTAACATCCGAAGGGACGTTCGGTGGACGTCAATTGGGCCTTCATAGGACGTCCCAGTTTGGTCTAATGTCTTGCTGCCGAACATCCATCTAATGTCGTGGGAAATAAAAAATATATTTTTTAAGGAACTTATATTACATCTTATATTAAATTACAATTATTGGATATTACATTATTTACATTAAATTACAATACACTTCTCCAAGAAATTAACGCACCACCTTAAATATGGGGTATTAAACCTTAAACAAATGGTTCCGTATGTACAGGCTCACTCATTACTATAGAGAGCGATGTGATATAATATATATTACAGTATAGCTCCCCGTGCATGACAACCATAAGGAGGTACTTAACCTATAGCCTAGGGCCTAGGCTAGAATATTATAAAAAAATCACTTAGATGCAACAACAGGTTTAGGAAATTCGAGACATCAAAAATGCCCAATTTTTAAGGTGGTGCGTAATCGGCTGTATATACAGGGTGTAACAAAAATACAGGTCATAAATTAAATCACATATTCTGGGACCAAAAATAGTTCGAATGAACCTAACTTACCTTAGTACAAATATGCACATAAAAAAAGTTACAGCCCTTTGAAATTACAAAATGAAAATCGATTTTTTCGATTATATCGAAAACTATTAGCGATTTTTTATTGAAAATGGACATGTGACAGTATTATGGCAGGAATATCTTAAACAAAAATTATGGTGAAATTTGTGCACCCCATAAAAATTTTATGGGGGTTTTGATCCCTTAGATCCTCCCAAACTTTTGTGTACGTTCCAATTCAATTAGTTACCATTAGTTAAATTCAATATTTTTGTTTCTTAGTATTTTTCAGATAAGGAAGTTTTTATCGAGTTGCGACTTCTTTTTTAACATGTCTACATAAAAATTTTATGGGGGTTTTGTTCCTTTAAACCCCCCAAATGTTTGTGTACGTTCCAATTAAACTATTACTGAGGTACCATTAGTTAAACAGAATGTTTTTAAAACTTTTTTGCCTCTTTGTATTTTTTCGATAAGGCACATTTTATCGAGATCTGGCTTCTTTTTTAATATGGTTCAAAATATACCTAAAAATGTAAAGCATAAATAAGTCTGCATATTATTACCAAGTCTCCATAATCGTACTTAACCATATACAAATATGTGGTGGATTTGACAAATATTCAAAATATTTCGATAAAAATTGACTTTTCGAAAAAGCAATAAGAGGCAAAAAAAGTTTTTAAAACGTTGTGTTTAAATGGTACTACAATAATAATTAAATTGAAACGTGCACAAAAGTTTGGGGGGGTTTAAAGGAACAAAACCCCCATAAAATTTTTATGGGGTGTCCAAATTTTACTATAGTTTGTTCGTAAGATAGTTGCAGCCAAAGGGCTGCAACTTTTCTTGTGTGTACATTTGTACTAAGGTAAGTTAGGTCCAATCAAACTATTTTTGGTCCCAGAATATGTGATTAAATTTATGACCTGTATTTTTGTTACACCCTGTATATATCTACATACTTCGTCTAATTTACTAACTGTTGTGCGTCATCCGCGTCGTAGTCTGTGAGGTCGCATGATACCAACACAACATATTTAGGCGGTAGGTGTGTTCTTTTTTAGAATCACTTTGCTGAGTACACTGGAAATACAGACTCTAGACATATTTTATTATATACGCGTAGAAATAATATTTGAAGATTTCTATTAATGTTAACCTAAAGAAATACACAATAATATGTTTCATTTAATTTGTATAAATGGATTATAAAGCGTTTTTATGAAGCAGATTTGTTCGGATCACACTGTAACTGTAATCGAACGAAGGTGACATTTTAGAATAAATTAGGCAATCCAAACCACGTGATTTTTAATGACAGGACGTATGGCAGGCAATTCAGCGTTGCCAGAGTTGTTAAAATTGTACCAATTTGATACAATTAACAATCAAACTTTTGATACTAAAGTCTCCTAAAGTAAAAACCTAAAATTTTGTGACATAAGAAATTTGCTTCAAATAATATTAAACGACGTTTTTTTAAGTTTTTGTACAAAATGTGTTGGTTTAGTACTTTGTGTCACTATTCCAGTCATTCCGGTGCATTTACAAAAATTTCTCTGGCAACACTGCACACAAGTGATTTTATTGGATACTTTATTTAAATTAAAATTTCAAATTTAAGATACAATGTGGTATTACTAAGTACCTAAAATAATAAAATATATATTACCCCGATGATTTTACCTAAAATCTATTTTAGGGATGCTCAATATTATTTTTTATTAAACTTATAAAACATAAAATTTGTTAACCTAGCTTTCTTCAATCTTCCAAATTACTTAGTTAAAACTTTTTAACTACTTATTAAAGTTTATTGACGTAAGCAATATTTGTTACTATGTCACAGAAGTATTTAGCAATACTTACATGGACATAAAATACGAAAATTACTTTAAAATACTAAAATAACACTATACTATCATATGCCTTCAATGTATTGCATGCCAATCGCCAGACATATTGGAATAGTTTGACAGATCGTTGGATTCCCTAATTGGTAACATTTATTTGACAGTTGTGGTGATGACACTTCATATTTGTTTATATTCTTTACTATAAGTATCTGTTTTATTTATTATATTTACTGTCTTTATTATTTACTTTACTATAAAAAGATCCTCTACTATAAAAATATAAATTTCACCTAATTTTATAACGACTTGGAATAATCATCGAGGTATCTGACAACTTTTTTAGTTGTTATTGTAGACATACTTATACAAAGAAACCTACCGGCTTTTTGCCAAGAGTTCGGAGCCGTTTTTTAATTATTAACAATGCAGTGCAAAAACGCTTGCACTGCAAATCTTAAAAGATTATAACTTAATTCTTGTTCTCTATTTCTTAAGTTTTTACTTATTTACATTGAATATTAATTTGTTTTGTTGTATAATCCACGTTTACAATAATTATGTGATATATTTTATTTAAAATGGGTTCAGGATCTTTTTATACTTTGGCAACTATGTCAACTTAGATCTCTGGCGTAGATAATGACCTGCAACAGTAAGTAAATTAGATGGACTGTAGGTTATATTTGGTTCTTGGGACATCAAAGTATATTTTTTAGACATTCCCTGGATATAGTCACAGATGTGACATACCTCCGATTTGTTTTTTCATGAGTCTTGTAAGAGAGACTAAAAACTTTTTTTATAGTCACCTCCTGTTTTCATATATTTTTTGACATGTTTTGTAGTAAATTCAACTATCTATTTACTACAAAACATGTCAAAATTTACATGTGAAAGCAGATGATCCTAAAAATGGTTTTACGTCTCCTACAAAATTCATGAAAAAGCAGATAGGAGAATTATTGTACATTACAATTCTCTGATGTTTGGGAAAAAGGGCTTAAGTCAGAATTGCACATCGATAATGTTTTGATGATTTCTACAGTACTGTAGTAGATCCTACTGTACATACAGTTTACATCTACAACAGTTTTTTTCTGGTCCAGAAATCATCAAAACATTATCAATGTGCAATTCTGACTTAAGTCCTTTTTGCCAAACATAAAAAAACAATCTGGTCATAACTGACCAATGAGCAATTTTAATTTAACCTAAATTACTACTGTTTCTTAAAATGAAGAGCTTACCCCATCTAATCTAACAAGATCGTGCACTATTCTAACATACACAGGCACAGCACACAAGCACTATGCTCCGTTTTTCACTATCACCTATCACTCAAACTAGTTCAAAAGGCTTTGTCCTCTTCAATCTTCTAGTTTGCCCAGTAGTATCGAGGAGCTGGATTTCCTCGATATTCTTGAACTTATGAAGTTGTTCAATTGCTCGTGTTGCTCGTGACTTCCTGCTATCTTCTTGATATTTGTTGATAAGTAATAACTTATTATGCATGGACAATGTGGACTTTCTTCCAACTAGCCAATACACTTTTTATATCTCTCTTTTGCCTTTCATAGCCACAAGGCTATACATTTCCTTCTTGGTTTTTTTTTGTAGACCACTTTCAGCTGATTCTAAAAAAAATTAAAATGAACGGTAATTTTTCTATTCTTTACAATTAAAAATCAAAAGAAATAGATACTATTTACAGGTAATAATATGCATGCATAAATGATTCGTTTCATAAAGAATAAAGAAAATTGAAAACGGATTTTATAATACTTACAAAATTGTTTAAACAAGAGATCCAGCCAGAGCCCAGAGCAAAAACTAGTAGACAGTACAGCAAAAAAGCCACTAATTTCTTCCATTTCCCACACCCCACACCCCCTTATCGATGCATTTTTTTCCAATCAAAATTTTTACTAAGTTTTTAGTTTTTAGGTTATCGGTTATAACGAAAATGAAATAGGGCTTTTCATCGATTGTCATTTGTTTCGAGCTTCTGTCATGTGTCACATAATATTAATATATCTACGTCATACGTCTTTGGTTTGTATCATTGTAAAATACCAGTAACGTATGACGTAGATATATTAAAATTATGTGACACATGACAGAAGCTCGAAACAAATGACTGGGAATGAAAAGCCCTATATATGAAATGTGATGACCAATGACCACGCGACGCTACATAGATATTCGCGCGGCAAATTTGAAAATGAACGCAAATTGAACAGTAAATGGCCTCTCTTAAAATCTTGTAATGGAAAATTTTACCCCTCCAGGAAGACATTTATATCTTGTGGTAACTTTCCACCCATAATTTAATCAGATAGATGTTCACGGAATAGAACGGTAGTACCTACATTCCTGGAATGTTTTGTGTTGTTAGGATTAAACTTTTATTTTATTTATTCTTGAATATTTCCTATTGTTAAACATTGTAACCAATAATTTACAAATAAGATTTTCATTACATTACATAAAATCAAAAACATGTTTTGGATATTAAACTATAGTTTATAATTGTAATAATTGTATATACAATTTTGAATTAAGATTTAATCTTTTCGATTTAAACTACAGTAAAACCTGTGTTACCGGCCCCCTGCAAACACCGGCCACCTGTACTAACGGCCAGTTTAAAAATTCCCCAAACCAATTACAGTAAAACTTGTCAGTAACGGCCACTAAAAATGAAAAAGCTATTGGCCGATATAGAAAGGTGACCGGTATTGCCAGTTTTTGTAGTCTAGATATAATTGGTTTGGGGAATTTTTAAACTGGCCGTTAGTACAGGTGGCCAGTAACACAAGTTTTACTGTATATCTAGACTACAAAAACTGGCAATAACGGCCACCTTTCTATATCGGCCAATAGTTCTTTCATTTTAGTGGCCGTTACTGACAGGTTTGACTGTATTTCATTAACGTAAAGTTAACGCCTAAGTTAATATTTTATTGAATTATTTTGCTATTTGATCCCGTAATTGGTATAATGTGTCCAATATAATATATAAGCGTTCATAAAACGTCCGTATTTCGTCCAGTATGGACGTCCAAAGGACGTTCAACGTCGGACGTCCAAAGGACGTCCATATTTATTCCGTCCGAAGGACGTCCAACGTCGGACGTCCAAAGGACGTCCATATTTATTCCTTCCGAAGGACGTCCAACATGGGACGTCCAAAGGACGTCCGTTTATAGTCCATGGACGTAAGGACCAAAAATGGACCTATTTTGGACGTCCAAAGGACGTCGTGTGCTATTAGGGATGGAAAGAATACTATGAAAAAAAATTTAGAAATGAAACAATAGATGATAGAAATGAAACATATCAAGATAACGAGAATAAAGAATTAGAGCAAATAAGTAGAGAAGAAGTAATACAGGAAGTATCAAACGTAAAAATAGGTAAAGCTGGAGGGGATGATGACATCGACCCGGAAATAGTCAAGTACATGGGAGAAGAAGGGATAAACTGGTTGTTGAAAATATACAAAGAGGCATGGGAAAAGCAGCAAATCCCAAAGACTGGCAAAGTAACCTTATAGTGCCAATATACAAAAAGGGAGAACACGTCAACTGCGAAAATTATAGAGCAATATGTTTATCATCGGTATGTTTTAAAATATACACGAAAATAGTACAGAAGAGGCTAAGACAAGAAGTAGAAAAAGAACTGGGAGAAGAACAAGCAGCGTTTAGACCAGAAGGACAGACAAACGATAACATTTACATCATTAGAAATATAATAGAAAGAAGTATTGATTCGGGAGGAAAGCTCATTCTAGCATTCATAGATCTAAGGGCAGCATTCGACTCTATAGAAAGAAAAATTATATGGAAATGCTTGCAGAACATGAAAATACCAATTACACTGATAAAAATAATCGAAAGTATATAGAGAGTAGTAAAAGGACGTGTACAGATAGCAGGAGAAAGATCTGAAGAATTCAATTGGGAAAGAGGTATCAAACAAGGAGACAGTCTTAGTCCGCTACTATTCATAATAGTCATGAATGAATTGACTAGAAATACTGGAGAAAGAACGAACCAAATACAGACAACAATAGGATACCTACCAAAGATTACAGCCAATAAAAAGAGAAGCCTTATTGTATGCGGATGACAGTCCTTATAGCAGATTCCGTGACAAAAATGCAAAAACTTATAAACATATGGACAGAAGAAATAGAGAAATTAAAATTGGAAATAAACATCGAGAAAAGTAAAATAATGGTCATCGGCGAAATTAAAATTGGAAATAAACATCGAGAACAGTAAAATAATGGTCATCGGCGAAAAGGAAGAAAATGAAGTAAATATAAAATGCAAAAATACTCAACTGGAAATAGTTACCGTATATGATTATCTTGGAAGTATAATTACCAATGATGGGAAAATAGACCTCGAAATAACAAACAGAACTAAAAAATCAAACAAACTGTACTACGCGCTAGCGCCAGTCCTAAGGAAAAAAGAATTGTCCCACGAAACAAAAATTAAAATATATACATAAATACGATTGTGATACCGACGATACTGTATACGAGCGAAAATTGGACTTTACAGAAAAAGCATAATAGTAGGATAAATGCAATTGAGATGAGATATCTAATACGAGCTATAGCCGGAAAGACCAAATGGGATAGAATAAGTAATGAGGTAATAAGAGGGATAACTAAACAGGAACCAATAATGAATAAAATAATAAAGAGACAATTAAACTGGTATGGACATCTGATGAGAATGAAATCTAGTAGACTAACAAGGAAAATTCACGAAACAAGGAATATTACAATAAAGAAAAAAGGCAGACCGAGGAAAAAATGGATACAGCAAATAGTATAGAAGCATGAAAAATTAAACAGAAAACGCTAGAAGAAATGAAACTAATAGCACAAGACAGAAAAGAATGGAAGAGAGGGTGAATATGTAGCTAAACTAAACCCAAATCCGACACCTGAAAGGGTATAAGGAAGGGGAGAAAGAAAGAAGGAGGAAGTAAATTGCTACGTTTTTGGTTGCCACGCCTTCCTTATGATGAACAAATAAAAGTCTTCCGCAAAGAAATCTACATTTTCGAATTTCTTAAGCGGGTTATGCGAATGGATTCGTCAATACGTATCGCAATTTCAGGCGCTCGATTGTCTGGCTGTGCAGCTATTGACTCAATCTCAGCAATTTTCTCACGGTTAAAAAAATAAATAATCGTCATGAAAAGTAATACCTGCGGAATCTCTAAATTATTGATGCGAATGTAGGTTGGGCTGGCCCGGCCGATAGCAATAACAAGCAGGTGGAAAGTGAAAACGCAGAAACGGAGTTAGTTAATTTGTTGCTATTTAGAGTTAATATTTTTCAAGTTTATGCTTACCTAAAGGATGTCCCAAAATTTCTTCGCCAATAATAAAAAAAATAGATTTTTTTAATTAAAGTTGCAGCATAGGTAGGTACTAGGCTGTTCAATAAGTTTTGCGATTCGATAAGAAAAATACAGTTTTAAGGCTGTATGACACTATGCATTTTCTTGTATCATTTCTGATATAGTTTCTGATATTAGAAAGTTATATACATTTTCTTGTATCGTTTCTTGTACGTACATACATTTGTGCCCTGTATGACACTATGCAAGTTCTTGTATCGAATACCATATGAAATTCGGCACGTGATTGGTCGAAATTTTGTTTGTCACTCTGTGTCACGTTACATTGGTATGGTCACGTATGGTAGTACTGCGCTACAGCTGATTTTAAGGATTTTAAAAAAATTATAAACTTTTAAAATCTTATAGATTTGACATTTTAATGTTAACCAGAATTTTTACGTTGACTGTTTGAGGTTGATTATTTGTGTTTTTATTTTGTTTTGATATTTGTGCTAAAATATTTGCATTAGAATTATCTAAGTTTGATCCAAATTAGGAACTACTGTATTTTCCTTTATTAAAAAAGTATGCAACATGAAATCCAAAGTTATAGTTTGAACTTTACTAGGATCTAAATATATGGTTATTAGTAGAACAGTAGTCCATATAATATTAAGTATCAATAAAAGATTTATAATTAATACCTACAAAAACACAAATAAATTCATCAAGACATATGATGGGCCCGGATTACGTACACTCGATACGCATCGTATCCGCCATGTTTTACTGTAGCGCCTTATGGGAAAACATGGCGGATACGATGCGTATCGAGTGTACGTAATCCGGGCCCAGATTCCATTTTCAGCTGTCATTATGACATTTAGATGTTTTACCAGCAGCAGGTTTTACGTTTTTGCTCTTTGCGCAGAAATTGGCGCAGTTCTTGTACAAGAATCTGTGTCTGACACAAATTCTTGTATTTTTTCCACGATTTCTGGCGATGTTGCTGTTTTTGGACGTCTTTGACGTGAATTGTCTTCAAGCCTTTTACGACCACGTTTAAACTCAGCAACCCATCTGTTTACTGTATTAACTAAAGGCGAAGCGCCCTTATACACTTTTAACATTCGTTCATAAATTTCTTTTCCTGTTAAACCTTCCAAAAATAAAAATTTAATCACTGCACGATACTTGATTGTTTCCATTGTAAAAAATACTGTTCAAACACGTTTATATGAAGAGTGTACCAACATAACAAAATAAAATTAGGCTGGTATCAACGCTCTCTCGTATCGAACAGCAAAACTTATTGAACAGCCGTATAAATCCAACTCTTAGCACTTTTGTGGATTTTCCCTCTTGACGGATACGTAAATACATAAAATGTACGTTGGTAAGAATTTCTATATGCCTATCTGTCTACTTATGGACCTATTAACATACATAACTTACCTATAGGCTTGTTCCAACTAGCGGTCAAACCAGTCAGAAACTATCAGCGAATAGTCGACCAATACGAGTAGAGGGGATAGCACTTATGACTGCATTATGTTCTCGCACTGGCCAACTGTTTGCTGACGATTTCTGACTAGTTTGACTGTTGGTTGGAACAGACCTTATGTAGTGCCCCCTACATACTTGTAGCTCTTCCTAAATGTGTACGTATATCAACTTCTTGTTCTTAAAGTTCCACCTTCTATAGAAGGTTGGATATAGTAATACACAAGGGCTTTATTAAAGTGTAGCATGCTAAATTGAAATCAAAATGAACAAATGCCGCATTGCTCAGAATTGGAAGAGATGTGGGGGTGGTGGGTGGTTCTTTGAATCATTCTTACTAGTACATAAACAAAGAAAAGATTTAAGGAAACTAAAAATTAGATGATCGCTACTGGAGGTAAAGCTATATCTATAAAGAAATATTAGATAAACGTGTGACAAGGTTGACAATGTTTTATGGCGAATCTTCTTCAGGTGCCATCTCCTCTACGGAGGTTGGCAATCATCATAGCTCTTTTAATTTTTGAGGCAGTAGCTCTAAATAGTTGTTTTTGAGCTACATCCAAACCATTCTCTCAGGTTCTTCAGCCATGAAATTCGCCTTCTTCCGATGCTTCGTTTGCCATCTATCTTTGCTTGCATTATGAGTCGTAGGATGCCATACTTCTCGACCCGCATCACATGTCCGAGATACTGTAGCTTTCCTTCTTTAATTGTAAGTTCAAATTCCTTCTCTTTACCTATTCTTCTCAGTATTTCATTGTTCCGTAACTGTATCTACCCAGGAAACCCTCATAATTCTTCTTTAGGTCCACATTTCAAAGGTGTTAAGTCGTCTCATTGTCTCTACATTTAACGTCCATGATTCCACTCCATAATGTACACTGTAGACGTAATATTTTGTTAGGCGTACTTTAAGAGCTAATGTTAAATCTTTGCTACATAGGACTTTTTTTATCTTTATAAAATTAGAACGTGCTTTTTCGATTCTGACTTTTATTTCTGTAGTGTAGTCATTATTTTCTGTTATAAGTGTTCCTAGGTAAGTGAACTTTTTTACTCTTTCGATCTGCTGGCCCTCTACTATCAAGATTTCGTTAGTATTATGGTTGTTTTTACTAATTTTCATAAACTTCGTCTTTGCAGGTCTTGTAAACTATCGGTTATTATCAGGCACGTAGCCAAGGGAGGGGTCCGGACCCCTCCCAAAACTGTCTCGGCTTTGGTACAAAGGCAGCAAGTTTATCCCCAAGTCATTATTATTCTTTTGGAAAAGTAAACGAAATTATTATTATTTTTTGCTAGGATTATTTCTATTTTTATTCAGTGTACGGATCAATTTATATCCAATTTAATCATCAGATTTACCAAAAACAAAAGTATTCTATCAGCATTTCAAATTCTTTTACCTTTTACTTTTTATAGAACTCTTTTCTATGGAATCCTATATTTCGATTGTAGTCACTAACATCGCCAGGGAAGCTAAAATGATATTAAAGATACCATGGTGAAATTAGGTATTAAAAAGAATTTACTAGGGTGAGATTGTCGTCATATATGTAGATGTTATATCTTACCCTATATAGTAAGTTGTTTTTAATACCTAATTTCACCATTGTAGCTTTAATATCATTTTAGCGTCCCTGATGATGTTAGTGACTACTAACAAAATATAGGATTCCGTTCTACATTCCGATTCCGTTCATTCTATCTTGCACTTAGTAAAAAGTAATTTGAAAAATTAAGTTAAAAATGTAAGTTTTACATGGTTAAAATATTTTAAATTTAGAAATATTTGTCCGCAGATTGCTCGTTTACATTGTACACAAAATTTTGTTGTCATTCTTCTTAGACTGCTAGGTTATAAGTAGCATCGTAGCATACTGTCCGTTTTCTGTCGATAGGATTATTCGGTTGAGAAACTTATTGTAAGTATATTTAGGATTTCGTTTATGTCCTGTCGAATATTGCGCCGTAAATCTAATATGGTTAATATTTTGCGCATCTATGACTCAGCAAGGCTTTTGCCCAAATAAAACATAAACTGAGAGTGGAAAACTGGCTTCCTATTAGTTTTGAGCGAATTATGGAAATACATATATCACATAGTATGATTGATAGTACTTATGTTTATTATCCCTTAAAAACACACAATATCAGTACGCATAGTAATGTTACGGTTGCTACCATGCACCGATTTTGTCCAATTCCTTCACATAAAAATTTGTAAGAGGTAATCCTCCGGTATCGAAGTTTTTGCCAAGATAGAGACTGGTATCAATCATATATTTGGAGAATGAATCGCATAGCAATCTTTATGCTTGTACATAGACGGCTTATGTTACTATCGTTAACACTAAAACGTCGTAATATTTACGACAGGATACTTAATTCACACACTTCTGCACAAAATTTAACTGACGTTTATACACCAACGTTACTCTAGTCAGTGCCGGATTAAGAGGGGGGCTATGGGACTATTAGCCCCCGGCGCTAAATTTTGAGAGGCGGTACGTCTCTCCCATCACGTTTTAATTATATATATGGATATTTCAAATTTATGGGGTTGATTCTCTGAAATGGCATGGTAATAAAACTACGCCTCGTCACCGATAAGATCCGTGCCTGCGGTAGCAAGTCACACAAAAACACGTTTCATGTTTCCGTCGAATCCTGAAGATATCTTATACCGACCACATTACTAATGTGGGTGTTTTGCTGAGAATGCAAAAAGAAAAAGAGCTGTTAATCAGAATAAAAACAGCCAAAATCGAATACCTCGGTTACATCATGAGGAACAGTTAAAGAAATGGACTGCTGCAACTGGTCTTACAGGGAAAAGTAGAGGGAAAGCGAGGACCAGGAAGGCGAAGGATTTCGTGGCTGAAAAATCTACGTACGTGGTTCAACACAACCACTACAAATCTTTTCAGAGCAGCAGTGTGCAAAGTACAGATTGCCATGATGGTCGCCAACATCCAAACGGATAGGCACTACAAGAAGAAGAAGGTGTTTCCGGGAAATCGGCCAGCGCCACTGCGCCTGACGGCAGCGTGTCCGGCTCCAACACGCCATGTCGTCAGTCGTGTTAGCACAGTTTTTGAGACTTGTCTCAAATTCTACTTATTTATTAGTGAAGTATTTTCGTGATGTTTCTAAAAAATGAGCGGAAGGAAGGAGGTGCATTTTGGAAATGACAAAAGTTAGAAAAACAACAAAAATTTAATGCGGTATTAAAAAAACCCTCCAAGATTCAGCTTTTTTTTACCAAATCCTGGCAAGATAGTATACCAACGAGCACTTCTTTTCAAGACGATCCAATTGCAACAGTTTCAGATATTTTAGAAGGTAGGTTTGTTTGACTGTTTTAGTTACTTTTTTAATAAAATAAAATTTGCAGCAGGATCTTAATCACGTCGAGATGATTCATTCACAGCAAATTCAGACCCACTTTGTGATATCAAGTTACATCCTGAAAAGAGTTAGTTCTCCTGAAAGTCAAATTCTAGTCGAAAGTCGTGTTAATCGAGTTGATTTACAAGATCCAAAATTCTGGCCAAGAAATTGTGTAGATGAAGTGCTGAAGGAATTCAAAACACAGAAGTCGCAAAAGAAAATTAGTTCGACGAAGCAGATACAGAAGAGATCCTGACACCGCAAAATAAGATTAGAACCCAAGTGCTGTATAAAACAAATGATTATTTGGCAAATAATCTAAAATCTAGAGGTAAAGCTTATGAAGATCTTGCCGTCACTTTCTCATTTTTATTTTCTCTACCTCTTTCAGAGGATAACGTGATTTCAGACAAAGCGTCGGTATTAGTGAATATTTATTCGAATGACTTGAATACATCTCTAGCAAGTAAGTGTATTCAATTAAAACATTTTATAATGTCACTACTAGGCCAAGCTGAATATAAGAATCCAACAACTCACAGTATTTTGATGGAGCTTTTGCATAAAAATAATATAATTGCAACCTTCCCAAACGTAGAAATAGCATTAAGAATCTTCTTATCGTTGATGGTTAGTAACGCAACTGGTGAAAGATCATTTTCCGCTTTAAAACGGGTCAAAAATTATTTGAGAAATACGATGATGAAAGAAACATTAAATTCGTTCGCTGTTTTAAATATTAATAATGATCTGCTTACAAAATTAGACCTGCTTGCAAGTAGGAAGTCCAGGAAAATTTGTTTGTTCATAATTATGTTAATTTACTTTATAAGTTGTGAGTTTGTGGCTTTTTTGTATATTTGTAATAAATAACCTAATAATGTTAAAATATTTTTAATGAATTGTTAACCCAAGATGCATCTATACCCACTGGAGAGTGGCGGTATAGTATGACTTAGCCCGCGGCGGTCCATGAACTAAATCCGGCACTGACTCTAGTACTAAAGAACTCTGGAACCCAAGTTCTTTTCCGAAATTTCTTTTTCGAAAATTTTCCGTTGCTCAGAAATTTCGCAGAAAATAATTCGGCGTCGTATATTTTAAAAGTATTAGTATTCTAGGGTTAAAATAGTTTTTTCAAATTTTGCATATGGATCTAAAATTTATTCTGAATATTTTTTCAATACCCTACCGCCCAGTCGAACAAAAAATTTGAGTTGTGTTTGGACCCCCCTCAAGCACATTTCCTGGCTACGTGCCTTATTACTGTATCATCTGCATATCTGATGTTGTTAACTGAGACTCCATTTACTCTTATGCCGACTGTTTCATTTTCCAGAGTTTCTCGCATTACCTCTTCAGAATAAGCGTAAAATAATAGAGGTACACAAGTATGCAGCCTTGCCTGACTCCTCTCTTTATTTATATTTTTTCAGATGTTTCCTTTTCAATTTTTACTATTGCTCGCTGATTGTAATAGAGGTGTGTTATTAGTCTTAAATCTCTTTCATCTAGGTTTTTATTTTTTAGGATTTCCACGAGTCGATTATGTTTTACTTTATCAAACGCTTTATTGTAGTCTATAAAACAGACGTAAAGAGGATGGTTAACATCCAAACATCTCTGTGTCAGCACGTTGAAGGAGAATAATGCCTTTCTGGATTATGGCGAATGCGAGTTGTTAAAGCAGTCATCTTGTCAAACTAGTGGCGTTGCGCGCTAGCTTTCTTTCGCTTTATCTCTGATACTTCGCGTTTTTAACAGCTCTGAACCACCCTAATTTGCTGCCATTTTTTCACAGACAACCTTATATCATAGTATTATTCACCTACACCATGAACGAAATTTTGTTTCAAAAATGAACTGCTCTATCTATTAATTTAATTTAAACTATTCGCGGCTACTTTTTTACTCGCAACCTGTTATCAATGTATTCTCCTATTCTTAAATTTATATAAAAATGTTTTTTTAATTAACTAACTTATAAACGTAGTGATCTCATACAATTAGTTAATGAAGTGTTGAAATGACGACGCTACTTTTGTGATTTGTGAGTTTTATAAACAATGGATTTAAAGTTATTTCGTGTGTTGAATTATCACGATTGTTTGATCGGAAAAATACCATTCAAACTGATCAAATGGCTTAAAACGTGTTACCAGGACTCTGACCTATCGATTGCAACTATTAAACGATTGTTTGCTGCACCAACACGAATGATGCTGAGTGCTCTGGAAAGCTAAATGGGGCTGAAAATTGTTATCGAAAACCACAAAGTTAAGTTGCAACAGATAGCTGACACTAGTGACACTATAAAGTTATTAAAGTTATGGGTTCCGCGTTTTCTCACAGATCAAAAACAACAAATAATTGATGAGTTTGGCACTGTTTGGACAAGTTTATTCGGAATAAGTCGAAGTTTTTGTGTCGTTATCACACAATAATGAATAAAACGTGGATTCATCACTTCATTCCGAAATCAAATCTGCCATCATCTGAGTGTACCTACAGATCCCGGAGAAAGCCGTCCAGGGTGGCCAAGAACGTAACCAATCACTGGAAAGGTCATGGCATCGTATTTTCGGAACCCGCAAGGAATTATTTTCATTGACTATTTGAAACACGGAGAGACAGCGACTACCACATTATTTTATTGGAGCCTTATTTGATTTTAAATTGCTTGTGCACCCACCGTATAATCCAGTTCTGACCCTTAGTGACTACCACCTTTCTTTCCGATCTAAAAAATGCTCCGTGCATTTTTTTAAAAACTGAAACTGAAGCCCATTTTGAAGACAAAGCTGGATAGTTTTACAAGTGCGGCATCTAAAAAAAAAAGAAAAGCGTTGGAAACGTTGCGACACTTACTATGACACAATAAGGCACAAGATATTACTCCACAAATTGTACGACACTCACAATGACCACCATCTCGGTAAGGTTGTATATTTCTTATTGCAAAACAGTCGTTTTTTCGCCATGCTGGAGGGCAAAGCAAGTAGGTGAAGAGTTTAAAAGAACGGCCCTCCACAGGGAAGCATTTTAGCACCTTCTTCTTCTTCTTCTTCTTCTTCTTCTTCTTCTTCTTCTTCTTCTTCTTCTTTTCTTCTTCTTCTTCAGGTGCTGTGTCCGTATTCAGACGTTGGCCGTCATAATGTTTATAAGTTCCTGAAACCTCTCTCTATCGGCTGCTGCGCGAAATAATTCTTCTACCGTAGAACCACACCATTGTCTAATATTACGCAACCATGAAAGTTTCTGTAGACCAATCCATCTTTTTCCCTCCACTTTTCCTTGTATTATTTCCTTGTTTTAGCACCAATGCTTTTCAATTGATATATAAACGACCAACCCACGACGCCTGAAACCAATCTCTTCCTCTATGCTGACGATTTCGCAATATGTGCTCAATGAAAAAGTTTTGAAGAGTTGGAGGAGAAACTCGAAGCTGCCTTATAAACAATGAAGGCGTACTACCTGCAGAATTCACTAAGAAACAATCCTTCCAAAACCCAAGACTGCCCTTGCCATGTTCGCGTGAAAGAAGCCAAACGGAAACTCCAAATTGCGTGGAATGGCAATTCATTAGAACACGCAGATCAACCTATATATCTTAGTAATTCTGAGTAACTCTGGACCGGTCCCTCTTCTACAGATAACGTTGCATAAAAACAAGAGGGAAAGTAACAAATAGGAACAGCAAACTCAGAAATCTAACGGGGAGTAAATGTAATGCATCTCCTGGTGTCTTAAGAACAACGGCACAGGCACTGTGTTTTTCAACTGCTGAATATAAGCTCCACGTTTGATACTGCAAACAGGTTGATACTGCGCTAAATGAGACAGTAACGGGTGCATGAAACCGACTCCACTCTCAAATCTATATAAAGCAGCGACTTTTGTAGAACCCTCAAGACGCAGAGGTGTTGCAGAGCACACAGAGAAAATTAAGCAGATCTCGGACGTATACAAAGTCAGAACACTACGAAAGCGACTAAAATCTAGGAAAAGCTTAAAGTGCAGGAAGAACCGCCTGAGTATTTTCCTGTTCTTCAGGTTCAATGGACCGGCCAATCTCTGGACATTAAGACGTGGAAAACTATGAATATGATAAGAAGGGGTCGCTGCAGTAAAATCAAACATGGTAAAATGGGGGAAAATAGACCAAGATGATGTGAACTGTGACTGTGGAGAAATACAGAATATGGAACATCCTCTTACATGCAGAAACTGTCCTCATCGGTATACTTTCGAAGATGTGTGGTTCGTCAACAAAGATGGAATCGACTTAGCTCGATACTGGACAGAAATTATATGAATGGCGTGTCCGGAAACGATAAAGTAAAATAAGTTTGGTCGATAATATTAAAAAATACTTTTTCCGCAAATCGCCAGGAAATTTTGACATTCCTGTCAAAATTTCTTGAAGAAAAAGTCAGGACTTCCTTACTGTAAGGAAATGTCATTTCCTTACTGTAAGGAAATGATATTTCCGTACAGTTGTTAGTGTTCTACATAAATGATAGAAAACACAAAATTCAACCTCAATACGTTTCCATAGTAACCCAAGTAATTTTATTAGGAATTTCAAAGCACCATTTATTTGGGAATAAAATTATCGCGTTTTTTTTAAATCAATCAATATCTGTCGAATTTTAAACGATTTGCGGAAAAATAGTATGTTTACCTCGTAGGAAAAGCCACATTCCTGGACTCTGTGTTGCTAAGTCTCGGCTTGCGCCTCGACTTAGCAATCTTCACAGTCGTCCAGGAATGTTAAGCTTTTCCTACCCGGTAAACAATGTACTATTTGTAATACCTGCACATAAACAATACACTTTTCCTTCTGTCTAAAATGTTGTCTTTTCTACATTTCATATTACATATATGACTTTCTATTACATATTAAATTTGTTATAAAACTCAACAAACATTTACATAAGGCAATGTCGCTATTTCGTTAGTTGTGGCCGTGCGATAAGAAAGTCGAAAGCTCTTTTTTATTCAGCGGTACCACCTCGATGCGGACCTGGAACCGGAGGTGAAATTCACGGCTATCACAGCTGTTTGGATTTTCATTCAGTGAACCACCAGCGATCCGTGGACCAGACTAGTACTACCGCAGTACCGCAGTCTTTAGTAGTACTAATAATCGGTGGTATAGTACCGGCGAACCACAAATTTCAAACCGCGTGACATTCGTCAATCAGTGGCTGATATTTTCGAGTGACCTTTTGCCTTTTAGTGTTGTTGAACATTTTGTAGTACCTTAATCTTTCTTCAACTTCGAGATGAAGTTGATAGGGGTGAGTACTTGCGTTAATTTTTTTTTTATATATTTGACGATATTTTTTATTTATTTCTATGAAAAACAAAGAAAAGCTGATCGGTTTGTGTGTCATTCGAGATTATTTGCAGAGAAAATCAGTGAAAGCTTGTCAGAGAGACGAAAGAAGACAACAGTCGTAACCATTTTCTTCAGAATTAAGATTTAAAAGTATATCATGAAAATGGGACTTTTAATTTAAAATTAAATTGAAAAAGATAATTGTTAATAAAATGTTTTTTTATGTTGTTTATTTAATGCGCACACTGGGAGTGCGACAGGGAGACACAATTTTGCCACACAATTTCGCCAAAATTGTTTACAACACTATTAGAACACACAGAGCCTATTTTACTTCAAATCAGGCCCGAGGCACTACACAATTTTCGGGCCCCTAAATATGATTTAATAATAATAAGAATAACTTTTTTAAATAAATTAATTATTTAATAGCAATATAGCTGCACCAGAAATTTAACTTTTTATTAACAATAAATAAAATTTATATTTAAACAAATAAACATTGTTTAAATACAGTGTGTCGCATTTAAGATGAAGCCAGGTTTATATTTCCGCTATCAAAATAAATACAGATTTGAAGTTTTGCACAGTCATACAGGTTGAAGGTTCACACTTTTTAAGATACTCAACAGAAATTTTAATTTTAATCACGGTCTGTAGGCACACGCGGCACAAGAGGGTAAATTTTCTATATTTTGCTTCAAGTTAGAGATATCGGAAAAAGTTATTTAAAAAAGTACTTCCAAATCTTATTCTAACCCCACATACCGAATTGCATGACAAAATTCGCACTTTTAGTTTTTTTTAGTATTTGTAATCAGGACCCTAAAATTCATCTCAGCTGTCCCGAGATGAATCTCGGGCCAGCCAATTTTAAGTTTTAGGATCCTGACTGCAAATAATGAAAAAACTAAAAGTGCGAATTTAGTCATGAAATTTGGTATGTGGGGTTGGAATAATATTTGGAACCACTTTTTCAAATAACTGTTTTTGATATCTCTAACGCGAAGCAAACTATCAAAGATTTACTCTTACTGTGGATTTGTAGTAGATTAGGCTACCGGCTACGTTTAAAATTTAAATTTTAGCTGAGTATCTTAAAAAATGTGAACCATCAACCTGTATGACCGTGCAAAACTTCAAATCTGTATTTATTTTGATAACCAAAACATCGAACTGATGTGACACTATGTAATATTTAAATTTCCTTTCGTTTCTCCAATGTTCCTCTTCCTCTAAATAACTTTTTTCCATTATTGTTACAATTTGTCCTGCTGTACTACTTCTCTTAACTAACGTACCAATTGATGAAAATATGTTCAGGATATCGCTCATGTTGAATAACTGTTCTATTGATATTTTTCCAGTCATTATACGCATCGAAAGTTAGAACAATAATTTTTATGGAAATCAGTTTACAAACGTAACAATAAATACGGCTACATTTAGGACTGTAAGGACACTATCCACTCGCGAAGAATTTTCCCCATTAGCTTTTGTTTTATAAAAAATCGCACTTTGCAAATGACTGGTTTTTTTATCCAGTTCTGTAACACATAACACATTCACTAATTTTATCAATATATTGATTCGGCCGATTATTTATAAAATATTGTTGAATTTCCTGATATAAATGTTTTGGCAAATCCCCTATATGGCTTGGAAAAAAATTATTGACATTGTCGTTTTCTATAGATGACGGAGATGTATTTGTGACAGGTGAAGTCGCTTGGAAATGAACAGTGGAGTCATCATTAATCATTTTCTGTTGGTAAAATGAAATAAATTGAAAAATTTATTTTGTTATTGCAATAAAAAATTGTTTTGGTGATCTTTCCGGGCCCGAGGAAGGTACCTCACGGGCCTAGTGGTAAAATAGGCCCTGAGAACACATCTTTAAGAACGGAAATCTGAGTGAAAAAGGAATTAATGTCAACGGAGAAATACTTAGTCATTTAAGGTTCGCTGACGATATTGTGCTGACATCTTTTTGCTGACAGCATCGATGATGCAGTATCGCAACTGGAGAATGTATACCTAGCCTCCTTACAAATCGGATTAAAAATCAACCAAACAATTATACAGATCATGACAAATCTTGTGCTAAGCGAAAAGATTTCAGTAAATGGCATGCCTATTGAAGAAACCACCTCTTATAAGTACTATTAGGGCATGAGATACGAATAGAAAGAGATAATCAAACGTGTGTACTAAGACGCCGCACAGTACTCAAGTGGGTGGGATTCAGCAAGCTGAGCTATGTCCTTAACGCTCAGTTTCATAATAAAGTTAAAGTGAACTTTAAATTTCAAGTTTCCTTTACCTATTACAATTCCATTGATGAAGGTACCAACTTACAATTTAAAGTCCACTTTAACTTTATTATGAAATCGAGCGTAAGTCAGAAATGCCTGTGCCTCAAAAGAAAAGTATGTGATCAGTGCGTGTTGCTAGTACTTACATACATCATATGGTGCAGAAATTTTAACAATAACCAAAAAAGTGAGAAATAAAATTTGTGTTACTCAAAGAGCCGCATGGAACTCTCAATGTTAGGCATTTCTATTAGGGATCTAATTACAAACCAGTGGCGGCTCGTATAACTTTAGGAAGGTAGTGCCAGAATCCGGGCAGCTGCCTAAATTTTTTGTGGCGGTTTTACGATATGGTCAAAAAGGATATAAAATATAAATAGAGTATCACGATAAGCTGAATTTAATTGGGTTTTTATATTTAACTTACCAAGCATTGAAAAGCTAAAAACGTTATTCATGTGCACTTTAGATTTTTCATGGGATTTCAATTTCTCCCATATATGTACAAGATCATCGGTGCCTTTGTTTGACCAAGTCTCGTCACCTCCAAACAAAACGCATACAAAACAGAAGAGTTTATTAGTTTTTTCGCAACCACACAACCAGCTATTTTTATCATAAATAATTTTATTAAACTTACGACAGCGAAGTTTTTGTCCATTTCCACTTTGTTTTTCAATTTTTAAATCGGGTAAAGGCCGACCGAGTTCTTTAATTTGTAGTTTTTTTTCTAACGAAAAACCACCAAAACAGTTTTTTAATATACTAATTTGATTCATTGTCAATAAATAAATTAAACGTAGAAAATAATCAAAATATTATTTTTATACCTACGACACCCACGATCACAACGCACTAACTAATAATTACAAATTAAAAAATATAGTAGAGTATAAACACAAATATACAACACAGTAGTAGAAAATAAACACAATAGCGTCAAGCGAACGCGTAAAGAAACTAGAAATATGCAGATCTAAAACATTGTATCTTAAGATCCACTAACTTCCTTTTCGAGATTTCGAGCCTGGCACGGAGTCTCCAATTTAAACGTATGTTAAAAGTGCAATACCGCTCTCTCTCTGTCACTTACACAGGATGCTCATACAATCTTTCTCTTTTCTCACGAGCCACTATGCCGTTCGGCCCTGGGATTTTTATGATTTTCATCCTTTATCCGGTCAGCTGTGGGTGGCCAGAGTCGGTAGATTTGCATTGCGCTACACAGTTGCCAGATTTGATATAATTTATAAAAATAAAGAGAAATATTCACAAAAAAAATAAACAGGCATTAAAATGTTTTTAAGATAAAAAATATGTTTCTGCATAGTTAGCAAGGTAGTGCCATGGCTCTATGGCACTACCTCACGGGCCGCCACTGTTACAAACAAGGAAATAAGACGAAGAACAGGAGTGACAGATGCCATAGAATTCATTATGAGCCTAAAGTGGAACTGGGCAGGGCACATAGCTAGAGTGTCAGATAACAGATGGACACAGCGAATAGTACACTGGAGACCAAGACAAGAAGCATATCGAATTAGACGTCATCCACCAATAAGATGGTCTGATGACATAAAATGGATCGACAAAAATTAGATACAAACAGCACAAAATAGAAATACATGAAATATACTGAGAGAGATTATATCCAACAGTGGATGGATCCGGGTTGAATGATGATGATGATTATTTAATGCTACAATCTAGTCAAAGACCGATCAGTAACTTTTTTATAGATCGTAACTTACTATCTAATTTAATCTAAAAATCACTCAGTGGTGTATTCTTAGCTTGTTCACATTTTAAAGCACTTTTTTCTTGTGCACCAGTCTAAGTAGCTTTTTTACTTAACTTGCACTATGCACTACTCTAACTAGTAAGGCTTTGTCCTCCTGAGTCTTCTTTTTTGGCTAGAGTTATCCAGAAGCTGAATGGCCTCCACGTTTTGGTGCTGTGAAATCTTTTCTTCGTGCCTGCAGGCGATTTTTTTGCATTTCTTCATCAACATACTCCACCACTACACTAAGTCTCTGTAGGTATCTTGGTCACGGATGTACCAAGGTGCGTTAACAATGCACCTTAATACTTTATTTTCGAAAGTCTGGATTATTTTAATATTAGTTTTTTTGGTATAACCTCACAGTTGGATGCCATACGTATAGAATCTGCATGTAGAGTAACAGTTTGTTATCATAGGAGAGCCCAAGCGGGGATTTTGCGCGTTACCAGAGCGGGTCAGAAAATCACATGGAGAGAAACCTTGGACCCTGTAATGTACTCCTAGCATATTACAAGATTAGTAAAAAAAATCTATCTTCAGAAAAACTCGAGCGCGTCAGATTAAGACAAGGTAAGTTAAGTACATGAAAAACTAGACGAAGCAACGAAGCACTAAAAAGCCCAAAATCTAGGAATTTTGTGCAGTAAGATGAATCGTCATGGAACATTTTGCATTCTATTAGAGAGAGTGTCAGCCAACTTTGTGAACTAAATTCATCTATGGCATTTGCCAAATTCATCTATGGCAAAAATTTTTGTGCATAAGAAAATGCATTTTAAAAGTGCATCTCGAAGAGGTGAAAATGAAAAATTTAGAACTCGGGAAATGTTGACGGAAATGAGTTTAATTTTTATACTCGGGGGTTTTGGGGATCGCTGAGTACGAATTTTATATCGGCGATGGTCTCCAAAGTACCTGGTACCCAGTGTGGAACTCGTCGCCTGGAATTTTATGTTATAATAATTAAAAATCAGTCAATATCCATTACACGGCGGTTTTTGGGGTCGCTGACCACGAATTTAATTTCGGCAATGGTCTCCAAGATACCTGGTGCCCAAAGTGGAACTCATCGCCAGGAGTTTTTAGTTATAATTATTCAAAATTAGTCAAAACTATTACCCTGGGGGTTTTGGGGGTCCCTTAGTACGAATTTCATGTCGGCGATAGTGCCCAAGGTACCTGGTGCCAAGGGTTGGAACTCGTCGCCTATCGTTTTATGTTATAACCATTCAAAAATCAGTCAATAACCATTACTCGTGGGGTTTTTTGAGTCGCTAAGCACAATTTAATGTTGGAGGTGGTCTCAAGGTACCTGGTTCCCAGGGTGCAACTCGTCGCCTGGAGTTTTATGTTATAATTATTCAAAATCAGTGAAAAACCATTAATCTGGGGGTTGTGGGGGTCGCTTAGTACGAATTTCATGTCAGCGATGGTCTCTTAAGTTGCCTGGTGTCCACGGTGAAACTCGTCGCCTGTAGTTTTATGTTATAACCAGTCAATAACCATTACTCGGGGGTTTTGGGGTCTCTGAGTACGAATTTCATGTCGGTGATGGTCTCCAAGGTACCTGGTGCCTAGGGTGGAACTCGTCGCCTGCAGTTTTATGTTATATTCATTCAAAATCAGTCAATATCCATTACTTCGGTGTTTTGGGGGTCGCTAAATATATATTTCATTAATAATTTTTCTTAAAACACTTTTATATTATATCCTAAAAAATTACCTACTTATTTAAAAATTAGTTTAAAATTTTATCGCTTTTAGAGCAGTTGTCGTTAAATTTTGACACTAATGACATTTATGAAATTTTGACATTATTGGCATTTCAAGGGTAATAAGTTATATCAGCGATTTTTTGTGTTTTCTGCGGTATTCCTTTAATTTTTAGATTTCTAGTCTGCTTTTATATAAAAAAAAACAGTGGTTTTTAGAACTCTTTAGCGACGTATTAGTATAATATATTGTTTATGGATTACCGTCGAAGGCCGATATGATCAACCAAAAAAGAAGATGTATCTGGTGATTTTTCTATTGACTTTCTTGGGTGTGAATCTGTCTTTTTATTTTACTGCTCCCGGTTTAAAAACAAAGCATAGTCTATATGTGAATACCTCCAAGCTACACTTTTATGTAGTTATGTTCATTTAAAAATTTTTAATTAATTATAAAAAAAATCTAAAAAGTGATACCGTATTTAAAGCAAAGTAAGTTTTTAATGTTGGTGTTTTGAAAAAGTCATATATTTTATACTTATTAGTTTTGTTAATTACAGAACAAATAATAATATTATAATATAAAGCCGTTTAAGATTGGAAGGAATTTTAATTATACCCTAAACCCTTCAGAGTAATAGTTATTGATTGATTTTGAATGATTATAACATAAAACTCAAGACGACGAGTTCCACCCTGGGCTCCAGGTATCCTGAAGACCATCGCCAACATGAAATTGGTGCCCAGCGGCCCCTAAAACCTTCATAGTAATGGTTATTCCTGATTTTGTATGATTATACCATAAAACTTCAGGCGACGAGTTTCTCCCTGGGCACCAAGTACCCAGGAGACCATCGCCGTCATGAAATTCGTGCTCAGAGACCCCAAAACCCCCCCGTAATGATTTTTAATGATTTGGAATAATTATAACATAATACTCCAGACGACGAGGTCCACCCTGGGCACCATGTACCTTGAAGATCATCGACCACATGAAATTCTTGTTCAGCAACCCCCAAAAACCCTCAGAGTAATGGTTATTGACTGATTTTGAATGATTATAACATAAAACTCCAGGCGACGAGTTCCACCTTGGGCACCAAGTATCTTGGAGACCATCGCCAACATTAAATTCGTGGCCGGCGACCTCAAAAACCCCCCGAGTAATGGAAATTGACTGATTTTTAATACTTATAACATAAAACTCTAGGCGACGAGTTCCACCGTGAGCACCAAGTACCTTGGAGACCATCGCCGATATGAAATTCGTGCTCAGCGATCCACAAACCCCCGATTATAAAAATTCAACTCATTTCCATCAATATTTCCCGAGTTCTAAATTTTTCATTTTCACCTCTTCGAGATGCACTTTTAAAATGCATTTTCTTATGCACACAATTTTTTGCCATAGATGAATTTAGTTCACAAAGTTGCCTGACACTCTCTCTAATCGAATGCAAAAAGTTGCATGACGATTCATCTTACTGCACAAAATTCTTAGGTTTAATGCTTCGTTGCTTCGTCTAAACAATATTGACGCGCTCGAGATTTCCTGAGGGTAGATTTTTTTACTAATCTGAATCTGACGGACTGCCTTCAACCCACGCCCCTGTATTAAGAGTCCATATATCGTAGGGGTACACTACAGGGTACAACGTTTTTCACGTACAAATTTCTGCTTGGGTTCCCTTACTATTATGAATTAACAAGGCTGAGTGTCTTTTCAGAATCCAATACATCTTTTTGAATCTGATACCGAATTCCTCCCGTTTTTTCTTTCCTTGTGCTTTCCAATTCAAATTTGCATCTAGGGTTAGGTTAGAACTAGATATTTGTCTGTATTAGCATTTGGAATTTCATGTCCGTTTATATTATTACAGGTTTGTTTGTGTTCCTCTCGTTTGTTAGTAAATTCTACTAAATTCTACATGAACCAATTTAATTTCATTTAGTGAGATTTTCCAATTTCTGATCCAGTTATTAGTGCAGTTACTGAAGGTTTTTACCTCCGCTTTTGTTGAACCTCCATCGATTTTCATGAAAATTGGTGAGTAGTTAGAGGATACCTCAAGGAACAAAGGTGACATGATGCCAACTTGCGCTTTTACCCTGGGGGTGGATGCCATCCCTTCTCGGGGGTGAAAATTATTTTATTAAAAATAATACATACCACAAATCGATAGAGGGACAAATTCTAATCAAAATTTGTTATATAAAGTTATTAATATAAATCAATGTTTTTTGAGTTATTAAGGATCAACCATTTTATTCCTTCGTAAAAAAACGCATGTTTTAAATCTGTTTTTCACGTATAACTCAAAAACTGTACCTAAGCTTTTACAAAAAAGTTATAATTACCAAAATTGAAGATAATAAAAAATTTAATCCACTTCTCACTTAAAGAACTAAGCTAATAATAATTCAAAGTGAGTTAGGGGTAATTAAATGTAGCTATATTATTTTTTTCGACGAGTACTAAAATCTAAGTATTCAAGCTTAAATAACGGGACAACGATGCATTTTGTAAAATATATCTGCTAAACACTTGTGTCAAAATACTTTGGAATACCTATCAAATAAGCTCCAGAAGAAGTTAATAGCATCAAAATTAAGCAAGTTATGATGAAAATAAGAGAATCTTTTCGATTTTTTTTAGGAAAAAGTAAAAAATAAAACATACGCCATTTCCACAAAAATTAAAATTTATAGTAATTCTTACAACAATTTTGACCGATTTAGAAGGCATATTTTTGAAAAAAAGGTATAATTTTAAAAATTCAGAACTTTTAAAAGTATCGTATTTTTCATTTTCTTTTGATAATACCTCCAAAAATACTTAATATATGTAAAAATGACACAAAACCAAATTTTAGTTTTTTCTGTACCAAATATTTTGCCTTTTTACTATTTCTGTAGGGTAAGAAATAACCGAGATATAAACGTTTAAAGCTTAAATTTAGCTGCGAGAACCATGTAACCGGGGCAATTTAACCTTTCATTTTAAAAAAATTAAGGGGTGTATAAGACTAAGTTTAACGTGATTTAATAGCCCTTGGAATTTGATTTCAAATAGTTTTTAAGTGAACCTAATATCGTAAAAATTAACGGAGTTATTTAGCAAAAATAATTTAAATTTTTGGAAAAAATTTTAAAAGATAAATTTTGAAAAATGTTTGAGCATAAATTTTAATGTTATTAACCTGTTCGGGGGCTCGTTCGATAGATATTTCTAAGTGCTTTGACAAATGTTTAATAAGTTTATGTTATAAAATGCACCATTTTCCCGTTATATAAGCTTGAATACTTAGATTTAAGTACTCGCCGAAAAAAATATACATTCAATTACCTATAACTCACTTCTAGTTAACATTGGAAGGTTTTCTAGTAAGGAGTTTATTTTAGTTTTTATTAGCTTCAATTTTGCTAATAATAACTTTTTTGTAAAAACTTATAGTTTTTGAGTTATATATGAAAAATCGGTTAAAAACATGCATTTTTCTCACGAAAAATTAAATATTTTGATCTTTAATAATTAAAAAAGTTTTGATTTATTTTAATAACTTTATACAACAAATTTTGCTTAGAATTTGTCCCTCTATCGATTTATGGAGTTATTAAAAAAATAATTTTCACCCTTGAGAAGGGGTGGCATTCACCCGCAGGGTAAAAGCGCAAGTTGGCACCATGTCACCTTTGTTCCTTGAGATATCCTCTAACCACTAACCAATATTTATGCAAATCGATGGAGGTTGAACGAAATCGGAGGTAATATCTCATATCCACCTTCAGCGACTGCAATATATGGAATTTATTGACTGCATTTTGTTGAGCTGAGTTGAGTCTGTATTATTTTTACCAACTGCCAGGATGGCAGTGTCACGAGCGAAAGTGGCTATAGTGTTGCCATCAAACATACCTGGTAGGTATGTCACTTGTGAATAGTAAATAGGGAACCGGCCCCAGGATCTAATAGATCTCAATTTTCGATGTAATCCTTCATGTCATACCCTATCAAATGCTTGAGCTATATCCAGGAAAATAGCAGAACAGCCTTTTTTCTTCTAGAGCATTTTCTATCATATTGTTCACCCTATGCAGTTGAATGCTTGGATCTAAACCCAAACTGATGATTGGGCACTAGTTTATTTTCAATAATTCTTTGTAATCTTATAACATCTTATAAGATTGACTTATAAGACTATAATAACTTCTTATAAGAAGTGTCTTCAGGGGCACTTAGATCAGCTTTAACGCTTTTTTCACACACTAAAAATTTTGACCGTGTGATGATTGAAATCTACATAGTGGCTCGAGAAATCATATGGATCCTTTCTCCCTTCACCGCTTGAAATGTTCGGTGAAGGGAGAAAGATTCCATATGATTGCCCGAGCCACCATGTAGATTTCAACCATCGCGATTTCAACTACCTACGATGCATCGTATGTTCAAAATTCTTAGTGTGTGTTTCGAGCGTTAGACTATTCTGGCACGGTTTTTGCCCAGATTTTTAAACAACCGTTTCAATTGACATGCAATTTGAAATACACATAGGAAACATGTCAAAGAAAAAAAATTATAGTGCCGATGTGTATTACCCCAGGGGTGAACGCAACCTTTTCTCGAGTGTGAAAATATTGAAGTTTAAATAACTCCCGAAATCGATAGAGAACTTAATTTATAGCAAAAATGTTTTACAGATTTTCCTAATTGCACGAGAGCTCTAAAATTATCGATTTGTTTCCCGACACTTTGACAGTTTTAATTATGTCAAATTATGTCAAAGTGTCACAAGGGCAACAAGTCGATAATAATTTTAGAGGTCGAGTGTAATTCGCTGAGATTATTTCATGAATAAAACTGTTTTTTAAATCATTTTAACTAATATTTTATTGATATATTCGCCTGAATATTTGCTAAACCTGTTCCTGGTGTTCTCTTTGACAAGTTGTACCTACCTAAAACATGAATTATTGTCATTAAGGTCAATGAATGTTCATTTTTTCGTAGCAACGAAGGGCACCTGACGTACTACTTGACGACAGGATATTATCAGGAATTATTATAGCCACTTTACACGATGCAAGTAATTGCGCAATTAATTGCACAATTTCTTGCGCAAGAACTTGTGCAATAAGTTGCAACTAACTTTCTGCAATAAAGTGATTACACGGTGCAAACGACATGAAATAGACAGAAACTTTGACAAAATAGCATAAATTTTAGGTTATGTTTGTTTTTACAAATTAAATGTAATTTTTTGAGTAGAATTATCAGATATTAGATGATGTTAGATTATAATTTGAGAAAATTATAATATTATGTATTAAGTATAACAAAATCAATTAATACCTAATCCAAGTATGTAATACATATTATTCATTTACAAAAGGAAACAAGTTGTAAGAAATAAAATAGTTTTTTTTAATCCCTATGTTGCATAATCAAAGTTATTCACCTGAATAATATTATCTGTGAAGCGTGAAATTGGTAAAAAGTTCCTCTAGTTTTGTTAATAAATTGTTTGGTTTGAAATTTAAGATGACAGAAGTTCAATGTCATCAAAATCTTTTATTTGTTGACAGCATAAAAGTAAAAACAAACACTGTAGCCTTAAAAGTTACTAAAAATATAACCAAATTGCAGAAAAAATTGCATGAAAAATAGGACATGTTCTATTTAGCTGCAACTTATTCTTGCAGCAAGGAGTTGCAGCTTTTCTGTGCAATTCGCGTATGACACGATGCAATTTCTATTGCTGCAAGAAATTGTGCAATTAATTGCGCAATTAGTTGCATGGTGTAAAGTGGCTATTAGTAGTAATTGCACGAGAGCTCTAAAATTATCGATTTGTGTCCCCAGTGACACTTTGACAGTTTTAATTTCACGACCCGAAGGGGAGTGAAATTAAAGGGGAGTGAAATTATGTCAAAGTGTCACGAGGGCAAAAATTCGATAATAATTTTAGAGATCGAGTGCAATTTGCTGCGATTATTTCATGAATAAAACTGTTCAAAACCAAAATTTTATTGTAATTTATTTATGTTAGTACAAATTAGTACAATTAAACACACAGTTGTTATAAATATTTGACGGTTGAAAGTCATATAATTTTTAAAACATTAATTGTCATTAATGTCACTGAATATATTTTTTCGTAGGAACGAAGGGCATCTGACGTAATATACTTGACGACGGGATATGATCAAAAATTATCAGTTTAATTTTGATTTATGTAGGTAGCTTTCTATTGGTCAGAATCTCCTATGAATGATATAAATCAGTAGTAATTGCACAAGAGCTCTAAAATTATCGAATTTTTCCCGAGTGACACGTTTACAGTTTTAATTTCACGACCCGAAGGGGAGTGAAATTATATCAATTATATTATTATATCACTCTCTATTAGAGAGTCATTATGTCAAAAGACTTTGACATAATTTCACTCCCCTTCGGGTTGTGAAATTAAAACTTTATGTCTTTTTAAAGACAGATCAAATGTTATAATTTGTTGTGACGGATATTCTTGAGTTGGGGTTGATTTCATGTAATCGAATGAACTATCTTTCAGTAAAGTCGTCCCAGAAACGCAACTCATAAATATTGGTAATATCATTTTAAAGTCTTCTACTTTAAAATATATAATACATGTCTGAATTGCCGATATAAATGAGTCAGATTACATAAATTATTAGAAGAATTTTTTACTTAGCAACAATATTTTTGTTTAATTCATTAATATTTTTTGTATTTTGACAACGGCATCCGATTTGGACGTCGAAACGTTAATAAAATCATTTTTTTAGTAAAATTTGGGTAATTTTTTAAGAATAACGCAAAAAGACACTTGCCTTCGGCCCAGGGCCGCCGCTACCATGTGTGCAAAGTATGCATCGCACACGGGCGGCCGATTATAGGGGCGGCCAAAAGCAGTCCACTGATGATAATTTTTTTTAAACGAAAATAAATTTAAAAAACAAATAGTAATGATTCAGATATTTCTATAAACTTTATTATTCCAAACAATCTAAACAAAAATGCCAGAAAATGTTATTTATTATATGAACTGCCATTTTGCAGCTGTAGTCATAAAGTAGTTCTGGGAATGCTTTTTAATTCAAAGTGGCTGGCGGTTTTCGGACTTAAGAATATTTTTATCTACGTGGTCCATATGGGAATTTTTCAAATTCTGAACATTTATGATTTGTTAAGAAAGTACGACACGACAATAGGATACTTTCCGAGAATTTAGATAAGTGCTTGTTAAGTTGCTCTCATTGAGTAATAAAAAAGTCTTTTTTATTACTCGATGGTTTAAAAAATCTTTTTTATTACTCGATGGTTGCTCTGTTATAATATTGTTCTTTTATGCTTATGTATGGTTATAGATGGGTTATAGTTCAGTCTAAGTTGAGAATTTGATGATTTTAGACACGCTTTTGATAAACGATTTTGTTTGTAATAGATGTATAGTAGTGTGCCCGTTTCTTTTGCACACTACTGTATTTCAAATAGGCCTGAAACCCGCTTGCCAAAAAAAGTCGATTAATACCAAGCTGAAAATTTGTTAATAACTTAACGGTGTCTAGTCGTGCAAACTTTAATGTACGGGAACACTGGAACCGTGGAAGTTTTAATTGTGGAACAGTTTAAAAATTTGGAACGTCAGATTACGAAAACGTCCCATGTATTTTGTCGGACAGAACATCCAATTGATTTGTTACCCTTTCATTAAACTCTCATGCAAAAATCAGACTGCTATTATTAACCGACATGATTCCTGTCATTTGACATGTTCTTCGTGTTTCACTCATTAAAATGCCCAGTTGGTCATAGACACCAGTCTGATTTTTGCATGAGAGTTTAATGAAATGGTAACAAATCAATTGGAAGTTATGTCCGACAAAATACATTTTTCATATTGGGACCGTGCAAGTTCGGCAAAGCGACACCTATTTCTACGCTCTGCAACTTTATTCGCACTTTTAATTATATTGGCCAATTATATTAGTCCTGGTTACTGGATAATTGTCAAGGCCCAAAAAAATAATAAGAAGAAAAAATAAGATTCAGGTTATGTTATTAAAATGTAAACAATTGTATGTAGTAAATAAAATTAGTCATTAAAATGCAGTACTGCAAGCAAAACACAATTAATTAAATTTACCTTTATATAATAATTGCATATCATATCAATATTGTGGAGCAACATATAATTTTATTCTTCAATGATAATAGATATGAAATGTACGTCAATTTGACATTTTCAATTGACAATATGAATTATTTAAGAAAGTTGCAATATTTCTCCGTTATTTGCGCACGATCGTTTCACGTATCCCTTCCAAGTATTTGCACACAGCGAATACCCGTTAGGGTTACGATGTATCTCCTGCACATTTCTTTAAATACTAGTACCTATGTTGAAACGACAAAAGTGTTAAAAGGGGGGCGGCAAATATTAAGTTGCACACGGGTACATGCTTGTTGAATAATTGACTATTTCCCACGCCTCTGTATTGACTTTGATTTACGTAAACAACACCTGTTGATATCATTCTTTATTATCCGCTCTCCAAGATACACTAATTGTCATTTTGTGTTCTTCAAATAAACCCAAATATTCTCGTTACATAACCAAAACTATCCATTGTCACAACTTTCTCTTTTCAAGAAGAATATTCCTCTCGAACGTTGTAATTTGCCAATCGTAGCAGCATCTATTTATTTTCTTTGTTACTTCGATGCTTAGATATTGATGTTGTAACTATGGGTAAGTTTCTATTTAAAGGAAATGGGTATAGTGAGGCAAAGTATGTACTGAACTCATAACACCTGTTTGGCGACCTTAAATCTAATAATTTATAAATTCAGATTATTCCATTGACTCACTGATCTCGATTAAAATATAGCGAATATGTGGTAACGTATAAAATGCAAAAGTTCAATGTTTCATAGACAGAAAGAAAATAGATTGGGTCAATCTTCTGGGCCAAATTCAACAGAATTTTCACTTGTAATTACACAAGAGTTCTAAAATTACCGATTTGTATCTCGACTGACACTTTGATAATTTTAATCTCCCGATCCAAAGGGGACATTGGTCTGCTGGACATAGATCTCCCTCAGCTCTTTCCATCTGTTTCTCATCATCATTTTTCATCAGTTATTAAACGAGAGAGACAACTTCATGAAGATTTTATTTTCCTTATTTATGTAGGATTGTTCCTATTAAAGATTGACATAGCAAGATGCCATAGAGATAAATAGCTCTTGGCGAATTTCGTTGATATAGGAAATGTCATATCTGTTTAAGCCCTAGGCCCACAAGGCCTATTGCGCTTAATAAATAAATATAATATACATATCTGTTTAACCAACGCATTTCCACTATTTAATTCATCAAATTATTGCACTCATTTATGATTATTTTAATTATATCTTTTTTTGGTGTAGACATGACTCGGTCTGTTTTTTCATGTGCCTCCAATAAGTTGTCGTCACATCGTTCTCGTGGTCGTCCCACTGATCCTATTCCCATTGGGGAACCGTCTCTTGCAATCCTTACTACTCTATTTGCTGTCGTTCGGCTTATTTGGTCGTTTAATTCTACTCATCGTCTTGCGCGGCTTGCATCCAGTTACCGATAACATGCTTCAGATCGTCGGCTCATCTGATTGGTGGGCGTCCTCTGCTCCGTGGTGCTTCTTGTCGTGGCCTCCACTCGACAATACGTTTTATCCATCGGTTGTCAGACAATATGGCGACGTGTCCTGCCCAATTCCACTTTAGCGACACAATTTTTTCGACAGCGTCTGTTGTTTTTGTTCTACGATGTATCTCTTCGTTTTTAATTCGGTCCCTCAGGGAGACACCAAACATCTGGAGCTCCATAGCCCTCTGAGGCATGCGAATCATGCGAATCTTATTCCCTACCTTTTTTTGAGTGTTAATGTTTCCGCTCCATAAGTGAGTACAGGCAACACACACTGGTCAAAGATTATCCTTTTCAGGCATATGGGTAAATCCGATTTAAATACATAGTTCAGTTTACCAAATGCTGCCCAGGCTAATCCTATGCGACGTGGGAGTTCAAGTACTTATGAGATGCAGTCTGCTCAGTATCCATTCCATCAACAACAATATTACGATTTAGCACCACATTAGTCATTATTTGCGTCTTGTTGACGTTAATCTTTAGTCCCACCTCTAAGGAAGCGTGATATAACTTGTTCAACATTATTATTGCATCATCCATACGATCGGCTATAAGGACGATGTCATCTGCTAATCTCAATGCGATGTCATCTTTGACTCTTGGCAAATAATAAAAACGTATCGTTACCTTTCGATTAGATTTTTTAATCACTTAAAAAATGTAGGTGCTCTGTTTTCTAATCTGCTGTTTATATTGCATATTTTTTTCTAATGAGATAGATATCTTTGATAAAACTAAGACGTGTTGATTTTTCGAGTAGATTATTTATAAATATAATTTCCGGTTGCGTATACTTCACCTTCTTCTTTTTATATAGACATGACTTTGTCTGTTTTTTCAATGTGCCTCTAGTAAGTTGTCGTTCCATCGTTTTCGTGGTCTTCCCACTGATCGTCTTCCTATTGGGGAACCGTCTCTCGCTGTCCTTTTACTCTATTTGTTGTCATTCGGCTTATGTGGTCATTCCATTCTACTCTTCTGTTTCTTACCCAGTTATTAATGTTTTCCACCTTGCATCTCCGTCGTATATATGTACTTCTAGCTCTGCCCCAAAGTATGTTTCGAGCAATATTTTTGTCCTCTCTGTGTCATGTCGTGTTTCTGCTGCGTATGTCATTATTGGTCTGATGACTGTTTTGTAAATTCTGCCTTTCGTTTCTTTTCCGATATTTTTATTTCTCCATTTTGTGTCATTCAGGTAACCTGCAGCTCTGTTTGCTCTATTCACTTGATCCTCCACTTCTGTTTCGAGCCTTCCGTAGATGGATAGTGTGATGCCTAGATATTTAAACTTCATCACTTGTTCTATTATCTGACCCTCCAGCTCCAATTTACACCTTATGGGATTTTCTGTTATAACCCTGAATTTTGTCTCTTTTGGGGAAATTAACATGTTAAATTTTCTGGCGGTTATATTAAATTGGTGCAGCATACGTTGTAAATCATCTTCACTTTGAGAGATTAGTATTGCATCGTCCGCATAGCAGATTATTGTAAGTTGTTTTTCTCCCATTTGGTATATATCCTTTTTTAGTTCTTACTTTTTTTATTATTTCATCCATGATTAGGTTGAACAATAAAGGACTTGATGAATCCCCCTATCTTATCCCATTGTCAGCTTCAATTGGGTCAGTTAGTTCATCTTCTACTTTTTCTTTTATTGTGTTGTTCTGGTAGATGTTTTCGATCGTTTTAATTATTCCTAGAGGTGCCTCTCTTGATTATAACAAATGGATAACGTCCTTTAACCCTTTGTGGATGGACTTTTTTTTTATTTATAATAGATGGTGAATAATTTGTTTTTAAGACATATTAGGACAAAAAATAGACAAAATAAAAGTTTGTTGTATTATATTTTTGTAATTATTGTGGAACCACTAGGCCACAAACGAAAAAATGATTTAGCTTGAAATAGAATGATTCAGATCCATCCGATGGGATATTTCTTAGTAAATTATAAGCGTCATTACTTGTTATTTTACTCAAATCAAGACGTCTTTTCATTTTGGAATTCTATAGCAAAACATACCTACTAGTTACCGATAGCCTAGTGGCACCGATTGGAACCACCAAATAAAATATCAAAATTTACTAAGTTATCTTCGCAGTTCATAAAGTCTCAATACGGTAATATATAAATACATCTATTTATCAACAAATTAACATACATATCTTTTATCAGTAGCAACATTTTTGCTTATTTACAGCAATAAAATAACCTCACTGTCATTCACTTGTTAGCGTGCCAAATGTATTATGTATTAAATGTATGAAAAAATTTGTTTAAAGGTAGTTCCACGGTGGAGCCACTAGGCCCCAAAGAGTTAATTTGACCCTGTCAAATGCTTTCTTAAGGTCCACGAAACATAAATATGCCGGTTTGTTGAGTATACTAAAGGGTTAATGACACAAAGACAGGCTCACAGAAGCGACACGCCAACATTTTCCATTGAATATACAGGGGGCCAAACTCCTTTATAATCCGAGCCATTTTTCAAAATTTGGAATTTTCGCGAGCCGCAACTAAACAATTATTTAAAAAGTGTAAAAAGGTATTCAATTTTTCTCTCAGTATTTGGATTTCACGAATTTTAAAGTGAAATAAAATGGTTCACATCGTTGTTTCAAATATGCAAATAATTCTGCAAGCAGACTACTATTTCAGGATACTTCAATTCTTCATCATCCTTCCATATTTACAAAAAAAGTGTTCCAAAGACACTGTCTTTAACACTCTGTCTTCCTTTGATCTTACCACATGACCTGCCCATTGTATCTTAGCTTTGATATGTCTGATGATACATCCACCACACACAGTCACCAATTCATCTTTGCGGCGCCTTCTCCACTCTCCTGTCAATTCATTTCTTTGAGGACCAAATACCATTCTGAGAGCCTTTCCTTTCAAATATCAGCAACTTATTTATTTCCCGCTGATGTAGAGTCCATGTTTCATTTCCATATGTAACAATTGGGCGAATAATTGGCATGTACAGTCTTAATTTATATTGTATTTTTGACAGCTTAGATCTTAACAATGATGGTAGGGAGTATAATGTTCTATTTCACGCAGCTGTCCTTGCTGAGACCTCTTTTTATATGCGGTTGTCATACGTGATTACCACCCCTAGATACTCTACTCTCTACTCTACTACCCCATTTCAACTCTTTTACTACTTCGAAGTTGTGGCCATTAATAGTTATGTTCTGCATAACTCTTCGTTTTGGATTTTTAGTTATTAGCATGTATTTCGTCTTCTCTTCATTTATTCAAAGGCCCAAACTACCTGTTTCTTCTTCGAGTTGTGAAAACACCTCTCTCACGTCTTTTGTAGAATGAGTGAATGCACCTATATCATCAGCAAAGGCCAACAATAGTTTTGATCCTCAATTCACAAATCCCCTGTCAGCTCAGATGATATTTTACTTATTAGGTACATATTCTAAGGCCAAATTGAATAGCAACGGTGATAAGGGGTCTTCTTGTCTAAGTCCTGATGTTATACTTACATAGTCTTTTATATTTATTGTCAGTAATTGAAGACATTTTGAAACACAAAAATTAAAAGTAATTCTGGTACATTCTATCCATACAAAGAGCCACAAATTATCATTCAAAGAGCGGCATGTGGCTCGCGAGCCACAGTTTGGCCACCCCTGGAATATAATTAAATTTCTTTCCTCTGCTTTAAGTATAAATGATTCACCCATCAATAATGAGTTTAGAATTTAAACGAACGCACTTTCTCTATTAGCTGGTCAAAAATGGACTTGAATTTAGCCGAAGCCGACGTATTATGCAATTATTAGCAGCAGAAAGTAACACTGGCGTGGAATTCGATTTCTGAAATCTTCGGGACATCGGTATCGGAATGTTGGTCATGATCGCATCAGTGGCGTAGCTGACAGGCCCGCAGGGCCCGCAAGGCTGGGGTCCGACATCAGGAGGGGCCCCTTAGCCTTCAAGCTTAATACTTCTACTTTCTTTCATTGGGAACCAAAACATATTTTCCTAATAAGCATCAAAATAGGGAATTAGGGAAGTAATGAAGCGGGTAATTGGCGTAACTGTTATTCTTTCCGGGTGCAATTTAGCGTTTTGTGGACATGTTGGTCGTTTAGATGAAAGAAAATTCAAAAAAGGGAATTTTTTGTCGGTGGTTCTTTTACTAGCTAAATATGATCCTGTTTTAGCTAAATTAATCGACAAAAACAATAACTCAAACAAATTATTTGAGCCCCCAAATACAAAACGAAGTTATAAATTTCCTGGCTGAAGAAACTGACAAAAAATTGATTAATTTAATTAAAAAAGTTGTTTTTATTCAATTATTCTTGAAAACACTCAAGATATTTCAAAATACGATCAACTTAGTTTTATTTTTTGGCATGTAAAAATAACTTGCGATGAAAATAACTTCCAAAGCAGAAGTTGTTAAAAGTTTTTTGAGATTTTTTCGCATATTAGACCAAAGTGCAGAAGATCCTGCAATCCTGCTGAAGATCCCTCCTATAATATTTATACAATCAAAGCACCTTTTTGTACACAACTGCAGAGGAAAGGGGAATGATGGGGCAAGCGTTGAGTGGTGTATATTTAGGCGTACAAAGGCGTATAACTGACATTGAAAAAACAGTTTCCTATGTTCATCATGTGCATCCCATAATCTGAACCTAGTGTTGAATGATGCCGTTGCTGTACTGTACAGGAGTTGGTTTTTTACGACATAATTAAGAGATTATATTTTTAGTGCAAGTATTAAAATATGGAATGTACTGTATACTATTATGACTAATATTAGTACTGTATACTATTACATTCATCGCGTTTGCCTAATACTTAAAAAGGTTATGTGAAACCCGGTGGTCATCCAGATATGATGCGTTATGGCTTTGCGTCGAGTTTTCCGACAAGTAATGAAATCTTTAACGAAAATGTCGTTGCTATCAAAAAACTATGAAAAATTAGACGTTAATGCATTATTACAGCATAATATGAATAATTTTGAACTTGTCGTTAACATTACTATTCAATCGAAAATACTTAATTTTATTCATCTAACATCAAAACATTCTAAGCAATCTAAAAGGGCAGAGTTAAGGTCCTTCAACTTTTTGAAAAAACTCGTGATAATCTTCGAGAAATGAGAAATTCGTGTTCCGAAATTTTACCAGAAGCAGCAGGAATAGCTGAATAGTGGGGATTATACTGGAATTTAAAAATACTTTAAACTAACCTAACCCACCTAAAATTTACGACGAGTTCAGCTGCGACGAAAAAATAACTTATACCAAAAAAAAGTTTTGAAGTTAATGTTTTCAATGTAAAGGACATCGCACACATCTTATGGAAAATATAATGTCACTCAAATTCAATAAAATTTATACCAATAGATTCGTTTTAAATTAACGATCAAATCTTATCATTGCGCCAACTCTCTATTTTCAAAAATAAGAGCAGAAATTGATATAAATAAATCTGAAATCAAATGGGTAGGTACATAAGTTAGAGAGAGAAAAAATATTTTAAAATACCCAGATTTTCGGTACTCCATAAATCAGCGGATTAGTTTCACTAATCCGCTTAGGCCCAGCGGGATTTAGGCTGTTATGAATAGCAGTCAGAGCAATAATGATTGTAAACTAACATTTTATGGACTCCAAAAATGTGATTTCGATAAACTTTAATTGCAATTTGCGCCGTAATTAATCATAATTAAGAGTTGGCGCAATGATAAGAATTGATCGTTATATTAAAACGAATCTAATCGTATAAATTTTATTGAATTTGAGTGACATTATATTTTCCATAAGATGTGTGCGATGTCCTTTAGATATAATAATATGTTGCAACATCTTACTAATAGGTTTGTCGGATTAAGAGACATGAAGATAATAAGTTTTCATGTCTATTCCCAAAAAATCTATATATTAAACTAACTGATGAAGACTAATTAAAGAAAGGCCAAATATTGTCATTTAAACATATTTTAGTAATTATACTGTTATTACTTTGTTTGTGTAATACGCCACTGGATCGCATACTATCGAGAGAATTGATGAGACCGGCGAGAGTTTCGCCATTTTTTTTAAGCGGATATTTGATTGAGATTCCAATTAACTGTGTGAACATAAACAAGCAAGTTACAAAATCCACCGAATTTGTTTGTCATCTTACACATGTTTTGTTAAATGTTAGCTTCCGCAGAAGAATATTTTATTATATCTCTGTTAATATTGTAATTAAAAGAAAGCTTTTGACTCTCTATGTAAACAGCCGCCATTGGACAAACATTAAATATTAACTAGAATTGTTCGGTAATCGGTAATTGTGTCTTTTAACAAAGAAATCGTACATTTTTTGACAAAATGATTACAATACAGTCTCTTTTGTTTCAATACAAGTTCCAAGCAATATTTAGAATTAGCCCATTCTTATTATAGATTGACAGATCAAAATTTTCGAATTAGATCAATATCTTTTACATTCATTACAATTCCCGTCATTTTCACTTTTCTGAGTATTTTAAATTTGATATTGTGTATAGCCAGCACATTTTTAGTCATCAGTGGTGCTACAGTTCTATTTTTATTTTTTTTTAGTTAAGCTTCGACTTTCCCTAATATATTTCGCCCGTGGTTTCTGATCACCGCCAACCGTTACCAATTTCTTCTTCTTGTCCTATTCCACACCGTCCCTTCATTTCAATCTTGGTCTACCTCTACTCCTATTATTTTTATTATT
This sequence comes from Diabrotica virgifera virgifera, assembly GCF_917563875.1. Classification (NCBI taxonomy): domain Eukaryota; kingdom Metazoa; phylum Arthropoda; class Insecta; order Coleoptera; family Chrysomelidae; genus Diabrotica; species Diabrotica virgifera. The sequence goes on from NC_065443.1 coordinate 292,015,149, forward strand.
CTTCTATAAATTTGTCATTGTATACTACTACTATTATCGGTTTACTACTATTATAGTTTACTAACCGACATTCTTACTGTTTAACCATAGACCTGGAGGGATTTCTATTCCTTTTAGCAGTGCCGGCGCTAGGGTATAAGGTGCCCACCTGCAACACTAGCACAGGCGCCCCCCCCCCACACACACACATTCTTATGGGCGCCCATATAAAAAATTTTAGGGTGGGGTCAGACGTAAAGATGTTGCACATTACATTTTGTATACTTTGGATGACAATATATAGTTTAAAGCACCCGAAAATCTAGGGGGTGGCACGGCCTCCCTGACAGCGTGCCTGCATGGGCGCTCATGCAGATACTCGTACAACCCCAGCCTTGGGGACATTATGTGTGTTTTAATGAAACAGTGAGACCAACATTTCCGAAGATCAAACCGGTCACTGACCTACCTATCTGACCGCCCATAACCTGGAGTGGTATCTATCTGACTCCCAAGCTATAACACCACCCCACCCCATGGCAGTACATAACGAATGAGGAGGCTTTGTAATGAACGTTTCCTTGGATGCCCTGGGTAATGGGATATCCTCTGTATTACTTTATGTGGTTACACCACCTGATTTTAGGGGTAGCTAGAAAAGCTTTTCTCCATATTAATGACTTGATTTTGGACTTGTGTCCTAAAAATGTGTGTTACAGGCAGAGAGGCATCAACTTAGTCGGTGTTCCCCTATCTGCAAATGTCCCCGGTAAATAAAGTTCGGTTACAGTTTTATTGGATCCATGATCTGACAGAATAACTTCATTTTAATTTTTTTAAGAAATTGGCTAAGAGAACTAAGATTGTTTTTGTCATTTCTTCTTTTTCGGCTTTTCTTCTTCGGTTCGTGCCCCAGATAATTTTTTTTATATCCATTTTTATTTAACTAAATAAAAATAATAATTTTAAAACCTCAAGATTATGTTTCTGCAGTAATATGAAACCGTAATTTAATAATAGTACCATTGTATAACTAGACCAATTGTGTAGATAAACAATGATAGTACCGAGTATTAACAAATATAATTTTATATTAATTGAATGCAACATTAGATTCTTTAACTGCAGAGTAAAACTGACAAACTATTCTGTATTAGTATAGGTATAATCACATGAAATAATACTAAATCTAAATTTGAAAATCTCTAACTAAACTTTATGTAAAATGTTTATTTTAAATATTATGTTTTTATGGGATTATTACTCGATACCTATCATTCTAGATGTGTTTATTTTACTAGAAATCATTCATTTCCTCTCATAACTGCTGATACAAAACTTAAAACTTGCAAGAAATTTTAAGAAAATAAACAAAGCATTCTCATTTAGAGCAAAGTTGTTTGGTTGAAATATAATATCTTTGACCAATAAATTATATTACTACATGGTAAGAATTCTATGCGGCATTGCATATTTTTGTATATTTTACATGAGTGATTTGCAAAACTAACAAACACTGATTAGGGTAGTATGACGAATTTAAACCACATTAAAAAAAATGAATTTTTCTATTTTAGTATTTTGCATAACACCAGCAGAAAAAAAGCTTATTCTGGCGCCCCCCAAACAGGGACGGCCGCCTGCACTGCATCCCTTGCAGGCCCGTTATCGCCGGCCCTGCCTTTTAGTTCTTTATAAATCCAGCTTCTTGTCGGCCTTTCTCTTTTCCTTCTCCCATGTGGCGTCCCCGTCAAAATCTGTTTAGGAATCCTGTCATCTGGCATTCTCTGTACATGGCCGCACCATATCAGTTGTTTTGTTTTTGTGTCATCAATTATTGTATCTGCGACTCCCATCATTTCTCGTATTCTCTCATTTGGTATCCGATCTCTTCTTGATTTGCCTGTTTCACTTCTCCAGAAGTCCATTTCTGTTACTAGTAACATTTTCTCTCTTCTTTGTTTCATTGGCCAAACTTCACTGCCATATGTGATTACACTTTTAAGTATGGTATTTGAGCTGTAAAATAGTGTTTGGTCCCACAGAATGCCGTTCATCATGGATATGGCTTTTCTATCCTGTATGCTTCTGTCGTTTATAGCAGCATCGAGTGTTCCATCTTGAGTTGTCTTCATGCCCATAAACGCCGTGATGAATACAAGTACCTGGGCATGAAATTTATAGCCACTAGGCCCTCACTCCCTCGAAGGAGAAAACTCACTCATCCCAGATACCTACGGTATCAAAAGGACTGAGCTCTGGTGGGGCTCTTTCCGTGTTATCGAGCCCTATTTGCCGGCGTGTGCATCTGAACGTCGAGAGCAGTACAGCTTTCTGCATGTTCTTATAGGTGTTCATTCAGACATATTCATACAGGTGTTCATATAGAGATGTTCTTTCAGACCCAGCATTTTTATGTTTTATAGGAGATTCTTCGGAATGACTTCAGTAGTAGAGACTATAATAGATATTGTCGGGGTACTTTGCATCTCCATTGAATTTCCAGATCTCTGTACTTGGCAATCTTTTAAGTGTATTTAGAACTCAGGTTATTGTTATTAGGTATCGTTACATCGATGAGTGTTGTTTGTCTCGTTAATTTATTAACTAATACGTGATCTGGTCTCGTATGTGCCACTGTTTGGCTGTGAAGACAGTGCGGTACCAGTATAGCTTGTAGTTGTCATTCTCAAGCATACTCTCCGGAATATATTGATAGTATAGGAGATGGTTTATTTGGAGAAGTCCTAGTTTTATGGATATTTCTTGATGAATGATCTATCCCACTAAGTCACGCCGTTCCTTATACTCAGTTGCAGCAAATGTCCGGCATCCCCCGGTAAGATGTTGAATCGTCTCTTGGGCTTGACATCCATATCCGCATTTGTCGTTTTGAACCTGAGGATCTTTGACAATATATTTCAGGTAATTTTTGGTTGGTATAACCTGATCCTCAATGTCGAGTAATAATTAATCTTCCGTTTCAGTGAATATCTTTCCTGATGTCAGCCAATAGTTCGACGATATATTGTTGACGTAGTCTTGGCATAGGTTTACCCATCCAGGTGCGCATTTTTGCACCATTTTTAAGGCGGTTTATGCACATTCCTGGTGTCTCAGATTCCTGCATGTCTGCGTTTTTGTATTAGGTTATTATGGAAGAGTTACCTGAAAAATTTTCAGATTGTCTCAAATACCTACACAAAAATGTCTAACAGCTCTCCTACTATTATACTATTATTATTAATGTTCCATATTAAATTGGATGAGGATTTTAATGAGGAATTAATTATTAAGGATGAGAATTAAATTATATAAAATTGAAAAAATATAATATGAAATTAGTAGTGCATTGAAAGTAGCACCCATATCATTTCAGCAAGTGTTTTGGTTACATTATTTCGTTTTCTTCGTTTCGCCGGCTACATTCATAAGATGACAATTAAATGATAGTATTCTGTCAAGTGTCACATCTAGATAATTACGGTTATGTTTAATATCATTAGCTTCAAGCTATTAAAAAATATACATTGGGATATTGTCTCTCTGTCTAACTCTTCTCTTAGTTCTTAGTTTGCTCGTTGTTAAATCTTCTGCTAGATTAACTTTGGACATTTTTCCTAAGACATTGATTGAATAATTATAAGAAAACTATTCCGATCTGTAGTCAGAATTTATACTTAACTCAAAGAAAGATTAATATTCAAAAACAATCATTTACTGCTAAAAATATTGCAACCAAGAATTTTTATGGCTTTTATCACCCCTACAACATTAATACAGAAAAATGCTTTTTTAGGAAGTTTGTTAATTTCTTTGAAAAGATTATTTGTTACGTATCACGTATGTCAACAAACTACTGAAAAAATACACGAAAATCAAATTTATAAATTATCAACAAATTTGAAATAGTCAAATTTGAAATTTATGAATAGTCAGCGATACGATATACTGGAGCGCTTGTTATATGTTTAATGGTTAAATAATGTTGTCTTTCATTCTGGACACAGGTGCTCCAAGCTCAAATGGTCGGTTCTGATGGCGTATTTGTGTCTCCAACCCCAAAAATCTCCGAGTAATCTTTTTGCGTCAGTTTTTTGTTCTAAATGTCCTGGTCTAGGATGTAAGTACATATTTACCACATGTTAAGTTTACCAGTCAAAATTTTATCCTTTTGTAGTCATTTTAAATGTGGAAATACTTACTTATAGGTTTCACTGATGATGATCCGTTTGGATCGAAAACATTTTGAAGACTTATAATCCATTTGGAGGATTTTTTTAAAAATTTTAATAAAAAATATATCGTCAAACATTAGAAGTTCATTAGATCTTTATTGTAAGTTTGTTAAAACTATGATCCTTGAATTCTCTTGCGGGACGGATAGCTCAGACGATAGGACGTCTGACTTCCACGCAGAAGACCAGGAATCGAATCCCAGCGCCGTCTAGAACATCTAGACATTTTTAAAAATGTCTACAGGTTCCAGGTGGACTCAGCCTTAATGAAATGAGTACCTAGGGTAAAACCAGGGGTAATAATAGGCGGTTCAAGCGTAGCACTAACCGTGTTACATTATTTCTTCTACACAGCAGCCCTACAGATAGCAGACCAGACTTCTTCTTTAAGTGGCATCTCCGTAACGGAGCTCGGCAATCATCATAGCTATTCGGACTTAAGAGACGGCTGCTCTGAAAAGTTTGCTTCTTTTTCCTTGAATCTTTCCCTGCATAATCAATTGGAGCAAGTTTTATCTCTCTCCACTTGTAATATGTCCGAGGTAGTCCACATTTCTTGTTTTGATGGTATTTAAGACTTCCATTTTTTTATTCATTTTCCTCAGAACCTCCTTGTTTGTGACGTGTTCTGTCCACGATGTTTTCAGAATTCTTCTGTACACCCACAGCTCAAATGATTCTAGTTTTTCATTGGAGCCGCATTCAAAGTCCAAGCTTCCATTCCATAAAACAAAATCGAGAAAACGTAGCACCTAGCCAACTTAACTCTTAGCTCCAACTTCAAATCTCGTGTGCAGAGCACTTTTCTCATTTTGTTAAAATTTGCTCTAGCCTTTTCTATTCTGATTTTGATTTCCTGGAAGTAATCTCCTGTGGAGTTGATCATTGTTCTAAGATATGCATATTGGTCGACAGGGCCGCCGCTAATGTGTTGGCCGCCCGTGTGCAATTTAATATTTGCCGCCCTCTTCCAATTTCAACACTTTACAAAAATGTACATACTAGTATTTAAAGAAATGTGCAGAAGATTCATAACAATAATAATTTGAAAATAGGTAAATACTTGAACATTTAGACTAATATCGTGCTAATATCCATGATCCAACGTCCATTACATGTGTATCCTAATATCCTAATTTAAACGTCCATTTAATTAAAATAAACCGTGACTAGATAACATAAAACCATAAAAAAATTAAAACGGACTTTTCGGGCTTTCGTTTCGGAAAACTTGTTGACAATGTTTAACAACGTTTTTGACAATGCTTTTTTTGTTTGTTTTCTGGCCTTGGTGTTGAACCTTAAGCCACGTAATTACATAGTATACTTATATCTAGCTCAGGGGAGTTATGTGTAGTGTGTGTGTGTGTAGAGTAAATGTCTTGTTACTTTGAAAAGGTGACTTCATTGTCTTTTCAAAGAGACGCTAATTGTATCTGAACGTATGCAGTCCCTCCGGTGAGTACCAATTCCACAAGGATAGAAACTATTTTCACCTATTATTATTAATAAATGAAATGTTTGTCTGTCCTCTCCTCCTTCTTTCTCTTCCTGTTCTATTTCTTTCTTGCTCTCTCTTGGTTTGCTGTTTCTCTCTTCCTTCCCTCTTTTCTCTCCTATCATCTATGTCTTTTCCATTGCTTTTGTTTGCGCTGGTTCTAGATCCGATTTATTCCTTTTCTTACACTTCTCGCCTCCAGTTTTTCTCCCATCGCGTTTCGTCCCTTCTTTTTCCCTCCCTCTTTTGTTTTCTCTTTCGCCCACGCTGCCCTCTTTTCCGATTTTATTGTTTTTTTATTGTTCCATTTTTCTATCCACGAGTTGGGTCGTGCTAATCAGTTCAGTGGGGCAGTGCGCCCTTGCTCCTCCAAGGCTGTTTTCCACTCGGGTTCGCCATCTCCCTTAAGCATCGCATGTAACCCACTATGTTACCCCTGGTCCATCACCTCTTCGGATGATGGTATTACACCTTGAGGTTGGGCTGGCGGTATATTAGGATGATACATAGCCGTCATCCCTATGCATATCCGTTTGTTTTCAGTGGTTTCCTCCACTGGTTTCAGAAGTTTACTCCTCGGGTATAGGTTTGGGTATAGGGACGTGTATGATGGGTAGGGGTGCCGTATGATAGTTGGGAGTATTAACTAGCACACAGGGACAGGTTAAGAGCTTGGCTAGAGGAGAGCGGACAGCTGCTCCAATTTGTTGCCTTTTACGATGAGCAGGAGAAGCTGTGGAGGTATTGTACTTGAGCGGCCCGCATCCACACAGGGATGAGAAAAATATCTAAAAGTCCGAAAGCCGCCAGCCGCTTTGAATGAAAAAGTATTCCCGGAACTGCTTTATGAATATACTTGCAAAGGAGCAGTGCATACATAAATAATATTTTCTGATATTTTTGTTTAGATTATGACTAATAAAGAACTATCAATTATACATAAAATGGATTTTAGTACTATTAGGTAATAATAATAGTTTACAGAATTATCAGTAGTAATTGCACAAGAGCTCTAAAATTATTGAATTTTTCCCGAGTGACACTTTGACAGTTTTAATTTCATGAGCGGAAGGCGAGTTAAATTATGTAAAAGTGTCACGAGGGCAAAAATTCTATATTAATTTTAGAGATCGAGTGCAATTTGTTGTGATTATTTCATGAATAAAACTGTTCAAAACCCAAATTTTACTGTAATTTATTTATGTAAGTACAAATTAGTACAATTAAACACACAGTTGTTATAAATATTTGACGGTTGAGAGTCATCACTTTTATAATTTTTAAAACATTAATTGTCATTAATGTCACTGAATGTATTTTTTCGTAGCAACGAAGGTCATCTGATGTAATATACTTGACGACGGGAAATTATCAAAAATTATCAGTTTAATTTAGATTTCTGTAGCTTTCTATTGGTCAGAATCTCCTATGAATGAAATAATCAGTAGTAATTGCACAAGAGCTCTAAAATTCTATATTAATTTTAGAGATCGAGTGCAATTTGTTGCGATTATTTCATGAATAAAACTGCTCAAAACCAAAATTTTATTGTAATTTATTTATGTAAATACAAATAAGTACAATTAAACACACAGTTGTTATACATATTTGACGGTTGAAAGTCAATAATTTTTATAATTCTTAAAACATTATTGTCATTAATGTCACTGAATTTATTTTTTCGTAGCAACGAAGGGTATCTGACGTAATATACTTGACGACGGGAAATTATCAAAAGTTATCAATTTAATTTAGATTTCTGTAGCTTTCTATTGGTCAGAATCTCCTATGAATGAAATAATCTGAATCATTACTACTTAATTATTTGAATTTATTTTTGTTTTAAAAAAAGTATTATCATCAGTGGCCTGCTTTTGGCCGCCCTATTGTTGGCCGCCCCTGTGCGATGCACACTTAGCACACGTGCTAGCGGCGTCCCTGTTGGTCGATTCGTTCGACATTGGATCCGTGTATGAAGAGATTCTCGCTATATCTTTGAGTATTTCGATATTCTCATAAACTTTGTCTTCTTGAGGTTCATTGTTAGACCATATTCTTGTTCAAACTCCGTTATTCTGGTTGCCAGCCTCTGAAGATCCCCAATATTTTCGGCTAAGATAACAGTGTCATCTGCATAACTAATGTTAATGGGAACTCAATGTACCTTTATTCCAGCTGTTTCACCCTCAAGAGCTGTTTTTAAAGATCTCTTTCGAGTAAGAATTAAAAATAATTGGCGAGAACACGCATCCCTGTCTCACCCCACGTCTGATTTCAATTTCCTCTGACAACTGATCGTTAACACATACTTTTGCTCGTTCCTTATAGTACAAATTCCTGAGGTTTCGATATAGCAGACTACTCTGCTATAATTTCAAAGTCGCATTAGCGGTGTAAAAGGGAGACTATTAGTGATGTTGATTATAGTTACTTTCGAGTATTCGTTACAAATCGTTACTTTTGTATAAAGTAATCATTTACAGTATTCGTTACTTTGATTACTTTTGTATTTGAGTACCGGTAGTCATAATATGAGGTAATCATGATATTAACGAAAATCGTATTTCTCAGTAGGTAGGTATTTTGTACAGGTATTCCGATATAACAAGTAATCATTTACAGTATTCTTTACTTTGATTACTATGATTACTTTTTTTTGCTTTTGTATTTGAGTACCGGTAATCATATTGAAAATCGTATTTCTCAGTAGGAAGGTATTTTGTATGCCCCCCCCCCTAAATGCCCTGGTCTAATTCTAATAAAACCAATGCAATACATACAAAATTAAAGTTGTTGATCATACTGTAAAAACATTATCATTTTCACATTTTTCCGGTCAGTCTAGAAAGTAATCAAATGTACTGGTTGTAGATAAAATAGTCGTTACTCGCTCTGATACGATTGGTACGAAGTAATGAAATAATCAGAGTAGATACAATAGTCGTTACTCGCTCTGATACGATTGGTACGAAGTAACGAAGTAATCAGAGTAATCAAAGTAGATACAATAGTCGTTACTCGCTCTAATACGATTGGTACGAAGTAATGAAGTAATCAAAGTAGATACAATAGTCGTTACTCGCTCTAATATGATTGGTACGAAGTAATGAAGTAATCAGAGTAATCAAAGTAATCAAAGTAGATACAATAGTCGTTACTCGCTCTAATACGATTGGTACGAAGTAATGAAGTAATCAAAGTAGATACAATAGTCGTTACTCTCTCTGATACGATTGGTACGAAGTAATGAAGTAATCAAAGTAGATACAATAGTCGTTACTCGCTCTAATATGATTGGTACGAAGTAATGAAGTAATCAGAGTAATCAAAGTAATCAAAGTAGATACAATAGTCGTTACTCGCTCTAATACGATTGGTACGAAGTAATGAAGTAATCAAAGTAGATACAATAGTCGTTACTCTCTCTGATACGATTGGTACGAAGTAACGAAGTAATCAGAGTAATCAAAGTAGATACAACAGCCGTTACTCGCTCTAATACGATTAGTACGAAGTAATGAAGTAATCAGAGTAATCAAAGTAGATACAATAGTCGTTACTCGCTCTAATACGATTGGTACGAAGTAATGAAGTAATCAAAGTAGATACAATAGTCGTTACTCTCTCTGATACGATTGGTACGAAGTAACGAAGTAATCAGAGTAATCAAAGTAACGATTTGCCTCTCTGTATAGTAATCGTTACTTTTGGTATTCGTAAGTAACGAGTACTTTGTAACGAATAGTTACTTTTTCAACATCACTAGAGACTATTATTGTATAGAAAATTCAGTCATGCAGTGTAAATTTAAAAGAATAATATTGATATGGGCACCAAATAAAAACGTACTAAAATATGCACAGTTCTCGTCGGCGAGTGTATGTGAGTCAATGCAAGGGAAAGTAGTTAATACCATCAGATCCGGATTAGGCTCGATCGGCTCTTAATAGCAGCAGAGTTAAGTGACCCGCGATCATCGCTATTACTTTCATTAATACGCGTGAGATTGTTGAAGACAAATACGTAATAGAAACGGTCAAACAGTTGGACGACCATTCTTCGATCTGGAGAAGCGATCAATAAATTTACCGGTTCTTCGTCATTGTTAACGACAATGATTGATTTCTTGGTGCTACTATAGTATGCGGTCTATCCTGAGGATGGCATATTCTATTAGGGATGGCGGTTTTTGACAAAACACCGGTTTTCGGTTATACCGGTTTTTTTTGCTTACGGTTTAACCTGGCGGTTATAACCGGATAAAAAAACCGGTTTTTCCAAAAACCGGTTTTCAGTTTTTTAATCCAATAGGTTACAATGTTACATTTACAATGCACTTTAGTTTGCTATACCCCAGTCGACTCGATACTCGATATCAATATGATGAAAATTAGTACTATCGAAAGATCATCAATATCATAAATAAAACACAATTTTTAATAAAACCATATTATTCTATCAATTATAATATTTATTAAATATTCTATTATTATTATATATTTATTGATTATTATTAAATATAATATAGCGTAAGATTAATATATACATGTTGCAATAATTAATATACGATTTAACCCAACTATTTCAACTTATAAAAATTTTTCCAGACTCTTTCAAATGGGATTAAAAAAAATAATATCAACATAAATATTTTACTTAAAAATAAATTGGATAATGCAATTTATCTTTTATTTTTACTACAATCAAAAAAAAAATGATCATGTATTTCTTTTAACACGTTTGTATATTTGTATAATAGGTACATTTTAACTCATTTAATACTTCCTCTATGGGTGTGTCGTTTTGAAAACGTAGGGAAATCCTTGGAGATTCGTATTCGTAATCGGTAATTCAATATTCATATTAAGAACATTATTTTGGTAATCAGAAAAAGTCATTCACCCACTTTCGATGTCAAGAGTCAAGTGTGAAAAATAGATGATGTTTGCGTCTACTTCAACCTGATCACTTCTTATGTAAATATTATGATTACAAATACCTTTTCAACGAAATATTATAATAAAACTTAATTGTTTCTGGCTGATGTGAGTTTGCACATTCAGTTTACACTTTCAGTTTGCTTCTGTATTTATAAAATAAAATTTGAATTATGGTTTTGTTTGGAATAATTACTTGAGAGTAATAATTATGATTGGGATCCAAAATAATACCTAAGCTAATCCTAATCACCGTAAAAACCTAATAATCGGTTTTTACTTTAAAAAGAAAAAACCGGTTATAACCGGGAGAAAAAAACAACCGGTAAAACCGGTTATTGCGAAGTAAAAAAACCGGTTTTAGGTTTAAACCGGTAGGTTTTTCCCATCCCTATATTCTATTATGGTGTGTGGTATAGATCGGAATCGAAAATTCCTGAAGGATTTTCGCAAAATAATTAAATACAAGAAAACACTTGTAGAAAAAATATTTATTCACGAGTAATAAACATTTGGAGGAAAATAGATAATATAAAGTGAAAAGGGGCTAATAATTAAAAAAAAATGTGCCCCAACTATTTACAAAAAAATATTACACTCACCGGCAAAATTAACCGTTCATCTTAAAATGGGTGATTTTTGATGTCTCGAGTTTCCTAAACCTGTTGTCGTTTAAATACGTTTAAAAGCAAACTGTCATTATTTTTTCATGTAGAATTACCCTTTAAAGTTTGCCATACTTATTTAAAAACACCCTGTATTGATGAAAAACATGGCTAGTTGTTAAAATACCTACCTTTTTTATGGTCCAACATAAGCGAATGAATCAAAAAATAAAATGTTGAGAAAATATGAGGCGGGGTGGCATATGAGGCATATATATGAGGCATATATATGCCTCATACGAGGCATATATACCGCGGGGTGCAAGTACTTGGAGGCGATACGAGAAACGATCGTGCGAGAATAGCGGAGAAATATTGTAACTTTCTTAAATAATTCATTGTCAATTGAAATTGTCAAATTGACGTATATTTCATATCTACTGTCAATAAAGAAGAAAAATTATATATTGCTCCACAATATTGATATGATATGCAATTATTATATAAAGGTAAATGTAATTAATTTTATTTTGCTTGCATTAGTGCATTTTAATAACTAATTTTATTTACTACATACAATTGTTTATGTTTTAATAACATAACCTGAATCTTATTTTTTCTTCTTATTATTTTTTTGGACTATGGCCTTGACAATTATCCAGCAACCAGGACCATATGATTGGTCAATATAATTAAAAGTGCGAATAAAAGTGCAGAGCGAAGAAACCAGGTGTCGCTTTTCCGAACTTGCACGGTTGGGTTTTAATTTCAGCATTTTATAAATACTAGAATATTCCACAGGGTGATGCGAACTTAAAAAAACACAGTTTGATTGGTACACCCGGTATACAATGAAAATTTACCTCTTTAGCCACAACATTGTGATACGCAGTAACGTGTGTTGGGAAAGGCCAGATGGAAGAAGGTCCGTAGGGCGGCCTAGAAAAAGGTGGAAAGATGCAGTCAAAGAAGATCTAGAGAAAATGGGAGTGCGACAATGGGAATTAGTGGCACAGGACCGACAAACATGAAAGGCAATAGTAAACGCGGCAAAGACTCACGAAGAGTTGTAGCGCCATTGATGATGATGATGAACCACAATATTATTACAGCGATATTGTTAAGAATAAGGCTATAATATATTGTATATAAATTCTAGCTATATAAAGCTATATAAATTCGAGACATCAAAAATTACCCATTTTAAGGTGGGCGGTTGATTTTGCCGGTGAGTATAGGGGAAGGTGGGGCAAAATGATCCCCCTATGGAAAATAATTATGTAAAAAAAAATCTGCAAATATTGTAACATCCGCCTTTTACTCAGGATGAAGTACACAATTTATCTACCTAAAACTCTATATGATTTGGAGGAAGTTTTATTAATACAACAAAAAACATCATGTTTTCAAAAAAGTGCGAATGGATCGTTTTACCCCTAACGTGCGGGTAAAATGATCCCTATGAAAAAGAATCGTACAAAAAGGAACATTAAGCTTTTTATTTAAGAGGACATGCTAAACACTAAAGTAATACAAGTAGAAAAAGTTATAGACTCAGTTATAGAATCTTTTTCGTCGACTCCAGCGCACTGATCTAGGGCCCACTTTGAACAGGTGGAACACTGGATCCATCTTTCTCCTCCTGCAGATCTAGAATACTCCTCGGAGCAATATAGACCTATTGCATTTTGATCATCATCCTCTGTATCTGAAGAACTAGAAATATTTTGTTTCTTCGCCTTCACTGTTTTCTTAGCTACCTGAATGGCCCTTTTCTTTTTTCCTTTTGTTTCTTTCATCTTAATGTTATCTTCAAGTGCATCTTTATACGGCGTGCTGGTTAAAACTGAACTTCCATAAGACTTTCTTTGGGTGGTGTTACGTTTGCCTTTAATTTTTGGAAGCGGATGGCAATCTTGAGGTGTTACAGAAAAGGACAAATTTGCTTCATCTCGAATCAACTCGTCCGCGTGATACGAACTAGGTCCTGGTATTGGATTTCTGAATGGATCATCAGGTTGATGTAGTTCTTCAAGTGTCTCATCGGTTACTTGTGCAGCTAAAAAATCACTTTCCTGGAAAACTTCAGGTTCATATTGAAAAATTCCTGTTTTACGGAATCCGTTAATTCCGTTGGCTGGTATACGCGCTTTTAGATAACCTTCGCAGAATATTTGACTAATTTGAAACACGGTAACCGTTCTTCCAGGGCGATTATTTAACCACTTTTCCAGTGCCTGGTCTAAATAAGCACTAATAGGACCCATAACTGCAACATCCAGAGGCTGGAGCTTGTGTGTGCAGTGAGGGGAAAGACATAATATAGTCACAAAATTTGCTCTGGCTTTCAAAATAACATCAAGATTTCTTGTATGCGACAAATGCCCATCTAATATGAGCAGAACTGGATCAATCTCACTGGGTTTTACAAAGGACAGAAAGTGATTAAACCACTGTGTAAAAACTTCTATTCGCATCCATCCACTATCATTGCACGTAAAAACATTACCTGGAGGTGCACCATCTGTTAGCTCTGCCTTCATTCGTTTTCTGTTAAAAATCAGCATCGGTGGCACAAGAAATCTTTAACGACTGTGATTTGATTAAAAAAAAAATGTACATTCTATGAGATACGGGGTAAAATGATCCCACTCGCGAGCAGGATCATTTTACCCCGCAGTAGAGGGATCATTTTAACCCATTATACACCAAAAATCCTAAGTTATAACATTAATAAAATAAATGAACTTACACTTCAATACAGCTATTTAACCTCAACGAGTAATGCCCAACACAATAAGTTTTCAATTATTAAATCACTAGATATTAATCGTTAATTTAACAGCTTTTCTTAGATCGGGGAGGAAAAATTTTAACCTTCGCTTGTTGCTTGTCTGGTCGAAACTAAATCACGGTCGGCTGTACCGCATATTGAAAGGTGGTGCAAGCTGCATAGTTGTCATGTCTCAGTACTTCGGTAGATTTGTGAATACGGCCAGAAAACGAGGGATCATTTAGACCCGAAGGGATCATTTTACCCCACTCTCCCCTACCTATAATATATAACCTAATTATTTACAAAACAATATACCGTAATTATTATTAAAGAAAATATTCATGCACCTCAATTTAAAAAAAAAAGGTAGTCGCATTACAACGCTTCGTAAAACGAAGATTGATGCCATTGAACAACCTAATTAAAGCAGCATAGTTTTCCTCCTTCCCATAAAATATTAATTGTTTGATGAAAACTGCAGAGCTCTGCGCATAATATGTTGGTTTAAGTCTCTTATAGTACCATCAACTCTGAACAGTTGCACAGACCGTGTTCCGTCTCCGTGCAATTCCAGGTTTCTTTCAGTTTATTTTGTTCATGGGCCTCTTGAGTCGACAGCATCCTGTTATCCTGATCCCTACGATAATTCGTCAATCATTCCTATTGATATATAGTAGGTCTTTTGATCTCCTACGAATATTTGAGACTCGTTAGTTTGTAACAGTGATTATGTTTTATTCGTTCCTCAAAGTCCAATATTGTTTTTTTTTGCTGTGGCTGTTGCCAACAAAAGTGGTAATATTTTATAGGTTAATACCGATAATTTCCCACCACTACTATTTTCATCTCTTTTTATTTCACAACTCAATATGTTGTTTGTTACACAGTTCGCACCTACGAACTATCTATGTCTCTATCTATGTTTACTAGGTCTCTAGCGAAGAGAACTAAAGATTGAAAATTTTAATTTAAAAATAGTCTAATACCAAAAAGAAAACCAGAAAATTGTAGTCGTAGACAAAAACCAGTAGAAAAAGAAAAACAACGATATCTTTCAAAATAATCTAATAATTAAGCTTAACCCACGCTGTAAGCTGGAATAATTTGATTTCCAGTGTTGTATTGGTAGTAGGATTGAAGTGAAGGTGCGCCGCTGACGTCTAGGGGGTCAAGGAAGAATTATTGAGAAACGCATAATTCTAAATTCCTAGCGATGTATGTTAATGGTGCCACTACCTACGGCGTTTGTATTTATGTAAATGCACCCACAAAAATCTAAAATACTACACCGATCGAAGATAAGGAAGATATTTGACCTCTGGCCGCTTTCTTTTAGAATTATTTAATGGTCTATCCTCCAAAATACAAAACGACGAATGTCAATGTTACCTCACCGGATTGTTACTTTCGTTTGATTGTTCAACCGTTACAATTGGGTGATATTACATTGCGAGAATTATGTTATTTCGCCTACAGAAGGTTTGCAAATAGGATAAAACACTTCAGTAGTAGATAGAATTTATACTTCAGCTCTGAAATATTCAAGAAATATCAGCTTCCTCGTAATCAGATCATTTTCTTCTTTTTTTTTTGATCATTTTTGGCTTTTAAATTTTTATTTCTGTTCTTTAAAGAACAGTTATAGTTCTTTAGTAAGATATAATTATATAGGTTTTATAGCGTTAAATATGCCTTTCCGTTCCAAATCGCATCTCCTTACTGTTGTGGCACTGGAAGTCTTCGTCTCTTAAATTTCTTTACGACATCACCTTGGATATGCCCTTCATCCATGTATTTGTTTCCTTATTTTCGTTTTCCTGTGGAGTCCAACACTTTTTGGGTATACTTCAATCCTCTCCATTCGTTTATGTGCCCGGGTGTGAAATGGTGACCGGGTGTAAAATGGTGACCGAGAACTGATAAAAGAGATAGGGGAAAACCACCCATACACCTGACAGATGATATGAAAGGCTTGAAAATAAATTATATCCAAGAAAATTGAAATACAAGAGAATGACTGCTTTTGAAATCTAGCCAATGTTTATCAGCAGAGACAACTATTATATTATAATCTTCTTCTTCTTATTCTTTTGTGTGAATATGACTCTTACTGTTTTTTCAATTTACCTCTAGTAAGTCGTGGCTCCATCATCTTCGTAGTCTTCCCACTGATCGTCTTCTTATTAAGGAACCGTATCTCGTCTTCTTTACTACTCTATTCTTTGTCACTCGTCTTGTGCGATAGTTTCATTCTGTTCTTCTGTTTCTTATCGCGTTATGTATGTTTTCCGCTTTTCATCTATGTCGTATATTTGTACTCTTAGCTCTGACCTGTAGTGTCTTACCATCGATTTTCGAAGAGTTTCATCTCTGCTGTTTCTTAGCATTCTTTTGGTCTTCTCTGTATCAGGTCGCATTTCTGCTGGGTATATTATTATTGGTCTGATCACTGTTTTGTAATTCTGCTTTTCATTTCTTTCCCGATATTCTTATATCTCCATATTGTTTAATTCAGGCAACCTGTGCTCCTGTTTGCTCCATTCACTTGATCTTCCACTTCTGTTTCGAGTTTTCGGTAGCTAGATAGTGTGATGCCTAGATATATAAACTGCATCACCAGGGCCGCGTGTAGGTCAGTTGACGCCCTAGGCAATTCTCTAATAGCCGCCCTTCAAACATATACCATTTTTGGGAAAAAGCAGAATATTTTATTTAAATATGAATACACTAAAAATGAATTTAAACTACGATGTTTGTATACATATAACAGAAAAAATTGCCATTCCAGTTCGATTTCTTTCTTGATTTTCTTTGGCAAAATCATCTATAATGTCGTCATAATTTATCGCCTTTGTTACGTCACTTTCTATGGACAAAATCGACAAAATGTTAAGACATTTTCGAAAATGACCTTTCAGCAAGAATGCACAAATAAATGCGCAAACCAATGTCAAAATTAGGGAAAATAGCTTTCAATCCACTCTTCTTTAAATATTTAGATATATCAATTTTTTTTTCATTTAGCTAATGCCTCGACAGCTAATGGCCTTTGGCATGGTAGTGTCATGTGTAGTGTGTGTGTTGAATAAGTGTCTTCTTACTTTGCAAAGTCGACGTCATTGTCTTTGCAAAGAGACGCTAATTGTATCCGAACGTCTGCGGTCCCTCCGGTGAGTACCGGATCCCACAAGGACAGAAACTATTTTCATTTATTAATTTATAATAAACGAAAAATTCCTGACCCTGGTGAGATTCGAACTCACGACCATTCGGATCTTTCGATCCAAAGGTAGGCGCTCTTACCACTGAGCCACAAAGGGGGTTTAGATATATCAATTATTGGTGATTTTATTCTGGTATCCAAATGATCCTTTTAAGTGAATGCATTCATGTATGAATGATGTATCTAGGTCGTCTTTATAAATTTCTATCAGATTTTCAGCTTCTTTAATAATTTCTTCATTGTTTAATTTTGGCAAATCTATTATAACACGAAAACATTGATAAATAAGTCGATAAGATTCCAGACCTATATTCAGATCTCTTATCAGAGTGTCTATTTATAGAATGTGTGGATTTTCATCTCATCACTAGCTGAAAAGTTCGTTCGTCGGCCCCCTCTTCAAATTGAATTTTTCTTTTTCTATTTCTTATTTCTTGAGACACGTCTTGTGTCGAATCAACTATTTATAGTATTTTTCTCGCTTTAATTCGCCAACAATCGTTCTTCTTACTTTCTTTCCACCAAAACTATTAGTTCCTCACATATAGTGTTTGGCAGATAATTACAGTTCCATTGACCAATATTTCCAAATTTAGTAAGATGCTCGCGTAAAAAAGGATCAAATTCTGCTATGAGCACTAAGCAACCTAAAAAAGTTGCAGTTTTGAACTGATCCTATAACTGAATTATCTCCTCTAATGGCAAGTCCCCTTGTGGCCAGTGTAATTACTGTTGCAACAACATGTTGCAACAACATGTTGCAAAACGTTGCGCCAGTATTGTACTGCACTTCTCAATGTACTTGTTATGGAACAGTCTATTATGCTTTTTAATTTACCTCGATTGAATAAACTCAAGACATTTGCCGTGTGGTCCTTTGATTCTTCATATTGTTTTAATCTGGCGCCAGCATTCTTCCAGTTATTGAAACCTGTAGTGAAAGAAGTCGGTTGTGCCTGAAATAGACGGCAAGGAATACAAAATACACACTTTTTAGATGTAGAATAAAGTAGCCAATTCCTGAACTTCATTTCACATTTCAACATTTTTCTGGAAAAATAATTTGTTGTCTTCCTTTTCTTGATGTTTTCGAAAAGTTGGCGTTCTTGGTTGATTCTTTTAAGGACACCTAATTTGTGACTTTCGCCGTCCATGATATCTTTAGGTCACGGCGATAAAGCCACATTTCGAAGGCTTCTAATCTGTTTATATCCCTCGTTTTGAGTGTCCAGCCCTCTATGCCATACATCAGCACCGACCATACGTACCATTTAGTAAATCTTAGTCTCAGTGTAAGATCGAACTCTGAACAGGTCAGTACCTTCCTGAATTTCACGAAAGCTTGTCGAGACTGCTCAATGCGACATTTTACTTCCCTGTCCGACGCCCAGTCTTCAAAAAGCCACATTCCCAGGTATTTAAATTTGCTCACTCTTCCAATGGACTTGGTATTCAATGTTATGGTGGAGTTTACAAGTGCATCCAAGTTTCTGGAGATGATCATGAATTTGGTCTTTTTGGTATTAAAATCTCTAATCCCATTCGCTTACATTATTCTCCGAATATAGTGACAATTATAGCGACAAGTTGTTGAAGATCGGCTATGTTGTCACAAATTAAGACAGCATGATCAGCATATCGTATGTTGTTGATCAATACTCCATTCACTTTGATTCCCATCTCTGCATCTTCCAAAGACTCCTGAAATATGGCTTCCGAATAAATGTTAAATAAAAGAGGAAAAAGCACAACTGCACCTTGAGGACCTGCATTAACTTGTGATGTGATGGATAGGTTCACCGATCGGGAAATTGTATTAAAAGATAGAATGATTTTTGTCCAGAAAATTGCCTCTTTTGTTAGGTTAGGTATGTGTGTGTGTCATCGAATTTCCTGACTGTGGACTTAATCCATTAGCCGAACTTATTTTTTACTCTACAGATATTTATCTCACATATTACTATTCAAATAATATTTTGTATTTTAGAGATATACCTAGATTCTATTATAACAATAAATGGATCATTTAATCTTTAGCTACAATCATACAATATTACACATCTATATAGATATATCTATATCATAAATATATTCTAGTATTATTCAACATTATTATTTACTGTATGTTTTTTTATTATTATTTTCTTTTTTTTAATTTTTTTTTATATATTTTTTTTTCTTTCTTTTTTGTCTTCCTTTTTCTTTTTTTTTTCTTTCTTTTTTTTTTTCTTTCTTTTTTTTTTCTTTTTTTATTTATTATTGTTATTATTTTTTTTGTTTTTTTTTTAATTATATTATAAGGAATTTCAACAAGGAGTACTTCTGCTCAGGGGTCTTTCAGAGCAATGCACACACACAAGACTAGACCACGGAAATATAGGTAGACAAATGGGATAAACACAGGTATTAATAGTTTACAATTTTAATTTTATACTAAGTATGTGTTTAATTAGGATCTCATATACACGTTCGTCTAAACTAGATAATATTGTTATTAGATTAAAAGGTCTTGTAATATTGGTTTCTTTATATATTTGATTCATGAATTGATTTATTTCTATTATCTCTAATCTACAGTTTAGTATCATGTGTTCTGCAGATCCTAACTCACCACATTCACAAAGATTACTATCACTAAGACCTATTTTAAATTTGTTTTCTGGAACTGGGCAGTGTCCAAATCTAAGTCTGCATATGTATGAAACAACGATTTTTTCGCCGTGATAATGATTAAACCAGGATTTAGCTGGAATATTTAATTGTATGTTTTTGTAGAATAGCCCTTTTGTTGAATTGTTATATCATTGTTGCCAGGTTTTGGTTTTATTGCTGGTAATATTAGCGTAAACATCATTTAATGTTAATTTATATTCACTTTCAATTTCTTGTTCGGTAGCCTTCTTAGCTAAAGTATCTACTATTTCATTGTGTTTAAGACTAGAGTGGCCTTTTACACAACAAAATGATATTTGTTTGCCCTTAGCCTTAAGTGCGATATATGCTTTAATAATGTCAATATATATGTAGTTTGATATGTCCTTCAAACTTTCCAGTTTAAGTAAAGCACTTTTGCTGTCTGTAAGGATTAGAAATTTCTCTTCGTTATTGTGTATTATTTTGTTTATGCTGCTTATATACTGCATTGCTCTCAGTATTGCAATAAGTTCTGCTGAAAATGTAAAATTTTCATTAAGTCGTATACCCTCTTTATACCTTGTCCTGGGGTCCCACACGGCAGCGGCCACCCTCGAATTCATTTTTGAGACATCGGTATAAATTTGGTAATGTTCCGGAAATAAAGTTTCTATATCCACATTAAACATGGCATTCCTTAAGTAAACTGGAAATTTCGAGTAATCTCTCATGTAGGTTGGTTGTATGTTTGGTATATTGTTTAGATTTATCTGAAACATGGATGGCAGAGTTGATGTGTGTATTTTATTTTTAAATTGTCTTAGTCTATTGTCTATTGTAACTTTCGGCAAGTAGTAATGTTGGTTTTTTCCTCCAGTATTCAGTGGTTAGGTCATTTATACAAAGTTTGTGGTAGTTGTTACATATTATGCTCTCTTTAGTTATCATTTTAGTTATAAATTTTTCACACATAGTTTTCCTTCTTAACCATAGTGGTGGTTCAGGGTCTAGGACGTTTCATCGCCGCCAGTTCATCACCGCCGTTTCGATGCCGCCAGTTCATCGCCGGCTGGTTCGTCGCCAGTCAGTTAATCGCTAACTGATATATTTCCGAATTTTCGACCAATTTTCAACAGTTACATTTATTATTTATGTTTAGTATTAATTAGGAGTTCTAGGAAATACGAGATGTGACCATTCCTGTTGCCATACTTAATCTTTTAATAGACTTTTAAACTTTTATAATATAAAATATAATTTAACACTACAAATTTAATATTATTTAGTATCAAATTTAGGGGAAGTAGAAATAGAACAGTAAATTAATGTAATAATATTTTTTTATCTTTTTATTTGTCATAAGTTTTGAACTGAATTTAACGTCGTGTCGTGTCATCTTCCATAATACAAAATCAACTGACTAACTAGCGATGAACCGGCGGCGATGAAACGTCCCATTCCGGGTGGTTCATTACATTCTATGCTTAGGTTTGATATTGGAGTACTCATCAAACCTCCTATACATAATCTGAGGCATTTATTTGAAAGGATGTTAGGTTAGGTAGTTATCATATAATTCTCGAACATACTTTATAATGATTAACGACATGCTAAGATACGTTATATTCATCAATCGAATACACTTTTCTTGTTGTTTATCACAATGAATACAAAACAATCCATCAAGATGACTCACTGAACTATTCTCTCACAAGATTGTTGAGACGTAGCTGTCGTTATTAAAACACCATAACAAATCCAATAAAAGAATGTCTGCCTACTTTCTCATTATTCATAAAATAGAAACCGTTGAAAAGAATTTCTTCGTTAATAAAGTCGATAAAAGAGATTTTTTTGTTTTTAACCACATTTTGATTAGTGAACATATGTCGAGTAGATATGAAATTGGTTGAGACTTGGACGACTTGGTATTACATTTGTTAGAAAGTGTAATAAGGAAAGCGAAATTAAAAGGAATATTGTAGATATGAATGTTTTGCTCATTCCGAGACTTGGCAAATAAGCAATCAAAAATTTCGAAAATATGCACATAAATATGAACTGGTATATTTATAATGGTAATACAAATTTTACTTCACAACAAAGAAGACAACCACAAACTCGAAAATTACAGATTATCTGTAATTGCTTACCAACAGACTATCAAATAAATTCGATTATTTCATTCATAGGAGATTCTGCCCAATAGAAAGCTACAGAAATCTAAATTAAATCGATAATTTTTGATAATTTCCCGTCGTCAAGTATATTACGTCACATGCCCTTCGTTGCTACGAAAAAATACATTCAGTGACGTTAATGACAATTAATGTTTTACAAATTATAAAAGTGATGACTTTCGACCGTCAAATATTTATAAAAGCTGTGTGTTTAATTGTATTAATTTGTACTTACATAAATAAATTACAATAAAATTTTGGTTTTGAACAGTTTTATTCATGAAATAATCGCAACAAAATTGCACTCGATCTCTAAAATATTTAACTAAGTAACTATATAACTAATATAACTAAATATAGAATTTTTGCCCTTGTGACACTTTGAAATAATTTCACTCGCCTTCGGCTCGTAAAATTAAAACTGTCAAAGTGACACTCGGGAAAAATTCAATAATTTTAGAGCTCTTGTGCAATTACTACTGATAATTACCAGCCTGTTGAACAAGCAGGATTCCGTAAAGTTTATGGTATTACCATTGAACACCTACAGACAATACAGACACTCGTTGAAAAGTGTAACGAATACAATGAACCTCTTCATTTGGCATGTGTGGATTACAATAAAACATTCGATTCCATAGAACTCCATATTACAATGAATAAATAATGCAAGGATTGATTTTAGATATAGAATAGGTACCTACTCCTAAAATACATATACGACAATCGACAATGCAACTATGCAAATAAAATGTTGCAGAAGATTTAACAACAACTAAAATACGAACAAGGAGACACTATCTCTCATATTACAAGATGTGTCCAAAAAGTTAAATTGGGAAGAAGCAGGATTAAAATTGATGACAGATTTTTAAGTCATCTAATAGACCGGACAGTATCGTCGCCCCCGCTAGCGAAATTATTCCGATTCGATTTTTTTGCACAAACTTACTCAAAAAGAGGTCCTTATAACATATCCACAGGGTGCCGGGCGGTGCCGTGGTCGAAAAATTGTTTAAACAATTTTTTTAAACAATACCATAATACCATAAACTTTACGGAATCCTGCTTGTTCAACAGGCTGGTAATTATCAGTAGTAATTGCACAAGAGCTCTAAAATTATTGAATTTTTCCCGAGTGTCACTTTGACAGTTTTAATTTCACGAGCCAAAGGCGAGTGAAATTATTTCAAAGTGTCACAAGGGCAAAAATTCTATATTAATTTTAGAGATCGAGTGCAATTTGTTGCGAGTATTTCATGAATAAAACTGTTCAAAACCAAAATTTTATTGTAATTTATTTATGTAAGTACAAATTAATACAATTAAACACACAGTTTTTATAAATATTTGACGGTCGAAAGTCATCACTTTTATAATTTTTAAAACATTAATTGCCATTAACGTCACTGAATGTATTTTTTCGTAGCAATGAAGGGCATGTGACGTAATATACTTGACGACGGGAAATTATCAAAAATTATCGATTTAATTTAGATTTCTGTAGCTTTCTATTGGTCAGAATCTCCTATGAATGAAATAATCGAATTTATTTGATAGTCTGTTGGTAAGCAATTACAGATAATCTGTAATTTTCGAGTTTGTGGTTGTCTTCTTTGTTGTGAAGTAAAAGTTGTATTACCATTATAAATATACCAGTTCATATTTATGTGCATATTTTCGAAATTTTTGATTGCTTATTTGCCAAGTCTCGGAATGAGCAAAACATTCATATCTACAATATTCCTTTTAATTTCGCTTTCCTTATTACACTTTCTAACAAATGTAATACCAAGTCGTCCAAGTCTCAACCAATTTCATATCTACTCGACATATGTTCACTAATCAAAATGTGGTACTATAACTCGACAAAAATCAATTTTAGGAAAAAAGACAAGAGACTTTTTTGCTCAGAATAAGCCAATTTATCTAAAAAAAAAAATCGTTCGAAGTGAAAAAATTATTTTTGTGAATTTGTTTAAAAAAAATTGTTTAAACAATTTTTCGACCACGGCACCGCCCGGCACCCTGTGGATATGTTATAAGGACCTCTTTTTGAGTAAGTTTGTGCAAAAAAATCGAATCGGAATAATTTCGCTAGCGGGGGCGACGATACTGCCCGGTCTATAAGATTATTTACCGATGACATAGTACTTATAAGCAACAATACCTACAGAGGAATTAATCTATATGTTAAAGGAGCTTAAACAAAAACCTGCGAAAATAGGTTTAAAAATGAATTATTTAAATGAGACAAAAGTGATGACAAATCAAAATATCATAATTGACTTAGATGGAAGTGAGATCGAAAGTGTCGAAGAGTATATACCTAGGTCGCACCGTCAAACTAGGCAAACAGAATCAAACGGCAGAGATAACTAGAAGGATCCGAATGACTTGGGCAGCAGTAGTAAGACATAGTGATGTGTTGAAAAACAAAAAGAAACCAATCAATTAGAAAAGGGTATTCAACAGTTGTATTCTACCAGTTATGACCTATGGAATGGTGACCGTGATACTTGCAGAGTTATCAGCCAATATACTAAGAATAACGCAGAGAGCTGTCGAACGAGCTACATAATTATATTATGAGTATCTCTGAGAGATCATCTATCTATACGAAATAAGGAGGTGCGTAGCAGGACGAACGTGGAAGATGTGATTGAAAGAATTTTGTAAATGACACTAAAGAATTTCTTCGTTAATAAAGTCGATAAAAGAGATTTTTTTGTTTTTAACCAGATTTTGATCAGTGAACATATTTATATCGAGTAGATATGAAATTGGTTGACACTTAGTATTATTTGTTAGAAAGTATAATAAGGAAAGCGAAATTAAATATGTTATAGAAATGGATGTTTTGTTCATTCAGATATTTGGCCAGGCCGTAACTACCATTGGGGCAACCGAGGCATTGGCCCGGGGCCCCCAGCAAAGGGGGGGGGCCCGCAGGGGCCGCTTTTTCTTTGGCCGTGCATAAATTTTAACAAGGAATATGAAAATATGTGTTTTAAAAGCCGATCCCAACGAAATATTTTCAACTGACACAATTTTAAAAAGATCTTACAGGGACACTCTAGACCTCAACATAAAGTTTTAATTTTTCGCTGGGAAAATTAGTATTTTTGACTAAAATGCAATTGGAATAGAACAGGGACCCCTGAGGCCTGGGCGAAGCAAGCCCCTGAGACCTTAACATAAAAAGTTAAATTATTACTTAGGAAATTAGTTATTTCAGCGTAAAAAACCTAAAATGCCATTGGAAGGGAGGGCCCGGGCTAAGCTTCAACAAGTCTAGGAAGGGATGCTCAGGGGAGTATTTAATCGCCCATACCATGTAACATTTTTGTTTCAGATTTGCCAACAGATGTAAGAACATTGTAGCCGAACAATGTAATTAATATTATAGTATTTTTTTTATGAAAACAGAAAAGATGTTATATTGATGGTATTTACAAAATTATTTAGCTTAAAATAAGGTGATTTCAAAATTTTTTGTGTTGGTGTAAAATAGCAATATGAAGGTGTAAACAATTTCAGTCATGGAATGCATTAAAATGCGTTTTCAAGGAGTTAAATGTCAAACATTTTTCCCGAATCTCCCCCTTCCGCTGGGGGTAAACCCCCAGACCCCCCGGTGGAGGGCCCCCAGACGTTTGCCCCGGGGCCCCCAACATCGTAGTTACGGCCCTGTATTTGGCAAATAAACAATCAAAAAATTCGAAAATATGCACATGAAAATGAACTGGTATGCCTATAATATATATTAAATGGTCCAAAATTAAAGAAAAAATGTTTTAAAACATGGAACTTACAGCACAGACCGACAAATTCAACCGAATTAACACGCTAGTTAGGAAAATCAAGGAAACTAAATTCATATAAGTTATTACTTATGTCTTGTATGTAGTTTGAGTTTATCGTTTTTATGTCTTTTGGTTGTGTTTCATTGGAAGTTCCCCCCTAAGGCAAATTTCCCCTTCCAAGGCAAATGCCCAGATCCGCCACTGCTCTAAAGATATCTATCTCTGGTTATTTTTTTTAATCCATGCGTAGATCTTTTGCATGTTCTTGTAATTTGGTCGGTCCACCTTGGTGGGTTTCATGTTTCAAGTTCCATGTTTCCTATGTCTCCTCTCATAACATGTCTAAAGTATTTTAATTGTTGGCAATGGACTTTGCTGGAGAGACGTTTGCTGACCTTTAGCTCATTTAAAGTTGAATTATTTGTCCTCTTTTTTGATTTAAAATTGTTATAATCTAAAACAAGTCTTAGAGTCTTAGAGATAAAGTAAACGTTTATTATTTTTTTCAGGCGTTGCTGCTGCTTTCGTTGATCATTATCAGGTGCCACAGCGTCCAAATGCCCAAAACCACAATGACTCGAACAGAACTCAAAGTATCTCGAAGCTTAGATCCTAAAACCACTGAAACTTTAAACGTGGTAACCAAAGACGGAGGCGTGGCTCAACTTATCATCAAGCGAAGAGATTCTAAAGCCAAGACCAGTAGCTATCCAAACCCAGCTGAAAGTTATAAAATTAACTTTTATAACGATTATAGCGACGAAAAACCAGTGTATGACGAGCTGAGGAATCCTAAGGTGATCGAAAATAAGGGTGTGGTTGCCAACTGGATACCTATTTCGTCTGTGTATTATCAGCCTGAAGTAGTTGCTATGGACACTGCAAAAATTTGGAAGAATTTGACTAGCAGTAAACTTATATCCATGGGGTCCCTAAAAAATATGTTCGTCAGTGACAGGTATGTAACTACCCAGGAATAGGTACCCCGTTAAGACTGGCAAAATGCTCTTACTCCCAGAATTCAATTTTTTTCATTTTTTTACGTTTTATGCGATTAAAAAATCAAGAGTCAGCGCAATTATAACCCGCCACCCTTCCCTTTCCCCCTATCTCCCTACCATCCAAAAACATATTTTTTAGGTTTATTTTTGAAGTTATACTTCTTTACCGGCGATAGAGGGTGAATTTTTATATGGTAAAACCTAGCGACCGGGCGCATGCGCATTATAACTTTGTTCTGATTGGATGTTCAAATGACATGTCAAAAATTATTCAATATGGCGGCTGTGGGCTGTGGCACAGCTGTAGTTAGATTATTTATGGTTGTTGCGTTTTAAAATTTGTGTGAAAAGAAACAACAAACAAAAGTTAGTTAATAGTTATACTGCCTTTTTAAATAGTTTTCATATACCTATATTTTTGGACTTTTGGACAAGGAAAACTCATTCTAATTTGGTAAGTAGTTTTTATTATAATCATATTGTAATTATACATTTGGATTAGGTTGAAATATGTACATTTATTTTCTCAAGAATGCGGATTTTAGAGAGAAATCCCAAATTAGGTTCGATTTTTATTTTTAAATTATAATTTTTTGGCGTAGATTTATTTATCTAGTAGGTATGTAATGCTTTGATTTACATACTTAATTTGATTACCAACAAAAGTTCTACCAAGCTTCATCTAATATATAGTTTTCTTACTGTTTTGTTATATTTTTATATTTTCTTCCACAAAATTTAAACTACATAATTTAATTTTCAAAACAACTGTCAAACAGTAAAACGTTCAGTTACCCTATTTTTCCACATGACAAATAATGTCGAATTGGACGAGTGAGTCTACGCTTCAATTACGAATCAAAGCGCCACGAAATTCACGGGTTCAATTCCCGATGCAAGTTTTTATTGTTTTATTTTTTTTATGCATGTTATGATTGTAAGTATATTTGTTATATAATTTTTTTTTCAGAAAATGCGTATTTAAAATTTTTGCCAACAATTATTATTGTTCAGAAATCATTTTTTCTTTGTGGCATTTTTCAATGTGTTTGTGTGCGTTTTATTCTTTTATTTTTTAAAATGTTTGGTATTGTCTTAAAAATCACATAATATGTAGTAGAAGTATAACTTCTTAGGTGCGTACAAAGTACACACACATTCTTGTTTTTTTAGATGGATAGGTAGGTACAATCAATTTAAAAATTTGAAAAAAATCACACGCATATTTGAGGCTTTTACAAAATATGTCTATTATTTATAGACACGTAGGTTAAGTGTACTCAAAATGAAAAAAAGTGTCTAATTTTTTTGGAGATGATTGGAGAACATACAGAAATGGAAGAAAAACGTTCAAACGTGGGCTTTTATTGGGGGGGGGGGGGGTTAAACGTGTTTCGGCAAAATTTTGAATGTCCTAATAAGTACTAAGCTACTTCTAAACTTTAAAAAATTCCTCATTTGAAATCTATAAAATGGGGAAGATCCCCCAAACCCCTAAAAAACCACTTTTTCTGATTTTTGAAAATAACGCACCTTATGAAATATGAAAAGAAGCAGAAATATAGTTTTTGATAAATTACACAAAATAAAATTAGACCTGCAGCCATCTCCAAAAAAGTTATACTGTTTTTGCGAAAAAAAAATACATTATGAAGTTATGTACACTCAACTAGGGTCTATAATAAATTATTGAGATGTTCTGTAGAAGACGAAACAATGCCTGTTTTGTTTAAAATGTTTAAATAGGGCTTTTCATTCACAGTCATTTGTTTCGAGCTTCTGTCATGTGTCACATAATATTAATTTATCTACGTCGTACGTTATTGGTATATACCAATGATACAAACCAAAGACGTATGACGTAGATATATTAATATTATGTGACACATGACAGAAGCTCGAAACAAATGTCAATCGATGAAAAGCCCTATTGATTGCAATCCACCTAAAAAAATAAAAACAAAAAAATAACGTTTTTTTGGGTTAGGAGAGGAATGGCGGGATATAAGTGCGCTGTCTTATTTTTTAATCACATAAAACACGCAAAAAATGAATAAATTGATTCAAGTTATATCGATTTAAACTCCTTAAAACCTTGAAAACGTGGTTTTAGCTCATTTTTTGAAGATATTAAAGAACTCAGGTACTTCAAGTAGGTACAGGTTGGGCTAAAGAAAACGGTTCACCTCTACATTTATTTGGCAAAATGCCGAAACATATCAAAATACATTGTCAGAAAATACTGCTGTCAGAAAATAGAAAAAAATATATTTCACAAATAAACATTTCTTTTCGCATAAATTAAATCACAAACAGCCTCCCACCTGCCTCTTGACAGTTTGAACATTTAAATTAAACGAAAAGCAATGTTTATTTGCTAAATAAACATTTTTTCTATTTTTTGACACTGATAGCATGTATTTCGAGTTAAATAAATTACATACATTCTTCTTTTTGCGTCAATTGATTTAATTCAAAAATTATTTTTTTGGCCACCCTGTATAAATAATAATTTTATTTTTATTTTATTTATTGGTACACATCACAAACACCAGTAATAAACAAAAAAATGTTACAATGGTAATCACAGGTGATGGCAACTTACAAACTAACAAACAAAACAACAGACTAACAATAACAAAAGAAAATACATATATATATATATATATATATATATATATACACATATATGATATAGATCTATATGTTATATAACTTCTAATTGCATCTGAAAATTATCCCAGCCCACCAGAAGTTTCTGAATATCTTTACAACTTGAATCGAAAAAATCCAGTTCTGATAAACTGTTCCATACAAAAAAAGGTTTCCTATTTATAATTCTCAGCCTAATCTTTGGTATCTTAAAATGTACAAAATTAACCATTCCTCAGCTTTTATACTTAAAATTATTTACAATATTATATATGAACATCACAGACTGCCGATCCCTTCTAGCAGAGAGTCTTTCGACTTTGAAATACCTTAGCATTGAATAATATGAGATCATATAAGGGTACACTCTATATTTTCTGAAATAAAGATATCTTAAAAAACCCTGTATAAATAATAATGTTAATGTTTATATTACTGAATATATAATTAAATTACCTTTCAAATGAGCTGCCACACGACCCCTATTCCCATTTAAAAAAATCATCGATTACATCATCATGCCCAGATGGATGAAGTCACTAGTATGAAATATAATATATATCAAAAAATTTTCATTTAAAAATAAAAATCGACCTTTTGGCATTTCCTTAAAATCTAATACCTAGTGCCAAATATCGAGGTGGACTGTTTTCTTTGGCCCACCCTGTATGTAACCTATAAATAGGTTTATGGAGTATATTCAAATGGGAAATAAGCCACAATTTTACCTAAAAATGATTTTATTAACGTTTCGACGCCCAAGTCGGGTATCGTTGTCAAGATACAAAATAATACTAAATAAACAAAAATGTTGTTGCTTAGTAAAAAATTCTTCTAATAATTTATTTAATCTGACTCATTTATATCGGCAATTCAGACACGTATTATACATTTTAAAGTAGACGACTTTAAAATGATATTGCCAATATTGATGAGTTGCGTTCCTGGGACGACTTTACTAAAAGATAGTTCATTCGATTACATGAAATCAATCCCAAGTCAAGAATATCCGCCACAAAAAATCATAGCATGTGATCTGCCTTTAAAAAGACAACCAAATGCAACGGTGGCACTGAAATTCTCGCGTTATGTGTTTATTATGAATCGAGGTTTATGGAGGTAGCGCAACTTACGAAAAAATTTGGAAAAAATTAGAAATATAGTTTAAAAATTTAAATAGCCAAAAAAAAATTTAAATTATGGTCTGGAGACATAATTTAAAAAAGTGAATTCTGGGAGTGAAGGCATTTTGAACATCTTAACGGGAACCCTTTCAATATTTATGTTAGATATTTCTTTCTAAACTTTTGGTTCTTTTAGAATACCCAACGTTCCGAGTCCAGTAGACATCAGATCTGAAGAAATATATGTCAAACCAAACAAAGATAATAAACGAGGCAGGTCCATACCCACCACAGTAGACCAAGACGGAATCCCAGTGATACAAGGTGTCCGTGTACCAGACGATCCTAGCGACAAAAAGACCTGGAGAAATGCTAGAGTCATCAACAACAAATTAGTACCATATGAAGAAGGCTATAAACCACCAAGGGCTATTGCTGTTGGCGAACTTATCTATCCAAACGCTGAAGAAAACGACAAGTCGGTAGATAAGTCTATTGGACCATTCACCAAAGAAGACAATTTCAAGCCTCCAGGTACCATCAACAAGAACTCTTTTGGACCTTTTACTGTAAAAGACAATGACGATTTAGATGAGTTGGATAGAGAAAAGGCGAAATCTTTTATCAAGTTCAGTTCTAGTGAACAAGTAACAACTCCAAAAATAAGTAATGTAAGGGCAGTAGACAGTGATCTTGTAGAGTACATTAAACAGATTAATTCAAGAGAATCGTTGAAGAATTACTACAGTGGACAGTACAGAGCCAAAGATAATGGTGCAACACAGCAGTTCCAACGGAGGATGTTACAATACCCTGGTAAATATAACAATCTTTATATCTTTTATTCCAGTAAAAGTACCTTTTTCTTCTTGAGGTGCTGTATCCTTTAGTGGAGGTTAGCGACTATACGGGCAAATCTGTCTCTGTCCAATGCGGCTCTAAACAAAGATATTGCATCAAGCAGTCCAGACTCTGATATTTTTAAGCCATGAAATCTGGCGCATACCTGACCCCTTTTCCTTCAATATTCCCCTGAACGATAAGTTGCGCGAGGTGGTAGGTACTTTTCGTTTCTCAGTATGTGACCCGCGTAGCTAACTTTTCTAACTTTGATAATCTTTAGCAGCTTCCTGTCTGTTCCTATTCTCCTCAGAACATTTTCGTTCGTGGTGTGGGTTGTTCAAGATATTTTCAAGATTCTTCTATAAAGCCAAAGTTCAAAGAGTTACAAATTATTCATCAGTATTATATATTGAGTGTCCAGACCTCCATTTCATACAAAAGTATTAACTGTACATTAACAGTACCAATTATTTTTAAATTTGTATTTTATTTATTGCAGTAGATATAACCTATCCCAACTCAGCTCTATATAGTCCGCAACCGACTAAACTTAGTCCGGTAAACTTCAACGATGGAGTTAGAACTCCAGTACTTCAGTATGCTCATCCAGAACTAGGAGTCCAGCCAGCTAAACCAACCACCGAAGATGACTACAAAGAGATGTACAGTGAAAGAAATACCCAGACGAACCAGCAGCCCTCCTATGATACGGGAAGACATTCCCAATATTACAGCAATCCCAATAGTTTGGAGTATCATAGCCATAGGTAAGAAATATAGCATTGTACAAAACTGAATGGGTATATTGATCTTTCCGTAATTAAATTCATATTAACATACAGGGTGAGTTATTAGTGCGGCATTGGTCGATAATTCCATTATTAGGGTACAGAATATACAGAATATAAAGATATTTACAAAAGTGTATAGTCACACAAATTATAAAAGGAAATAGTTTAATTTGTCAATTTTACGTACTATTTGACTGGCTGTAAATTAAAAATTTAATGATTATGTTTAAAATATAGCAATGGGCAAAAGGGGAAAAATGTGCAAAAAATTAAAATTTTCCTTTTAATTTTTTTAGACACCTTAAACATAACTGGACGGCGTTATGCAGAAAGCTACCAACCCTCAATATATCAGATATTGGGTCGGATGCATATTTGGACAACAAAATACGAGTTCTGCATTCTGTAAAAACCTACCACCTCTAGATTATTATATAACCTATAAAACTATAAAAATGCTAAGCCACATATTAAATTTATCTGATATTCTAATTTGCAGAAACCCACCAACCCACTTGGTAGTATACTTTTAATTTACAGAAACCTTCCAACCCACTTGGCAGAATTTTAATAAAGCGCCACTTGCATCCAAGTGGGTTGGTAGCTTTCTGCAAATATTGGGCTCTACAACTCTACAGTTATAATAACCTAACCTAATAATTTTATGTATTGTTTTGCGTGTGGTTTACTGGATTACCGGCGTGTTTAATGTGTTTTAGTAGTGGCCTTGATTGTCTAGATAGTTAAAAAAAATTGGAATACAGTGAAAAAGTGGTTGAAAGTACACTTTTTATTTAGCGTAATGTACAGTAATAGAAGTGTTAGGATTTTAAAGGCTGCTCTTGCAATACAGCTTACTAAACTGAAGGCACAGTCTCTGAATATAATGGTCTAACAACTCTTACATCTGTTGGTGTTTCTACATTTAATATATGCGATAATATTTCTGAGGAAAATTTTATAGAAGATAGTGATGACTCAGTGGCAGATCCCATTAAGAAGTTGAACAGGGAGATTCTTTATCAGAAATAGAAATAGACCAACCTGAAGGTATCAGTGACAAAAATATTCCCGTCCATGTTGTTGCAGATAACGATCTCCAAGTCGATGCTATCCAAGAAGTTAATCCAGCATTGAAGTTGAAAGTCGAAAATATGAATTTGAGAGGTTTTGGTCGCTAAATTCATATGATCAAACCAATTTTATTGCTGCTAGTGTATCCGAGATTAAAAAAAGGTCTTATGGTAGAAATATTGAAAAAAGAAAATTCTCTCGAATTTATAAAATAAAGGACACAAAAATGTGTAGAGAAATGTTTATAAATACTCTAAAGGCAACTACATTTAGAGTAAACACTGCTTTAAAGAAATTTCATGGTCGGGCTCCTATTAGTGATCAAAGAGGTTTAAAGCAGGGAGGCAGAAACAAATTAGAGGTGAACGAATTCATGCAGTTGTTAGTCATATTAATAAAATACCTAAATACATTTCACACTACCGTCGGGAACAAACAGAGGCGAAATATTTACCACCACAACAAATGTGGTGTCATGTACAAGCAGGAAGAAACCAATCCCGTAAGCTTAATGTCATACAAGAACATATTCTACACGAAATTTAATTTGAAAATAAAGCCATTAAAAAAGACACCTGCAATGTTTGCGATACTTTTAAAATGAAAATAGAATGAAAAGGACGAAGAAAAAAAAAGAAGAGTTCAAGCAGGAACATACGAAGCATTTGTAAGTTGCAGAGGAGGCACAGAAAATGAGAAGAGATGATGAGATGATTTCAAGATAGCGACTGAACAAACAGATCAAAAGTGTTTAAGTTTTGACTTGGAAAAAATCCCACCGCTTTCCAGAATACCTACAGGCATCGTATTTTATAAGCGTCAGTTGTGGGTGTATAATGCAGGAATACACAGTGCTAAAGAAAATAGAAGATACTGCTACGTTTAGGTATATGGTTCAGCTGTAAGGGCGCCCAAGAAATAGACTCTTGCCTTATAAAACATGTTAAAACTAAATTAACTCCAGAAGTCAAACATCTTACGCTTTGGTGTGATTCTTGCGGTGGACAAAATCGAAATATTAAGTTAATACTTATGCTTAAATCAATTTTGCATGGGACACGCACAAACCTAGAAATCATTACCGTAAAATATCTGTTCTGGTCATAGCTTTTTGCCCAACAACACTGATTTCAGTGATATTGAGTCGGCTCTTAAACGACAGCAAAGATTATATACCCCAAATGACTATATCGAGGTAATGCGTTCTTGTAGAAAGCAGAGACCATTGGTAGTAGGTAACCCAAATGCACGTAGAAGATTTTTTAGGCGTAATAAACATTGAGAAAAAAATTACTAATCGCAAAGTGACCGAAGATAAAGAAAAAATTAATTGGTTGAAGATTAGGTCAATCAAAATAGAAAAGTCTGACCCATTTCGGCTAATGATACAACAACACGTTTTTTCACAACCGTATGAAAAAATTTCTATCAAAAAATCTTCTTGAGGTAGAACTGCTAACGAAGAAATCTTTAGCGATTTAATACCACTGTGGCCTAACGGAAAGCCTATCGCTGAAGCAATACAATATCAATGTTGAAGATCTAGATTTTTAAGTGGATGAAGTAGATTAATATTAAAATTTATTAAATTAATACGTTAAATATTCATATCATACCCATTTCCTGTAAATAAAAATAATTTTTCTAACTTTACTCTTGTTATTATTTAATATTGTTGGTATTAATTTCCCACTTTGCAAAATGCAGAAACCTACCAATCCACAAAAATTTGCCATTTATCTTTTTAATTTACAATTAAAATATTTAAACATGTAGAAAATACCAAAATAATTATCCACAGTCAAAAAAAAGTTACAAAGTAGTAGCAACATATCCTACAGATTTTTTAAATCAATAAAAACTTTAAACTTGATTATCTCAGTTTGCCACTATTGAGGGTTGGTAGCTTTCTGCATAACGCCGTCCAACTTAAAGCCTTCATGTTCATCTTAGAAAAACTTTATAATACGACTGAAACGTGTGCTAAATTTTGTTAGAATCGGTTTAATAATTTTTTCATAATAATTTTGCAATTCAATTATGCTAGGCCCAAAAGGGCACTTTAAATTTATTTAAACAACATTTTTTGACATATAAAGCAAGGCTCAACCTTTCAAACGGACTTTGAAAAATTAAAATCGGTCAACTTGAGAGCTTTGAGAATTTTTTAAAGTTATGGTGCTAGGGCAATATGGCCTCGGCGAGCTGAGCACAAAGTAAATCGGCGAGTTCAAAATGAAAACTCTTTCTCTCTCTCTACTAAATATCAGTTGCAAATGTAAAAAGATTGCACAAAGATTTGACGTGTGTTAAGCATCAAACTTCAGATGAAGAAGGGGAAAGAGAAGAAAAACTTTCAGAAGACAACTGCTCATCGACTGAAAAAGCCTGTTAAGTTCTTTTACTAATGTTACTATCTTAAATTTTGGAGGGAAATGATGGGAAAACGGACTTGCAATAAGTAATAAACTGTAGAAGGCTACTAACGGGTATTACTCATTAGATAATAAAATTTTTGGGAAATCAGAAATAGATAACAAAACTAAACTCAGAGTATATAACAGCATAGTTGATCCGATAATGCCACATATGGGGTGGAAACTTGGATTGTGCAAACGAAATCAATGATAAACGCGACGGAGATGAAATACATGAGAAGAATAGCTGGAGTTACGAAATTTTTTAGTTTTATCTACGTTGACGGCCAGCCCCCTATTTCTTTCGCTTTTTCTTCAAGCTCCACATATAGTTCTGTGACGTCGCTTGTGATTCTTCCCATCAAGTTTACATCATCTGCATACATTGTAATCCGCTTAGACTTATTAAACAGTAATTTTTTTGTTTTATTTTGTTATGTAAATTTACATCATCTGCATACATTGTCTGCTTAAGACTTATTAAACAGTAAATTTTTTGGGTTTACGGACATTTTTCTTATTATACAGGGTGTCCCGAAAATATTAGTCATAAATTATACCACACATTCTGGGGTCAAAAATAGTTCGATTGAACCAGACTTACATTAGTACAAATGTGCTCACAAAAAAAGTTACAGCCATTTGAAGTTACAAAATGAAAATCGATTTTTTTCAATATATCGAAAACTAGAGAGAGATTTTTTTATTGCAAATGGACATGTATCATTCTTATGACAGAAACAAAATTATAGTGAAGTTTGTCCACCCCATAAAAAGTTTATAGGGGTTTTGTTCCCGTAAACCCCCCTAAACTTTTGTGTACGTTCCAATTAATTTATTATTGTGGTACCATTAGTTAAACACAACGTTTTTAGAACTTTTTTGCCTCTTAGTATTTTTCGATAAGCCAGTTTTTATCGAGATGCGGCTTCTTTTTAATATATTTACATAAAAATTTTATGGGGGTTTTGTTCCTTTAAACCCTTAAAATGTTTGTGAACGTTCCAATTAAACTATTATTGTGGTACCATTAGTTAAACACAGTGTCTTTAAACCTTTTTTGTCTTCTAGTCTTTTTTTGACAGGTCACCTTTGATCGAGATGTGACTTCTTCAAAATATGCCTAAAAATGTAAATTATAACTAAATTTTCAGATTATTAACTAACAGGTTATCACATTTACAAATCAACTCCGCATATCCTTACATAGCCAAAATAAAAACTTTGCTCTCTCAAATGCAAAAAACTAGAAAATTTATTTTTGTGTGGGTGAAAGCACACTCAGGTATCACATTCAATGAACAAGTTGATAAAGCGGCTAAAGAAAGCATACAGTTGGGAGAAGATGTTACACCCTTATTAACATTAGATGAGAGAATAAATATTGCTAAGGATAATTTATATAAAAAATGGTCTCAACTATATAAACATTTTATTTTGACAAAAGGCACAAGATATACATTGCTAGAACCCGATATTCGAAAAAATTACTGGTTTAAAAATTACGATTATCCGAGAAGTTCCATAACAACTATATCTCGGATGAAATTTGGGCATGCTTGCTATCCGGCACATTTATACAAAATAAAAATAACTAATAACAATCTCTGTGATATTTGCAATGAAACGGCGAACTTGGATCATATATTTTTTAATTGTAAGAAGTACACACATCAGTCGGACATTCTTACAAAAAATTTAAGAAGTTTAAACGCTTACGGTCCCTATAATGTTATGTATCTTTTGGCACTGAGTGATAAACGTATTTTTGATTTTATTTTGTTTTTCCTATATGACTGTAAAATTAAGTTATAAAATGACTAGATTAGGCTTATAACCTTAAATGTCTTTCCTTTTGATTGCCTACATGCTTACCTTACCGTGTGGGGTGGGTATATAGGTAATCAATATTTATTAAGAAAAAAGAAAAACCCTTGAATGAGAAAAGTGTGACCCTTGTCCTTATCCCAAAATTTTTATTAAAATTAATTTAGCAAAAATTCACTATTCTTAACAAAAAGGTCGGTCAGACTTAGATAACCTTAACTTAGATTAGTAATTAGATAGTTTAGATAAGATATATTATGTTTATGTATGTACTATTTACTTTGTTTCTGGCCGCATGGTCTAATCCTAAAGCCAATAAAAAAACTAACAGGTCTCTGTGGTGGATTCGACAAATATTCAAAATATGTCGATAAACACTGGCTTATCGAAAAAGTACTAAGAGGCAAAAAAGTTTTAAAAACATTTTAACTAATGGTGCCACAATGATAATTTAATTGGAGCGTACACAAAAGTTTGGGGGGTTTAAAGGAGCAAAACCCCCATAAAATTTTTATGGGGTGCACAAATTTCATTTTAATTTTTTTTAAGATGTTGCTGCCATAAGAATGCCACATGTCCATTTTCAATAAAAAATCTCTAAGAGTTTTCGATATATGAAAAAAAATCGATTTTCATTTTGCAAATTCAAAGGGCTGTAACTTTTTTTGTGTGCACTATTGTATATAGGTAAGTGAGGTTCAATCAACATATTTTTGACCCCAGAATCTGTGGTATAATTTATGACCAATCTTCTCGGGACACCCTGTATATTCCATACATATGTAGGTATATTAAACAGAGTCGGTGTCAGCCCATCTCCCTGTTTTAGCCCTTTAGTTATCTGGAAGGGGTCTGTCAATTAATTTTGATCTCGTACTAGCGCTTCTGTGTGAGTATTGGTGGATTGAGCTAACTTTAACAATTCCCTTGGTATACTAAATTCTTGCATAATTACATATAATTTTATCTCTATGTTTGTTATCATAGGCTTGTCAAAAATTTACAAATAATTGGTAGATATCTATGTTATGCTCCCAGGTTTTAGCTAGTATTTGTTTTACGTTGAATAGCTGGTCAATAGTAGACCGTCCTTTTCTGAATCCTACCTGGTATTCTCCTATAATTTGTTCTGCGAAGTGGATTAATCTTCGCTTTATGATTCACGTAAACACCACCCCACCAAAATTTTTAGACCAAAATGAGAGTTATCCTTTATAAATGTCATTTAAGCCAGTTGAAAAACATTGTAAGTGGGGTTACAATGTTATTCATCTCAGGTGTCAATAATAAAAATAGTTGTTAATAAAACAAAGTTTCCAAGTTGAAAATATCAGTCTCAATAATGATTTCATCAAGATATTTACAATGCCATTAAAATGCAACATTTAACGACCAAACGCCGAGTATTAGAAAACGTTTCTTTCATTTTTTTTACAAGCAAATATGTAAATCCGTCCATGTTTGCCTTGTTAGTTGAAAACGCAAGTTACTTTCAAATAGTAATTACGACCGACCTCTTTACGCAAGTGCGACCAGAAGAATTAACAATTCTCTTTTTTATTAGATATAAAACGGTAAAATAATTATTCTAATTGTTCAAAAATGCAAAAGAAATCTCACTTTTGCTGCATTAGATTAAATTATAGGATTGATGGTACTACAAGAACGAGCATAAGACAATGGAGAAATGCAGCCATCACCACGTCAATGATTTTTTTTTTCTAATGAAGACAATTGGTATTAGTCATATTTTCATACATATTTTACTAACCTATAATTTTAATTTTAAGATGTAAGGCGTTGCCAGTGTCTCTTTGTTGTTCTTACATTGCATTAACCCTGCTGTCCTGTTCGGGTCTATTTGACCCAAAAAATAATTTATTTCTTATTTTACAAATTATTACGCGGCGTAACGATTTGGTGTTTCGTGACTTTATTACCTAATATGAGGTCTTTCAATTGCATATGAGATAAACAATCAACTTCCTGATTTTTTTGATAAAAATGAAATTGTTACCTATGGTACGTTCGGGTCAATGTGACCCGAGTATTTAAACCGTTAAAAATTACTTGTGTATGTGTGTTTAGTTGGCAGTATTCTATATTAGCAGTACCTGTGTGTTTGTCAGCCGCATACGTCTGTAAATAAAAACAGGTTACTGCAAGCTAAAACTTGTAAAATCAACTGTAGTGTAGCTGGACGATGTTGCAAACCAAATTATAAATATGACCAACATGGACAGACAGCATGTATTTGGAACCAACTGGAAAGACATAAATAAAGTTGGTTTCCAAGCATACATTGGTTTTTTATTTTTAGCTCGAGTTTATAAGTCCCATGGTGAATCAACTAAAAGTTTATGGAATGAAGAAACGGGTCGTACTATATTTAGATCAACAATGTCGCTTGATCTATTTACAGAAAGTTTGCCAGTAATACGTTTTGATAACAAAACTACTAGACAGGATAGAAGACGTTTTGATAAACTTGCGGCAATACGTGAAATTTATGAAACATGGGTAGAAAATGTAAACAGAACTTTTAACCCTGATAAAAATGTTACCGTCGATAAGCAACTAGTTGCCTTTAGAGGCAACCGCTCTCCCTTCAAATGGTATATTCCAGCAAGCCAGCGAAATATGGCACAAAACTTTAGGGTTTATGTAATTATGAACAGTAAAACTTCTTATGCTCTAAAATTGAAGATCTATACAGAAATGCGTGTGATGTGTGACTTGAGTAGTGATTTGAAATGCCACAATATTACGTGTATAATAACTTTTTTTCATCGTAAAATTTGGGAAAATTTCTTCTAAAACAAAGTAGATACAACGCCTGGGATTATAAGTAAAATAAACCGGAGCTTTCAGCAAAAATCGCGAATAGAGAAGTTCATAGCTCGTCTTTTTTGCTTCATGCAAGATTTGACAATATTCCCAAAAATAATAAAAATGTTGTTCTTATGAGTACTTTGCATCATGAATCGAGGCATCATGCATCATTTTCATCAAATGAAAAAGCCCCAAATTATTTTAGATTACAATTCCAATAAGGGAGCAATGGATACTCTAGATTAGCTTGTTGGCACTTATATATGTGAGAAGAGATAAATCGCTGGCCAATGATTGTTTTTTATAATCTACTGGACATTTCTGCCTACAACGCGTTCGTATTATGGGCATCAATAAATATCCAATGGAATACCAATCAATTGGGAAAACGGCGAATTTTTCTTGAGGAATCGGGAAAAAACTAATGAATCTAGTCATCATTTCCAGAAAAAATATACCAATAACTAAAGGCTCTTACGAACTGGCAAAAAGGACACGAGAATGAACAAGTAGACAAGATGGAAATGCTAGTGAACCGTCTATTAAATCTAACTCCGCCTGCTAAACGAACACGCTGTAAACTTGCCGTAAAAACGATGACAAGACAAATTGTTATATTGGATTACATCACAAACATATTTGTAAAATCCATTCTTTTTATTAATGTCCCAGTTGTAAACTGAATTAAATTTTTGTAGATATTTGTTACTAGGCTTTTTTGAAAGAAAAAATGTCTTTTGTTTTTGTTAAGAAGGTTTAAGTTACATTAATAACATAATTTTTGTTTAGTTAACCATAATTTATTGTTAGTAAAGTTTTATTTATCACCATTAGCTTATTTTATTTCGATTAAGGAGCGTAAACCATAGTTGGGTCATATTGACCCGAACAGTACATTTGTGTAGTTGACTCGAACGGGACAGCAGGGTTAATAATAATAAACATAGTTTCATAAGTTATGCATCACCTAAAATTATGCACATTTTCATAGCTGATTTTTTCATGAACAGATGAATGGATTTCGCTCATTTTTTTTATTATTTTAGATTTTTTTTGTATTTACATACTTGGACAAAGGTTTACTCAAACTTCGTTTTTGTATTTATACCGGGTGGAAGAAAAGAAATCCTTTTCTTATGTTAAGTTTGAGACACCCTGTAGGATAAGGTACTAATTGTGAATATGCATTGAAATCGTATTGTAGTCTTATATGTTTTATGAACATTTTGCTGTTTGAATGTTCCGATATCTTTAGAAACAAAGAAAATAGACGCTTTTATTCTTGTGTTTTAACTGAAACAACAGTTTGAGACACCCTGTAGGGAGGAAATGGTACAGAGGTGGGTATACATCGAAATTATGTTGTAGTCAACATAATGTCTCTGAAATGTAGAGAAATCAACTCAACCACCCACATACACGTGGTATAGTCATATCATGCTTTGAGGTATATCTTGTTTAAATTTCACCCATCGCCAGGGTATAATATATAACACGCCAATGTAAGACTTTTGGTCGGAGTTTTAAGGGTTTTAACCCATGTATTTTTGGTGGCTTAGCATGTAGAGCATGCTTAGAACACTGATGATGTTCTCTTTAGAGCGAAAACGTTCTATCTTTTAATGTAGACCTTTATTGGGGTTTTAAATAAATATACCTATTACACAGAAGATTTTCTTCAATTTTTGTAATTAATGGTATACAGCTAGTTCTTCTTCTTCTTCTTCTTCTTCTTCTTCTTCTTCTTCCTCTTTATAAGCAATTCTGCTTGTTCATTGGCGGATTGATACCTCTATGGAAGGTTGTCACTCCATCTTTTGCGCGGTCGGCCGATACTGCTTCTGCCGATTGGTGATTTATCTCGTGCTATTTTGACCACACGTGTCTCCCCCATTCTGGTTATGTGGTTGTTCCATTCTTTTTTTCTATTTAGTGTCCATTTCGTTTATACACTGTACGTTACATTGTCTTCTAATATCTTCGTTCCTCTTTCGATCTCTCAGTGTATTTCCTGTAATTCTTCTCAGTACTCTCATATTTGCCGTTTCCAGTAATCTTTGTGTTGTGGCTGTATCGGGTCTTGTTTCTGATGCATATGTCATTATTGGTCTTACACTGGCTTTTAGAGATGCATCAAGTCAAACTAGTTTGATTTTACTCAACAAACTTGACTTGACTTGAAAATCAAACTTTTTGTATAAAAAAGTTTGACTTGACTTGATTTCGATATCTTTAGGTTTGACTTGAATTCAAACATCTTCAAACAGTTTGAGAAGTTTGAATATTACGCAACGTGTTTATTCTCAATTTTAAATGAGACTATGAGACTTTATTTGTTCAGTGGTGGATCAACGGGGTGGGGAGAGGGGTAGGGGAAATGCCCCCCTCCCAACAGGGTCCAAAAATATTTTTTTTTACAAATTTCAATAAACATAGAAATGTATTGGCTGATACTTTATTTAAACCGCAGACAGAAAAATAAAACCCAATAAACGCGCCAGTTAGGATAATTATTAAGAAAGCTTAATGCATATTTATACATTATTTTTTTTTTACTTTAAACCCAACATTTGTAGCCTGTATCCGAAAAAAATTTAAATTGTAGATATAAAACCATA
The DNA here is from genome assembly GCF_917563875.1 of Diabrotica virgifera virgifera. Taxonomy (NCBI): domain Eukaryota; kingdom Metazoa; phylum Arthropoda; class Insecta; order Coleoptera; family Chrysomelidae; genus Diabrotica; species Diabrotica virgifera. The sequence goes on from NC_065443.1 coordinate 292,058,204, forward strand.
TAGACCTGGATCCCTCTTACCAAAAAAAAGTTGATCAATAGCAAGCTGAAAATTTGTTAATAGCTTAACAATGTCTAGTCAGACAAACTTTGATGTATGGGAACACTGGAACAGAAGAAGTTTTAATTGTGGAAAAGGTTAAAAATTTGGAACGTCAGACTACGTAAACGTTCGATGTATTTTGTCGGACAGAACTTCCAATTGATTTGTTACCATTTCATTAAACTCTCATGCAAAAATCAGACTGGTATTTATCACCAACTGGACATTTTAGGGAGCGTTCAAGTATTACGTAACGCAATTATTAAAGAGTGGAACACGAAGAACATGTCAAATGACAGGAATCATGTTGGTTAGTAATAGCAGTCTGATTTTTGCATGAGAGTTTAATGAAAGGGTAACAAATCAATTGGATGTTCTGACCGACAAAATACATGGGACGTTTTCGTAATCTGACGTTCCAAATTTTTAAACTGTTCCAGAATTAAAATTTCCCCTGTTCCAGTGTTCCCGTGCATCAAAGTTTGTCCGACAAGACACCGTTAAGCTATTAACAATTTATCAGCTTGCTATTAATCAACTATTTTTTGGTACGCGGGATCCAGGTCTAATAACCCTATGGTTAGTTTTGAATTTTAAAGAAATATCAACGAATATACAGCAATACTAACTTTTGTATTGTGGTACATATTTTCGAGTGAACTAGCAGCTTGGTACCACATGTTTTTTCGAACTGGCTCTAAGATAAATAAATGCCATTTTTAATAAAAGAAAGTCATAAAAATTCCAAATCATTTTTTTTTGAGCTGTTCATTGAAAAACCAAATAGTCTTATTTTATTGTAACTCTTAAGGACATAGGCATACCATGTCGCTTATCAAAATGTTCAATGTGTTTTAAATGCATTAATTTTTTTCAAATCCTGAGAAAACTAATAGGAATATAAAAAAAAATTAAAAGCAGCATGAAAGATTACATTATTTCTGAGGGACGAACATCCCTGAAAACTTCTATAATGTTTATTTAATAAGTTACAGGGGTGAACATAAAAAGGAAAATTTAGTGTTATTATTAATTGCAAATATTTCATTCAAAAGAAACTTTTTATTTATTCTAAGAGACTTTCGGCCCTCGGTAATAACGTAATCTTTCATTCTGCGTTTAAATTTTTCAAAAATACTTATTACTAGTTTTTTCAGGATTCGAAAAAAATAAATATCTACATTTAAAATTTTTAAATTAAAACATATTGAACATTTTGACTTTTATGTGGCACTCATTGTATTATTAATTTTCTTATCTTAATTGGCAACTAACATGTCTATCTCGACAAAAAAGTATATCTACTAAATAAATTATTTTTCAAACTCTTTCAAACTAGTTTGACAAACAGTTTGAATTTTCAAACCTGTACGATTGACCAGTTTGACTTGACTTGAAATATTTGTCAGAAGGATTGACTTGAGTTTGACTTGAAATTAAGTCAAACTCAAGTCAAGTTCAAACATTCAAGTCAAACTTGTGCAACTCTCCCGGCTTTATAAATTCTTGACTTCATCTCAGTGTTAATATGTCGGTTTCGCCATATAGTGTTATTAAGGCATCCTGCCAATCTATTTGCTTTTTGTACTTGATTTCTCACTTCTTTGTCTAGGTCTCCGTAACTTGACAATGTAATTCCAAGGTATTTTAGCCAGTACAGGTGTACAGCCAGTTACAGGAAATTTTTCCTTGTGGATTTTGAAATATAAGACGTCTGTAGTTTTCGTTTTACAGCAAAACTATTATTTATGAATAAAAAAGGGTTTAAAATAGACGAACAAACGTAGAAAACTTTTGATAAACTTTTAAACATAGCACATTGATATCATAAACTAGCGATTTGAACTTCAGATTCAGTTTCAACTAAAAAAGTTTTAGCTTGTGAGTATGAAGTGGACCTTTCACTTCCTAAACACTCACTTAAATAAATGTACACCTTTATCTTAACTTTTTTTGTTTAAATTTGGATATTTATTCAATTGGTTTTACAGAAAAGATGTCCTGAACTACCCCTACAATACCTACTACATCGAAACCAAAACCGAGCAACCTTTCTGGTTAAAGATCACCGAAAGCATCAGAGACAAAGTCCATAACGGGTTCCAACAAATGCAACAGCTTACCAAACCAGTTTTCGATCCACTTGTTGAAGCTACCCACAAAATCTCACAAAACTTGGGACTCTCCAACCAGAATAGGTACGCGCAGGATAAGGTAGGTGTGCTAGCTCCTGCTGGGGTTTCTGTGTTTCTACCAGCATTGGGGTTAGTCGCCGGAGGTGCCGCTCTTGGTAAGTATATAACAAGTATGTGTGACTTGATTTTTCATGGAATAGGTGATTCATTGTATCATCATCATCATTATCATCATCATCATCATCCAACCAATTTACGTCCACTGCTGGACATAGGTCTCCCCCATTGTTTCCACATTTCACGGTTTTGTGCTTATTGTTGCCACTAATCCGCCTGATATCATATGTCTATCGTATAAGCGGTCTTCCTCTACTGCGTTTATCTTCTCTTAGGCCGTCCGCACATGGAGCGACGCTCGAAGTAATCGACTCGATTCCAATCGCGTAGATCTCTCCCCGTCACTTAGGCCGATGTCAGATTATGCGTTTTGACCGGATGCGTTTCCGCCGCATCCGGTGAAAACGCATAGTGTGACAGATCGGTCCGGTTGCGTTGGAAACGGATGCGTTTTGAGTCATCGGTAAGCGCTTACAAACTGCACCAGACTAAACGCATAGTGTGACAGGTCGGTCCGGTTGCGTTGGAAACGGATGCGTTTTCACCGCATCCGGTCAAAACGCATAATGTGGCATCGGCCTTAAGTTCCTCCGTTGTGACATTGAGTTCCGTACACGGAGCGTTTAGAATTGCAAATCTCCTCGTCTTGTACGACTCTCGTTCCGTGCGATCTGAAGCGAACGAGAAAGTTCGAGTGAGACGCACGTTTACAGTCATTATTTTATTTGTTTGCTTCTATTTTGTTTATTTTTGCCCTAAATTAAATTTTAGTCTTTTTAAAGATCGGTGAATGTTATGTTCGTTGATTGTATTACTATTAGCTTTGTGGAAATATATTGTTTGTAATGTAAAATTCTGAAAACATTGAACTTCTGTTTCTAGGTGTTTATTATAAAATTCGTTGAGGAAGTAGAAAAATAACCTCAATTGTATAATGCAACTCTATAAAAATGTAATAATACCGTACTCTTCACAGATCGAAATAGTCGTTTTGGTTACTATATAAAAAAATGCGTTAATTTATAAAAACAGAATCGACTAGTGTGCAGAGGGCAATCGCTTGTGACGCAGGGTTCGTACAAGACCAGCAAGACGCGCGAATTTCGAGACGTGTCTTCGATCGACCCACATGCGGACGGTCTTAGTCTCCATTTCGTTAGCTTTAGTGTCCATCTTGAGTCCTTCAGCCTGGCGACTTGTCCGGCCCAGTTCAATTTGAGCTTGGTGACACGTTCTATAACATCTGTGATACCGGTATTTTATCCCGTAGGGTTACGCCCAGAATGGAACTTTCTATACGCCTTTGAGCAACCCTCATTTTCGATGCTGTTGCCTTGGTTAGAGTCAGTGTCGCCACTCCATATGTCATTATCGGTAGCACACATTGATCAAACACTTGTCTTTTTAAACTGATTGGTATACTGCTCCTAAATATGTATCTCAACGCTCCGTAGGCTGCCCAAGCAAGAGTTAATATTCTTTTTATTTCGCACGTTTGGTTATCTCTGCCAATTCTAATTTCACGAACTAAGTAAATGTACTTTGCCACTCTTGGTGAGTATATAAAAAGTATGAGTGACTTGATTTTTCATGTAAAAGGTGATTCGTTTAGACGTACTCTTTTTGATGGTGATTTGATGGAAGATCGTGCATGAATCGTGTCAGCTGACGTTGAGTTTTTGTTCAGTATTGTTTGACATTTCATCATGGAAAGATTTAGTTCGGAACATAGTCTAGAAAGTATTCAACTGTATCACAAAAACAGGCATTCCACGATCAATGTGTGTCGTAACAATATGGTCCACACAATATGGCAAGCCAATTAGCTTGCCGAACGCACAATTCACTATACCATCAATAAGTTTAAAACCAGTTTTCATTATTGGATAACACGGGACCAAATAAACCACATTCAACACGTACTGAAGAAGGAATCACTTCCGGTGTTATATGTATATTTCATTAAAAAGTTTTACTACTACTTTTATGTTATCTTCATCCATTAGCTTCATCAACTAAGATACCTTGCGTGTCCCAATGTGTAGGGGAAATATATATTGCAGGTCCCCGAGTATAACGGGACAAAGACTCTATAATAGATTACCAACGCATATAAAATTGTGTAAGAGTCTGGCAAGCTTTAAACTAAATTTAAAGGAATTTCTGATGACACACATTTTTTATTCGGTTGAAGAATTTCTTCAATTTTAAATGTATTTTCATTGTTAGTTTGTGTAGTGAAATTGTTTGTTTGTTATATTTACTTAATGTATTACTTTTGACTAATTCTATACAGACTCAGTCTGTCTAAAAGAAAATAAAGTATTTATTTATTTATTTATTTATTTAACTCAGTTGGTGTATCATCTGGACTACAAGCTTCATAATTTTAGCATTTTTTATAGCCTGTATTTCCCTTACTGCAGCATTATTTTCGTTTAAGCGCTTGAAGACTTCGATTTTACCAACGGATTCACCGTACTGGTTAGCTTATAATAAGATTTCAAATACATTTCTAATCATTTTTTAATATCTGTCCTTTTTCTAATTTTACAGGTCTGGGAGCTGCTGCAGTAGGCCGATATTTCACTCCAATAGAACTGCAGAGATCTCAGTCCGATGACGTCTACTATTATCTCATGGATGATCCCCAAAATGCCTCTGAAGACCACAAGCGAATCAAAAGAGGTTTTCAAGACGATTTATATCTTCAAGAACTAACAGCGAGACTAGAAAAGCAAGAACATTTGCAAAGGTTAAGCTCTACAAACATTTGGTCAGATACTCCTTGTTCGAAGAAGGTATTCTGCGAAGTGATGCTTCAGCAGAACCCTGACGAGGTAATCGTTATGGAGAAGAAGATGGAGCAGCTTATTACGTCGTAAGTTTTGAAAATATTTTAATTTTTTATATCATAGAAAAAAATATTAAAAAAAAAATCATCGTTGTCGTATTTCCTATCATGCCATCATTATTATCAAAATCATGAGCTGATATGTGTGTGTTCACAAAGAGGGGATGGCATTAGATAATCTTTTTACCACAGATATCATGGACTAATGAAAAGATTAGATAAGATAAGATACTTCAAGAATTACCAATATTTTTAGCAGCACATGAAATATAAACTTTCTTTAATTCTGTTTAACTTATATATACAGCTACCGTCATTGAATAATTTACACCCTCTATTACTAGTAGCCGATTTTTTGAATTGTTGCTCTTTTAAACGCACTTTTTATGTTAAATTGACGTTGATTACCAGTGGAGGGACTTAGAATAGGTTAGTTAAAAAAAATCAAAATCAAAGGTAAATAAATAAATCAAAAAATAAATCAAACAGCTGAATGTAAAACGTAAGGTGTAATCTATTCAATAACCAGAGTTGTACATTCAAATATTATTCATAGGGATGTTATTAATATTACATACAGTAAAATCATGATGTAAAACTTGAGATACAAGACAATTTAGTGCAATTTTTAGTTTTTGATATCTGAGTGACTGGGAAAAAAATATTTTTGAAATGTGTAAAATTTACTAAATCCTAGCTGAGCGCTTTCGGTATACAAAGCCATCTTCAGAGCTATGGTCAATATTATAAAGTACCCCTAAGAAGAGAGAGGGATCCCATTTCCAATTGAAAAGAATTTAACTTGTGCAGTTTTATTAATATAAAAACTTTGTTCGAAGTTTGTAATACTTCAATAATTCAAAAAAAAATAATCAGTTCAATCAATTTGAAACATTCAATCAATTAGATCATTTGGAATATGAACTTGAAATTCAGCGTTTTTAGACTAATTTCAAATTTCCTATATTTGTTGCCAAAACGCAAAATCGAAATGTCATATTACAGGTTTTGAATAGAGTCGAAGCCGCTTATTAAAGTACCGGTTATAGGAATATCCCGGTTTATGGAATATAAAATCGAGGTCCCGAAACGTTTCCATTTACCCTTTAATAAATTTATCCGTTTATTGGAATAGGTATTAATAAAATAATACCGCTTAATAGAATATTTTTCAGTTCAACGAATAAATTGTCACCTACAATTTCGTAACAATTTAAATTATGTCTTGTACCGGGTGTCCACTTATATTTTCCCCTATTTTAACTGCCTATAACTTCTAAACGGCTCAAGATAGAAATATGCGGTCTTCGCTAAAATATTTTATTTTAGTAAAAGTTTTGTCTGAATGGATTGAATTTTTTATATCGCTTTCAAATACGAAAAAAAAATGGCGGATATTTGAAAAAACGTTGTTGACTTTTTTTTAATGGAACACCCAGTATATTTTTTTTATAAATTGATAGAATGGTCATTTACCTATCCAGCGATGTAAAGTTTTTCAAAATCGGTTGTCAAATCACTGAGTAATTAATTTTTAAAATTAGAGGTACAGCGTGGATATCACATACCTCAATAACATAACTAAGCAAAATGATGTTATGTTAAGTGATTTCCACATTGCATCTCTCATTTTAAAAATTAACCGCTCAGTCATTTCACAACCGATTTAAAAATTTTTTATATCGTTGGATAGGTAAATGATCGTTTTTTCAAGTTACAAAAAAAATATACTGGGTGTTTTAATAAAAAAAAAGTCAACAACGTTTTTTTTTTCAAAAATCCGCCATTTTTTATTTAAAAGCGATATAGAAAATAGACATTTACCTAAAAACTTGAAAAAACGGTCATTTAACTAACCAGTTATATAAAAAATTTTAAAATCGGTTGACAAATGACTGAGAAATTAATTTTTAAAATGAGAGATGCAATGTGAAAATCACATAAACATGATATCAATTTGCTTAGTTATGTTATTTAGGTATGTGATATCCACGTTGCACCTCTCATTTTAAAAATTAATTACTCAGTGATTTGACAACCGATTTTGAAAAACTTTATATAGCTGGATAGGTGAATGACCTTTCTTTCAACTTACAAAAAAATATACTGGGTGTTCCATTAAAAAAAAGTCAACAACGTTTTTTTCAAAAATCCGCAATTTTTTTTTCGTATTTGAAAGCGATATAAAAAATTCAATCCATTCATACAAAACTTTTACTAAAATAAAATATTTCAGCGAAAACCGCATATTTCTATCTTTAGCCGTTTAGAAGTTATAGACAGTTAAAATGGGGGAAAATATAAGTGGACACCCGGTATTATGGTCTCTCGCTAAGGGCATCGAATGCCTGTAGTCCTGTTTTATATATTATTAGGGTTTGTCAGGTAATAAATATTTCATTACTTTGCTATGAGTACCAATTCAATCGTTCGCCGATAAATTCACAAGTCATAAAATAATTTCTTTGTCTACAAGCTATATGTCTACATATTGCCACCCACTTGCCTGTTATAAAAAAATATTAAGAAACAGTTCGTCCATCCTAATCGCTGGTAATGTTATAAGACGTTTTCTGGATGGCCAAACCAATGCAAATTTTTTTAATTTTTATAATTTAGAGCAACAAGTGACTAGTATTTTATGTAACAAAAAAATAAGCTACAATTACCGATTATTTTTAAAGACTAAATAAGTTATTTTCTTATATGCATTTTAATACGACAATATTTACATAACCTATATATTGCATACATTTCATATTAATTACTATATGAATCCACATAATATTTGGTTTTTTAATAAATAAGTTACACTATTGTATTATTGACATAAAAAGACCTAAAACCATATACATATTATTATTAACATAGTATGTACTATTATTACGTATATTCGGTACACTTATTACGGCTAGTCACCAATGATCGGTTATTAGAATATCCCTGTTATAATAATATGTTTGCTTGGCACGAAGGCTATTCCAATAAGCGGGTTCGACTGCATTATACTCTAACAATGCAAATTCCATAGCGAACGGTCAATAGAAGTGGTCAATTTTATTTATCAAAATCGGAAAAAATGGCAAAAAACGCGTACCGTTTATTTATTTAATGTCCGACTGGTCTATTATTTGACAAATAATGACATTATTTCGAAGTCTATTAAGTACGATATAACGCCCAAGGGCGTGTTATTGAAAAATAAGGCCCTAGGGCCTATCAAATTTAAATAACGAGTTAAATACTGTCAAGTTGACAAATAAAACTCTAAGTAAAACTGTGGTTACTACAATTAGGTTAAGACTATTTCTGGTAAATGTAATTATTTCAAAACTAATTAATTCAAAATTCATTCAAATTTTTTGCATATAAAGAATAATTTAGTCGGACATTAAACGTTGAAGGCACCACGGGTATTATAATAATAACGGTTTCGGTCAACGTATATACCTCGGGCCGAAGGCCCTCGGTCTATACATCATTGACCTCAAGCGTTATTATCCTTATAATACCCTTGGTACCTTAATAACTATAATGTCCGGCTGGTGTATTATTTGACAAATAATGACATTATTTCGAGGTCTGTTAAGTACGATATAACGCCCTTGGGCATTAAATTTAAATAACGACTTAGATACTGCCAAGTTGACAAAAATATCAACCTAAGTAAAACTATATTTACCACAATTGCGTTACTACTGTTACTGGCAAATATGTACTTATTTGAAAACTAATTAATTCAAAATTCATTCAAATTTTTCGCATATAAAGAATAATTTAGTCGGACATTAAACGTTGAAGGCACCATGGGTATTATAATAATAACGCTTTCGGTCAAGGTATATCATTTGGGCCGAAGGCCCTCGATAAATACACCATTGACCTCAAGCGTTATTATCCTTATAATACCCTTGGTACCTTAATAACTATAACAGCTCTATAGAAACTGATTTCATTTGCGGCAAAAACAAATATGTACCTATTGCATACAAAATCTGCACCCTTCCCTTCTACAACACATCTAATTTTTGAATATTTTTGTCCATAGAACAGTCTGATCAAAAGATATTGAATTTTTACCGTCAAGTTGATACAAATTTTATTTAAATTGATTGATAAGTGCTGTTTTTGAGATAACGATTCATTTAGACAAAAGTGCTAATAAACATTTTTATTCAAATTTACCTCAACTACATTTTTTCTATAGCGTACAGATTCTTGGTAAGTTGTTTTCCGCCGGAGGGGTGGGGGAGAGTGGGGGGCGGTGTGAGTGTGAGGGATTACCTATTAAATAATATTCGTATATTCTTTGTGTATTTTCTTTTATACGGTTGGTTTCTACCCCATCTTTGTTAATCTATATTTTTCTAATTTTTTATAGATGTGGTTATAAAGATTTCATATTCTTGTATGTCCATATTTTAGTTTCCTTGATAGTATTCCTGATATTTTTATTTATTTCTTTATATTCTGCGGCTTGTTTTTTCCTTTTTCTAACAACGACTTTTGTCTCAAAGATTTAATTTTTGTAGTTATTTTTTTCTTTATCTATTCATTTTAGTTATTTTATCCTATTGGCGTCGACACAGACAATTCATATTTTGCATTTCCATTTAATATTTAAAAAGTCCGGAAACATTTGTCTCGTTTAAAAATGGTGGGTGCGCCGGCAGCCACTCTAAATTTTGGCGGACGTTCCTGCGTTTTTTGGTAATAAAACCATCTTAATTGGATAGTTTTTTCACGGTCGATCGAATAGTAATACGTCAGACCGTGTAAACACAGACTGAAGAGTACCCAGTAACTTTCTCTGGGCTACTAATGGTTCGAAGACTTTACAATACTTTCTCCTGTACAAGTTCGAGGCCGATCACCTTTGATGTTAGTACCGTAGAAATAGTCGTACCGTGTGAAGAATATTAAGTGTTTTTCTTTATTGTTGGTTATTGAACAAACAGAAAATTAAAAATTACAACACAACATAAATAGTAGAAAATAGTATTAGATAACACATGAAATAACAGAAGTGAGGAATCTTGAAAGTTCGTGTAAAAATAATAAAACATCTACTGCCTTCAAAAACAAATACACTACTCTAAGAAATTAGCGCACCACCTTAATAATGGGTCATTTTTGATGTCTTGAATTTCCTAAATCTGTCGTCCGATTTAAGTGATTTTTTAATATGGTATAGCCTTATTCTTGAGCAATATCGCTATAATATGTTTGTTTTTAGAATATTCAGCAGGATCTCTTTATTATACCTACAAGAGATGTATTACATTTGAAGAAAGTTTGCGCCCTTCAAAACCTAGAGAGCGTAAGCTAAAAATAAGAATTCCAACGCCAAGTTGAGCTTTTTCTACATTTAAACAAATATATATTTATCAGCTTGTTTTAACTTAAAATCTTAAGTCCAAATATTTCATAGACACGTCGGTCGTCGTATTCACTGGTGTAAACAATTCAATATGTAAATATACCTCGTCCAATTTACTTACCGTTGCACGTCATCCGCGCCATAGCCTGTGACACGATACCAACACGAAATATCTAGGCGGTAGGTGCGTTCCCCTTTAGAATCACTTTGATTCTAAAAAAGAACACACCTACCGCCTAAATATTTCGTGTTGATATTGTGTCACAGGCTATGACGCGGATGACGTGCAACGGTAAGTAAATTGGACGAGGTATATGTAAGTAATAAACAACTAGTGGTAATTTGAGAATGGGATACCTAATAATAAAAAGAAAATTAATGAAATTGGTTCCGTGCTGAGAAAGAGTCCGTAAGAAAAATAAAGAAAAATCGTTTATGTTGATTTATTGAAGTATTTCTGTTATAATATTAATTCATTAAAAAGAAATTAACTTTTTAATTCGACTTTTTTTCATCAAAAATAGTCTTTCCGTAAAATGTATCGTACTAGTAGAAAAACCAACAACACCACCTGGTCGTTATATGCATATTGTATAACATCATCGATGCACAAGTACAGATAGTAGTACTCTATTGACTCTTTTGTAGTAGATTTCTATGTCAGAGGGGTCACGCCGTGTCAGTTCAGACCAAACACACTTGACCTCTTCCATCGACTCAGTAATAACTATAAATCAAATTATGGTAATAAAGTGGGTTTTATAAAAGTAAAATCGATGGATGCGATTAAAGAACTTGGAAATACGGATAGTGGATCGCTTAATATTAGGCTGAATCTTTAGAAAAATCTCACGCTTTATACAACGCATTTGATTGATTTATTAGGATAATCATAATAGTACGGGAGGTAGCTCTTTAATTTCACTTATAATTACACAAGTGCTCTAAAATTATGTCAAATTGTCACGAGGGCCACCCAAATCGGTAATTTTAAAAGATCGAGTGTAATTCGGTAAGATTATTTCATGAATAAAACTGTTCAAAACAAAAATTTTATTGTGATTTATTTATACAAATTACTATAATTAAGAGCAAACAGTAGCGATCAACAGGTAGCAACAAACGCATTCCAAGATTGCGGCTCTAATTTTGAATATTTCGTCGAGATATTTGGCACACATATTCGTAATATAATAAACAATGGCTGTACAGAGCCCAATTTCAGAAATATGTTAGTATGTGGAAATTACTCTATAACTAAATAAAATATTGAAAAAAGGAGCCTGTACCGCCATTAAGGAAGACAAAAAATACACTTTCTTCAAATAAACTTTTTTATCCCGTGCTTAGATTTAGTGTCACATTGGAACTACTAAAAATCGATTTTTTTATAACAAGAAATCGAACGTCACTGACTTGGCAGCAATTCGCGCCTATGTTTATAAAAATTATTGCTTTTGATAGTCTTAACCTCACTGTCAGTGTCGAATTACCGACGCACTGTTGCTTCACTTTTGAAAGTTCGCAGAAGTTTCGCAATCTTGGACCGCGTTTGTTGCTACCTGCTGATCGCTACTGTGTGCTCTTCAGCACACAATTATTGTTATAAACATTTGTCGGTTGAACGTTATTTTAGAATTCCATTCTTGTATTAGTTGATGTAGAAGCATTGTCCTTCATATTTTATGTAACACAAGATTTTTGTGATATTCTTAATCTTGTGAATATTTGCTATAGTACGAGTATTTTCACTCTCACTTTTCCCATGCATAATATTATTCACGAATTACTTTTTATACTAGGTCTCTTCTTAACTCACCGAAACTACATACACTAATCATCAAAATTAACGCACCACCTTAAAAATGGGACATATTTGATATCTCGTATTTCCTAAACGTGTTGTTCGATTTTAGTGATTTTTTTAGTATGTTATAGCCTTATTCTTTAGGAATATCGATGTAGTAATATTGATGCTGGACATGTAAATGTCATTGTATACCGGGTGTAACAATGATAGTGTGTTTTTACCTCAAAGTTTGGAACACCCTGTGGAAGATTCTAGCGTATATAAAATATTGAAATTAATAAGATAAAGGCAGTTTTTGTTTACATTCGATTCAGAGTTGGACCACCATCTCCATATAGCTATTTCAGCATCTTCATGCCTCCTCAGTGAAGCTATGCAGTCACAACTCTGGAAGGAACATAAACAATCTGCCTATTTAAGGGAAACCATCGCGATGTACAACTGTACCCTTATGCTTTATTAACACTCTGCTTGTTGACTCATTCGCTTATGTTGGATAATATAAAAGTTAGGTACTTTAACAACTAGCAACGTTCTTCATCAATACAGGGTGTTTCCAAATAAGTGCGACAAACTTTAAGGGGTAATTATGCATGAAAAAATAATGACCGTTTGTTTTATAAACATATGTCCGCAAATGCTTCGTTCCGAGATACGGGATGTTGAATTTTTTCTTACAAACTGACGATTTATTTATTGCTCTAAAACCGGTTGAGATATGCAAATGAAATTTCTTAGGTTTTAAGAGGTAGTTATTGCGCATTTTCTCACATACAATTAAGAATTTTATTGAGGTGCGGGTTGAACCCGGGTATTGGGTATTGAACATACGGGTAATATGACCCGTATGCACGCCAATGGTGAATATAAAATTCTTAATTGTATGTCAAAAAATGCGCAATATGTACCTCTTAAAACCTACTAAATTTCATTTGCATATATCTCAACCGGTTTTAGAACAATAAATAAATCGTCAGTTTGTAAGAAAAAATTCAACATCCCGTATCTGGGAAACGAAGGATTTGCGGACATATGTTTATAAAGCAAAAGGTCATTACTTTTTCATGCACAATTACCTCTTGTTATTTAGAAACACCCTGTATTGATGATGAACGTTACTAGTTGTTAAAGTACTTAACTTTTTTATTATCCAACATAAGCCAATGAATCAAAAAGCAGAATGTTAAGAAAGCCTAAGGCTACAGTTGAGTTTTAATTGTAATATTTTATATACGCTAAAATATTCCACAGGGTGTTCCAAACTTTGAGGAAAAAACACACTATTATTGTTACACCCGGTATGCAATGACACTTATCTGTTTAGCAACAATATTTATTACATCGATATTCTTGAAGAATAAAGCTATAAAATGTTTAAAAAATCACTAAAATCGGACTACAGGTTTAGGAAATACGAGACATCAAATATGTCCCATTTTTAAGGCGGTGCATTAATTTTGATGCTTAGTGTAGTATCGCAAAATTATACCGCTTTTCCATAAAAATCACAATAAGTTAAACAAGGATAAACAATACAGAATGTCTTTGATAGCTTATGAATTGTGACGTTTATAATTTTCAATGACAGTGGTAGTTTATTGATTTATTTGCATTTACTGTTTATTTGTTTTTATAAATCAATAAAGTTTTATTTATTTACCAATAAAGTTTATTTGGTTTTATATTTATAAAGAATAAATATAATATTTCAGTTAAATAGAGGAAGAGTTGCAATAGTGACTTTTGTGTCTCCAGACAAAGAAGAGTATTAGTAATAGATATCGTAGTGTTGATAACTCAATTGTAAAAAAAATTGCACTTGTATCATTGTTTCCCCAAAGTTACGATATATTAAACAATAATTCAGAGGCGTAGCTACCGCCGTATCAGCCGTATCAATTATAAGGGGCCCCCGACATTCAAGGGCCCCAGAGCGGCATGTAATTATAAAATTGCAATTATAAAAGAGCAAAATAAAATTCCATTCAAAAAATTGTACAAAATATTGTACAAAATATTCTACAATTACTTCACTAGTAAAACGCTTTGACAAACGTATTGTTTGGATATTGACATTTTCGTGAAATGGATTATTTATCTATACATATATAAACTATATTTATGTGAAGGTATTTTCTGCCTCTCGCCTTTCTATAACTACAGAGCTTTTTTGTTTTCAAGCTACTTTTTATTATCTATTCATCGTTGCTGTGTGTGAGACATTGTATAATGTATAATGCCAAATTTCAATATTTGTAATCGCTTTACCTTTGAATATTTAAAACATTGAAACACTGTGTATTGTTTGCTTATATTTTTGTGTAATCTGTTTTTTATCTATAAATTGTATTTAGGTATATCTATGTATTTACCGGTCGCTCGACGTTAAAGTACAGAGCTTCTTTGTTTACGTTCATTTTTTTCAATGTCCATTTACCTTTGGCTTGAAAAAACTAAATCTGTTTTAAAACAATGAGTCTCAACAATTCAAATCTATTTTTCGATTTTGGTTTATTAGAGTTTGTTAGGTTTATTATTATTATCTATATTTGGGTGTTATACGCAGAACTTATTAGTTCCTAAGGTTGTATTATGGAATTTGCAATTTATTTAAATTTTGCAATATACAGGGTGTTTCATTAATAATTGTAAATAATTTAGATGTAGATTCCTGGGCTCAAAATATTAAATTTTAACCCAAATCACCTAGTCCGAAAATGCTTCTTAAAGGAGCTAGAGCTCTTTGAAGAAGGAGTCTTGTAATTAGTTTTTTTAAATACCTCCAGGACGCTTCTATTTAGAGAAACGAAAACTGCTACTCTAATTTATATTCCAGATATAAATAGTCTCCATAAATTGGGAATTTCTAGTACCGGTCATAGACGTCCGTTTTGGGTAGGGCAACGGTTATTTTATCGCATAACTTTGTTGTCTTTAACTTTTAAGCCTTCTTGACACTGGTGTATTAAATTGTGAGGTATTCTAGTAATAAAGGGTACTCTTGATTTAAGCCGATAGGATACACCGTTTTCTAGAAATGTTGATTTGAAAATTTTGTGTTTTTATTTTGAGAATAATTTCCAAAAAAGATCTATGAAAACAAAAAACGAAAACTGGTACGTTTATTCCAGAGATGAATAGATTTCTGGTTCTAGTTCTAAAAGTTACTCTTGGTTTAGGTCGGTAAAATACACCGTTTTTTTGAAAATTTTTTCAAATTTTGTTCAAACTCAAAAAACAACACATTTTCAAATCGATTTTTCTATAAAACGGTGTATCTTACCGACTTAAAGTAAGATTAACTTTTATTACTAGAATACCTCACGATTTAATAATCCAGTGTCAAAAATGCTTAAAAGTCAAAGACAAAAAAGTTATGCGGTAAAATAACCGTTGCTCTACCCAAAGAGGACGCATATGACCGGTATTAGAAATTCGCAATTCATGAAATCGATTTATCTCTGGAAGATAAATAGACGTACCAGTTTTCGTTTTTCTAAATAGAAGTGTTATAGAGGTATTTAAAAAAAAACTCATTAAAAGACACCATCTTTAAAGAACTCCAGCTCCCTTAGGAAGCATTTTCGGAGTAGGTGATTTGTGTTAACCCTTAATATTTAAGGCCCAGGAATCTACAGTTAAAATATTTCCAATTATTAATGTAACACCCAGTATTGTTTTGTTTTATTTCATTATCTTTTATTTTGTAATAATATTGACGATTTATGTAATTTCAGTAAACTGTATTTATTATTGTTCTTTTCCTAATCTTTGTAAGCTTTGTCCATAAAATTGTAAAACTTTCAGTGACATTAAAGCATATTTGTGTTCTATTCTATCGTTGATTGATGTAGATTCTATACAAACGTTTTTGCTTCTTTTGTTGACCATTTTTTTAGCACTATGCCATATCAGTGGTTGAAAATAATTTAATTATTTTCAACCACTGATATGGCATAGTACTAAAAACAACTTCTAAACAATATTAACTTTTTTGTTATGACTGTTTTTTAATTTATTTATTACCGTTCTGCTTGATCAGGAAATCATTATTTAGCTTTATAGGTATAGGTCTTATCTTTATGTTTAATGTTGAGTCCATCAATCTCCTCAATAGCGAAAAAAATTAAAAACTTCAATAAAATAACTTTATAAAATACGTTCACGGGATAATAGCCATTTCCTAATTATTATCACTTATTATCACAGCAATCTATAGGGCTTTTCATTCACAGTCATTTGTTTCGAGCTTCTGTCATATGTTGTATCCTCCTCCTAGGGTCTAGGACGTTTCATCGCCGCCGTTTCGATGCCGCCAGTTTGATGCCGATGCCGGCCGATTCATCGCCAGTCAATTAATCGCTATCTGATATATTTCCGAATTTTCGACAGTTACAATTATTAGTTATTTTTAGTACTAATTAGGAATTCTAGGAAATGCGAGATATGACGGCGATGAAATGGACTGGCGATGAACCGGCGGCATCGAAACGGCCGGCGATGAACCGGCGGCATCGAAACGTCCCATTCCGTCCTCCTAAGTGCCTTCTCTATTGAGGTTGGCGATCAATATGGCAAATTTCTCTCTGTTCTGGGCTTGATGGATTAAGTCATTCCCTGTTGTGTGGGTCCAATCTCTGATACCCCTTTTACCTTTGATTTTGCCTTCTAATATTACCTGGAGCTGCTCAAGTTCCCCATGGCGCATTATGTGTCCTAGATACGACGTCTTTCTAATTTTGATTGTGTTGACCAGATGAGGACGTGTGTTCATTATTTCCAGTACTTCTTCATTTGTAGTTTTGCTGGCCCAGCTTATTCTTAGCATTCGGCGGTACATCCACATTTCGAATGAATTCAGTTTGTTGACGTCATACTGTTTTAATGTCCAGGTCTCACAGCCATATAGTAATAGAGACCGCACATAACACTTTAGTGTTCTCAATCTTATTGTGACTGATAGTTTGGGGTTACAGAGCATTTTACGCATGTTCATGAAGCAAGATCTTGCTATTTCAATGCGTCTTCTAATTATTTCTTTTAAGTGGTCTAGCTGACTGTTTAGCTCTCTGTCCAGTATGTCGTATAATCCGTATATATTAATATTATACACAGAATATACAACATATGACAGAAGCTCGAAACAAATGACAATCGATGAAAAGCCCTATACGCTCTGAGCTTCGCTGGTGTCGCTCCTAGCGGTTACTAATTCAACTTTCACCGGTAATTTTTAAATTTATTATTTAATTGTTATCGCTTAATATTTACAACGCAAAAAAGTAATTAAATTGTAGTCGATTTTTTTAAGATTTTGCTTGACGTTCTATTGATAAAATATGAATTTCTTACTTCGGATACTTTCACAATTATCGTGTAGATGGCGCTAAGATTAATTTATAATTACATATTACGGAACATTAAAAAACTTAAATTCAGTATTTAAAACGTAAGTATATTTAAGGTAAAAATATATAGCACAGCTTTGACCAACTAATATTTTTTATAATTAATGTTTTTAATTTTGATTTTAAATTAATCACTTTGACATTTATGTCAAATTTCCGGTAAACGTTTACAGACTTGCCACTACTGGCGTAAGTCTTGTTTTAATCTGAATTTATATTATTGGTTTATCAAGTAATTTTGATTAACATTATAAAATATAAAAAAGCAGTCAAAACCTTTAACACAGAACTTGAACATGAATTTTTTGCTATTGATATTCTATAATTTATTTCTTCTATGCATCTTGCGTTGTTAGTTATCACAGATAAATGATGTACCTACCAGAAAAAATAAGTTATAAATTGATATATATTCCTTATTTGTAATAGATTTTTGTACAAAGTACCCTAACCAGTTCAAAAAAGTTATTTTGAAAAAAAACATTGTTTTGTTACTTGATATGTTTATTTCTTGAATAATATTAATTAAGCACTGTTAAATATTAAGGACTCTTTTAATCCGTATGTATCTTTCCAGGTTACATCCTGAAGTTGCTTTCCAAGCCTCTCATCACCTCCAAGAAGTCATGGAAGCCGTCAAACAGAGAAGCTGTAGCCAATACGTCTGCAGATTTCCAATTCTAATGTCGCCAAAAGCTGCTTGAACATACTCCACGTACTAGGATATTATTTATTATACATTTAGGTGAAGTTCTGGCATCGCTTTGAGGCGATGTTGGAAAAATTAAAGTAGTTTCTTGTGAAACTTTTTAATTTTTGGAATTTCAGATAAGAATTGGTGTATTAACCATGTGGGCTTTCCCGAGTAGTTGGAAACTGATAGTTTGGGTTGGATAGTACGAATTTATGAAACCTGCATGGTTAAATCCTCACCTTGTTTAGCTAACTGTTTTCTGCGATTTTTAGAAAGATACACTGGGTGAAGAAATGATCAAAGTCACCTGATAAAATGAAATTTCTTGCAATGTGGCTACGTCTTTTAAATTTGTAGTCTTTTTCTGTTCATCGTTGTGTTAGACTGCAACTATTTTGCAGGAAAATGTGCTAAAAATTAGATTTTTTTAAAAGCCGATGATAATAAGTTTATACCAGATTCGTGGATTATGTTTATTAAAATAATTATGCAAGACTGTTCTCTAAGCAGCATGTTCTTTAAGTCAAGAAATAAGAATGATCTGATTTTTTTAAGGTTTGTCTTGTTTTCTTATACATCTACATTTTTCCTTAAAACTTTAATAGTCTTAAGGAGAAATATAGACTCTTTTAGTTAGAAATTTAAAAATACGTACCGTCTATACAACTGGCATATTTCTTCTCATTTTTTAGTTTTTGATTGTCTCTCATTATTTGTCCATATTTTTGATGTCCTTCTTTCTTTCATCTTTTAATGCTTCTGTCACTGTTTTTTGTCATTGCTTATTATGTACGTTAACAGATCTATTGTGGGTAAAGAAATTATGTTATTTATTTGCTCCTAATGCTCTTAGATACCATCTAGTCTTTTCTTTACTTTTTGTTCGATCTGGGTATCCTCCTATACGGTATAGAGACAGCCACTCTGACCGAAGCGATGATGAGAAAAAATAAAAAAATAAAAAAATTGTTTTTGATATGATGGTTTACAGAAGAATTCTGAGATGATCTTACGTAGATGCAGTTACGAATGAAGAAGTATTACGAAGGCTCTAAAACAAAAACAGAACTGAATAATAGAATAAAGATACGAAAACTGCAATACCTTGGCCACGTGTTCAGATAAGCAAAGTACCACCAGGCCTGCGCAATCCTAGAGAGTGGTTTAATTGCTCGCCTAATTAGACTTTTAGAGCAGCAGTGAACGGAGTTCAAATAAGCATGATGGTTACCAACCCTCGAAATAAGATGGGATCCTAATGCTGAAGCAGCTATGAGCATTCGGCAAATGCCGCTAGATACCTATTACCATCACGTTAGTTGCAATGCGGGGACTAATAGACTGGATAATTTAATCTTGGGTCAGAGATAGCAACCTATGCATTCTCTAATGAGCCCCTAATAGGGGAGTGCAATTAGAACGAAAAGATACAATGTTTCGGAAAAAATCAAACAAGGTTATATTTTTCTAAAACTTTTTTTGTTAGTTTATAAATATGTTAAAGTAAAAAGTTCTACTCACAAATTTCGCCGCTAATTGTTTATTAATTGTTTAAACAATAACAATTGTTTTGTATAAATAATGTTAAGAATATGGGTGAATTCAACATTTTATTTTGATAAAAAATATTTTTATTTTAGTTTTGATTATGCTGAAGCCGAATCTGACATTACAATTTTCAAATTCAAAATGGCGGATTCAAAATGGCGGATTTTTTCCTAAAAATCCTTAAAAAGCAGTTGTAAAATCCGATTTTTTTTTTATAAAACGTGTTTGTTTACATATATGTGGATATTTTTGAGAGGTTGCTGAACCTGAATCAAATTTTGATAATTTACGTTATAAAATGGCAGATCCAAAATGGCGGATAACTTAAAAAATAGTTGTAAAATCATAATTTCTTTACAAAATGTATTTATTTCTACATATATTTATTTTTGAGAGCTTTGATAAACCTAACTTAAATTTTAACATTATAAACTATAAAATGGCGGATCCAAAATGCGGATTTTCTAAAAAGAACACAAAAAAGAGCATTTTTCTAAAACATTTATTGTCTTTTTTTTAACATGTTGTATTTTTAACAGGTTGTTGAATCTGAATTAAAGATTAAAAATTTAAATTTCAAAATGGCGGATATTTAAATGAAAAACAAGTAGAATCCAATCAAACAAATATGGAATTTCATTCTTAAAAAAAAGATAAACAAATAATTTTCACAATAATATTAAAAATTAAAATGTATTAGAAAGAAAGAACAAATTATTCAAAATCTATCTCTTCAATATTCAAAAAATTGTTGCGATGGGATCATAAATAAAAAAGTTATTCTTAGTAAAAAGCTCTGCATATTCTAAAACTTTAAATGCAATCATAAGATATCAATTTTTATCAATTTTGTACAAGATATGTCAATAAATAAACATTTCGGTTAGGAGTAAAATAGCTATATTTTTCATAATACTGAAAATTGTTATTATGGAAAGTTGTTCAGAACTAAAAACGATGTGTCAATATGCAATTGCACTCTTCTAATCGAAATATTGTGAACTATAAAGGTATATATTTATTGCGCTAAATATAATCTGTTTACATATACCTCGTATAATATTGATAAAATATAATATTTTATATTTGCATATTAAGTGTTAGACCATGCACAGCTATTTATGACGAATAACTTTCTTCATAAAATTAATAATAACTCAGTTATCATAAATAATAAGTGAAAATTTAATGATGTCGGGTATAATTAATTTGAAACAATAGTTAAAAAAAACAAATTTTCGATTAGAAGGATATAATTACATATTGGAACATAGTTTTTAATTCCAAACAACTTTTCTTTTTAAAAATTTTAGATATTGTGAAATATAAAGGTACTTTACTCTTGAGTGAAATTCATATTTTTTGACATACCTCGTACAAAATTAACAAAATTTGATATTTGATGGTTGCATCTTATGTTATATACGATGCAGAGTATTTTATAAAGAATAACTTTTTTTCGTAAAACTGATATTAAAAAAGTTAACAATAGATACCAAGTTACGCAGACATACTGTATAAGAGCTAAAAAAAAAATTTTGTTGAACATTTATTATTATTGAAGCTTATTATTAAATATATTTTAGGTAAGTTTTTCAGAAAAAACTTTGATTACTCTGTATATACATTTTTTCTGCTGGTAATTTTCGGTTTTTGTATTACATTTTTGTTATCTTTCTTAGTTTTCTCAAAAAGAAATTGTTTATTTCGTTTTTAAACTAAAATAATTCAGTGTTTCTTAAAGATTACATCCTAAGCTTTAAAAAATATCAAAAAAATGTATTAGATTTATTCAAACTTGAGTAATACCGTCTTAAATTGGTGGAAATTCTGTAAAACTACGAAGTTTTCAAAAATACATTTTTTGAGGCAGCGTATTATTTGAATTAAATTTTTGAGATTTTTTTTTGAATCAAACATCGTTTAGTAAGATGATTGAAAGGTAAGTTGTGCAAATTTCAGAGTTTTATAAGTAAAATTGTATTAGTTACACATTTTTAAATCATTTTTAAACAAAATTCATGTAAGGCTCACTTTCCTCCCACACTGTACTTATGTCCATTCATTTTGTTTCTTTTTATTACAACCATAAGATAGCTTATTTCATCTTCTTTCATGTCCAATTTGTAAAATTTCTTTTGATCCATTAGTTAAATAATTACATTAAAAAAACTCAACCGTGCACTTCTTCCAACGCTAGTTTACAGTGCGCCAATGTGTATGAGAAGGGTGACTTTAGCGTTATAAATAAAAAATTACAGAAGCTAGAGATTTAATTTTAGAAAAATCTTTATATAAGATTTTTTTTGTAAAATTTTCTGAATTTTTCAATGGGCGAGTCAGTTTTTTTCTAAAAATTATATTTTCGGAGTTATTTAAAAAAACATCTAACTTCGCTGTTCATTTGTTTAATAAAAAATGAAGCACCCACTTCTCGAGTAGAACTTTTTGATATGTTGTTTATTAAACATTTCTTAATGAAATTACAAAAAGTTTTATCTTGTTTGATTTTTTCCGAAGTGAAAATCTAAATGCACTCCCCTATAATAAGAGGCGAAATCGTCGATTAGAGTGCTGGTTGCGCTCTCTGAACTAAGTCAGAAGTAAGAGAGTTTTGGCTTCGCATTGCAACTGAATAAAAATTATATACATTTTTATTTTCTATTAGTATTACTCCTATTGAGCAACATGGTCCATTTTCCGTTGGAATTTACCACGCTGAACAGACGGGAAATTGGAAATTTTAGAATTCCCTCGTGTCTTCTTTGCTTCAGCATCCATCTGGCTTGCAATTTTTAGAAGCCGTGGAGGTGTTACCAGGAAAATGGTCCAATAAGTTTTCAATTTGACAATATTTTAAATATTTTTAATATATTTTATTAGGTTGAAAACTTTGGCTTTTATATTGTTTATCCTTGGTTAACTTATTGTGATTTCTATGGACAATCGGCTTAATTTTGGAATAAGTACTAGTTTCTGTACGTAAAAAAGAGGCCTAGTATAAAAAGTAATCCGTGAATAATTTCATGCATGGGAAAAGTTATAGTGGAAGTACTATAACTGACGTTTGGATAAAGGTAGTTTTTACAGAGGATCAGCCACCTAGGTCTGACGAGCGACCCAGATAGCACAAGTACGTTTTATGGACATCCAATGGACGTACATCTGTGTACATTGGAACGTCCAATGGACGTCCCGCTAAGGTACAATGGACATCCGATGGACGTCCAACGAATGTCCAGAGTTCACAAAATTTGACGTCCATAGAACGTCCGCTACAAACGTACATTGTACGTTGTATTGGAGCTTTCAGTGTACACCTTATGTACATTCAATGTACGTCTTATGGACATTTGTAGGGCACTTTTCAGAAAGCAATCTAGTATCCATAATTTTGTGAATACATAGCAAAAAGCCTTTATAGGAAATAGTTCCTTATAATACTAAACTTATACTTAAAAATATTACACAAAAGACCTTTTTTATTCCTCTTTACTATAACTTCATTATAATATATACTTTATTATAGGAACTAGGAACTTCATTAATGCACGACTGCACTTGCACGATAAACAGAAAACACAAATATATCACAGGATGTATTTTCATAAAGACGAGATTCAGATAATGACGCCCTAGGAAGCATGCACATTAAAAGAGGTTTAATCTCTGTTCTGTTTCTGTTCCAAACTATTTTTAGAGTCAGTACGGTTGTTGTATATTACAAGCTGGTTTGCCATTCTGTGAATTATCATAAATAAACCCTCCTTCAGTATTCCACAACAATTAACAGCGATAATCCCCTAAAAGTACCTGCCTAAACTACCTTTCACGACCGATAGCGCGAAGAGCGACAACGTTGTCAAGAAGATTCTCATTTATTAGTTTGTATTGGGACTTAATATAATAGTCGCGTTTTGTGTAAAATATCCATGGACCACAAATGGATGTCCAATGTACGTTGAAATCAAACGTCCAATGGACGTCCCGTAATGTACGTACATAGTACGTACAGTTTTGGTCCATGGACGTTTGGACTTTAAATGTACGTTATATGGACGTACATCGGACGTTGTGTGCTATATGGGGACGGGCTAAGCAATACCACATTTTACAGAGCCAGGGATTTCTCTTAATTGCGACCATGAAAGTCTTGTGTTTTACTATTATCTTTCTTCTCTAAAGCCTTGATAACCGATAAAATACAAGTTAACGTCTTATCTTGAATTTGTGGTTATATAATTTGTGGATATCTATAGGTACTAGATATCTATAATTTGTGACTAAATTATAAACTGTTTTTAAAAAAAGTTCAATTTTTGTCGGGTGGTTTTCATTATTTCATCAACATAGTAGTACCTAAGTTATGTTTGTTAAAACGTTGTTAACCATAGAATATGCCATAGGTACTTTAACTCTGGGGCAATTAACTGATACAGAAGATCTGTAAAACATCATTGATGTTGACATAGAGTAGATAACATGCAAAATGAAATTAATGAATTACCGAAACTAACGTCATTTTTTAAATTGACAGATGACACATGCCATACGGAATAAAATTATATTTTTTTCTACAAATTGTGTTCACACAGTTAAATCTATTTTATTTCGAGTATTTATGTGTTATATTATAAAATGTTTATTATCTTTATCATATTTTATCAATTTATTCGTTTTTAAATATACAAGAGCAGTCGCTATTATACAGTGATGCAGGAGCGTCATTTGAAATTTTGATAGTGGGGGGGGGGCAAGCATTATATATACAATACATTTATATGCAAACATAATACAAAATTGATCTATTTCTTGTAAATTTCAGTCATTGTCAGGGTCAGGGGGGGCAAATGCCCCCCTGACCCTATCAAATGACGCCCCTGCGGTGATGAGTGCGATAAGAACCGGCAAAATACCGCAAAAGATAAAAAACACAATAAGTTGTGAAATAAAAAGACATAAAACTAGTAGACGTGGGAAATTATCGATAGAAACGTATACATTTACCTTACATTACCACTGTCGATAGTTTCCTACTTTTAGAGTTATCGGAGGTGTATTTTTTATAAAAATTTTCTGTCACAGTGTTAGTTGCCATACTCCTCCGATATGTCTAAAGGTGGAAAACTATCAATATTGGTAATTTAATGTAAATTTATAGGTTTCTATTGATAATTTCCCACCTCTACTAGTTTTATCTCTTTTTATTTTACAATGTATTATGTTTTACATCTTTTACGTTATTTTGACGGCTTTTAGCACACTCATCAGTGTCTATATTTTGTGTAGAAAAGAAGTGTTTTTGTCTATTCAAAAACAGAAAGGATGTAATAATTATATTTATGTTTTCTTGCTGTGTATATTGAAGTAATTGTAAATGTTTTATATGTATTTATACAATATATTTATATTTTTATACGTTTATTTTTGTAAAATTATAGTGTTTTTCTACCGTGATTTTATATATTTTTGTAAGGATAATAAAATATTAACTACCAAACACCATGAAGTTTTACTTTTTACTAACTTTTTACTTTTTACAGCAATAATTTACATAAGTTAAATATTTTATTGACACCAACTAGGTACTTATGAAAATTTATAAAAAACGATATATCTAAATAACGAAGTTTTTTTTGTCGTTTGTAACTCCACTGTCACTAATGTATAACCAACTTTAGCAAATTGTTATAACAATTTTGCAAAACGTATTTTCTTTTGATTGTTCTAAGAATCCAGATATTAAAATTAATATCAAACTTACCTAGTTTCTGGGTTGAACTGCTTCGAATTTGGGTGTATCAAACTTTCGACTTCCTTTCTGAAGTCTTCATCAGGCTTCCGGGGTCTCAGTCACCTGAGCTTCAGATCATTTCACTTGTGTACTGTTCATCGTTCAATTTTACTAACCGCGAAAGCCTTTGAACATTAAGAATCATTATCAATATCTAGGCCTCCTCTAGATATTTTAATATATTTCTGTTCTGCTTCTCTGATATCCAATTAGTCACAATTCATCGGTCCATCGTATTGTGCATCTTCCCCGGCTTCGCTTGTCTGCGCGTGGTTTCCACTCAAGCAATTTTTACTTGCTTGTTGTCTATCTGTCGTCTCTCATTCTTGCAGCATGTCCTTTCAGGCTCCATATTTGCCTTTTAATACTTTCGATGAGGTCTTCCACTTTGGTTCGTCTACGAACCTGTTCGTTTCTTAGTCAATTTAAGACAGCGAGTGTTTCCACTATGTCAAATGCTTTGTGGTAGTCAATAAAAATAATAACAAGTGGTTTATTATATTCGATAGACTTTTTGACCAGTTTTAAGGCGATGGCCATTTGTTCCGTGGCTTGATCGAAACCGTGCTTTTTCTTCTAACTGATAGGAAACTTTAACTTCCAATTTGTTTGCCGATATTCAAGTAGAGAGCTGTATTAGAGTCTTCAAGATCTAATTTATCTTCTTTTGTTTGAAGGAGGATAGTAATCTAATTCTCCCAATTATTTGGAATGTTTTTGTTTTGCTTATTATTGTTCTTCTATGATTTAAAGTTTTCTTAGTTGTATTTCTATAAAACAATAAAAATTCGAACATTATAATATTTAGTCATTTCGTACTTTCCAGAGAGGGATATTCTTCTATAGGTACACTTCATAATAAAGGACACAATCGCCGGAAGAAGAGGCCCCGACCAAAGGAGAACATCATGGCTCCGAAATCTCCGAGAGTGTTATCAAGAGACATCCGCAAATCTGTTTTGAGCGGCCATATATAAAGTTATTCCGCAATGGTATGGGTACCAGAGAGGCATTATTCTCCTTCAACGTGCTGACACAGATGTTTGGATGTTAACCATCCTCTTTACGTCTGTTTTATAGACTACTATAAAGCGTTTGATAAAGTAAAAGTAAAACATAATCGACTCATGGAAATTCTGAAAACTAAAAACATAGATGAAAGAGATTTAAGACTAATAACACACCTCTATTACAATCAGCGAGCAATAGTAAGAATTGAAAAAGAAACATCTGCAGAAATGGAAATAAAGAGAGGAGTCAGGCAAGGCTGCATACTATCACCTCTATTATTTAACGCTTATTCTGAAGAGGTAATGCGAGAAACTCTGGGAGATGAAACAGTCGGCATAAGAGTAAATGGAGTCTTAGTTAACAACATCAGATATGCAGATGATACAGTAATAATAGCCGATAGTTTACAAGACCTGCAAAGACTCATGAGTAAAATAGTAAGGTGTAGTAGGGAGTACGGACTCTCTCGCAATATCAAAAAGACGAAGTTTATGATAATTAGTAAAAACAACCATAATAATAACGAAATCTTGATAGTAGAGGGCCAGCATATCGAAAGAGTAAAAAAGTACACTTACCTAGGAACACTTATAACAGAAAATAATGACTACACTGCAGAAATCAAAGTCAGAATCGAAAAAGCACGTTCTAATTTTATAAAAATGAAAAAGGTCCTATGTAGCAAAGATTTAACATTAGCTCTTATAGTACGTCTAACAAAATGTTATGTATACAGTGTACTATACTATGGAGTGGAATCATGGACGTTAACCCTAATAACACAAAACATTCCAGGAATGTTCCTAGAATGTACTCACAGGACATTGAAAACATTCCTGGAATGTCCCCAAATGCACACGAATGTCCCTGGAAAGTCCCAGGAAAGTGCTGTGTCAGCATTTTAAATATTCTTAGAATGTTCTGTTGGAACATTCCATGAATGTCTACGAATGTTCTTTGGACATTCACAGTATATGTTTTAGACTGAATGTCTTGTTGGAACATTCCATGAATGTATACGAATGTTCTTTGGACATTCACAGTATATTTTTTAGACTGAATGTCTTGTTGGGACATTCCATGAATGTTGGAACATTCCATGAATGTTCTTTGGACATTCACAGTATACTTTTTAGACTAAATGTCTTGTTGGAACATTCCATGAATGTCTACGAACGTTCTTTGAACATTCACAGTATATTTTTTAAACATTCTCTGAAATATATCGTCAGTGATGTGACAATACCTCCTATATCTTTTTTCATGAGGTTTGCAGGAGACGAAAAACATTTTTTAAGGTCACCTCCTGTTTTCATACGTAAGTTCTGGCTTGTTTTGTAGTAAATAGATAGTTAAATTTACTGCAAAACAAGTCAAAAAATATATGAAAACAGGAGGTGGCCCAAACAAGTTTTTAGTCTATCTTACAAATCTCATGAAAAACAGATAGGAGGTATTGTCACATCACTGACGATATGTGGCCATACCAAATAATACATCCTTGATAAATATAAACATTTTTATTGCAAAAAATCTTTTCATACATTTTTTTAATGTAATTTACTGATATTCCTATAAAAAAATGTGTCACATTTGCTTTGTAAACCTTTCTTTTGCCTTTCATAGCCACATATTCCATTTCCTTCCTGGTTTTTTGTAGACCACTTCTCTCAGCTGATTCTAAAAGAAAATAAAATAAATGGTAATTTTTCTATCCTTTACAATTAACAATCAGAAGAAATATTTACAGGTAATAATATGCATAAATAATAATAATAATAAAATAAATAATAAATTAAATAATATTTAAATAAATAATAAATAATATTTAATAAAGAAAATAATAAAACATTTTGTATTTTGACAACGACGTCCGATGTGGAAGTAGAAACCATGATAAAGTTATTTTTTCAAGTAAATTGTGGCTTATTTCCCCATTAAAATAGTTACAATAATTACAAAAATGCCACAAAGAAATAGCTTTTTCACAAACTAATAAGTATTTTGTTTTATTATATTTATTGTTTTTATTATTTACTTTAACTAAAGATTATAACTTAATTCTTGTTTTCTATTTCTGATGTTTTTATTTATTTACATTCAATATTAATCTGTTTTCTTGTATAATCTACTTCGCAATAATTGAATAATTGAATAGATAATGAAGAGCAACAGTATCTACAGTTGGAAAAATGAAAGAATAGGGCTTTTCATCGATTGTCATTTGTTTCGAGCTTCTGTCATGTGTCACATAATATTAATATATCTACGTCATATGTCTTTGGTT
This sequence comes from Diabrotica virgifera virgifera, assembly GCF_917563875.1. NCBI lineage: Eukaryota > Metazoa > Arthropoda > Insecta > Coleoptera > Chrysomelidae > Diabrotica > Diabrotica virgifera. Next base: position 292,087,284 of record NC_065443.1, read on the forward strand.
TGTATTATTGTATATACCAATAACGTATGTCGTAGATATATTAATATTATGTGACACATGACAAAAGCTCGAAACAAATGACTGTGAATGAAAAGCCCTATACCCATGAACGATCACATCAATCACTTGTTTTGTATTTGCTATCTTTTTCTATTTTAGAACAAATAGAAAATGATATAAAAACCTTAAAAATAAAAAACTGGAGAAAAAAAGCACGAAACAGATCAGAGTGGAGAAGAATCCTGGAACAGGCCAAGACCCAGAAAGGGCTGTCGAGCCAATGATGATGATGATCTTTTTCTATAACAAACGTTTATGATTTATAGAAAAAGACAGCAAATAGGGCTTTTCATCGACTGTCATTTGTTTCGAGCTTCTGCCATGTGTCACATAATATTAATATATCTACGTCATACGTCTTTGGTTTGTATCATTGGTATATGCCAATAACTTACGACGTAGATATAGTAATATTGTGTGACACATGACAGAAGCTCGAAACAAATGACTGTGAATGAAAAGCCCTATACAAAATAAGTGATTGATGTGATCGTTCATGGTTATAGGGCTTGTCATTCATAGTCATTTGTTTCGAGCTTCTGTCATGTGTCACATAATATTAATATATCTACGTCATATGCTATTGATATAACCAATGATACAAACCAAAGACGTATGACGTAGATATATTAATATATGTGACACATGACAGAAGCTCGAAACAAATGACAATGAACAAAGCCCTATAGGGCTTTTCATCGATTGTCATTTGTTTCGAGCTTCTGTCATATGTTATATAATCTGTGTATAATATTAATACAACACGGATTATACGACATATGACAGAAGCTCGAAACAAATGACTGTAAATGAAAAGCCCTATTCTTTAATTTTTCCAACTGTATATTGTAATTGTATTATTAATTGGGTTAAGCATATTACCTGTGTGATATAAGCTATTGGAACAGCACAGTCTCTCAAACGAACAGTTGAAAGTGAAGTTCTGTCAATAACTTTTTCTAAAAAATGTTTTGAACATACTGCTCTATTAACAAATCTGATCAATACTTTATGCCTTCTTCGCAGGATCTTCTGGAAAGCTAAAAATACAAAATATATGCATTACTGAGCATTATTAACAAATTTTAGTTTTAAATAAAAAATATGATTAATGAACTCACAAAATATTATAAAAAGCAGCTTAGAAATTGTTTATTAGTATAGTCGTTTCCCTAGCCACAACTGGCTAGTGATTTTAGTTGGTAATTTTTTTGTTTTTGGCCATTTTTGCCAAAATTACTAACTATTTAGTTATTATTTTTTTGCCAATTTTACGAAATTGTCAAAATTATTTACTAAAATCACTAGCCAGTTGTGTCTGAGACTAAGTTTAGCGAACCGACTATACTATTCATACTGTGTATTCATTAGTTGGTACTATTATAGTGTGTGGTCTACCATCCTGTTTATAAACGCATACATTAGCAAAAACGCAAAAAAAATTTTAATTTTACAAATAATCCGTTTGTTATTATCTCTATTTACTATTTTAGATAGGAATAAGCAAGTTTGTGGCTTATTCGCAATTATTAAAATAATAAATGGATATTTTCTGAAGTAGGGGCATGCCTTTGTTTACATATTTGCATATACTAACCTTTGAAACATTATTCCTGCAGATTTTTTATCTACATTGCTTCTGCTACTCCAACTGATTTTATGCACTATATTAATATTACTATTAAAGTTATTATAAAAGTATCCGAATTAAAAAAATATTCTTAAAAAGCACAAATAAAAACAAACAACGATCACGCACGGCGCGGCGGCACGGCAAGGTGGCCAAGGCCAAGATGCATGCCAAGATGGCCGAAGCACCGAAGTCTGAAGTGAGGTCATTGGTCGTTTTTAGTCACGTGATGCCCTCTCTAAGCACCATGCACAAATACATGCGCCGTGAATTTGTAAATGAACATATAGGAACATTGGTAGTATGTTCACAGAATGTCTTATGGTAACATTCCAGTAATAATTTAGTCAGATGTTCACCGAATGTTCCCTAAATGTCCAGGACATTCAAATATTGATAGAACTTTGGTAGTACATTCCTGGAATGTTGTGTGTTGTTAGGGAAATGTAGAAACAATGAGACGACTTAACGCCTTTGAAATGTGGACCTATAGAAGAAGTATGAGGGTTTCCTGGGTAGATAGAGTTACGAACAACGAAGTACTGAGAAGGATAGGTAAGAGAAGGAATTTGAACTTACAATTAAAGAAAGAAAACTACACTATCTCGGACATGTGATGCGGGCGAGAAGTATGGAATCTTGCGACTCATAATGCAAGGAAAAATAGATGGCAGAAGAAGCATCGGAAGAAGAAGAATTTCATGGCTGAAGAACCTGAGAGAATGGTTTGAATGCAGCTCAAAACAACTATTTAGAGCTATTGCCTCACAAATTAAAATAGCTATGATGATTGCCAACCTACGTAGCGGAGATGGCACCTGAAAAAGAAGATATAAAGTTATTATTGCCAATACGATTACCACCATACGATAATCGGAGACAGTACTGAAATTAGAAGTTTTTTCATGTCTAATCTCTGGATGTTTATCGGTCCGCTCATTTTTGGGATATAATTTTTCCATAAACATTATTATACAGAATTATAATAATTATTGATTCACTTCATTTGTCAACATTTTTTGTTCCTCCATTTTCGATGAGTTATCCAGTTTCTCGTAGAAGAAGAGGGAAAAAATGTAATACAACACAACACACAACCATAAGTAAATTAAACACATTATTATATTACGAACAGCCTTTATTAACATTTCAACGAAATAATTATAGTCTGCACTTTTAATATTATGTTTAAAATATTTTTCAACTTAAAAAAAAATAACTTAATTTAATTAACTACTTCTAGAAAGTCCTTGTTACACACTCAAAATTGCTGCACGAACCTCCTGCCAGGCCCACGTTAGAGGCTTGTTCAAGCTCCTGCACTACCATATCGTATTCGAGATCCCTGGTCAAAGAAAACATCTTTGAAAGCTTCAAGAGGAGGTCTCCAGCCGCTGCATACTTTTTCGCCTTCAATGGTTGCTGACAAGCGATGTTTTGTAGGCAACCAGAGGAACCTGGAATAACGATTTAAGTTTTTGAAAAGTATTTGACAATCAAAAAGGGCTGAAACCGTTTTCGAATTTACGATTTTCCAGAACGCGAAACATTTATTAACAATATTTATTTAAACATCAATGTAGTATCTCAGTAACAAATTTTAAGTAGCATTCTAATAATACAGTAGGCGCAAAATAAACATTACTGAAATAAATACTGAAATATTTATGATTATTTATATATTTAGCATACATGATAGAGCCTTGCAAACATTGTTCACGACGATGTTTCCGATAAAACAGATGTTAAAGATGCCTTTTGATATGAAAAAATAGTTAATTCTGGTCAGCAATTCCGGAATGCCAGAGATGGATCGGTCTGCTTCCTTCGGCATTCCCCATATGTACGCATCAGGTGGAGTAAAGTCTGGTGAGTTCGATGGACATGGAAAATGACTGCCATGCGAAATAAGACGATCCCCAAAATGATCGCGAAGAGACTTCATGGCCGTGTGACAGGTTGTCCCGTCCTGCTGAAACCATTGTTGAAACCATTGATGCTTGGACCGTTTTCGCGGATTTTCCGTATGACCGAAAATATTACTCCACGATAAAAATTTTTTCTGCAAAACTGAGAACCATCCTGAAGTACCTAACATAACATGACATTCAATTACATTATAACGACGCTCAGAAACCACTCAGTACGTTTCGGCGCATGACACATACAAGTTTGAGGAATACGCATTTCAGTAGGTAGTCCTGTCGCCAGGGGGAGGTACAAAGACCTCTTTTATTCAGATGGTCTTACCCAAGTTTTTTTTATGTATTTTGACCCGTACATCGCAGATGTTACGTTAAAGGTAACATCTGCGATTTATAACAATTTTTGAAACATTCAAGTATTCCCCCTGTAAACTTTGATTTTATGACTTAAGCCCTTTTTCCCAAACATCAGAGAAATATTTTGTGAAATATAAAAATATTGAAATATATCAATGAAGTTTGTAAGTTCTTATACGATATGCTGCAAAATAAACAGTAGCTACCTTGTTTTGTTCCTGTCGCCAAGGGGGTACAACGGCCTCCTTTATTCAGATGGACTTACCCAAGTATTTTTCATGTATTTTGACCCGTAGAATACGAATTTTTTGGGTAACAGTTGATCCGGATGTCGATAAGATTGTTATAGACAAAGAACTTGAGGAATGACATAACAGCGATTTCTTGTAAAACAAAACATTTATTTGTATTTTTTGGATCATTCTAATCAAAAAATGTTTCTACAAGTTTTTTCGTAGGATGCATAGTTTTCGAGATAACCGCTGTCGAACTTTCAACAAATCGAAAAATTGCAAAATTCGAACCCGAATAACTTTTGATTAAAAAATAAAATAGCAATTCTGCTTGCCGCATTTTAAAGTTCAACTCAAAGTATATCGGTTTTGATTATTTGCATTGCTAAAAATTTATTTTTTATTGTTAAACAAAGCTATAAACACATAGTGTTTCCCGTGCCTAATACATGCGTTTTTAATGCATGCTACGTAGAAATGGCCTCGCTTGCACTTGTATCTACTCTACCTACTCGTTCGACTGAAAACTTATTGACAAGTCACTCACGCACTAGATGTTAATAGCTTTGTTTAGCAATAAAAAAATAAATTTTTAGCAATGCAAATAATCAAAACCAATATAATTTGACTTGAACTTTCAAATGCGGTTAGCAGAATTGCTATTTTAGTTTTAATCAAAAGTAATTCGGGTTCAAAAATTGCAATTTTTCGATTTTTTGAAAGTTCAACCGCGTTTATCTCGAAAACTATGCATCCTACGAAAAAACTTGTCAGAACAGTTTTTACTTAGAATTACCCAAAAAATCCAAAAAAAGTGTTTTGTTTTGCGAGAAATCGCTGTTATGTCATTCCTCAAGTTCTTTGTCTATAACAATCTTATCGACATCAGGATCAACTGTTACCCAAAAAATTCGTATTCTACGGGTCAAAATACATGAAAAATACTTGGGTAAGTCCATCTGAATAAAGGAGGCCGTTGTACCCCCGTGGCGACAGGAACAAAACAAGGTAGCTACTGTTTATTTTGCAGCATATCGTATAAGAACTTACAAACTTCATTGATATATTTCAATATTTCCATATTTCACATATTTTATGATTATCGTAAAGGGTGCCCCCCGATAAGATAGGCAAAATCCTTTCACTCACAGAATTCTTTTTTTTTTTTCATTTCCTTATTTATTCTAAAATCCTACCAAAAAATCAATAAAACAGAATTCTCTTCTACGTAGGGACGGCGAGTTTTAAGAGAACGGTGTTAGATGCCGCTACTATTCACACTCATGTTTGTATTACCTTTTTAAGAGCGCAGACACAAAATTTCGGGCCAATACTTTAAGTGTATTCATTTTTTTCGTATCCTGAAAAAACTAATAAATATTTTTGAAAAATTTAAACGCAGAATGAAAGATTATATTATTACCGAGGGCTGAAATTCCCTTAGAATAAACAAAAAGTTTCTTTTGAATAATATATTTAAATTAAAAATCACACTCAATTTTCTTTTTTTTTTTTTCACCCCTGTATCTTATTAAAATAAACATTATAGAGGGTTTCAAGGACTTTAGGCCCTCGGCAATAATGTAATCTTTCATTCTGCGTTTAAATTTCATTCTTTTTCAATAAAGATATTTTGAGAAAGCACTTTTGAAGCCTGGCCGGAGATTTGAATTTCCAGTATTAAATCGGAAATGGTAGTTTCTCAATCCTTTGGTACGATGTGCTGGAAATTCTTTTGTTGAGGTTTCCGTTGGTGTGCTGGAAATTTGTGGCACGATAAGAATTTTTGGAAAAACCTCAAAATATTAATTTGATGTTTGTTAATGGCCAGGCTGAGTTGTTTAATGGACCCTTTTGCATGTTAAAGGTAAGCTGAAGTCATTTTTGGTCAGTTTATTGGTTTTGAGTTTTAAGAGGTTCAGTTATTTTCATAGTTTTTTTTTCTTTTGCTAGGGTGCTCCGGCAGTACAATTATATATGTACGTATCATATCAATCCTGGGGCTATTAATAATAGGAGTACATTTAACAAATTTACATTTGACAAGTTGACATTTAACAAGTTTACATTTAACATAAAATTCAACATTCAAAATTTAAAGAAGATTGTAGATATGCAGTTATGTGTTATTGAAGAAAAAAAAAAGACGGTAAGAGATTTTATTTTTTTTTTTTTGAGAAAAACAAGAAGGGACAAGGTACAATTTAGGTTGGGTTAAATGGGTCTAAAAAGGGGGACTAAAATAACAAGTTTTTATATTCAGGTATATGAAGGAATCAGCTGGTTCTGTTTTTTTTTAATTAATTACCTACTTTTATTCTTATAAACTGTTGAAATCAAAAGTAATATTTGTATGTAAAAAGGGACTTAAATTTATGTTGACATTAAATATTTCTATAGTTATCTAGTGTTTTATTTGAACTGTCATGTCTCATGCTCTAAATCAAACCAACTAATTAAAAAAATAATTCTAACTGAGAAATAGCTGTGGTAGTTTTAGTAGATTTCCGTTAACGTGTAGAACTATTTTTGCTTTAATTAATAAAATAAACAAAGTTCCAAATATCTTTAATATATTTGTGGACTGCAAAACCTGACAATAACGGTTCCCTTTATACACTCACCGGCAAAAAATTCCGCCACCCAAAATGTTTGATTAAGTTTGATAATTTATAACTTTATTTTTTTTTGTACTCCGATTTTCAAGATTCTTGCACCAGTTTGAAGGTACATGCATTGATGTCAATACACTGTCAAAAACACTGACTCATAAACATAGAGGTTGGATTGATAAGATTAGAATGGCCCGCATGCAGTCCAGATCTCAATCCTATTGAGCATTTATGGGATGAATTAAAAATAGCTATTCGCCGTCATCCTAGGCCTCCAGAAAATTTGGTACAGTGATGGCTCTGGTAGAGGAATATCGGGCTATTCCCCAGGCAAGGAAAACACATCAATATTCGATGCCAAACAGATTGCTAGAAGTCGTTACCGCAAGAGGTGGACATACCCGCTATCGAATTATTTTGTTTTGTTGTTAATTTTGTTTGGTTAATTTTAGTGCGTTTGATATTTTTAATTAAATAAACCTTCAAAGCAGTATTTTTATTTACAGCTCTTACAAGAAAAGAGATATTCGGATAATTCAAAAATCAAAATCTTAGTGATACCTCCAGGATAATACAAAAGGAGTATGAAGCAAAAATCAGCGCTCCAATTTTTCCACAGAATTATTTAAAGTTAGGAGAAAATACAATGCTTCCATTCACCCCCGTATAATGCCATCTAAGCAAAAAACTTTTGTTACCGGAATAATAAAAACGACATCAATACATGTACCTACAAACTGATGAAAAATCTTGAAAATCGGAGTGCAAATAATAAAGTTATAAATTGTCAAACTTAGGTAATAAAATATTTTGGGTGGCGGAATTTTGTGCCGGTGAGTGTATAATGGCCAATAGTTCTTTCATTTTTAGTGGCCGTTATTGACAGGTTTTACTGTATCTTACCTGTCAGGAAACTTAGATACATCAATATCTCATCATCAGTCAAAAATTTCTCCTCCTCCACAGTCCTGGCGTACTCTCCACCTTTAAATCCACCAGCACCGATTGAACCAGCTGCAAAAATAAGCGCTTTCACTAGCAAGAGAACCAGGAGGTTTGTGACGTTCAGGGAGACGATTTGGGAAGAACCTGCCGCTGTTCCTGTAGTAATGAAGCCTCTGCTCATAAAGTTAGATGCTAGAGATGTGAGTATACTCCTGGCATTGAGCTCTCTGGAAAAAAACAGGTGGTCGCCATTAAAACAGACGAAAGTTATTAGTTTAACTATATGTTTTCAGTTGTTTTATATAATAAAGTACCTAATAAGACCCATGTTCTAGTTAGACGGAAGGAAACTGATTAATGGAACAAGTTCAAAAAAGAACTAAAACATTTTTTACGGATTACTGGAAAAATGTGGAGATTCTTGAGATGGCAAGGAATAGAAATAAAAGTCATGATAGTATGAATGGATAGCATACGAAAAAAAAGTGGACCACACAACAAAAGCACTAGAAATGGCATAAAAGGCATTAATTCAAATAACGGGGAGGGTAACTTTCACTTACTATTCGTTAAAAAAGAGTCCTTTAGCTCCAACAAATGACTTGCTTGAAGTAAAAACTGAGTAGGAAGGTGTTACATCCAGTGGCGCATCTACGGGGAGGGAAAATGGGGAAATTATCCCCCCCTAACAAGGTCAAAAATTAAAGAAAAAGATTTTTTAAACATAAAAATGTATTTGCTGGCATGAAACCTAAACCACAGACAGATAAATTTAACCCAATAAACACGCTAGTTATAAAAATTAAGGGAATGCATAATAAGTTAGGGATACCACCTAACCTAACACAAGCAATCAAAAACATGTACAGTGGAAATGAAGTAAATATAAAAATCGGAAACAAGGTAGTTGCTAACTTCAAAACAACAAAAGGATTACTACAGGGATGCCCAACGTCACCGACTCTATTTAAAATATTTTTAGAACACGCACTAACAACTTGGAAGACAAAGTGTAGGGGTATGGGAATACCGATAAGGGACGATTATCTCTACACATTGTGTTTCGCAGACGATCAGGTGGTGATGGCTCAAGATGAAGAGGATATCAGTTACATGGTAAGAAAACTAAAAGAGGAATACAAAAAGGTGGGCCTGGAAATAAATATGAAGAAAACGGAATACTTAGTAATATCGGAAGAAGACGTAAAAAACTTAGAAGTAGAAGAACAAGTTGAAATAAAAGGAACGAAGAATTTTAAATATTTGGGCTTTATAATGTCGAAAAGCGGAACAACAGATAGAGTTGCACAAGTTTGACTTGAATGTTTGAACTTGACTTGAGTTTGACTTAATTTCAAGTCAAACTCAAGTCAATCCTTCTGACAAATATTTCAAGTCAAGTCAAACTGGTCAATCGTACAGGTTTGAAAATTCAAACTGTTTGTCAAACTAGTTTGAAAGAGTTTGAACACAGTAGATATACTTTTTTGTCGAGATTGACAAGTTAGTTGCCAATTAAGATAAGAAAATTAATAATACAATGAGTGCCACATAAAAGTAACTTAATACGGGAAGCGATTATAATCAAAATAGGGTCGTAAATTTAAATTTCTTGAAAATGATTCCTGAATGCTTAAACTGCTTGCTGGCAAGTTTCGTTTTATCCATATAACTTTTTTATATCTGAGTGTTACTAGATTAAAACAAAGAATTCGGTGGATAGTTTTTTATCATACAAAGTGTAATTTAATCTACTTTGGGAGCATTCAGGTTCAAGTATTACGTAACGCAAGTTGGGGGGGGGGAGTCATGTAAAACGTTACGGCGCGTTACACGGCGAGGGGGTAGGATGGTTCGAACAGCGCATTACGTAATAGTGATGTAACAAATGTCATTTTTTGAACATTCGCGAATACGAATGCGAATATCTAATAACGACATTCGCGAATGCGGATGCGAATTCTCAGTTTTTTTTTAATTTGTTTTTATTTTTGAAATGTTTTCTAAATTTGTAATGAGAAGTTAATTGATATTTAATGTAAATCAATATGAATCTTAAGCTTTATTACATTATGCCAAATAATAAAACAACGTGAAGGCTGATAATCTGATTATACGAGTTTAAGTTACCTTTTTTTAATAAAAAAGATGAGAAAGAGAATGGATTTTGATTTTATTAATCTAACTTTATTTTCAAATTATTATTTCTCTTCTCTGATATTCATATTCGCAAAACATTCCCACAAATTTTGCGAATGCGAACGCGAATGCGAATATGCAAAAAGATGCGGATATTCCCGAATGCGAATACGAATACGAATATTCGTTACATCACTATTACGTAACATTGTTTTTTTAACTTAAATAAAAAAAACTACCGAATCACAATCTTCCACCTTTTCAACTTTCGTTTATATTTTACATAGAACCCCTGGATTGTATTATATTGCCCCCTCACCTCCGCTCATGTTACAATAGGACAAAATAGTATTCAAGTGAAAAAATCTTAAAATTTGTATTTAGCAGTCAAGCACAGTAACATGTGTCTCAATGGACAGCTCAAAATAAAATGATTTGGAATTTTTATGACTTTCTTTTATTAAAAAAGGCATTTAAGGGCCAGTTAGAAAAACATCTGGTTACATACCAATCTGCTAGTTCACTCGAAAATACAATACAAACGTATTGCTGTATATTTATTGGTATTTCTTTAAAATTCAAAACTAACCATTGGGTTATTAGACCTGGATCCTGCGTACCAAAAAAAGTTGATTAATAGCAAGCCGAAAATTTATTAATAGCTTAACGGTGCCTAGTCGGACAAACTTAGATGTACGGGAACACTGGAACGGTGGAAGTTTTAACTGTGGAACAGTTTAATAATTTGGAACGTCAGATTACGAAAACGTCCCATGTATTTTGTCGGACATAACATCCAATTGATTTGTTACCCTTTCATTAAACTCTCATGCAAAAATCAGACTGCTATTACTAACCAACATGATTCCTGTCATTTGACATGTTCTTCATGTTCCACTCATTAAAATGCCCAGTTGGTGATAAACACCAGTCTGATTTTTGCATGAGAGTTTAATGAATGGGTAACAAATCAATTGGATGTTAATCAATCGGACGTTCTATCCGACAAAATACATGGAACGTTTACGTAGTCTGACGTTCCAAATTTTTAACCTGTTCCACAATTAAAACTTCCCCTGTTCCAGTGTTCCCATACATGAAAGTTTGTCTGACTAGACACCGTTAATCTATTAACAAATTTCAGCTTGCTATTATTCAACTTTTTTTGGTACGCGGGATCCAGGTCTATATGGTTTTACCTACATTTATCTACAATTTAAATTTCTTTCGGAGTCAGGCTACAAATGTTGGGTTTAAATTTTTAAAAAATTAATGTATAAATATGCATTAATAGTATGGTATAACTTATAACTAGACCCAAACCCAGACATCCAAAGTGAAAGTTATCCTCCAACACCAAATTGTTCTATATGGTCCACATAATGGTAAGAAAAAAGTCACACACACCATTTTCAGCTTCGGGTTTGGGGGGAGAGGGGGAAGAAATCGGTAAATTCGGCGATTTTTACGTTTTTTGTCAATCTTTCTAAAACCATGCGGTTTCTAAAGGATTCTACATAAAATTTAAAACAAAAAGGTCCTATACATATTTGTTATAAAAACGGCTCCAGAGTTACGGAGGATGAAAAGTGGAAGTTTTCGATACTTTTTATATTTTTTGGGAAATTTGTAATATTATTACTGATGAAAGAAATTTTCTTTAACAGGATTGTGTTTTGTAAATAAAATTTGCTATTTCAGTGGCATGTTAGTGATAATCCCTCGAAGAAACGTCAACCTCACCACACAAAATCATCATCAATTGCCCAAAATATATAAAAAATATCGAAAACCTCCACTTTTCACTCTCCGTAACTCTGGAAGCGTTGATTATATAACAATTATATATAGGACCTTTTTTGTTTTAAATTTTATGTAGAATTGTATAGAACATTGTTTACGCTAAAATATAGTTTTAGAAATATTGACGAAAAACGTAAAAAAATACTAATTTACCGATTTCTCCCCAATCTCCCCTCCAACCCGGACGCTCAAAATGGTGTAACTTTTTACTGCACAATATGTGGACCATATAGAACAATTTGATGTTGGAGGAAGACTCTTTCTTTGGATGTTTGAGTTAGGCCTTTTTTTGACCAGTTATACTATACTACCTCCGTAACTTTGGAACCGTTCATTTTAGAAGGATTATGCAATGGGCCTTTTTTTATTTCAAATTGAATGTAGAACATTTTTGTATAAAAGGTTGTTCATGCTAAATCGCATAGTTTTAAAAATATTGACGAAAAACGTAAAAAACTACGAATTTACCGATTTCTCTCCCCTCTTCCCTTCAAACCCGACGCTCAAAATGGTGTGACTTTTTTCTGAACATTATGTGGGCCATATAGAACAATTTGGTGTTGGATGATATCTTTCACTTTAGATGTCTGGTTTATGCCATTCTTTGGATCAATAGTATCATACTATAAAACGCTATAAGCTTTCTTAATAATTATTATCCTAACTGGCGCGCTTATTGGGTTTTATATATCATATCAGCCAATACATTTCTGTTTTTTTGGACCTTGTTGGGATTGGGGGATTTCCCCTACCCCTCCCCCACCCATTACTTCCCCGCCCCCACCGTTGATCCGCCACTGAACAAATAAAACACGTTGCGTAATATTCAAACTTTTCAAACTGTTTGAAGGTGTTTGAATTCAAGTCAAACCTAAAGATATCGAAATCAAGTCAAGTCAAACTTTTTTATACAAAAAGTTTGATTTTCAAGTCAAGTCAAGTTTGTTGAGTAAAATCAAACTAGTTTGACTTGATGCATCTCTAACAACAGAAGCAGAAATAAAAAGTAGATTGGGACAAACAAGATCTTGCATCAGACAACTCCATAATGTAATCTGGAATAAAAACATCAAGGGAAAAACAAAAAGAATGATATACCAAACAATAGTAAGAAGCATCATGACATATGCCGCAGAAATTTGGGTCATAAACAAAAAAACCCAAAAAAGCATTCTGGCAACCGAAATGGAATACTGGAGAAGATGCTGTGGTCTCACCAGAAGAGACAGAATAACAAATGAGGAGATAAGGAGAAGAATGCAAGTGGAAAAAGATGCCCTGCAATATATAGACGAGAGAAGACTGAAATGGTACGGCCACGTACGCAGAGCAGAAAACACTTGGATAAACAAGGTTGCAGAATGGAGCCCAAGAGGAACGAGAAGAAGAGGACGACCTAGAAGATCTTGGAAAAATGAAGTCGACGAAGCCATGTCTAAGAAAGGATTGGAAGACGGAGACTGGGAAGATCGAAAAAAATGGAAGTCCTGGCTGACGGAAGGGAAACGGCATTAGCTGTAGACAACCTTTTATATATATATATATATATATATATATATATATATATATATATATATATATATATATATATATATATATATATATATAATAAGTTATTATTTATATATATATATATATATATATATATATATATATATATATATATATATATATATATATATATATATATACTCGCAGTGGCGGCCCGTGAGGTAGTGCCATAGAGCCATGGCACTACCTTGCTAACTATGCAGAAACATATTTTTTATCTTAAAAACATTTTAATGCCTGTTTATTTTTTTTGTGAATATTTCTCTTTATTTTTATAAATTATATCAAATCTGGCAACTGTGTAGCGCAATACAAATCTACCGACTCTGGCCACCCACAGCTGACCGGATAAAGGATGAAAATCATAAAAATCCCAGTGCCGAACGGCATAGTGGCTCGTGAGAAAAGAGAAAGATTGTATGAGCATCCTGTGTAAGTGACAGAGAGAGAGCGGTATTGCACTTTTAACATACGTTTAAATTGGAGTCTCCGTGCCAGGCTCGAAATCTCGAAAAGGAAGTTAGTGGATCTTAAGATACAATATTTTAGATCTACATATTTCTAGTTTCTTTACGCGTTCGCTTGACGCTATTGTGTTTATTGTCTACTACTGTATTGTATATTTGTGTTTATACTCTACTATATTTTTTAATTTGTAATTATTAGTTAGTGCGTTGTGATCGTGGGTGTCGTAGGTATAAAAATAATATTTTGATTATTTTCTACGTTTAATTTATTTATTGACAATGAATCAAATTAGTATATTAAAAAACTCTTTTGGTGGTTTTTCGTTAGAAAAAAAACTACAAATTAAAGAACTCGGTCGGCCTTTACCCGATTTAAAAATTGAAAAACAAAGTGGAAATGGACAAAAACTTCGCTGTCGTAAGTTTAATAAAATTATTTATGATAAAAATAGCTGGTTGTGTGGTTGCGAACAAACTAATAAACTCTTCTGTTTTGTATGCGTTTTGTTTGGAGGTGACGAGACTTGGTCAAACAAAGGCACCGATGATCTTGTACATATATGGGAGAAATTGAAATCCCATGAAAAATCTAAAGTGCACATGAATAACGTTTTTAGCTTTTCAATGCTTGGTAAGTTAAATATAAAAACCCAATTAAATTCAGCTTATCGTGATACTCTAATTAAACATAATGAACAGGTAGATAAGAATCGATATTTTTTTTTATTTATATTTTATATCCTTTTTGACCATATCGTAAAACCGCCACAAAAAATTTAGGCAGCTGCCCGGATTCTGGCACTACCTTCCTAAAGTTATACGAGCCGCCACTGATATACTTTAGTTTAAGTTTACCTTTTTATGTCTTTTGGTTGGTGTTTTATTGGAAGTTTCCCCCCTAAGACAAATTTCCCCTCCCACAGCCAATTTCTAGATCCGCCACTGGTTACATCTGAAAACCTTACCAAATCCAAATGTAGACTGGTGTACCTTTCGAGATTTTTACGAGGGATTAGACCATCTACCTTTTCTAGGGAAAAGGAATCAAAGGGAAAATTCAAGAAATAGAAGGGAAGACAATATAATCAGCACAAATAGTTCAGTCACTGAAGCTTTTCACCTCCGATTTCGTTGAACCTCCATCGATTTTCATGAAAATCTGTGAGCAGAGGGACCTCGCAAGGAACAAAGGTGACATGATGCCAACTTGCGCTTTTACCCTGGGGGTGGATGCCATCCCTTTTCTGGGGTGAAAATTATTTTATTAAAAATAATACCATAAATCGATAGAGGGACAAATTCTAAGCAAAATTTGTTATATTAAGTTATTAACATAAATCAATACTTTTTGAGTTATTAAAGATATTTTATCAAATATTCCTACTAAACACTTATCAAAGTACTTCAGAATACCTAACAAATGAGCTCCAGTAGAAGTTAATAGCATCAAAATTAAGAAAGTTATGATGAAACTAAGAGAACCCTTTTCAATTTTTTAGGAAAAAGTGAAATACGCCATTTCCACAAAAATTAAAATTTTTAGTAATCCTTACAAAAATTTCTTTGTATTAGCATAAGTAATGATTTTAACAATTTTCACCGGTTTATAATGCATATTTTTGAAAAAAAGATATACATAATTTAAAAAAATCAGAATTTTTAAGATGATCGTCATTTTCATTTTCTTTTGATAATAACTATAAAAATACTCAATATACGTAAAAAATGGCAAATAACCAAATTTTAGTTTTTTCTATATCAAATATTATACCTTTTTACCATTTCTGTAGGGTGAAAAATAACCGAGATAGAAACGTTTAAAGCTTAAATTTTATAAAGAAACATGAAACGTAAAACATGAAACATAAAATGTGAATAATGAAATAAAACAATGCTAAACAAATAGAAGTCCGCATATCTATGAAACGAGTGTGATTCATGCCCATGTCCATGAAACATTTTTATCTTCTTGAAACGTGTTTCATGAAATAGGCCATGTTCTATTTTTCGATATCAGTTTCATTGTTTTAACTAATTAATTACATGCGTAAAATGAATGCCGACCAAGAATTTAATATTGTATTGGATTCTGTGGTGGAGCAGAACGAAGAGTTGTACAATAATTATAACCTGAAGTGGTATTCGAATAGACAATAACAAGAAAATATCGTTTTTTTAAACCAGGACCCACAATAAAACAATATAAATGTTTAATACTCATCCTATAAAATGATTGAAATTTAGCAAGATGATTATTTAATTCGTTTGCAACCAAATATTATGTACTATGGTTATGCTTTTTGGACAGTAATAAATGAGTTGCCACAACAGCAACGACCTCGTCATCATCACTTTCCATTATTTACTATACAAATTTTATTTTTGTTTCTTTGATTAGTATATTAGTGTAGGAAATAGAGAATAAACTTCGCAAACTCGACACAAGTCCGGTATTATTTTTTTTTCTTGTATATCAAGGGGTGCTTATTATGAGACTAACTTTTTTTAAAAGATTTGCCCCGGAACACCCATTTTCATTCCTTTAAAGGGGGTAGGGAAAAATCCTACTCCATCATTAGGGCTTTTTATAAATACATTTATATATTATGGTTATTGCAACATCCCTGCGGAAACTACCCCTATCCCTGAAAATAAGTTTGGCGAGCATGTTTTTACGATTATCTCATTACTAGGGAGCGGATTTATATGCGATCAATTTTGATGAAATATGCGCATATATATGCAGTAAAAAATTACGAAATATGCGCAAGATATGCACAAAAATTCAAAAAATGCGCATATCGAGAAACCACAAATTATCTGTTCTATTCTATTCTAGGGGGTTCTTTTAAAGGGGGGTGGCAATCTTATTTATTATCTTTCAAATACTGATACCAATAGTTACCTATTTAAAATAAAACAACAATATCACTATTATATCTTCGATTATAATTCACTACAATGTGTTTTTCCAAATTTTTTACGAGGAAACATTTTCTTTGATCAGATAAAATATTTTTATAACTAGAAAAACTCCTTCCAACATCAAGAGAAGTAATTGGGGCGTATTTAAAATACCTTGTTAAAGCCGAATATTCTGCACCAAAATCAATTTCAAAATTTCCATTAAAAATTTCGCGTATTATGTCCTCCAAAGTGTTAAAGCCGTTTAAAGACGGGATCTGATCTAAAGCATGAATATTTCAATTTCCGTTAGAAAATCGTAAAACTATGGTTAAAGGTGTAAATTCTCTTAACAATAGGGGATTTAAAAGAATCACCAGAATTATAGAATTGGGATACAAATTGTACTAAATATAATAAAAGTAAATAAAATTCGTATTTCCCGGTAAACCATCCTTCATCATTTTAACATCCTACAATCATTTTATAACGGCGTACTATAAGCACTATAAGTACTTTGTGTAAAGATCGGGTATTTTCTAAGAAAAAATGAAAAGGCAGTGAATAAAGCCGTCTCTCTTCAGGTAGTTCTCGAATTAATAGATAGGACAGCCTGTGCGGGGAAATATCTGTAGCTTGGTTCTAAAAGGGCCAATGTCAATATTTTACTTTTTTGTACAGCTTTATTTAAAATTTAATATTGACAAAATAAAACGGAATAAATTGACATTGGCCATTTTAGCACCAAATGAGATATTGTGGCTTGGTGTTAAAATGGCCAGTGTCAATTTTTTGCGTTTTGATTGGTCAATATTAAATTTTAAATAAAGCTGTACAAAAAAGTAAAATATTGACATTGGCCCTTTTAGAACCAAGCCACAGATATTTTGTGTCGAATTAAAAAAATTTTTTTTGGACTTAAATGTTTTTAGATAGGCACAAAATATGCATGTTTCTTTAAAAATATGCAAACTTTAGTAAAGTTCTCAAATATGCGAAATATGCATGCAATATGCATTTAACATAAAATCCGCTCCCTACTCATTACCTATATATTTTTTTGAAACAACGCTTATACAGAATTAAAGATCACTATTTGCTCTACAAATAAGGTCCTATGCATTTTTTTCGTATAAGCAACCGTTACGACACAGTGGCGCCGCAAACCTCAGAAATGCTTCGACGGGCTCCAGTTTTGGTTTTTTTTTTCGTCACCTATTCATTTTATTATTAATATACTTATGACAAATAAAAAACACACTGTCTGCTACATACTATGACCTATATTTTAACTTTCTTTGCGCCTTGAAGCCACAGTGGTGGCCCAGAGTCAATTTTTGCATATTTTCTTTATTCATTTTCCTTTTTTTTTGGGTGGTTTCGGGGAAAATATGGGGGTGAATTATACAAATTTGTAAATAATACTTGTACATGGGTAATCGCTGAAAGTTTTTTTACGCTAGCATAAGGGGTTCAGATGGTATTTTTAAAAAGGAGCTTTTTAAAATTTAACACCCTGTAATTAAAAAATGGAGAATTGCCCTTAAATGTAACCTATACCAAAAAATCAGACATTTATTTGTGATTAATTGCCGCTGGGTTGCTTCTTGATTCCCATTACGGTTAGGGAAAAATAATTTTTTTTTAAAACATCTTTTTTAAAAACTTGTCAACTTTGGGGCGCCACCTCCGCTAAACAGTGTGTGATATATGTTGTCGCGGAATAAATTGTAGGAAATATAGTCCTCTTTATATTTCTATTGAGGAATTTTTTGCAATGACTTACAGGAAGGGCTACGTTTCGCAAAAACGACAAACTACCCCCTTTAAAGGGATGAAAATGGGTGTTCTGGGGCGAAATCTTTTAAGAAAAAGTTAGTCTCATTAAAAGCACTCCTTGATATACTGAAAATTAATATAACCGGACTTATTTGCGAAGTTCAACCTTTGTTTCCTACACTATATAACATAAAACGGTTTCGTTCTTCACAATTTATTTGTTTCATGTTTCACGTTTCTTGGATATTAAAAAGCAATTAAAGACCGGCGCCGACAGCAACGACCACGTCACTATCCATTGCCGACTATACAAATTTTATTATTGTTTTATCGATTAGCTTATCACATGAAACGGTTACTTTTTTTACAATTTATTTGTTTCATGTTTCACGTTTAATGTTCCACGTTTCATGTTTCTTTGATGTGCAGCCTGCCTAACCGTGGCATTTTAATCTTTGATTTTTTAAAAAGTAATAGGTTTAAAACATTAAATTCAACGCGTTTTAATAGCCTTTGGAATTACCTTTCACACCGTTTTTGGGTGAACATGATATCTTAAAAATTAACGAAGTTATTAAAAAAAACGTTATTAAAAATATACGAAGTTATTAAAATTTTTTGGAAAAATTTTTAAAAGATAAAGTTTGAAAAATTTTTAGAGCATAAATTTTAATGCTATTAACTTGTTCGGTGTCTCATTTGATAGATATCTCTAAGTACTTTCACAAATATTTTATAAGTTTATGTTATAAAATGCATCATTTTCCCGTAATTTAAGCGTGAATACTTAGATTTGGGTACTCGCCGAAAAAAATATGCATTCAATTACCTATAACTCACTTTTAGTTAATATCAAAAGGTTTTTTTAGTAAGGAGTTTATTTAATTTTTAATTAGCTTCAATTTTGGTAATAATACCTTTTTTTAAAAACTTATAATTTTTGAGTTATCTATGAAAAATCGGTTAAAAGCATGCATTTTTCTTACGAAAAATAATTAAAATTTTTTATCTTTAATAACTCAAAAAGTTTTGATTACTTTACATACTTTACTTTACTTTGATAACTTTATATAACAAATCATGCTTAGAATTTGTCCCCCTATCTAATTATGGGGTTATTTTTAATAAAATAATTTTCACCCCGAGAAGGGGTGGCTTCCACTCCTAGGGTAAAAGCGCAAGTTGGCACCGTGTTACCTTTATTTCTTGAGATATCCTCTAACCACTCACCAATTTTCATGCAAATCGATGGAGGTTGAACGAAATCGGAGGTAATAGCTCATATCCACTTTCAGTGCCTCCACTAAAACGTTACAGAGATAATACGCTAAACATCCTAAATATTAGGGCAATCAATTTTAGAGATCAGTAGGTGAGATTAGACTGTAGATTTGAACTATGTAGGCAATAACAACAAAAATTCTTAAACTTCTCCCGCATAAAAAATTTATGGCTTGCATGTAGAAGACAAAATGAGACGGCAGAGTTAGGTACAAAGGTTTCACAACAAAGAGTCAGATTCAAATATGAGGTTCCTGTGGTATGAAGGTAAAAAGATGAACTGTATTAGAAAGGGAGACTAATTATTTTCACTAATATTTAATCGAATATTACCCCAGTCAAGGCAGAAAAAAGCTGAAAAAATCTTATACAGGTATATTCAGTTACCCCTTATATGAGGGGCTGATGACAATTCCGTGAAGACGTAGGTCAAAAGTTAAAAAAAATGTTTTGTCAATAAATCATTTCTTGTACATTTGGGAGAAAAAAATTGTTCAAATAAATGTAGTTGATTATAAAAAGTTCTTTAATTTTGAGAGTTTCTGAATTAAAAGGAATAAGCAATTGACAGAGATAACTGCAGATAACCCTTATTTGTGCAGAAATTTATAAATTTTAATAACGAAATGTAATATACATTGTAATATACATTGAAATTATGGTAATTAAAGTTATTAAAGTGTTTCACCTCTTTAATTTTCCGTTACTTCGCGGTATTTTACAAGTACAATAACTTTAATGGGTAATTTTAAATTAAAGTCACTAGAGTGATTGTTTGGGCAAGTACAGTTGTTTAAATAATGACTTTCTGGAATAAACAAATCGAATAATTTATAAACTATTTGGTTGATGTTTTTGAAACTTAGCACACTTTAAAAACTCATTAACGGCCACAATTTTGAGTTGTTATATTATGTCATTCTACAAAAAAAAAACAAAGTCATTAGCATTTATAAATTACTGCAAAAATAAGGGTTTTTTGCAATTATCTCGGTCAATTGCTTATGTATTTTCATTTGGATACTCTTAAACTTTTGATGATCTACAAGTTTTATTTGAACCATTGTACCTATAGGCAAACTCTTTTTGCTTTTTAAGATTGTTACAAAAAAAAAACAAAGCAAAATCAACTGTACCTACATCGTTATGGATTTTTGATCAATTATCCTTTATGTTCCTTTTAGAATCTTCAAATATCTGTATAAGATTTTTACGCGAAATCAATGATTTTTTCACAGACAGACTAGTATATGTTGGACAAGAATATAAAGCAAATAATTAAAATGAAACCAAAGGAAATAATGAAGATAGTTCGTTAAGTAGATGGTCAAGTTAAAAAAAAGTAAAGAGAGATAAACATCGAAAAAAAATTGAACATTTGTAGACCGAAAAAGAAGTTTAATAGATCAAAAATACATTCAAGAGATCAAGAGTCAAATTAAAGTATAAAAAGGAAAAGAAGAAAAACTAAAAAAGCACTAATATTTTGGAATAAAAATAGAGTCTTACTATTTAAAAAACAACATACGGAAAATTATTATTGACTTACCTCCCTTTAAATTCACCATCATCGATGGCATTACCCATAACGCCAACGGATACACGAAAACCCATTGCACAACAAAAAACCACCATGAACAACGACCGTTCCATTTTGTCATCTAATATCGAATATGAGCGCATCCTTTGCTTTATATCTTATATAACCACATTGTTTCATGTATGGCGTGTCTTCAAAAAATATAATATTGCTGCATTGTTCTGCAAACCATTGTTTTTTCACGCTTCGGCTCTTGACAAATTTTTTAATCGAAAATATGAAAATATCACTTTTTTTGCTATCACAATAAACATTATGCGTCGGTTGGTGATTTGATCGTTTTTTCTTTCAGACCTAAGCACCAGAACACTTTCTATTACATGCTATTAGTAATTTCGGGAGATTAAATAAGACAATACTTTGATCTAGATAACAATAATTCGTGATCACTTTAATATTTTTACGACAAAAACACTATAAACGTCCAAAATTAAAGAACTATACGCCAAATAATTGTAATCACTTTAATAACGAGTGTTAATCTCTAAACCACAAATTCTAAAAACAATATTTCTTTAGTAAAATCCAGGATGCGCAAACCGTATAATGCGAGCTTTATAAATCAGGTAAAGTAAATCTGAAATGCGTAAGAATACATAATTTTAAGAAAGGACTTAGTGTTGTTCGGAAACTATTTCCTTGTGGCATTTTTGTAATTAACTATTCAAAATGGGAAATAAGCCACAATTTAACTAAAAAATGATTTTATTACGGCTGATGGAGATATTACAAAATATTAATTTTATAAAAAGACTAAAAAGACTAAGTTTTCACTCTAATGGCATATAAAACAACACATTGCTATTTTACATCCCACCAGAATGAAAACAATGGGAACCTTCTCTGGTTACACCTCCGAGGCTTCTACAATTTGCAAGCCATACGGATGCTGAGACTAAGGAAGATGAGGGAATTCTACAATTTACAATTCACGTCCCATCCGCTCAGCGCAGTAAAGTTCCAACGAGAATGGTTCCCTTCGTACTCTAATCAGAGTAAATGTAAATCAAAAATGAATAACCGTTTTCAATTTCGTTGCAAAACAAAAATACAGCCGAACCATATTCTAGTCCAATCAGAGA
The DNA here is from genome assembly GCF_917563875.1 of Diabrotica virgifera virgifera. Lineage (NCBI taxonomy): Eukaryota > Metazoa > Arthropoda > Insecta > Coleoptera > Chrysomelidae > Diabrotica > Diabrotica virgifera. Next base: position 292,109,652 of record NC_065443.1, read on the forward strand.
GTGCAGCAAGCACCTCTACCGGTTTCGAAACTTATTAGTCTCTCATCAGGAGGCACATATACTGCTCTCCCTGATCCAACCAAAACAAACCCCAGCGTGCAGTCCCGGATTGCAACGAACGAAATGGCATAGATGCCCTAGCGGCAACTGCTACCAAAAAGACTAAGTTTTCACTCTAATGGCATATAAAACAACATAATGCTATTCTACATCCCACCAGAATGAAAACAATGGGAACCTTCTCTGGTTACACTCCGAGGCTTCTACAATTTGCAAGCCATACGGATGCTGGGACTAAGGAAGATGAGGGAGGGATGAGTACGAAGAGAACCATTCTCGTTGGAACTTTACCGCGCTGAGCACATGGGACGTGAATTGTAAATTGTAGAATTCCCTCATCTTCCTTAGTCTCAGCATCCGTATGGCTTGCAAATTGTAGAAGCCTCGGAGGTGTAACCAGAGAACGTTCCCATTGTTTTCATTCTGGTGGAATGTAGAATAACATTATGTTGTTTTATATGCCATTAGAGTGAACACTTAGTCTTTTTGCTAGCAGTTGCCGCTAGGGCATCTATACCATTTCGTTCGTTGCAATCCGGGACTGCACGCTGGGGTTTGTTTTAGTTGGATCAGGGAGAGCAGCATATGTGCCTCCTGATGAGAGACTAGTAAGTTTCGAAACCGGTAGAGGTGCTTGCTGCACTCTCTGATTGGACTAGAATATGGTTCGGCTGTATTTTCGTTTTGCAACGAAATTGAAGATGGTTATTCATTTTTTTAAAATTTTATTTTTACATTCCTAAATTTAGTATAGTTTTGGTCTTCCAGACCCTAGCTTTCTTTTGAGAGTTTCTTGTTCCCTTCATTTTTTATTAATAGAAAAACTGTGGTTCTCTTTATATGTTAAAATGTTTTGCTGCCTCTGATAGTGCCCAGTTATCTCTTAATTTGGTTACATTGAGTTAAGTCGTTTGTTTTTTTCCTTAATAATAATAAAAATAATAACAACAACCCTATTTTATGCAACTATCATTTATATACTCTTTATAAAATGCAGGAATTAAAAATAATATCAAAATTTAGACCTCAAAAATTATTACAATTTTTGAATTAAGGCTATGGGTACATAATTCGCAAAATATTTTACGGCTATCTATACTTTTTCTGTCTTTACACGGCAAATTACGTGTAGTAAAATTCTCACTAGTATGGATATGTAAACATTACTAGAATGTCATTCTACTTGAAAATGTCATCATTAACTTAAAGAGATGGCTTTTTAATGTTCTTTGATAACCGTTATTTGTATAATTGCAAATTATTAATTCAGTTAATAAATGTGATAATTTTTTCACCAACTACTATGTATTCAGTGATTGTAATAATTTATATGTACAACAAAAACTAATACTCAATCGAGAAAAGAGGAAAAGTGTTAAAGTGATTTTTTAATAATATACTAAGGAACGCTAACAATTTTGAACATCTTTAACAACAAAATACTTGGATCACATAATATATTATCCTGATGTATTCTCTGCTTGGATCTTCCACAAATAATACACAATAAATAACTTTTTATTAAGTTCACGTCTTAAATCAATTATTTATCAAATACACTATATATCAATATTATTTAATAAACAACTCAAAATATTCCCGATGCCATGTCAAATATTTAAAATTGTCACTGATTGTCAGTGTCTGACTGACAATATGCTGACAATATTCTATTCGACTGAGTGCGTTGTAAGACAAAGATAGATTTAAAAAATATTACCACGGACAGGGTGTCCATTTTTTTCGAATCCTGAGAAAACTAATAAGTATTTTTTAAAAATTTAAAAGCAGAATGAAAGATTGCCTTGTTGGAGTATGCCGAAAGTCCCTGAGAACTTCTATAATGTTTATTTTAATAAGTTGCAGGGGTGAAAAACTAAGAGAAAATTTAGTGTGATATTTAATTTAAAATATCTCATTCAAAATAAACTTTTTATTTATTTTAAGGGACTTTCGGCCCTCGGTAATAATATAGTCTTTCATTCTGCGTTTACATTTTTCAAAAATATTTATTGGTTTTTTCAGGATTCGAAAAAAATAAACACACAGTCCGTGGTAATATTTCCAAATCTATCCTTGTCATACAACGCACTCAGTCGAATAGAATGGAATAGAATTTTATCAGCATACTGTCAGTCAGACAGTGACAATCAGTGACAATTTTAAATATTTGACATGGCATCGGGAATATTTTGGGTTGTTGATTAAATAATATTGATATATAGTGTATTTGATAAATAATTGATTTAAGACGTGAACTTAATAAAAAGGTATTTATTGTGCATTATTTGTGGAAGATCCAAGCAGAGAATACATCAGGATAATATATTCTGTGATCCAAGTATTTTGTAGTTAAAGATGTTCAAAATTGTAAGCGTTCCATAGTAACAATATATTATTAAAAAATCACTTTAACACTTTTCCTCTTTTCTAGATTGAGTATTAGTTTTTGTTGTACATATAAATTATTACAATCACTGAATACCTACATAGTTAGTGAAAAAATTATTATCACATTTATTAACTGAATTAATAATTTGCAATTATAAAAATAACAGTTATCCAAGAACATTCAAAAGCCATCTCTTTAAATTAATGATGACATTTTCAAGTAGAATGACATTCTAGTAATGTCATTGATTAAGGTATTGGAGGGTCCCTAATACCTCAATCAACGGTAATGTTTACATATCCATACCAGTGTGAATTTTACTCCACGTAATTTGCCGTGTAAAGGCAGAAAAAGTAGGGATACCCGTAAAATTATTGCGAACTATGTACCGATGGCCTTAAGCTTAAGTCGAGAATATCATAAGAATTAATATAGTATAATTATAATATATTATAATAAGAATACCATAATATAATAATAGATATTGATAATAAGGTAATAATCTAAAATTATGGTGCAACGTAAGTGATACTCAAGGAGGCCCTATTTATAAGTAGAGCTTAGCTAAGCTGGAGCTTAAGATCTGTTGGTGCAGCCAGGTATAAGAGTCGTATCAGCTTTTTTAGGAACCAGCTGTTTATATTAAATATGTAATAAAAACTTTTATATCAAAAATGTTTTGCTTTATATTGCATAATATATTGCATAATATATTATATTGCCTATCTGTTGTTCACTTTATCATCTCTTCGAGTCTTCCAAAAAGTCACCAGGACTAAAAAGAATAGATGTGCAAATAACAAGTCCATCAAAAACGCGATTAAAGGATTCATTATACATAACAGGTGTTACATCGCCCCTCATGAATAGCTTATTCTACCACCCCATTAGAGCATTCAATTTCCGATCATCAGTGAGTGTGTCCCCTTTTTTGAGAGTGGCGAACACTTGAGGCCGACACTCTGGATGCACATATGGAGCAGCACGCCCTCTATCTGTAACCAGAGATGTTATCAAATCGCTAATGACTCTCCCTGGGGCACTCGCCCGCTGCTGGGGCCACGCCGTACAAAAAGAAAATTGAAATTTTATTACATTGTATTTGTATGTCAATGTATCGAGGGATTCTTCGTCAACATTAACTCAGGAAAAGGGTTAAGATGAAGAAACTTATCAAGCCACAATGAAATAAACAATACGACATGAGCGTTCATCGAAAAGTTAAAGAAACAAAAAAGTGCTTACTTATCAGCAAAAACCACAATTTGGCAATAGGGCTTTTCATCGATTGTCATTTTTTTCGAGCTTCTGTCATATGTCACATAATTTTAATATATCTACGTCGTACGTCTTTGGTTTGTATCATTGGTATATACCAATAACGTATGACGTAGATATAGTAATATTATGTGACACATGACAGAAGCTTGAAACAAATGACTGTGAATGAAAAGCCCTATAAGAAGGTGTTGAAAACAAAATCTGTATATGGATTTTCTTGTCTTCCAGTATGGAATAATAATTGACAGGGCGAAATTATGAGGGACTTGACATGTCCAAAGAAAGAAGAAAAAAGTGAAATAAAGGATGTTAACCTTAAAATATTTGGAATAATGTTGCTGTCGCAAAAGAAAAGGAAGATAATTACAGAGAAAAAGATGGATATTGAAATAAAACTTAATATAATACCAGGGCCCCGCAAGGCTGAGCGGCGCCCTCGTGCGGCATATATTTTAGCGCCCTTAAATCTACTATATCCACTTATGAAACAAATCTATATATTTTTATTTTTTACTTGTAATAAAACAACAGAAATTGCAAGAACTCAAATTTTATTTTTCTTGTAACTGATTTGCTTATGATAGCAAAAAGCAAATAAAACATTAATATATTAGTTAAGAGCGTAAGCGCAAAATTCCGGGCCAATGCTTTTTAAATGTATTCATTTTTTAGAATCCCGAGAAAACTAATATGTACGTACTTAAGTATTTTTCAAAAATTTAAAAGTAGAATGAAAGATTACATTATTACCGAGGGCCGAAAGTCCCTGAAAACTTCTATAATGTTTATTTTAATAAGTTACAGGGCTGAAAAAAAGAGAAAATTTAGTATGATTTTTAATTTTAAATATTTCATTCAAAAAAAACTTTTTGTTTATTATAATGGACTTTCAGCCCTTGGTAATAATGTAATCTTTCATTCTGCTTTTAAAATTTTCAAAAATATTTATTAGTTTCCTCAGAATTCGAAAAAAATGAGTACATTTAAAAAACATTGGTCCGAAATTTTGCGTCTGTGCTCTTAAATCTAGAAAGCGATAGCTAAAATCTAAATTGAATTAAATGGGTGTTTTTCTAGATTTGACTGCAGAAAATTCTTTTAGATTATCTTCAAAGTAAATTTTATGGACGAGCTCTTGCTATATAGATAATATTGCCAAACCAGATAATATTAATCTACCACAGTAGAACTCAAGTAATTTTTAATAACTTTAATTTTGAAAATGATCTCTCACCACCAGAAGCAACAGACACAGTTAAAGTGAGGAGGATTCTTAATGAAAAAGTGATATTTAGTATAGATGTAGTTAGATATTTTTGAATATATTTTTATTATTAAGAGTTTTTAGTAGTAAGTACAGTTTTAACTTTAGTTCAGTTAGCTTTTGTTGAAGAGCAAGACAGTTTTTTTTTAAATATCATCATCACTTAGTGTAATAATATCACTAAAAAACCAAAAAATGATCATAAATAAACATCATATCAAATCTACTATTTAACGAACTTAGGACTTGATCAATTATTCTAATACTATCTAATTTATATGTTAAAGCATGATACTATAAATATATGAGGATCGGTACGTATTTTCGGCTGCAATGCTATTCAAATGGGGATTCATTTTTTTCGAATCCTGAGAAAACTAATAAGTATTTTTGAAAAATTTAAACGCAGAATAAAAGATTACGTTATTAGCGAGGGCCGAAAGTCCCTGATAACTTCTATAATGTTTATTTTAATAAGTTACAGGGGTGAAAAACTAAGAGAAAATTTAGTGTGATTTTTAATTTCAAATATATCATTCAAAATAAACTTTTTATTTATTCTAAGGGACTTTCGGCCCTCGGTCATAATTTAGTCTTTCATTCTGCGTTTAAATTTTTCAAAAATATTTATTGGTTTTTTCAGGATTCGAAAAAAATGAACACAATGCGTGGCAATATTTTCCAAATCTATCTTTGTCTTACAACGCACTCAGCCGAATATAATATTGTCAGCATATATTGTCAGTCAGACACTGACAATCAGTGACAATTTTAAATATTTGACATTGCATCGGAAATATATGTTGAGTTATTGATTAAATATTATTGAAATATTTGATAAATAATTGATTTAAGACGTGAACTTAATAAAAAGTTATTTATTGTGTATTATTTGTGAAAGATCCAAGCAGAGAATACATCAGGATAATATATTCTGTGATCCAAGTATTTTGTTGTTAAAGATGTTCAAAATTGTAAGCGTTCCATAACAATATATTATTAAAGAATCACTTTAACACTTTTCCTCTTTTCTCGATTGAGTATTAGTCTTTGTTGTACAAATAAATTATTACAATTACTGAATACATAGTTGGTGAAAAAATTATCACATTTATTAACTGAATTAATAATTTGCAATTATAAAAATAACAGTTATCTAAGAACATTCAAAACCCATCTCTTTAAATTAATGATGACATTTTCAAGTAGAATGACATTCTAGTAATGTTTACATATCCATACCAGTGTGAATTTTACTACACGTAATTTGCCGTGTAAAGACAGAAAAAGTAGGGATACACGTAAAATATTTGCGAATTATGTACCCATGGCCTTATCTGTTATATTTGTAAGATTTTCACAAATTTTAGGTATATGTAATTTATATGGCTTTATAGCTTCTATCCAACTTGACCATCACTTAGGGGTTTTAGATTTAACTCAGGAACATGTAGTTTTATAATATCTTTTTGTGGAGAAAGAGAAAAATACGTAAAGTTCTTGTACTATATTAAACAAGTTTACTATTTTATTTGACACTTTAGCAGCAGCGTTCATGACTAAATTTAAGCTATGTGCAGCGCGTGGAACAAAAAAAGCTCGAGGATTATCCTACCCTTACATACACGCATATTGGAACCGTTATCATACCCTTGAACTCTCATGTTTTTATATTTAAATTTTGTAATAGTTCAACTACAAAATTAAATAACTTTTCCCCTATAGTGTCAAATATTATTCGAGAAGCTAAAAAACTCTCTTGTATTCTAACTTTTTTTTTAGAATTATCGTTTAATGCAACATAACGCAAAATTAGGTTTATTTGCTTTGTACGACTTGAATCTGGGATACAGTCCATAATTATTGAATAATATTTGGAACTATGCACCATACCCTAAATATTATTTTTTACTTTAGAAATCATTAACACTGAAAAACAGATATTCGGATATTATATTGTTTTTTTAAATACAATAATAGTAGTAATTATTGTTTATTAACACTAAAAATAAAATAAGATATTAATTATTTTTTCCGTAATACCTAACACAATATTGCATTTTTGAGATTTCTCTGGAAGTCAATAAAAAAATTAAAATCAAAATTGTATAAAAAAAGGATTAAAATAAATATTTCTTATTTGCCAAACCTTCGGTTTGGAGCCCATTCGGGGTTGCGCCCGCGTGCGTCGCACGCGTTGCACCGGTTACGGGGGCCCTGCGTATCTCCATACTGACTTTACCACTGACTTGTATATGTACTAGAATTTTATTGTGCAAATTCAGTTGTGACCTTTTTGCTATTAACTAGTACATTTTACTGAGTTTTAGACTCAACTGTGATATGCGAATTTTGTGAATATGCGTTTCTTCCATTTTAATCTGTATACCTAGGTATACTACATAATCCTTTTGTTGTATTACTTGGATATTTAATGAAACGGTTGGGCATGTCTCTTTTTGATTAGTGAACGTTATAATATGTACTGACTTGCTTTCGTTTACTTTAATTCGCCATGTTTGTAACCAATTCTTTATTTTATCGAGATTGGTCTGGAGTATTAACCAGGCGTTTTATTGATTTAAGTGAACTGCATGGATTGCTCTGTCGTCTGTATATGTGGCTGTGATGATTTTGTTACTTGTAGCAAGATTTGCATTGTAGAGTAGGTAAAAAAACAGGTCCAAGGACACGACCCTGAGGTACTCCAGCTTTAATTGGATATAACCCAGTGCACTGATTCCTTTCCTACTTTACAAGGAAACAGCAGTCGGAAAGATAGGACTTAAGGATTAGATAGTAGCTAAAAGAAGGACTTGTTTTATTTTGTATATTAGGCCAGTGTTTAGCAAATGTCTGCGAGACATCCAAAAAGGCTGCAGAACAGTATTTCTTCTCTTCGGAGGCTTTGTTTATGGAAATGCAGTTTAATTTGCTCAGTGGTCATTAGTGATGTTGAAAAAGTAACTATTCGTTACAAAGTACTCGTTACTTGCGAATACCGAAAGTAACGATTACTATTCAGAGAAACAAATCGTTACTTTGATTACTCTGATTACTTCGTTACTTCGTACCAATCGTTGATTACTTTGATTACTCTGATTACTTTGAATACTCTGATTACTTTGATTACTCTGATTACTTTGATTACTCTGATTACTTTGATTACTCTGATTACTTTGATTACTCTGATTACTTTGATTACTCTGATTACTCTGATTACTCTGATTACTTTGATTACTCTGATTACTTCGTTACTTGATCGTATCAGAGCGAGTAACGACTATTGTATCTACTTTGATTACTTTGATTACTTCGTTACTTCGTACCAATCGTATCAGAGCGAGTAACGACTATTGTATCTACTTTGATTACTCTGATTACTTCGTACCAATCGTATCAGAGAGAGTAACGAATATTGTATCTACAACCATTACACTTGATTACTTTCTAGACAGGCCGTAAAAATGTGGAAATGATAATGATAATGTTTCTACAGTATGATCAACAACTTTAATTATGTATGTGTTGCATTGGTTTTATTAGAATTAGACCACGGCATTTAGCACTAAAAGCACCGGAATAAATAGATTTTTAAATAGAGCACCTAGAGACTTGCAACTTTTTTCACTGTGTTCAGGATGAACTCAAAAAAAGGTTACAATAGAAAAATGGATAGAAATTCATAAGTGCATTTTAAAATGTATAAAATGCATCCAAAAGTGCATAAACATGTCAAGATCACTATACGGTCAGATTTTGTTATTCAGGGGGTTTTTGGGGTTACTGAACACGAATATGCAATCAGAACCGACCTCCGAAGCACCTCTGTTACCCAGGGTTATTCAAAGACACGTAATCTAAAGTTTAGAGGGCTTTTGCCACTTAATTGATGCGAACAGATTACTCGAGGGTTTTTAGGATCTTCTTCTTCTTTAAGTGCCATCTCCGCTGCGGAGGTCGGCAATCATCATAGCTATTCGTATTTTAGAGACGGTTGCTCTGAAAAGTTCATTTGGTGTACATCCGTACCACTCTCTCAGGTTGCGCAGCCATGATATTCTGCGTCTCCCTATGCTTCTCTTTCCTTGAATCTTTCCCTGCAAAATAAATTTAAGCAAGCTGTATCTCTCTCCACGTGAAATATGTCCGAGATATTCAAATTTTCTTATTTTGATGGTATTTAGGATTTCCATGTCTTTATTCATCTTTCTCAGAACCTCTTTGTTTGTGACGTGTTCTGTCCACGATATTTTCAGAATTCTTCTGTACACTCACAGATCGAATGGTTCTAGTTTTTCATTGATGCAGTATTCATGGTCCAAGCTTCCATTCCATAAAGCAAAGTCGAGAAAACGTAGCACCTATCCAACCTAACTTTTAGCTTCAACTTCAAATGTCTTGTGCAGAGCACTTTTCGCATTTTGTTAAAATTTGCTCTAACCTTTTCTATTCTGACTTTGATTTCCTGTAAGTAATCTCCTGTGGAGTTGATAATTGTTTCAAGGTATGCATATTGGTCGACTCGTTCGATATTGGATCCGTTTATGAAGAGATTTTCGTTATTTCTTTGAGTTTTCGATATTCTCATAAACTTTGTCTTCTTAACATTCATTGTTAGCCCGTATTGCATACTCTTCCGAGTATGCATTAAAAAGAATTGGCGACAACACGCATCCCTGTCTCACTCCACGTCTGATTTAAATTTTCTCTGACAGCTGATCGTTAACACTTACTTTTGCTCGTTGCTTATAGTATAAATTTGATCTAATCCTGAGCTCATTTTAGTCTATGTTCTTTGATTCCAGGACATGCATTAATTGTTAATGTCATACTTTGTCGAATGCTTTACTATAGTCAATAAAACACGCATATATATCTTGATTGACGTCCAGGCACCTTTGTATAAGTATGTTAAGTGAAAAATAGCTTCATGAGTTCCCAGGCCTTCGCGAAACCCAAATTGCGTATCATTAATGTCTATGTCAAGTTTATGATATATTCATAAACATATTCATACGCTTTTAGTCGAAGGTACTACGGACCATAACAAATGCACCTTGGTTTATACCAAACAGGGAAATCCGATACGATACCAAGTAGGCACATTTAAGGAAATATGTAGTAAGTGAATACAGCAGCCACTATTTTTGGTGAAATTGAAAAACCACCAAAACAATCTTGCACTAATCTTGATAGATAATAGTGAGCAATGAGCAGACTCGGAGACTGAAGAGCCAAAAACCATTGGAGCTACCATATAGGTACTTAGGTCCTAAGCAGCAGTGAAGTGAAGTGCAGTGAATAGCGTTAAAGGCACATTTCTATAATCTAAGAGACTATTGGAGTTTTTGTTATCACTGGATAACAAATCCAAATTTATACATAGGTACACCCTTTTGTACAAACAAAAAAACCTGTTTATAATTTTTATGTATGGATTCACTCACCATAGATAAAACCCTTATTCACCACCAACCCTTCTTCTATACCTCTATGTACGTTTAGTTTTAAAATAATTACCTTATTCTAACTTCTCCAAAAATTAATAAATTCTGTCATATTATATGACAGAATTTATTGGATGACATAATATATGACTCATATATTATGTCATCCATGTCAGTCTATGAATCAAAAAAAGTAAGAAGGCAGCTCTTGGTGAAAGTCGGTCAGAATATATCGGCAGTTAACGTGTTAAAATACTTTGGTACCGCGAAATTGCGAGACATTAAGTTTGCCGAACCGCTTTATTTCACTTCCTTGACAGGTTCTTGTGTTGAGTTATATCTACTTTTAATGGCAATTCTTACGCATTAACAAAAGACACGGATTTTGAAAATTCAAAAGCCACTCATAAATTTCTCTTACAACATATGGACTTCAACTGAGCGACAGATCTAGTTGTACCCTTTCTTTTTACAAAGGAAGTGAAGTATTTTTTTTTGAATTGTGTAGTGTGAGTGTGATAGATAAAATAATTTGTCTTGTCTTGTCAATTGTGTATTATTTCGAAGTTCGAGATAAGTTGCTACGAATGAATATGTGTGCTTTTTGACCATCGAAATTCAATGGACAAAAGGATAAAGGGTTTAACTTTCTCTCTAGATAGAAGGAAGGGGGTGTATTTCGTAATTTCAAAAATGTTATTTTAACTATGTTTTTTAGCCTTAAAAATTGTCATTTTTCTTTTTTTTTGGTTTTAATTTGTTTATAACTTGAAAATGATAAACTTAAGAGAAAAGTGTGAAAAATTACAAAACACCTTTTTTGTTTCGAATGATTCAAAAATCTAAAATAGGTAGAGGAACTGGTCCGAATATGGGCCCCTCATTTGTTTTTTTATTGAAACTTGCTTATTATATTTTGATAATACTGTTTAAATGTCATGTCTACATGCTATAAGACCTTAGAAATAAAACTGCTAACTATGTATTTTTTATTATAAAGCTTATTTATTTTACAGGTAATAATATGAAGTGGGGCATATTTTTCTAACCAGGCCAGGCTGTCTGAAATATGGGCCCCATTAAAAAACTATCAAAATTTTCTTTTGACAATAAAAATACGACATAACTTAGCCAACAATTCATGCTTAAGGAATAATAAATATCTCTGAAAAATAAAATAAAATTATCTACAAAAATCGCAAACGTAGATAAGAGTCTCTTTCAGCTCCGGAACACTGTTTATGTGCCCAGAGATTGCACATTAAACATTGAACCAGTTTCTTCTCCATTATCTAGTATCATCAGAAAACTCTTCTTTACATACATAATAGATATGTGGCTCCACTGCTTTCAGGAGATTACTGTCCTATCTGCGCTATGTCAAGGTCTTCATCGGCGGGCAAAAATTCCTCTTTATCTTCTTCATCCGAACTAAATTTGGTTTTGTTTTTTCTCTTGGATTTCTTTATATTTTTTCCCTATTCGCTTCCCCTTTCCTTCCTTTATCGTTATATTTTCTTTTAATTCAACTGAAAATACTGTTCTTTTTTCCTTCCCTTCTTTTGATTTTCTTATATTCTCAATTGATAATTTAAGAACCAATTTATACGGAGATAAAGTTATAACTTGAGAACCGAGAAGTTTTAATTTCTCTTAAAAACGCTTGGTTCGTAACTGATGGGACAGGTGAATGAACGAATGGACTGATGAATATTTTTGAAAAATGTTCTGGCATACTTAGTTGTTGCGTTCGCTGTGTTCCTTAATCGTCGATCTGGGTCTTTAGAATAACTTGGTCCTTGATCTTCTGAACGAACTGTTATATTTTCTAAAGAAATCGTTTCTACAAGGTGACCTGTCAATCCTTCCAAATAAATTCCAGTCGAGTTACAAGTTTTCTCAGATTCAAGTTTCTCAGCACCGAAATCAGCATCAGAAAAAAATGGTTATATTTATTGGCCCTAGTCCTGTTACTTTAAACCCATTCTTAGCTATTTCTGCCGTCTGGTATTTCAGAAAGGCTTTTTCCAATAGTTCTTCTAGATCAATGCGGGCGGTCTGAATATGAGCCCCTAGCCCATATTTACGTCACACAAGGGGCCCATATTTAAAAATATGTACGTTCAAGAAAAATATTAGCTTATGATTTTGTAATTACTTTTTGGTCATAATCTACATTAACACCCTTTTCTTCCCTCTTTCTGTCGCACAAGCAAAATATATCAATTCCGAAATAATGTCCATAAACACAAATATTACTTTATATAAACTTACCCAATAAAATTTTTTTATGAGTCAAAATCAAACGGTCTACACTGTGTAACAACAACATATGCACTGGTGGAGGAATCTGTAAATATATGACAAGAGAGGGGCCCTTTAGTATATTTGGGCATTTTCTAACAGATAGCACTACTTGTTTCCTAGGTAGTGTGGTGGCCCATATTAAATACATAGCCCATATTCGGACCAGTTCCTCTACTAATAGATACCTGCACGGACCGAAAAAAGTTAATTAGAATTTATAAACAAACTCATTTTTTAATTATTAGATAACTAATTAAGTTTGGTCAAAATTATATCAGGCGCCCGTTGTTATTTGTAATTTTTAAAATTATAAATTACATATCAAATTTATGGAAATAAAAGGCAAATATCGAGCAACTAGCTGATATCTGATATCTGCCTTTTATTTCCATAAATTTCAAATATTCCATCTCCTATTTTATATATCAAATCATTTTTATCCATTAAACAGATCGGTGAAGGTCATTGTTATATAGGAATACCTATACAAAATACCTACCTACTGAGAAATACGATTCTCGATATGATTACCGGTAATCAAATACAAACGTAGTAACAAAAGTTATCATAGTAATGAAAGTAACGAATACTGTAAATGATTACTTTTGTTATATCGGAATATCTATACAAAATACCTACCTACTGAGAAATACGATTCTCGATATGATTACCGGTACTCAAATACAAAAGTAATCATAGTAATCAAAGTAACGAATACTGTAAAGTGTAAATTATTACTCGTTATATTCGAATACCTATAAAAAATACCTATCTACCGAGAAATACGATTTTCGATATGATTACCGGTACTTAAATACAAAAGTAATCATAGTAATCAAAGTAACGAATACTGTAAAGTGTAAATGATTACTTGTTATATCCGAATAGCTATACAAAATACCTATCGACCGAGAAATACGATTTTCGATATGATTACCGGTACTCAAATACAAAAGTAATCAAAGTAATCAAAGTAACGAATACTTTTTATGATTACTTTATACAAAAGTAACGATGTGTAACGATTACTCGAAAGTAACTATAATCAACATCACTAGTGGTCATGTGAACAGCATGCTGCTGTCTAAATCCAAACTTGTGGTTGAATTCACCGGTTGGAACTGGTACTTGGTGGTTCCACAATAATTGGCTGTAGACTGTCAAGTAGTAGTTTTTCAAAAACCTTTGACATCACAGAATTCTTTCAGTGATGATACAGTTTTCTAATGTAAGATTTCAAAGTTGATGCCAGCCCCACCCCCAGCAAGTGGGAGTGGGGGTAATGCTTGGTGCTATTTGATAGATTTTTGAAAAATATTGAACACTTGTTTTCCAATTTTTCAATCTGATTTTAATTTTGCAAAAGATTCGACTGTTCCGCTTCTTTTGGCATACCCGATATAATAATTTAAGATTAAATATTTTTTTAAAAAATCCATGTAGTTCAGAGAAATAAGGAAAAAAATATCATGTTCGTGACACAACCCCCTCCAGGCCGAAACTAAATTTTTTGAATAGTATGGACATCTACATCTATAATAATAACCTATATGTTTCCTGCAGCCGATTTTGATGATATACATAGTTATAAACAAATGAAGATCAAGAAACGGTAAATTTTCGCTGTTTTCGTCTATTACCAAAAAGTTAAGCATTTTAAACAAATTTGAGAGCAAGAAACTCATAAATTGTATAAAGAACTTCAATATGGCGTTCGCTGAATATATCTATCCTTATTGGTTGTTTAGAAAATTGCAAAATAAATCATAAATTTTGGGTTTTTATAAATATTCATAACTTATGTAAAAATTAACTTAGAACCTTCATATTACACGGAATGATGAGACTTCTGGTGCTTAAATCATAACCTAAATTTCAAAGCAATTGGTCAAATAGTTTAAAAGTTATTTAATTTGTTTATCCCAAATTAATTTTTCTGCAACATTATAAGTCAGAAAATGATGAAGTTACAGTAATACTTTGGATAATTCATGAAAGAAGAAATTTTACACTATTAATTTAATTTAAAAAAATTACAATAAATCATTTTAAATATTGCAAAATTATTTTGCAAGAACATGTGAATTAAAAAAAGAGGGCTAACTTCGTCCCTAATTGTCCTAGGACAATTGTTTTTCTTTCTAAATGTGTATAAAAATTCAGTCTTTCTAAATATAAAAAATAATTTTTCTACGGGTAACGGTTAAAAAGTTATTCTAATTGTTTATAAGTAAGTAAAAAATCGACATTTTTGCAAAATAATTTTACACTGTTTAAAATTACTTTTTGTCATTTTTTTAATTAAGTTAATAGTATAAATTTTCTTCTTTCATAAACTGTCCGAAGTATTATTGTAACCTCACAATTTTCTGACTTATAGTGTTGCAAAAAAAATGAATTTGTGATAAAAAATTTAAATAACTTTTAAACTATGTGACCAATTGTTTTAAAATTTAAAATATAATGTAATCACAAGAAATCTCACCATTCCGTGTAATAATAAAGTTCTAACTTAATTTTTACATAAGTTATGGACATTTATAAAATCTCAAAATTTATGACTTATTTTGCAATTTTCTAAGCAACAAATAAGGATAGACATATTCAGCGAACGCCGTATTGAAGTATTTTATACGATTTATGAGTTTCTTATTCTCAAATTTGTTTAGAATGATTCACTTTTTAGTAATAGACAAAAAAAGCGAAAATTTACCGTTTTTTGATTTTCATTTGTTTATAACTATGTATATCATCAAAATCGGCTACAGGAAACATATAGGTTATTAATATAGATGTCAATACTACTAAAAAAATTTGGTTTCGGCCTGGAGGTTGATGTGTCACGAGAAAAATCTTATTTCGCTGGACTAATGAGGAAAATAAAATTCTTGTAGCTGGGTGTATACCATAAACCACAAAGATATTAGATCCTTTGTAAAATGTATATTTAAAAGTCACTAAATAAAGGTTACATATCACAGAACGTTGTTCACGTGGTGTAATGTAAACATTATTTAAGGACTTTTAAATATAAAAATCTGATAATGGATTTTTTAATCTGAAAATGTTCTGTGATGTAATATAACCCTCACTTAGGGACTTTTAAGTATACCTTTTACAAGGAATCTTCTTCTTTACGTGCCATCTCCGCGACGAAGGTTGGCAATCATCATTGCTATTCTCACTTTTGACACCACAGCCCGAAGGAATTCAGTTGAGCTGCATTCAAACCATTCTCTGAGATTTCTCAGCCAGGACATTTTTCTCCTACCTATGCTGCGCCTTCCTTGAATCTTTCCCTGCATAATTAATTTTAGGAGTTCATATCTGTCACCACGTGTTATATGACCCAAGTATTGAAGTTTTCTTATTTTGATGGAATCCAGTATCTCTCTCCTGTTCTGTATTCTCCTTAGTACTTCCTCATTGGTTATTCTGTCTGTCCAGGAGATTCTCAGCATTCTTCGATACGTCCACATCTCAAATGCTTCCTTCTATTGAGGCATTGTTTATTGAGAGTCCATGTCTCCACACCATACAAAAGAACAGAAAATACCTAACATTTTAGTACTCGCTTTCTAAGATTTAGGCTGAGGTTTCTACTACATAATATTTGTTTCATATTAGTGAATGCACTTCTAGCCTTTTCTATTCTAATTCGGATTTCTTTGGTATAATCGTTTGTTTCACTAATGTTTGTCCCTAAATACTTAGTTTTAATTCTGAACTCGTTCTATCGTCTTATTATTTACGTGTAGATTGATGTTTCTATTTTTCTTTGATATAACCATGAATTTCGTTTTCTTTGTGTTTAGTGACAGACTAAATTCTTCACTCGTTGCAACAACCTTATCTAAAATTCTTTTTAGATCTGTAATAGTTTCTGCTATTAGTATCGTGTCATCGGCGTATCTAATTTCACATATGGGTAGTCCATTTTTTTTATGCCTGCTACTTCATCTTTTAATCATTTTTTGAACATTTCTTCTGAGTATGCATTAAACAGTGATGGCGACAAGACACATCCCTGTCTAACGCCTCTTTTGATTTTTATTTTATTGGTGTTTAAATTATTTATTCTTATGACAGCTTCTTGTTCATAATACAAATTATTTATTATTCTTATATCTCGTGTGTCGATATTTTTGTTCTCAGTAGTTTTATTAACGGATTATGTTTCACCGTATCGAATGCCTTGTTATAATCTAGGAAGCAGACATAGATGTCCTGGTTTACATCTAAACATCTCTGTATTAGTACATTTACTGCAAATAATGCTTCTCTGGTTCCTTGAGCATTTCTAAATACAAGGGATCTAGCATTTTTTAAATATTATTATATAAAGCTCGAAAAATGACCCACAAATTGCGATAAACGCTACGATAGCGCTATCACATATCCGCCAAAAAGAAATAATTTTCATCATGTATCATTCATCAAACAGCATATCATATGATCCAGTGCTGATGGAAATTCGGCTGCTAATTTGAAAAGCCATTTTCCAGATCACTTGTGGAGTACAAAGTATCGTTTACCAAAAAAAAAACAAATTTTCAGCATTAACTGCCTGAAACATGAAAACATCGATTTGAAACAGAAGCATAGAAATTATTATTGCGCATGAGATATAATGGGCTAATGTCTGCTATTTCAGCATTGCCATCGGTTTATTTTTTCCGTTGATTATGGAAAAAATATATTAAAAATTTATATGTAAAGTATTATAGGCTCTTCTACTAGATATAAAAAAATTATGTCAAATTACACTAAATATTTACAAGTGAGGAAATTAAAAAGGCTTGTATTTAACCGAACATCAATGTAAAATCGATATGATTTACAAACATTTGTCTTTTGGCAACAAATATCATAGATAAGCTCCAAAATTTTAATAACAAATTATTTAAATAAAACGGGATTGTTCCCAAAAGTTGTCTGTATACCATATGATACCATCTAGTTAAATAACATAACGTTAAATTTTTAATGAAGAATTAAAATTCTAAAAAATCCAAAAAGATTACATTTATTGCTCAGAACGTTTTCGGACTTATCAGTCCATCATCAGTGAACTTCGTAACCTTGAAAAATAACCACAATACCAAACACTGGTTGGGTTAAATGTTCGAACTACATAGTAAATACAATAAAATAGTGTAACTTAAAGTCGATGGCAATATATTGCTTCCATCAACATGTAAATGCTCTATCTTTACATACTTTTTTATTACGTCTGCATTGAGCCACGTTAAGTCTGCTCAGACTATTTATTTATATTTTTGATATGATATTATTGTCATGAAATGAGATTCCGTAAATTTAATAAATAAAATAAAATTTCAATTTTACCTACTCCTCTGTTTTTATTAAGCTTTTGGTGAAAGACGTATAACTCTGGCAACAGCGCAGCGCCTCCAAGCTATCCCGGTTGAGTGCCTTACATCCCTGATTCGTTCAAAGTGAAACAGTCGAGATGAGGAAACGCTGATATGTATCCACCACCACGACCAGCAGCACCATCTCTGCAGCCGCCTCCAATCTTTTCAGGCCGAAATGGAATTACACGTCATGGCAATGAAAATAGCAATTCGCTCGTCTGGAAGAAAAGTGGCATAACTCAAAAATGCATAATTTTAGTTATGCATCTTGTTAAATTAACTCCATAAATCCCATACTTGTACCAGAAAAGGTTCACATAGATGTTTACTTCCAAATTCGTAAGAAGGCGGTAGTGTCATTATTAACTTGGCGGTAAACAAATGCGGAATGACAAAGTAAGTTATCAATCGAAGTAGCACAGAAAACGACAATAAATATCGTTCCCATTTCCCATACCACCAGATTGACAACAGCTGGAATACTTTCTTTGGTTACACCTCCTGAGATTTTTAAAATTATAAATCATACAGGATGCCGAGGAAATTAAGATGAGAGAATTTTAAATAATTCACAATCCATCTGCTCAGCGTGGTAAAAGTTCCAACAAGAAATATTCCTTAGTACTCAACAAAAGAGTAAATGAATTAAAATGTATAAACATTTTCAATTTCTTTGCAACACGAAAATGCAGCAGCTACATAATACTCAGGAAGAGTCTATACCGGTTTCGAAGGTTTTTCCTCCTCATCCGTAGTCCCATATCCTCTTCTCTCCGATTTCCCCAGGCATCATACTTTGGGCCTTTTCGAATTGCAAAGAACGAAATGTCACGGATGTACTAGAACTACTTCGATTGATAACTTACTTTGTTTTTCGGTACATGGCTCTAGTACATCCGTGACATTTCGTTCTTTGCAATTCGGAAAGGCCCAAAGTATGATGCCTGGGGAAATCGGAGAGAAGAGGATATGGGACTACTGATGAGGAGGAAAAAACCTCCGAAACCGGTATAGACTCTCCCTGCACTCTCCGATTTAACCAGAGTATTATGCAGCTGCTGCATTTTCGTGTTGCAAAGAAATTGAATTGAAAATGTTTATACATGTTAAATGTGGAATGTTTTTATTTTGGAACAATGACACTTTTAAGGTTATGCTCTGACGTTTGACGTTTGAGAATCTATCGTCAAGGAAACCGTTGTATTTCAAAAAGTGACCTAGCTATTTTTAGTTATTGTGAGAAGCGACCAATATTAAAAAAAGAAATGTGACATAACTCAAAATTTTAAATTTATAATAATTTTTAAGTAAAAATTTTTGGTTATGATATCTATTATTATCATGAAATGAGGCAGTCCTGTAAATTTAATAAATGAAAAAAAATTTTACCTTATTCGGTGTTTGATAAAGCTTTCGGCGAAAGATATATATCTTTGGCAACACCGCCTCCAAGCTATCCCGGTTGAGTGCCTTACATCCCTGATTCGCTCAAAGTGAAACAATCGAGATGAGGAAACGCTGATATGTATCCACCACCGCCACCAGCAGCTCCAGCTCTGCAGCCTCCTCCAATCTCCAATCGTTGTAATTTTCTTTTCGGGCCGAAATGGAATTACACGCCATGGCAATGAAAACTTGGAACAATTAGTTTTTGCGTCTGATCAAGTGAAAGATTGAGAGATATTTGATATCGTCACATCCGCTTTGCTTGTCTTCCGAGTTAATCAATTTTTTCTGCCTTTTTGTTTCTGATATCAATTTATTCCCACTTGAACGCAGATAATATATATTTCACGTTTTATTCGTATTTAACAATAATTTTAACATTTTGTCATTTTGTAAGTTATTTAAGTACAAACTAAATTTGCAGTTAAGTCTCATGGGGACCTATTGGGTTGTGAAGATTAGGTCCTAAACCCAAAAAAAAAGGTTAAGTTAAGTTTTCCATTTCAGTGGGGATTTTCCATTTGTTAATTTAATTTTCCATTTCCAAAAATCATTTTTTTTTCGATTATAGCGCTATCTATCCGTAATTCGAAAAAATGTCTCGAATAAAAGTTACTTATTTTTACATAAGGAATCCAAATATGTATTAAAAAAATGGAGGTTCCCGTTTAAGATTTTAAAAGTAACCCCCACCCTACCTCCGTGGGGGTCATTTTTGGTATCATTCGATAGATCTTTGAAAAATATTGCACAAGTATTTTTCAGTTTTTCGATCTGATGTTCATTTCGCGAAATATTCGCTTTTTTTGTGAAACTTTGTGGCTCACCCATTTCTTTACGCCCGCCCCGCTCAAATCGTGAGATTTTTGAAATATGCACTGTTCTTCATTTATCTTGTCCTTAGAGATGCATCAAGTCAAACTAGTTTGATTTTACTCAACAAACTTGACTTGACTTGAAAATCAAACTTTTTGTATAAAAAAGTTTGAAAAACCCCTCTTCCAACAAGGTAAAAAAAATGTTTTTGGCAAATTTCAATAAACATAGAAATGTATTGGCTGATACGATATTTAAACCGCAGACAGACAAATAAAACCCAATAAACGCGCCAGTTGGGATAATTATTAAGAAAGCTTCTTCTTCTTCTTATAATAGGCCTCTTGGCCTGTTACTTACCGATTTTGAGCTTGTATTCGTAGCTGTGATGTTGACTGCCAGTTATCTCGTCACCTTTTAAAGGGCCTTCCTATTGGTCTCTTGCCTGTTAGCTTCGAATCCCTGGCTATACGGGCTATTCTCTCGCTGTCCATTCTCGTCATATGCTGATTCCACTCTCGTCGTCTCTGTCTTCCCCACCGTACTATATCTTGTATGTTACAGATATCTCTTATTCTGTCGTTCGGTATTCTGTCTCTCAGTGTTTTCCCAGTTATTGACCTAAGAAAGCTTAATGCATATTTAGACATTAAGTTTTTTTAAATTTAAACCCAACATTTGTATCTGAAAAAAATTTAAATTGTAGATATAAAACAAATAGACCTGGATCCCGCGTACCAAAAAAAAAGTTGATTAATAGCAAGCTGAAAATTTGTTAATAGCTTAACGGTGTCTAGTCAGACAAACTTTGATGTATGGGAACACTGGAACAGAAGAAGTTTTAATTGTGGAAAAGGTTAAAAATTTGGAACGTTAGACCACGTAAACGTTCCATGTATTTTGTCGGACAGAACTTCCAATTAATTTGTTACAATTTCATTAAACTCTCATGCAAAAATCAGACTGGTGTTTATCACCAACTGGGCATTTTAATTAGTGGAACACGAAGAACATGTCAAATGACAGTAATCATGTTGGTTAGTAATAGCAGTCTGATTTTTGCATGAGATTTTAATGAAAGGGTAACAAATCAATTGGATGTTCTGACCGACAAAATATATGGGACGTTTTCGTAATCCGACGCTCAGAATTTTTAAACTGTTCCACAATTAAAACTTTCCCTGTTCCAGTGTTCCCGTACACCAAAGTTTGTCCGACTAGACACCGTTAAGCTATTAACACATTTTCAGCTTGTAATTATTAAATTTTTTTTGGTACGCGGGATCCAGGTCTAATAACCCTATGGTTAGTTTTGAATTTTAAAGAAATACCAAAGAATATACAGCAACACTAACTTTTGTATTGTGGTACATATTTTCGAGTGAACTAGCAGCTTGGTACCACATGTTTTTTTGAACTGGCCCTAAGATAAATAAATGCCTTTTTTAATAAAAGAAAGTCATAAAAATTCCAAATCATTTTATTTTGAGCTGTCCATTGAAAAACCAAATAGTCTTATTTTATTGTAACCTTTAAGGGCATAGGCGTAACATGTCGCTTATCAAAATGTTCAATGTGTTTTAAATGTATTAATTTTTTTCAAATCCTGAGAAAACTAATAAGAATTTAAAAAAAATAAACGCTGCATGAAATATTACATTATTTCTGAGGGACGAACATCCCTGAAAACTTCTATAATGTTTATTTTAATAAGTTACAGGGGTGAACATAAATAGGAAATTTTAGTGTTATAATTAACTGCAAATATTTCATTCAAAAGAAACTTTTTATTTATTCTAAGAGACTTTCGGCCCTCGCTAATAACGCAATCTTTCATTCTGCGTTTAAATTGTTCAAAAATATTTATTAGTTTTCTCAGCATTCGAAAAAAATAAATATCTACATTTAAAAGTTTTAAATTAAAACACATTGAAAATTTTGAATTTTATGTGGCACTCATTGTATTATTAATTTTCTTATCTTAATTGGCAACTAACATGTCTATCTCGACAAAAAAGTATATCTAATACTAAATAAATTATTTTTCAAACTCTTTCAAACTAGTTTGACAAACAGTTTGAATTTTTAAACCTGTACGATTAACCAGTTTGACTTGACTTGAAATATTTGTGAGAAGGATTGACTTGAGTTTGACTTGAAATTAAGTCAAACTCAAGTCAAGTTCAAACATTCAAGTCAAACTTGTGCAACTCTACTTGTCCTAATCTGAAGTTTTCGAATTTTTTAAAGATATATTTTTTACGGCTGCCCCCAACGCACGCCTCTGTATTAAGAGCCCATACATGGTAGGGTACATTTACAGGGTAAAAGGTTTCTTCAAGTATGATTTTCTGACGCGGTCGAGTAACGCGCAAAATCCCAATTTGGACTCCCCTACGAGAAGTATGTTATTAAAATCAAAAGACCTAACCAGTAACCGATAGCACTATAAAATTAGTCGTGTAAATTAATAATACCCCGTATCCCTACTTAGTATGTGGTTAGTCACACTGAACGATCTGGGTGCGAAAAGTTTTTTTTCCCTTACCTACCCTGGATTGTTTTTGTAATGGATTCGGAGATGGATTCGTAATGGTCTTGGTGAATGGTGAGGCCAAGAAGTGTTGCTGGCTAAATGGGCGCAGTTCCCAAAGGACATAAAAGAAAAAGAAAAGAAAAAAAACCATAGCACCCCATAGTAAAATTCCTGCAGTATAGAAATAACGTCGTTTACGTTTTTATGACTTTAAGATTTAGGAACCGTAAATCTGACTACTCTACTATACAGAGCTGCATACTATCACCGTCTTCATACTATCACCGTAACTATACAACATATATTCTGAATTAGTGTAGGAAACAGAGGTTGAACCTTGCAAAATGGACACAAGTCCGGTTTTATTTTTTTTCTGGCATATCAAGGGGTGCTTATTATACGACTAACTTTTTCTGAAAAAATTTCGCCCCGGAACCCCCCTTTTCACCCCTTTAAAGGAGGTAATTTATGGTTTTTGCAGAATGTAGCCCTTCCTGTACCTTTTACAAAAAATTTCTTTTATGGAAATATGAAGAGGACTATATTTTCTACGATTTATTTCCAACAGCATCTCTCTATCATCCACCCTTTAGCAAGAGTGGCGCCCCAAAGTTGACAAGTTTTTAAAAAAGATGTTTTTAAAAAATATATATGTTTCCCTAACTGTAACGGAAATTAAAAAGAAATGCTGCGAAAATTATTCACAAATAGATGATTGATTTTTTGGTAAAGGTTTCACTTAAGGGTAATTGCCCTTTTTTTAATTACAGGGTGTTACATTTTAAAAAACCCCTTTTTATACCATCTGAACCGTTTATGCTAGAGTAAAAAGACTTTCAGCGATTACCCATGTACTGGTGTTATTTACAAATTTGTATAATGCACCCCCATTTTTTCCCCGGAACCACCCAAAAAAAAAGAAGAATTAATAAATAAAGTGATTTTCTTGGAATCCTTCACACACAATTCCCTTCATTAATATGCTTCTTATATCATTTTGTGCAAGTTATTATTACCCATGCATGGACACTAAAAGCGATTTCCTAGTGCAACCCCTGTAGCCAAAAACAATAAATAAAATGGGGGGTTAAAATTTTTTTTTGTTTTTTGCTTTTTAATCCATATGGGCATATGCTTCATCAATAGTGCTTTTCAAAAACATATATGGTTATTGCAACATCCCTGCGCAAACCACCCATATCCTTGAAAATTTACTGCAGAAACTACCCCTATACCTTATCCAGCATGTTTTTACGATTTTCTCATTACCTATTCATTTTTTTTTAACAAAACTTATACAAGGTTAAAGACCACTATTTACTCTAAAAATTAGGTCCTATTCATTTTTTTCGTTTAAGCAACCGTTACGGCACAGTGGCGCCGTAAACCTCATATATGCTTTGACGGGCTCCAGTTTTTGTTTATTTTTTCGTCATCTGTTCTACAAATCACGACCTATGCACATTTTACATTCTTTGCTCCCCAAAGCTACAGTGGTGGCCCAAAATAAATTTTTTCATATTTTCGCCACCTACACGCATTTTATTGCGTTAATGCTACCTTAATAGCACAATATTCACCCCTAAGTGGTCGCTAAGTAGTGGCGGATCCAGGGAGGGGTGATGGGGGCGATCACCCCCACCCCTCTCAAACCAAGTGATATTACATTTGAAGATTATAAAAATATTCATTTATTTTTATTGAAATACTTATATTATATTAATATTATTTTTATAAGAATGACTTTTTATGCTTTAGCGACAGTGGCGGATCCAGGATCGTTAAGAGGGGGGTGCCAATTGGTTAAATTTCTATAAAAATAAATGAATATTTTTATAATCTTTGAATATAATATCACTTGGTTTGAGAGGGGGGAGGTGATCACCCTCATCACCCCTCCCTGGATCCGCCACTGCGTATCGACCACCTAAGGGTAAATATTGTGCTGTTAAGGTAGCATTAATGCAATAAAATGCATGTAGGTGGCGAAAATATGCAAAAATGTACTTTGGGCCACCACTGTGGCTTTGGGGAGCAAAGAATGTAAAATGTGCATAAGTCATAATTTGTAGGTTACACTGTGTTGTTTTATTTTGCATAAGTACTTTATCAATAAAACGAACAGATGACGAAAAAAAAACAAAAACTGGAGCCCGCCAAAGCATATATGAGGTTTCCGGCGCCACTGTGCCGTAACGGTTGCTTATACGAAAAAATGAATAGGACATAATTTTTAGAGTAAATAGTCGTCTTTAACCTTGTATAAGTTTTGTTTAAAAAGAATACATAGGTAATGAGAAAATCGTAAAAACATGCTCGCCAAGGGATAGGGGTAGTTTCTGCAGTATATTTTCAAGGATAGGGGTGGTTTTCGCAGAGATGTTGCAATAACCATATATATTTTTGAAAAGCACTATTGATGAAGCATATGCCCATATGGATCAAAAAGCAAAAAACAAAAAAAAATTTCAACCCCCCATTTTATTTTTTTTTGCTACAGGGGTTGCACTAGGAAATTGCTTTTGGTGTCCATGTATGGGTAATAATAACGTGCACAAAATTATATATGAAGCATATTAATAAAGGGCATTGTGTGTGAAGGATTCCAAGAAAATCAATTTATTTATTAATTCTTCTTTTTTTTTGGGTGGTTCCAGGGAAAAAATGGGGGTGCATTATACAAATTTGTAAATAGCACCAGTACATGGGTAATCGCTGAAAGTCTTTTTACTCTAGCATAAACGGTTCGGATGGTATAAAAAGAGGTTTTTTAAAATGTAACACCCTGTAATTAAAAAAAGGGCAATTACCCTTAAGTGAAACCTATACCAAAAAATCAGTCAATTACTTGTGAATAATTGCCCCAGGATTTCTTCTTAATTTCCGTTACAGTTAGGGAAAAATATTTTTTTTTAAAACATCTATTTTAAAAACTTGTCAACTTTAGGGCGCCACTCCCGCTAAAAGGTAAATGATAGAGAGATGGTGTCGAAAATAAATCGTAGAAAATATAGTCCCCTTCATATTTCTATAAAAGAAATTTTTTGTAAAAGTTACAGGAAGGGCTACGTTCCGCAAAAACCACAAATTACCCCCTTTAAAGGGGTGAAAAGGGAGGTTCCGGGGCGAAATTTTTTCAGAAAAAGTTAGTCTTATAATAAGCACCCCTTGATATACCAGAAAAAAAAATCGGACTTGTGTCCATTTTGCAAGGTTCAACCTTTGTTTCCTACACTAAATATAATGTATAATGAGGAAAGTACTCGAACAATAGGATGGAGGAATCAGTAGAGGAGGCAGAAAAATCTATACCCTGCAATACGCATATGACACACTTAAACTAGCAGCGAATGAAGTTGAAATGATTATCAACAAACGACCAAGCCGAATAAGCAAATAATTCGAATTTCAGATCAACACCAGAAAATCAAATATAATGATCGTAGACAGATCAAATAATAATCTACCACATATGCGCCGCCAAGTGGCGAATTTCGATGAAGTAGACAAATTTGTCTACTTGGGCTCTCTGATAGACAACAATGGCCATTGCTCCTCAGAAATTAAGCGTAAACTAGCAACAAGAATAAAAAACCGCTAAACGCCGTAAAAATGAGTGGCACATACAATATTCCAGCTACAAAAGATCTGATATGAATATTACGTGGCGCGAAAATGTATTTTCATTTTGATGCAAAACAAAATTCTAGTTTTATTTTAAAAGATTTTTCCATAATGTTTGCTAAATTTGAAGTAAACGCGATACAAAAGAGTTTCAAAATTCAAACTGTATCAAAGTTACTCTTTTGTGGCGCGTTTTACTTCAAATTTAGCAAATATTATGGAAAAATCTTTTAAAATAAAACTAGAATTTTGTTTTGCATCAAAATGAAAATACACTTTCGCGCCACGTAATATTCATATCAGATCTTTTGTAGCTGGAATATTGTATGCGCCACTCATTTTTACGGCGTTTAGCGGTTTTTTATTCTTGTATCAGGAGTTTTTCAAAGTTATTTATAAATTAAATGTATAAAGTTAAATGCAATGTTTCTCGATTACACGTTAAGCTTTATAAATAGTCGCCTTTGTCGCATAATCTCCCAAATGATCTAGTGTCCATCGAATGTACACTAGATTTTTTTCTGTTCGAAATAGATTGAAAAAAATATTAAAATGGCCGGTAAATGATCTCGAATTGCCCGTTGCCAGATCAAATTTAGCGTAGTAACCACTACAACTACATAAACCATTTAGGGAATAATCGTTAATTGGATTATACTTTTGTAGCTTAATAACTTTTAAACGGCTTAACCGATTTTGATCACTAAACATGAGTTTGAAACGTATTCACAAGTAGTATCTGATGAATCTAAGGTCAAGTATGATAACTGGAGCTATTACAGGAATTATTGAGCTTGAAAAACTGTTTTTCCCATAAGAAATAGATTTGATCATACTTATGAAGCCTATAACTTAAAAATTCGAATTTTTCCGGATATAAGGTATACATCGTTAGATTCGCCTAGAGTCCTTCTACAAACGCTCAGTTATTGGCGCAATTCGTAGGTTGAAATTTTGAGTAATTGTCGAAAAACCAAAATTTTCAAAGTTTAGTTTTTCAGTTTTTCGGCTATACTGAGCCGTGTGTATGTCTGATCCTGGCGGCTTAAACACCATTTGAAAGCTTAACTCAATACTATTGATTTGGTGTATTTGCGGTTCTCCTCTCTCTTCTTGAACCGAAGATATATACCCCCAAAAAATATGCCGTTTTGTACCTACCAAGTCCTATAGCTGGCTTATGGGTGGTCAAAAGTCACAAACTACATCGGTTCTGAATCGGCCCTGACCCCATCTTAAAACACAGAAAAAAATTCAGATCGCTATAACTTTTCCACATACATACATACATACATACATACATATGGACAAACATTTTCCCTTTTTTAAATAAAAATTGAGTCATATTTCTGAGCTCGGTAACTTTTGAATGGTATAACCGATTTTCAAAATTAGACATGCGTTAGAAAGGTAATGATCAGTACTATCAGAAGTCGCAAAGGTCGGAGTTAAATTTTAGAAGTTTTTGGGAGTTTTGGGGACGAGAACGAAAAACAGACCCTAAATAGGAAGGGCCGTAAAATCCACACCCGTCGACTAAAATGGATGTTTGACATATGAATGGGTGAGTCTTTTCCTGAACATTAAGAAGGGTGTTGGCCCAATTTTTAATTCAGTCAGATTTAGAAAATCGAAAATTTCGTGTATATATAGTGTCGCGTATAGGGGAGTGTGGATGTGCGCCACAAAAAAACATAAAATCCTTTATAAAAGGTATATTTGTTGAAATCCCTATACAGGGCTACATCAAAAACAGAACTAGTTTTCAATCGGTTGACAGATCATCATCAGTGTTTGCTTGAAACTAAAATGCTAACCACCAAAGTAAAAAATATTTGGGTAAAAACCCAAATATTTTTTACTTTTTTATTTTTTTTTTACTTTGGGGGTTAGCATGTTAGTTTCAAACAAACACTGATAATGATCGGCCAACCGATTGAAAACTAGTTCTGTTCTTTATGTAGCCCTGTATAGGGATTTTAACAAATATACCTTTTATAAAGCATTTTATGGTTTTTTGTAATAAATGGTATACAGCCAACTACAGGAAAACCTTTTTTTCCTCGTGGATATCAAAATAAAATATCATCCTATCTTCGCCCTGTTCCGGAGCAAGCTGCAAAAGAAATAAAATATTTATAATTATCATTAAAAATATAATAACACAGTATATAGGGTGAGGCAGATAAACGGAATATTAGAAATATCTCGAGAACTAAAGGCAACAGAATTATGAAAATTGGAACGACGTGTTTTGAGGAGTGATCTATTTAATGAAAATATTTTCGTCTATTTGCTACTTCCGGTTATACCGGAAGTTGCTTATAACTTCGTTTTTTAAATGGGATGCCCTGTATATTTTTACATTTTTCGATTTTCCTCGATGTCTTCGTTCTTAAAATATGAGGTTTAGTAATATTATACAGGGTAGTTTAAAAGATAATTACGTTTTTTTTTATTAATTTCGTAGCAACTTTCACACCCTATAGAATTGTAGTAGTTTGACATCAAAAAGTCTATTTATGTTAAAATGATTTTTCATATAGGCTACTATTGTTAAGAATTCTTAGTATGTACATATAGCTAAATTTTTAATTTTAGTGTACAGGGTTGGTCGAAACTCGGAATGTGTATTTTCTGACTTTTCTTAAATGAAACACCCTGTTTTTTAGTATTGTAATGAAATAATATTTTATGGTACTTTTTTATTTCTTGAGCATTCATAATCACACCAACAATCTTAACTACGTAGGTATTTTGTTAGCTCAATCATTATTGGTAGTTTGAAGGATCAGTCTAGATTAATATGTATTTAGTTCTAAAAAATTATTTGTGATTAAATATTTTCACGGCCAACCTAACAAAATTTCACGTATTTTTTGTTGCAATTAATGTGTGGATTGAATCAGCAATAACTCACAAATTAAAGCAGTTAGGTATAGGAAATGCTTAAGAAATAAAAAAAAGTACCATAAAATATCATTACATTACAATACAAAAATACAGGGTGTTCCATTTTTTAAGAAAACTCAGAAAATACTGTAATACTGTATACTAGAATTAAAAATTTAGCTATACTAACAATTCTTAACAACAGTAGACTATATTAAAAATTATCTAAACATAAATATAGTTTTTTTATTTCAAACTACTACAATTCTACAGGCTGTGAATGTTGCTACGAAATTAAGAAGAAAAAAAGAATGTGTGTACTTTGTACGCACGTAAGAAGTTATACTTCTATTATATGATTTCAACGAAATCAATATACTTCAAACAGTTTCTCTACTACTTTTCAAAAGTTTTCATTAAAACAATACCAAAAATTAAAAAAATAAAAGAATAAAACACACACAAGCACATTGAAAAATGCTACAAATGATTTCTGAACAATAATTGTTGCCAACAATTTTAATTAAATACGTATTTTCTGAAAAAAAATATATAATAATATACTTACAATCATAAAATCTATAAAAAAATAAAAAAATGATATAACTTGCATTGGGCGTGAACCTACTTCCCATGTATCACGCCGTACGAGAGTCGAAACGATTTCAAACTGCACCACCTTCGCGTATACGTCATGTGGGAATATACACAAACTGAACAACTTTTTGACATTTTGTTTATATGAATTTTTATTAGTTTGATTTTTGTCGAATTAAAATACAACAATATATAGAGTAAGAAAACGATACATTAGATGAAAATTTGTAGAAAGTTTGTTCGTAATCAGATTATGTAAATTAAAGCATTGCCTACTAGGGGTATAGCATAGCAAGTACTAGGTAAGTACATTATTTTTTTTTACATTTTCCAAATAGGTATGAAGTATGAAGATAATTTTTTATTGGAATACAACTGAAACATTTAGAATTACGTACCTGTGGCTTTTCAAAACTATTTAAAAAGTCACTATAATTATAAATTTGATTTTATTTCTGTCCTCACAACAATAAAAACTAATATATTATACAACATTTTTGTTTACCGATAACCTCCATATTGAACAATTATTATTGACAGATCATTTCAACACCCAATCAGAGCCCGTATAAAGACTAATACCAAACTGTCGGTGTGCGCATGCGCGCAGATCAATATAAATTCACCCTCAATCTCAATCGCGCCTAAAGAAGTATAACTTCAAAAACGAAATTATCTTTTAAACTACCCTGCATACCATTACAAAACCTCATATTTTAAGAAAGAAGACATCAAGGAGAATCTAAAAATGTAAAAATTTACAGGGTGTCCTATTAACAAAAACGAAGTTATAAACAACTTCCGGTATAACCAGAAGTAGCAAATAGATGAAAATATTTTTATTAAATAGATCATTCTTCAAAACCCCTTCATTCAAATTTTCATGATTCTGTTGCCTTTAGCACACACAGTTACCCATCAGTCAGCTCAGCTGTACCCGAATTTCTTATAGCTGTATAATAATACAGTACGGTACGGTACGTCCTCTGTTATGGAGATACCAAAAAGTTCCGAATAGAACGTGGACTGGTGATACTACCTCCACTAAATTGTTTACAGCTGTACTCGAAGTATGTTCAAGGGAATAGAACAAGAGGATAATATGGGGAATTAATATAAATGGAGAGGATCTGAACCATCTGAAATTTGCCAATGACAACGTTTTAATATCTGATAGAGTTGATAAATGTTGTTCTGAAGCTATTTCCTTGTGGCATTTTTATGAATAACTATTTAGATGGGAAATGAGCCACAATTAAATTGAAAAAAATAATTTTATTAACGTTTCGACGTCCAAATCGTGTGTCGTTATCAAAATACAAAATACTACTAGATTAAACAAAAATGTTTTTGCTAAGTAAAAAAATTCTTCTATTAATTTATTTAAATGAGTCAGATTAAATAAATTATTAGAAGAATTTTATTACTTAGCAACAACATTTTTGTTTAATTTAGTAGTATTTTGTATGACAACGATACCCGATTTGGGAATCGAAACGTTAATAACATTATTTTTTCAATTTAATTGTGGCTTATTTCCCATCTAAATAGTTAATCAGAGTTGATAAAGCTACAAAAATGCTGGAAACGCTCTATGAAGAGTCAAAAACAATTAGCCGTAAGATTAACACCTCAAAGAAAAAATTGATGACCAACCTTGTAGTCCGCGATAAAATTCAGATTGTTAGTCGTAGCAATGGTCAAGCAATAGCTTACAAATAATATATCTAGGGCAAGATTCGCTTAGGTCGCGATAATCAGACAACTGAAATACAAAGAATTTGATAGATTGAACAACATTTTCAAGTCTAATATTACAGTTTGTTCAAAAAGAGGTTTATAACCAATGTGTTTTACCGGTTCTTACATATATGGTGCAGAAACACCAACTCTGACAAAAGGAGCAATAAATGAAAAAAGAGTTACACAACAACAACACGCTATGAAAAGATCAATGTTGAATGAATATCCATGGCTAAATGGGCTTGGGCCGGACATGTCAAGGTGATGGATGCTAGATGGACCAGAAATATTCTGGAATGGCGACCCAGACACAAGGACAAGAGTTATATCGAAGCACTCGGCTAGATGGACTGATGATGGACTGAGTTTCACCCCCTCTTGGGGGTGAAGAAATATATGTCCAAAATAAGTCCGGAAACGGATAAACTGACTAATTTTAAGTAACTTTTGTTCTATAGAGCTTTTTCGCCAACTCAACACTTTTTGAGTTATTTGCAAGTGAATATGTTCATTTTTCAACAAAATAACTACATTTTTAGACGGTTTTTCGCAAATAACTCAGAAAGTAAGTATTTTGTCGGAAAAAACGTTCTTAGCAAAAATATAGCCTGTGAAAAATTTAAAAAAAAATGGTGTACGCGTTGGGTCTCTGGACCTCGTAGAACCAGAGTTATAGTGAATGAAAAAAAGATTCATATTTACCAAATTTCAAATAAAATATTTCGAAGTGAAATATCCAAAAAATTAAGCACTTTTTGGAGAAAGCCCACTTAAACTTTTTTAAGGTGTTTAAAAAAGCTTTATTTCTGTTTTTATAAAAAGTTTCTAGCATTAAATTTAAGCAAGTTATGCTCAAAATAAAGTTGGTCCCTTTTGTTTTGGCAAAAAAAAAATCGGGAAGACCGCCCCCTAATTAGCAACTTAAATGAAATTAATCGTTACCGCTCCACAAATTATTTTTCTTATGTTGTGTTTATATGATCTGTAAGTTTCATCGATTCAAAGTGCTAATTTTTGAAAAAATTCGATTTTAAAGTAAAATTTTAAAAAAAATTTATTTTGAAAAATATGCTTTTTTCAAAATAACTTAAAAATTGTTAGAGATACCAAAAATCTCGAAAAACAAAAAAGTCAGCATTGCTTTTCTGAATATAATGTATTTTTTTGTTTTTCTGTAAAACAAAAATTGATTAAGATTTGGTGTTTCTAAATTTGCATACATTCGTGATCAGTGACTCGTTCAAGCCCTTTTAACTGCAGCCCTTTCAAAAATAAAAACTTTGAACCGATGAAACTTACAGATCGTATATATGTTACAGTTCAAGTTGATTATCCAGTTGGAGTTGACTCCAACTAGTTGGAGTCAACTCTAACGGCTGGTTTCAGTAAAAGTTGATTATAAATATAAAATGAAGATTTATATTCAACATTTACTAGTAAAAGTAGACTCCAACTAGTTAAAGTATACTCTTCCCAATGCCATTTAGTAAATGTTGATTCTGATACACACAAACAGCCGATTATAGAAATTAAAAAATGTTACTGAATATGTTCAAATTAGTCTAGAGTCTAGGCTGTATCGTCGCCCCCGTTAGGTAAATTACTCCGATTCGAATTTTTTGCACAAACTTACTCAAAAAGAGGTCCTTATAACAAATCTACTGGGTGCCAGGCAGTACCTTGATCCATAAATTGTTTAAACAATTTTTTTAGACAAATTCACAAAAATAATTTTTTCACTTCGAACAATTTTTTTATATCATTTGGGATATTCTGAGCAAAAAAAGGTATTTTGTGATTTTTTTCTAAAATTGATTGTTGTCGAGTTATACGAGATTTAAAATTTGAAAAATGCGAAAATAGCCATTTTCAAGGCTTAATAACTCGGTTAAAATCCATTATTATGAAAGTCAGAAAGTGACCAAATCAAAGTTTATAGTCCCCTATACAAGATCCAGCAGAAATTTTTGTCACTACTTTATTACTAAGCTTTATCTTTAATTATTAACAATGAGCGCTAAGTGCGTATTAGGCGGCCGTCAATGGTGAGTGCTAAAGAGATGCACCATTCCAGGCGTCCAATGGTGAATCTCACTCGCACTCACATTGAAGGCCGCCTCAATACACGGTTAGCGCTCATTGTTGATAATTAAAAATAATATCTTATTAATGAAATAATGACAAACATTTCTTAAGGATCTTATAGAGGTAGCTTTAATCTTTGATTTTTTTTTAGTTTCTGACTTTCATAATATATAATATCGTATGGCATTTTTGCCTTTCGGACAGTACCGGCGCCAATTACATCTTTAACACTGTTTCAAGTAACTAGTGTCGATGTACAGTAGCCCAGGGGGACCGACCGCTTAACGTGCTCTCCGAGGCACGGTGAGACGGCTCGTGTCATTATTGAAAATTAAAATGGTTTGTCTTTAGCAGGGCTCGAACTCACGTGCACTGGCGTATGAGGCCAGCGATTATGCCGTTACACCACGGCCGCTCGCTTGACTTTCACAATAATTATCTTTAACCGAGTTATTAAACCTTGAAAATGGTTATTTTGGCGATTTTCAAATTTTAAGTCGCTAATAACTCGACAACAGTCAATTTTAGAGAAAGAAAGGCCCAACGGATCTAAAAAAAAAAAATTGTACGAAGTGAAAAGTTATGTATTTTTGCGAATTTGTTTAAAATTATTGTTTATCGCCAAACTTCACTAAAATCATTCATTATTGTACTAATTTACCCTCATTTTCGGCAGTAAAGTAACACTTTGTTGTATTGAAAGAAGAATGTTACTTTACCTGCCGCGATAATTAATCAAATTAACCGAGATTGAATGTAAGTGGTCAATGGCAGCAATCGATTATTTATTTGAGTGAAATTAAAATTTATTTACTTTAATTATTAAAAATATTGTACAAAATGTATCTTATTATTAATAAGATAGGTATACAATATTGATAACTATCGATTAAACATCAAAACCGGCCATCATGCAAAAGTCATCTGTCATTACAGTCATACGAATTTTTTATTTCGTCTAAAATTAAAAAAATTTCCTCAAAGTTGTAAGTATGTAAGTGTTAATGTTTTTTATAATTGACGATACAATTTTGTACGCTCCACCTCAATACTCTTTATCGAACGCGTCTGTTCCTCTGCTCGTAATATCAGACTCGTTCGATAAAGAGTCACTTTACTGACTGACTTTACTGAAATTGGTTAAACAATTTTTCGACCGCGGTACCGCGTGACACCCTGTGTATTTGTTATAAGGATTGTTATACGGATGTATTTCTTTGAGTAAGTTTGTGCAAAAAATCGAATCAGAATAATTTACCTAACGGAGGCGACGTTACAGACTATACTAATAAGTAGTTGAAACGGTCAAAACAAAGAAACGCACACTCATCAAAAATGATGCACTTGAGATTCTCGTATAATCAACATTTACTGAATCGATCCAGGAAGAGTCAACTCCAACTAGTAAAAGCTGATTTAAATTTTTAAAATCAACTTTTACTGCTCGTTTCAGTTGGAGTTGACTCCAACTAGTTGGAGTCAACTCTAACTGAGAATCAACTTGAACTGTAACATATACAATACATACACGAGTCAAGAAACTTGTGAAGTCGTAACAATTAAGTTCATTTGAGATACCAATTAGGGGGTGATTTTCCCGATTTTTTAACCAAAAAAAAGGGACTAGCTTTATTTTGAGGGTAACTTGTTTATTTTTGATGCTAGAAATTTTTTTTATAAAACAAAAATGAAGCTTTTTTAAACATTTTAAATAAGTTATAATGAGTTTTCCCCGAAATGTAATTAGCTATAACTCTGCTTCTACTAGGTATAGAGACGTGATATATACACCATTTTTTTAAATTTTTTACATTCTATATTTTTGCCAAGAAGAACGTTTTTTTGAAAAAATACTTACTATTGCAGTTATTTGCGAAAAACCTTCTAAAAGCGTGGTTATTTTGTGGAAAAAATGAACATATTCACTGGCAAATAACTCAAAAAGTATTGACTTAGTGAAAAAACTCTATAGAGCAAAAGTTACTTAAAATTAGTTAGTTTATCCATTTCCGGACTTACTTTGGACGAATATTTTTTCACCCACAAGAGGGGGTGAAAACCACCCCGGGGCAAAAGCACATATCGGCACAATATCACTTTTTTTCTTTGACTTGTTAGCGATGTGTATGTTAAATTTCATGTCAATCCAAGCGGTTGTTTAAAATTTAGAGGTTTTGCTATATTTTACCGTTTAAGAACGTACTATTTCTGTAGAGGTGTAACCGGATTACCCTAAGGGGGGGGGTTAGAACTACTTGATGGTCTCTGAGGGGTATGGAATACTAATGGAGTTAAGCGTATAGAGCGCAAAGTACATCCAAATGGGGGGTTATAACCCCAAAACCACCCCCTCGTTAACTGTATATCAATATTTTCGTCCTTTTTGTGACCATGTTTGATAGGTCGTAGATTTCAAGTATCCGACTTGCGGATTTAGTCTAAAATAATATCACTTTTGCATTCCATCGCAAACTATCAAGTAGTGCAATAAATTGTCGTTTTGTCGTTTAGTAATGTTTCCATCATTGAGGCGCTCAGATCAGCAGTGGCCTAACCCACAAATTGAACATTTTTAGACATCACCATATATCGTTTAGACCAATATTAGTCCATGGTTAATAAAGTTTTTTCCATGACACTTGAACAGCCAGGGTACCTACTGAAGCGTTTTTTCGACAGGTAATACCTATAAGAGCAAATTGTAACTATTTCCTGCGTAGGATCTGGCGGCTATTTTTATTTATAAACAATTAATTGTCAAAAAATTACATTTTCATTTTTTTTTTCAAATCAATGGAAAACAAGGAAACTTATGGTTTTTTAAGTACAAATATCTTCGAAATTATGGAAAAAGCTTTTACAAAGAAAAAAAAACGTATTACAAAGTTTGATATACTCATGTATTGTTATTATAATTGCGAAAAAAGTAGGAATTGCAAAAAAATTATTTTCACTGTTATTTTAACTGTTGTAAAAATTAGTGTATAGCTTTGAAATTTTTGTCAAATAAGGGTTCTTTGGTGCTTAATATGTGATAAAAATTGCAATGCGATTCAATCAATTGTTTAAATTTTATTTAAATTGTTTATCCCAGAGAGCATTTTTGTGTAATAACATAAGTCAGAAGAAAATGACGTTAGACCCATTCCACAGGTGTCAAATAAAAGAGCATGAGCTATATTTTCAACTTGGTTTAAAAAAAAGTGAATAAAAAATGCATTTATTAGTAATAAATAATTATGCAAAAGTATCTTAAATCTTTTCTTATAAACTTTTTATTTTGCTATATAAGAAATTATACATATAGGTCTGGATCCCGCGTATGAAAAAAAAGTTGATTAATAGCAAGCTGAAAATTTGTTAATAGCTTAAGGGTGTTTAGTCGGATAAACTTTGATATATGAGAACACTGGAACAGGGGCAGTTTTAATTGTGGAACAGGTTAAAAATTTGGAACAGTCACACCACGAAAACGGCACATTTATTTTGTCCGACAGAACAGACTTAAACTCTTCGAACAGAGATTAAACTCTCATGCAAAAATCAGACTGCTATTTATCACCAAATGGGCGTTTTAATGAGTGGAACATGTAGAATATGTCAAGTGACAGGAATTATGACAGGTGATAAATAGCAGTCTGATTTTTGCATGAGAGTTAAATCTCTGTTGGGAGAGTTTATGTCTGTTCTGTCGGACAAAATAAATGTGCCGTTTTCGTGGTGTGACCGTTCCAAATTTTTAACCTGTTCCACAATTAAAACTGCCCCTGTTCCAGTGTTCCCATATATCAAAGTTTATCCGACTAGACACCCTTAAGCTATTGACAAATTTTCAGCTTGCTATTAATCAACTTTTTTTTCATACGCTGGATCCAGACCTAATATTTATTACAATTTTTTATCAATTATGATATAGATAACATTACTTGGTAGTTGTGCACTTAAAACAGGGTAAAAAAGTTAATTTTTTTGGAAAAAGTTATTCAAAAAGTTTATAAAGAAAAATTGACGATACTTTTGCATAATTATTTATTACTAATAAATGCATTTTTTATTCACTTTTTTAAACCATGTTGAAAATGTAGCTCATGCTCTTTCATTTGACACCTGTGGAATGGTTCTAAGGTCATTTTTTCTGACTTATGTTATTGCAAAAAAATGCTCTCTAGGATAAACAATTTAAATAAAATTTAAACAATTGAATGAATCGCTTTGAAATTTTTATCACATATTAAGCACTAAAGAACCCTTATTTGACAAAAAAATTTCAAAGTTGTACACTATTTTTTACAACAGTTATTGAGAAAATATTTTTTTTGCAATTCCGACCTTTTTTCGCAATTATATTAACAATAAATGAGTATATCAAACTTTGTAATACCTAATACGTCATTTTAAAGCTTTTTCCATAATCTCGAAGATATTTCTACTAAAAAAAAATCATAAGTTTCACTGTTTTCCGTTGATTTAAAAAAAGGGGAAGATGCCATTTTTTGACAGCTAATTGTTTATAAATAAAAATTGCCGCCAGATCCTACGCAGGAAATAGTTATAATTTGTTCCTATAGATATTACCTGTCGAAAAAACGCTTCAGTACCCTGGCTGCTGAAGTGTCACGAACAGGGTATATTTTTGTCTCATTACCCTGGCCTATATATCAATAAAAGCGGAAACAATAAATCTTCCGATTAACAAGGCTCTACACAACCTACCTCCCATCCCGTAAGCATAATGGAAATACGAATGCAAAGATTGCATTTATCTCAAAATTTCGTTTTTGGGGTTAGGCCACTGTTGCTCTGAGCGCCTCAATTAAAGTGCTTATATTGAAAATGACAAAGATAGCCTAAACGTTTAGGCAAAACAGACCGAAAAAACCAGGAATCAAAGAATTGTAACGAACGTGTTGTTCGTATCTAGAGCATATGCACGTCCGTATCTAGCTGTGTCATCGGCATACCGCCGTTTATTTATTGCCAAACATAAAGCCGCCGCAACATATTCCCGTAAATAACAAACTATTTGTAATTTGTCGTAGTCAAACTGAGTGTATGTATGTGTGTATGTGTATGTGTATCGTAACTGTGGTAGAATTCCGTAACCATAGCAACCTCACATCGCCGGCGGGCTGTGATGTATTGATCATCGTCATCCGTTATATTATACCGATGCCGATGCCATGTCGCTGCCACCAGCCGTTCTCTGCCTGTTTATTGTTTCTTCCAACTTCCAAACGGCGCTCACTGCCAGATAAACTTTTCCGATGAGCTTTTTGCTCCGAGATCGCGTTTCCACGAAAAACGTACTTGACGGCGCTTGTAAATGGACTAGCATCCCAAGAACAACATTTTTCCTGGAATGTGTAGAAGATTTTACTAGAAAAACAATGTGGCAAACAATAAAAACTGATGTTTGTACGAAGTTAAAACGTTTAATACCTGGCCAAATCATTAGGCCAAGCAAGAAAGCATTCATGAAGTTTTTCTCTCATGATAATGAATATGGAAAAAACTCTTATTTTGTTCTTTTTTTGTGAATATTAAATCTTCTTCTTCTTCTTAAACTTGTTGCAGATCTGTCGATCTGTTAATTTCGACGTTGAAGTATTTCTTGAGAAATATTGAAAAAAAAATCTTCTGTGTAAAATGTACATTTGTTTGAAAACCCCAATAAAGGGCTACATTAAAGAACATAACGTTTTCGCTCTAAAGAGAGTATCATCAGTAGAGAGCGGAATATATGCAAAGTGCATATAGATGCATATATTGCATATTTTCAGACAACAAACACAACATTGCATATTTAAGTTAAACACGATTTATTTTGTAAATTTTAAAAATAAATTATATAAAAGTTTAAAATTTTCCTCTCTTAATTGGAATTTTATAACTTCGATATGAACGAGCTCGTTATTTATCTATCTATCGCTCATTATTATCTATCTGGACTTTCCCATTACTACCTGAATTTAACAATTATGGGTGTTCCCAGAAAAATATTATTTTATTAGCGTAGCAAGTCGTAGGTACCTACCTGCTTTTAAGGGTCTAATATTTATTTTGTCAGTTTCCGGCCAACATTTGTTTAAAGTAAACGTTGTATCGTATTTAGTGTTTTTGAAGTGATTGGTATATATTAAATTTAAATATGTCTACCATTCAAAAAGGTGCTTGGATAAAGTGTTTTCCCAAGTTAAAGCTAAGTGGAGACAAAATATTTTGCAAGGCCTGTTCCAAAATCGTAAGTTACATTCATTTTCACATTTCATTTTTTAAATGAGGAACTGACAAACAAAAGCATCATGTCCCACAAAAGAAATTTTTCTGGAAAGAGTGTTTTTATTCGATAAATTCGCTTTTACTTCTATGTGAACAATAAATATGTATTAAACATAAATGTAGGTTGAATTTTTTAAACATAAATGTTTATATATTGTTTTATTTTTGAGTATTTTTAATATGCATTTGCATATTTAGACAAATTTAGAAAAAATACCTGCATATTTGTAGTAAAAGTAATGCATGTATATGCGCATATTTTGGTAATATTGTGTTGCATATATTCCGCTCTCTAATCATCAGTGTTCTTTGCAAGCTTTACGTGCCAAGCCACCAAAAATACATGGGTTAAAACCCTTAAAATGTCGACTAAAAGTCCTACATTGACATGTTGTGTACTAAATCCTGGCGATGGATGAAATTTAGAGAGATACCTCAAAGCAGTATATGACTATTCCCCGAAGCATGTGGGTGGTTGAGTCGATTTCTCTGTCTTCATAAAGAGAAAGGTGAAAGCCAACTATTTCTTGAGAGGTAGACTGCCAGATATCTCTCCATCTTTTTGGTGGTCTCCCCGGTGGACGCTTTGCTGCTGGTTTTCCTTCTAGTGCAATACTTGGTAGTATGTGCTCCTCCATTCTTTTTACATGACTGAACCATTCTCTTCACCTTTGCTAACCCCATCTTACTACATCTTGCATGTCACATTGTTCCCTAATGATGTTGTTTCGTATTCTATCCCTTCTTGTCTTCCCTGCTATTGGTCTTAGTGTCTTCATTTCGGCTGTGTCTGTGTTTTATTGCTGTCTCCTCTTGATTCAATACCGTAGGCCGTAGGTCATAATAGGTCTGATGCAAGTTTTATAAAGTCCAACTTTGCTGTTCATTCTCATATATAGGTTATTCCAAACCACATCTCTCAAACATCCGGACATGACTGCGGCCTTGTTTATGTGTCCTCTTAGGTCTCTGGCTGGGTCATGATAACTTGATAAGTCTAGTTAATAAGTCTTAATTAACTCTTAGGTAATAAAACTGTGTTAAAAAAATTGAGTAAAAAAGTATTTATTAAAAAAGTATCATT
Organism: Diabrotica virgifera virgifera; assembly: GCF_917563875.1. Taxonomy (NCBI): domain Eukaryota; kingdom Metazoa; phylum Arthropoda; class Insecta; order Coleoptera; family Chrysomelidae; genus Diabrotica; species Diabrotica virgifera. The sequence continues at coordinate 292,150,886 of NC_065443.1, forward strand.
ATCATTATCTTTGCCTTATTCCTTCTTTTCAGCTTCATTGGAATTTTTCTGCCACACAACACACCACTCATTTCTTTCCACTTCATCCATCCAGCCCTAATTCTACTGCATGAATCTCCATCTATTTCTCCATTACTCTATAACACCGATCTTAGGTACTTAAAACTATTGCTTTTAACAATCATTTCACCATCCAAAGATACCATCACGGTGAGCTTGAAACATGTTATTATCTAATTAACTATATCTTCAACTTTTTTTATTGGAATATCTTCTACAACTCAAAAGTAGACAATACAAGACACAATTGAAATCCGCTAAGCGTCCCTTTTTGAAAAAAACGATTTTTTCTAAAAAAATATAAATTTCTGAAAATTAACATTTTAAATAAATATTTTGCAATAACTATCGTTGTAATCGTTTTCAAAATGAAAGAAACGTTTAATCAAACTTCTATATTAATAGTACATGAACACAGCAATAATAAATACAGGGTGGACCATAGAAAAGAGTTCACCTCGATATTTGGCAGTAGTTATTCGATTTCAAGAAAATGCCGAAACAGGTCGATTTTATTTTTATATTGCAATTTTCTCGCATATACTTAATACTAGTGACGTCATCCATCAGAACGTGATGAGGTAATCGATGATTTTTTAAATGAGAATAGGTGTCGTGTGGTAGCTCATTTGAAAGGGTGTTCAATTCTCTATTCAGTAATATAAACATTAATATCATTATTTATACAGGGCGACCAAAAAAATATTTTTTTAATTAATTGACGCAAAAAGAAGAATGTACTTTTAATTTATTTAAATCAAAATACATTGTACTGCTGTCAGAAAATAAAAAAAATGTTTGTTTCATAAATAAACATTTTTTTTTTCGCTTAAATTAAATCACAAACAGCCTCCCACCTACCTCTTGTGACAGTTTTAACATTTAATTTAAGCGAAAAGCAATGTTTATTTGCCCAATAAATATTTTTTTCTATTTTCTGACAGCAATAAAATGTATTTCGAGTTAAATAAATTACATACATTCTTCTTTTTGTGTAAATTAATTTAATTCAAAAATAATTTTTTTGGCCACCCTGTATAAATAATGATATTATTGTTTATATTACTGAATAGAGAATATAATACCCTTTCAAATGAGCTACCACACGACACCTATTCCCATTTAAAAAATCATCGATTACGTCATCACGCTCAGATGGATGACGTCACCGGTATGAAATATATATCAAAAAATTGTAATTAAAAATAAAAATCGACCTGTTTCGGCATTTCCTTAAAATCCAATAACTACTGCCAAATATCGAGGTGAACTCTTCTTTGGCCCACCCTGTATAAATATTTTTTTCTTTTGTTCACTAGTTTGCAAATTAAGAAAAAAATCTGCGGGTGGAGGATATGCTGGAGGGTTCAAGAAATTCTTCAGGAACTGAAATTTCTATTTTTCTTATAAAAAATCTTTTTTTCGAAAAGGGACGCTTATCGGATTTAAATTTTGTCTTGTATTGTTTACTTTTGAGTTGTAAAAGATATTCCAACAAAAAAGTTGAAGATATCGAAAATTAGATAATAACATGTTTCAAGCTCACTGTGCAATTTTATTTGTAGTAACTCCATCTTTAAATGAACATTCCAAATACTCTGTTTTTGTTCTACTAAGTTTTAAACCTTTTTCCTCCAGAGCTTGTCTCCACTGTTCCAGTTTATATAAGTCTCTTTCACTATTTATTAACACTACATCATCAGCATACATTAGACACCATGGAATGCTACCCTGTAGTTTCGCTGTTATCTGGTCCAAAACTAATGAGAATAAATAAGGACTAAGCACCGAGCCTTGGTGCAATCCTACTTTCACCTGAAATTTATCAGTCTCTCCCACACCTGTCCTAACACTAGTCGTTACTCCCTCATACATATCTCTCACAATCTTTACATATTCGCCGCCAGGGACTCCTTTCTTATTGAGTGCCCACCACAGAATCTCTCGAGGAACTCTATCATATATTTTTTCAAGATCAATGAATACCATATGAGCGTTGGTCTCTATATTCCTGTATTTTTCCATCAGTTGCCTTACAATGAAAATTGCATCTGTTGTTGATCTGGCCTGTATAAAGCCAAATTGATTATCGGATATTTCGGTTTCTTCACGTATCCGTCTATCAATTACTCTCTCCCATATTTTCATGGTGTGGCTAAGTAGTTTTATAGCCCTGTAGTTTGTACATTGTTGTATGTATCCCTTGTTTTTGTAGACAGGTACTAATATACTGCTTCTCCATTCGTCTGTCATTTGTCCAACTTCCATAATTCTATTAAACATGATACTATGACAGGACTATGACTCTGGTCATAGTATGATGTCTATTAAATAGACCTGCTAGCCAACTTATTCCTGTCTCTCCCAATGCTTTCCATACTTCCCCAGGAATATCGTCTGGTCCGACTGCTTTCCTTTCTTTATTTTTTGAAGCGCTTGAGCCACTTCCTAGTTTGTTATTCTGGTAACCATTGCTGTTACTGTCTCCGTTAACTCCACAGGCTGTCTGTCAAATTCTTCATTTAATAAACTGTCAAAAATATTTTAATAAACAAACTATTTATTAAAAAAAATATATTTTTTACAAAATAGTGATCAGTCAAATATTTTGTATGTCCGCCTTTGGCTGCTAGAAGAGTTTGAACACGTCGATGCATGCTCTTGATACAGGCTTGAATAGTTTCCTGGAGATGTGGATTATGATTCCATTCATATATGAGCGTTTCAAGTAATTGTCTTTCATTAGTATCCTATTATTTTTTTCTTTTGAAATCTCCCTCTCAATAGTTCCCATCCATTCTCAATAGCGTTCATTTCAGATGACTAGCCTGGCCAGTAAAAAAAACTTCAATTTTTTTTGTTTTAAATAAGCTGCAATACCATCAGTCTTGTGGCAAGGGGCACTATCGTGCATAAATATGGCTTCTTCTTCTTGCCAGATATCTTTGCCAGATACCACCGACCAGACCATTAGTGACGGTGGGTACAATGCATTCGGGCTTATATTTATCGTTACGGCGTCTCCGAACAAACTTCGTTTATTCTGTCAAAACTTGAAATGCGGATTGGTCCCAGAAGCAGACCTGAAATCTTCAAAATGCTTAACACCTCTATATTAGTTACTTTTTCAGTCCACAATATTCTGTGGATTCTCCTGTAGCACCACATCTCAAAGGAGTTTAATTTTTTGATTTCAGACTGTTTTATTATCCACGCTTCCATGCCGTATAGTAAAGTAGAAAAGACGTAACAACGTAGCATTCTTGTGCGGATCTCTAGATTAAGGTTACGGTTGCAAAGTAAGTTCTTCAATATTATGAACGTGTTTCTTGCCATTTCTATTCTAGATCTGATTGCTTTTGTTTGATCTCCATCTTCGGTTAGCCACGTTCCTAAATATTTATATGTTGTTACTCTTTCGATCGTTGTATTATTGATGATCAGGTTATCTACATTTTGTGGTTTTTTTGAGAATATCATTGATTTCGTTTTCTTGAGATTCATTTGCAGTCCGTACCTTTCACATGCATTGTATACATGTTGTATTATGTACTGTAAATCTTCCATGTCACTTGCAAATATGATCGTATCGTCCGCATATCTAATATTATTAATGCTATTTCCGTTGACCAAAATACCTTCCACAATATCCAATAAAGCTTCTTGAAATATCACTTCACTGTAGACGTTGAATGAGAGTGGTGAAAGTATGCACCCTTGTCGAACTCCTCTAAGTGTACTTACTTCCTCTGTAAGTTCTCCTTCGACTCTTACTCTTGCTTTCTAATTTTGATACAGATTCGATATAATTTGTAGATCTGTACTATCTGTTTTTGGTCTTAAGAATACTTAAAAGCTTTTCATGTTAAACTCTGTCAAAAGCTTTTTTAAAATCTATGAAGCAAGCATATATGTCCTGATTCATATCCAGACATCGTGGTGTCAGAACATTGACTCCGAATAATGCTTCTCTAGTTCCTAGACCCTTTCTAAAACCCATCTGTGAATCACTTATTTCTTGTTCTAATTTCACGTGGATTCTGTTATGTATGATTTTAAGGAAAATTGTCCGATAGTCATTGCAATCTTTAGCATTTGTGATTTTTGGAATCGTTACAAAAATTGAGAGAAGCCATTCTGTGGGAATGTGTCCCGTCTTGTACATGGGCGCCCATGCCCCATCCCCCCGTTGTCTTTTCGAGTGCTTTAAACTATATATGGTTATCCAAAGTATACATAAGGTAATGTGCAACATCTTTACGTCTGCCCCCCCTAAAAATTGTTATATGGGCGCGAAGGTCTTGTATATGGAGTTAAAAAGGTCTACCAAGACATCAATATTATCTTCATCAATTATCTTCAATAGTGCAATTGGTATTTCATCGGGTCCTGGAGCTTTTCTACCTTTTGTGTGTTTTATGGCATAAATAACTTCCTCTTTCATTATTTCTGGTCCCGTGGTTTCTCCGTCAACTTCTAATTGTTCTACTTTTTGGTTATAAAATAGGTGTTCAATGTATTCTTTCCATCTACGTAATTTGTCTTGCGTTTCAGTTATAGTGGTACCATCTACATTTGTTAATATCCCGATTGGTTTGTTATGATTTCCTGAAATCATTTCTTTAACCTTCTTATGGGTGTTGAAAGTGTCATACCTTGCCTCAAATTCCTCAATTTCTTGACATTTAATGGACATCCATGTTTCCTTAGCTTGTTTCATTTTCTGTTTTATTTGTTTATTAATTTCTTGATATTTAATTTTATCTTTGTATTTTTATGTATTCTTCTTTCGTCCATCTTTTCGAGAATTTCTTGTGTCATCCATTCTTGTTTAGCAGCTTTTGTAAATGTTAATGTTTTTCGTCCCACAGTCTCTATTATGTTCTTTATATTCTTCCATTTTGTTTCAATATCTGTAGTGTTCTTATTTTGTTGTTTTATTTCTTGGATACTCTGATTCTCTGATTTATTTTATTTCGAGTTTCTTGGTATGTATTTGGTTCTCTTACTTTATCAATGTATATTTTTGGTCTAGATCTTTTCATTAATGATTTTCTCAATCTTACATTCATATTTGCTACTACTGGGTTGTGGTCCGAGTTTACATCTGCTCCAGGGTAAGTCTTCACTACTGTAATAGAGTTCTTGTACATGTTCCTTACCAAGATGTAATCTATCTGATTTCTTATAATTCTATCTTTGTTGTCTCCAGGAGCTTTCCACGTGTAGACCCGATGATTTGGTAATTTAAACATTGTGTTCATAACTACCAGTTCTTCTGTTTGGCACATCTGAATTAGTCTTTTACCACGCTCATTTCGCTGTCCCAATCCATACATTCCAACACAACACTCCACACTTCCTCTGCCCACTTTGGCATTGAAGTCACTCATTACTATCAGAACTTCACGTATTTTTGTTGTTTTCATTATTGTTTCCAATTGCTCGTAGAAGTCTTCTATTTCTTGTTCCTCCTTGTCAGCTGTTGGTGCATATATGTACTTGAATAACATTCATTTTCCCCATATTGGTGTTAATTTGTAGCATTATTATGCGATTCGAAATCGGGGTGAAACCAAGTACGGATTTATCTATTTCCTTGTTTACCATTATGGCCACACCATATCGGTTTGTTCTGTCAGAATATCCACTATAATATATAGCTCCGTTTCTAGTCCGTTGTTTTCCAGACCCTGGCCATTGTACATCGCTTATTCCTAGAATTTCGATATTTTAATCTTTCCATTTCTATCACAGTATTATCTACTTTACCTGGTTGTAGTAAGCTTTGTACGTTCCATGTTGCAATTCTCATATTTCCTCTTGTGGTAATTTTTAAAAGTGTTCCATTATTTACATCACAGGGATTTCGACCTGGGAAGCACTGTGGCTAACTTGTGATTTACTTCCCCTGCCGGATCTTGGTTTCCGCGGCCCATGATCAGTAAGGTTACTCATTTGGTTATTGCTAGCCATGATGATTGTTATTACATTACATTGTTACAAATAATATTACTTATAGAACTATAAGATGTTTTAAAATTTAACGTGATTCACAGCATGGCAACGTAGAACTTCCAACTAGGGGGTTGGCCCGGAGAGAACCTCCTTAAACGGAGCCTAGATAGCAAGTTAGTTTGCAACATTTTATGACGTTTTGATTTTCCACCGTTTTCCACCTCGGAGATCATTTTCAAAATAAAAATTACACGAAATTTAATTGGTAAAATATTTCGAACTATTTTTCTCAGTACTTACTTTAACAGTTTTTTTATAATTTGGGTTGTTGTTTTCACTTCACACTAACTAGTCATCCCTTTACCATGTTTTAATTGTTTTCATGATGTAGTTATACAGGGTGTTTCATTGGGAAACGGAAATACTTTAATGGTGAATAGAGGTCACTAAGCCGGTTCTAGATATAGTACATGTTTTGCCCTTCCGACTTTTATAACCGAGTTACAGGGTGTTTTATCGATTTTGCCCATTTCTTTCCTAAGCCATAACTTTAGAACCACCCTGTATATTTTTTTGATATTTGGTACACATATGTCTCATTCAAAACCCAAACGACCGACATACTAACCGTAAGAAAAATCCAGGTCCGGATTAACAAAAAATTATAAAGTAATTGTGACCTTAAAACAACACCCTGTATATTGAAATTTTGAAAATCTGTTTGTATATTTGAAAAGAGCACAAAAAAGTAAATTTAAAGGTTCGCTTAAATTTTTCGGCCAGACAATTTTATGACTTTAATTTTAAAATTATATTGAATTTTTTAAGAACTTTGACATTAAAAAGCAGGTATTATTAACTTTTAGTTATAAATTATTAAAGTTAATGAGTAAATACTCATATTAAAAATAATTAATACTTATTTACCACATTGGAACGACCCAATTACTAATGACAAGAAAAATCCAGGTTCGGATTAAGAAAAAAATACAAAGTAATTGTGACCTTGAACCAACACCGTGTATATTGAAATTTTAAAGATTTGTCTGCGCATTTTAAAAGAGCATGAAAAACTGTGATTAAAGGCTTATTTTAATTTTTTTGCCATTGATTTAATTGCATCAATTTTGAAATTGTATTGAAATTTTAAAGAACTCTGAGATTAAAAACCAGGTATTGTTAACTTTTAATAATAATTTTATGTTAATGAATCAATACTTATTTTAAAAATACTTAATACTTATTTACTACGCTGGCTTCATATATTCTCTGGATTTGTAGCTATATGCACATCATTAAAAATTAGAATTGCGAGAATTGGGATATTTTAATTGTTTAGTAAATAATTAAAGAAACTGCTATACCTAATAAAACAAAAATTCGTTACAATTCAACAATTTAACAAAAATTAAAAATATTTGAACTATAACAGTTGCTCAAAATGTCCGCCATTTTGTTCGATGCATTTCCTTGCTCGTTTTAAAATATTTCGAATCGATTTTCTAATTACAGTGGGACTGTTCTTCATTTTCCTGGTAGCTTCTTGTGACCTTGACAGAATTAATCAATATGATTTCAAAATTGACGTAATTAAATTATCTGCGCAAAAATTTGACATGCACCTTTTAACGCAGTTTTTATGGTCTTTTATTAGACACAAACAAATTTTCAAAATTTCAATATACAGGGTGTTGTTTCAAGGTCACAATTACTTTATATTTTTTTCTTAATCCGGACCTGGATTTTTCTTGTCATTAGTAATTGGGTCGTTCCAATGTGGTAAATAAGTATTGATGATTTTTAAAATGAGTATTTATTCATTAACTTCAATAATTTATAACTAAAAGTTAATAATATCTGCTTTTGAATGTCAAAGTTCTTAAAAAATTCAATATAATTTCAAAATGAAAGTCATAAAATTGTCTGGCCGAAAAATTTAAGCAAACCATTAAACTTAATTTTTTGTGCCCTTTTCAAATATGCAAACAGATTTTCAAAATTTCAATATACAGGGTGTTGTTTTAAGGTCACAAATACTTTATAATTTTTTGTTAATCCGGACCTGGATTTTTCTTATGGTTAGTATGTCGGTCGTTTTGGTTTTGAATGAGACATATGTGTACCAAATATCAAAAAAATATACAGGGCGGTTGTAAAGTTATGGCTTAGGAAAGAAATGGGCAAAATCGATAAAACACCCTGTAACTCGGTTATAAAAGTCGGTAGGGCAAAAAATGTACTATATCTAGAACCGGCTCGGTGACTTCTATTCACCATTAAAGTATTTCCGTTTCCCAATGAAACACCCTGTATGATTCGAATTGATGCTAGAATATCAAAGAAAAGCTTAACATGTCATATACTTGAAATAAATTCAATTTTAAACTGTGAACCGATTGTTTTGTATGCACTACATTTATTGGAACTATCGGAACTATCCCTAATTGTATTAGGTATAGAACAACCAGACCATTTAGCAAATATAATTATATAATAACAACATTATTATAGAGAATACTTCCACAAACAGACAACTAATGAAATAATATAGATGGTATTAATATTATGGGGAATGGAACGCTCGATGTTAGATATTTGACACAGCAGAAAAATGTACTATTACGACACTAAAAGAAATATTCAGTGACCCATAAGCAACATTATAATGATAAAATGTCTACAAATACCCATAAAAATATATTCATAAAAAAAGTAACAAAAAATACTTATGGAAAAAACCGACACAATAATAAATTGTGTTACAAACACTATAGATAGGTTCTGTGTTTTTGTGCTCCTATGCTTTAAACCTTTTTTTCTTTCGTTTCCACTGCTCCATTCTTTGTAATAATTCCCGTTCAGTATTTTCTTTTAACACCACTTCATTATATAAGCTGTATTTAACTTAGAATTTTCCTCTTATTTGATCCAATATAAAGTGTAAGTAAGACGTCTAAAGGTGGGAAACAATAAATATAATTTAAATTTATGTTTTTATCGCTAAATCTCCCACCTCTACTAGTTCCATTTCTTTTTATCTCACAACTTAATATGTTTTCCATCTATTTTGCCGGTTATTAGCGCGCTCATCACTGTAGGTATACAAAGAGGGGCAAAATTATGGAATAAATTCATTTTCTCTACAAGGGACGATTTTGGAAAAAAATCATCCCGAAACAGGTCAATTTTTATTTTTAAATTACAATTTTTTGGTATATATTTCATACTACTGACGTCATCCATCTGAGCGTGACGACGTAACCGATAATTTTTTTAAATGGGAATATTGAATTGGGAATTGAAAGGTTTTTAAATTCTCTATTTAGTAATATAAACATTAACATCAATATTTATACAGAGTGACCAAAAAAATCATTTTTGAATTAAATTAATTGACACGAAAAGAATAATGTACGGTAATATATTTAACTCAAAAAAACATTATACTGTCAGAAAATAGAAGAAAATGTTTAGTTCGCAAATTAACATTTCTTTTCGCTTAAATTTAATCTCAAACAGCCTCCCACTTGCCTTTTGGCAGTTTGAACATTTAATTTAACGAAAAGCAATGTTTATTTGCCAAATAAACCCACACGACCCCTATCCCCATTAAAAAAATCATCGATTACGTCATCACGTCCAGATGGATGAAGTCATTAGTATGAAATATCTACCAAAAAATTGTAACTTCTTCTTCTTCTTTGTCGAAACTCCTTATGCCCCTCAGGGGCGTCGGAGGTTTTATTCATCTTCTATCCATCTCTTCCATTTCTTGCGGTCTTCTGCTAACTCTTTCATTTGTTGATGTGTTTTTCCTTTTTCCTGTCCAATTTCTATAATCTGATCGATCCATCTCTTCCTTGGCCTCCCTTTCCTTCTTTTACCATATCTTTTCGATTCCATCACCTGCTTTGGTAGTCTTCCCTGGTCCATTCTGTTAATGTGTCCATACCATTTTAATTTTCTTTTTTGTATCTTGGTTATTATCGATTCCTGTTTCAGTCTTTGTCTAATATCTTCATTTCTTATTCTGTCCAATTTCGTTTTTCCTGCTATTTTTCTTAGCTGCTTCATCTCCGCTGCGTTTATTGTACTGTCTATTTTTGCATTGTTTACCCATGTCTCACTTGCATATATTAAAGTTGGCACAGAGATTGCGTTGTATACTTTCAGTTTTATTTCTTTATCTATTTCTTCCTTTCCAAATATTGTTTTATTTAGTGCATAGTAGATCTTATTTGCTTTTTTCGCTCTGTATGAGATTTCTTGATCTATCTTTCCATCCTCTGATATTATTACTCCAAGGTATTCAAACGTCGAGACTGTTTCTATTATTTCGTTTTGGCACCTAAATATCGTTTGGTTTATTTCTTCCCTTTTCTTTTGGGTTACTATCATGGTCTTCGTTTTCTTTACATTTACCTCCATTTTCAAATTTTCTATTTCCTCCACCCATATATTGATTAGTTTTTGCATTTTCTCTTTATTGTCTGCTATTATTACTAAGTCATCTGCATATAGTAATCCCTCCATTCTCACTGGTACTAAATTCCTGTACCCTATTATTGACTGTAATTGCCTTGACCTTCTTTTAGCGCTCTTCATTACTCTATCCATTACTAATATAAACAAAACTGGGCTGAGACTGTCCACTTGTTTTATTCCTCTCCTTAGGTTTATTATTGGCGATCTGTTTCCATTTATTTGTACTTTAGCAAGTACGTTTCTATACGTACTTTTTACCACGCTTACTATCTTTTGCGGGATTTGCAGATCTTCCATTACTGACCATATTACTTCTCTATTTATAGAATCAAAAGCAGCTTTAATATCTATAAACGTAATATATGTCTTCTCCTATTTCGTTTTTCAAAAAATTGTAACTTAAAAATAAAAATTTACCTGTTTGGGGATTTTTCTCCAAAATCGTCCATTTTAGCGAAAATTAATTTATTCCATAATTTTGCCCCTCTCTGTATAGTATTTTTTGTTGGAGCCATAATAACTAATTAAAAACGCCACTCATTTATTTTAAATTGTTGGGTCATCATCTATTAGCCAATCAACAAATAATTTACTAATCGATACTTTTAATACAATTAATCTCAAAACAACTTTTTAATCTGCGTGTGTTCGCAACGAAAAACATTATAAAACGACATTAAAACTATCAAATTGATTATCACCAATATTGGATATTTATTAATGTTATTTTATGCCAAAAATGAATTATCTCTTACACCGATTTTATATAATAACAGCATTTGCTGGTCTTTTTTAATCACATGATTTTATTGGCCACTTATTAATTGCGTTTTGTTTCATTTAATCGGCGAATGGAGTCACCTCTGAACCAGTTTTGCGAATACCGAGGGAAAATGCGTTTTTATTGGGATTATTTTTGACGCCTGTATATATTTTAGTAATAGATTTATTTTAGTATATCACACATTCAGGATGTCCTCCCACTTAAACAGGTCGGTAATGTTAATAAAAAAGTTTAAATGTTAAAAAATTAGATACTCAAAGATTCATTTTTGATTAGATTCATTTTGGAGCAAATTCTTAATGAAATAAGAGATAACTGAATTTTCTGTAAGATACGAATAATTAAAAATATTTTAGAACCCTTTCTTATTCAATGTTTTTCAACCACTTAGATCCTTCCTAATTCGCCTAGAAAATCTCTATCATATAAAAAACAATTCACCAAATTTCAAATCTATTTAACTCGTTCAGTGCCGCCTTGGCCAATATGACCGAGACAGTGGCTTTCACACAAGCCAGCACGGTCAATATGACCGAGATTTTTTTTTTATTTTTATGCCAGAGACACATTTTGGACAGCGATGTCTATGGCATAAAAGAAATTAACGAAGTCACTGGTTACGTACCTAGTAAAATTACACTATAAATACACCTTTAAAATTTACCCCAATACACAAGCTTACACTGTTTAAGACGGAAACCATAAATGAAACTAATATAAATTTCTGAGGTTCATGTAGATACTTATTCCTAAAAGCTTCACCGACACTTTCGCCCCTTTGGGATTTCGGAAAAACCCTTCCGACTAAAAAGTGTTTATGTATGTTTTATTTTGTTCCTGTATTAGTGTTTTTAATTGTTTATAAGTTTATCTAAAACATTTTATTACAATAGCACGTACGCCCAAAATAATTCAAAGAAACAGCTTTTATTAGGTACTCGGGGAATTTGAATGAACAATTTCGAAAAAAGGTCGACACATTCAGAAAATATTGACATTGTAAAAATATGACAGTTATGCAATATATGCCAGATATGCAAAATATTCATTTTGCACATACATATTTCGGTTTTTAGTTTGTTATTACGATACCATTAGCGGTTGCAATAAAGTTCATTTATAATCGAAGAGCTAGTTTCTTAAAAAAGGCACTCAATACAATGTGTCTCGATAAAAACAAAATTTAACGAATATGTTTAGGAATTTTAGTCTTAAAATTTAGCTGTAGATCGCACACAACTATATTTTAGATTGCTTTGGATAACACTTTAGATATACAGGGTGTCGGTAAATAAGTACGATAGACTTTAGAGGAGAGGGTGGTTCTGCATGAACAAATAATGTGAGTTCGCTATTCGCGGTGTGCAAGTACTTGGAGGGGATACGAGAAATGATCGTGCGCGAATATCGGAAAAATGTTGCAACTTTCTTAAATAATTCATATTGTCAATTGAAATTGTCAGATTAACGTATATTTCATACCTACTGTCATTGAAGAAGAAAAATTATATGTTACTCCACAATATTGATATGATATGCAATTATTAGATATATAAAAGTAAATTTATTAATTGTATTTTGCTTGCAGTACTGCATATTAATAATTAATTTTATTTGCTACATAAGTACAATTGTTTACCTTTTAATAACATAACCTAAAGCTTACTTTTTCTTCTTATAATTTTTTTGGGATATGGCCTTGACAATTATCCAGCGACCAGGACCAATATGATTGGCCAATATAATTAAAAGTGCGAAAAAGTTGCCGAGCTATCAAACCAGGTGTCGATTTTCCAAACTTGCACGGTCCCAATATAAATGTATATCCGCAAATACTTCGTTTCAAACTTCACTGTACAAGTATTCTGGTATATTGTACTGTAAGTATACTATACTTCAACACCCCTTAAGAGGAAACAGTAGCGATCAACAGGTAGCCAAAACGCGTTCCAAGATTGCGGCTGTAATTTTGAATATTTTTTCGAGATATTTTGCTCACGTATTCGTAATATAATAAAGAATGGCGGTACAGAGCCCAATTTGAAAAATATATTAATTTGTGGAAATTACTCTGTAATTAAATACAATATTAAAAAAACGAGCCTGTACCGCCATTAAGAAGAACAAAAAAATACACTTTCTTCAAATAAACTTTTTTATCCGATGCCTAGATTTTGTGTCATTTTGGAACTACTAAATTTTTTTATTTCATTAGTAGTTCCAAAATGACACAAAATCTAGGCATACTAATGAAATAAAAAAATTTAGTAGTTCCAAATTGACACAAAATCTAGGCATCGGATAAAAAAGTTTATTTGAAGAAAGTGTATTTTTTTTGTTCTTCTTAACGGCGGTACAGGCTCGTTTTTTTAATATTGTATTTAATTACAAAGTAATTTCCACATATTAATATATTTTTCAAATTGGGCTCTGTACCGCCATTCTTTATTATATTACGAATACGTGTGCCAAATATCTCGAAAAAATATTCAAAATTACAGCCGCAATCTTGGAACGCGTTTTGGCTACCTGTTGATCGCTACTGTATCACCTTAATAATCTCTGAAACAAAGTATTTGTAGATGGATATACGTTTATATAATAAACTGTCATTTTTTATGCAGAATCATTCCCTGAAGTGTGTTACACTTATTTACTAACACACTGTAAAGTGTATAGGTGCTAAACAATATTTCTTTTATATTATTTCTGTTAATTTTATTTGACAAAAAATTATTATAAATGGTAAAAATATTATAAATTATTTTATCTGTATTTTATATGTCTACTACGCTAGTCGCCTTTGAACACATTTTCGCGACCCACATATTCACCGCCAGCTTTCCGGTAATCCCGAAATCCACCAAAACCCTGCACGGCACATCCTCACCCTTAATTAATGGCCCTATTCATAACCGTTGCCTTCCGTGCCACGTGTCAGGCACACTTCGCAACTTACCAGTCACGTGACTGTAAATATTTACATAGGAAGGAATCAAAACGATCCGCCTCCCGCATTCAGCCAATTTGGCAAGCAATAATCATGCCGTCACTTCCTATCGACAACGGTTATTAAGTTCTTCCGGAAAAAAGGGCGCTAATTTTTAGTACAATTGACCTGGAAGCGGTTGTGAATAGTTGCTGAATGTTTTGTTGCAGTGTTTGAATATAGTAATAAGTGGAGGTGTAACTGGAAGAAGAAGAGCGAGAGGTTGGAGACGTGCTGGGCAATTTAGGTTATTGTTCATTGTTGCAATTGTAAAACTGAAAATCATTGGTTATACGGCCCGCTCGAGCTCTAAACATAAAGGGCTCAAACTTCATAAAAAGTGTCATACAGAAATTTAAATGATTTGTTTATTAACATTAGACTTAAATATTCTCATTAGAAATAATTATTTACGTGATTTCACGTTCGTTTTTCCACCACGCAAGACATTTTTCCTCCTTTTTTAGACACAGAAGAGAATAGGGCAAAATGGACCCTGTAACATTTTTTATGCTAAAAATAATAAAAAACGAAATAATTAGGTAAGTACATTTTTCTGGACATTTGGTGCAGTGGTCTGGATATTCATTTACGGTAAACAAGTCTCGTCGAAGGTTGTTTACGAGGGTATGGTCATTAACAGGTGGATAACGTAACATTGGTCCCTCCTTAAAATATTGCTCCTCCTGGTACCTGGTCGGGGCTCGAACTGGATATTGATATTGGTATCAGTAACGCATGCGTTTGATGGTTGGCAATGGCTGCTGATCGTTCTACGAACAAACCTACTCTAAGTCGAGTACAGTTGAATAGAATAGGTGTAATCTATAAAGTAAAGACGTTTTGTTATACATTTAATAAAGGAATTAAAATTATTTTTTTATTAACATTAAATTTATTAATATTTTCTATAGAAATTATTTAATGAAGTAAAGATACTTGATTTCACCTTTTTTCACCACATAAGAGATTTTCCTCCCTCTTTTTTATAGGCATCGGGAAGGGTGGGACAGTGGTGCACCTAGAATTTTCTCAGTAGGGGGTGGGTGGCTTGGGCACCGAAATTTTTTCGTATTGTTCTATGCACTACAGTACACCCCAGACAGGGGGACACTGGGACAGACCTGTATATAAAGTGATTTTTTATTAATATATTGTTACTATGGAAAGCTTACAATTTTGAACATCTTTAACAACAAAATACTTAAACAACAGAATATATTATCCTGATGTATTCTCTGCTTGGATCTTCCACAAATAATACACAATAAATAACTTTTTATTAAGTTCACGCCTTAAATCAATTATTTATCAAATACACTATATAGAGAGCACGTAAAAGTTGGAATAAATTCATTTTCTCGAGAATGGACGATTTTGGAAAAAAATCCCGAAACAGGTCAATTTTTATTTTTAAATTACGACTTTTTGGCATAATATATATCATTCTAGTGACGTCACCCATCTGGGCGTGGTGACGTCATCGATGATTTTTTTTAATGGGAATAGGGGTGGTGTGATAGCCCATTTGAAAGATAATTTAATTCTCTATTCAGTAATATAAACATTTACATAATTATTTATACAGGCTGTCCAAAAAAATGTTTTTTAATTAAATTTATTGACATAAAAAGAAGAATGCATGTGATTTATTTAGTCCAAAATACATTTTACTGCTCTCAGAAAACAGAAAAAAATGTTTATTTGAAAAGTAATCATTGCTTCGCTTAAATTAAATGTTCAAACTGTCAAGAGGAAACTCTCTCTTTCTTGATGTTTAACTTTTCTGGATACAAAAATAACCAACAGCAAATTGAGCAATTTTTTAAACAGACAGACAAGGTTTTTCCGACCAATAAAAAACTACATAAGAAACAGAAGTATTTTATATCATAAATGGAACCCATCTCTCTTCATAGTGGTATTTTGACCTTTTTGACCGTAGCTCCGAAGTTGGCTTTATAAGCCGAAAGCCCTCAGCTAAGAATTATTTATTTTACACACTTCAACAGTATACTTCTCCCTCTTTTACCTGTTAAAAATATTTTAAAAACAGTGTGCTTAACTAATGGTGCCACATTTATAATTAAATTGGAAAGTGCACAAAAGTTTGGGGGGGGGGGTTAAGGGAACAAAACCCCAATAATTAATTTTTATTTAAGATGCTGCTGCCATAAGAATGCCACATGTCCATTTTCAATGAAAAATTTCTAGAGTTTTCGATATATGAAAAAAAATTTATTTTCATTTTGTATCTTCAAAGGGCTGTAACTTTTTTTGTGTGCACTATTGTATATAGGTAAGTGAGATTCAATCAACCTATCTTTGACCCCAGAATCTGTGGTATAATTTATGACCAATCTTTTCGGGACGCCCTGTATAGGCTGTCCCATGTAAAAAATCAAAAGTTGGTATTATATTTCCTTAGTGAGATCCCCTAAAAACGCCATTTTGTACGCCATTGTACTTTTACTTTTCCTGAAGTTTTTCGAAAATTTTCTTAATAAAGATCTATAACCCTATCGTTTTCTACATTTGTCAATAATCATCCTGTATCTCACTGATACTGGTGGATAGTTTTCTAGTTTTCGGTATACCGTGTAAACCATACCAATTAGGCCACTCTGCACCAATAAAATTTCTCTGTTGTTTCTATGCGAAGAATAAGGAAAGTAAGGAATAAGGTTTTACATAATAAAAAGATCATGATTGGCAAGCGAAGTTTATAAGCCTAGGGACAAAAATAAATGAGTAATTGAGGGCGACGATTAATACCTGGTAACGTATGAGCAGTTAAAAAAATATCAAAATGTTTAACACAATCCGCAACTAAGATTAATAAGTATTGCGCCAGGGGCGTAACAGAGGCCCCCGCAGCATGAAACTTGCGGGGGGACCCCGATATATCGGGGGTCCTATCTTGTCCTCTAATATATGTAAAAATGTGTTATTCATATATTATTTTACGCATGCGTCCGCAACGTTTTTAAACAGTGCCTGGACATCTTCGAAAACTTCCCTCGATTCGATTTAGCAAACAATGCTAAAATTGCTTCCTCTAAAAACGCTATCGGTGACTAGTTGGTCATCCAGAGTTCAAACTGAGCTTGGTGTAAACCAGAACTTCATGTCAATTTAAAAAACACTGTCTAAAATAATATATTAACTAGGTACCACAGATCGTGAGTAAAGAATGTCAGCTAATAATTTAACAAGTAAAATGGAACCGTTTGAATTTGCCTTCCCATCTGTTTTACAAAATAAAGTAGTACTTTTACATAACTGTAAGAAATTTTTGTCAAATCTTTAGGAAAAACTATACTTACGTCATTTTTATAAGAATCCAAAGATTTTGCTACTAATTGTGGCTTTCTCTGTACTTTTAAAATCAAAATGTTTGGTAGAGTTAAGAAGCATTTTGATGAATTACATGATCAACGCATCTCAAACCCTGAATAAACATAATATTATATATTATAGAGTAGGCGTGTTTCTCGTAAATCTCGATGTACAGTTGAGTCCCTGAATCTTTACCCGTGCGTCAGCATTTAAAGCATACGAAATAAGTCGATGATAAGTCGGAAATTGAAATTTACCAAACGCAACAGCAAGTCACTTACTATCACTTGTTGTTGCGTTTAGTAAATTTCAACTTCCGACTTATCATCGACTTATTTCTTGTGATTTAAATGATGACGCACGGGTAAATATTCAGGGACTCAACTGTAGTCATTGAACAAATTCAAGCTGGATTGATGAGTATCTACAAACTGAACAACGATTTTAAAGTCTTAGATCCTAGAAGTGGATATCTTTCAAATCGGATCCAGAAGTTTTTGCAGAAGCCAGTAAATTAATTGCTGCGTACCTGTCAGTCGTCAGTTTAAGTAATGAGTTTTTGGAGCAACTGCAATTTTTCAGAAAATCATTAAGGATATAATTGGAATCGGCGAGCTCTATTTATGATGCAGCCAAAATTATTCTTATAGATTTTCATTGCACTAGTGCTTGGATCAGAGCCGTGCGGTACATTTTTTCAATATGATGCAAGTCTTCGAAATGCCGCCCCTTAAATATAACTTAACTTTTATTTTTATTAAATGCAACTGCACAAAATGAACACACTTTTATTTTAAAAAGAAAACATAATTTAAATTAAATGAAATACGTATTAACATTAAATGACATTTACAAAAATTACAATTTTACCCTTCTGGCTTTAATTTTGGCAAATTCGTCAATCAGATTGGTGTAGTCTAAAGTAGCAGCCAGTGAGGACTCTATTGAAATGAGTGCTATTTTTTTTTTAGTTTTGTTTGTCTTATGGAGCTTCGTAAACAGTTTTTAATAATTTTTAATTTTGAAAAACTTCTTTCCTCACTCACTACCTAGACAGAAAGTGTTAATAAAATTCTTAGCGATACAACTACATTTGGTACAGAAATAGTTCAAAACTTCTAACGGTTTCATGGACTACATATTATGTTATCATTTGGGATATATCACACAATTTTTCTAGAAGATCATTTGCCTGTATATCCGATTCTTTTTTATTGAAAGTATTGAATGAAGGTTCATACAATATTTTTTTAGTGTTTTATCATTTATTTTCCCCAATTTAAAAATATCATCAAACATTTATTTATGAATTTCTAGAAGCGAAAATCGAACAATCAAAGAATTAATGGTCTAAAATATAGATGAAAAAAATTATTTTAAATTTATCTTCTTCTGTTAAGAGCTCATCCATAGATATTTCGTCATTAAACTGACGCTTTTTTCTCCTAGTTCGAATTTCATTTTTCGCTGGAAATTCTGAGCTTATATCAAGATTTTCTGCAATTTCATTAGCAGTAATTTTCGTTTAGTCATAGCCAGATTATCTGTAGCTATTAATTTTTTTTTATTGTTTCTGACAACCTTTTTGCACAATCTGACAAATTTATAGTTACATGTTGCAACATCTTCAAGACTGAGACCGAATTTATATGAAATAAAATATCATGCCAAAGAACTACACCGCATATAAATTTATAATTTTTAATATTTTTTGCTAATCCTCGTGCTTTGACTTTAGTTTCTGTATCTTTGTTGACTTCTATTATTTCGAATAAGGCATCATATTATTTCACAAAATCTTAAAGGTTTCAATGCATCTATTCGACTTGACCATATACTAGTATCGCTTAATGGTTTTAAAGTTAGTTGTGAAACATGTTTTTTCAGAGCTTCCCAACGCTTTGTAAAACCAGAAAAAAAAAGTGTACAAAAATACAAAAATAATATAAAAAAGGGGTATTGTTTCTGTAGAAGAAGATGATTTCACTTTTAAAACTAAGTTTACAGAGTGGCATGCTTTAGCCTAAGGTCAGACAAGCGATCATTTACGGCGCCGTAAGAGCAGTAAAATGAAGCGCGAAAATGGGTCCCACGGTGAGAGTAGTGGATGGCCAGACGAGCTGTAAAATATCGCGCAGCAACATAGGATAGTACCCATTTTTCGCGCTCTATTTTACTGCTCTTACGGCGACGTAAATTATCGCTTGTCTGGCCTTAGCCTTAAACTCGAGTGACACACACCATCGGATATTTTTCAAATGTTCTATTTTTCACACCCTTTCTTATTCCTATGATTATTTTGATGTATTTTCATTTTACTTATTATGCCGCCCCCTTGTGATGCCGCCTGATGCGACTGCCTCACCGCATCATAGCACCGCACGGCCCTGGCTTGGATTCCAGAAGTGTGTCATGCGTACATCTTGTTTTCAACTTTACCCATCATGATCGCTAGTTCAGAGAGATCTTTTCTAAACGTAAGTTAATAAAACCATATCTTCGTAGTACAATGTTAGAAGCACGGATATCTTCTCTAACGCTTATAAGTATTCAGCTGTTGTTACTAGGCCAAGGATGGACGGGTGATATCGACACCCGGACCATGAAAAAAGTTTATATGTTTTTGTGCAACGTGTATGTGGCCGTTTCTTTCTGTTTTTTTGCTGTTTGCTGTTGTACGGAGGACTAAGTTAGCATTCAAAATTTAAAAATCAAATCTACATTCCTAAGATGCACTTTTTTACACCTCTATGTAGCGGTACTTTTTTAGTATTTGACCATTAGCTCCGATGATGACGTTTATGTCGAAAGCGCTCAGCTAAGGAAATAAAATTATTTACACACTTTGACATACTACATTTTCATTTTCCCTTATTAGGGAATTATTTTCCTATATTATAAGTATTTGAAAACGAAGTTGCCCTTCAGATAGATATTAATAAAATTGTGGATAGTAGCGCACGAAAAAAATTGTTTATCTCATAGAATAATACTATGTAATAAGGTAATGATTTAAAGAGTGTAGGCGCAAAATTTCTGGCCAATCATTTTTAAATGTATTCATTTTTTCGAATCCTGAAAAAACTAATAAATATTTTTGAAAAGTTTAAACGCAGAATGAAATATTACATTATTACCGAAAGCTGAAAGTCCCTTAGAATAAACAAAAAGTTTCTTTTGAATGAAATATTTGAAATTAAAAATAATACTAAATATTATTTTTTTTTCACACCTGTAACTTTTCAGGGACTTTCGGCCCTCGGTAATAATGTAATCTTTCATTCTGCGTTTAAATTTTTCACTTATTAGTTTTCTCAGGATTCGAAAAAAATGAATGCATTGGCACGAAATTTTGCGCCTACGTTCTTAATTTTTGTTCAATTTTAGGTATTCTATACCAATAAAGATAAAAAATGTAAGTTTTTATAAACAGTACATGAATACACTAACACATAAGTATCCGTTTTTGTTACATACAAGCCGCATTTGGTAATTTTTTAAATGGGGCCCCATTTTCAATTCCGCGGGGGGACCCCGACGGAGTTTGTTACGCCACTGTATTGCGCCTTCTCTTTGAAATCACAATCAATATTAAATAATTTTAATTTTACAATAAACATGTTCTATGTAGGAATTTACCTCAATCTGCTATACTCGTATTCTACGTTATCAACATAGCCTCTGCAAAAAATTGCTACATATGTATTTGAATGCCACGTTAATCCCAAGTTTGACTAACTGCCACATCCAAACAAGCAATTCCCTAAAATTAAAGGCAGAAAGGACCTGTTTTTCATCGGTTCACTTTCCACCGCTCGAAAATGAATTTATTGAAACGTGAAGTATCTCTCTTCCTGTCCTCTTATTCCCTCTCGTCCGCCATGGCGCCCTTTTTATCAGTCAGAAATGATTGAAAAATAAATTCGATTTTAAGTTCAATCGCTTTTAGTCTATGTCGGACTTTCCGGTTTTGAGATCCGAACAAAGATTTTTCTAGTAAATACTCCAGAGTTGACTTATTTCCTTTTAATTCGAACAAGTATTTTATCTCCATGTCTTGCTGTAATTCGAAAAAGATCTGAAATATATTTAAGTATACAGAAAAAAATAGAAATTATGAAGGTCAGTAAAATATCAGGTGCATAAAGAATAATATCCAGAACTCGCATAGAATATAAATACCGTCCTTTCATAAAGACTTTGAACTCTGCCTTTATAGAAAGATCCACAAGGAACAAGTTTTCCTGTAGTTGGCTGTATACCATGTAATACAAAAAATAGTAAATCCTTTATAAAAGGTATTAGAGTTGCACAAGTTTGACTTGAATGTTTGAACTTGACTTGAGTTTGACTTAATTTCAAGTCAAACTCAAGTCAATCCTTCTGACAAATATTTCAAGTCAAGTCAAACTGGTCAATCGTACAGGTTTGAAAATTCAAACTGTTTGTCAAACTAGTTTGAAAATAATTTATTTAGTAGATATACTTTTTTGTCGAGATTGACATGTTAGATAAGAAAATTAATAATACAATGAGTGCCACATAAAAGTAACTTAATACGGGAAGCGATTATAATTAAAATAGGGTCGTAAATTTAAATTTCTTGAAAATGATTCCTGAATGCTTAAACTGCTTGCTGGCAAGTTTCGTTTTATCCATATAACTTTTTGATATCTGAGTGTTACTAGATTAAAACAAAGAATTCGTTGGATAGTTTTTATCATACAAAGTGTAATTTAATCTACTTTGGGAGCGTTCAGGTTTAAGTATTACGTAACGCAAGTTGGGGGGGGGGGGGGGTCATGTAAAACGTTACGGCGCGTTACACGGGGAGGGGGTAGGATGGTTCGAACAGCGCATTACGTAATAGTGATGTAACAAAGGTCATTTTTTGAACATTCGCGAATACGAATGCGAATGCGAATATCTAATAACGACATTCGCGAATGCGGATGCGAATGCGAATGCTCAGTTTTTTTTAATTTGTTTTTATTTTTGAAATGTTTTCTAAATTTGTAATGAGAAGTTAATTGATATTTAGTGTAAATCAATCTGAATATTAAGCTTTATTACATTATGCCAAATAATAAAACAACGTGAAGGCTGATAATCTGATTATACGAGGTTAAGTTACCTTTTTTTAATAAAAAAGATGAGAAAGAGAATAGATTTTGATTTTATTAATCTAACTTTATTTTCAAATTATTATTTCTCTTCTCTGATATTCATATTCGCAAAACATTCGCACAAATTTTGCGAATGCGAACGCGAATGCGAATATGCAAAAAGATGCGGATATTCCCGAATGCGAATACGAATACGAATATTCGTTACATCACTATTACGTAACATTGTTTTTTAACTTAAATAAAAAAAACTACCGAATCACAATCTTCCACCTTTTCAACTTTCGTTTATATTTTACATAGAACCCCTGGATTGTATTATATTGCCCCCTCACCTCCGCTCATGTTACAATAGGACAAAATAGTATTCAAGTGAAAAAATCTTAAAATTTGTATTTAGCAGTCAAGCACAGTAACATGCGTCTCAATGGACAGCTCAAAATAAAATGATTTGGAATTTTTATGACTTTCTTTTATTAAAAAAGGCATTTAAGGGCCAGTTAGAAAAACATCTGGTACCAATCTGCTAGTTCACTCGAAAATACAATACAAACGTATTGCTGTATATTTGTTGGTATTTCTTTAAAATTCAAAACTAACCATTGGGTTATTAGACCTGGATCCTGCGTACCAAAAAAAGTTGATTAATAGCAATCCGAAAATTTGTTAATAGCTTAACGGTGCCTAGTCAAACGGACAAACTTAGATGTACGGGAACACGGAAGTTTTAATTGTGGAACAGTTTAATAATTTGGAACGTCAGATTACGAAAACGTCCCATGTATTTTGTCGGACATAACATCCAATTGATTTATTACCCTTTCATTAAACTCTCATGCAAAAATCAGACTGCTATTACTAACCAACATGATTCCTGTCATTTGACATGTTTTTCATGTTCCACTCATTAAAATGCCCAGTTGGTGATAAACACAAGTCTGATTTTTGCATGAGAGTTTAATGAAAGGGTAACAAATCAATTGGATGTTAATCAATCGGAAGTTCTATCCGACAAAATACATGGAACGTTTACGTAGTCTAACGTTCCAAATTTTTAACCTGTTCCACAATTAAAACTTCCCCTGTTCCAGTGTTCCCATACATGAAAGTTTGTCTGACTAGACACCGTTAATCTATTAACAAATTTTCAGCTTGCTATTAATCAACTTTTTTTTGGTACGCGGGATCCAGGTCTATATGGTTTTACCTACAAACATTTATCGACAATTTAAATTTCTTTCGGAGACAGGCTACAAATACTGGGTTTAAATTTTTAAAAAATTAATGTATAAATATGCATTAATAGTATGGTATAACTTATAACTAGACCCAAACCCAGACATCCAAAGTGAAAGTTATCCTCCAACACCAAATTGTTCTAAATATGGTCCACATAATGTTAAGAAAAAAGTCACACACACCATTTTCAGCGTCGGGTTTGTGGGATGAGGGAGAAGAAATCGGTAAATTCGGAGATTTTTACGTTTTTCGTCAATATTTCTAAAACTATGCGCTTTCTAAAGGATTCTACATAAAATTTAAAAGAAAAAGGTCCTATACATATTTGTTATAAAATCAACGGTTCCAGAGTTACGGAGGGTGAAAACTGGAAGATTTCAATACTTTTTATATTTTTTGGGAAATTTATAATATTATTACTGATGAAAGAAATTTTCTTTAACAGGATTGTGTTTTGTAACTAAAATTTGCTATTTCAGTGGCATGTTAGTGATAAGCCCTCGAAGAAACGTCAACCTCACCACCCAAAATCATCATCAATTGCCCAAAAAATATAAAAAATATCGAAAACCTCCACTTTTCATAACTCTGGAAGCGTTGATTATATAACAATTATATATAGGACCTTTTTAGTTTTAAATTTTATGTAGAACAATTTTGTATAGAACATTGTTTACGCTAAAGTATAGTTTTAGAAATATTGACGAAAAACGTAAAAATATACTAATTTACCGATTTCTCCCCAATCTCCCCTCCAACCCGGACGCTCAAAATGGTGTAACTTTTTACTGCACCATATGTGGACCATATAGAACAATTTGGTGTTGGAGGAAGACTCTTTCTTTGGATGTTTGGGTTAGGCCTTTTTTGACCAGTTATACTATACTACCTCCGTTAGAAGGATTATGCAGTGGGCCTTTTTTTATTTCAAATTGAATGTAGAACATTTTTGTATAAAAGGTTGTTCATGCTAAATCGCATAGTTTTAAAAATATTGACGAAAAACGTAAAAAACTACGAATTTACCGATTTCTCCCCCTCTTCCCTTCAAACCCGACGCACAAAATGGTGTGACTTTTTTCTGAACATTATGTGGAACATATAGAACAATTTGGTGTTGGATGATAACTTTCACTTTGGATGTCTGGTTTATGCCATTATTTGGATCAATTGTATCATACTATAAAACGCTATAAGCTTTCTTAATAATTATTATCCTAACTGGCGCGCTTATTGGGTTTTATTTGTCTGTCTGCGGTTTAAATATCATATCAGGCAATACATTTCTGTTTATTGAAATTTGTCAAAAAAATTTTTTTGGACCTTGTTGGGATTGGGGGATTTCCCCTACCCCTCCCCCACCCATTACTCCCCCCCCGTTGATCCGCCACTGAACAAATAAACACGTTGCGTAATATTCAAACTTTTCAAACTGTTTGAAGATGTTTGAATTCAAGTCAAACCTAAAGATATCGAAATCAAGTCAAGTCAAACTTTTTTATACAAAAAGTTTGATTTTCAAGTCAAGTCAAGTTTGTTGAGTAAAATCAAACTAGTTTGACTTGATGCATCTCTAAAAGGTATATATTTAAAATCACTAAAAAGGGCTACATCACAATCACATAACTAGTTTTCGACTGGTTTACCAGTCATCATCAGTCATCACATGAATGTCATTTGCTACCAGACTTTCACCATGTAATCAAGTCACACCACAGCTCAGATATTACCTGGGGCATAATATTAAAATAGTTTAAACATCCATGCTTTAATTGGCATTTTTAACTGATGTTTCCTTAACGGACCACTTATACAGGTTTTGACCCACATATTTTTGTTAAACTATATCTTGGTGGTTAGCATGTAAACTTCACGAAAGCACTGATGATGAATGGTAAACCAGTCGAAAACTAGTTATGTGATTGTGATGTAGCCCTTTTTAGGGATTTTAAATATATACCTTTTATAAAGGCTTTACTATTTTTTTTATAGAAAGATCTTGAAAATACCTGGGACAACCCACAGCACCAACTAAAATGTCCAGGCCGTGAGGCACCTGCCTCGGGCTCGCATTTTAATGGGGCCCGGAAAGATTACCAAAAAAATTTTTTTATTGCAATAACAAAATAAATTTTCAAAATTCTTTCATTTTACTAACAGCAGTTATGATACAGGAGAAATGATAACAATAATAGTTATATTCATAAACCATAAACCGTTCCTATCATAAAACAGCAATGCCAGTAGATAGTTTGCCTTGTTGGCATCAATAACAATAAACAAAATTGTTAGACATCTCCCAAAAGGATTAACAAGAGGTAGGATTAACAAGAGGTATCTTCACTACTATGTTTTAAGTATAAACATACTTTTAAATTTAATATTCAGTTTGGTGTCGGTTTCTGCAAAGATAAAGTCTTGCTTGCTTGTATTAGTTTTCAGTCCTGTGCTTCTAAGTTCAACTAATCTATTAATTAATCATTATTAGAGAGCGGAATATATGCAAAGTGCATATAGATGCATATATTGCATATTTTCAGACAACAAACACAACATTGCATATTTAAGCTAAACACGATTTATTTTGCATATTTTAAAAATAAATTATATAAAAGTTTAAAATTTTCGTCTCTTAGTTGGAATTTTATAACTTCGATATGAACGAGCTCGTTATTTATCTATCTATCGCTCATCTGGACTTTCCCATTACTACCTGAATTTAACAATTATGGGTGTTCCCAGAAAAATATTATTTTATTAGCGTAGCAAGTCGTAGGTACCTCCTACTTTTAAGGGTCTAATAATTATTTTGTCAGTTTCCGGCCAACATTTGTTTAAAGTAAACGTTGTATCGTATTTAGTGTTTTTGAAGTGATTGGTATATATTAAATTTAAATATGTCTACCATTCAAAAAAGTGCTTGGATAAAGTGTTTTCCCGAGTTAAAGCTAAGTGGAGACAAAGTATTTTGCAAGGCCTGTTCCAAAATCGTAAGTTATTTTCACATTTCATTTTTTAAATGAGGAACTGACAAACATCATGTTTATCATGTCCCACAAAAGAAATTTTTCTGGAAAGAGTGTTTTTATTCGACAAATTCGCTTTTACTTCTATAAAGACGGACATAGAGAGAAGCATCAAAATACAAAAATCCATCAAATTGTAGACAATTCCGCTTTTGTTCTTCAGCTTAAGTAACGTACTTTGTTCTTTAAGTAACGTACAAATTGCTAAAGAACTTATGTTCATAAAAGTTAATTTTAGTTTTTTACCAGATCTAATAAAGTCATTAGAACAAAGGAATTTACAATTAAGTGATTCGGTTAATCTTGTTAACACTTTTTCTGCTCATTGTCAAAAAATTCCCGGAAATACAGGGATTACAATTAGAAATAAATTAAAAAATGTTTTAGAAAAAAATGAGGGCTTCGATTGTTTGAGGAAAGTTGTACGTATTTTTGAAGGCAACTTTTCTGAAGATCTTACGACTTAATATATTGTTTTATTTTTGAGTATTTTTAATATGCATTTGCATATTTAGACAAATTTAGAAAAAATACCTGCATATTTGTAGTAAAAGTAATGCATATATATGCGCATATTTTGGTAATGTTGTGTTGCATATATTCCGCTCTCTAATCATTATATAAATAAACTATTTTATAAATAATCGACCGAATCAAAATATTGATAAAATTAGTGAGTGTGTTACACAATTGGATAATAATAAAACAAGACATTTGCAAAGTGCGATTTTTTATAAAACGAAAGCTAACGCGGAAAAAATTGTTCGCGAGCAACAGTTTGTTAGTGAACAGTCCTAAATGTAGCCGTGTTTATTGTTATGTTTGTAAACTGTTTTCAACAAAAATTCTTCTAACTTCCGATGGGTATAAGGACTGGAAAAATATCAATAGGACAGTTATTCAGTTATGTGTACTTAGTCTCATGTTACGTTAGTCAAGAGAAATAGTACAGCGGGACAAATTATAACATTAATGGAAAAATGTTATGTAGAAGAAAAATAACATTGGAGAAACGTTCTTCGACGAATAGTAGCAACTATTAAATTTTTGTCCAAGAAAGGTCTATCCTTTTGTGGTTCAACAACCAAATTTTGCGAATAAGCGAATTTGACCCATTTTTAGCTAGTCCCTTACAAAAATAGAATGACGTTCGTAGTGGAAACGTCAACTATTTATCTCTCATCATCTATATGTAACGAATTTTTTCCTATTCTGGGAAAACAAGTTCAAAATCATATAATAGAAGAAGTAAAATGGCAAAATAGTTTTCCCTTATTATAGACTCTACACACGATATTTCACATATCGATCAATTAACTTTAATCAGATATGTGTAACCGACTGGAAAACTATATTTCTATTAAATAACAACGATCACATCTCGGCTGCAATGGCCATTGACAGAAATAATATTGGATATACAATAATTAATTACAATAAGGACTTATAACAACTAATATATTTAAAAAAGTTATTAGGATAGATTTCTATTTAAATAAAGATCTATCTATCTACAGTGGCGTAACAAACTCCGTCGGGGCCCCCCCGCAGAATTGGAAATGGGGCCCCCTTTAAAAAATTACACAATGCGACATATGTAACAAATACCTATATGTGTTACAGCCTAGTAAATCAACGTAAAATATGGCGATACGGTGTAATTTTCAGTGTCACCACCGAAGTGGTCAACTCAAGACTTTTCGAGTTATTTATGAGTAAAAATGTTTATTGTTTAACAAAAAAACCACGTTTTTAGGCGATTTTTCGCAAATAGTTCATAGAGTAAGTATTCGATCTAAAAGAATATTGTTAGCCAAAATGTATCTAGCTTATAAAAAAAAGTGAAACAAAAATGAAGTCTATCGACTCAGTAAAAGAAAGCTCATGAAAAGTTTTTCTTATTCGTCAAATTCCAAATCGATAATTCAACGTGAAATAACCAAAAAATAAAATACTGTACGGGGAAACTCATTAGAACTTTTTTAAAGTGTTTAAAAGAAGCTTTATTTTTTACAAAAGTTTATAGCATCAAAACTAAGGCAGTTTCGCTCAAAATACAGTTAATCCCATTTTTTTGGTAAAAAATTGTGAAAATCTCCCCTTATTTGTGAAAAACCCCAAATGAAACTAATCAGTATTGCCTTACAAATTACCTAACTTTTTTATACGGCCTGTAAGTTTCACCGGTTCAAAGTGCTTATTTTTAAAAGGGTTCTAGTTTTAGGGCTTGAACGAGTCACTAATCACGAGTATATGCAAATTTTAAACAGCCATGTCTTAACCAATTTTGTCTTACAGAAAAACAAAATAAAGCCAAAATATTTATAAAAGCAAGACCTACCTACATTTCTTTCCTCTTTGAGATTTTTCGTATCACTAATACTTTTAAGTTATTTTGAAAAAAGGCATTTTTCCAAAATAAAACAAAACTTTTTTTCAAAAATAAGAACTTCGAACCGGTCAAACTTACAGATCATATAAACAATAAATATTTAAAGTAAATGGTAAAGCGCTAATGATAAATTTTATTTGGGGTGCGAAATAGGGGCAGATTTTCACGATTTTTTGGGGCCAACTTTATTTTGAGCGTAACTCGTATAGTTTTGGTGCTAGAAACTTTTATAAAAAATAAAAATAAAGCTTTTTTTGAAATATTTAAAAAAGTTTTAAGAGTTTTTCCGGAAAAATGCTTCATTTTTTGGTTATTTCAGGTTGAAATATTCGATTTGGAATTGGACAAATAAGAATAATTTTTCATGAGCTTTAACTGTGCTTTTACTGTGTCGATAGACTTCATAAATAAGTACACCATTTTCTGAAGTTACATTTTTGCTACAAATATTTTTTCGATATCTAATATTTAATTCGATAAATACTTATTTTTGAGTTATTTGCGAAAAACCCATCTGAAAACATTGTTTTTTTTTTAATAAACATTTTCACTCGCAAATGACTTGAAAAGTAATAGCATAAATAAAGCAACTCTCTAGAAAAACAAAAGTTGCTTATAATTAGTCAATTTATACATTTCCGGACGACACAGGGATGTCGCCCCCCGAAGTAAAAGCAACCAACGGCATAAATCCAACTTTGAAGTGTAGTGTAACTAGAACCTAAATCCAAATTGTCAAGCAAATACGTCCGTCGTGACTCTGATAAGTTCACTCCAAAACTGTCATTTACTGAGCTATTGGTGTATTCATGCATTGTTTATGACGACTTACATTTTTCGTCTATATTGGTTTAGAATAAAATAGAACAAAAATAACTAAGTGATTACATCCACAGAGAACGGCAGTTCTCACCAGTGGCGCACAACACCCCTACATGCGACACTATATATACACGAAATTTTCGATTTTCTAAACCTCACTGAATTAAAAATTGGGCCAAATCCCATCTTAAAGTTTAGGAAAAGACTCGTCCATCCATATGTTACTTCTCCATTTTGGTCCAAGGGTGTGGATTTTACGGCCCTTCCCATTTAAAGCCTGTTTTTCGTTCTCGTCCCCAAAACTCCCAAAAATTTCAAAAGTTTAAGCCCGACCTTTGCGGCTTCTGATAGCACAGATCATTACCTTTCCAACGCATGTTTAATTTTGAAAATCGGTTATACCATTCAAAAGTTATCGAGCTCAGAAATATGACTCAATTTTTATTTAAAAAATGGAAAATGTTTGTGGATATGTATGTATGTATGTATGTATGTATGTGTGTGGAAAAGTTAAACCGATCTGAATTTGTTTTTCTGTGTTTCAAGAGGGTGTGAGGGCCGATTCAGAACCGGTCTAATTTTTGACTTCTGACTACCCGTAAGTCAGCTAGAGGGCTAGATAGATACAAAATAGCATATTTTTTGGGCGTATATATCTAAGGTTCAACGAAAGACAGGAAAACCGCAAATACACTAAATCAATAGGGATGAGTTAAGCTTTCAAATGGCGCCTAAGCGATCAAGCTGAGACATACACACTGCTCACCATAGCCAAAAAACTGAAAAATTAAACTTTGAAAATTTTGGTTTTTCGACAATTACTCAAAATTTCAACCTACGAATTGCGCCAATAACTGAGCGTTTGTAGAAGGAATCAGGACGCGTCTAATGGTGTATACCTTATATCTGGGAAAATTCGAATTTTTAAGTTATAGGCTTTATAAGTATGATCAAATCTATTTCTTATGGGAAAAAACGGTTTTTCAAGCTCAATAATTCCTCTAATACGTTCAGTTATCATACTCGATCTTGGACGCATCAGATACTACTTGTCAATACGTTTCAAATTCATGTTTAGTGATCAACATCAGGTAAGAAGTTATAGAGATCCAAAAGTATAATAATTAGTCCAGGAACTGAAATTTTTCACTTCGCAATTTTTACAGAATAGATTTGCTTGAAAATTTGACAATAAGTAGTGGGTAGTCCAAGGATCAAAATTTATATGATGCCGAAAGACGCTTTTACCATGGGGTGGTTGCCACCTCATATCGAGGGTGGAATTTTTTTTTATATTTTGACCGCAAATGCTGGTAAAAATATTAATTATAAGCAAAAAATGTTCATTATAAATTTTTTTGATAAAATTAATAGTTTTCGATTTATTAGTTATCGAAGCTGTTAGTTTTATATCGAAAAGATTACCAGATAACGGCAGTTCTCGCCAGTGGCGCAGAAATACGCCCCCCTACACGTGACACTATTATATACACGAAATTTTCAATTTTCTAAATCTGACTGAATTGAAAATTGTGCCAACTCACATCTTCAAGTTCAGAAAAAGACTCACCCATTCATATGTCATTCATATGAATGGGTGCCATTCACACATTCATATGTCAACCATCCATTTTGGTCCAAGGGTGTAGATTTTAAGGCCCTTCATATTTAGAGTCTGTTTTTCGTTCTCGTCCCCAAAACTCCCAAAAAGTTTAAAAATTTAAGTCCAACCTTTATGGCTTCTAATAGAACTGATCATTACCTTTCCAGCGCATGTCTAATTTTGAAAATCGGTTACACCATTCAAAAGTTATAGAGCTTAGAAATGTTACTCAATTTGTATTTAAAAAAGGGAAAATATTTGTGGATATGTATGTATGTGTGTTTGAAAGTTAAACCGATTTGATATTTTTTCTCTGTGTTTAAAGAGGGGGTCAGGGCCGATTTAGAACCGGTGTAGTTTGTGACTTTTGACCCATAAGCCAGCTATAAATAGGACTTGGTAGGTACAGAACGGCATATTTTTTGGGGGTATATATATTCGAATCAAGAAGAGGTAGGAGAACCGCAAATACATCAAATCAATAGTGTTGACTTAAGCTTTCAAATGGTGTTTAAGCCGTCAGGATCAGACATACACACGGCTCAGTATAGCCGAAAAACTGAAAAACTAAACTTTGGGTTTTTCGACAATTACTCAGCATTTCAACCTACGAATTGCGCCAATAACTTAGCGTTTGTAGAAGGACTCAAGACGAATCTAACGGTGTATACCTCATATCCGGGAAAATTCGAATTTTTAGGTTATAGGCTTCATAAATATGATAAAACCTATTTCTTGTAGGAAAAACGGTTTCTCAAGCTCAATAATTCCTGTAATAGCTTCAGTTATCATACTTGACCTTAGATCCATCAGATACTACTGGTCAATACGTTTCAAACTCATGTTTACTGATCAAATTCGGTTAAGCCGTTTAGAAGTTATTAAGATACAAAAGTATAATCCAATTAACGATTATTCCCCAAATGGTTTATGTAGTTGTAGTGGTTACGACGCTAAATTTGATCTGGCAACGGGCAATCCGACTTCATTTACCGGCCATCTCAATATATTTTTTTTCAATTTACAGTACAACCTGCCATATCCGGACCTGTCATATCCGAACCTCCCCATATCCGGACGGTTCTGCGCCGTCTGGATCTACCGAAATCTACCGAGAAAGGCAGTCCTGTTGTTGGACAACGTACTAAAAGAAGACCTAAAAGATGGCAAAATAATGTATTATAGAATCTATAAAACGTGTCTATCGACGAAAGTTACTGACGGCGCTGATTACTGGAATGTATGAAGGAGAAAACGTTTCAGAGACTGTAAAAGAAGTAGTGGTCTTGATATCCGGATTTTTTCATATCCAAATCGGTCTGTCGCCACATTGATCCGGATATGGCAGGTTGTACTGTATTTCGAATAGAAAAAAATCTAGTGTACATTCGATGGACACTAGATCATTTGGGAGATAATGCAACAAAGGTGACCATTTATAAAGCTTGACGTGTAATAGAGGAACATTGCATTCAACTTCATACATTTAATTTATAAATAACTTTGAAAAACTCCTGATACAAGAATAAAAAACCGCTAAACGCCGTAAAAATGAGTGGCGCATAAAATATTCCATCTACAAAATATCTGATATGAATGTTACGTGGCGCGAAAATGGATTTTCATTTGATGCAAAACAAAATTCTAGTTTTATTTTAAAATATTTTTCCATAATATTTGCTAAATTTGAAGTAAACGCGCCACAAAAGAGTTTCAAAATTCAAACTGTATCAAAGTTACTCTTTTGTGGCGCGTTTACTTCAAATTTAGCAAATATTATGGAAAAATCTTTTAAAATAAAACAAGAATTTTGTTTTGCTTCAAATGAAAATCCATTTTCGCGCCACGTAACATTCATATCAGATATTTTGTAGATGGAATATTTTATGCGCCACTCATTTTTACGGCGTTTAGCGGTTTTTTATCCTTGTTAGTATTATTCTATGAGATGAACAACTTTCTTCGTGCACTATCTACTATCAGCGAATATATCTACAATTTTATTAATTCGGATGGAAACTTCATTTTCAATACTGCACTGCTTAAAAAACGTATGTATGCAAATAATATAAAAACACAATTTTACATAATATATTAGACAACAATATGGGGCCCTTGACATATTGGGGCTTCATGCTGCGGTGCCTCTATCTAGGTAAAGATTAAAAAGAAAACCCATGTCGGTAAATTGCAATTCTCAAATCTTTCAATAGTCACGTACAAAGCATTATAGTTTATTGTTGTTACCATAAAATTTCGGTAGGCCGGAAGGGATTAAGTTTCTAGATATTATCAGATGATTCACTTGGCAAATACGTCTATTTAGAAATTTACGTGTTTAATTTTAAACAACAACGTAAAATAATATAACAATAACAGATTTTTACATAATATCAGATGACAAGATGGGGCCCCTAAGCGATTGCCCCCCCCCCCCGCAAGCTTCACGCTGCGGGGGCCTCTGTTACGCCCCTGTCTATCTATCTATTATTTAATTATATTTAGGGGCACGAAAATTGTGTAGTGCCTCGGGCCTGATTTGAAATAAAATAGGCTCTGCCTGAGGAGAATAGGTACAGGTAGGGAGCTGCTAAAGATCATCAAAGTTAGAAAATTTAGCTACCTAGGAATCCTAGGATACATAATTCAAGGGCGGATCCAGGACCGATTTTCGGGAGGGGCCATGAACTTTTTCTGGGTGTAACAAAAAAACTA
Organism: Diabrotica virgifera virgifera; assembly: GCF_917563875.1. NCBI lineage: Eukaryota > Metazoa > Arthropoda > Insecta > Coleoptera > Chrysomelidae > Diabrotica > Diabrotica virgifera. Next base: position 292,185,424 of record NC_065443.1, read on the forward strand.
CTTTGCAGTAGTATTTGTAGAACTAGAATGCTAAGGTGAAATGAGTGAGTGGGTGAGGAACTGATAATAGAAGTATGGGGAGGCAGAGGCAAACTAAATAGAATTGGCTAGCAAGAAATGCAAGAGAACGACTTGACACTCAAGGATGGGTACGGCTCGTTTGCATGCCTGTCGAAGAACAGTAGCTTAAACTAAAGAGGGATGATGACTAGAACCAGAAATATGAATATAAAAAGAGAGGCTTATAAAATAGATAGAATAAATATTAATATAATAAAAATAGAAAAATATAAGAGATAAATAAAATAGACTAAATTGCGGGCGCCAGAAGTAGGGATGGACCGAACTCCCAGGTATCTTACACTGCTGTAAATTATTCAATATATTAAATTATTAAATTCAAAAATGGGAAAAAAAAAATAATTGATATACAAACAAATAAATATTTATTAAAATATAACTACCTAGATTATTGACAACCTCTGAGTTAGAAAAAATACAACTATGTAACTCTAAAATGACAATTTGACTTAACTACTTATCTGAATATGAGTATACAACTATAATTACATTAGTACTGGGGTAGCTCTTATATGGAGCGTACCCCCAACTTACACTAAGGTTAAACAACAACCTTCACCAAATAATCGTACGATTGTAATACGTACAGCAACGTTAAATACTACAAGAAATCAATACTAAAATACCTACCTAGGATGAACCATACAAATATATATAACTCAATGAGTTGAATAGGCAACACCTAACTGAACCAACGCAGTCCTGGATGATAAAGATCCTTTTTCTGACTCGTGGTTTTTAATAATGACCAAGTAAAACTAATAGCTATCCTGAAGGGATAGGGATTAGGGATTGAATTTAATTTAATAACAAATGAATTTAAGTTAAGCAAACAAATTGGGAATTTAAATTACAAGAAACAAGCTAATAATATTAAAATATATATATAGTTATATGAAAAATATGGGAAACAAGTCTAATAATATTAATAAAAAATAAATGTAAGGAACTACTGTATGGGAAAAGGTTATTTGGGCCCAAATTATCCTCTTTTACAAAGAGACATACAGGTGTGGGAGCGCTATTGAATTATGTGTATGTTAATTACTTAAATGTTCTGGATATTATAAAAAAAAATAAGTGTATAAGTGTACTGGTATAGGTAGATAACTATTGCACTGTTAAATATAAAAAGTTCCCGAAACAAACCCGATTGACCTGATATTGTCCCCACAAGTTTTCCTTACTACTCCTCAGTAAAGTCTTAAGCACAGAATGGTGCTACGCAGTCAACCGTAACACGGCAATTCTCCAAAATGCAGGATAATGAAGAACAAAAATTACATGTTCCTCTAGTACTTGTCACCTAGGTGACTTGGTCGAAAAGCGGTCCTTCTCAGGTGGTAGAAGTAGTTAAAAGATTTTCCCCAGTGGCAGATAAACCACAAATCACTGCTGCGAACCTCCAACCTCGTTTCTTCAGCCCACTAAACACATACGTAATAAACTTGGATAATTTCTTTTCAAAATAATACTATGACTTGAAACAAGAATGAAATATTCGCCACTTTTACGTGGATAGGTTATCTGCCACTAGGTACTTATTCGGTTGAAGTCTCCGACCAAAGTGATATCTTATTTTCCGTTCTACGCCGATCATGTCACAATACGGTTCATGGGTTTACCGCCAGGAGTACACAAGGTACAAAACGTACAGGTCTGCTAATCTATAGGTTTGTGATGACGTCAGTGAAAGACGAAATATTTATTAGTAATTGTTTCAAGTAGAATTTAATAACAGAACATTATTAAAATTTAAATCGCATAACAATAAAAATGATTAGAAGTTAACGGAATGTTATAATCCCCTCCTACTGGGAGAAAAAAAAATTTTTAAGCAAAATTTTTTTTTTTTTAACATTCAAATTATCATAACTAAGTGGTAATAATCTATCATTCTACGGTGATCCGCAAGACTATGAGTAACCACAAATTAAGGATCAAGGGAAAGAAGGATGATCACTACACCAAAACTATGAATCGCAAAAGATGACTTGAAGTCATATTAAAATGTCATCGACATTTTGTCTGAAAGCCTAAACATAAGCTAAATAATATACTAAAGTTCATAATGACAAATAAATGTCGAACTGGCACTAAATCCAAAATTGAACTATCCATGGACATCAAATTTATAGATGGTATATCCAAGGACGAACAACCAGGCCAAGGTATGAGCCAATTCGCACCATAACACAAGTAAATATACTAAAGTATGACAAAAAAAATCAAAACTAAAATCAGTGAAGAATCGAACACTTAATCCAAAATTGAACTACCAATGGACACCAGATTCATAATAGCATATCCAGAGAAGAACAATCAGGAATATTTATGGAACAATTCTCACCAGTGCCAAATAATACAAATAGTAAGCATATCAAAGTTATCCAAAACTCATTAATCAAAATAAATGTGGAATCGGACACTTAATCCAAAGTCGGACTATCAATGGACACCAGATTCATAAAGCATATCCATAGAAGGACGACCAGGAAGATTTATGGACCAATTCGCACCAATACTAAATCACATAAATTAATTAGGCCTATGTACAACCACAACTATATACGAGCCTATACAACTAAATAAACAAAATAAGTGAGGACTCGGACGCTTTATCCAAAATCGGACTATCAATGGACACCAGATTTATAAGAGCATATCCAAAGAAGAACGATCAGGAAGATTTGTGTACCAATTCTCACTAATACTAAATAAATTAAATTAGGTCTATCGACTAAAGTAAGTCGTTGACTAACAAAAATTGGTACGTGTTGTTGTTCACTAGCTATAGCATGTAGCTACAATAGATGCATGGGAATAAGAGATACAGATAACGTACCAATTGTAATAATAAAATCTAAATGGTGAACTGACAAGGTCTATGACACCATGATACATGATAGAAAAAAAAATATAACGAGAACGAGCAACCAATTTTGAATAAAACTGTAGATTCATGCGCTCTCGCATACATAGAATTATCCAGGAAATATCCCTGAATCTAAATGACAAAACTAATGCCTCAGGAAAGAAGAGGGAATGAAATAAAAAGAAACAATTAATTTGTCGAAACACCCTCAATACTGAATTAAATAAACCTACGATGTATAGGGAAAAACAAAGCATTGATTGATAAATACGTGTACACTAGAATATTTACCATCAACGGTCAAGGTTTAACATACTATGAAATAGGAGATAAAATATAAACTAAGTAAACTTCCCTATCAACCTATAAAAAGGTAAATGGAATAATTGGACTAAATACACTATGTGATGACGAATAGACTTCTGCGTACTCTGCCATGAAAACACAGATTACGAAGTCGTATAGCAATGGCCAGTTGCTGAACTTCGAACCCACGGATTCATTAGCTAGCATTGACAAAGCATTGGCAGACTAGTTCATAAGAAGAAATCCATACATACATCAAAATTCCAACCTAATTACAGAATCATACAGTGTAGGGCATAACGATATAAATGATTACAAAGATATCCGTGACAAATGTGGATAAAGTAAACAAATATCAAATTAAAAACCACAACATCTTTCCAATATGGCAAATCCAATAACAAGATAAAAGATATATAAAAAAAATAGGATGTAATCAAATATCAAAAATACAACATACAACCTAAGATAAGTAGTGTATAATATTGTTAGTTCCATAGTTCCATAATAAATATCAATATTAAACCAATGTACTTGTATGAGCCTACATATTCAAATATATACTTAAATATACAATAATCAACATCCCTCCTATGCTAAGGGGTGATGTGCACATACTAAAAAATACAAGTAGGTTCTTATTAACTAGATGATCCAACTGACAGGGTTAGTAATTAAAAATGTTGATTCATAATAATTAAAGTGCAACATTAATAATGAAAAAAAATTGATAAGCTCATGCATAAGAGTACTACATAAATAATTAACCTAATGATTCATAAATTGGAAGTCATCTAACAACAATGCCAAAAGATAAAAATTGTACCTGCTCTATCTGGTGAATAAAATATTAAACTAAAATATCAATGTTGTTCTGAAGCTATTTCCTTGTGGCATTTTTATGATTAATTATTTATATGGGAAATAAGCCACAATTAAAATGAAAAAAATAATTTTATTAACGTTTCGACGCCCAAATCGGGTGCCGTTGTCAAAATACAAAATATTACTAAAATAAACTAAAGTGTTGTTGCTAAGCAAAAAAAATTCTTCTAATAATTTATTTAATCTCACTCATTTATATTGGCAATTCAGACATATATTATACATTTTAAAGTAGAAGACTTTAAAATGATATTGCCAATATTTATGAGTTGCGTTCCTGGGACGACTTACTGAAAGATAGTTCATTCGATTACATGAAATTAACCCCAACTCAAGAATATCCGTCATAAAAAATTATAGCATGTGATATGTCTTTAAAAAGACAACCAAATGCAACGACAGTAAAATTCTCGCGTTAGAGACTTCATAGTAAATCACAAGGGAAAACCAGGAAAAACCCTGTGATACTATCCCGACATCGTAAGTATTTGGTCTTACATTAATTTACTCTCAAAAAATAATACCAAATTCTGACTTGTAACATGTTTAAATTATAAATATTATTAATAATACTAGATATATAAGTAATACTAAAATATAAAATATGTACTAGCTCGATATTATTGACTTACTAATCTTGGTATTTTCTTTCTATTGACTTCCTCTTTCAGTATGGGTAACCACATCCTACTGCATTCTACCGAGGAATTTGTGACACAATTGGTTTCATTTAGCATAATTAGAGCCGCTTCTTTGATTTTTCTCTTTTTACTATCTGATTCTTTCAGGACTATACTTGAATCTCTCCACTGAACTCTATGTTCATTATCCCATGCGTGTTGACATATTTGAGATCTCTCAAATTCTCTATTTTTAATATAAGATTGGTGTTCACTTATTAATAGGAAATAAATTCAACATTTCAACAACATTCAAAACAACAAACACATTGAGATCTATTCTATCTAAAACTAAACCTAACAATGATCAAGAAAGAACAAAAAATTGCATTTATAAAATACCTTGTGAATGCGAACAATTTTATTTAGGTGAGACATCAAGACCATTAGACGTTAGAATAAGTGAACATCAATCTTATATTAAAAATAGAGAATTTGAGAGATCTCAAATATGTCAACACGCATGGGATAATGAACATAGAGTTCAGTGGAGAGATTCAAGTATAGTCCTGAAAGAATCAGATAGTAAAAAGAGAAAAATCAAAGAAGCGGCTCTAATTATGCTAAATGAAACCAATTGTGTCGCAAATTCCTCGGTAGAATGCAGTAGGATGTGGTTACCCATACTGAAAGAGGAAGTCAATAGAAAGAAAATACCAAGATTAGTAAGTCAATAATATCGAGCTAGTACATATTTTATATTTTAGTATTACTTATATATCTAGTATTATTAATAATATTTATAATTTAAACATGTTACAAGTCAGAATTTGGTATTATTTTTTGAGAGTAAATTAATGTAAGACCAAATACTTACGATGTCGGGATAGTATCACAGGGTTTTTCCTGGTTTTCCCTTGTGATTTACTATGAAGTCTCTAACGCGAGAATTTTACTGTCGTTGCATTTGGTTGTCTTTTTAAAGACATATCACATGCTATAATTTTTTATGACGGATATTCTTGAGTTGGGGTTAATTTCATGTAATCGAATGAACTATCTTTCAGTAAGTCGTCCCAGGAACGCAACTCATAAATATTGGCAATATCATTTTAAAGTCTTCTACTTTAAAATGTATAATATATGTCTGAATTGCCAATATAAATGAGTGAGATTAAATAAATTATTAGAAGAATTTTTTTTTTGCTTAGCAACAACACTTTAGTTTATTTTAGTAATATTTTGTATTTTGACAACGGCACCCGATTTGGGCGTCGAAACGTTAATAAAATTATTTTTTTCATTTTAATTGTGGCTTATTTCCCATATAAATAATTAATCATAAAATATCAAGTCATAATAAGGATTGAGCTAAAGACAAATAGAGGAAGAGGTTAGCTCTAAAAACCCTATAGAGTTAATCTTCCGAAGATGACGAATCAACTTCATCCCTGGTGTTATCAGGCAGTAAATCCTTTACGTGAAATTGTCCAATTCGTTTGTTAGTCGCATTGTCCTTCAATTCATAAACTAACGGAGATATTACCTTCACGACCGTACAAGGAATATATTTCTGGCAAAATTTTGCCGAAAGAGCATCACCCTTATTGGACTTCACAAAGTTTCGCTTCAACACTCTATCTCCAACGAAGAATCGCAGATCTCTTTTCCTCAAGTTATACTGCTGCTGGTTCCTTAGATAGGAAGTTTTTAACTTCTTGCGAATGTCAGAAAAAATTTGAGGTAGAGTCTGGAGATCATCTAAGCGATGAAGGTTATCGGATATCTGAGGTAGATTTGTGGAAGTGTCTGAAATTGCACCAAAATAGTCACCAGATAAAGCAACATTTCTACCAAAATTGAGATATGCAGGAGAACATTGGGTAACCTCATGGACAGAGGTCCTTATGGCTTGAGCTATGGAATGGATATATTGATCCCAAGCTCTGTGATCTGGGAATGTATAGGACCTTAGGGCTGTGACAATACTGCGATTCACTCTCTCAGTATGATTGGCTTGAGGATGGTAGGCAGCATTATAGAAGGTCTTCTGAACCTTATATTTAGTTAGAAGGTCTTTAAAAGCCTTCGAAACAAACTGAGGACCATTGTCACATGACACAATTTGGGGAACACCAAACAACAAAAAGACTTGTTCCTCTAAATGTTTCAAAATTGCTGGAGTTGTGGCCTGACGAAGAGGACAAACTACAGGAAATTTGGTGAAATAATCCACAACTACCAAGCAGTAAGTATTACCCTTATAACTACGAGGATAGGGTCCAATGAGATCCAACGAGATCATCTGCCAAGGAAAATTAATGTTCCTAAAGGAACCCATGAGTCCAGCTTGTGGTAAATTACTGGGTTTACAAGTCGCACAAACTAAACACTTAGAAATATACTTTTTGATAGACTTGCGCATGCCAGGCCAATAATATAATTCGGCAATACGATGAAAAGTTTTATAAAAACCAAAATGTCCAGCAGTAACTTCATCATGAAACATACGTAATATGTTCTCCCTATTTGGCGTAGGTACAACTATTTTCCAATCTGACATATTGGATAAGGCCTCTATAGGACTTAAGATATGTTTGTACAGTATATTGTTCTCTACCTTAAAATCAGGATAATTTTGTGGGTCTTGAGTAACCCTATCAATCATATTCCGATACCACTCGTCAGGAGTTAAGGTGGACAAATCTAATACATTAAGATCATGAACACGGGAAAGAGCATCAGCAACCACTACCCCCGTTGGCCTTTCGATGAACAATCTTATATGAATAAGCCGCCAGTTTGCATATCCATCGGGAAAGTCTCTGAGATGGGTTTTTCATACTATGAAGCCATACCAAGGAACTATGGTCCGTAATTATGGTGAAATTACGGCCCTCTAAATAATAACGAAATGCTTCTAACCCATGTATGATAGCTAAGAGTTCTTTCTCAGTGGTGGAATAGTTTTTCTGGGCCTTATTCAATTTCTTACTCGTGTAAGCTATGGGATGTTCCAAGCCATCTTTCAACTGGAACAATACGCCACCAGAAGCAGTATTAGAGCAATCAGTCATCAAATAAAAATACTCATTAAAATTAGGTGACATCATGACTGGTGCGCTAGTTAAAGCCTCTTTAACGCGCCTAAAAGCTTCATCGGCCTCAGGAGTCCAGGTAATGGTCTGCCCCTTTTTCCTGTTCTTCAAAAGATCCGTAAGAGGTGATAACAAGGTAGAGTACGAAGGTACAAACCGGCGGTAATATCCACACATTCCCAATATCCTACGGACTTGGGTGGTGGTCTTAGGTATAGGAAAATTCTTAATAGCAACTATTTTCTCAGGATCAGTCCTTAGACCCTGATTATCAACAACATAACCCAAAAACTTAAGACTAGGGCGACAAAACTGACACTTATCTAGATTAATTGTTAGATTAGCTTCCTTAAGACGTAAAAACAATTTATCTAAAATTTCCATATGAAGGGAAAAATCGGGAGTGACTACTAAAATATCGTCCAAATAATAGAAAACATAGGGCTCTAACTGTGGACCAATGACTAAATCCATCAGACGACACATTGTCTGAGGAGCAGAAACAAGACCAAAAGGCATGGTGACAAACTGGAATAATCCTTTACCACTGACAGCGAAAGCAGTATATTTCTTGCTCTCTTCACTCAATGGGATCTGTAAGAAGGCCTTAGACAAATCTATCGAAGAGATGTATTTGGCATTCTGAAGTTTGCTCAAAATCACATCAATTCGGGGAATTGGATAAGCATCCCTGTTAGTGGTGATACTGTTTAGTTTTCGACCATCAAAGCAGATCCTGAAGGATCCATCCTTCTTCTTTGTTAACCAGAGTGGGGAACAATAGGACGACGTTGAATGTTCTATGATATTTAAAGCAAGCATCGAATCTACTTCTTTTTCTAAATCTGCCTGCCAGGCTTGAGGTATGGGATACTGATATAATCTGAAAGGAGTAGGATTTCCCACCTCAATAGTGTGAGATATTAATGAAGTACGGCCTAGTTTGTCATTTGAAGAAATAGTAGTAAACTGAGAGATCATATTCTCCAATTGCCTTTGTTCAGAACTAGATAAACTGGAAAAATCATGTATAGCACCAAGGGTAGACAGATTGAATTCAGATATGGAAAAAGAAAAATCAGAACAACTTAAAGTGCTATTAAAAGCATTGAAAAAGTCCATACCTAAAATTATAGAATTCTGTACAGAAGGAATAACATAAAATGTAATTTGCCTACATAAATTTGCCACTGTGATTTCAATTTGTAGTTTGCCTGTAATAGACTGAACTGTACCATCTGCTGTAGATACTTGCAAGGATGAAATGGGCATAATGGGAATATTAGCATTTTTCAATAAATTTAATGAATGTGCTCCTATCAACGAAATATTAGAGCCACTATCTAATAAAGCTAAACACGATTGTCCTAAAATTTGGATAGGTAAATATGGCCTATTATCATTTTGTTTCCTAACCAATAAAGAATTAATATCTAAATCTAAAATATTTGGTTGGCTACAACCGTTATATAGAACTACTTCACTATCAAAAACATTATTATACTTAACACTACTCATTAAAGAAGAATTTGTGGGTTTGTAATCATGTGACTCCTGCGAATTCAACGTATCCTGACTCAAAGTTAATTTCTGGACTGATTTTGATTGGTGGTGTGTGCTTGTTTCTTGAATGATACTCTCTTCCCTTTCCGACTGGAAGATGGGTTTGCGTTGCTGGGTGTGCTTGGGCCAGCGGTCTCGTTTTCTGATGGGGTTTGATTCCCTGATTGGGTGTTGGACGGAGAAACGCTCAGGGGACGGACCTCCGACATTTCGTTTCCCGAACACTTAAAACAATTTCTTTTGAGAGTATTTTCCCTACCGCAACCGTGGCAGAAAATACGAGTTTGTGGGATGCCACAATCATCGAACTTATGATTAGACTGGTGACAATTCCAGCAAACAACAGAACTAAAAACAGAAACATTATGTTCATGGCCCTTATTTTGCCAAGGACGTTGTCTATAGGAAGTTGGCTGAGAAGAGGAATTAGAAGAGGGTCGAGATGAAGATGAAGGCTGAGAAGACCAGGATAACGTTTCCTCCAAACGTTTGCACTTTACAGTGAGATCATCAATACTCTGGATGTCCATAAGAGCTAACTGTTGATGGTAAAAAGGCAATAAACATTTTAAGATGATTTTTATTTTGGACAAATCAGATAAAGGAGTATCTAAACGGCTACACATGCCTAATATAGTACTAATGAACATAGTGACAGACTCTCCTGGTTTCTGCTTACGGTTTTTGATTTCATCCAAGAGATCATCCTGGTATGAGTAAGGAAGAAAATCTGACCTCAACTTGCGAACGAGATCAGACCAGCAAGACAAATTACCCCTATTATTCATGAACCAGGTGAAAGCAGGACCGGTAAACAATTCAGCTGAAGCCGCAAACAAATTTTCCTCGGAGGCCCCTCTAGATACACGAAGACACTCAACCTTTTCTAAAAATGAAATCACATCCGTGTGCTGTTTTTCACCTGAAAATGAAACACCCCATTTGTGTACTTGAACGGGTTTGGAGTATGTGAAACTAGGAACGACACTTACTGGAGCATTAGGAGTAGATGTGGCTATGGGGTTAACCTTAGAATCAAGCTCACCCTCCAATGTAAGGATTTTAAGAGAAACAGACTTTTTAAAAGGTTCCTGCTCTTCCGTAGTACAATGTAACAAGTGTACACGGCCAGAAATATGAGTTAGACGAGATATTAATCGAGCATATTCAGTGTCTTGTACAGTTCCCCTAAACTTCTCTATTTTCTTAGACAAGCTATCCAACGTTTCGGATATTCCTTTCCCTTGGTCCTCAAAAGGGATATGTACAGCTGAAAGTTGAGTGAAACTCCTATTGCCTGCTTCTTGCTTCAAAGCACCCCGCAAAAGATTGCGTTTTCTATCGACTGTTGCCGACTCCTCTGTTACTATGTCCCTAATTTTTAACTCATAGTCCAATTCGTCCACCAGAAGATGTTCAACTTTAAAAGCACACATGTTGAAACAAAAATTATTGACAAGCAATCCAAAGGTCAGAAATACGAAATATACTTAAATTTGTACGCAAAATATATAAGTTCGGAGAAAATATTAGCAACACACCAACAAATCAAAAATGGCCAGCAAAATATATGTATCAAATAAATAAAGTAAATAAGGTATAATCAAGTAAATATAGTACCTAAATATTGGAAAAAAAATAGTTATTATACTTGTACTAGAAAAAAAATATGTAAGTATTAACGATTACTGTACGTACAAATACAACATTGGCTGAAAGAGTAAAATAATATAATCTAATATATGTTAGTTACTTATACTTCGTTTCAAATTCAACCCAGAATGTAAGCTGTATAACAAAACTATAAACGAGGTTTCAAAATCTCAACTAATTAATAGATACAGCAGTGACAGTGTACCTGTTTAGTATTAGTAAATAGTTAAAGACAAATTAAATCAGAACATAATGTATAAAAAGATATCAGAAGGGAATAATATAAATAAAAGAAAAAAAATGAACTAAAAGAACTACTGTCTTAGAACCTATAAAAGGTTGGCACCAAGTTGGGCTGCCGATGTAACAAAAAAACTACTTTGCAGTAGTATTTGTAGAACTAGAATGCTAAGGTGAAATGAGTGAGTGGGTGAGGAACTGATAATAGAAGTATGGGGAGGCAGAGGCAAACTAAATAGAATTGGCTAGCAAGAAATGCAAGAGAACGACTTGACACTCAAGGATGGGTACGGCTCGTTTGCATGCCTGTCGAAGAACAGTAGCTTAAACTAAAGAGGGATGATGACTAGAACCAGAAATATGAATATAAAAAGAGAGGCTTATAAAATAGATAGAATAAATATTAATATAATAAAAATAGAAAAATATAAGAGATAAATAAAATAGACTAAATTGCGGGCGCCAGAAGTAGGGATGGACCGAACTCCCAGGTATCTTACACTGCTGTAAATTATTCAATATATTAAATTATTAAATTCAAAAATGGGAAAAAAAATAATTGATATACAAACAAATAAATATTTATTAAAATATAACTACCTAGATTATTGACAACCTCTGAGTTAGAAAAAATACAACCTATGTAACTCTAAAATGACAATTTGACTTAACTACTTATCTGAATATGAGTATACAACTATAATTACATTAGTACTGGGGTAGCTCTTATATGGAGCGTACCCCCAACTTACACTAAGGTTAAACAACAACCTTCACCAAATAATCGTACGATTGTAATACGTACAGCAACGTTAAATACTACAAGAAATCAATACTAAAATACCTACCTAGGATGAACCATACAAATATATATAACTCAATGAGTTGAATAGGCAACACCTAACTGAACCAACGCAGTCCTGGATGATAAAGATCCTTTTTCTGACTCGTGGTTTTTAATAATGACCAAGTAAAACTAATAGCTATCCTGAAGGGAGAGGGATTAGGGATTGAATTTAATTTAATAACAAATGAATTTAAGTTAAGCAAACAAATTGGGAATTTAAATTACAAGAAACAAGCTAATAATATTAAAATATATATATAGTTATATGAAAAATATGGGAAACAAGTCTAATAATATTAATAAAAAATAAATGTAAGGAACTACTGTATGGGAAAAGGTTATTTGGGCCCAAATTATCCTCTTTTACAAAGAGACATACAGGTGTGGGAGCGCTATTGAATTATGTGTATGTTAATTACTTAAATGTTCTGGATATTATAAAAAAAATAAGTGTATAAGTGTACTGGTATAGGTAGATAACTATTGCACTGTTAAATATAAAAAGTTCCCGAAACAAACCCGATTGACCTGATATTGTCCCCACAAGTTTTCCTTACTACTTCTCAGTAAAGTCTTAAGCACAGAATGGTGCTACGCAGTCAACCGTAACACGGCAATTCTCCAAAATGCAGGATAATGAAGAACAAAAATTACATGTTCCTCTAGTACTTGTCCCCTAGGTGACTTGGTCGAAAAGCGGTCCTTCTCAGGTGGTAGGAGTAGTTAAAAGATTTTCCCCAGTGGCAGATAAACCACAAATCACTGCTGCGAACCTCCAACCTCGTTTCTTCAGCCCACTAAACACATACGTAATAAACTTGGATAATTTCTTTTCAAAATAATACTATGACTTGAAACAAGAATGAAATATTCGCCACTTTTACGTGGATAGGTTATCTGCCACTAGGTACTTATTCGGTTGAAGTCTCCGACCAAAGTGATATCTTATTTTCCGTTCTACGCCGACCATGTCACAATACGGTTCATGGGTTTACCGCCAGGAGTACACAAGGTACAAAACGTACAGGTCTGCTAATCTATAGGTTTGTGATGACGTCAGTGAAAGACGAAATATTTATTAGTAATTGTTTCAAGTAGAATTTAATAACAGAACATTATTAAAATTTAAATCGCATAACAATAAAAATGATTAGAAGTTAACGGAATGTTATATGGGGTGGAGCAATAGGGGGTCTGGGGGTAATTTTTAAAAATTAGGGTTACAATGGCAAGTTTTAAGGAACTCTTCACACACTTTTGAGGGCCATAAAGACCTTCAAAACTTAACCTTATTAAAGTATTATTAAAGTCATTACCGATTCCTACACATTTCTTCGGATCAAAGTGCAGTTCTTTCAATAAGTTTAATACTACTTTTTCCAATGCTTCTCCTGTCAGGCCTTCTTTTTCCCCTCTTTATTGATTTTCACTAATTATTTTTGTTCTCATAAGGGTCAATAAACTTGACAAAGTATTCACGAATGTTGATATTGTGTGTATGTATCTCAAATTTAGAGAAAGCTGTATCGGTCGTTTCGTCAAATATGACAGAGTAATAATTTGCACTTTGAACCTGATTCATTAATTGTTCAATTATTTCTTCAATGTTAACAATTGATTTTGAATGGTGCTACTAATGTATGCTCAGGAAGACGCTGTGGATAGGTGTTGTTTAAGAGTCTTATCTCCTGATGCGATTTTAAACCTTAACAATTCCCCTCATTGCTAGGTCCAGCATCTTCGTCCAGAAGCAGAAAGCCGTTACCACGATGGCCTCTTAGAGGAATATTTTGTCGACCTAAGAACCCTATGGACTCTACTTTTGGTCGTAGTCTTTCTCAATTTTCTTGTATCTCTTTAGACATCTAAGAGTCTATCTGGTTAATGACTGACTTTTGCGGGTTATCCAGCCCAACCTGAACGAACTTCTTGTGGTATGATGTTTTTTCATGGGTATGTATGCCTCCGTCGTTGCCTATGAGTTTGGCGAATTAAAGGTTTAGTGACAAAGCTTTGGGCTGTCGTCCCTTTATTGTGACCATATTTTTCATTAGAAAACAAAACGCAATACTTGCAAAACAATCCCCTTTGAATGTGCGAAAGTACCAACCAACTCCTATTTGTTCTAAGTGCTGGTGACCCTTCAGTAACGCTTCATTTCTTTTTTATTCTGTATGTGTACAGAATGTGGAAATTGATATGACTTTAATGGCTGCCAAGATCGTTCTAACAATCGGCACTCTATAAAATTATCAAAATTTTGATTTACAAAACATCCTATGTCATTCTTGAAGCTTCCGTTACTGCTTTTGTTCAATTTTAGTCCAGAAGACATATTTATGCTCTGTTTTGTACACAGTATATATTATGTTTTTGAAACTAAAAACATATGAACTGCAAATATTTAACAAAAACGAAAAGATTCCTCTCATTGGCTGTATACCATAATAAAAATGTTTAAATTTATAGATACTTTTTTCAATTCTCGGAGGGGGCCATGGCCCCCATGGCCCCCTCCCTGGATCCGCCCTTGATACATATTAAGAAACGAAAAGTACCGCCTCGCGCAACTGATCATCAAAGGGAAGAGTGGACCAGCCTTGATTCAACATATTTGTTTGTCATTACTGCTCCACAATATTTCAGTAATTCGTCTGGTATTTGGTCCTTACCTGCAGGTTTTTTGTTCTTCAGATTTTTTTGTTCTACACTGTTATGTAGTGTTAAGTTGTAAACTGATCTTTATATTTGTAAACCTGCCTTAACATTAGTGACATGGTGTGAACTGTGAAGTGAAGATGGCAACGGACATGGACAATTGACAGAGAGGTCGAGGGGGCTCTTCAGATATAATCCGAATGTAATAAATGAGTTTGTATTCAATAAATACTAAATAAGAAACTGTCGTCAATTCTATAATTCTAACAATAAGCCCACAAGAAGAACATAACATGGTGTCAGAAGTAAAAAGTTAAGTAAAATATCGAAGAGTCGTTACAATAGTCAAAAGAAAAAGTCGTAACATAACCTAACAACACGTGGCCAGTGTTAAGAGATTTAATAAAAAGCAGTCAAAGAGAAAAAGATTAGCCATGGCAGAACAAGATGCAGCAGAGCAGAACCAACCTGTCCTTGTAAAAATAAAAAGTAACATAGTAGGCAATGAAATTCAACCTTTGTCGATGGATGGAAATTTAGCTTTCAACTGGGAACAATGGTGCATGAATTTTAAAATATTTTTGAGGGCTACAGGTTTAGAGGAAGAAAATGATGCGAGAAAGGTAGCTCTATTATTACATTACATTGGTATAGAGGCAAGAAATATTTATAAGTCATTTGAGGTTAACATGGATACAGTAACATTTAAAGAAGTAGTAGAAAAATTTGAAAAATATTGTAACCCGAAGAAGAATTTAACAGTAGAAAGACATTATTTTCTTACTAGAGTACAGAAAGATGGTGAAACCATTAAAGATTTCATGACAAGTTTAAAAAATTTGAGTTTAACATGTGAATTAGGAGATTTGAAAGAAAGTTTGGTATGTGACATGTTCATTATTGGTTTAAATCCTAAACACCACTCAATTAAGCAAAAACTATTGCAAGAAGCAGATCTGAAGACAGAAAAGGTATTACAAATTGCTCAAAATATAATAACAACTCAAATGCAAGTACAGCAGTTAAATAAAAATTCAGAAGCAGTGGTATACAAAGTCGAGAAGAATAAAGATGATCCAGGTCCAAATGATTACCAAAATAACGGTTACAAGAGTCACAATTCAAATCGTTCGAGGTATAGGAATGAAGTCCCAGGTCCAAGTTGGAGAAATGATAATCAACAGTATAACGTAGATGGTACAAACAATCAAAGTCAGGTAACGAGTCAGAACTTTAATTTTAGATCAAGAAATAATTTATATGCAAATCAGGATAGGAATAATGAAAATAACCAAGTGGTAAGAAAGGTTTGTCAAAGATGTGGTGAAAACCATAGAAATAAATGTCCAGCACTAGTAGCTATTTGTTATTTTTGTAATAAACAAGGTCATTATGCAAGATGTTGTTTAACTAAAAGAGTAAATAATATAAATTTAAGAGAAAATACAGAACAACCATCTAATAATGGAAATGATTCATCTTTTGTTATTAAAACAATTAGTCAGAACAGTATTAATCAGAATTGGTCAATTGTAGTCAGAATCAATAAAATAAATGTATTATGTTATTTAGATACAGGTGCACAAGCTAATGTTATGTCAATAAAAATTTTTAATGAGGTTAATGTAGAAAAGTTAGAACTAGTACCTACATGTATAAATTTAAAGTCTTTTTCAAACGATGTGATACCGGTAGCAGGAAAAGTAAATTTGTTATGTGAAATTGAGAATAGGTTAGAAAGTATTGAGTTCATTGTTGTGAATTTGGAGTGTCAAACAATTTTGGGTCTAGATACTTGTCAAAAGTTAAAATTAATTAAAAGAGTTAGTCTAGTAAGTCATGAGTCTATCATAGAGAAAAATAAAGAAGTTTTTACTGGTCTAGGTTGTCTACCTAATATATGTCACTTAGAAGTTGATAAAAATATTAAACCTATAATAGAACCGCCAAGAAGAATACCTTTTTCTTTACATGATAAATTAAAAGAAGAATTAAACAGAATGTTGTCTACGAGGGTTATAGAAAAAGTCAATGAAGCGAGTGAATGGGTAAATTCAATAGTCTTAGTCGAAAAAAATAATAAAAGTTTGAGAGTTTGTCTGGATCCTCGTAATTTAAACAAGGCTTTAAAAAGATGTCATTATCCCATACCAACATTTAATGAGATTAGGTCAAAATTAGCAAAAGCAAAATATTTTTCAACGTTAGATGCACAATCAGGGTTTTGGATGATACAATTAGATTTAGAGAGTTCTAAGCTATGCACATTTAATACACCCTTTGGAAGGTTTAGATTTACAAGATTACCTTATGGTATAAGCTGCGCTCCTGAGATTTTTCATAAAGTAATGAATGAAATAGTCGGAGACATACAAGGAGTCTGTTTGTATATAGATGATATTCTAATTTATAGTGAAACTTTGGAAGGTCACAATAAAATACTAGAACTAGTACTAGAGAGGGCAAAACAATTCAATTTAAGATTCAATATGGATAAATGTAAATTTCTATTGTCAGATATTAAATATTTGGGTCACATTTTTAATGCAGAAGGCATATATCCAGATTCTAGTAAGGTGAGTGCAATTTGTCAAATGGCTATTCCTAACTGTGTAGCTGATATTAGAAGATTTTTGGGAATGATTAATTATTTAGGTGAGTACATAGATAATTTAGCAGAGCGTACAAAGAATTTAAGGTTGTTATTGAAAAAAAATATTAGTTTTCATTGGACAGAAGAGCATGGAAGAGAATTTGAGTCGCTTAAAGAAACTATTAGTCAAACGCCTGTACTAGCATATTTTGATAACAATCTACCTTTAACATTATCAGTTGATAGTTCAAAGTTTGCAGTTGGTGCAGTAATTTTACAAAACAAAAAACCTATAGCATATGCATCTAAATCTTTGTCACAGTCTCAGTCAAATTACGCACAAATAGAGAAAGAGTTGTATGCAATCCAGTTCGGATGTACTAGATTTAAACAATATATATATGGTAGAAAAGTACAAGTTGAAACAGATCACAAACCATTAGTCAGTCTTTTTAAGAAACCATTATCTGAGGTTCCAGCACGTTTGCAAAGGATGATGCTAAACTTACAGCTTTATGATTTGGAAGTTAGTTATACTCCAGGAAAATTTCTTTTCATCGCAGATACATTAAGTAGGGCACCAGTAGAAGGTCCAGATAATACTGATAGTGGAGATGAAGAGTTACGTATACATGGAAGTCTATTAGTTAACAATTTAGCTGTGTCTTCAAAGAAATTAATGGAAATACAGGCAGCAACCAAAACTGATGGAGTTTTACAATCATTAATAACATATTATAATGAAGGTTGGCCAAGTTCTAAAAATAAACTGGAAACAGAAATTAAACCATATTACAATTTTAGTCATGAAATACATGTTGTAGATGGACTAGTCTTCAAGGGAAACCAAATAGTAATTCCTGAGTCATTGCGTCAAGTCATATTAGAAATAATTCATGAAGGTCATTTAGGATATGAAAAATGTGTTCGACAAGCACGTACAGTGGTTTTTTGGCCAGGCATGACAATGGATATAAAGAATAAAGTTGAACAGTGTCCAGCATGTATTAAATATCATAAATCAAATAGTCCAGAACAACTATTACTACATGAAATACCAACTTTGCCTTGGCAGAAAATTGGTGTCGATTTTTTTTATTATAGTAAAGTCACATATATATTATTAGTAGACTACTATTCCAAATACTTTGAAATAGCACCTTTAAATAATACTTCAGCAAAAGAGGTAATTAGTACAATGAAGTCTATATTTGCGAGACATGGAATACCATTGATCTTAATGTCTGATAATGGTCCTCCATTCTCATCAAAAGAATTTCAGTCATTTTTAGCAGATTGGGATATTTCATATCAAAGTTCTAGTCCTTATTATCCAAAAAGTAATGGTTTGGTAGAAAGAACAGTTCAGACTGTAAAGAATATTTTTAACAAGTGTATAGAGTCAGGCTCTGATCCTTATCAGGGAATATTGCAATACAGAAATACGACATTAGAATGTGGTTATTCTCCAGCTCAGTTATTAATGTCACGTAATTTAAGAATGAAATTACCAGTTAGTGAAAATATACTCATACCAAAAACAATAGATAGAGATGAATATAGCAAATTCATGAAGGAAAAAGAAAGGAAAGTAAAAGAATATCACGATCGGTCAGCAAGAAATCTACCAAATCTGTTTGTTGGGGAAAATGTATTTTATAAAAAGGTTCCATCATCACCGTGGTTACCTGCTACTGTGATAGAAATAGGTCCTTTTCCAAGATCATATGTCGTCAGAACACCTGAAGGTGTACATTATCGTAGGAACAGACAACACATATTAAAGCCTGCCAGTACAATTAGTAGACATGATAGTGAAGTGTTAGTTAAGCATGAAAATAGTACAGCAGCTAGTTCCACTTTGCATGAGATTCCAAATATGAACAACAATACAACAATTTCAACTCAAAGTTATAACAATTCAAATGTTAACGTAGATAGGACACACAGACAAAATGTAAATAATCAATTTTGTACCAGGAGTGGTCGAATAGTAAATAGACCAAAAAGGTTTTCATTTTCAGAATAGTAATGTGGCAATGTAATATTGCAAGTATATTTAATTTGTATAGATAGTTTAGTTTTTTTTAAAAAAAAAAAAGGGGGCATGTTATGTAGTGTTAAGTTGTAAACTGATCTTTATATTTGTAAACCTGCCTTAACATTAGTGACATGGTGTGAACTGTGAAGTGAAGATGGCAACGGACATGGACAATTGACAGAGAGGTCGAGGGGGCTCTTCAGATATAATCCGAATGTAATAAATGAGTTTGTATTCAATAAATACTAAATAAGAAACTGTCGTCAATTCTATAATTCTAACAATAAGCCCACAAGAAGAACATAACATACACTTACAATTATTTATGACTATTTTAGGTTAATAGTGCTGGCATTTCTCATCTGAGAATGAGAACTGAAAGCACTATAAAAATTATTTTCACAAAAAAAAAATAAAAAAAATTTAAAATAAAAAAAATTAAATTAAAAATTATATTTTGTTTATTAAAATTGTTTAGAATTGTTTATTAAAATTGTTTATTAGAATTATTTATTAGAATTATTTATAATATATAATTTTCAGAATTAGTAATAGATTAGGGCCATTATTAATTAGTTAAATTAAATTAGAAAATTTTTAAAATAAAAATTATATGTATCAACTACTGTAATCCCATCAGGAAATGACCTGGATTAGTCTCAAGAGGCCAGGTCATTTGTATTTACTATAAATAAATTTAAAAAAATGTTCTTCAGATTTTCAATTGTTTTTCGAACTTCCTGTGGATTTATACAGGGTGTTTTGCAATGAATGGGCCATAGCTTAACCGTAGATTCCTGAAGTTAAAATAGGTCGATTTCGATTTAAGCTAAGTTACCTTAGTACGAAAGTTGATAATAACCGAAATACAGGAAGTCAAAGTTAAACTTTTATTTTATTTGTTTTTGAATATTTCCTGACAGGCATAGAATAACAACACGAAATTTGGTAAGTGGGGGTTTTTTGGGACGAGAAACGTAAATTCTCCACCAAAAATTATATATTACCCAGAGGGCGCCACATACGTCTTTCAGCGCTCATTTAATACGTTCCATTTTTTTTATCCCCCACTCTACATAATTTTGAGATAAAAACTTTTATTCTCCTATTATTTCTACTTCGAAAAGTTATACTACATTCATCTCGCTAAACTCAACTGTTTTCGAGATAAACGCATTTTAAATCTACTATGCAAAATTCAGTTTTTTGCATTTCATTGTAGTTACTAAAAATCATATGACATATCATTGTCATACTTGGCAGTACGTGTAGGTATTATACACCCTACTAAATTATGTTAAGCAAACGTTTCTAGCGCAAACAAACTACCAGAGGGGTACGGCGGGGAAAGTGAATAGTTGACCCTTCTCAAATTCTACACCACTGGCGGAATTGCTATTTTAGTGCAACTTTTTGATTCTCCAATACTTTCTACGTATATAATATACTTTTCATTTGTAACGATAAAGTCATTAGTTTTCGAGATATTTCAAGTTAAAAACGAAGGGGCGTATTACATTAATCAATATGACTGCCGTTTCATTTTTAACTTCAAATATCTCGAAAACTAATGACTGTATCGTTACAAATGAAGAGTATATTATTTACGTAGAAGGTATTGGAGAATCTAAAAATTATGCTAAAATAGCAGTTCCGTCAGTGGCGTAGGATTTGAGAAGGCTCAACCATTCACTTTCCCCTGTCGTACATTTCTGGTAATAGCCAGAAACTATTATTTAACATAATTTAGTAGGATGTACAATACCTACACTTTCTGCCAAGTAGCATAAGGATATATGTCAAATAGTATTAAAGTACCGGGTACAAATGTTTCTTAAAATTTTAAATAAAGAATAAATTATTTAAAAAAATAACACTTTAAAACTATTTGACATATTCGTGTCATATTTAGCAGAAAGTGAAGGGACTATATCTATACCCTACTAAATTATGTTAAATAATCGTTTCTGGCTATTAGCAGAGGCGTATGACAGGGAAAAGTGAATGGTTGACCCTTCCCAAACTCTACGCCACTGGCGGAATTGCTATTTTAGTGCAATTTTTAGATTCTCCAATACTTTCTATGAAAATAATATACTCTTCATTCGTAACGATAAAGTCATTAGTTTTCGAGATATTTGAAGTTAAAAATTAAATGGCACAGTTATTTTAATTAATGTAATATGCCCCTTCGTTTTTAACTTCAAATATCTCGAAAACTGATGATTTTTCGTTACGAATGAAGCGTATATTATTTACATGGAAAGTAGGCTTTCTATTCTATATTATTTACATAGAAAAGAGACTCCAAAAATTGCACTAAAATAGCAATTCCGCCAGTAGCGTAGAATTTGGGAAGGGTCCATCATTCACGTTCCCTCGTCGTATGCCTCTGGTAGTAGCCAGAAACGTTTGTTTAACATAATTTAGTAGGGTGAGGGTGTATAATACCTACATTTGCTGCCAAGTATGATAAGAATACGTCAAATGGTTTTTCGTGACAACAATGAAATGCAAAAAAATTGAATTTTTCATCGTAGATGTAAAATGCGGTTACCTCGAAAACGCTTGAGTTTGGCGAGATGAATGTAGTACATATACCTTTTTTTAAATAAAAATAATAGGGAAATAAAAATTTTGATCTCAAAATTATGTAGAGTGGGGGCTAAAAAAATTGAACGTATTGAGCTCTGAAAGACGGAGGTGGCGCCCTCTGGGTAATATATAATTTTTGGGTGGATTTAGGTTGCTCGTCCCAAAAAGTGGATGTCACTTACCAAATTTGGTGTTGTTATCCCATGCCTGTCAGGAAATATTCAAAAATAAATAAAATAAAAATTTAGCTTTGACACCCTGTATTTCGGTTATTATTAACTTTCGTACTAATGTAAGTTAGCTTATCGACCTATTTTAACTTCAGGAACTACTGTTAAGCGATGGCCCATTCTTTACTAAACAGCCTGGATTATTTACTTCTTCATTTGTATTAATTTCTGGCAGGGGCGGCCCGTCGGGGTAGGCAAGGTAGGCGCCGCCTACCCTCTTCAAATGTAGTACAATAATATAAATTACTTATTTCAAAATTGTAATTTATAAATTTTGACACAATATCTACAATAAAATAGCAAAAATTATCCAAATTATTTTTAAAAATATCCAAAAAATTTTCTCCGTAGTTATAATTATTGTACGCTCCTTGTAGTATCAGTAGTACTGTATAGATGGTCATATATATTCTTGGTCAGGCACTCGGGAACGTAGCCTGAAATAGAACGACGCCAATACCGAATTGACGTGCGATCTCTCTCTGTTTACGCGAGCAGGCCTGCTGCAGGCCGGCGGATTTTGAACGGGCGGATAGGCACAGAGTCTTATAGCCGGACCTACAAAATTTTATCAGTTGCTTCTCTTGTGTCTTGTGAAACTGTTTTAAAATAATTGTTTTTTGATTTTGGCTGTTATTAGTAGTTAAGTATTGAATAAAACTAGGTAGGACAATTTAAATTTGTTTATGAAAACTGAATAATGTGTTATTAGATTATATAGATAATTAAAAATTTAAAGCGAGGTTAATTGTTAACTTATCAATTTATTCGAATAGTAAATTATTATTTGATACATAAATAAAATAAGTAATATTTGACGTTGTTGAAACGTAGGTGTGTTAGTTTTATTGGTGGAAAAACTTTAGTCATCGAATATGAATATTTTAAACGATGTAATATGCAGTTTTATCGAGACACCTTTTTCAAGGCGCCAAAATCAAGAAAGATTAGTAATTATTTCAATGGGCCGGCCTTTACAAAATTTAACAATTTTATCCACAGATAAGACAAAAGACAATCAACCATTTTCGAGATCGTTTAAAACAATATGGTATGAAAATCATAAATGGCTAAGCGGAAGTTATTTTAAAAATTCACTTTTCTGTTGGCCTTGTCTGTTGCTCTCAAATTTGAAGCAAAATGTTTGGGTGAGTCAGGGATATTCAGATTTGAAAAATTTATCAGCTAGTGTAAAAAAACATGAATCTTCGAAAGAACATTTAAACAATTGCTTAGATTTAAAACGGTTAGAAAAAAATAAACAAACTACTGACAGTGCTTTCGCTGGACATATTTCTCTATCTAATAAGATATATAATGAAGAAGTTGAAAAAGATTGAAGAAGTTGAAAAAATTGATGTTACAATTCTTTTAGCAAAACAAGAACTTACATTTCGCGGTCGTGATAAGAGCCATAATTCTTCAAACATGGGTAATTTTAAAGAAATTTTTAATTTAGTAGTTAAACGCGATCAGGAAATCCAGGATCATGTTAAAAAATAGAAGGGGTGTTCACGGGTTTGTCAAAAACAATACAAAATGATTTAATAGATTGTCTTGCCGATTACGTAAAAAATGAAATTTCAACAGAAATTAATGAAAGTCAATTTTTTTCTATACTAGCTGACGATACTACTGATATAACCGAAAAATCACAGTGTACTTTAACAATCCGTTTTGTTAACAAAGTTGGTCAGGTAACAGAAAGATTTTTAGGGTTTTTTGATGTTAGCGATAATAGATCTGCAGACGCTCTATATAGTTTAATTTCAAACGTGCTTGAGCCATATGATTACAAAAATAAATTAATTGCTCAATTTTACGATGGTGCAAGTGTAATGGCTGGCTCTTTAAACGGATTACAATCAAAAATTAAAGTAGATGCTCCAAAGGCAATTTTTACACATTGTTGCACTCATAGATTACATTTAGTATTGCAAGACGGCTCAAAATGTATTACAAACTGTAGGATATTTTTTGTCGCCTACCCGAAGTATATGTGTAGCCTACCCGCATACTGAGGTCACGAGCCGCCACTGATCTGGTGCTTCCGAATCTGGTATCATTTTTGTTCTTCCTCTTCATAGAGCTTTGTTATATAGTCATGTTCCATTTCTTTCGAAAAACGTCCCTAGTGATCATTTTTTATTCTTTTTAAGCTTTTTTCTTTCTCTTTGCATTCTTCCTTAACTTCTTCCTTCCATGCAAGTTCCCATGGCATTATTAAGACGAGTTCTTCGCCATATGAACGTTCTGTCTGCAGTTTTGCTGGATGGATCGAGTAGCTCCACAGAAGTGTTACCGGTCCCAAACTTAAATAAAGGGGGACGGGGTCTACAGTCTGGTTAGTACCCTACTGATAGACTTTAAAACCATACATCTCATAGAAATAGGATTACGCCTCATATTATTGAAAGGTTAATTTCGAGACATACTCCA
This sequence comes from Diabrotica virgifera virgifera, assembly GCF_917563875.1. NCBI lineage: Eukaryota > Metazoa > Arthropoda > Insecta > Coleoptera > Chrysomelidae > Diabrotica > Diabrotica virgifera. Next base: position 292,210,148 of record NC_065443.1, read on the forward strand.
GAGAAAGATAAACGAAGCATTATTATTGTATCTGCTTCAACATATAAATACAGATTGCCAGATTTCTATGCATCACAACTAGATCGTCTGTAAAGCTGCATAAATAATTAATTTCTCGCTCAGATCCCCATTCTTTTGCTCTTTCTTTGTACACCTTTTTTATTTTTGTGTGATATCATTTCGGCAAAAAACCTTTTTATTGTATTGAAAGTTCCGATCATACTTGCTTGTTTCTAGGGAACACTTTGCCAAGTGTGATATTGTTTGTGGTCTATCTATATTATTTATTTCTGTGTATCCAATTTATGCATTTATTTTTCTAAATTCTGGACTCCATACATGTATTTTTGATGTCTACAATTGTCGTATATTATTATACACATTTATCGTACTTACCATATATTTCTGAATAAAACATTAAAATCTAGGTCTAATTTTCCGAATTTAAAATTACCACCGCTAAAATATTTCCATCCCCGTTAAAAAAACACAGCCCTCTACCTTTTACCAGCTTTTTATAAATACGTAAACATTCAAGTAAGAGCTTTATATAAGTTAAAAGCTATAAGCGGGGTGGCCAATTACGTCCCTAAAAAGGCCTGCATACATGATGATCCTTTTACTTTAAAAGCCCAACTGGAACGTTTCAGCGAGAGGTTCCATCTACCGCTCGGATTTTTATAAATAACACCATTTATCCATGTTTTTGTATTAAATATTTATCTTGTATATATGCACGTAATCCAGAACTTGCGGAAAGGTTTCTACGATTAATAAACTGAAGCTTACAATCATATTATAATTATTGTTTTAAAAATTGATATCAAACCTCTACTCTATTTGAACTGCATCCATTTTAGCTGCGTCAAGCTTTTAGCAAAAACATTTGCGATGTAGACGTTTTTAAGAAAAGCAGAAGATAGAGACGAATTTGCAATGGTTATAGCCAACCTTCATTAGTGGAGTCGGCACTAGAAGAAGAATCTTTTAACATCCCTTGTGATCACCTTCAGAACTAGAGATGCATCAAGTCAAACTAGTTTGATTTTATTCAACAAACTTGACTTGACTTGAAAACCAAACTTTTTTTGTAAAAAAGTTTGACTTGACTTGATTTCAATATCTTTAGGTTTGACTTGAAATCAAACTTCTTCAAACAGTTTGAAGTTTGAATATCATATTGCGCAACGTGTTTACTTCCAATTCTAATTGAGAGCGTACCGACTTTTGTTTTGACTTATTTGGATAGGTCTGAATCTGCTACTCCGCAAATTAGTTTGTAGTTCATATTATTAAGAAGCATATGCTTGGCTTGTTTATTACGTTCGTTTTGAAGTGTGTGCTTTGTGAAATAATATCTGAACCTGAATATTTTTCGGCTCAGAATAAGTACCAGATCAAATTGAGTCAGATTTTGAAGGTATTCCCAGTGCAAAAATTAAGAGAAAAAAATCTGCACACTCTTGTATTATGTAAAAATAAAGAACAGCGTTATAAAATGACAAATAGTGAACTAATTCTTTAAGACGACATTGTAAAGTCGCAAAAAATTCATTAAACCTACTCTATCAAAAATATAATATTTTGTTGTTTCTTCATAAATTTTTGTTAAAGGGCCGTTCAAGTATGTATTACGAAACGCAATTTTTGAAGCTGTTACAACCTCTTTATCCCATCTGTATCTTTTCATCTATTGTTGTGAAGAAACGTCCAGCTATTTATTGCAAACACGTGTTACTGTGCTTGATCTGGTTAATACAAATTTTAAGATTTTTTCACTTGAATACTATTGTCCTATTGTAACATAAGCGTAGCGTGAGGGGGTAATATAATACAATCCAGGGGTTCTATGTAAAATATAAACGAAAGTTGAAAAGTTGGGAGATTGTGATTCCGTAGTTTTTTTTAGGTAAATTAAAAAACAATGTTACTAACGCGCTGTTCGAACCCCCCTCCCCCACTTCTTGAAAGCTTCCAAAATTTGGCATGATAAAAAACTATCCAACGAATTCTTTGTTTTAATCTAGTAACACTCAAATATAAAAAAGTTAAATCGATAAAACGAAACTTGCCAGCAAGCAATTCTAAGCATAAAGGAATCATTTTCAAAAAATTTACCCTATTTTGATTATAATCGCTCCCTGTATCAAGATACTTTTATGTGGCACTCATTGTATTATTAATTTTTTTATCTTAATTGGCAACTAACATGTCAATCTCGACAAAAAAGTATATCTAGTAAATAAATTATTTTTCAAACTCTTTCAAACTAGTTTGATAAACAGTTTGAATTTTCAAACCTGTACGATTGACCAGTTTGACTTGACTTGAATTATTTGTCAGAAGGATTGACTTGAGTTTGACTTGAAATTAAGTCAAACTCAAGTCAAGTTCAAACATTCAAATCAAACTTGTGCAACTCTATTCAGAACTTGCATCAGGCTACTGATTGCTTCGTTTACCTAACAAGCGCTACTAAAAATCCGGTCCAGTAAAACCCCAAGTCGTAAAAGAATCTCATCGTCCTAAAACCTTTTCTATAAACTGTTGATTCGAAGATTATAGCAAATGTACCATCGTCATAATCATCATTGCATCCGATCTTGAGCACCCTGAATGCAGTTGTGAGCATCGTGATTAGGCCTCCATTCTAAAAATGTTCTTGGTTCATCTTTGACTCTGGAAACATGTGCCGCCCAGTTCTATTTCAGCGTTGTAATTATTTGAACTGAGCCCGTAACACCAGTTTTGCTCATAACTATTTGATTTGTAATTCTCTCTCTCTGAGTGATATATTCAATATTGAGATCTCCATTGTTCTTTGTGCCACTTCTATCTTTTCTTTATTACTTTTTGGTAAGGGTCAATATTTCTGCTACATTACACATTTATCAAAGAAAAGACTTTCCTATTCAAACATGGAAATATCTAATCTACAGACTTCCTTCAGTTTTCCGTAAGGTGCTTATGTTAGTTCTATTCTCTTATTTAACTCCGTTTGTTTGATTGACTTTTCCTATTTTAATCTCTTGGCCCGGATATTTATAGGTAGGTATACACTTGATCACTTTGCGTGCCATTAGTTGGAATGTTTTTGGCCAGTACAAAGTTGATCATGTATTGTGTTTTGGAAAAGTTAATTTTAAGGCCAACTCGTGTACAAGAGCTCTGAAGGTCTTCAAGAAGTTGGCAGGCATGATCTACCCGGTCTGCAATAAGGACTACCTATCTATGTTCTCTGCAAACCTCAAGTTGTTCAGAAACTCTCCATTTTTGTTGACTCCTCTATTTTCCCAATTATTGTTTCTCATAGCACTTTCTAATAAAGTCTGTTAGTAATTATTTCCATAAAGAGCTTATATAACTGAGATAACAAACTGATAGTCTGTAGTTTCCAATGTCAGCTATAGTGATGAGCGAGACTGGTCTTGGTCTTGCGGTCTTGGTCTTGGTCTTGTAGCAAGACCAAGACCAAGACCAAGACTAAGACCAAGACCAAGACCAAGACCGCCTTTTGGTTGCAAGACCAAGACCAAGACCAAGCTTGCAAGAACAAGACCAAGACCAAGAACGAACCTTGCAAGACCATGCAAGACCAAGACCAACCTGCAAGACTCTTGCACTTTTTTGAGAAAAATTGCATTTTATTATTTAACTTTATTTTTTTAGTTCAATAATATATACTGACATTGTAAGAAACCTTAAACAATATCGAATTTTTAAAATACATATTTTGGTTATATTTTTAAGTCGTTTTGATTAAGTCAAACGGTTTGCATTTTCTCAACCTTCAAAGTGTCCAGAAAGCAAGTTTTCAAACGGCGACAGTTCAAGGACAATTGAAATTACTTGTAAGACAAGAAAATGTAATTATAGATAGGGTAATCCATTTTAAAAAAATGCAATTAAAACGGTTTTTGTCTGTTCGCTAAACTCAGACGCAACTTTCTAGATAATTTAGTCGGCAATTTTGCCAATTTTAGTAAAATTGGCAAAAAATAATTACTAAATAGTTAATAATCACTAAATAGTTAGTAATTTTGCAAATTTTTGCAAAATTGGCAAAAAATAAAAAAATTATCGACTAAAATATCTAGCCAGTTGCGTCTGAGTTTAGCGAACCGACTATATGTACCAGTAGTTTTCGCTTTTTTGTCTAATAAAAATACTGACACTTATTTCAATTCTTTTCGCATAATCGAGGAAAAATGTAGGTCGTTAAATTTAAAATGAATACAAAAAATATCATAATAGATTTTGAAAAGGGATTTACAATGCTGTGAAAGCATTGTGGCCTGAATAAAAAATAACTGGTTGTCGATTGTAATGTGTCAAGCTTGGTATCGCAAAATCGAAAGCTTAGGTTCAGTTTCTGAATATAATGACAAAAATTCCGATACTGGGAAATTTTTAAAATTATTTTTTGGATTAATTTTTTACAATCAACGAAAGTTGGAAGTTGAATTATTTGTGAAAATCCCGGATGACAAACGTGTAAAGAATTTTACTGATTTCATAGTTGAAAACTATTTGGAAGAATCTAGGTTTTCCCCAGAAAGGGCCAGTAGTACAAATAGTATGTGCCGCACTTGAAATGCATGCGCATCATTTCAGTGTGTTTTAAATTCTAGTTTTTACTAACCACATCCGAATATTTTCAACTTTTTAAATGTCATAATGGGAATTCAATCCAAAAATATGTGAAAATAAAAAGTGCGAATAACTCGTGTTACGAGGGCAATGTAGTTTAAATAAAATTAAAGAACTGCAAGATAACAAATTACAGAATTAAGCGTTTATAACTCCCCATTAGGTTTAGATATTATGTTATAGCGTTGACTGAGAAATATACTGGAAGATACGAAACTAAATGAGCGTTTATGTACGACACCAGTGGTTTTAGAAATAGATGGCGTTAGCAGCTTTCTAGGTGCGAGATTGAATTTACCTGAGACAACGATGAGACGTATTCAGGTAGCTTTGGTTATCGGAATTTGGGGTCGGTCGGGTCGATCGGATTAAAATAAAAATTATTTAATTCTTTTGATGCATTTAAATTTGAGTTCTCATTCAACGATAACAATGGCAATCTTTAAAATAATTATTGGAGTGTACCTATGTATTACTTTCTAAACTCGTTTTTAAATTAGCAAGAATAATTTTGTAGTTGTAATTTGTCTTCTAATTTGAATTCTTGAAACAAATCATTAAATATTCTAAAGTTTATTTAATAATTTTATATAATATATATGTATAATAATATAATTTATTTAATAAAAAATGTATTTAACGGGCAAATACTCACTCGGTGATTTTAGATATTGTACATTTCTTATTTGCCTCATAATCTCGATAAAAAATAGGTAGTTATTTTCGTTAATTACAGTCTCTTCTGATAATTGTATATTTTGTTTGGGGCAATAAACGTATTTACTTAAATGAAATTGACTTAGTAACCCGCTCGGCCACTTTAAACTCTTCGAGAGAAAAATGGTAAGGACTCATGAATGGTTGCAATCGCGATTTCCAACAATTTCTTCCAAGTTTTTTCGTGCCGTTGATATTTTCCGAGTTAGGGGGAAAATAGTGACTAAGTATAATTATTGAATTATTTATTATTAACATCATTTGGCGAATATTAACCAGCCATGACATCTTTTTCTAGACCTCTCTTACCCTCTATATTTCCTTCGAGTTCCAGTTGCCGACAAGTATATCGTTTTCCTCGCAATATGTCCCTAAATATGTCCATGATATTTTAAGCATTCGGTGCAGGCACCTCATTTCAAAGACTTCAAGTTTGTTAGTGGAGCTGGCCTTTATTATCCATGCTTTCATTACATACAAGAGAACAAGCCAAACGTAACACTTTAGCGTATTGTACATATCTCAGGTTAAAACCCAAATTTCAGTGAACAGTCATAAGAGTTTGGACGTCGACATCCCATTGTTTATGAGAGATATTTTTCATTAAGTTGAGCGGAGTGAGTGTATATTGTCTTACCAAGATAGACGATTGATTATCCAGTTTTATTCCCAAGAAGTTAATCAATTATGAATAATTTATTGTAAACTCTTTAGGAACTACTTATTAACTTTTGCTCTCAGAACGAATTTCGAATAAACAATACGTTCTTCAGACACAAAGATCAAGAAAAATATACATTCAAAAATACAAGAGCACACAGATCCGATATTGATTATATATTGACAAACAGAAACATCCATCATTCTCAAGTACTAGACATAAGATGTTTAAGTGCAGCTAATATCGGAAGTGATCACAACCTAGTACTTGGAAAAATCAGAATACATCTACAAAAAAAAACAGGAAAAAAGACCCTATTGAATGTGAGACAATACCAGAGAAGACTGCAAAAAGTACTGAACGAAAACTACATAACACCAGATGAAGACATAGAAGAAATTTGGAGGAAGATTAGAGATAATATCAAAATGGCAGCAACGGACGCATTTGGAGAACGTAAGATAAGTAAACATATACGAAAGAAAAGGAGAACACCCCATGGATCTGTGAAGAAATAAAAATAAAATGCCAAGAAAAAAGAAAATTTAGCTAGAATACAAATTCAAAAGAACGAGACAAACATATGTGAAGAATATAAAAGAGTTTGAAATGAGTTAAACTCAATAGTATAAAAGAAGGAAGAAAACAGAACATTGGTAAGCATTTTCAAAAGAGATGGAGCACGACTTATACGGGATGCAAAAGGAAATGTGGAAAATGATAAGAGGTCAAACAGCAGAGATGAAGGAATTGATAGTAGAAGTAAAACATATTGATACAAATACATGGACAACTTACCTAGAAAACCTGTATCAAACAGCTAATCATGAAGAACTGGGAAACCAGGATTAGAATCGGATGAGCAAACAGAAATTAAAGAGGAAGATAACGAACGCCTTAAAACAGATGAAAAATCGAAAAGCACCAGGGAAAGATGGAATAGCTAATGAACTTTTAAAATACGGAGGAGAGAGACTTCACAAAGAACTGAATATCCTGATAAGTAAAATAATAAATACAGGAAGAATTCCAGAAGAATGGAGTACCACTCAGATGATAGCGTTATTTAAGAAAAGTGATAGGGCAGACCCCAGTAATTATAGAGGGATTAATTTACGGAGCACTATACTGAAACTCCCAACAAAAATACCGATGAAGAAAATAATGGCGTGCATAAATATATCGGTTGAACAACAAGGATTTAGAAGGGGAAGATCATAACGATGCAGTTTTTGTGATAAAACAAATAGCGGAGAAATCATTAGAGTATAACAAGCGAGGGTTTTTCTGTTTTATATATCTAGAGAAAGCGTTTGATAGAATACAATTAAAAGACGTGATACACCTACTATATGACAAAGATTTACCACTGGATATTATAAAACTGATAGAAAACCTTTATGTACGAAATAAAATAGAAATGAAGTCAATGGAATAATAACAGAACCCATATAGAAGCAAACACAGGAATCAAGCAAGGATATTCACTAAGCCCTCTACTGTTTAACATAACGCTGGATGCAATGATAAAACAAGTGAAGAAAAAAGAGGGTAAAAAATGGGCGATAAAGAGATAAAAATACTCTGTCACGCTGATGACACCGTGTTAGTAGCAGAGTGCGAAGACGACCTACAAAGATTACTGCACGAATTCAACATTAACGCAAAAGGAATGAATATGAAAATATCAGCCCAAAAACAAAAAGCTTAGTAATATCCAAAGAACCAATAAGATGCCAATTGGACTTAGACAATAAAAGTAAATACCTGGGAATTAATCTATCAGCCGACAATAATATCGAAGAAGAGGTTAAAGACTAATAATTAATGCCAGTAGAACGGCCCGATGCCTAAACGATACAATTTGGAAAAACAAATAACTTAGAGTGGAATCAAAGGACCGAATATATAAGTCATTTGACTGAAGTTAGTAGACCAGTTATGACTTACACTGCCGAAACAAGACCAGATGCAAGCGAAATACAAAGATGTCTGGATACCAACAAAATGAAGATTTTAAGAAGGATTGCTGGAAAAGGACTACGGGACAGGGTAAGAAGTGAGGAAATCAGATGCATATGTGGGGTAGACAATATAAATACCTGGGTAAAGAATAGAAAAGAAGAGTGGAATCAACACATAAGCAGGATGTCTGAATCAAGGATAATAAGAATAGCCAGGGACAAGTCACCGTTAGGCCGAAGAAGTATAGGATGCCCAAGGAAAAGATGGAATGACAATTGAAGAAGAAATTCTTTAGGTAGATTTTTGGTAGTATAATGTGCTTCTTTGGAGTTTTACTGAAGATTATTGTTTTCGTTTTAGTGGGAGAAAATTCTAGGCCAGTAGTGTTTGACCAATTCTCTAATTTCTAAATGACTAGTGGGTTAAGTGATTTAGCGATGTCATTGATTGCAATAAGGAAAAGTGGAACGAGTAGACCATTGAGGAATGTCGTTTAATTGGATTTTTGAGTCTAAAAGGACGTTATCTATTCGAATAAGTTTCGTCTATACAGGAAATTACTAATAAATTTTATGTTTCCTGGAATTGACCAACTTAATAGAATTCTTATATCTAATCCCCAAATGGCACGCGTTATACAATATAATAAAAGATAGCCATAAGCCAAACATACTTTATCACATCCAAATTACCCATGAATTACAGATTCAATATCCACTAGGTTGTCTAATGTAGATGTGGACTTTCTAAATCCACTTTGTATAAGGCTAGGTAGCTATAATATCAATAAGTCTAATACTATCTAGTATCTATCAAGTGGATAAACTGATTAATTGTAGCAAGTTTTATTCCATTGAGTTTTTTGACTAAGCTAATACTTTTCGAGTTATTTGAGAGTGAATATGTTCGTTTTTTAACAAAAAAATACACGTTTTTAGACGGTTTTACGCAAATAACACAATAAGTAAGTATTTTATCGAAAAAGGTATTCAATAAAAATATACTTTATAAAAAATTTAAAAAAAATGTCTGTATAAAATCTTTATACTCAGTAGAAGCAGAGTTGTAGCTAAAAAAGTAAGTTCTTATTCGTCAAATTCCAAATCGAATATTTCAACGTGAAATAACCAAACAATAAAGCACATTTCTTTAAAAAAAGCTTTGTTTTTGTTTTTAAAAAAGTTTCTAGCATTAAAGTAAGCACGTTACGCTGAAAATAAAGTTAGTCCTTTTTTGTAAAAGATAGTTTTAAAAAAGTGTGAAAATCACCCTCTAAAAGGGAACTTGCATAACATTTTTATTTCGAAAGAGATGCTATAAATTTGCTAACTCATCGCAATAAAGTGTTTAAAAAGCTTTGTTTTTGTTTTTAAAAATGTTTCTAGCATAAAGTAAGCACGTTACGCTGAAAATAAAGTTGGTCCTTTTTTGTAAAAATAGTTTTAAAAAAGCGTGAAAATCACCCTCTAAATAGTACTGTCGCCAGGGGGGGTACAACGGCCTCGTTAATTCAGATGGACTTACCCAAGTTTTTTTTATGTATTTTGACCCGTAGAACACGAATTTTTTGGGTAACAGTTGATCCGGATGTCGATAAGATTGTTATAGACCAAGAACTTGAGCAATCAAATAACAGCGATTTTTGGCAAAACAAAACAATATTTTGTATTTTTTGGGTCATTTTAAGCAAAAAATATTTCTACAAGTTTTTTAGTAGGATGCACAGTTTTCGAGATAAACGCGGTTGAACTTTCAAAAAATCGAAAAACTGCAATTTTTAAACCCGAATAACTTTTGATTAAAAAATAAAATAGCAATTCTGCTTAGCGCCTTTGAAAGTTCAAGTCAAATTATGTCGGTTTTGATTATTTGCATTGCTAAAAATTTATTGTGTTATTGTTAAACAAAGCTACAAACAACTAGTGCGTGAGTGATGTTTCTATGATTTCTCATTTAAAATCGAACGAGTAGGTAGAATAGGTCCTAGTGCAATCAAGACTATTTCTACGTTACATGCGTTAAAACGCATGTAAAAGCACGGGAAACCCTACGTGTTTATGGCTTTGTTAAACAATAAAAAAATAAATTTTTACCAATGCAAATAATCAAAACCGATAAAATTTGACTTAAACTTTCAAATGCGGTAATCAGACTTGCTATTTTATTTTTTAATCAAAAGTTATTCGGGTTCAAAAATTGCAATTTTTCGATTTTTTTAAAGTTCAACCGCGTTTATCTCGAAAACTGTGCATCCTACGAAAAAACTTGTAGAAATATTTTTTACTTAAAATGGCCCAAAAAATACAAAATATTGTTTTGTTTTGCCAAAAATCGCTGTTATTTGATTCCTCAAGTTCTTGGTCTATAACAATCTTATCGACATCCGGATCAACTGTTACCCAAAAAATTCGTATTCTACGGGTCAAAATACATAAAAAAAACTTGAGTAAGTCCATCTGAATTAACGAGGCCGTTGTACCCCCCCTGGCGACAGGACTAAAAAGGGAACTTGCATAAAATTTTTATTTCGAAAGAGATGCTATAAATTTGCGATAAATCACAACAGCACACGATTTAAAAAGAAAAAAAGTAGTTTGTGTTTTTCGTTTGGCCCCTCAAGACGAATAAAATCAAATTATTGTTACCGCTTCACAAGTGACTTTACTTATGTATTGTTTATAATACACATGATCTGTAAATTTAGTTTTACAGTATTTTTTTTATTTTGAAAAAAATGCCTTGTTTTTAAATAACTTGTGATACGAAATATCCCAAAGTTTAAAGGTTTTGGTTTTCTGAATATTTTGTTTTTCTGTAATACAAAAATTGGTTAAGATATGGCTGTTCCGAATTTGCATATACTCGTGATTAGTGACTCATTGAAGCCCCTTTAACTACAGCGTTTCAAAAATAAGCACTATGAACCGATGAAACTTACAGATCCTCTATAATAAGCATACATACGTAAAGTAACTTATGAAGCGCTACTGATTAATTTCATTTGAGATGCTAATTAGGAGGTGATTTTTAGATATTTTTTACAAAAAAAAAGGATCAACTTTATTTTGTGCGCAACTTGTTTACTTCTGATACTAGAAACTCAAAAAAATAAAGCTTATTTTAAACTTTTTAAAAAAGTTATGATGAGTTTTCCCCGAAAAGTTCTTAATTTTTTGGTTATTTCATGTAGAAATATTCAATTTTGAATTTGACAAATAATAAGAACCTACTTTTCATTAGCTACAACTCTGCTTTTACTGGGTCTACGACTTCATAATATGTCATATTTATATAAAACATTTTTTTCACTTTTTGATAAGCTGTATTTTTGCTATGAATGTTTTTTTGGTGAAATACTTCCTTTTTTAGTTATTTGCGAAAATCCGTCTAAAAACGTACTATTTTTTGAGAAATGAATATATTCACTCGCAAATAACTCGAAAAGTATTTACTTGTGAGGTCAACAGTAGTGAAAAAAACTCTATAGTCAATTTATATTTTCAACATTTTTGCAGAAACAAAAACAAAAAAAAATAATACAGATTAATATGATAGTGACTGCTGCGTTAAAATTTTGAATACGGGCCACGTGAAATAACCGCGTGTTCTTGGCTAGTTCCTTGAGTAGGGAGAATTTTACACTTCACTCTAAGGCTAGTTCCAACAAATTTAAGCTAGGCGCGCCACTATACGGGCAGGTTTTAAAGACAACAAAATAATGCATAGGGTTTCGTATCTTTGTTATAGTATTAGGTCTATAAATAGGTATGGTAAATATGTACGTATTTACTACAAAGTATGTTTTAGTTAGTTTATAAAAAAAAGTTAATTATATTAAATAATGATTAAATAGAGTAAAAAATATTTGATTTGTTACTCGGAACTCGAAAGGAGTCTGCATCAGAAAGAAGTCGCCCTTGCTGCATTTTTAGATATAGAAGGTGCATTTGATAATCCCTCAATCGAGTCTATACAAAGCGCACTGGTGAGGAAGAAAATCAACAACACAACATGCAAGTGGATTATTCAGATGCTTCAGAGCAGAATAATATCCACAGATACGCATGAAGATACCATAAATCTGAGGGCAACTAAGGGATGCCCTCAAGGCGGTGTATTGTCACCGTCATTATGGAACATAGTTGTCGATGATCTGATTCATGGGCTAAGCGCCCAAGGAATCTGGGTCCAGGGTTTCGCAGATGATATCGTGATAGTAACTAGGGGAAAATTTCCCAGCACTGTTGCGTATCAGATGCGATATGCCCTTCACTACATAGAGAACTGGTGTCTGAAAGAGAACCTCTCCGTGAACCCTTCTAAAACTAAACTGGTAGCCTTTACAAATAAGAGGAAGCTTACTGGACTGAGTGAGCTGAAATTATTTGGAGAGGTACTGGAAAGAACCAATGAGGTTAAGTATCTAGGGGTAACCCTGGATTCGAAACTCAATTGGAATACTCATATTACCAATATAACCAATAGGGCTAAGCGACTCTTCTGGAGCTGCAGACGAGTTGTAGGTAAAACCTGGGGATTGAAACCAAAGGTGATATGTTGGTTGTACACATCAGTGATACGACCGACAGTTACTTATGGGTCAGTACTCTGGTGGAGAAAGACGGCTTTGCAATCTTGTGTGACCACTCTCACCACCCTACAAAGACAAGCGCTTCTAAATATAACAGGAGCCTTGAATAGTACAGGAACGGCTTCATTAGAGGCTATCACAGGTCTCCCTCCGCTGGAATTGTATATTTCGGCGGTAGCCTTTATGACCATCCTGAGGCTCAAAGCAAACAATACTTGGAGGCCAAATTATATATTGAATAGCCACACAAACATTACTGGGACTATACTTGAGGAATACATCTTTATGATGAACTTAGATATGATGACACCAGAACTAATCTTCACTGAGAAGATTAACACAATTATACCATCTAGAGAACAAAAAGTCCCAAACATTAATGGAGACTTAATATGGTTCACTGATGGATCTAAAACTGCCCATGGTACTGGATCAGGAGTCTTTGGGCAAACATGTAACTATAATAAATCTTACAGCCTAGGTCAACATACAACGGTGTTCCAGGCTGAAGTTTTTGCTTTGGTGGCCTGCATTGATGAAATAATTGATGAGGACCCTAAAGCTAAGAGAATCAACATTTACACAGATAGCCAATCGGCTATTCTGGCTGTAAAGAACCCTCTCACCAAATCAAAACTGGTGAGAAACTGCAAAGATCTCCTCAATAACCTGGCAAAAGACAACAAAGTGTCTTTAATATGGGTGCCGGGTCATGAAGGGGTGCATGGGAACGAACGAGCAGATATGTTAGCGAAACAAGGCTCGAGAAAACCTTTTGAAGGCCCAGAACCTTTCTGTGGCATCACTAAAGATGCTATGAAAAACGAGGTTCAGAAATGGCTGATAAAGAATCATCAAAATAAATGGAGAACCACTCAAGGGCAAATCCAGACTAAAAAAATAATCAAGAATATTGATAAAAAAACTCTCGAACAGTTTGATGAACCTCAATAAACGAGAGATCAAAACGGTCACTGAAATGGTGAATGAACCATGGTGCAGAAAGTGCGAAATGGAAGAAGAAACTGCCATACACATACTATGCTATTGCAGTGTGCTAGGTGATGTAAGGCAGAACTTCACTGGTCAAATGAGGTTTGAACCAGAAGAGATCTTAAAAATACCAATAAGAAAACTGTTGGCCTTCGTTGAGGCCACAGGACTTATTAAAGTTTAAGGAGAAGAACAGGGTTTGGTACAAAGGTCTTATGACCAAGTGCCAGAGACTAACGAGTCTCGCCTGAGTTAAGAAGAAGAAGAAGAAGAAGAAGAAGAAGAGATTTGATTTTTGTGTTCTCTTAAAAAAATTTAATTTATGTTCTTAAATTTGACCCTCGTAGGATAAATACTACAGTGTTCGAGTGAAAGGAGCAGATTATTATCTGTTAACAACCATAAACCGTTTATCCCTTTTCGTAAAATCAGTGAATTGAAGGTCCCCTACCATTTGTGGCACCTTTAAGAAGCTCTTTTTCTTTAACATTTTATTAAAATACAGGGGCAATAAACAATAATCGAGACTCAAGACGTGGTCTGAAGGCAGGCTGCAGGTATCGACAGCATGCAAAACACAATGTGACACAACCGAAGGCCGGCAATTGCAACAAGGGTTGTACATGCAGGTTTTTCCTACTGATAAACATTACCATTATAAAAATATACTCTAATCTCTTTATATAGAGAGAAATAATTAGGTCATTAGGTGAATGTATAATGTTAAAATTGGTATCCGTTTGAAACTACATTCTACATTCTGTTAAAATTTTAAAGCAAAAAATATAGTTTCATTCTTCACATCTTTATTTATTTCAATGTACATTTTATTCGAAACTGTTTGGTTCAAATTATTACTACCAAAAAAGCAAGACCAGCAAGACTCTTGCAGCAAGACCAAGACCAAGAACAAGACCGGCTAGTGCAAGACAAAGACCAAGACCAAGACTGTCTTTTAGCTGCAAGACCAAGACCAAGCTTGCAAGAACAAAACCAAGACCAAGACTAGCCTGGTCTTGGTCTTGTTCTTGTTTTGCTCATCACTAGTCAGCTATATCTTCTCCAGGTGTTTTGTTGTTCTTTATACCTTTTAAGGCTGACTTAATTTTCTTTTTTGTCTTTGATTATATCTGGAAGTTCCTCTGATGCTTGATTTTGTATCGCTAGGATTTATACCTCTGGAATGTGAGCATCTCGATGTATCTACTCTTCGATGATTTTCAGGATTTCGTGTTGTTCATACATGACATGTCCTTGTTTATTTTTTAACTTATACGAGTATACGCATAACACTAGCAAATGTATAGATACGCATAACAAAAACGCATTGTAAAGGCAGCTTACAAACGAACCACTTTTTAAAGTTGAAGTCTTCAGCAAAAAGTCGAGCGTTTGTGTTTGTCTGTCGCTGCTTGAAGTCGTCATTTAATAAAAATGCAAAACGCATTTCCTTTTCACACGAGCGACAGAAGTTGTATTGCACTCGAGAAAACGCCTGTGTAAAAAAAATGCGATTTTCATTCTTTATTAAATGACGACTTCAAGTAGCTACAGACAACCACAAACGCTTCACTTTTTGCTGCCGACTTCAACTTCAAAAAGTGGTTCGTTTGTAAGTTTGTAAGCGGCCTTAAGCTGAATAATAAGGATTACAAAAAAAAATCTTTTATATACAAGAAATGGACATGTTAACAGTATTTATTCAATTATATTTTATGACAGTGACAACATTATATTAATCTAGAAACATAAAAACATTAGTAACTAAGGTAGATATTAGTAGCCTTAGATCTTAACTACTAAATATATAACAGTCCTCCGCCCCAATTCCCAACTACAAGACTAGAGGTGCTGGCAGCAGCTGATCTAAGTGACGTTTCCAAAGTAGACCATCATCTGTTCGTATTTCATAATGTAAGTAACCTATGCGTCTGATTACCTTTCCAAATACCCATCGTTGATCACTGCAGTACTTTCTAGCCTGAACTCTGTCTCCCAAGGCAAATTCCCTACCAGGTGTAGGCCTGTCTGATGGAAAGGAAGTTGTGCGTTTGCAAGGTTTTCTTAACATTGCATGAAGATCCGTTCTAATTTCTCGTCCGAACATAAGCTCATACGGGGTGAAACCGTTAACACCTGGTGTACGACGTAAACGTGTTCGTACTTTAAGTAGTTTATCAGTTAAGCTATTGCTCTCCCCCGCTAAGCTGCGCAAGGTCCTTTTTATAGTTTGTACAAATCGTTCTGCTTGACCGTTCGTTGCTGGGTGATATGGAGCAATAGTTCTATGGGTGATACCGCAATTGGATAGAAATTTGTTAAATTCGGCTGAAATAAATTGTCGGCCGTTGTCAGATACCAGCACATATGGATTTCCGAACGTGGCAAATATTTGTCTTAGCGTTTGTATACACCACGAGCTAGTTGTTACCTTTGTAGATATAATTTCTACCCATTTTGTATATGCATCTACCACAATGAATAGTTGAGAACCAGAAATTGGTCCAGCGAAGTCAATATGGATTCTTTGCCAGGGACCTGTGGGCTCTTCCCAGTGATGTAAATGTGTCTTTGCTGGTTCATTTTGTTCATGGATTCTTTGCCAGGGACCTGTGGGCTCTTCCCAGTGATGTAAATGTGTCTTTGCTGGTTCATTTTGTTCTAAACGGCATGATCTACATGATTTCACTTTTTCTTCAATATCTTTATCAATATTTTTCCAGTAGACATGACTGCGTGCTAGTTGTTTCATCTTTAATATACCAATATGTCCCGCGTGCAGTTCGTTAAGAATAAATTTACGAAATTTATGTGGTATTACGACCCTTGTTCCTCTTAAAATACAGTCATCTTGTAAAGTAAATTCATTGTCGTTTTATCCATATTGTTTCAGAGATTGACCTGTTCTTAGTGCTTTAATTATTTTCTGTAATTCGATATCATTTTCTGTCTCCTTAGCGATTATATCTGGGCTAATTTCTAATATCTGAATTTGTTGTATTTGGTATAAGCCATGTTGATCTACTTCATATGTATTTGTGTTCTCAACAGGAAACCGCGACAAGAAGTCTGCGTTAGCATTTTTTGTGCTTGTTCTGTACTGTATATCATAATCAAATCCAGATAAAAAATGAGCATAATGAAAAAGTCTCATTGTACTCAGTTCTGGTAGATTATGGTGGGGATGAAAGATTGATGTTAACGGTTTGTGGTCAGTAATCAGAGTAAATTTTCGCCCATAGCAAAAATGAAAAAATTTCTTTATACCCCAGTATATCGCAGTCGCTTCCTTATCGATCTGACTGTAATTCTTTTCGGCATTGGTTAAGGTTCTTGACGCAAAAGCTATCGGTCTTTCTGAGCCGTCTTCAACTATGTGTGAAAGGACTGCTCCAAGTCCTGTTGGTGAAGCATCCGTGGCTATGATTAGAGGTTTTCTCGGGTCGAAATGTGTTAATACGTTTTCACTTGCAATTTCCGTTTTAATTCTGTTAAAACTTTCTTCGCATTTCACAGTCCAGGTAAACTTGTTATCTTTCTTCAAGAGTTGATTTAGAGGATTTGATATAGACGCAAGATTAGCAATAAATTTGTTGTAGTAATTAGCCATACCCAGAAAAGTTCGCAATTCGTTTATATTAGAAGGCCGTTCCATACCTATTATAGCTTTAATTTTGTCTTTGTTCTTATGGAGCCCATCTTTATCAATTTTATGTCCTAAATAGTTTATGTTCTTTTTAAAAAAATTGGCATTTTTCTTTATTCACCCGTAGGTTATTTTCTTTTAACTTGGTAAGTACCTCTCTTAATCTTAGTAATAGCTGGTCTTCTGTTGATCCTTGAATTATTATATCATCAAAAAAACATTGTACGCCTTCTAAACCTTTAAGTAAATTCGACACCTGATATGAAAAACATTGTAACTCATTTTTGCTTAGTTTACAGGAGAGCGATTTAAAGAAATTTCCAAAACATTTTATTTTTTTACTGGGTCAGCTTTTACATTTTTTGTGATGTTCTTAATCCATATTTTATAACTTTTTCTCAGTTTTTCACTTTTACATATCACATTGTTGTCAACATTACTGGTCCTGATTTAGGTCGAGTTACAATAGCAAATTTTTTCAGAATTTTAGGTGAAAATCATTGTAAGTGGTTCATACAATGATATTTCAACACAGTATGTTTCTTTGGTTCGGTGGATGTAAATTGTAACTAATCAGTAAATATCCAAATAAAGAGATTATAATTAATTTATTTTATTGGTTTTACTTGAAACGTGATTTTTTTGCGCAGACAAGTAATATTTAAGAATTTACGTCATACATACTAACAAGAAGTAGGTAAATAAAATAATATTTTTAGATTTATTTATTACAAAATGAACATTTACAAATTATAAAACAGTTTATATTCTATTAAAAAATAAACAAAATTAACCCCTTGCAAACTTTTATTCAGATTCATCATCCAAATATTCCGTGTGTTGAGAGTGGGGAAGATTTAAATAAAAACTGCAATATTTCTCTGGTATAGCTTTACCAGAGCACAAAGCAACAAGATCTTTTTATTTTGAAGTGGTTATGGGAAGTAACCCATTATATGCTAAAGGAATTTGTACTTCCCATAAATCGTGTATATTTTTATTCCTGGATTTGGTAGCCTTTTGCTCGATTTTGGTTTGCATTCTAAGTTTATAAACGATAATTGATCAGAAATAAGATCGTACTGCAAATTAATAATATGTGGTTGTTCTTTATATATCTTTACGTATTGTATTTTTGATCAGAAAACTTGGCGTTTATCTATATCTAAATCCCAATTCGGCATTTTCTCTAACATTGATTTAAAGTCCAAGATGTCATTTTGACTTAGTTCTTTCAAATCGTATGGTTTTTCTGTGACTTTAGCACACCTTATCAGTGTATACCACTGTTGTGGTACATAAACAACTTGGTTCTTTTTTCTTCGCTTAATAAGGGTGTGCATTGAATTACCCTCAGATTGAGAGTGGCCCACCTCAAAAAACGTGTGTGTAATATTAATATTCGTGATTTTAGCTGCATAAATATACATTAAAATATTATTCGATTTCGATTTTGTCCTCCACAACAATCTGGATAAACTCTAAATTCTAATGCTCCACCAGCAACTTTTCTCTTAATAAAATCAAATAGCGCACTACTTATTTCATTAGGCCACTTTTTACCTGTGGTTTCATCCCATGCATAACAATAGCCTTCCGCAGATCCAAGATCAAAGATAGTAAAGTTCTACACTTTAAACTTCCTTTTATAATAAAACAATGATACCTCTGATTGGAGCGTAGTTAATATTTTTTGCAAATCGAAGCAGGGAGTTACAACCGTTTCTGTTTTTTTAGAAACCTCTTTATCGCGATTTTTGGCTTCATCATATTCTTTTTCTATTTGGTCTTTCTCTGCTTTAGTGTTATGTAGATTGCATCTAAGACACATATCTTTTTTCGGTGCAAAAAACCGATATTAAACTCAGTATTGAATATGTTTCTATACTGACTTTTGGTGGTTGGTTTATCGCATGGGTGATTCTCTAACATCTAACCATATAGTGAATACAATTTGGGAAAAGGTAAAGACCCATCAAAATAGATCTTACTTGTTCTTTGCCTTACGTAATGGGATTCTTTTGCTGAAACAGAGTTAATATGCGCACGAATCGAATTTTTAATACTTTCGTCTACAGCATTTGCCCTGTTCTTGTGGCGACCACGCATATCTCCAGGTATACGACCTCCGCCTTCATGACTATAAATTTTTTTTAATAGTGTAGTTAACCACATATCTGTTATGTTAAAAGTGTCCAAAAATGTTTTCTTACAAACTTGAAGTCGGTGTTCTTCCAACTGCAAATTATATTCATATGCCCAGTGTCTTCTGGACTCTTTTAGCTTTGCAACTTTCCTCTCTTGTCTGAGAACATATCTACATAAATATTCGCTTTGTTGGTCATGATCAGCCATTGCCCAAAAATTATTAAATAAATTGAGTCTATCATTTTCAGATAATTTCGATTTACATTTTCTGATACATTTATCGTTACATCCAGGTCCCAGTTCTCTAATTTTCGATAATTTTCCAGTTTTGCCAGTATGTTCTTTGCCAGAGTTCCTCAGTTTCTTCAAGACGTTCATTTTCCAAACACTAGGATCCCTTTGTCTCTTCCTTCCAAGTTTTTTCTTCTTGAGGTATTGTTTTTCTTAGCAGACGTATCTAATGGTGAACTTGTATCTTCGGTGCATGTAGAATTTTCCACTGTCGATGTATCTTGAGCGTGCAATCCACTGTGACCATTATGATTATCTGAGTTTCATCAGTAGAAGTTAGTTCAGCAGTGAATGATATAGGTGTTATTATTTTTGTTTGAAATTCTAAACTAGTGTTTTTATGTGAGTTTTTACGATTTGAGGCATGCTTACTATGCTCAGCAGTTAATAATATAGAATTTACCTCCTGACTATATTGTCTTACAATGTTGTTCATCGTAATATTCCACTATCTTGCTTTCTTGTATCACAACTTACAATGCAGTTATATAAAAACTTACTCAATAAATGTTTCGAGAAAAACATTGTATCCCATGTTACAATGTTTTATTAAAAAATTTTCATCAATAATAAAAAAATGTAATATTGTAACATTGGTTACAATGTTTTTTCCACCCAGTGATCAAAAATTTGCACTTACAATGAGGTTATTTTGTTAAATAACTTTATAATTACATAAGATAGGATAAAACTTCTTAGACCAAATTGAAGGTCATCGTTTATAGATGCTATTTAAGCCATAGTTGAAAAACATTGTAAGTGGAGATACAATGTTTTTCATATCAGGTGTCGAATTATCCATGAATCTTTGCCATAAACTGGGAGCCACTTTTACACCAAACATCAGTCTGTTTACTTTGTATGTTCCCATATGAGTGCTTAAAGTTTGTATTAGGGCGCTGTCTTCGTCCATCTCCATATTAAGGTAAGCTTGTTTAATATCTAATGTGCAAAATAATTTACCCCCATTCATTTTGCCAAAAATATCTTCTATGATAGGTATCGGGTATTTTTCGTCTTTAATAACTCTATTTAAAGTTATTTTGTAATCGGCACATAGTCTGATACTCCCATTAGGTTTAACAATAGGTACAATAGGTATACCCCAATTACTATACCTTCAGAACTTAGCCGTTCTATTTCTGCTTCTATTTTCGATTTTAGAGCGTATGGAATTCTTCTAGACTTAATGAAAATTGGTTGTGTATTTTCCTGTAAGTTCAAACGAGCTTTAAAATTTGGTATTTTTCCTAGGTCTGATCTAAATACTGATGTTGCAAATTCTTCAAGAAGTTGGTCTAATTTGGGTATTTCAACAGTTTGTAGTCTTCGTACATCTGCCAATTCAATATTTATTTCTTTCATCCAGTTACGTCCGCATAAAGGATCAACGTCCTTAGCTATAATGTATAATTTGCTGAAGAAGGTTTGGTTCTTGTAGTTACATTTAACATAAGCAACTCCAGTAGGTTTGATTACTTCTCCTGTGTAAGTTCTTAATATTAAGTCTGTTTTAAAAATATTCTTTGGAATGTTCAGTTGTTTGTACAATTTTAGTGATATAAGAGATAGTGTAGCCCCTGTATCAAATTCCATAGTAACTGGCCTATTTTCAATACTGATTGTAATTGTATATTTTTCAGATCGTTCATTCTTAACAAGGTTTATTTCGCCGATAGATTCTTCACTTGTATTACTGGTACAATCATTAATCTGGAGTGCATTGTTTCTTTTTAAACAAACGTTTGCTAGGTGTCCCTCTATTTGACATTTGTGGCAAGTTCTTTTAATGGCCCAACATTCGTTGGACCTATGATCTGGTTGTCCACATCTGAAACATTTTCCCCTTAAGTCTTTTAATGTTATATTATCATGTTTTTTCTTGTAAGTACATGATCTTTGAGGGTTTTTTACAGATGTCGATAATTTGTTCACCTTTTCAATTTCATTACGTATGTCTGCAGATATTTTATTGTTTTCTATTTTTCCCATTTCAATTGATGTAGCTATCTGAACTAATTTTGAGAATGTGTGTATTTCTCTGTCTTGCAGAATTTTTATTCGAATTTCGCTGTCATGCAATCCTCTGATAAACTGTAACGATAAAAATCCATCTATTGTGGACTTACAACAATTCTGGCATTTAAATTCACAGTTAGAAGCAAGTTTCGAGTTCTGCAGCGTATGTTGCCACAGTTTCATTTTGTCGTTGTAAATATGTAACAAATTTATGTTGTTGAGCCCACAAACTAGGTTTAGGATCAATAAAGTCATCAAGTAGTTTAATTAATTCTTCAAAGCTTTTATTTAATGGATCCTCCGGAGAACAAAGATTATGTAAAGTATCATAAAGTTGTGGAGAGATCGTAGATAATAGAAAGTAAATTTTACTTTGCTCATCTGTGATGTTATTTATTAGGAAAAATACCGTCAATCTCCTTGTAAAGTTATTAATTGTTTCTGTTTCTTGTAATGGTTGAAAATTAACTTTTGGTAATTGTATTTTATGGTCTATGTTTTGAATTTTCGTACTACATAAAACATCTTGGTCGTTTGATCCATTTTTCTTTCGCAAAATTAGGAGTTTGGTCTTTATCACTGTATATTTTTCTTCAAATTCAAATCTTTCTTGTGTTTCTTGTTCTATATCTGCGTCTTCAATTTCTTGTTCGATATCATATTGTATATTTTGAAATTTCTTTATGGTTTCGTCTAACGTATGTAATCTGGATTCAATTTCTTCGTTTGTGATTTCTCGTTCATGTAAACAGTTTTCAGTTTTTGTCAGAGTGCCTCGTAAACAGGCTCGTACTTTTTTTAGCTTTTTAATGTCCATTCTACTAATCTCGTCGCCAATTTTATATACAAGAAATGGACATGTTAACAGTATTTATTCAATTATATTTTATGACAGTGACAACATTATACAGAGAGAGTCTGTAATTTGGAATAAATTCAATATCTCAAATACTAATTGTTTTTTTGAAAAATGCTCAAACCCGTCGATTAGTATTTCAAATTGTACTTTTTAACATACAATAATAATGTATACAGGGTGTCCCAATTTAGAGATATGACGTCATCGTTGATTTTCTTAAATGGCAACACT
Organism: Diabrotica virgifera virgifera; assembly: GCF_917563875.1. Classification (NCBI taxonomy): domain Eukaryota; kingdom Metazoa; phylum Arthropoda; class Insecta; order Coleoptera; family Chrysomelidae; genus Diabrotica; species Diabrotica virgifera. The sequence continues at coordinate 292,232,919 of NC_065443.1, forward strand.
GTCATTTTGATAGCTATTTTGATAGAGTGTGTAAAGTTATACATAACTGCTAAATATAAAATTTTTATTTTCTACCATTTACAGAATAATAAAAAATAACAAAGTTATGTCTGTAATTTGGAATAAATTTAATAATTCAAATATTAGATGTTTTTTTGAAAAATACTCAAACCCGTCGATTATTATTTCAAATTGTCATTTTTGACATACAATAATAATGTATACAGGATGTCCCAATTTAGAGATATGACGTCATCATTGATTTTCTTAAATGGCAACACTCTCATTTTGATAGTTATTTTGATAGGCTGCGTAAAGTTATACATATCTGCAAAATTTCAAATTTTTATTCCCTACCATTTACAAGATAATAAAAAATAACAAAGTTATGAAAAACAAGTACATAATCAAAAAATAATTGAATTACTTAATTATTTCAATTAAGCAAATGCTCATAATGTTGCCCTTAATTATTGTCAACTAGTCAATGGGCAACATTATGAGCATTTGCTTAATTGAAATAATTAAATTAAATTACCTATTATTCGATTACTTGTTTCTCATAACTTTGTTATTTTTTATTATCTTGTAAATGGCAGGGAATAAAAATTTGAAATTTTGCAGTTATGTATAACTTTACACACTCTATTAAAATAGCTATCAAAATGACAGTGTTGCCATTTAAGAAAATCAATGATGACGTCATATCTCTAAATTGGGACTCCCTGTATACATTATTATTGTATTTCAAAAATGACAATTTGAAATACTATTTGACGGGTTTGAGTATTTTTCAAAAATGCAATTAGTATTTGAATTATTGAATTTATTCCAAATTACAGACATAACTTTGTTATTTTTTATTATCTTGTAAATGGTAGTGAAAAGAAATATGATATTTTGCAGTTATGTATAACTTTACACACCCTATTAAAATAGCTATCAAAATGACAGTATTGCCATTTAAGAAAATCAACGATGACGTCATATCTCTAAATTGGGACACCCTGTATACATTATTAATGTATGCCAAAAAGGACAATTTGAAATACTAATCGACGGGTCTGAGCATTTTTCAAAAAAACAATTAGTATTTCAGATATTGAATTTATTCCAAATTACAGACTCGCTCTGTATTAATCTAGAAACATAAAAACATTAGTAACTAAGGTAGATATTAGTAGCCTTAGATCTTAACTACTAAATATATAACAAAATCCATATCCAGAGGGGGGTTTAACGAGGACGTGTTATGTCGTCTTACTAATGGAAATAATCAAGTATCGTGCGGTAATTGAATTTTTATTTTGGAAGGTCTAAAGGCAAACGAAATCACTTCAGGGAGGAATTAATAAATTGAAATCTCCTTGGAATAAGTATATTGATGTTCAGGTAGACTATACTGAATAATAAAGTGTATTTCAATTCATAAAATTGTGTTTTTCTTATCGAACCGCAAAACCTATTGAACAACCTAGTATTTAACTTGTAAAACAGGCAATGTCATGTTCAAAAATAAATACCGATACCTTGATAAAACTGTTCTACTCTCTTTCATTTTATCATATTTTTTTTTTGGATACCAATTCTTTCCCTATTTTTCTGCAACAATTTTGTCTGTGTTTTAACTTCTTTAATTTGTTGAGAGCACCAGACAGTTTACTAGTAATTATTTATTGTTTGGAACATTCTATTAAGGCGGTCAAGCTCTGGAGGAAGAAAGTTTAAAACTTAGTAGGACAAAAACAGAGTAGGTATTTTGAATGTTCATTTAAAGATGGAGTTACCACAAATAAAATGGTATATTTGGATGGTGAAATGATTGTGAAAAGCAATAGTTTTAAGTACCTAGGATCGGTATTACAGAGTAATGGAGAAATAGATGGAGATGCATGCAGTAGAATTAGGGCTGGATGGATAAAGTGGAGAGAAGCGAGTGGTGTGTTGTGTGACAGAAAAATTTCAATGAAGCTGAAGGGAAAATTCTATAAAACAGCCATAAGACCGGCTATGATGTACGGAACTGAATGTTGGGCAGTGAAAAAGAAAGAGGAACAACGAATGCATGTGGCGGAAATGAGAATGTTTAGATGGATGAGTGGAGTGACAAAAAAGGATAAAATTAAAAATAAGTATATTAGGGGAAGACTAGGTGTGGCACCAATTGATGCCAAAATGAATGAGCATAGGTTGAGATGGTTTGGTCATGTTCAACATCGAGACGTTAATCACCCAATACGAAGAATAGCTGAAGTGCAGATTCCTGGAAGGAGTAGGAGAGGAAGACCAAACAGGACCTGGGGGGAGACGATAAGGCAGGACATGTTTGTAAAGGGGATTAACATTTATATGACCCAAGATAGAATTGTGTGGAGATATGCAATTAGGGAAGCCGACCCCGCATAGGGATAAGGCAAAGAGAATGATGACTCTATTAAGGAGGTAAGCGCAAAATCTCGGACCAATGCACTTTAAATGCATTCGTTTTTTCGAATCTGAAAAAACTAATAAATATTTCGGAAGAATTTAAATGCAGAATGAAATATTACATTATCACCGAGGGCCGAGAGTACCTGAAAATTTCTATAATGTTTATTTTAATAAATTACAGGGGGAAAAAGAGAAAATTTAGTGTGATTTTTAATTTCAAATATCTCATTCAAAAGAAATTTTTGTTTATTCTAAGGGACTTTCGGCCCTCGGTAATATGTAATCTTTCATTCTGAGTTTAAATTTTTCAAAAATATTTATTAGTTTTTTTTAGAATTCGAAAAAAAATTGAACATATTATATTTGTGAATATATAGTTATAAAATAAAACAGCAGGTGTCTGAAATGTCAAAAATCTTTGTGATACGTTAATTTCGTTTAAGAGTTAGAATTATCCCCTTATATATCACCCCGTTCTACGACCCACGCCGTTTCTCCGTATTATTCCAATTTGGCCTGCTAATTGACTCTCTTTTACCTTTTCAAAAATTTCCGATATACGTTTTTCAGATCTCCTGCAAACGCTTTCAACTGCCATTTTCATTTATTACAAAAAATCTCATATGTATATGTGCATATTTCCACGCGAATCGAAAAAAAAAACGCCGTCCCGGAAAATGCAGAGCTTTTAAATCTGAAAGCCTTTTGGTGTACGCGGAAAAAATAATGGCATATATACACTTGCAGATGCAAGTGAAGTACGGTTAATCAGATGTGACGCACGACAGCCTCAAACGTATCTATAGACGCTCAAAGCGGTAGGTGGGAGTATGTTCGCATGTTCGGCGAGATGTAAAGCCACTGTTGCAAAAGCAGCATGTAAAATTAGTGGTGGAATATTCATTTATTATTAACCTGGTAATAGTCGAAAACAATTTTTTGTAAATCGACATATAACTTGGCCAAATGAAGACTATGCAGATGAGTCCATTAGTAAAACTTGACAATGGGTCAGTGGTAAATAGCCACTCCACTCCACTAAGTTGTTAGGTGTTTACCTGGATTCTAATTTGTCTTGGAGCTCTCACGTTGATTATGTAGTGGGAAGATTGTCTGTGCACTGTTATGTTCTATGGCAACTTAGGAATTTTGTCTCCCTAGATATCTTAAAACTTGACTATTTTGCTCATGTACAGTCAATATTGCAATATTGCTTGGTTTGTTGGGGAAATTGCTCGCGAATTAATGAGGTGCTTGTTCTTAAAAAAAATTATTTTTTTTTTAACAGTTTTTAAACAATTAAATATTTTAACTGTAATAATTTCGCTGTATATTGTCAGTTGTGTTGTTTATGTAAAGTCACATAGATGCAATTTTATTTGCAGAAATGATGTTTCCCTAATGAGTGGCTACAAATTTCGTTACAGAATTGATTTGGTGACCCCTGTTCGCCACTTGACCGTTGTGGCAAGGGTCCTTACCCAACATGCGTTCGTTTGTATAATAAATTACCTAATTATGTTAAAGAGTCAAATATTTATGTATTTAAGATAACAGTTAAGGACTTACTTCTGATAAACACTTTCTATTCGTTAGAGGAATACTTGCAGGCATCTTTTTAACAATTTGTATGTTTTTGTGTATATTTTATATGTTTTTATGTTAACTGTTTTTATGTACTTATAGTTTTTAGTGATCATACATTGTATTTGACGCATTTCAATCAATGAACTGTCAACTCGGATGGAATGGCCCCGTCCCATTCAAATAGTGAAGCGCGATTGCGGCCAACATACAAGTAAGAGGTCCTAGAGAGATACAGAGCTTGCCAGGGAAAATTTGACTTCTTCATTGGTTGGATATTATCATAATGACCAGATGTGATTTTATAAATCTCCCACTTAGAAACTGTAATTCCCTCAAATTAAGCTCAAATCCCCCAAATTAAAATGTTTTCCGCATGTTAATAAATTAGTAGTCAAATGTAGAGAACAGTAAACCAAAATTATACTACTTATCAACAGAGGGCCCTGGAAATAATTCATAGGTCCTATCTTCTTCGATTATATGAGAGTCTAATATACAGTTCTATGTACATTCGCAAATTTAATTTCCCATGACTCCTTAAAATCTTAACTCTCCCCCAAAAAATCCCCCAACCATTTCTGCTTAGAAAAAATTCCATAGACGCTTTTAAATTACTCCAAAATGGTAGGAAAATACCCCAATCTGGCAACCCTGACTATCACTATAAATTTGTTTGTTTACGAAAGATGGCGATTATCTTCTATCCTTCCCTGACTAGACTCTCTCATCCTAGCAGCATTAAATTCGCTTCATGCCCATTCCATCCGTGTTCATTGATTTCAATACTTAAAAGTCAGATGAAATAAAGAATTATGATTGATTGAGACTAAACAGAGACAGTAGAAAACAAAATTTATTAGAGAGATTATCGATTGAAGAGAAACACTATTTTCCAGTACCTATTGTCTCTTCCGAGCGTTTTAAAGAAAGAAGTGGTGTTTAAAAATAATTTCCTCCATACTAGTAAAACTAATCAACGAGTTTATATATACACCGTTATTAGGCGTCAACGCCCTTCGGTAGGGATCTATGGGGGAGTATCAGTATCACCAAGCCGCAAGTCCTTATCCCTTGCCGTACCGCTCCTCGGCTCCTCTATAGACCGATCAGACGCCAGTTATTCCAGACCAAGTCGTAGATTCTATATTCTATTGAATTTTATACTACCGACGTTGGCTTTTTATTAATTTCATGACCTGGCTTAGGCTCGAACCGTCGATTGCAAATCCACTAAACTTGTCGATCGACTGCGCCTCTTCCAACTGAGCCGTCGTGACCGACATCAACGAGTTTAAACCTAATAAAACTCTTTATAATACTAAAATACGACTCGACTTCGGAAATCTTTATCAAAAAATGTTAAGAACAATAGGTAATTTGTTAAAAAGATTTGTGCAACCACAACCGCCAAATTGTTGTTGTTCGTTCAACAACATCATGTAGGGTCTGTTATGAATATTACAGAGTGAAGTTTTACAATGTGAAAACCACTTATGGAATAAAATTGTTTGTGTTCTTATTTTTCTTTCTTTCTTTCCTCCCTTCCTTTTGCCCTATCAGGGTGTCGGATGTGGGCTAGCTATTTTAATGTCCATTCACACATTTCTTCCACTCTTTTCTATTTCCTACCATTATTTTCAATTCCTCGAGTGATTTTTGTTTAACTTTTCCCGCATCTACTAGTTGCTGAATCCATTTTTTTCTTGGTCTACTTTTTTTTCTATTTACGTCCACTTTTGCTTTGTGGACTTTTCTTTTAATTCTTTGGGTTGTATCCTCATCAGATGCCCATACTAGTTCATTTGTCTTTTGCTATTTTATTCATTATGGGTTCTTGGTTGGTCATTCTCCTAATAATCTCGTTGCTTAATCTATCCCATTTTGTCATTCCAACTATCCTCCTTAGGTGTCCCATCTCCATTGCATTTATCCTGCTTTTATGTTTTCCAAAATTGTCCAGTTTTCACTTGCACAGTGCACAGTCGGTATCACTATTGTGTTATATATTTTTATCCTGAACTCTCTGTAAGTTTTCTTTTTCCAATTCTTGGGGCTAACGCTTAGTACCTATAACTTGTTGATTTCTTTGCTCTATTTGTTATTTCCCAGCCTATTTTTCTGTCGTTAAACTTCTCGAAGTAGACCGCATACTATAGTAGCAAGTAGCACCAAATAATCAACGAGTTTAAACCTAATAAAACTCTTTATAACACTTTTTAATTATGAAGTCACTTTAAGGCCTGGCCAGCTGTTATTACCGGCCTGGCTTATATACAGGGTGTAAACCACTTATGGAATAAATTTATTTCTGTCCTTGTTTCAAAATTATAAAACACGAGTCCCGTCGGTTTTTACTACCTAATTAAATGAATATGTACAGGTGATTCACTCAAGTGTAGCATAGTCCATCATCTTTATTTTTTTAACAACCCGATTTAACGAACTAGGTATATCATGTACCTATAGGGTATATTATAAATATTAGAGGGTGAAATTTTGAAATTATACCTACAGTGTGACCACTCCTATGGATTAAAATTACCTATTTGTGTCTTTGTTTTAGTAAATTATAATGAAAATATCTCAAAAAACTTCACGTGACTTGTCACTGTAATCCATTGCAGTGACCAGTAAACAGTATATGTCTGGGGGCTCAGGAGACTGAGACTCAGGAAATCCTGAAGATGATGTCAGAGAGGATGTCGAAAGCTGGGACCAGTTAATATCGACGCGGTTCGACCTGGAAGCCTGGCAGTCCCGCCGGCAAGGGGGGTCAGGGAGGATCCACCGACCCCCCTGGATAATTACAGCTTAGTGGCTTAAGATATTATTGATAAATTTGGTCAAGATCGAAGGAGATTACAGTTTTTATTTACCGATAATATTTTTTTGTATTGTAGCAAAACAATGAGTCACCAGCCGCAAGGCGTAAGCCGAGAAAAGTCTAGAGCGAAGCACGCTATACGTGGAACCGATGCGCGGTTGTTGGAAGGTCACACGATAGTCGGAGAGCTGGCTTAGCCCGGAATGATCGAGAATAACGACTAGGATATATAAGGCATAATTTTTGTGAATAAAGTTAGTGTATAAGATAAATTCGTCTGTAACTTATATAAATAAAGTCGTATATAAATTACGAACCGCTAGTTTTATTGTAATTAGAAGTAATTACACTAATCACGCTACAGTTGGTGTCGGTGTTCGGTTAACTTAGTGCGATATAAATAAGCGAATTACAGAGAGACTTTAAAAGACTTTTGAACTTTATTCGTCGGGAATAACCGGAGTGCGTTAATTATTCGGTATTCGGAAAGACTTTAAAATACTTTTGGACTTTATTCGTCGGGAATAGTTAAAGTGCGTTGATTGTTCGGTATTCGGAGAGACTGTTAAAAGACATTTTGGAAAGTACGTGTGTGCCGACCAAAGATGTTGCTACAAGAACTTACAGTAAAACAGCTCCGTGAACAGCTAGAGGAACGGGATCTGGACAGCAGTGGGCTCAAGATAGTCCTACAAGCACGACTCGAGGATGTCCTCACGAAGAACGGAGAAGACCCAAAGACGTTCCACTTCCAGTCAGCAGAACAAGCAATCTTATCGAAATTAAAAACTGTTTCTGAAACGATCGATGAAACTTCTAGAAAGAACAACGAAAAACTTGAAGAAGTTAGTAGACAGAACAACGAGAAACTTGAGGAAGTTAGTAGACAGAACAACGAGAAACTTGAGGAAGTTAGTAGACAGAACAACGAGAAATTTGAAAGTGTTTCTCAAAAGATCGATGAAACTTCTAGAAAAAGCGACGAGAAATTTGAAAGTGTTTCTCAAGTAATTAAAGACGTTTGTAGACAGAATGACGAGAAATTTGAAGAAGTTTCTAGAACATTCGATAAGATGCAGAAAAGTGTAGAGACCGTAGAAGAAAAGATCAAACAACTAGAGAGCATGATAACCGATACAAAAGTACAACCATCAGTTAATGCAGCAGCGTTAGATCCTGTAGTGAAAGATGAACTACCGAGAGACGAAACGTCGCATAATATGAGATTCAAATTACCACCATTCGATGGAAAGTCCTCTTGGTCCATATATCTTAGACAATTTGAAGCTATTGCGACCGCCAATCATTGGACCGAACAGGAAAAGGCTGTTTCCTTGACTGCTGCTTTGCGAGGTGATGCTGCAGATATATTAAGATCAATTCCTAAGGGTCAAGAAAATTGTTACCAGACCTTGTTCACTCGTCTAGAAAAACGCTATGGAGATGCCCATCTACAACAAGTATACAAAGCACAACTGCGAAGTAGAAGTCAACGAGCAAGTGAGAATCTGCAAGAATTTGAAGCAGATGTGGCTCGTGTGGTGCGGTTGGCTTATCCAGAGGTGCCAGACAGCGTTTTAGAAGAAATTGCAGTAGATACCTTCGTCATTGGGCTGAAAGATAATGAACTACAGAAAGCTTTACGACTAGCAAGGCCGAAAGTTTTAGATGAAGCACTTGCTATTGCCTTGGAACATGAAGCAGCTAGCCAAGCTTCACGAAATAATCGAGTAATAACCGTGGAAAAAGGCGATAAGAGAAAAGATGAACGTTTGGTGGAAATGGTACGGAGGGTGATTCGTGACACGATGCCGAAGAGACGCATGAAGAGGGCTGGAAGAGTTGGTTCAAATACAGATGCTTCCTCGATACGGCCATGCAGTGAAAGTTGTAATCACCGGCTTAAAGTAGATGAACAGCTTTGCCCTGTGAGACGAACTACCGTCGTTAATGAGCAATGGCAGCCACAACAGTTACAAGAAGCCCAAGAAGACGATCCATGTATAAAAAGAGTATTGGATTGGATGCGTCGAGGTGAGAGACCTAGTTGGCAAAACATTAGTGCATGTAGTCCGGAAGTCAAGGCCTACTGGAGCCAATGGAATTGCCTGATACTAAAAGATGATCTTCTGTACAGAACCTTTGAGAACGATGATGGTACAGAATCTAAGCTTCAGTTGATTGTACCTAAAAGTAAAGTGTCAGAAGTATTGCGTCAGTTGCATGACGGTACATCAGGTGGACACTTTGGTATTACGAAGACTCTGCAAAAGGTTCGAGAACGGTTCTATTGGGTGAACTGTAAAGATGATGTAAGAAGATGGTGCCAGAAATGTGAACTGTGTGCATCCGGTAATGGTCCAGTTGGTAAAAAGAGAGCACCCATGAGACAGTACAATGTTGGCAGTCCTATGGAAAGAGTAGCAATCGACATTGCAGGTCCATTTCCAGAAACTGATGCTGGAAATAAATACATCCTGGTAGCCATGGATTATTTTACGAAATGGACCGAGGCCTATGCATTACCAAATCAAGAAGCTGCTACCGTTGCAGAGGTACTTGTTAAAGAATTCTTCAGCCGATTTGGTGTTCCCTTGGAGATCCACTCCGACCAAGGGCGAAACTTTGAGTCAGCTCTTTTCCAAAACGTTTGTAAATTGATTGGTGCCAATAAGACCAGAACAACACCCCTGCATCCTCAATCAGATGGAATGGTCGAGAGGATGAACCGAACGATGGGTAAACACTTGTCCAAAGTTGTATCTGAACATCAGCGAGATTGGGACCAACACATTCATTTATTCCTGATGGCCTACCGCTCGGCCGTGAATGAAACTACAGGTCAAACACCAACCTGCCTGATGTTGGGTCGTGAAGTTCGGTTGCCCTGCGACCTAGAGTTTGGCTGCAGACCTTCCGAGGAATATGTTGCAGGCGAAGAATACGTAGACCGCCTGAAGTTACGAATGAACAACATTCATGAACATGCCCGACAACACATCCAGATAGCCAGTGACAGAATGAAAGATCAATATGATTCTCGCTGCAAGAATGGAAGCTTCGAAGTAGGTGATCTTGTCTGGCTTTATAATCCACAACGTCGTCGAGGCCTGTGTCCTAAACTGCAAAGACAATGGGAAGGTCCGTATGAAGTTAAGAAGAAAATAAATGACGTAATATACAGAATTAAGAAGTTACCAAACGGTAAACCAAAAGTTATTCACATAAATCGTCTTGTACCATATGCTGGCTCCAATGAAACAGAAGAAGCCCGAGTCCTCCAACAGGAAATGAAAGATGCCGCACAGCCAAGTTTTAAGGAATTTATGTCAAATTACGCAGAAAGAAAGAGTGCTAGATTCGGCGTGACCACAGAAGTTCAGCAAGATCTGTTTGGTGTTCCAGAAAACGTCTCTCTAGCCCACTGTGTTGCCCAAGACCTCGAGATGACTAAAGGAATCTCGTCCGTATTCAATAGAAAGTTCGGCCGCCTGGACGAGTTACGAAATCAGCAGCCTAAAATTGGAAGAGTACTGCGGTTGGAAGATGGTCCTCGATCTTTGCTGTATATGGCGACCAGGAAGTCTTATACGGACACGCCAAGCTATGAGAACATATGGCGTGCTCTATGTAATTTGAAGAAAATCGTGTGTAATTATGACATCAAAGATTTGGCTTTACCAAAAATAGGCCATGCAGTAGAAAATCTGGATTGGAAGATTGTGAGAAGCATGCTTGAAGTGGTCTTCAGAGAAACTGGCGTACGAATTACTGTGTGTTGCATGAACCCGAAGATGTCGGATCCTTCAAAGACAGTAGACTGTTATTTCTTCTTGAAGGGTGTATGCAAAGCTGGAGAGTCGTGTAGATTCCGCCATCCTGGGCCTTCATCTAGAGTTGCTGATCGGGACGCTCAGATCTTAAGAGGGGAGCAATGTAGCAAAACAATGAGTCACCAGCCGCAAGGCGTAAGCCGAGAAAAGTCTAGAGCGAAGCACGCTATACGTGAACCGATGCGCGGTTGTTGGAAGGTCACACGATAGTCGGAGAGCTGGCTTAGCCCGGAATGATCGAGAATAACGACTAGGATATATAAGGCATAATTTTTGTGAATAGAGTTAGTCTTAAGCTAAAGTTTGTAAAGTAAACTTGTATAAATAAATAATAAAGTCGTATATAAATTACGAACCGCTAGTTTTATTGTAATTAGAAGTAATTACACTAATCACGCTACAGTATTATATAATGATTATTAAAATATAATTTTTTCTTGTTCTTTCATTCATTTCTAGAATAGAAAAGCGACTTAAAGAATTTTGAGCCCCCTAAATTTTTTTATGGCGGCGGCCCTGAAGCCTGGTGAGTTTAATATTAATTCTTGTAATAATTTAGCTTTGATTTTAGGCTAAATTTCATTCTGTTAGCAGCGGAAACCTTTCCGAACATTTCTTCGAGTAAGTTACATTACATACATTAACTGTAAAAAATCAACACAATTCGATCCCTAAAATCCCTTACTTCATCTTGGTCTTACTTCATCAATAGCAAAGATACTGGGTATTTTTATCTATTTTGCCAACTTCTTATATTTGGTTCATAACTTTTTAATCACACTGTATATTATATTTAATTGGCACACCAATATTATTTAAAGTGTCCAATTGATTAATATATTTCTAAAAAAATCCAGGTCCGGATTAAAAAATATTGGAAAAATATTCCGGCTCAAAAGCAATACCGTAAATTACTATATAGGTTGGTAGGTACATTAGATTTTTTTTTAAATGAGTTCTGTACTTGAAAAAGGATCAAAAACTAAATTTAGTGGTATACCTACTTTGAATCTTCGGCAAAATGTTTTTTATGGTAAAATTTTGAATTTGAATTCTGAAATTATGTGAAGTGAAGTCTTTTTGAAAAATTTAAACGCAGAATCAAAGATTGCCTTATTATCGAGGGCCTAAAAGTCCCTGAAAACTTCTATAGGTAATGTTTAATTTAATAAGTTACAGGGCTAAAAAAAGAGAAAATTTAGTGTGTGTCTGAATTTCAAATATCGCATTCAAAAGAAACTTTTTGGTTATTCTAACGGACATAAATATATGCTATAAATTATTTGTCGGATACAATCAGGGCCTATTTTACCACTAGGCCCGTGAGGCACCTGCCTCGGGCCCGCATTTTAATGGGGCCCGGAAAAATCACCAAAAAATTTTTTTTATTGCGATAAACAAATAAATTTTCAAAGTTCTTTCATTTTACGAACAGGAAATGATAAATGATAACTCCACTGTTGATTTTCTAGCGACTTTCAACTGTCACAAGTACATCTCCCTCATCTCCTATTAGTCTATTGATTATATTCAAAATAAGATAGCTAAAAGGAACTACAACGTTAACGGGGTTTTATTATTTCATATGGTCAGTGGACATCTATATATGAAAAAACCGCGGAGTGCTACCATTTAAAGGGGTGCGTTTTTGAGAAATGGGTGAATTAGTCCCTGGGCACAGGTTACATTAGGGTGAGTTCTATGCACTTTTGGTTCAAACATACCTAAATAAAAATTGTTCCTGGTTAAATTTCCTATCTAAATATCACTTTTTAAAGTCAATCATACTTTTTTTTACAAAAATATATTCAAAAGAAAAAGCACAAAGAAACACAAAAGAAAGAAATTTTGTTTTTTGTCCCATAACTTTTGTCCACGAGGATATAGGTATAGACATTGCTTTACAGAAAAAAACCTACATATTTCTTCTTTAAAATGTTGTTTAGTAGAGGTAATTAGGATTTATAGTTTTCGAAATATGATTTTTCAAAATTTGACACTCACAGCAATTTTGGGCCATTTTCCTTGTTATTTCGCAAATATTGTTCTGTAACTTTTTTCTACGTAACTTTAGGTATATGCAATGGTACACGTAATAGAAATAGAAATCAATTACCCTTAAAATGATTTACTGTATAACGTTGTACGACTTTGTTTTAAAGAGATTTTGGTTTTTCAAAGTTTTATACTTTTAACGATTTTTTATAATATAATATAAAAATAAAATAATATTATTATATAATACCTAATATAAAAAAATATTATTTTTTATATTTTTACTATTATTTTTGAAATTTCTCATTATAACTTTTTTTTTCTTGTACATGAATATACTTTATATTGCTCAATAAAAAGGGCTTATTTTCTGTTCTTTAAAATGGTGTATCATCTATATTTAAGTAATGGAAACCGAGTGATTCTTTGATATTTTTTTACCTATAATATTTAAAATTATTTCTTTTACAAAAAATACATAAACATTAGTCTTAGAAAACATCACTTTAGTTAAAATTATTTAAACGTTGACATATAAAATTTTTTCAAAATCAAGTCCATCTCTTCGTTAGCATTAGCTTCAATATCTTCCTCTGACACCTCAGTTATCTTAGAGTTCCCACAATTAGTACCCATGCACATGCACCCTTTGCAGAATATTGAACAACTAATTCCTATCTTCCTATAACCGCAGTTTTTTACATCCTTTGGTACATTTACATGCTATTTTTTTAAGCAAAGCTTGTGGTGCAGGAGCTTTGACAGTAAATATTGGAATTAACCATATTTTGAAGTTTGCCCGGCCGAGTCAAGTGGATCCAAAGTATTACCTATAAAAAATAAGATTTAATCATAACACACAATCATATAAAAAGTTATAATAAAAAATTTAAAAAACAATCCTAAAATCAAAAATCGTTGCAAGTACTTATTACATTTTGAAAAAGCATATCTTATTAAAAAATAATCCTACAATTTTGAAAATGTAAATGTAGAAAAAAAGTTATAATGGGAAATTTAAAAAATAATCGTAAAAAATATAAAAACTCGTTAAAAGTATAAAATCTTGAAAAAGATAACCCCTATAAAGAAGTCGTACAACATTATACAGTAGAACATTTTAAAGGTAATTGATTTCTATTCCTCTTACATGTACCGTTACATATGCCTAAAGTTGCGTAGAAAAAAGTTACAGAACAATATTTGCGAAATAACAAGGAAAATTGCCCAAAATTGCTGTGAGTGGCGAACTTTGAAAAATCATAATTCGAAAACTGTAAATCCTAATGACTTCTGCTAAACACCATTTTAAAGAGAAAATATTTAAGTTTTTTTTCTGTGAAACAATGTCTATAACTATATCCCCGTGGACAAAAGTTATGGGACAAAGAACAAAATTTCTTTCTTTTGGGTTTCTTTGTGCTTTTTCTTTTGAATATATTTTTGTAAAAAAAAGTATCTTTGACTTTAAAAAAATATATTTACATAGGAAATTTAACCAGGAACAATTTTTATGTAGACATGTTTGTACCAAAAGTGCATAGAACTCACCCTAATGTAACCTGTGCCCAGGGACTAATTCACCCATTTCTAAAAAACGCACCTCTTCAAATGGTAGCACTCCGCGGTTTTTTCATATATAGAGATTCATTGACCATATCAAATAATAAAATCCCGTTAACGTTGTAGTTCCTTTCTATAGTACATAATCAATAGCCTATATAGAGAACGACAATGTCAATAACTCTTTTCCTAGAGATATATGCCAAAACATTTAAATCTGGAATTTCAACAATATTTTATAAATAATCGACCGATTCAATATATTGAAAATTAGTGAATGTGTTACACAATTGGATAATAATAAAACCAGACACTTGCAAAGTGCGGTTTTTTATAAAATGAAAGCTAATGGGGAAAATTCTTCGCGAGTGGATAGTGTCCTTACAGTCCTAAATGTAGCCGTTTTTATTGTTACGTTTGTAAACTGATTTCCACGACTATTTCACTCATCTTAAAATTTTCACATAATCTGACCAATCACAAAGCAAAGACAGCTTGTGTTATCGCGAAAACACCAACTGTCTTTCAATTCTGATTGGTCTATCAGCTTCGTGTTTTCAACGACGTAACCATGGATACCGATCGCAAAGCAAAGTTTGACTTTTGCCAAAAAAATTATTGTAGCTGTATACGTCAAAATGAGTCGTTTCGGTGGTACTTCAAACGAAGTTATAAACCAAAACATTGAAGAAAATATACCGAGTAACACAAGAAAATCTAAATCTTATATATGGAGACAATTTATGATGTTCTGTGTGGATCGCAACTACAAATTAGATGCAGAAAATAACAACGAAAGACTAGCATTCATTCTAAAAGACTGGGCCTTCAACTATTTATTGTTATAGGTAAAAAATAATTATAACAAATAATTTATAGTTATAATAAATATTTCATGATTATGACTAATTGTGAATTATTCAAAAAATGGGTAGATTTGGGTTACCTAGATCAAATGTATTATTATTAAATTCCTTCCTCTCATTCTACTGAATTTTTGACCTATCACTTTGTTCGTGAAATAGTCTAATAAAATACCACTCGTGATTTAATTTATCTTATAAGTCTGTCTTTTATTTCTAAACTCAACTGAGTTGCTTAAAGAAAACACCACTCGTCCTACGGACTCGTGGTGTTTTCAAGCAACTCAGTTTCGTTTAGAAGTAAATCGACAGACTTATCGCGAAAATTGAATCACTAGTGGTATTACTATTGACTATACGTTAGTCAAGAGCAGTAGTACAGCAGGACAAATTGTAACATTAATGGAACAAAATTATTTAGAAGAAAAGGAACATTGGAGAAATGTTCTTCAACGAATAATAGGAACCATTAAATTTTTATCCAAGAACGGTTTATCCTTTTTTGGGTTAAACCACCAAATTATTTACAAAAGGAAATGACATACGTTTATACAGTGTGTCGCATTTAAAATGAAGACAGCCCAATATTCTGGCTATCAAAACAAATACAGATTTTGAAGTTTTTGCAGTCATACAGGTTAAAGGTTCACATTTTTTGAGATACTCAACTGAAATTAAAATTTTAATCGCGGTCGACTGCTAATCCAAAAACAGGGTAAATTTTCTATATTTTGCTTCACGTTAGAGATATAGGAAAAAGTTATTTGAAAAAACTTCCAAATCTTATTTTAACCCCACATACCAACTTGTATGACAAAATTCGCACGCTTAATTTTTTCATTATTTGTAGTCAGGACCCTAAAACTTAAAATTGGCTGGTCCGGAGATTAGGGCCCTGACTGCAATTACTGAAAAATCTAAAAGTGCGAATTTTGTCATGTAAATTGGTATGTGCGGTTAGAATAAGATTTGGAAGTTTTTTCAAATATCTTTTTCCAATATTGTAATGTGAAGCAAAATATAGAAAATTTACCCTGTTTTGGATTCGCAGTAGGCCGCGATTAAAATTTAAATTTCAGTTGAGTATCTTAAGAGGAAACAGTAGCGATCAACAGGTAGCGAAAACGCGTTCCAAGATTGCGGCTGTAATTTTGAATATTTTTTCGAGATATTTGGCACGCGTATTCGTAATATAATAAAGAATGGCGGTACAGAGCCGAATTTGAAAAATATATTAATATGTGGAAATTACTCTGTAATTAAATAAAATATTAAAAAAACGAGCCTGTACCGCCATTAAGAAGAACAAAAAAATACACTTTCTTCAAATAAACGTTTTTATCCGATGCCTAGATTTTGTGTCATTTTGGAACTACTAAAATTTTTTATTTCATTAGTAGTTCCAAAATGACACAAAATCTAGGCATGGGATAAAAAATTTATTTGAAGAAAGTGTATTTTTTTGTTCTTCTTAATGGCGGTACAGGCTGGTTTTTTTAATATTGTATTTAATTACAGAGTAATTTCCACATATTAATATATTTTTCAAATTGGGCTCTGTACCGCCATTCTTTATTATATTACGAATACGTGTGCCAAATATCTCGAAAAAATATTCAAAATTACAGCCGCAATCTTGGAACGCGTTTTGGCTACCTGTTGATCGCTACTGTATCACCTTAAAAAATGTGAACCTTTTGCAAGTATGACTGTGCACAACTTCAAATCTGTATTTATTTTGATAGCCGAAATATAGAGCTGTCTTCATCTTAAATACGACAAACTGTATTTAAACAATGTTTAATTGTTTGAATATAAATTTTATTTATTGTTAATACAAATTTAAATTTTTGGTTCAACTATATTTCTATTAAATAATTACTTAATTCGTTTAAAAAAGTTACTATTATTATTAAATCTTATTTAGGGGCCCAAAAATTGTGTAGTGCCTCGGGCCTGATTTGAAGTAAAATAGGCTCTGGATACAATAAAAAAAACTGAAATATTAACATTCTACCAATTTAGAATATTTAATTAACAATTTCAGAATTCAATTGAAAATTTTACCAAAAAGAACATTTTGCGGAAAATTCAAAGTAAACCACTAAAGGGTACCCCCGTTAAGATAGGCAAAATGCCCTCACTCCCAGAATTCAATTTTTTAAATTTTTTTACATTCTATGCAATTAAAAAATAAGATAACGCGGATTTTTAGCTCGCCACCCCCCTTACCCCTCCTCCCACAGCCAAAAAGGTAGATTTTTAGATTTAATTTTTTTTAGTTGGGTTGCAATTGATTTAAGAATTTCAAACAATTCACACATATATCTGAGACTTTTACAAAACATGTTCATTTTTTATGGACCCGTAGGTCGAGTGTACATAACCTCAAAAATGTTTTAAACTTTTTTAAAGCTTATAACTTTTTCTTGGAGGAGGCTGCAGTTCCAATTTTTTTTGCATTTCGTGTATTTTATCAAAAGCTATCTCTATGATTTTTTTTAGATTTTTCCGTCACCTGCGCCATCTTGAAAAATCCGGAAAACTGTTTTTAGGGGGTTTTTGGGGATTTCTCCATTTTACAGACTGCAACATAGATCAACTCAAGGTTTTGTTAATAGATTATATATAATTTGAAATAACTGAGTATTTTAGGACTATCAAAAATTGGGCAAAACACGATTAAACCCCACAAAAACCATGTTTTTTTAAGTTATATAAGGGTTTTTACCGGCTTAATGATATTTTTGAGATCGATACAGCCTAAATATTTTTTTCATTTTTTTACTTTATATGTGATTAAAAAATAAGACTCATCGCATTTTTAGCCCACCACCCTCTCCCACTGCCTCCACAAAAAGGTCAATTCTTCTATTTTTTTTTATTTAGTTAAGTTGCAATTAATTTAAAAATTTTATGAGGCTTCTACAAAACATATCTATTTTTTATAGACCCGTAGGTCAAGTGTACACATAATACCTCAAAATTCCTTTTTTATTTTTTTAAAACGTATTTTTGACTTCGATCCATACTACTTATTTTATCGATAAATTTTTAAAACGTCCAATATTTAATTATTAAAATTAATAGTTAGTAATAAAATAATGAAAAAATTTCTTCAGTCTCTTGTAGGGGGGCTTTAAACTTTAATTTGGTCACTTTCTGACTATCCTAATAATAATTTTTAATCGAGTTATTAAGCATTGAAAATGGCTATTTTCGTGTTTTTCAAATTTTAAATCGCGTGTAACTCGACAACAGTCAATTTTAGAGCAAGATCACAAAATACCTTTTTTGATCAGGTTGATCCAGAGAATCTTAAACAGATTTGTCCGAAGTGAAAAAATTGATTTTTTGAATTCGTTTAAAAAAATGTTTAAACAATTTTCCAACCGCGGTACAGCGGCACCTTGTGAATTTGTTTAAAGGACCTGTTTCTGAGTAAGTTTGTGCAAAAAAACGAATCGGAATAATTTACCTAACGGGGACAAGCATACATCGTGGACTATTTGCATTGTAAGCCAAATGTAGATGGTTTGGAAAACATTAAACGATAGATATCTATGTCTTGTATGTAGATGCGAGTTGCGCAAACGGCAAGATAACCATAGGCTGTTCTGTTGTTCGCATGTAGCTGCCATAATATAATATTTATGGCATGGAAGATATTCTACAGAAATCATCAAGCCAGCAGAATATCTTGCAAAACTCTTTGACAATACAGATGTTATACCTGTAATAAACGAAGACAGCGATGAAGACTTTAGAACTGTTAAGTGTAATACCAACGAATATAACTCTCCGAATACTCTATGAATATACCTCTACGGAGCTATAATATATTCTTTGGTAATATTTTCCTCATTCTTTTTATGGTGTTTTATGTGGCAGTAAACGTGAAGCAAAATGACATTATAGGCAGAGATACATATAGGTTATGTAGATGGTACACGCACATGTTTGAATAATTAGATGTATAATGTAAGGTAATATTAGGGTACCTACTAAATACAAACTAATGAACAAAGAACAAAATGTTTTGATTCACAAAACTACCTACAAGAAGTATGATATATTAAAATGTACTTTTTGTAATTTACAATTTAATAATTATTAACTATTCTAAATGGGAATAATAAGCCACAATTTAACTAAAAAATGATTTTATTAACGTTTCGACGTCCACCACGGACGTCTTTGTCAAAATACAAAATATTAATAAATTTAACAAAAATGTTGCTTGGTAAAAAAACCTTATCTTAAAAATATCTAATAATTTAATTTAATCTGACTTATTTATATAGACCGCCACAAACCCTTTTTTCAGTGCGTCACAGATTATCGAATTCTCTCTAACGCATTACAGATGGAAAATAAAATCATTTTTTAGTTAAATTGTGGCTTATTTCCCATTTAGAATAGTTAATTACAAAAATTCCACAAAGAAATAGCTTTAGAGCAACATTTGCAATTTCATTGCAAAACCAACTTAAAAAAAAATAAAATCGAAAAATTTACGCTTTTGGCTGTGGGGGAGGGGTAATAGGGGAAGTGGGCTAGAATTACGGCGAGTCCTAATATTTTAATCACATAGAACGTAAAAAAATAAAAAAAATATTCAGGCTGTATCGACCTCAAAAAATATGATTAGACCCGCAAAAACCCTTACAAAACTTTAACTAAATAAAAAAATAAAAGAATTGACGTTTTTGTGGGGACAGGGAGAGGGGGTGGTGGGATAAAAATGCGATGAGTCTTATTTTTTAATCACATATAACGTAAAAAAATGAAAAAAAAAATATTAAGGTTGTATCGATTTCAAAAAATATCATTAAGCCCGCAAAAACCCTTATATAACTTTAAAAAACATGGTTTTTGGGGAGTTTAAAAGTGTTTCGCACAATTTTTGATAGTCCTAAAATACTCAGTTATTTCAAATTATGCATAATCTATTAACAAAATTTTGAGTTGATCTATATTGCAGTCTATAAAATGGAGAAAATCCCCAAAACCCCCCTAAATAAACAGTTTACCGGATTTTTCAAGATGGTGCAGTTGACGTAAAAATCTAAAAAAAATCATAGAGATAGCTTTTGATAAAATACACGAAATGAAAAAAAATTGGACCTGCAGCCCCCTCCAAGAAAAAGTTATAAGCTGTAAAAAAGTTAAAAAAAAATTTGAGGTTATGTACACTCGACCTACGGGTCCATAAAAAATGGACATGTTTTGTAAAAGTCTCAGATACATGTGTGAATTTTTTGAAATTTTTAGATCAATTGAAACCCAACAAAAAAAAAATTAAATCTAAAAATCTACCTTTTTGGCTGTGGGGGGAGGGGTAAGGGGGGTGGCGAGCTAAAAATCCGCGTTATCTCATTTTTTGCATAGAACGTAAAAAAAATTAAAAAAATTGAATTCTGGGAGTGAGGGCATTTTGCCTATCTTAACGGGGGGTACCCTTTAGTTTTTCATCCTCTTTTCAAATGCAGAATCCATCTTTTAAAAATCTAATGTACCTACAGGGTGTTGTTTTTTGGGTCGAAATATTTGTTCAATATTTTTTAATCTGGACCTGGATTTCTTATAGCTAATTATAAATCAATTAATCAATGGTATGCCCTTATTAAATAACATTCGCATAATAGATATAAAGAAAATATACAGTGTGGTTAAAAAGTTAGGAACCAAATAAGAATTTGGCAAAATAGATAAAATACGCAGTAGGTATCTTTATTTTTGGTGAAATAAGATCCATTAAATATGAGGATTTTGAGTTCACCTAAGTGTTCTCTTTTTTCAGTTAACCTATGTGACTTTCCCAAAAGAACACCCCGTATATTAATTTATTTATTAGAGGAATTTTGTTTATACCATAAAAAAACAAACTGGCTTCCAACCTGAAGTCCAAATCTGCAAATCCAGTACCTAATTCAAATTTTTTCCAATCGTATAAGTTCTACAGTGTGTCCACGGATGGGGTGCCCAAGAGGAAAAACTTTCTTATTTTGAATTTTAGCAAAAAATGTCATTCTTGATAAAAAATTTTGCTTGTTCTAAAACCCCATAAAACGAACTCAAATTCAAGTTTTTCAAAACCTGCTTAATTTTGTAGCCTATTTTATGTAAATTTCCTATATAGGTCTGGATCCCGCGTATGAAAAAAAGTTGATCAATAGCAAGCTGAAAATTTGTTAATAGCTTAAGGGTGTCTATGTCTAGTAGGACAAACTTTAATATATGGGAACACTGGAACAGGGGAAGTTTTAATTGTGGAACAGGTTAAAAATTTGGAACGGTCAGACCACGAAAACGTCACATGTATTTTGTCCACAGAACTTCCAATTGATTTGTTACCCTTTCATTAAACTCTCATGCAAAAATCAGACTGCTATTTATCACCTGTCATAATTCTTGTCATTTGACATATTCTACGTGTTCCACTCATTATAATTCCCATTTGGTGATAAATAGCAGCCTGATTTTTGCAAGAGAGTTTAATGAAAGGGTAACAAATCAATTAGAAGTTCTGTCGGACAAAATACATGTGACGTTTTCGTGGTCTGACCGTTAGAAATTTTTAACCTGTTCCACAATTAAAACTTCCCCTGTTCCAGTGTTCCTATATATCAAAGTTTGTCCGACTAGACACCCTTAAGCTATTAACAAATTTTCAAATTGCTATTAATCAACTTTTTTTTCATACGCGGGATCCAGACCTAATACATTTTTGCACTAAGTTCCAAATCGTAACAATAATCTAGTGTTGCTAAGCTACAATTGACAATGTTAAGCGTTCAAAAAAAAATTTATGATTGGATGCTTAACATTTTCTTGTCGAAAAAGAATGCGAATACAATTCGCAAATTATTTATCGGAGTTAACAGTTACTAAGCTACATTGTAGCTTAGCAACGCTAGATTATTGTTATGATTCCGAACTTGGTGCAAAAATTTATAGGAATTTGCATAAAATTGGCTACAAAATTAAGCAGGTTTTGAAAAACTTGAATTTTATTTCGTTTTATGGGGTTTTAGGACAAGCAAAAATTTTTATCAAGAATGGCATTTTTCGCTAAAACTGAAAATAAGAAAGTTTTTCCTCTTGAGCACCCCATCCGTGGACACACTGTATTATAGGTATAGCTAATAATTACAACATACAATTTATTGAATGATAAGAACATAGCTGAATGACAAGCAGTTACAAAATTCTTGGCATACTAATTTAAGTCCTTTTCTTGGATATCACGACACCAATTTGTCCTGTGATTTAGTATCCAACGTTTAATTAGCTAATTCCCATAGTTACAAATATATATGCGATGCGATTAAAAGGAATCGTGTTGGTTGCAAAAAGATAAGGGAACCAATTTCTCCTCTAAACAGCAATTCCGTCTGCTCGAGTCGACGTATGCCCCACAACACACTTTAGCCCATTAATACAACATAACGCCAATTCGTCGAAAACTTTCCGTAATTTTTCTTTTCTAAAAACATCCTTCGGCCTCTCTCAGTACAACTCGCATCGCGAAAAGTTTTCTATCAAAGCATAAAAATCGAACAACTCCGGCCTCGGGGCGCCTTCCACCATTTTATCATCCCTCAGAGTCGATTGGCGTTGCCAAGGGCGACCACCCTCCGTCCGGCCAACCAGCGCTGCCGATCCCGCACCGGTGAATCGTCATTGGTCCGACAACTCAGCACGGAAAGATACATGCATGGGTCTCCATTAGGAGCTGAGCGCGAGCCGAAGAGACGGAGGCATGGTCTGATCCATCAGTTGGACGGAGAAGGCAGCTTACGGGGAAAATACAAGGCTATCACGATTTAATAGAGTTATAGTGACTTGGCTTTCTGGATGGTTCAGACATAAGCTATCAGATAGTCATATTTAGATTGCTGTTTAACTATACTCCCCAAAATTTAATTGTGTTAGTCACAGATATTAACAATATCAGTGCTAGTCAATTGTTTGATGCTAGCGAGACAGGTAGCTTAGTTGGTTCGGATTGAGTAATGGCGTTTAGTGAGCCAATGAGATTATCGGGAACTGTGATTAGTGGCTTGAACCAGAAGGTATGTATTCCGAAAACTTTGCTTTTTTAACCTACACCTTTACCAATTTTAAACATCCTTCTACTTTACTGCAACATTCATCTATATGTAATAACTAGTAGGTACATCTTTCTAAAATCTGTTTTTTTTTTATTTTCTGGTGCTTTTGTTGTAATTTCTTCTTCGTACTCTTAGGCATATGGTGCAAGGATATGGTCATTTATATTCGTTTTGAAACTCACCTTGGTTTTAGAGGATGGTTTGAAACTCACCCATACTTTGTTGGTGAAGATTTAGCATTTTTTTGTTTGTTTATGAACTATTAATTACGGTGAGAATAAACCACGATAATAAAATAAACCATTTTTGACATTTTGGCTTCTAGATTGGAGGTTGTTTTCAATTTTATTACATTTTTAATAATTGTTTTCAAATATTTTAACAATTTTCGATCTTGAAACCGAAATATGAAAGAAAGAGTTTATTTTGCATTGATGGATAATTTCAAACTTATCAAACGTTCAAAATATTTGATAAAAAATATGATCCCATAGGGAAATGAGGATTATGCTTACTTCTTATACCTATTACAGAACAGCAAAACCCTTTTCAATACCTAACTCAAAACATCATTTTATTTTTGGTTTTTTTTTCTGTTTTTTTTTACATAGTCGGTATGTAGGTACCTATCGATATTATTTTTATCCTACATACCTACATAATTTAGCTCTTCAGACCTAGAACACCCGTGACTTGGTTTACAACTTTTTTGATTATTTCCTGTTTGCTACTTTATCCTTCTATTTGGAGATTTTAAGTTCTGTCTTTCTCAACATCCTTCTTTCACCTGGTTTTCGTCGTACCTACCTATCTGATCCTTTCCTCCTGTACTCCCGTTAGTAGGTACCTATTCTTTTGAATAGTCTCGTGTTTGGCATCCTTTGGATATGTCCCAACCATCTCAGTCTTTGTGATTTAATGATCCCTTCTATATTCCATACATCTTCTCTGGTTATACCTACATATATTTGATCTTTTTATCCACATTCCATTCCATAGCTTTCAAATAGTTTCCTGATGACTTTTCTTCTCTAAACTTGGAGCATGACTTGTCCTGATTTGTTCATCGTCTATGTTTCACTGGCATATAAACCTATAGGTCTTATCATTGTCCTATATATATTCGTATCTTAGCCTTTCTAGGTATGTTTTTAATTGTTAATAACTTATTTGATGCTAGCGAGACAGGTAGCTTAGTTGATTCGGATTGAGTAATGGTGTTTAGTGAGCCAATGAGATTATCGGAAACTGTGTTTTGTATTAGTGACCTGAACCAGAAGGAATGGATTCCGAAAATTTTGCTTTTTAACTTCACCTTTACAGATTTTAAACATCCTTTGACTTTACTAAAGCGGTAGGTACCTACATCTACATATGCCTAATAACTAATAGGTCTTTCTAAATCCTGTTTTTTTCTTTTCCTTGTTTTTCTCTTCTTCGTACTGTTTAGCATATGGTACAAGAAAATGTTCATTTATTTGTCTTAAAACTCACTTTGGTTTTAGAGGGTATGTTTTTTTTTGTGAAGATTTAACGTTTTTAATGAAATATTACGGTGAGAATAAACCACGATAATAAAATAAACCCTGTTGTTACATTTCGACTTCTAAATTGGAACTCGGTTTGAATTTTATAAAAGGTAAGTATCTTTACTTGTCTTCAACTATCTCGATCTTGAAACCGAAATATAGAATAAAAAATTTATGCTGCAATGATGGTTAATTGCAAATGTAACAAACGTTCAAAATATTTAGTTAATAAAAAATAAGATTCCACAAGAAAATGAGGTGTATACTTGTTTCGTATACCTAAAAATAACCAATAAAACTTTTTAAATAATTGAAAACATCATTTTATTTTTGATTTTTTCTGTTTTTTCTTACATAGTATGTGTATTATTTTCATCCTACATAGGATGACAATATACTTATCCCTATTTTATATCAGGTAAATATATCCCCATGTACCTAATTTAGCTCTTCATGCCTTGAATAAACATGGCTTGGTTATGGTTACTACTCTTTTCGATTCTTTCCTGTTTACTGCTTTATCTTTCCAATTGGAGATTTTAAATTCTTTCTTTTTCAACATCCGTCTTCCACTTGGTATTCGGCCTACCTTTCTGATTCTTTCCTCCAGTTACCTCCATTAGTATTCTTTTGGCTAGTCTCGTGTTTGGCATCTTTTGGATATGTCCCAACGATCTCAGTCTTTGTGGTTTAATGATCCCTACGATATTCGGTTTCCCATGCATAATAATATTCTCTATTTATATATTTGTTCTTTTTATCCACATTCCATATTCTAGTCCATAGCTTTCCTCCAAATATTTTTCTGGGGACTTTTCTTTCCCACACTTGAAGCATGATTCATCTACACCTAATAACTAACACGTCTTTCTAAAACTTGTTTTTCATTTTTCTGATATTTTCGTTGTAATTTCTTCTTCATACTCGTAAGCATATGGTGCAAGAAAATTTTCATTTATTTGTCTTGAAACTCACTTTGGTTTTAGAGGGTATGCTTTCTTGGGGAAGATTTAGTGTTTTTTAAAACGAAATGAGCCACGATAAAAAAATAAGCCCTTTTTGACATTTCGGTTTCTAGATTGAAAGTCGTTTTCAATTTTGTTACCTTAATACCTACATTTTTAATTGTTTCCACATGTTTTTAACAGCGTTCGATCTTAGAACCGAAATATGCAAGAAAGAGTTTATTTTGAAATGATGTTTATTGTAAAAGTTTATTTGATAAAAACTTTACAGGAAAATAAGGAACTATATTTATTTGCTTCTTATATTAAAGAACCAATAAAACTTTTCAATAATTGAAAAAATCATGTATTTTTGGTCTTTCTGTATATATAGGTACGTCATTTTGGCTTTCTTTGCAAAATCTTTTCCGTTTTCTTTAGTTCTTTAGATATTATAAAATATTAAACTGTAGTGAAAGATGTTTTCTGCAAACTTGTCCTTATTTTTGGCGTTTTCAGCCTAGTTCTGTAAGTTCTTCATAGCATAGGTACCTATAGATAGAGTTCTTATATTTTCATTGAATTGTCCATAATACCAACAAGTTGAGGGTACATCGTACTCCAATCTTATTAAGAAGAACAATGAGTTGTTATATTTTAACCTAAATTATTATAGTTCATTAAATTCTTTGCTTCTACAGTAACTATTTTAATTTTCACTATCTCACAGTGTTTTGTCCTCTTGAGCTTTCTGCCTATATCTGTGTTTTCGAGGATTTGAATTGCCTCAATATTCACATCTTGAAGTAGATGGTGTTCATGTTTATCAGCATACATATTTGATAATTATTTGTTCTACTGTCTCCACTTCAGATCTCTGTGGATTCAGCTTATTTTTAGGTACCATGGAGCATCAACTCTGCTCTTTAGTACCTTATTCTGAAACCTCTGTATTACTCCAATGTTGTTTTTACTGGCGTATTCCCAGAGTTGTTATCAATAGTTATTTTCTCTTCTTTTTAAAATGAACTTTTCAACGCAGTCTTACCCAAATGTAACTTTAGGTATTTTGCAGAATCTGCAACAGGGTTCTGAATATTATCTATTCTAATAAGCTGATATTGCTCTCTTTTCTCTTTTATAGGTGAAATTTACATATAATATGTACTTATTTTCTACTATTCATTTTAATTCCCCCTTTGTTATCCAAGGATTGATTTTATTCACTGATGTCTGCAGTTTTATTGCAGCTTCCTCATGGTCTTGTCCAACTGATAGTTTAGCTTGTCTTGATCGTCAGAGACGGTACATATCATATCTTCTTTTTAAAGTTTGGAATATCATTAATGTTTAAAGTAACGGTCCCAGTACTCTACCTTGCGGTATTCCCGCTTTGATTTCTTTCGGCTCAGAATAGACACTCCTGCTTGACTCGGAAGAAACTGTTTAAAAAATGTAAGACTCCAATAATTGAGAGTCTTGATTTGGTATTATTTTTGAGTATGTGAATGAGTCCCTTTACCGTTCATTATCGAAAGCTTGAGCAGCATCCAAGGTCGAATGACTTTTCATGAAACCGAACTTATGAGATGATATGAGGTTCCTGCTCCTAGGTACTGGAATCTTTCTACTTCTTCGAATTTATATATTTATTTTTCTCTCTGTGATTATTTTTCTTGTACCTATGTATTCTCATTCTATCCATTCCATATGCTTAATTGATATTTTCTATGTTTATAATGTATAACCCAACCCTTTCTTTTTAGCTTTTCTTCTAGTTCTTTTAGTATTTTTTTAAATTCTTGTTTACTTCTGGCTATCAGTACAAGTCATCAGCGAATGCTAGGCATTGATATTTTCATTGATATATAAGTTCTGTTCTGTTAATTCCGGATTCTTTGACGACTATTTCAAAGAGTACACTGAACAATAGTGACGACAGTGGACTCCTTGTCGCATCCCCTCACGGACTTCAAACTTATCTTAGTATAGTATAGTTGATCCAAAAGATGGCATAACCCAGACATCCAAAGTGAAAGTTATCCTTCAACACCAAATTGTTCTATATGGTCCACACAATGTCCAGAAAAAAGTCACACCATTTTGAGCGTCGGGTTTGGGGGGGGGGAGAGGGGGGGAGAAATCGGTAAATTCGTAGTTTTTTAAGTTTTTCGCCAATATTTCTAAAACTATGCGGTTTAGCATGAACAACCCCCTATACAAAATTGTTCTACATTAAATTTGAAATAAAAAAGGCCCTATGCATAATCTTTCTAAAGTTACGGAGGTAGTATATTATACTGGTCCAAAAAAAGGTCTAACCCAAACATCCAAAGTAAAAGTTTTTCTCCAACACCAAAATGTTCTATATGGTCCACATATTGTTCAGTAAAAAGTTACACCATTTTGAGCGTCCGGTTTAGGAGGGAGATGGGAGAGAAGCCGGTAAATAAGTAGTTTTTTTTAATTTTTCGTCAATATTTCTAAAACTATGCTTTAGCGTAAACAATGTTATATACAAAAATATTCTACATGAAATTTAAAACAAAAAATGTTCGATACATAATTGTTATAAAATCAACGGTTCCAGAGTTACGGAGGGTGAAAAGTCGAGGTTTTCGATACTTTTTATATGTGTTGGGCAATATTTATGATGTAACTATACCAAAAACCCAGACATCCAAAGTGAAAGTTATCCTCCAACACCAAATTGTTCTATATGGTCCACATAATGTTCAGAAAAAGGTTATACCATTTTGAGCGTCGGGTTTGGGGGGGGGAGAGGGGGAGAAATCGGTAAATATAAAAAGGATCGAAAACCTCCACTTTTCTCCACTTTTCACCCTCCCTAACTCTGGAACCGTTGATTTTATAACAATTATGTATACAACCTTTTTTGTTTTAAATTTTATGTAGAACATTTCTCTATAGAACATTCCTTACGCTAAAGCATAGTTTTAGAAATATTGACGAAAAACGTAAAAAAACTACTAATTACCGATTTCTCCCCCATATCCCCCCAAACCGGACGCTCAAAATTGTGTAACTTTTTACTGAACAATATGTGGACCATATAGAACAATTTGGTGTTGAAGGAAAATTTTTACTTTGGATGTCTGGGTTAGGCCTTTTTTTGGACCAATTATACTATACTACCTCCGTAACTTTGGAACCGTTCATTTTAGAAGGGTTATGCATAGAGCCTTTTTTATTTCAAATTTAATGTAGAACAATTTTGTGTAGAAGGTTGTTCATGCTAAACCGCTTAGTTTTAGAATATATTGACGAAAAACGTAAAAAACTACGAATTTGCAGATTTCTCCCCCTCTCCCCCCAAACCCGACGCTCAAAATAGTGTGACTTATTTCTGAACATTATGTGGACCATATAGAACAATTTGGTGTTGGAGGATAACTTTCACTTTGGATGTCTGGGTTTGGGTCTAACTATACCATACTATCTGTCTTTTCCATTTATTTTAACCATATTTTCTGTTTTTCTGAGTGTCACTATTATCATGCTTACTTATTTTTCACTAATTCCCATTTCACGTAGTTGCATATTTTCTCGTTATTTTAGTCTGTCAAAACTTTTTAAAGTCGATGAATAGGGCTACTGTAAGTATTTTATATGCAACGTTTAATAGCACTATTCTCCTGTAAAAATGGCATAAACTTTTGTCGCCTTTTTTGTGAATTGGGCACAGTGTGGCTCCGGTTCAAGCTTTTGGTATGTGTTTTTGTTCTTATATTTTCTTTCAGCAACTTTTCCAAATCCCTAATTAGTATTTATCTGACGTATTTGTCTAACATTTCAGCTGTTAATTCATCGTTTTCTAGGCTCTAAATTTTCTTTAGTTTCTCTATTATTTCTTTTACTTACTTCTTTATCATTTGGCGGTTTTTTGTACGTTCGTTCTTGATCTGTATTTTTCTTCAGTTCTCCTTTTTCATCATATCTCTTGGGATGGGTATTTCATATAGAAAGTCTTCGAAATATTATTTCGATATATTTAGTATTTACTGGTCACTTACTAAATTTCTTTTTATTTTTGCTTTTGTACCTATTGTATCTACTACTGATTTTTTTTGTAACCTTTTTTCTCATTTTTCGCCCTTTGAAATAGATTTCTAATTTCTCTATTTTTAAAGCTTTCTTCTATTCATTTAAATTTACATTCATTGTATTTCCTTTTCTTTGGTCTAATGATTCGTTTGTCTCGTTTCATTTGTTCGTTGTATTTTCTCTCCAAATCTGGTGTTTTTTGCATTATTTTGAATCTTAAATTAATTTGGTTCATCGAGCATATTTTACATTCCTCTTCGAACCATTCTTTGTATTCTTCTTTTTATCTTTCTATTACTGGCTTACTTGTATTACTGGCATTTATTTGTCTTGAAGTCATTTTGTTTTTAGGGAATATTGTTTGTGTTATGATTTAACGTTTTTCATGTCGGGTTCTATTTTTGGCTTTGCAATTAACATCCAATACCAGCTTATCTTGTTTATTAATGTATTTTATTAATATCACTTAGGTAAGTTGAGAATAAACCACAATAATAAAATAAACCTTTTTTTATATTTCACCTTCTGGATTGGAAGTCGTTTTAAATTTTATTAGATACATTTTAAACTATTTTCAAAAATGTTTTCTAACAGCTTTCGATTTTGAAACCGAAATAGGGTATTAAAAGGTTTATTTTCCAATGATAGTTAATTTAATTTGCAAATATATCAAACATTTAAAATATTTGATAAGAAATAAGACGCAACGAGAAAATTAGGATTATGCTTGTTTCTTACAGCTACTCTTCTTCTTTACGTGCAGTTTCCCAATCGGAGGTTGGATGTCATTATCACTATCACTATATCTACTATCTACTCTACCTACCGGTGCTCTAAAGAGTTGTGTTGTATTGAACTACATTTAAACCAGTCTCTTAAAATTTTTACGACACTGTCCTTCCTCTTATAATTCTTGCTTCTCTTATCTTTTCCTGTATTATCAATCTTAGCATTTCATATCGCTGTCCTCTAATTACGTGTCCCAAATATTGTAAATTTCTTATTTTTATCGTGTTGGACTGTGATGAACTTTAAGTGTGATGGATTTTAAAAATAAACACAATGAATAAGCTAGAGGCATTTGACATGTGGATCTATCCAGTGGCGTAACAAACTCCGTCGGCCCCCCCCCGCAGAATTGAAAATGGGGCCCTCTTAAAAAAATTACTAAATGCGACATGTGTAACAAATAATACCTATATGTATGCGTTACAGACCAGTAAATGAATTTAAAATACGGAAATACCGTGTACCTAATGTTCAGTGTCACCACCGAAGTGGTCAACTCAGTATTTTTCGAGTAATTTATGAGTGAAAATGTTTATTGTTCAACAAAAAACCATGTTTTCAGGCGATTTTACGCGAATAGCTCAAAGAGTAAGTATTTGATCGAAAAAAATATTGTATCGAAAAAAATATGAAGTGTATCGACCCAGTAAAAGCAAAGTTGTAGCTCATGAAAAGTTTTTCTTATTCATCAAATTTCAAATCGAATTTTTAACGTGAAATAACCGAAAAATGAAGTACTTTTCGGGGAAAACTCATTAAGACATTATTAAAGTGTTTAAAAAAAGCTTTATTTTTATTTTTATTTTTTATAAAAGTTTCGATCATCAAAATTAAGCGAGTTACGCTCAAAATGCAGTTAATCCCACTGTTTGGAAAAAAATTGTGAAAATCTCCCCATATTTAGCACTCCAAATGAAACTAATCATTATCGCTTTACAAATGACTTAACTTTTTTTTATATAACCTGTGAGTTTCACAGGTTCAAAGTGCTTATTTTTGAAACGGTTCTAGTTAAAAGGGCTTGAACCAGTCACTAATCACGAGTGTATGCAAATTTTGAACAGCCTATGTTAACCAACATTTTGTCTTACAGAAAAGCAAACTAAAGCCAAAATATGTATAGAAGCAAAACGTATATCTTTACTCTTTAAGGTTTTTCGTATCACTAATACATTATAAGGTACATATTTTGAAAAAAGGGCATTTTTTCAAAATAAAAAACCGTTTTACTATAAACCAATGCAATGTTTTTCAAAAATAACTGCTTCGAACCGGTCAAACTTACAGATCATATAAACAATAAATATTTAAAGTAAATGGTAAAGCGGTAACGATTAATTTTATTTGGGGTGCGAAATAGGGGGAGATTTTCACGATTTTTTTGTTTACCAAAAAAGGGGGCCAACTTTATTTTGAGCGTAACTCGCATAGTTTTGGTGCTAGAAACTTTTTTAAAAAATAAAAATAAAGCTTTTTTTAACCATTTAAAAAAAGATTTAATGAGTTTTCCCGAAAAGTGCTTCATTTTTTGGTTATTTCCTGTTAAAATCTTCGATTTTTACTAATAATAACAATTTTTCATGAGCTTCAACTGTGCTTTTACTGTGCCGACAGACTTCATGAATACACGATGTTTTTTTGTATTTTATAAGCTAAATTTTTGCTACAAATATTTTTTCGATAATTTTTCGACATCTAATGTTTAATTCGATCAAATACTTATTTTTGAGTTACTTATGAGAAAACCGTCTGAAAACGTGATTTCTTTGTTGAAAAATAAACATTTCACTCGTAAATGACTTGAAAGTATTGACATCATAGATAAAGAGACTCTATAGAACAAAAGCTTATAATTAGTCAATTTATCCATTTTCGGACCTATTTGAAACGTATGTTTTTCACCCCCAGGAAGGGGCGATTT
This sequence comes from Diabrotica virgifera virgifera, assembly GCF_917563875.1. Lineage (NCBI taxonomy): Eukaryota > Metazoa > Arthropoda > Insecta > Coleoptera > Chrysomelidae > Diabrotica > Diabrotica virgifera. Next base: position 292,265,379 of record NC_065443.1, read on the forward strand.
TCACCCCCGAAATAAAAGCAACCAACGGCACAATTCCAACTTTGAAATTGAGGGTAACTAGGTAGTACCTAAATCCAAATTGTCAAGAAAATAAGTCCGTTGTGACGCTAGATGAACAACTTTCTTTGTGCACTACTAACAGCGAATATATCTACAATTTTATTAATTTGGATGGGCAACTTCATTTTCATTACTGCACTGCTTAAAAAACGTTGCGTATGTATGCGTAAAATAATATAAGAACAAATAATATAAGACGACAAGATGGGGCCCCCCGCAAGCTTCATGCTGCGGGGGCCTCTGTTACGCCTCTGGATCTACCGACGAATCCTTAAAGCTCCCTGGACCGCAAGAATAACAAATGAAGAAATCCTGAGAAGAACTGGTACAGAACGACAACTGCTATGCACAATTAAACAGAGAAAAACGGCATACCTGGGGCACCTAATTAGAAATGAAAGATACCAGTTTCTGCAAACCTTAATTGAAGGAAAGATCGAAGGAAGAAGGGGAGTGGCCAGGAAGAAAATGTCATGGCTCCGTAATGTTAAACAATGGACAGGACTAAAAAACATAAGAGACCTAATACATACTGCAAGGGATAAAGGGATAGAGAAAAATGGTCAAACGTGATCGCGAACATCCATTAGTGGATTGCATAAGAAGAAACAGAATTCTCGCCCATTTTCTTCGCCACTCTTAGCATTATAATAGAACACCACATTTCAAATGAGTATAACCTATTTATGTGCTCTTGCGTCAATGTCCAGCTTTCAAGTCCATATTGTAATATCAAGAACAAGTAACATCTTAGAGCTCTTACGCTCAGTTCTAATCTAAGGTCGTTATTGCAGAGACTTGTTTTCATTTTTACAAACGCATTTCTTGCTACTTCTATCTATGACCCTGATTTAATTGTTTGATCATTATTTTCTGATATCCTGTTTTCAGATATGCTTTGTATTTTCAACCTCTACTATCGGTACTAATTTGGACTCATTTTTTATGCCTTAGTTTATCAAATGCTTTTTCAAAATCAACGTAAAAAGCATGCCCATTCATATTCATATCCATGCATCTTTGAGTTATAACATTAAAAGCAAATAACGCCTCTCTGAAACTCTATTAGTTCCTGTTCCATTTGTGAACCCAAACTGATTATTATCTTCCTTCTTTAAGTTTTTTTTTAATTATACGACCATGTACTATTTTCAAGAATAATTTGAAAGCATGACTTATTAATGATATTGTTCTGTATTCACTGCAGTCTTTAGTGTTTGTATTTTTAGGGATAGCACAAAAGATGAAGGGTAATCATTGTTTCAGTATAAATATACTGCCCAATGTCTAAGGTTATGTAAGGTAATTTAAATTTCAACTTTTAATATCCTTAAAACCATATCATCTTCTACTTCCACCTCCATCTGTTATCTTTAATTTTTCGTTACTACTCAACACTAACTTCCCATTTGTATTCCCAATATTCTTGTTCCATTGTTGTGAGTTAATTCTTTAATTTTTGTGTGTGTGTTAAAAGTATCATGTATTTTCTAGTATTATTCTATTTCTGCACACTGTTCTTTAAACACTGTTTTTTCACTTGCTTAAACTTGTACCTTATGTGTTTATCCACTTTTTTGTACTCCTGATTATCTTTATTTTCATGTTGACGTCTTTCTTCCATTAAATGTAAAATTCTTTGTCGTGAGGCATTGCCTTATGAGTGAGTTCCGTAATTTACTTGTATCCATTTGTGCATGTGTTGTTCTTCGTTTTATTATTTTCATTTTGAGCCTAATTTTGGTCACTACTGGATTGGGATCTGATCCTATATCGACATCGATATGTTTTTGTGATACATAATAATTATATTGCGTTCCTGTATATTTCTCTAAATTATAGGTACGTAGTCTATTTGGTTTTTTACACTTCTCTCTTCTTGATCTGCTGGTGACTTCCACGTATATAGGGTTCTCTCTGTTTTTATACAAGGTGTTCATTATTAATTGGAAATATTTTAACTGTAGATTCCTGGGCTCAAATTATTACGGTTTAACCCAAAGCACCTAGTCCGAAAATACTTCCCAAGTGGACTAGAGCTCTTTGGGAGCTGAAGCTCTAGATCCGCGTCTTGTAATTATTTTTTTTAATACCTCCAGAACACTTCTATTTATAAAAAGGGAAACTGGTAAGTACGCCTATTTATCTTCCAGAGATAAAAATATTTCATCAAATACAAATTTCTAGTACCGGTCATAGGTCATTAGCATCCCTTCTCGCTGGACAACGGATATTTTATCGCACAACTTTTTTGTTTTTAACTTTTATGTATTATTAAATTGTGAGGTGTTCTAGTACTAAAAGGTAGAAAGGTACTCTTACTTTAAGTCGGTAGGATACACCGTTATCTAGACAAATTGATTTGAAAATATTTCAATTTTTGAATTGAAATAAATTTGAAAAAAAAAATTAAAAAAAGGTGTATTTTACCGACTTGAAACAAAAGTAACTTTTAGTACATACTAGAATACCTCATGATTTAATAATTTAGTATCAAAAATGCTGAAAATTACACAAAAAATAATGCGATACAATAACCGCTGACCTATCCAAAACGGACACATATGACCGGTATTAAAAATTCGCAATTGATAAAATCGATTCATCTCTGGAAGATAAATAAACGTACAAGTTTTTGTTTTTATCTCTGAAAGATATCTCTGAAAGATAAATAGGTGTATTTACCAGTTTTCGTTTTTCTAAATAGAAGTTTTCTGGAGATATTTAAAAAAAACTAATTACAAGACGCTATGTTCAAAGCTCTCTTAAGGAAGCATTTTCGGACTAGATGATTTGGTTTAAACCTTAATAATTTGAGCTCATTAATCTACAGTAAATATTTCCAATTATTAATGAAACAACCTGTACCTAATACATATGTATTAGTAGATTCTCATTTTATTCATTTATTGTGTGTTTTTTATCCTAGTATTCATTATTCCTGCATTTTTTATTTAGGGGAGGTCGAGTACAATTGTAACAATTTTTTTTTATTTTTTATTTTTTTTTTATTTAAAAATGGGTTCCATATAAGTGGGATATAAACATAGAGGAATATAGGTTGAACATTTGACTTCAATTTCCATTTTTATTTTGTAAGTTTTATTGATTAGGTAACTAGAAAAATGCATAATTTGAACTTAACAACAAGTGTTACATCTGTACCCATTCAAGGTAACACATAAAGGGAACAAATGTAACAATGTCAAAATCATGGAATTTGATCCAACTTATTCCCAAAATAAATATTTATAAACAGGTGTCTTGTAAACTAATTAAATATTACAGATTTTCTTGTAAACTAAAGAATTAAATATTACATAAAGACCTACTTACTACTACTTGAAATAAAATCAAACATGTAAATCAAAAATGTTTTCCAAAACAGACACACACATTTATAATATAATATATACAAATATATTATTAATGAATATATTTATGTATATATTTACTTATATATACACACACATACACATAGTGATACATACATTATGTAATGTGTATGTATATACTGGTATGGAAAATACACGTTACAAATGTACCCGTTGCTAGTGTTACAATTGTACCACAACGACATGCCAATGGTTTGTCAAAATTTTATAACAGATCACGAAATCTAATCTCAATTTAATAAATATATTGATAAATATATAATATGATTCAATTCTGTATGCCACCCTTTCTAAACAATAACTGTAAAGCTAGAGCGATTATCCAAAAAATACAAAATTTAATTATTTTACTCGCCAGGCGTAAAAAACAATATTTTCGTCTAACAACGTAACCCCCTCACTTAACATCGCCAAACTACGGTCAACATTACACCACTAAATACTTTCTCACATGCAGCGTTGCCAGCTCTAGTCGACCAGAAGCAAGATGTTTAGAAGCAATGTTACATTTGTACCGCGTTACAATTGTACCCGATCTCCCCTACTATTAAAAGAAATGAACACTCGTTTCTTTTGATAGTATGTTTTTATTGAGACAGACTTAACTACTATCTGATATTTAAATACTATTTCATGCAATTAGATTACATAGAAAAATAAGTATAGTTTAAAATCTTGCGTTCCGTGCGTGACCATGGAGGGGATACACGAAACTATGCCAGCGTCCGTAGCGGCGAAATATGACAATTTTGGTGAATTTGTGTAATGCCAGTGTCATTATGTTCGTTCGCGGACCCTGTCGATGACTTAAGGACTTTAGTCAACGACAACGCATGCGCACTTTAATTCCATATTACATATATTTATTTAATGTATTATCGTTTATTGATAAATATACCAGTATATTAATAATTAATTAATAATATTAATTAATAGTAAATGTACCTTGTATATTTATCTATCAACGGTCTTATTTATATTATTTTAAAGTGGGCATGCTCCACTTGTCATGGACTAGTATCTGACTGTCTCCGCGATTACATTTATTGTTTGTACATATATCAAATTTTATCAAAAATGCTAAATAAATATTACATATTAACGTCAAATATGTCATATATGTGTATGTGAATCATATGTTTAACGTCAAATTGTGGTCGCCAAAAATGTTAGGCGACTACGCCAGGTGCCGCGTCAGTCATGCACGTAGCGAATACATAACTCTGAAAATTGTTGTAAACCGTTTCGTGACATTGCCTACACTTTATACTAATTATAAAATATCAAATCTTTTTATTTAGACTTTAAATTATCAATACAATTTATTGTTTTCAGGTAACCCACAATGGCGTTGTTATATAAGGAAGCATAAGTCAAAGTGTCTGTGATTTTGGTGCAATTTTTATAAAACTAAAAGTGTAAATATATTGAGAACAGTTATTAATAGGAAACTTTTATTAACAATAACTAAAATACATTTTTCCGACTATCTGATTACGCATATTTTGAGCATCCAAGACTTTTCTACTGTTGGAGGTAATCGTTGAGTAATATTTGTTACCGCCACGTGCGCTAGCTTCATACTAAGCGGCACGATCTTCCTCGCAAGTTCCAACCAGCTTCAAGTTGGATTTCAAGGGCGTCTCCTCCTGTCTGGGGGCTCTGGGAACGTCCCCTGCCCCCTCGGTCCACGCCTCTGCCGAGGACATCTCCCATCAGCAGTTCAACATCTTCCCGGCCATCTTCAGCAGGCAACTAAACTTCAACGCTTGTCCGCAGTCGAAAACCATGATGGACGAATTGAGGCCCAACTTGGTCGGAGTAGGGAATCTCTTGGGAGTTGGGGGACTGTTGGACGAGCACCATGGGCATCTGGGAAGCAGTGCTAATAATGTGGAGAAGACTATCAGTTCGAGGAAGTGCAACAGTACGAGCGGGTCGTCTGCGGAGGACTTCAGCGCTATATATGGGGGATTGCCTCATTCACACGAACACCACGGGCATACACCTGCACACACACCTCCATCGGCGGGGCGGTCCATTACGGATCATAATGGTAAGTGACTTAATATTCACGTTTTTACATTTTAAACATTTATCTATCTATCTATCTATTTATCAATCTTTGTACAATCTTATGAACCAATCAATCTTTTTGAATTAGATTGGACCGAGCAAAGAGTATTCACAACTGCAATTTATTCTATGCATATAATTTGTCAAATAAGAATTTACTTGATAATTGATATATTCCTCTTCTTTAAGTGCCATCTGCGCGACGGAGGTCGGCAATCATCATGGTTATTCGAACTTTAGAGACGGCTGCTCTGAAAAGTTCATTTGATATACAACCGTATATTTCTCTCAGGTTGCGCAGCCACGATATTATGCGTCTCCCTATGCTTCTGTTTCCTAGCTATTGATATATTAGTTTTTCCATAATTTATGGGAAATGAACATGTCCAATAGCATTCTGAAAATCAATGAAATCAGCTAACTTTATTTAACGTATTTTTGTGTTCGTTTCCTTTCACAACGATATTTGAATTTACCAAATATAAGTTAGCTTACATACGTCCAATTCTAGCCCTGGTCTTCCTAAGTAAACCAGTGTATTCGTTGCGGTTTCTAGCCATTCTCCTCCACGATCGGCTACCAAGGAGATTATTTGTGTTCTTATCCACATCATCGTCCCATTACATTCTTGGTTTTACCCTTCCCCCAATATCTCTCTTTCCCTGAATTCATGTTCAGCCTGTTTTCTTCCATCCAGTTTCGGATCTACGGGGCAATAGGGGAAATACCCCCAAGAAGGGTCAAAATTGAAGAAAAAATTTGTTGAGACTTAAAAATATACACTCTTGGCCAAAAAAATCGGAACACCTTAAAATTGGGTCATTTTTTATGTATCGAATCTCCTAAACCTGTTTTGTCTGATTTTAGTGATTTTTTTAGTATGTTATAGCCTTATTCTCTAAGAATATGGATGTAGTAATAGTGTCGCTGAACAGGTAAATGTCACTGTATACCGGGTGTAACAATAATACTGTGTTTTTTCCTGAAAGTTCGTAACACCCTGTGGAATATTCTAGCATTTAAAAAATATTGAAATTAAAACTCAATTGTAGCCTTAGCCTTTAATTAACATTCTGCTTAACATTCTGCTTTTTGACTCATTCACTTATGTTGGATAATGAAAAAGTTGACAACTAGCCATGTTCTTCATGAATACAGGGTGTTTCTAAATAAGTGCGACAAACTTTAAGGGTTAATTCTGCATGAAAAATAATGACAGTTTGCTGTATAAACATATTATGTCCGTAAATACTTCGTTTCCGAGATACGGGATGTTGAATTTTTTCTTACAAACTGACGATTTATTTATTGCTCTAAAACCGGTTGAGATATGCAAATAAAATTTGGTAGGTTTTGAGAGGTAGTTATTTCACATTTTTTTACATACAACTAAAAATTTTATATTCGCCATTGGCGTGCACTCAGGTAATATGACCGGGTAATATGACCCGTATGCACGCCAATGGTGAATAGAAAATACATAATTGTATGTCAAAACATGCGCAATAACTGCCTCTTAAAACCCACCAAATTTCATTTGCATATCTCAACCGGTTTTAGAGCAATAAATAAATCGTCAGTGTGTAAGAAAAAATATAACATCCTGTATCTCGGAAACGAAGCATTTGCAGACATATGTTTATAAATCAAACGGTTATTATTTTTTCATGCGGAATTACCCCTTAAAGTTTGTCGCACTTATTTAGAAACACCCTGTATTCATGAAGAACATGGCTAGTTGTCAAAGTACCTAACTTTTTCATTATCCAACATAAGTAAATGAGTCAGAAAGCAGAATGTTAAGAAAGGCTAAGGCTACAATTTAGTTTTAATTTCAATATTTTTTAAATGCTAGAATATTCCACAAGGTGTTACGAACTTTCAGGAAAAAACGCAGTATTAATATATAAACGGTATACAGTGACAATAAGGCTATAACATACTAAAAAAATCACTAAAATTGCACAACAGGTTTAAGAGATTCGAGACATCAAAAATGACCCATTTTAAGGTGTCCCGATTTTTTTGGCCAGGAGTGTATTAGCTGACATACATGAAACTTAAAACATAGGCAGACAAAAACCCAATAAACCTGCTAGTTAGGAAAATTAAGGGAACTTCATGCATACAAGCTGTTATTTATTTCTTTTGTGTTATTTGAGTTTTTTTTATGAATGGTAAATGTTGTACTTGGTGATATTGACTTCTAAATAAATAAACCTATGGGCCATTCCACGAACATACGCCTGTTTTGGATTACTTCGACAACGAATATTTTACTGTGCAACATAAGAAGTACGAAAGTAAATGGCGCTAATAATTATTCCAATAAACAACAATGTAATTTGCAATTTACTTTCGTTCTTCTTATTTTGCACAGTAAAATATTCGTTGTCGAAGTAATCCAAAACAGGCGTATGTTCGTGGAATAGGGTGTATCTACTTTTTCTAAGTTGTCAACTGTCAAGTAGGTCTATTTATTTAGCATGCAATTTGTTGCGTATACGTATTCTCGCCTGTTGCTTGGGTTCTCTGCTATGGTTACTTTTATTTTGAATGGTCACCAACTACGACAGAATTGATCGGATTGATAATTTGACAATAATCTTTAAAAATATCAGAAATCATTTCATCATGGTGGTCTTTCAAGGACTTTGAAATAAATTTTAAGAAACCTTCATTAGAAAATCATTTATTTCCTCAAATATGACTGATGATCAAACGATAACCTTCTCCAGTTGCAAATTTGAATCCAGTAAACAAATTTTTAGTAAACACCTGACGAGCATTTGTAACCTGTTTATCTGACTACACTTTTCTTACAGATTGTCCTTCATTGATCCATATACAGTGGCGACGCGTGACTTTTTCTAAAGTGTTACCAAAACCAGAAGTATTTTATAAATATTTTTATATATACAGTGTTCCCATACATCAAAGTGTGTCAGACTAGACACCGTGAATTTTCAGCTTGCTATTAATCAACTTTTTTTGGTACGCGCGATTCAGGTCTATTATAAAAATAGATGAAATACAGAAATAAAATTAAAAAATTAAAAATTTAAGAAACTATATAAAGTATCTACAAACTAAAAACATGTTTGTTGTTTTTAGGTAAAATATGTATTATATCACCTTTATACTTTATTAAAAAATCCAAATTGTATAATTAGTATACTAATCAGTACATTCATTTGTCATTTTTAGCCTAAAATATTAAATAATTTTTATTTTATTAATTCTACACTACAATGTACTGTATAATCAATATTATTATGTCATATAATAATGTTGTTGTTAATTAATATATTTCGACAAGTAATTAAAATCGATTAATATGATTTATATAGGATAAAAAGGTATAGATATGTTATCTGTATAGTAAGCAAGTACAGTTACAAGTTATAAACTAATAATTAATAATGCATATTATGCAATAATCGAATCCAAAGGGCCGGTACGGTTAACTCACCGGAGTTTAATCGAGAAAATACCGGCCCTAAGAATAACAGACTTCATAAATGGAATTATAATTACTACCTATAATTATAATATTCTGTCCCGATTAGCTAACCGGGACATAAAGTACCTACCGGCCCTTACCTAGCCGTGTCACCAAATTAAAATTTGGTAACACGAATACTAATCCACAACGGCTTAAGAGCCATCGTGCCCGCAAAATTTTCAGAGACGATCCAGTCCTCTGACCGATACAAAGATCCTACCATCGTTGCCACTCACAGAAGTGGTAAATAACGGCGCGGCGCACGGTAAGTACGGGCAGAGTATAAAGAGGGAACCTCTATATACTGTGGTAAGGGCGTATTATAATAATGTGCAACCGATTTTACATAAACTCGCTGATATTTTCGTGCTTCTAGTTGGCTATTTTACTGAATTAGGTAGATACTATTAACAAATATTTCTATTTTTAAAAAATATAAATGGAATTATTTCATAGTAGTCATAAAATATTTATTTGCAAATTTTAACTGTTACCAATGGTAACAATGGTTACATGTACGCTTCGCCAGTGTCCATATATCATCCAGATAAAAAATATTAATGCCTTCTGTCAGTTTACGAATTTCTATTAAATATCGTCTCTTCCAGATAAGCATTTCTTTTTTCTCTATAAGCTCATATTTTTCTATCGTGCTTCTCCCAAACGAAGGCTAATCGTTGCATAATTTTCCACTATTTGGCTCTTCTTATGTTTGTCACAGTTTTGTCACAATTAAGAATTATTGAGCTCTGCTAAAAGTTTATTCAAAGCATCTTATTTTAAAATAAGGTGAATGCACGTTTCTTCGAATTGTTTGTTTTACAATATCGTTTTGTTTTTTGCTGGATTTTCTTCTCGTTGGCGTTTTCGGTGCTTCAGTAAAAAACTTACGTGCATAGAAATCGGCCCACTTAAAAATTTGGTCATTTTTGATGTCTCATATTTCCTCAACTTGTTGGCCGATTTAAGTGATTTTTTAAACATGTTATAGCCTTATTCTTTAACCATACCACTGCAATAATGTTGTTGCTAAACAGGTAAATGTTCATTGTCTACCGGGTGTACCAATCAAACTGTGTTTTTTTCTCAAAGTTCGCATCACCCTGTGGAATATTCTAGCATTTATAAAATACTCAAATTAAAATTCAATTATAGCCTCAGGTTTTCCTAACATTCTGTTTTTTTATTCATTCGTTTATGTTGGATCATAAAAAGAATGTGTGTGTGTACTTTGTACGCACGTAAGAAGTTATACTTCTATTATATAATTTCAACGAAATAATACTTAACAGTTACAATACAAAAAACTAACAATAATTACCAAAAATTAACCAAAACTTAACAATGCCAAAATAAAAAAAATGAGTCGTCCGGGATTTGAACCCGCGATCTCGCGATCTCTCGATCTCTGGTCCAATGCCCTACCAACCAGGCTATCAAGGCGCCTGTTATTGACGTTTCGCATATACATAATTACACATCACGGTGACAAGTGAAATATAAAAATAGATGTTTTATTATTTTACGCCCAAGGAAGACAAATCCAAAGACGCAAAAATTATAATAAATAATATATTTACTAAAAAACACTAATATATTATTTTAATGGCTTATTTGCGCTGATACATAATTTGAAAGATTAGCAACGAACAACATACTATTGAACGTAAAGAAATAAATTATTAATCACTTAGGTAGATCTTGACCATAGAAATAAGTTGCTTTAAACTGCAGTTAAATATATCGCAGTAAATACTTAAGGCATTATAATAGCTGCACATGACGAATAGAGGAGAATTCAACATAAGGTTAGTTCTAGCTTGTGTATTTCTGAATGTAATCTAATTTCTTACTGGATAAGACGGATAAGATTATAATAAATATACAATAAAATGTTTTAATAATATTGATCTTACTCCTGAGGAAGACAAATCCAAAGACACAAAAATGTAATAAATATATTTACTAAAAACACTAATATATTCTTTTCACACCTCTTCTTGCACTGATATATTTATACATAACTAGAAAGATTTAGCAACTAAACGCCATACTGTCTGTGTGCGCATGCGCGCAGTATTATGAAATTTTACTCTCAATCGCGCCTAAAGAAGTATAACTTCAAAAAGTTAGGTACTTTAACAACTAGACATATTCTTCATCAATACACGGTGTTTTTAAATAAGTGCGACAAACTTTAAGGGGTAATACTGCATGAAAAAATAATGACAGTTAGCTTTATAAACGTATGTCCGCAAACGTTTCGTTTCCGAGATACGGGATGTTCAATTTTTTCTTACAAATTGACGATTTATTTATTGCTTTAAAGCCAGTATAGAGATATGCAAATGAAATTTGGTAGGTTGTAAGAGATAGTTATTGCGGATTTTTTGACATAAAATTAAGAATTGCATATTCACCATTAGCGTGCATACGGGTAATATCATCGGTCATATTACATGTATGAGCGCTAATGGTGAATATTAAATTCTTAGTTGTATATAAAAAATGTGCAATAACTACGTCTTAAAACCCACCAAATTTCATTGGTATATCTCAACCGGTTTTAAAGCAATAAAATAAATCCTCAGTTTGTAAGAAAAAATTCAACATTCCGTATCTCGGAAATGAACCAATTTTTTCATGCAGGATTATCCCTTAAAGTTTGTCGCATTTATTTAGAAACACCGTGTATTGATGAAGAACATGTCTAGTTGTTAAAGTACCTAACTTTTTTATTGTCAAACATAAACGAATGAATCGAAAAACAGAATGTTAAGAAAACCTGAGTTTATAGTTAAGTTTTAATTTCAGTATTTTATAAATGCTAGAATATTCCACAGGGTGATGCGAACTTTGAGAAAAAACACAGTTTGATTGGTACACCCGGTGTACAATGAAAATTTACCTGTTTAGCAACAATATTATTACAGTGATATTGTTAAAGAATCAGACTATAATATGTTCAAAAAATCACTTAAATCGACCAACAGGTTTAGGAAATATGAGACATCAAAAATGACAAAAATTTTAAGTGGGCCGATTTCTATGCACATAAGTTTAGTTCATTCCTTTCGTTGTTTCAAAAGTCAATAACACCGATTATGGTTGAATAAGTAGTGGAATGATTTTTTACTTTTACGAAAAAGGCTGGATGGATAAGAGAGGAATAAGTTATGGATAATTTTAAAATCTTATTAAACATAAAACCGTCCAACTCCTTGCTACGCCTCTGCCCTTTGCACTACTTACACGTTTCTATCTCAGCTATTTTTTATTCTACAAAAATAAAAAACAAGTAAAGTCTTTACTGACAAAAAACTCAAATTTTGTTGTGTATCATTTTTGACGTACCTATATGAAGTATTGTGGGAGTTATTACAAAAGAAAGAAAACTTGAAAAATTCTGTTTTTTTAAATTTTTGGTTCAAAAATATGCATTCCAAACCGGTCTCAATGTTTGAGATCATTACTTATGCTAAAGTAAACAAATTCTTATAGGGATTACTAATCTATAAATTTTAATTTTTGTGGAAATGACGTAGAAATCTTCAAATATTATTTCTACGCGTATAATAAAATATGTCTAGTGGCTGTAATTCCAGTGTACTCGGAAAAGTGATTCTAAAAAAGAACACACCTACCGCTAAATATTTCGTGTTGGTATCATGCGACGTCACAGGTTATGACGCGGATGACGTGCAACGGTTAGTAAATTAGACGAAGTATATTTAGGTTTGAGTACCTACTCGCCGAAAAATACGTTCAATTACCTATACCTAAACTTAGTTTGAATTAATATTAAAATATTTTTCAAGTAAGGAATTTATTCAAATATTTATTAAAGTTTGTTTAGCAGTAAATGGTTGACTTCAATGGTCAATACTTGTACTGGTACTTCAATAGTATAAAAGGCCCGGTTTCAGGTAAAATTTAAATATGTTTGAATGTTTGAATTTGTATAATCTTAGCAATTAAAATAGATTTAATTTATTTTAAAACTCATTTGAAAACAATAATTTCGGGTATATAAGGCAAAGCAATAGATTTTACATCCGTTTTTTGTTTTTGTCGTCGTAATTATTATAAATTTTGTGGATCATTTGCTTTAGTATAGAAGTAACGTCTAGTCAGTGTTAATTGTCAAAAGATCAACTCTGTCTACCTCGGTTGCTTATCGCTCCGGACCGGTCTTAACAATGGGCCAAGTTCGCACTAATTGAAGTCAACCATTTACTGCTAAACAAACTTTACCTTCAATTTTGGTAATAATAACTTTTTGTAAAAACTTATAGTTTTTGGGTTATTTATGAAAAACCATCTTAAAACATGCATTTATACACGAAAAATTAATATCTTTGATCATTAATAACTAAAAAAGTATTGATTTATGTTAATAACTTGATATACATAACAAAGTTTGCTTATAATTTGTCCCTCAATCGATTTATTGGGTTATTTTTAATAAAATAATTTAGCATTATGCCTTTTTTTTTCTTGAGGTATCTTATAACTTCTCATCAATTTTCATTAAAATTGATGGAGGATCAACGAAATCGGAGGTAAAAATCTTCAGTGACTGTACTATAACAGAGCTTTTTAAGAAAACAACTTCTCTTCATCGCACATTTTTTACCACTGATTATCATTTATCGAGGTATGCTATTTAAGGGATAATCACTATAATCCTCATTGTCCACTCGACATGTATACACATGTTCCTTTTCTAGCCGCCACCACCGCTCGGGGTGTCTTAATGAAGTGTCAATTTGCTCCGATTTCGGCTGCTTGGTCCCGTAGAGCATATGCATGAGCACAAAGGGCCTCGGTTAACACTCAATTTGACATATTGTGCACTCATCCAGTGACATGTGTGTCTATGTACTCGTACGCGTACTAGGGGTGGGTTTCCTTCCATCCCCCTTCGACGCGTATATCTCGTTCATCGCTCTATAATTATCGGTTAATTTGAGGAGCTTTTACAATGTATATTTTGATAAAGGGCTTTGTTATTATTGTCGGAGAGTCAAGGGACCGGGACGGGGGATAGAGGCTGAGTGAAATCAAAGAGCAGGTTATTAGGAGATTTTATTAGATTTGAGATTACGCCAGAACACGGAAATACGAATGTATATTCCTTGATTTGTTCCATTTTAACTAGTTTCTAGGGGATTTTAATTAGTACGTTGGGGTTGAAGATTTAAAGAAGAGGATGGGCTTTAAACAAAACATGTCTAATTTAAATGAATCGAAAAAGAAAAGATTTTAAAAGTGTGTAAAATATTTAACTCCTAGCTAAGAGGCTTCGGCTTATAAAGCCATCTTCAGAGCTATGGCCAAAATTTAAAACTACTGCTACTAAAGAGGGATCCGATTGGTCAAAACATACAAAATTTTTCCTCAAGAGTTAAAAAACCTCAAAAGATATCGGAAAAAAATCTAAAAGACAGAACATTAGAGATTACACAAAAAACTTCTTCTGTAAGTGGTTGTAAGTAACTCTCACAATCGGAGGTTGGATGTCATCATTACTATTTTTACTTCTTCTTGTACTCCTTCCTCCTCTTATATCTTTCCCTGTATTATCAGCCTTAGCATTTCATACTGCTGTCCCCTCATTACGTGCCCCAGATATTATAACATTTTTATTTTTATTGTGTTTTTTATTTCGTATTCTTTGTCCATTTCTCGCAATACTTTCGTATTCGTCGTCTTCTGTGTCCATGCTATTCTAAGCATTCTTCAGTAACACCACATTACAAATTACTGTAGCTTATGTATGTATTCTTGCTTCAATGTCCACAATAATTGATTTACAATTTGTTGTAGTTCTTCTGGTGAAGACGCCAATATAACAGTGTCATCAGCATAACGTAGGTTTTTGATTTTTCTTCCTCCTACAGTTGCTCCACCTTGCCATTCCACGAAAACTTGACGCATATTGTGTTCAATATACTTATAGTATGTATATTAAATATAGTCTGGGCTGATTATCGGAGAATAGGCCATTTTTGGGAAAAGTTATTTACCAGCAATTTTATTGCTGGAATCGAATTATAAGATACTATATATTAATAATATAGGTATGCAAAGTCCTCAGGTAGTGTGCTACTTTTTTTATAAACAAAATGGCTCTCGAAAATCGTGTTTTTTTCAATTATTGCTCTAGAACTCCGAAGATTTTAACTTTACAACAAAAATACTCAAATAAAAATTCACCGTGATTAAATTCTGCATAGAGAAGTGTTTTTCCCGATGTGCTCCGACGAAAATTTTCCTCGGAAAATGCGGGTTTTCTCAACAAAATCTTTAATTTTCAAATAAAGTTTTAGATAAGTAATTATTTACCAATAATTAAATAATTTGGTGACTTAAAAGCCTTCTTGGTTTAAATTATAGTTCCGGAAGCTGGTGAAAATTAAACGAATATTTTAGCAACAATTCAATTGTTAATTAATAACTTACGGTCGCAATAATAACCAAAATAATTATTATACACTGATCAAACTTTGAAATCTTATAAAGATGAGATGCCTATTTAACATTTTGTCGACAAAATATAAATTTTTTATTTTTTTGCATAATCTTTAAATGTTTAAAAAAATAGTTATAAACAAATTAACGTTTCTCAGAAAGTTTTCCTTATATTATAATTTTAAAAAATAGCTAAAATGCACATTTCAAATATCTTGAAAATGAATGCTTTAAAACTTTTTTGCAACCATTTGCAAAAAAGTTATGAAACAGCAAAATAAACATACGATTACTACGGTGTTAATAATTTTTTTTAATTCTTTCAAAGCGTAGAAGTGAGTTTAAAGTACAAGCTAATTATTTATAAAACAATATCGATTATCAGCTTAATGGTTATATTTTAATTAAAGATTATAAATATATTTTTTTGTAATTTACACGCGCGAAAGTAGAATAATACAGTACCGTAGCTACCCGCCCACATACACAACTCGCGCGAGTTTAAGCGTGTCAGTCGCTTCAAGTGAACATTTTATCTCTCCGGCTCTGTATCAAGCCTACTTTCGCGCTAAAAATTACAAAAAAAACTATTTTTAATCTTTGATTAAAATATAACCATTGCACTAATTTTTGACATTCTTTGTGAGTAATTAGATTGTACCATAGACTCACTTTTAAGCTTTGAAACAATTAAAACAAATTATAAACAATGGAGATATCGTATATTTATTTTGCTGTTTCCTAACTTTTTTGCAAATGGTTGGAAAATTTTTTTAAAGCATTCATTTTCAAGACCTATGAAATACGCATTTTAAGTATTTTTTAAAATTAGAATATAATAAACAATTTCTAAGAAATGTTAATTGGTTTATAACAATTTTTTTAAACATTTAAAGATTATGCAAAAAAATGAAAAATTTATATTTTGTCGACAAAATATTAAATAGGCATCACACCTTTATAATCTTTCTAAGTTTGATCAATGTCTCATGATTATCTTGGTTGTTATTGCGACTGTAAATTGTTAATTAACAATTGAATTGTTGCTAAAATATTCGTTTCATTTTAACCGGCTTCTGAATTTACAATCTATACCAAGAAAGCTTTTATTTCACCAAGCTATATAATTATTGATAAATAATTACTGACCCAAAAAATGTATTTGAAAATTCGAGATTTTGTTGGGAAAACCCACATTTTCCGAGGAAAATTTTCATCGGAGCAAATCGGGAAAAACATGCCTCTATGTAGAATTAAATTGGGGTGAATTTTTGTTTGAGTATTTTTGGTGTAAAGTTAAAATCTTCGGAGTTATAGAGCAATAATTGAAAAAAATACGATTTGTCGGCGCCATTTTGTTTATAAAAAAAGTAGCACACTATCTGTGGACTTTGCATACCTATATTAAAAATATATAGGATAATTCGATTAAAGCAATAAAATTGCTGGTAAATAACCTTTCTTTGTACTTTACTAATTAGACCAACGTATTATAACTATTTTTTTTTCAAAATTTAAAGATTATGCAAAAAAAGAAAAATTTATATTTTGTCGATAAAATATTAAACAAGCATCTCATCTTTATAATCTTTATAAGTTTGATCAATGTATCATGATTATTTTGGTTATTATTGCGATCGTAAATTGTTAATTAACAATTGAATTGTTGCTAAAATATTCATTTAATTTTCACCGGCTTCTGGAATTACAATCTATACCAAGAAAGCTTTGATGTCACTAAGTTATTTAATTATTGATTAATAATTACTTACCTAAAATTTTATTTGAAAATTATAGTTTTCGTTAGGAAAACCCGCATTTTCCGAGGAAAATTTTCGTCGGAGCAAATCGTGAAAAACATATCTCTATGCAGAATTTAATTGCGGTGAATTTTTATTTGGGTGTTTTTGTTGTAAAGTTAAAATCTTCGGAGTTATAGAGCAATAATTGAAAAAAATACGATTTTTCGGCGCCATTTTGTTTATAAAAAAAGTAGCACACTATCTGCGGACTTTGCATACCTATATTATTAATATATAGGATCTTATAATTCGATTCCAGCAATAAAATTGCTGGTAAATAACTTTTCCCTGAATTTTGCTAATTAGCCCAGAGTAATAATAGAATTATATGTACATATATTCTTTTAATGAATAGATTAGATGTTCAGGCGTTCCCATT
This sequence comes from Diabrotica virgifera virgifera, assembly GCF_917563875.1. Taxonomy (NCBI): domain Eukaryota; kingdom Metazoa; phylum Arthropoda; class Insecta; order Coleoptera; family Chrysomelidae; genus Diabrotica; species Diabrotica virgifera. Next base: position 292,283,070 of record NC_065443.1, read on the forward strand.
TCTCTAAATACAGGGTGTTTCATTATTAATTGTCCATATAGTAACTGGAGAAACCTTAGCACAAAATACGAAGTTTTAGCCTAAAACACTTTAATAAAATGTGGTTCCTTACTGAGTTACAGGGTGTTTTATCTAAAAATTTAAAAACTATTTTTGCTCAGCATTTTAAAACTACACACACCGGCATAATTAGCCGAACACGTTAAAAATGGGACATGTTTGATGTCTCGTATTTCATAAACCAGTGGTCCGATTTGAGTGATTCTTTTAGTATGTTATAGCCTCATTATTTAAGAATATCGGTGTAATAATATTGTTGCTAGACAGGTAAATGTCATTTTATACCGGGTGGAACAAGCATACTGTGTTTTTTTCTTAAAGTTCGGAACACCCTGTGGAATATTCCAGCATATACAAAATATTAAAATTAAAACTCGATTGTAGAATTATGCTTTCTTAACATTTTCTTTTTTGATTCATTTGCTTATGTTGGAAAATAAAAAAGTTATGTGCTTTAACAACTAACCATGTTTTTTATCAATAAATTCTCATAGTAGGGGAGAAAAGTATGCTAAATTTGCAATTACTCGAGCGTTCTTGTGACCTGGAATTGTGAAGAGTGGATGCTACAACCAAAAAAAGTTAAGTTAAGTTTTCCATAAAGTGTGGGACTCTCCATTTTTCAATTTAATTTTTCATTTCCACCAATCGTTTTTTCCGATTATAGCGCCATTTATCCATAATAGGAAAAAATGTTGCGAATAAAAGTTGCTCATTTTTGCATCAAGGATCCAAATCTGCAATAAAAATTGGGGCTCCTATTTAATATTTTAATGTAACTCCCCACCCCACCTCCGTGGGGGGTCGTGTTTGGTGCCATTCTGTAGCTTTTTGAAAAATATTGAATAGGTGTATTTTGCAGTTTTACGATCTGATGTTCATTTCGCAAAATATGGCAGGGTTCGTATTTATAATTTTTAATTTACCCCCCACCCCTCTCCGTGGGGTGTCACGAGCCCCCACAGAGGTGGGGTGGGGGATTTAATTTAAAATCTTAAATAGGAGCTCCCAATTTTTATTGCAGATTTGGATTCTTTACGTAAAAATAAGCAAATTTTATTCGACATATTTTTTCGAATTATGGATAGATAGCGCTATAATCGGAGTAAAATGATTGTTTCAAATAAAAAATCAAATTAAAAAATAAAAAGTCCCCACTTTATAGAAAACTTAACTTAACCCTTTTCTGATTTTAGCACATACTCTTCACAATCCAATAGGTCCCCATAACGCTCGAGTAACTGCAAATTTAGTATACTTTCCTCCCCTACTATGAGGATTTATTGATGAAAAACATGGATAGTTGTTAACGAACATAACTTTTTTATCATCTCACATAAGTAAATGAATCGAAAAGGAAAATGTTAAGCAAGCCTAAGTCTACAATCGAGTATTAATTCTAATATTTTACATATGCTAGAATATTCCACAGGGTGTTCCAAACTTTAAGAAAAAAACACAGTATGATTGGTACACCCGGTATAAAATGGTATTTACCTGTCTAGCATCAATATTATTACAACGATATTCTTAAATAATAAGGCTATAACATACTAAAAGAATCACTCAAATCGGACCACTGGTTTATGAAATACGAGACATCAAACATGTCCCATTTTTAACGTGTTCGGCTAATTTTGCCGGTGTGTGTATTTAACGTATACTTTTCATACTTGGCAGAAAGTGCGACTACTATACACCCTACTAAATTATGATAAACGAACGTTTCTAGCTACTACCAGAGGCGTACGACAGGGGATAGTGAATGGTTGACCCTTTTCAAATTCTACGCCACTGGAGGAATTACTATTTTAGTGCCATTTTTATATTCTACAATACTTTCTACGTAAATAATATACTCTTCATTGGTAATGATTAAGTCATTAGTTTTTGAGATATTTAAAGTTAAATATGAAACGGCACAGTTATTTTGATTAATTTATGATATGATTCATCTGATTAAAATTTAAAAATTATTTGTACCCAGTACTTTAAAACTATTTAGCGTATCCTTATCATACTTGGAAGAAAGTGTAGGTACGGTACACCCTAAGAAATTAAGATAAATAAACGTTTCTAGCTACCACCAGAGGCGTACGATAGGGGATAGTAATTGGTTGACCCTTCCCAAATTCTACGCCACTGACGAAATTGCTATTTTAGTGTAATTTTTTTATTTTCCAATACTTTTTACGTAAATAATGTACTGTTCATTCGTAACGATAAAATGATTAGTTCTCGAGATATTTGAAATTGAAAATGAAGCGACACAATACATTATTCAAAATAACCGTGTCGTTTCATTTTTAACTTCAAATATCTCGAAAACTAATTACTTTATCATTACGAATGAATAGTATGTTATTTTCATAGAAGATATTGGAGAATTCAAAAATTGAACTAAAATAGCAATTTCACCAGAGGCGTAGAATTTGGAAAGGGTCAACCATTCACTTTCCCCCGTCGTACGCCTCTGGTAACAGCCAGAAACGTTTGTTTACCATAATTTAGTAGTTTGTATAGTACCTATAGTTTCTGCCAAGTATGAAAAGGATATGCCGAATAGTTTTAAAATGCTGAGCAAAAATAGTTTTTAAATTTTTAGATAAAACACCCTGTATCTCAGTAAGGAACCACATTTTATTTAAGTGTTTTACGTTAAATCTTCGTACTTTGTGCTAAGGTTTCTCCAGTTAGTATATGGACAATTATTAATGAAACACCCTGCCACACTTCTCTAAATATTTGCCATTTTACGTTATCGAAGACCTTGTAGTACGTCACCAAAGCACAAAAATATGTTTCTATTTAAACTCTCGATATTTTACGATAATTTGAGGAATATTAAGAATGTGTTCTCTTGTTCCTTTAAATGTGACGAATCCGCATTATTCTTCTATACAATGTGAACAATCTGTGAACAATCTTCTATACAAAAATGTTCTACATTGAATTTTAAACAAAAAATGTCTGATGCATAATTGTTGTAAAATCGACGGTTCCGGAGTTAAGGAGGGTGTAAAGTGGAGGTTTTCAATATTTTTTAATGTTAGGAAAATTATATTATTACTGAGGAAACTATTTTTTTAACAAGATTGTGTTTTCTAAATATAATTTGCTATTTCATTGGCCGGTGGTATGTGGTATGTTACTGATAAGCCCTTGAAAAAACGTCAACCTCACCACCTTCAAGAGGCTTTTACAGGCATAGGCAATTAGGCATATAAATCTGTGGTACGGAGAAACCCACTCTGAACTTTCTATGGACAATGTCGTATGAATATCTTTCCAAGAGTAAATTCCAACAAAATAATTTTAAATACCCAAAATATTTCTTGCATAATTGCATAATAATGATGATTATAATGAGTTTTTCAGTTTCAGTCCTCTTAAAATCCAACATTCTCGTCTTCTACATTTTCGTCTATGATGGTTGTGTCCCTATTATTAAATCCTAGGCCTGAGCAATTTCTACATAATTGCTTGAACAGTTTAGACCACTCTTTTGACACTCATAGTTACGGATGCATTCATTCGTCTTTGCAAGTACACACTATGAGGGAAAGTAATTCCTCGGGAGCTGCAGCACGTACTGTTGTAACTGGTGTCAGGTGTTCGTTATTCCTCTTCCAAACCCACTCGAGTGGATTCTTCTTCTCATTCAACCACTGCTGTACCTAGTGGTAGGTTCTGAACTAATGCTGGCTGGAAAGACCTGAAGTGGGGGTAGCAATGCAGCTAACTTGAGCAAAAAATATATAGGCTGATTTGCAATAGCCTTTAAGTAAAACTGGTAGCGAAAACAATCTAGATCAAACATCGCAAAAAGGAAATGCTTCTCCAATGCTAATTTTCTCCTTCTGGTAGATAGCAGATACCGTGTCACATCCTGTAAAAGCGTATTTTGCAAGAAGTACATCTTTCATGTTCCCAATGCCTCGCTGAATGACAGCAATACCTAGTGTAGACTTTTCCGGCTGAATTCACAAGAGCAACACAGTCTTTCTATCCTTCATCAGTAGGTAGGTGTTAAAACTATTAATAAGTCAGCGTCACCCGATGCTTGATGAACTGTGCAACCACACCATTCCAATTGCACTGTAACAAATGAAATAAAGCCCATTTTGTTGTTAGCGTTAGCTAAAAATTCACTTTGGTTTATATTTAAATGGATTGAGTCTTCAACTTTTACTTCAGTGCTAGAACATACCCTTCGTAGGTGTTTTTCATATTTTGTATTTCCTTGCTGGTATCCATCAAATACAAAAGTCGCTGTTCCGTAATGAGTAAGTATATAGTCTCTGTATTGCTCGCAAATTTGTTTGAAGGTAGCTGGGCGTCGCCAGACAGCACGATACGATGAAGGAGGTGACCTCCATCAATGGTGTATGCCACTTTCGCGGAATCTAGAGTACATGATGATTCTTTGACATGAAGATTTGCTTCCTTTTCTCATAAAGCCAGATTCGTCGAACAAAGATGGACATACACATAGTTCATATTAAAATATTTCCTCAAGTCTCTCATCACTCCTTACTCTGCCCACCATCCGATGTAATAGAGTGTTTGGGCATAAACATACCGTGGTGGTTGGTGGCATTAATTGTCATCGACCTAGTTATAGAGAGCCACAGCTTGTCTGACAGCAGCGCTGATCCCAGTATTTCAAATACTCTGCTAACCATATATTGTGCATCTTATCCTTATTTTATCTTATCCTCTATTGGACAACAATATTATTGCACAATATGGATGTTTAACAAAATACATTAGTTATTTCTGTTCAGCTTTATTTTACTGAAAAATCTAAAAATTACATTACATGTACACCCTCCGTAACTTTGGAACCGTTCGCTTTAGGAGGATTATGGATAGGACCTTTTTCGTTTCAAATTTTATGTTGAACATGTTTGTGTAGAACATTGTTCACGCTAAACCGCATAGTTTTAGAAATATTGACGAAAAACTACTAATTTACCGACTTCTCCCCCACCTCCACCCCTAACCGGACTACCGGACGCTTAAAATGGTGTAACTTTTTACTGAACAATATGTGGACCATATGAAACAATTTGGTGTTGGAGGATAACTTTCACTTTGTAGGTCTGGGTTTGGGTCTAGTTATACCACACATCCAAATATTATCCTATGTAGGTAATTAATCTTATAGTCCAATCAACAGCCATTTTGTTGTGGAATTTTGAGAACCAAGATTGATTTCCTTGAAAATTTGGATTTAGGTAGTAATTATAAGCTTTGTCAAAATCTACCCTATGCCGAACTGCGCTTTTGACCTGGGGGTGAAAACAACCCCATCTAGTGGATAAAAATTTTTTAAACAAAATAACTATGGAAATCGATAGAGTAACCAATTCTGAGTAAATTTTGTTCTATAAGATTTTTTTGCAAAACAGACACTTTTCAAGTTATTTGCGATTGAAACTATGCATTTTTCAAGGAAAAAACTCACGTTTTATAACCGTTTTTCATAAATAACTTAAAAAAATTTAATTCTATAGAAAAAATTACGAAAAACAAAATTGTAGCTAATAAAAAAACAAAGAGATTTGCGTCTAAAAGAACTATGTAACGACTGAGTTATTGCTCTTTAAAGGATGGTTACTGTCGAAGAACATCGAAATGGTGCAATTTTTTGGAACACTTAACATACATCTATTCAATTTCATTAAAAAAACTTTCAAATGAGCTCTAATAAAAGATTTTTGCATAAGAACTGACTGACTTATGACAAAAATAAAGTCACTCTCTGCTTTTTTCTTTTTGGAATGTAAAAATTAAACTTTCGTCGTTACAATACTAATAAAAATGAATAGCTACTCAATTAAAATTAACTTTATTTAGGTATAATTGATACGATCCGTGTGATTTGACCGGTTTGGAATGCTTAGTTTAGAAAAAAAAAATAGTTGATTAAATCGAAAATAACATTTTTAAAATTTTAAGAAAAAGTGCATTTTTCTTAAATAAATCTAAATGTATTCATATTATGAAAAAATGTTTCAAATGTTAATTGTAGAATTTCTTTTACAAAAAAATTTTGATTATTTTTTTGTTTTTGTATCATGAATACTCTTAGGTTAATTTAAGAAAAATGCACTTGTTTTTTAAATCATAATAATGTCATTTTCGATTTAATCAACTATTTTTTCTAAACTAAGCATGCCAAACAGGTCGAATCACATCCATCCATCCATACATCCAATGGCACTACAGCCCAAATCGAGCCTTGGCCTCCTTCAATAAGCTTCTCCAATCATTTCGATTTACCGCTGTTCTTTTCCATGAACGCGTTCCCAGGAAGTTCCTGGCATCCTCATCGACCTCGTCTTCCCATCTCTTTTTAGGTCTTCCAACCGGTCTTCTTCCCTGCATTCTTGCATTCAGCAATTTTCTGGGTCGAATCACATGCATCATATCAATTAGACCTAAATAAAGTTAATTTTAAGTGGGAAGCTATTTATTTCTATTAGTATCTATTAGTCCTGTCGCCAGGGGGGGGTACAACGGCCTCCTGTATTCAGATGGACTTACCCAAGTTTTTTTTATGTATTTTGACTTGTAGAACACGAATTTTTTGGGTAACAGTAACAGTTGATCCGGCTATCGATAAGATTGTTATAAACCAAGAAGTTGAGGAATCACATAACAGCGATTGCTCGCAAAACAAACCATTTTTTTGTATTTTTTGGGCCATTCTAACCAAAAAATGTTCCTACAATTTTTTTCGTAAGATGCATAGTTTTCGAGATAAACGCAGTTGAACTTTCAAAAAATCGAAAAATTGCAATTTTTGAACCCGAATAACTTTTGACTAAAAAATAAAATAACAATTCTGCTTACCGCATTTGAAAGTTCAAGTCAAATTATATCGGTTTTAATTATTTGTATTGCTAAAAATTTATTATTTTATTGTTAAAACAAAGCTATAAACACCTAGTGCTTGAGTGATGTTTTCAATGATTTCTCATTTAAAATCAAACGAGTAGGTGGAGGAGATAAAGTGCAAGCGGGGCTATTTCTACGTAGCATGAATTAAAACGCATGTATTAGGCACGGGAAACACTATGTGTTTATAGCTTTTTTTAACAATCAAAAAATAAATTTTTAGCAATGCAAATATTCAAAACAGATATAATTTGACTCAAACTTTTAAAGCTGGTAAGCAGAATTGCTATTTTATTTTTTATTCAAAGGTTATTCGGGTTAAAAAATTGCAATTTTTCGATTTTTTTAAAGTTCAGCCGCGTTTATCTCGAAAACTATGCATCCTACGAAAAAACTTGTAGGAACATTTTTTGCTTAGAATGACCCAAAAAATACAAAAAAATGTTTTGTTTTGCGAGAAATCGCTGTTATGTAATTCCTCAACTTCTTTGTTTATAACAATCTTATCGACATCCGGATCAACTGATACCCAAAAAATTCGTATTCTACGGGCCAAAATACATAAAAAAAACTTGGGTAAGTCCATCTGAATTAAGAAGGCCGTTGTACCCCCCTGACGACAGGACTATATTGTAACAAAGAGAGTTTACTTTTTACATTTCAAAAATAAAAAAGCAGAGAGCGACTTTATTTTTATCATAAGTAAGTCAGTTCTTATGCAAAAAACTTTTGTAAAAGCTTATTTGAAATATTTTTGAATGAACTTTAAAATATATCTCTTAAGTTTTCGCAAAAAATTGCACCACATTCGAGTTATTTGTATTCGAGTAGATTTTGAAGAAGAGTGTCGTCAACAGATAAGAGCTTAAACCCAAGTTTTCATTAAAATCGGTGTTGGTTGTCAAAATTCCACGGTTTTACAGTTTTTTAGCGCTGATGAGTGGTCTATTACTATTTTTAGAGTTTTTAAGAAAATTTTTACAATAAGCGTTATTGGTTAAGAACCTCGTTCTAGAAGTTGGCACAATGAAAATTTGCTCTGGCTATAAACAGCCCATTTCTTTCGAAGTATGTATATCGATTAACAGCTTGTTTGCCAGCAGCGCACACGTTACTATCTTCCGGATCCGTGTCAAACATCATCCGACGGATCCTTCCCCATAAAAACTCCTCCATTTAGGGAATTATGCAAATTCTTTTAAAGGCCGCCGTTTTCTCGGGCTCCGGCAAACCATCGCCATCAGCAGACAAGCCGAGGCGTCGCAGTCAGCAGGCGTGACAGTGCTTGGCCGTGAATCGGCCGACATTTGGTGACTCGGAGATGGAGATACGGGAGAGAACGGGACGAGGAGGAGACGGTCGTAATAAGATTGTGTGAGATTCTTTGTGGCGCGCGCCGGTGTCAGTAATTGTAATTGGGTTTTCTACTAACTGCATTAATAAACAGTAATGAATTCAATAAGGTTTGCTTGCCGACATCATTTTACAGCCACCGGTTGGAGTGGAGCCGCTTACCTGTGGAACCGGTAACCATACACTCGTTAGCTCTTTGACAATTTCAAACGTCACTAATCGTTAAAGATGTTGACTGTCTTGCCTTTACACACAAACAAAACAACGTTTATATTATTATACTTATTCGCAATTAGCTAAATTATTTCAAATTGTTACTTCATTACTTCAAAATGCTAACAGGTCGTTATGTTCTTCGGTATCTTTATTTTGTTCTCAGGTTTTTACATACCTAACGATACCATTCCTTAAATAATGTGTCCACGTTGTCCTTACAGCCCTTAATAATAAGTATCCCTTTCACACCGGATGCAATTAAACATTATTTATGGAAACTACGTAATGATTTATCACCTGGATTAGACGGACTAACCTTCTTTTTTCTTAAACAATGTGCAGAATCAGTAGCCATCCCTATATTCCTCATAATGAATGCTTCTTTTAATCAAGGTTCTCTTCCATCGTCCTAGAAATTGGCTTCGGTTACTCATATATTCAAGAAAGGAAATAAACTTGATTGCAGTAATTATGGTTCAATCGGCCTGGTTCTTATTGTCGGCAAGGTCATGGAATCCATTATTTCAGAAGCTATATCTGATTTTCTCCTTCAAGAAAATGTCATAAGTATTTTTAAGGATAGATTTTTTTTAGGGCCCCCTTGACCAACTTCCCTGTGTTAAGAGCCAATATATGGTAGAGGTACATCTGCAGGGTACCAGGTTTCTCCCCATATGATAATCTGACGCTCTCGAGTAAATGCAAAAATCTCCGCTTGGGCTCCCCTACCATAAGTATAACTGTTTAAAAGATATGGGGGAGGAAGGGGACTTTTGGCTAGCACTGTGTATATTTCTATAGGTTATATTAAAACTAGCCTACCTTCTACTTCTTCATGTACCTACCATGTCCTTTCAGCACGTTGGTTACCATCTTAGCTACATAGCTATCTTAATTTTATTGACTGCCACCAACAGTATCAACACCATACCAATCTCGCCAAGTTCTTCAACCATGAGGTTCTTCTTCGTCCTGGACTGCGTTTGCCTGCTATTTTCACTTGCATAATATTTTGTAGCAACCTATATTTTTGGGACCTCTCATTACATCTCCGAAATACTCCAGCTTTCTCTGCTTGATGCTTTTTATGATCTCAGTAGTCTTGCTGAGACGTTCTAGTATTGTGGAGTTTCGAATCTTCTTCACCCAGAAAACTTTTAAAATTCTTCTATAGCACCACATTTCGAAAGCCTCAAGGCGATTTAGATAGATTTTATTCACAGTCCAGGACTCGATACCGTAAAGTAAGACCGAGGACTCGTAGCAGCGAAGTAGGCGGATCCTGAATGCCAATTTTAGGTCTCTGTTACACATAACACCTTGGACATCCTTCTAAAAACGGCTCTAGCCTGCTCTATCCTAGATCTAATTTCGCCGTGACTTTCTGTTTTTTCGTGACGTTTTATATGCTATTGTTTATCTACTTATTACGAGTATTTTGGTTTTCCGTATGTTCTTTTGTTTTCCTTGATGTTTTCTTTTTTCGATTATAATATACAGCAATTACTTAAATCTACAGGTTTTAAAAAATAACAACAAAACAAACATGTTTGTTTTGTTTTAACAAACATGCTTGCTTTGTTTTAACAAAATTACTTAAATACAGGGTTTTTATTGCTACAATTTATATTTATAGGGTTATTCAAAATACTTCCGGTAATTTTGCTCCGATCAATCTGAAATTATCAGAGGTCAGAGAGTATTCTTAGAGTTATGTGCTTTCATTCAAAATAATAAAAGAAACGAAAATTTCAAAATTTTTAAACCATACCACCCCCTCCCTTAATTAAAAAAAATGTAATTGACTTTGTATAGTTAAGAGTAAACAGTAGCGCGTCATCAATATTTTTGTTTTTCGAAAGTTCTGCGAACTTTTAACAGTGAGGCAACAGTGCGTCGGTAATTAGACTCTGACAGTGACATTTATACTATCAAAAACAATAATTTTTATACTCATAGGCGCGAAATGTTGCCGAGTCAGTCACGTTCGATTTCTTGTTATAGATAATCGATTTTTAGTAGATCCAATGTGACACAAAATCTAGGCATGGGATAAAAAAATTTATTTGAAGGAAGTGTATTTTTTGTCCTTTTAAATAGCGGTACAGGCTCCTTTTTTTAATATTTTATTTAGTTATAGAGTAATTTCCACATACCTACTAACATATTTCTCAAATTGGCTCTGTACCGCCATTCTTTATTAAATTACGAATGTGTGTGCTAAATATTTCGACCAAATATTCAAAATTACAGCCACAATCTTGGCCCTCGTTTGTTGCTACTTTTTTATCGGTACTGTATGCTCTTAACGTTGTTTGTTAGGTACCCCGCGATTCAAAAACAGATTCCGGTATGCACCACTTCTCGATTTTGCATACAAAAAGAAATTGAAAATAAAAGTTAACAAAACTTAAAATGGGTTTTTCTCAAAAATGCTTTTTTCAAAGGCTACAATGTCCACAATTGTAACTCAAAAACTACCTGACTGATCCACCTGAAACTTTTTATATATTTTCTTTAGACATTTCGTGAGGTAACGCTGTCGAGATATTTTTTGATTTATGCCTATGTTTTGATTAAGAATAATAAATATGTTGATTCCCACTGTTTTTGCCAAAAATTTCATTGTTTTGATTTCTGAGTGATACCAAAAAGTTAAAAATCGTTAAAACTAAAAAAACTCGATTGCGTTACCTCGAGAAACTCATAAGGTAATAAAATCTTTGAGTTTTTTGTTTCACATGATCCAATGATGAGTTCTGATGTCCACTGCAAAATCCATTTTTTTGGGGTGTCTTTAAAAATTTGCCAACTTTGGCTTATTTTTTAATATTTTTCCTTGAATTTTTTTAATATTATTTGAATTATACTGAATATGCTTATTAAACTTTAAAGTAAAATAATTCTAGCATATTTAAAAAAAAAATCATAAAAATGTGTTTGAAATGTTGATTTTAAACACTACGCCCCCCTTAAGGATAGCTATGAACATATTTTGATAGGCAAACCATGCAAGTCGTATTTGTCTATATATGAAATTTATTTAAAAAAACTATTTCATCCGGTAAACACATGGGTGAAGATCGACCTAAATTCGGATCCCGTAGCTATTATCCCGATTCACACAAATAAATATAGGTATATTTTTAATGTCACATTTCATATATGTATATTAAATAGGGTTGGGTCCCCCCTTTACATATATCAACAATAACGTGTATAAAGATAGAGGCAACTGTTAATATTTGTCAACTATTATACTAAACATATGTTATAAAAACAAATAAAAATATAATTTTTTAATGTCACATTTCATGCTTGTAGGTACATTAAATAGGGTTGGGTCCTCCCTTTACATTCATCAACAATGACATTAAAGATAGAGGCAACTGTTAATATTTGTCAACTGTTATACTACTAAATAATTAGAAAACAATAAACCTAAAATCCATAAACTTAGTAGTTACTATGCACCTAGAATATTAATTCTCTAATGTTTCAGACGGAGCCTTTAAGAAGCTCAAACCTGAACCCCAAACGACTCCAAGTGGAACCAGCCTGGGAACGGTCTCGCCGAGCAGCGGGCCGCAGCACGCAGGCCATACTCCTACCACCGCCTCCTGTCCTACACCTGCCCGACGGAGGCATCGCACGACCTTCACGCAGGAACAACTAGCAGAACTAGAGGCGGCATTCGCCAAGAGCCACTATCCCGATATTTACTGTAGGGAAGAGTTGGCTAGGAGTACAAAGTTAAACGAAGCTAGAATACAGGTAACTACTCATTAAATATAATATGATAAATGCATAAAACAAATAACAAGTTACACACTATACTAAATTTACAATCAAGATGCAGTAGAAATAAACAAACCAAGACACGTTAAATGCTACTAGGAGCACTCCCAAATCATAGTTTACAATGTATATACATTTAGTCCAAGTAATGAAGCTTAAAATAGGACAAAACCTAATAATAAAATAAGTAGTGGATAGTCCAAGGATCAAAATCTATATGAGCCCGAAAGGCGCTTTTACCATGGGGGTGGTTGCCACCCCATCTCGGGGGTGGAAATTTTTTATTTTATTTTGACAGCAAAAGTTGGTAAACACATCCAATCTAAGCCAAAAACGTTCTATACATTTTTTTGATAAAAGTAATAGTTTTCGATTTATTCGCTATCGAAAGTGTTGGTTTAAATCGAAAAAATTATTGTTTTTAATCAGTTTTCTGCTAATAACTCAAAAAGTTTTCGTTCTATCAAAACAAGTTTACTTAACAAAAATGTACCTTTTGAAATAATAAACAAAACCGTTTTTTATAATTTGCTTTAAGACCAACAGTAATCGAGCTATACTTTATTATATGTTAGCTCTTCTTCGTAAAATGCTAAATATTGTAGTTTCAAAGTCAAAAGACGGGAAAACTATGCATTTTTCGAGGATAACTTGTTTAAGCTAATTTAAATTATTTAAAAATATCTATCTCCAGAAATGAAAAAAATAGTCCCTAGCTCAAAAATTAAGTGACTTACAGTAAAAAGAATGTCAGTCCCTATTTTTTTCAGCGAAAAAGTAAACGTAAACTTACCCCTACTCTCCACCCTAATTAGAACTGGTCATTAATCTTATTTGATCTTCTTAATTTATATATTTTTAATAAGTTGTAGATGTTTGACCGGCTTAGAATGATTAGTTTAAAAAAAATGAGTTAAAAGCGAATAACGAATTTTTGTAGTTTGGTAAAAAATGCTGATTTCTTCAGAATAGAAAGATTAGCATCAGAGATACGAAAAAATATTTAAATATAAAATTGTAGCTTATTTAATTCCCAAGAACTTGTTTTGCAAAAATTTTTTCTATGGCAAAAATTGAGTGAGCTATTGGAAATTAAAACTTGTAAGAACATGCAAAAACCACCTTTACCAACCCTTTCAAAGTCACCTCTTTTTGCGAATGAGGATTTTAAATGATATAATATTAATAGTCCTGGAGATCCTGTGAAAAGGTACAGAATTCTTTTTTAACAAACCTTCTAGGATAAAAAATAAAAAAGTTACGGTTAAAAAATCAATATATTTTTTTGAAAAAAAAAAGGGGATATCCAATTGGAAGCATAATAATATAAGTTATCGGTGTTCTTAATCATCGGCCTTATTCATTCCTCTTTATTTATGTATTATTAATAGATTCCAAAAGTTTGACTGGCTTAGAATGATTAGTTTTTAAAAAAATGTAGTTAAAAGCGAATGACGAATTTTTGTAGTTTGGTAAAAAATGCTTTTTGCTTCAGAATAGAAAGAGTAGCATCAGAGATACGAAAAAATATTTAAATATAAAATTGTAGCTTATTAAATTCCGAAGAAATTGGATTGCAAAACTTTCTTCTACGGCAAAAATTGAGTGAATAGTAAATGAGTATAATACCGAAAAACATTGATTTTTTCGATATAAAACTAACACTTTCGATAGCGAATAAATCGAACACTATTAATTTTATCAAAAAAATGTATATAGCATTTTTTGCTTAAAATGAATGTTTTTATCAACTCTTGCAGTCAAAATTATAATAAAAAATTTCCACACCCGAGATGGGGTGGCAACCACCCCCATGGTAAAAACGCCTTTCGGCATTATATAGATTTTGATCCTTGGACTATCCACTACTTATTCTCAAATTTTCAAGCAAATCGATCCATTCTGTAAAAATTGCGAGGTGAAAAGCTTCGGTTCCTGGACTAATTGTTAATCCCAAATCATGATTTTCAAAAAGTGTATACATTGTAAATTATGATTCGGTAGTGCTCGTAGTAACATTGAACTGTCTTGGTTTGTTTATTACTACTGCAACTTGAATGTAAATTTAGTAAAGTCGTTAAAAATAATTGTTACTATTAAAAAACTGTGATTCACGTATACAAAGTATTTTTTCTACAACCGTGTTAAAAATGCAATTTTTCTATTCTCATACTATAATATATCAATTATGATGTCACTACCTGTATCATAATGAACTTCATTATGATACAGATTTTCATTAAGATACAGATTTTTAACCAATAGAATCGCGATAAACGTGGTACACGCGCAGTGACCAATGGCGAGTCAAATACATACGCTTTGACAGTTCTCAATATGTAAACAAAGCGTCAAACTGACAAACTACTGAAGTTATTTGTGTTACAACATTAATAAATTTGAATATATTTTTTGTTGTGAATGATCATAGAAAAAATAGTGTATACAACTTGCATTTAATTATCATTATGAAGCTCGTACTCTATACGAAACTCGCTGCATACGGCTCGTTTCGTAATCCTCATACTCGCTTCATAATGACCATCATTAAATGCTCGTTGCATAATATAGGGGAGAGTTGGACAAAACGGGATACCATTCTTGTTTATTTTTATTACGGAAAAAATGTTAAAGAAATTATCATATTATTATTTTTTATAGGTATAACATTTATTGAAGCACACAAAAACATATTTTTAGCTATTTTTAATGACTGGAAAATAGTAAAAAAATATTTAATAAAGTCCTGCACATCCCGTTTTAGCATACCACGGTTGGATAAAACGGGATAGGTTCACAATCTTTATTTTTTTGCATAAAATTATCTAAAAAGTATATTTAAGTAGATATAAGACTGCAAAGAAAATTTATCTTTGAAAAAACAATATCTTCAGTAGTCAGAAACTTAAAAATAGTCCTTTTATGTTTTATTGCAAAATGGGAAATAAGACCTTTTATTTAGGACTAGGTACGTATATCAGAACAAAAAATGTTGTTCTTTTCTGCAGTATGAGAACACGCTTTATTTCTATTTAAAAAATTAATAGGCCAACAAATAAATAGGTGGATAAAACGGGACATAAAAAACTGTATCCCATTTTATCCAACTTATAAGTGTCCCGTTTTGTCCAACTCAGACATTTTTCAAAACAAAAAAGGCTCCTGCCTAAACGTGAAAGTAAAATTAGATAGAAAACACATGAGAATATTCGTTAATAAGTGCTTAATTAAATGTAATATTCACCGGAATTATATATTTAGATATGTAGGCAATATAATGTAGAAAACAACGCACATAAAAGTACAAAGTACCAAAAAAATAGAGTCAAACAATTCTAAACACAACAACTTTTCATCAAATAATGGCATTGAAGTAAAACGAACTGAGAATATTACAATGAAGACTGAGAACAAGTTTTCGTCGTTGTCCGATTGATAGCAGCACTAGTTGGGTCTCTAGGCTAGGTATCCCGTTTTATCCGACTATCCCGTTTTATCGCAACTCTCCCCTACTATTTTAGCACTCCATAGGAGCGTTAAAAATGCTACTTTAAAGCACTAGTGCTTTAAAAAATTTAAGGCACTGCAGTTAAAAGTGAATTGTCAAATTGTGAAACGTCAAAATATTTATATTTCATTTATTAACATTAATATTAATACTTAGTTCAACTTGCGCAATTTGAAAAAGGTGGTTTAAAAGGTTTTTTAAAATTTAATTTAAACTGTATTATTGCATTTTTAACACGTTTGTAGAAAAAAAACAAGTTTATGTAACGGTATAATATTTTCGCTAAGAATTTTTAGACATTCCCCTCGAGTGTAGACAACCAGTTCTACCTTTTACGGGTCATAGGTTTCATGGTTTCAGCAATTAACAAAAATATTGTATTTTATAAATTTATAACGTTTGTAGAAAAAATATTGTATGATATACGTGTTCAACAGTACAGTACTTCTTCTTTAAGCGCCGTCTCCCAATCGGAGATTAGATATCATCCTCACTATCTTTACTCTATCTACTGCTGCTCTGAAGAGTTCTACTGAACTGCATTTAAACCAGCCCCTTAAGGTACTAGTACATTTTAGAAGACCAAAAATAAGCATTTTTTCAAGATTTTTTTTCTCAGAACCTTTATTAAAAATGAACATAAAACTTTTTACATATTAATATATAACTCTTAGAAAATACAAAAAATACATCTTTTTTCATTTAAACAGGTACACTAATATTGTAGAGGGCGCCAAAGTCGAGGCCTCGAAAAAAGTAGTTGCTATGGCGGACAGTTAATCTCAGGATTGGGATCTCCAAAACAAAAAAATCGTACGGTATTTGAAAAAGGAAGGTTGCTTACGTGACAATTTACCACCGTTAGTGAAAAATTCCACAAGAAAAAAGATTTTACGCAAATTTTAAAAAATGTTGTGAAAAAATCTCCCGTTTTTCTTCAGTTTTTCATGGCTAAAAAATATTTATTTTTTGGTCAAATTGTGATAAATTGTCACGTAGGAAACCTTCCTTTTTCAAATGCAGTTCGATTTTTTTGTTTCAGATATCCGAATCCTGAGATTAACTGTCCACCATCATTTTTCGAGGCCTCGATTTCCGCGCACTCTACAATATTAGTGTACGTGCGTAAATGCAAAAAGATATATTTTTTGTACTCTCTAAGAGTTAGGTACTAATATGTAAAACGTTTTATGTTAATTTTTAATAAAGGTACTGAGAAAAAAATTCTTGAAAAAAATGATTATTTTTGGTCTTCTAAAGTGTACTAATACCTTAAATTTTTTAGCCATGACACACTCTCTTTGTTTCCACACTCATTCCTCTTATCGTTCTCTCCTGCAATATCAATCTTAGCATTTCACATCGATGTTCCCTCATTACGTGTTTCGGATATTGTAACTTTCTTATTTTTATTGTGTTTATTATTTCGTATTCTTTGTCCATTTTCGCAATACTTCAGTTTTCGTTTTCTTCTCTGTTCATGCTATCCTAAGCATCCTTCTGTATTTCTCTAACACGACATTTCAAATGACTCTAGTTTATTTATGTGTTCTTGCTTTAGTGTCCATACGTCCATATTGTAGTAATGAATTCACATAACATCTCAGAGCTCTTACAGTTTTAATATAAGGTCTTTATTACAGAGAATTGTTTTTATTTTTACAAACGCATTTCTTTGTATTTCTATCCTGACCCTTATTCCTGTTGTTTGATCATTATTTTCTGAAATCCACGTTCCCAACTGAATGTTTGTATATTTGTTTTCTTTGTTATTATCATATGTTTAGTCTTTTTTATATCCATTTTTAGTCCATATTTTTCACAGAAATTGCTTAAACCGTCTACACACGCTCAGACACCTGACTGTCGGGGCTGGCAACGTTGGATCTGCTGTTGGAGCGTGTGTAGGCTTGTGGCACAACAAAAATGGGTAATCTTGACGGTTAGGCTGACCTATTTTGTCGGGTGGTCTTGCTATTCCAACATCCTGACAAATTTGTTGTGTCAGGACGTGTGTAGCGTCGTTGGCCTGATTTCTGACTCCAACAAGGATGAATAATTGTTAATAATCCAATAACACGTAATTGGACACCAATTACGTGTTAACTATGCTAAGGTATTTAATATAGAGTACATAATTTACTACCTGGTCACAGTATAAAGAGGGACAGTAAAACCACTTCCCTGTCGGCACTTTGATCTCAAGAAGTAATACCGGCAGTACGCAATTGGTAATTCACCAGTGGTGGATGCGGGTTTTCCCTGTTAAAATCCGTACGTTTCTATGCGACTAGCAATGCGAGAGTGGGGCAAAAGCGACTAAGAACATTGCGCGGTCGCCATGCGCGACTACAGATTTTACTTTCCAATTTTTCGGAGAGTGGTTCTACTGTCCCTCTTTATACTGTGACCTGGTGCTGGAAATATGCATTTCTTACTTCAATTATGACGTTAGAAATTTAAAAATACGGCTTATATACTTACATTAGGTTTAGAAAAAATGTAAGTAAAATGATAATTTTACATATACCATTTACCATATTCCTAATAATTTGTTTATTTCGTTCTTTCCGTATTCGTTAATGATCTATTTATAAACAAATGACGTGTTAACTATGAGAATTTACTACTGGGAGCTGTATATTTTAAAACGTTGCACTTTGTGTACTCCCAATTATTACGTTAGAAATTAAAAAATACGGCTTTTCACATTATGTTTAGACAAAATGTAAGTAAAATAATAGTTTTACGTTTTGTCAGATACTTTTGTCAGGACGCGTGTAGAGCTGACCCCAACAAAGAATCGGGGAATTTTGGCGTGTCAGGAGATCAGGTTGTGAGCGCGTGTGTAGACGGTTTTATCCGTTTAGTAGTAGTTGGAGTTGTTCGGCACAGCTTGCCATAATCACGGTGTTATCTGCTTATCTGATGTTGTTAATAGATCTTTTCTGAATTATTATTCCTTCACTTTCAGATAGTAATGATTCTTCAAAAATGGATTAACTATATACATTAAATAGTAATGGAGACGACGTAACAAAAATGCACATCCACATTCATATCCATCCATCTTTGAGCTATCACATTAAAAGTAAAAATAACGCCTCTCTGGTTCCTAGCCCATTTCTGAACCTAAACTGGTTATCATTTATTCCTTCTTCCAGTTTTTAATTTGTACAACTATGTACATACTATTTTCAAGAATAATTTGAGAACATGACTCAGGTACTAATGATATTGTTCTGTATTCACTGCAGTCTTAAGCGGTTGTATTTTCTCTGGAGTTATAAAGTAACAAATAAAACAAAAAAGTCTAATTACAAAACAGTGGTTGAAAGCACATAAATACGGGTCAGATATGAGTCCGGTAAACATTATTCTTTTTATGTCAATTTAATTTAATTAAAAAAAAATTTGGACACCCTGTTTAAATAATTGTGGTAATGTTTATATTACTGAATAGGGAATTAATAACCTTTCAAATGAGCTAGCACAAGACCCCTATTCTCATTATTTTAAAAACGATGATGATGATTACACTGAGATGGATGACGTCAGTAGTGTGATATATATGCCAAAAAATCGACCGGTTTTGGTATTCTTCCTTAAAGTTGCCAGCTCAGGAAATAACGAATTTATTCCATACATTTGCACAATACAATATAGCAATTTTTGACCAATTAAACATTAAAATTGAGGTGTTTAAAGAGTTGTTTAAGTCGTCTGTTTCGGAAATAATGAATGTATTCCATAATTTTGCATCATACTGTATAATAAGTCAAAGAAGCGCCAATTTTCTATAATGCTAGTTCAGCTGGGGCCACAGTAACGTCTAATGCCGTTAATTAACGCATTATTTTGCTTTACAGAGATGGCAAATAATGCGTTATTTAACGGCATTAGACGTTACTGTTAGGCCTGGATCCCGCGTATGAAAAAAAAGTTGATTAATAGCAAGCTGAAAATTTGTTAATAGCTTAAGGGTGTCTAGTCGGACAAACTATGATATATGGGAACACTGGAACAGGGGCAGTTTTAATTGTGGAACAGGTTAAAAATTTGGAACGGTCAGACCACGAAAAGGGCAAATTTATTTTGTCCGACAGAATAGACTTAAACTCTCCGAACATAGATTAAACTGTCATGCAAAAATCAGACTGCTATTTATCACCTGTCATAATTCCTGTCATTTGACATATTCTTCATGTTCCACTCATTAAAACGCCCATTTGGTGATAAATAACAGTCTGATGTTTGCATGAGAGTTTAATCTCTATTCGGAGAGTTTAAGTCTGTTCTGTCGGACAAAATACATGTGCCGTTTTCGTGGTCTGACCGTTCCAAATTTTTAACCTGTTCCACAATTAAAACTTCCCCTGTTCCAGTGTTCCAATATATCAATGTTTGTCCGACTAGACACCTTTAAGCTATTAACAAATTTTCAGCTTGCTATTAATAAGCTTTTTTTTATACGCGGGATCCAGACCTATGTAGCCCCAGCATAATAGTGTATACAGTTTAGGTTTATATGTTTATAATTATATTTGAATTTAGATATCCACAGAGAACGACAGTTCTCACCAGTGGCGCACAACACCCCTACAAGCGACACTATATATACACGAAATTTTCGATTTTCTAAACCTGACTGAATTGAAAATTGGGCCAAATCCCATCTTAAAGTTTAGGAAAAGACTCGTCCATCCACATGTTACCTCTCCATTTTGGTCCAAGGGTGTGGATTTTACGGCCCTTCCCATTTAAAGCCTGTTTTTCGTTTTCGTCCCCAAAACTCCCAAAAATTCCAAAAATTTAAGCCCGACCTTTGCGGCTTCTGATAGCACAGATCATTACCTTTCCAACGCATGTTTAATTTTGAAAATCGGTTATACCATTCAAAAGTTATCGAGCTCAGAAATATGACTCAATTTTTATTTAAAAAATGGAAAATGTTTGTGGATATGTATGTATGTATGTATGTATGTATGTATGTATGTATGTATGTGTGTGGAAAAGTTACACCGATCAGAATTTTTTTTTCTGTGTTTCAAGAAGTTGTGAGGGCCGATTCAGAACCGGTCTAATTTTTGACTTCTGACTACCCGTAAGCCAGCTAGAGGACTAGGTAGATACAAAATAGCATATATTTTGGGCGTATATATCTTAGGTTCAAGGAAAGACAGGAAAACCGCAAATCCACCAAATCAATAGGGTTGAGTTAAGCTTTCAAGTGGCGCCTAAGAGATCAAGCTGAGACATACACACTGCTCGCCATAGCCAAAAAACTGAAAAATTAAACTTTGAAAATTTTGGTTTTTCGACAATTACTCAAAATTTCAACCTACGAATTGCGCCAATAACTGAGCGTTTGTAGAAGGACTCAGGACGCGTCTAATGGTGTATACCTCATATCTGGGAAAATTCGAATTTTTAAGTTATAGGCTTCATAAGTATAATCAAATCTATTTCTTATGGGAAAAACGGTTTTTCAAGCTCAATAATTCCTGTAATACGTTCAGTTATCATACTCGATCTTGGATGCTGGTCAGATACTACTTGTCAATACGTTTCAAATTCATGTTTAGTGATCAACATCAGGTAAACCGTTCAGAAGTTATAGAGCTCCAAAAGTATAATTAGTCCAGGAACTGAAATTTTTCACTTCGCAATTTTTACAGAATGGATAGATTTGCTTGAAAATTTGACAATAAGTAGTGGATAGTCCAAGGATCAAAATCTATATGATGCCGAAAGACGCTTTTACCATGGGGTGGTTGCCACCTCATCTCGAGGGTGGAAATTTTTTATTATATTTTGACCGCAAATGCTGGTAAAAATATTAATTATAAGCAAAAAATGTTCATTATACATTTTTTTGATAAAATTAATAGTTTTCGATTTATTGGTTATCGAAGCTGTTAGTTTTATATCGAAAAAATTACCAGAGAACGGCAGTTCTCGCCAGTGGCGCAGAAATGCACCCCCCTACACGCGACACTATTATATACACGAAATTTTCAATTTTCTAAATCTGACTGAATTGAAAATTGTGCCAACTCCCATCTTCAAGTTCAGAAAAAGACTCACCCATTCATATGTCAACCATCCATTTTGGTCCAAGGGTGTCGATTTTACGGCCCTTCCTATTTAGGTCTGTTTTTCGTTCTGGCCCCCAAAACTCCCAAAAACTTCAAAAATTTAAGTCCGACCTTTACGGCTTCTAACAGTACTGATCATTACCTTTCCAACGCATGTCTAATTTTGAAAATCGGTTATACCATTCAAAAGTTATAGAGCTTAGAAATGTGACTTAATTTTTATTTAAAAAAGGGAAAATGTTTGTGGATATATATGTATGTGTGTTTGAAAGTTAAACCGATTTGATATTTTTCCTCTGTGTTTGAAGAGGGGGTCAGGGCCGATTTAGAACCGGTGTAGTTTGTGACTTTTGACCACCCATAAGCCAGCTATAGGACTTGGTAGGTACAAAACGGCATATGTTTTGGGGGTATATATATTCGGATCAAGAAGAGCCAGGAGAACCGCAAATACATCAAATTAATAGTGTTGACTTAAGCTTTCAAATGGTGTCTAAGCCGTCAGAATCAGACATACACACGGCTCAGTATAGCCGAAAAACTGAAAAACTAAACTTCGAAAATTTTGGTTTTTCGACAATTACTCAACATTTCAACCTACAAATTGCGCCAGTAACTTAGCGTTTATAGAAGTACTCCAGACGAATTTAACGGTGTATACCTCATATCCCGGAAAATTTGAATTTTTTAGGTTATAGGCTTCATAAGTATGATAAAATCTATTTCCTGTGGGAAAAACGGTTTCTCAAGCTCAATAATTCCTGTAATAGCTTCAATTTTCATACTTGACCTTAGATCCATCAGATACTACTGGTCAATACGTTTCAAACTCATGTTTACTGATCAAAATCGGTTAAGCCGTTTAGAAGTTTTTAAGCTACAAAAGTATAATCCAATTAACGATTATTCCCGAAATGGTTTATGTAGTTGTAGTGGTTACGACGCTAAATTTGATCTGGCAACGGGCAATCCGACTTCATTTACCGGCCATCTCAATTTTTTTTCAATCTATTTCGAATAAAAAAAAATCTAGTGTACATTCGATGGACACTAGATCATTTGGGAGATAATGCAACAAAGGTGACCATTTATAAAGCTTGACGTGTAATAGAGGAACATTGCATTCAACTTCATACATTTAATTTATAAATAACTTTGAAAAACTCCTGATACAAGAATAAAAAACCGCTAAACGCCGTAAAAATGAGTGGCGCATAAAATATTCCAGCTACAAAAGATCTGATATGAATATTACGTGGCGCGAAAATGGATTTTCATTTGATGCAAAACAAAATTCTAGTTTTATTTTAAAAGATTTTTCCATAATATTTGCTAAATTTGAAGTAAACGCGCCACAAAAGAGTTTCAAAATTCAAACTGTATCAAAGTTACTCTTTTGTGGCGCGTTTACTTCAAATTTAGCAAATATTATGGAAAAATCTTTTAAAATAAAACTAGAATTTTGTTTTGCATCAAATGAAAATCCATTTTCGCGCCACGTAATATTCATATCAGATCTTTTGTAGCTGGAATATTTTATGCGCCACTCATTTTTACGGCGTTTAGCGGTTTTTTATTCTTGTTAAATTTACAATTACTTAATATCTATAAACTAATTAACAATAATTATGAACCACGCATAAAAAAGATGTTTCTGTATTTCATTGCCGCACATCAAACGAGAATTCCTAATGTAAGTTTCTGATTTCAATTGAAAAACCGACCTGGTTAGATCCTTGATTCAATTATGCGCATTCGTAATGGGAAAGCGGAAGGGGGTCCCCAGAGGCACAACTGTCACATTCGAGAGCTGAAATACCTCCTGGAGATGCTTCCAGACCCCACTTCTGATGTGACTCATGTATTAGCGACCCTCGGATCACTTGGAATCTTTTTATTTTCCATTGATATCGCTCGGTGGAGATGTTTTTGTTGATAAGGTTTTAGAGAAAAAGGATACTGCTCATTTAATATTAGTCGCTGGATTCGACTGATACTTAATATGAATTCAATTTATACATAAAATATTAAAATCTATGTATCTATTAATGAAATCTGAGTAAAAAAAGCGAATAGCTTTGTCTAATCATAGCTCGATATACATAACGGATAGTTATTGTGTCATACTGTGTATTCCATCTCAATATTCTTGTAATAAGGGACGAGGGTTATAAGTTGCTACAATTAATAATACAAGGAAGAATACAAGGTAGGAGGCGATTCTCTTGAGTATCCCTAGTGGGAAGTATTGGATAAATCCCGTCCAGACCTAATGACTTATATAGTTAAATGAGTGTATCCTGATTTACCACTCATTTTGCCACCTGCTACCTTTCCCTAGAATTGTAAGATCTCTACGTCAGTTTTAATTTAGACTCAAAAAAATACATATTGACAAGTCCTTTTATGTTTCTCCAACATTTTGTGTATATTTTCCTGATTCCTTTTGGAGTGCGTAAATATTTATTTGGGGGTGTATTGAGAGGACTTTATGGAGCATTAACATTACTGGAATCTATTCTATCTCCTCGCGATATCTTCTCTATTCTCTACGATTCTCGATTTTCCCTTCCAAGTTAATGAAGGGAAATTTTTCTTTTCAATTAGAAGGATGTAATTGCATATTAGAATATAGTTTTTACTTACAAACAACTTTTCATAATAGCAATTTTCAATAAAAATGAAAAATAAAGCTACTTTACTCCTGAGTGAAATTCAAACTTTTTGACATATCTGGTATAACATTCATAAAATTTGATATCTGATGATTGATTCTTATGCTATTATTATCTTATCAACTAGTTATTATCTTATTAATTAATTATTCTTATTATTATATTAATTAATTAATTATTACTGCGGGAATCTGATTGGAGCCATTGATATCTCTGTTAGTTTTGTTGGATATCTTTCAAAGTCTGTAATAAATGAAATGAGTAGCAACCAATGCTTTGTGAGACACCTCGTTAATCATGTAAACTAGGATTTGTGCATTCTCCTCGATCTATCCATTTTTCAAAAACTAATCTTCCATCTTAAAGTATTTATTTTTCTTCTATAGATTGGTCCTGATAATTGTATTTCTAGCCTCTTTCTTTTCCCAATTAGAATAATAAATAAACAACATACATAAATTTTTATAATATCGAGTATATGTTGATATTTTCTTCTTCTTAGCCTTATATAGTCTATTCTTGGACATAGGCCTCCCCCAATACCTTCCATCCATCATGATCCTGAGAAACATACTTCAAATTATTCCGGGTATTTTTTTATATCATATACCCATCTCATCTATGGTCTTCCTCTTGGTCATAAATGTGGCCTGCGAAGTAGAGATGTTGAAAAAGTATCTATTCGTTACAAAGTACTCGTTACTTACGAATACCGAAAATAACGATTACTATACAGAGAGGCAAATCGTTACTTTGATTATTCTGATTACTCTGATTATTTCGTTACTTCGTACCAATCGTATCAGAGCGAGTAACGACTATTTTATCTACAATCAGTACACTTGATTACTTTCTACCAATCATATCCCAATACGAGTAAAAACAAATCGGTGAAGGTCGTTGTTATATCGGAATACCTATACAAAATACCTACCTACTGAGAAATACGATTCTCGATATGATTACCGGTACTCAAATACAAAAGTAACAAAAGTAATCATAGTATTCAAAGTAACGAATACTGTAAATGATAACTTTATACAAAAGTAACGATTTGTAACGAATACTCGAAAGTAACTATAATCAACATCACTACTGCGAAGCTCCATTTGAGTTTGGAAATATTTTTTGTGATATCCTTGACTTTTGTTTTTAATTTTACCCAGTCGTTCCTCTTTTTACCTGACAGTGGTATACCTAAACATTGCTCTTTCCATTGCCCTTTGTGTTGTGGCTAGATTATTTATATTTGCCTTGGTTATGGACATGGGCGTTATGGTCCAGTTATGGATTATGGTTATAACTATGGTTATGGTTATATTTGCCTTGGTTATCATATCTTATGATAGGAAAGATGCACTGATTGAACACTTTGCTCCTCAAGTATTAGTGTATTTTCCGATTCTAACTAAGTGTTCCAAATCATGTCCACGCCGGTGTTGCTCTTCTAGTGATTCCGTACTTTGGTTTTCTTTGTCAAGTTTCAAATTTTGGCCTAGTTAGAGATAATCATGGACTTGTTCTATCTCACTGCCTTTTATATAGGCCTGGATCCCGCGTACCAAAAAAAGTTGATTAATAGCAAACTGAAAATTTGTTAATAGCTTAACGGTGTCTAGTCGGACAAACTTTGGTGTACAGGAACACTGTACCCTTTCATTAAACTCTCATGCAAAAATCAGACTGCTATTACTATCCAACATGATTCCTGTGATTTGACATGTTCTTCGTGTTCCACTCATTAAAATGCCATGAGAGTTTAATGAAATGGTAACAAATCAATTGAAAGTTTTGTCCGACAAAATACATGGAACGTTTTCGTAGTCTGACGTTCCAAATTTTTAACCTGTTCCACAATTAAAACTTCCCCTGTTCTAGTGTTCTCGTACATCAAAGTTTGTCCGACTAGACCCCGTTAAGCTATTAACAAATTTTCAGCTTGCTATTAATCAACTTTTTTTTCATACGCGGGATCCAGGTCTAATAGTTATACGTCTGGAGTCGTCTGTATCTGTTATTGTTTTTGTTTTTGTCATATTCATTTTTAGGCCGACGTATTTGGAGCTATCTACGAGTTCCTTCATCATAATTTGCAGTTCCTCGAATGTGCTCGCTATAATCAAGATGTCGTCAGCGAATCGGAGGTGGATTAACTTATTGCCATAAGAATGCAATAAGTTAACGCAATATTAACGTTGCGTTAATTAACTTATTGTCATTAACGTTAACGCAATATATTGAACAACCTGTGGTTTTGAAAACGTCTCTTAGTTGTACTATCACAGTTGCGTTTTCATTATATTAGGTATTGGTTGCGTATATCTCTCATCTCGATTTGTACTAGGTCTGATGTACTATATTCTTTGCGGAAGCCAGCTTGTTCAACTTGTTGGTAATTGTCCATTTTGTAAGTCAACCGATTATTAATAATTCTCATAAGCAGTTTGTATACTTGACTGGTCAACGATATAATATGTAGGTCTATAATCCTGTAGACCATATTTGTCCACTTTTGTGTGTAAGAGTATTACTAGATTCTGGTTCATGTCTTTAGTGATTTTGCTATTATGAAGACATCAATTCAATAGCTCTGTTAGTACGGGGATTGTTGCTGTCTTGCTTGTTTTCAAGAACTCGGCAATTATACTGTAGTGTCCTGCAGCTTTAATATTTTTTAACCCTTTTAAAGCTTTTTATATTTCGAATCCCTTTAGATTTTGATATACATTATCTTAATTACAACTAATGGATAAAGATACAACATTAACATAACTCCTGTAATAAAATTGGTGTCTGTTTGTACATAAAAATATTCTCTATTAGCTATATTTTATGTAGCACGACTAAAGACTACAAAAGTTGAACTGACTCATTAAACTTAATAAAATTCATTACGTATTCACACAAAGTACACGTCTACAAAACCTGCCACCATCATTTACTGTCTCATCTCTTTAAAAAACGGTCCTTCAATCAAGTCCTTCAAACGTTAATTCGTGACAGAAGGTCCTTCTCTTTACAAAAACCCTTTTTACCCTTTGAATAGGGCGCAAAATATTTCGGTTATCAAATGAGAATTAAAATTTCAACAAATTCGTCGGCATTGTCACTCAATTGATGGCCACAGAGAGACATTTTAGAAAAACGTCCGAAGGGGAAGCTGAAGCTGTCTGCTTTTGTCGATTTTTCTCTCTTCTGAAATTCACAAAAAGAAACACTGTCGAAAACACAGGACCGGCCTTAACCTCATTGTACTAGAAAAAGCAAAAAAACAACAGAAACACATTAAAGTAAAAGTTGGTACCTTTATTATAGTAGGGGAGCAACGTATGCTAAATTTGCAGTCACTCGAGCGCTTTGGGGACCTATTGGGCTGTGAAGAGTAGGTCCTAAAACCAAAAAAAGTTAAGTAAAGTTTTCCATTTTAGTGGGAACTTTCCATTTTTAATTTAATTTTCCATTTCCAACAATCGTTTTTTAGATTATAGCGCCATCTATCCATAATTCGAAAAAATGTATCGAATAAAAGTTACTTATTTTTACGTAAGGAATCCAAATCTGCAATAAAAAATGGGAGCTCCTATTTAAGATTTTAAAGTAACCCCCCACCCCACCTCCGTGGGGGGTCATGTTTGGTGCCATTCGATAGATTTTTCAAAAATATTGAATAAGTGTATTATACAGTTTTTCGATCTGATGTTCATTTCGCGCAATATCGCGGGATTCGTATTTAAAATATTAAATTTACCCCCCACCCCTCTCCGTGAGAAGCAGTGTTTGGTAATATTCGATAGATTTTTAAAAAATATTAAGAACATATTTTTTAGTTTTTTGATCCGTCGTTCATTTCGCAAAATATTCGCTTTTTTCTTGTAAAACTTTGGGACTCACCCATTTCCTTACGCCCGGCTCGAATCGTCAGATTTTTGAAATATACACTCTTTTGCATGTACTTAACTTACCTTATCTAAATCTGACAATTTCGAGTATTTTTAAGGATAGATTTTTTTTTTCGGGCCCCCTTAACCCTCCGTTAGTCGCTATCGGTGTCACACACCGACGACAGAATTATTCATTCGGGATTTACAAAATAACTGTTTTTTTCTATCGCCACTTTCTGTACCTCTTCCTATCAACTAACCTCGTGTTAGTGTACATTCTTACCTACTTGGGTACAGTTGTGCGAGTTTTATAGCTATTTTCGGTGCAAGACTCCGTAGCGACTAACGGTGTGGTTATTACTTTATTGGCATAACTTGCAGTTCAGGTAAAGATTGTAATTTTTTCAAGTCTTATTTATAGATGTCCTTTGAAGCCGAACAAAAACGTTGGAATGGAATTATGGGAAATGGTTCCTAGCGACGATGAAAATTATTTTGACGATGAGGGAAGTGAAAAGGAAAGCGGTTTTTCATTTTATATCTGTTGTTTTTCAATAAAACATTTTCAAAAATATTTTTCAGTCATTCCTATACACAATCTAAAATATTTGTACGAATTTTATAGCAATAACTATTTTTTTTTAAATTGTCGGTCTCTGACACCGTAGCGACTCTTGATGCTCCGTTTATCCTAGCGACTAACGGAGGGTTAAAGAACTCCCCTGTGTTAAGAGCCAATATATAGTAGAGGTACATCTGCAGGGTACCAGGTTTCTCCCCATATGATAATCTGACGCGCTCGAGTAACTGCAAAAATCCCCGCTTGAGCTTCCTCTACCATTATTGCCTAAACTTTTCAGCTATCTTCGCCATTTTCAAT
Organism: Diabrotica virgifera virgifera; assembly: GCF_917563875.1. NCBI lineage: Eukaryota > Metazoa > Arthropoda > Insecta > Coleoptera > Chrysomelidae > Diabrotica > Diabrotica virgifera. Next base: position 292,312,445 of record NC_065443.1, read on the forward strand.
AAGCGCAATGTATATTATTTATGCATGCACTACTTTCTAGTTTGTGATGGAATGCAAGTGATATTATCATATCTCACCACAAAACCACATGGCGGATACCTGAAGTATTCGACTGGTTCAGGGTCGTATTTAAAATATCTGCCAATGGTGCATTTAGAGAAAACCCAATTTATTAATGGTAGGGGAGTTTAAGCGGGGATTTTTGCAGTTACTCGAGAGCGTCAAATTAGCATATGATTAGCATAAAAAAACTCGAAATTGTCAGATTAAGATAAGGTAAATTAAGTACATGCAAAAGAGTGTATATTTCAAAAATCTGACAATTTGAGCCAGGCGTAAGGAAATGGGTGAGGGTGAGTCTCAAAGTTTCCCAAGAAAAAAGCGAATATTTCGCGAAATGAATGACAGATCGAAAAACTAAAAAATACGTGCTCAATATTTTTCAAAAATCTGTCGAATGATATGAAACACGACTTCCCATGGAGAGGGGTGGGGGGTAAATTAAATATTTTAAATACCAATCCCGCGATATCTCGCGAAATGAACATCAGATCGAAAAACTGTAAAATACACTTATTCAATATTTTTGAAAAATCTATCGAATGGCACCGAACACGACCCCCACGGAGGTGGGGTGGGGGTTACTTTAAAATCTTAAATGGGAGTCCCCATATTTATTGCAGATTTGGATTCCTTACGTAAAAATAAGTAACTTTTATTCGAAACATTTTTTCGAATTATGGATAGATGGCGTTATAATCGGAAAAAACGATTGTTGGAAGTGGAAAATTAAATTGAAAAATGGCAAGCGCCCACTAAAATGGTTTTTTGTTTTAGGACCTACTCTTCACAACCCAATAGGTCCCCATAACGCTCGAGTGACTGCACATTTAGCATACTTTGTTCCCCTACTATAAGTTGTGATACATGTTGGAGATATGTCGTTCTTGTTATTGATACAATTTTGGTCTTTCTTTATATGAATCATCTTAAATATATATATTTTGTTGCAGTTATGTTCTTTTTCTAAAATCTGTACATTTTTAAAGTCAAAAGGATGATTATTTTCTACAGAATTCTTAGCTCAGGCTGTAGTGTTTAATTTGTTGATTTTTACTTACACTATCTTTATGTGCAGCAACCCTTCTACATAGATATTGATGTGTTTGTCCAATATATATTAAATTGGAAGTCGCCCCTCATGTTGACAAGAGGCTCTGCGGAGTGGGATTCGAAGCCTGTAAAACCCAAGAAAACCCAGACCCCATACCCAATCCGAAGGAATCCAAGTCAACATGAATGGTTAACTGAGATCGCTCCGGTGTGTGAAGTCCGGAGACCACTGAACTCGGAAAATCCACAAGCCCTGATTTGGGTAGAGCAGGGTGCATGTGAGTTTTTCCTGACATTCAGGAAGTATTTCTATCCTATTATGGCAAAACCAATGCCCCGACGAGTCCGAGGGATCTTGTAGGTGAGAGCAGTACGCTAACCACAGCGTATGGGGTTTCACCCTTCTTTCTCGTCGATATACATCTAGTGCTACACGGACACTTGCTTGTGATCCCTGTGAGGGAGGGCGAACCTGTGAACGCAGATATGTCATACTCCACGAATATACGACTGTTTTGGATTATCAACGAGTATTTTACTGTGCAGAATATCAAGCACGAAAGTAAATGGCAAATTACATTGTTTTTTATTGGAATAATTATTAGAGAAAGTTACTTTCGTACTTCTTATGTTGCCCACTAAAATATTCGCTGTCGCGATAATGCAAAACAGTCGTATATTCCTGGAATAGGATATAATAATAAGGTCCCGACCTCGCACGTTGGACATGTCACCGCAGAGAAGCCTACTTATGTCCTACCTTCTTCTTCTTCTTGTGCCACTCTTATCGGAGATTGGAAATCATCAAGGCTATCTTGACCTTATTTACAGCTGACTTAAAAAGCTCATTAGTGGTGCAGCCAAACCACTCTCTCAAATTCCGCAACCATGACATTCTTCTACGGCCTGGATTCCGTCTTCCTTCTACTTTTCCTTGCATTATATTTTGAAGTAATGCGTATTTATGTCCTTTCATCAGGTTACCCAAATATTTGAGTTTTCTTCGTTTTATCGTTAACAAAATTTCTAGGTCTTTTCCTATCCTTTGTATCACTTCAAGGTTTGTGACTCTTTTAACCCAACTTATCTTCAGCATTCGATGGTAGCACCACATCTCGAAATTTTCAATATTTTTATGTTGTTCTGTTTGAGAGTCCAGGCATCTACACCGTATAATAGTGTGTTAAATACGTAGCCTCTTAGCATTCTTAATCGTAGAGGGATGCTTATATCTCTGTTGCAGAAGAATTTTCTCATCTTTAGGAAGGTGGCCCTGGCAATTTCGATACGTCTTTTTATTTCATTGTTTTAGTCTCCAGTTTCGTTTATTAAAGTTCCCAAGTAGGTAGTTGTAACTTGATACTTTTTCAATTTGAATGCCGTTTATACTAATATGTGCTGGTTGTGTCATGTTTTTAGTGAAGACCATAATATACTTGGTTTGTTTTATATTCATGCTTAAGCCATAATTGTTGCAAGCAATATTTAGGTTTGTAAGTAATCGTTGTAATTTTTCTACTGTTCTTGCAACTAGTACAGTGTCGTCCGCGTATCGAATATTATTTACAACTTCTCCATTAATTACGATTCCTTCGTTTGCTTGCAAAAGGGCTTCCTGGCAGATGCTTTCACTATATACATTAAATAGCAGTGGTGACAAAATGCATCCATGTCGTACTCCTCTACCACTCATGTGCAAAGTGCAGCACGTCCTACAAACATACGTCCAGCTTAGGACTAGATGTTTATTAGCTTGCATTCTTCCACACAAAGGTTGTATGGAATGAGAGTAGAGTGGCCCCCATGCGAGTACGGCTAGGATATTAAGATTGTAGACTAGTGACCAGTAGGACTAATGTTTCGTCTCGCTTTTAGCAGCTCCATACCGACTACTGATAGCTCAAATGACGGCCACGTTACTGTAGTTACGTTCACTAAAGGAACACAGATCGCGCCCTGTGTGCGTTTCTGGAGTCTCGACGCCTCAATCGACGGTTCACCACCTCTCATCCCATCCCATTAGTCGCCTCGACAGGCAGGGATCAGGATCCAGTAGTATTAGGTTTGTTCCAACTCGATACAAAACCGTTCTTGAATCGTTACGCGCATGCGCAATAACACGAATAATTATGCACAGGAACACATTTTTTGTTACTGCGCATACTCGTAACCGTTCAAGAACGGTTTTGTATCGAGTTGGAACAAACCTACTATCTTCGTCCGTTCGCTCGGTAAGGCAGCTACTTGGACACGGCCACGACTGACTACTGAATGTTGTATCAACATCAACATAGATAATGAGCAATGTGTAAAATTAAAAAACCTTTAGAACGATAATGGAGAAAATATCAACTTGTAAAAGATCAAGACACATACAGAAGTTGTAACACCAAAAGTGTAGCATACTAATGTGTACACAAAATGTGACTGTCTACTATCACAAACCATTACTACTGCCAAGGATAGTATTGATCTCAGAAAGAATTATTCAAACATTGAACGACTACACATATTTATGGTTTGTCTCAAATTCGACTGACTGGGCCCAGATGTAAATCGGAAATCCAGTCAATTCTCGCCAAGGATGATCTTTTCCCGGTATAACAAAACGCTGGCCGCCGATTGGATTATTGTCTATCGAACTATTTAATTCAGCCAATAGAAAAATAGTTAACAGACGCAATTTGATTTAATTTCGCTCTCAGCGAGTGTTAATATAAAAAATGGTTCAATTTTCTTTATTTCTATCTACGCCTTTAAAACATAGTTCAAAAGACAACAATATTAGTTTGTGTAAACAAACAAGTGAATGCTTATTATAATCCTAATGTGTTTTTTCTGGAGATCTTTAAAATGTCCATAAAAAACTTTCGTTGGAATAAATAAATTTAAGACGCATATTAACCATAGGTATATACAGAATTTAAATTTAAATAAACTTGTAGGATTTTTGAATCATTACAAAGTTGCTATTAGAAAGAAGACACATAATAAATATAAGAAAGGAAGTCAAAGATGAGAAATGGAAAACAAGAAAACACCACAGATGTTATAAAATAAACTGAAACGGTTTTAAACCAATAAGAAATCGTAAAATAATCATTATTTTTCGTTTTGGGAATCTCCTTTGTTCCGCGCCGTTCCTGCTCCCCTCCGGCACGACGTTGAAGAGGCGATGCCGCCGATGCCGACGGCGGCTCATCAGCAGCTTCGCGGACGTACGTCGAGTCGGTACACTCCGACTCGACGCCAGGCGTCGAGATCGGTGCATGAATTTTAATTTCGACTCGTTTATTTGCGTCTCTTTGCTTTTAAAATGAAAACCGCCCTTTTACTCGAGGACTCGGTTAATATTTTATCATTTAATTACACAAATTGGGATTAGCTCTAATTAAGAACGTAATCATTTGATATTCTTCTGTTCACTTCAATCGCATTGCTAGGGCTATTCATCCAAGTATATCGTTTATTTGTACCGTGTTATTTGAAGATAATGCATATGCATTGTTCTACTTTTATTTGGTTTTTTAAAATATATAAATAACGTGTCTTTTAACGTGTAAAGACATTAGACTAATTAGTCTCATGAGTCACTCTCTCAAACTGCTTCTCAAAATAATTCTCAATAAAATTAAGCAGAAGATCCAATGAGTATGTCAAATGTCAACTAAAACTGTCACTGTCAGAGTGGCAGTTGCCAAACTCGTCCGATACGTCTAAAGATGGGAAACAATAATTAGAATGTAAATTTATAAGTTTTTATCGCTAAATCTCCCACCTCCACTAGTTTCATTCCTTATTATCTCACAACTTAATGTGTACTAAATCTTTTGCATTATTTTGCCGGTTATTAGCACGCTCATCACTGTATATCCCTTGTTTTTGTAAACATGTAGGTAGTATACATATACTGCTTCTCCATTCGTCTGGCATTTGTCCCACTTCCATAACTCTATTAATAAAGCTGTTAGTCAACTTGTTCCTGTCTCTCCTAATTCTGTCCACACTTCCCCAGGAATATCATTTGGTCTAACCGCTTTACCTTTCTTTGTGGTTGAAAAAATTCCTTGTTTGTTATTATGGTGACCATTGTGGTTACTGTCTCTGTTAGCTCAACTCGTTTTTTGTCAAATTCTACTTCTTCATAAGCTGCCAAAATCCTTTTTTCATCTCTTTTATAAAGACATACATATTTATGGTATTTTTATAGCGTAAAAAGTTTTAAGATTAGCTTCTAGGAAACAGCTGACAACGATAGAAGAGGATGCAGACGATTTATAACTAAACGATAATGTAATATAAACGGAATAGCTACATTAAAGTACCTGACGTTTACAATAACGAAAAAAATGTCAACAGAAAAAGCGATTATATTGATGAATTACGGACACTGCTTCACCTCCGGTTGCATAAGCAGGCAAAAATGTTAAGGAATCCATAATAGTTTTCTCAGCAGAAATTCTTAAAAAAACTTATACTTTCACTCTCGTCTCTGGTGAGAGAACGAAGACAGAAATTTTTACTTGACTTTCAATGAGCTAAACTGGAAATTAATGATACTGGATGATAAGGAATTCATTTCTAACGTATATATGATTTTTCGCCGGTAAAACAAAACTCCGAGCCCTCATGACGACTTCCTATCTAGCAAACCATTGGTTGAGCCTAGAGGAATCTTGCAGGAGGCATCTGTCAACAACCACTTGACTATCTTAGCAACAGTTTCCAATGCAACTAAATGATTCGACTTCTAGTCTGGGCAGATTATCGGAGAATGGGCCATTTTTGGGAAAAGTTATTTACCAGCAATTTTATTGCTGGAATCGAATCTTATGACTGTATATATTAATAATATATGTAGGTATGCAAAGTCCGCAGATAGTGTGCTACGTTTTTAATAAACAAAATGGCGCCCGAAAATCGAGTTTTTTTCAATTTTTGCTCTATAACTCTAAAGATTTTAACTTTACACCAAAAACACCCAAATAAAAATTCACTGTAATTAAATTCTGCCTAGAGACCTGTTTTCCCGATTTACTTCGACGAACATTTTCTCCGAAAAATGCGGGATTTTCCAACAAAATCTTTAATTTTCAACTAAAATTTTAGATAAGTAATTGTTTATCAATAATAAAATAACTTGGTAACATAAAAGCTCTTTTCGTATAGATTATAATTCCAGAAGTCGATTGAAATTGAATGAACAGTTTAGCAACAATCGAATTGTTAATTAAAAATTTACGGTCGCTGTAATAACCAGAATAGTTATGATACATAAGAATAACTATGATTTTTGTATAAAAGACACTGTGCCTATCTAATGTACTTTACAGAATTGAAATTGGCCTATTTAAGCGGCCTCAGGAATATTTTAAAATTATAAACAATTTTTTGGCCTTATAATCAAATAGAATATCTCGGGAAATATTAAATTAAATCATGAAAACGGTATTGGCAAAAAAGCGGCAGGACGCTTCTTTTAAAAGAAAAAACGTTTAATTATGATGAGTGGTTCCTGAGATAACACTGGTCAAAGTTGACCGGCATTTACGGTAAAGATATAAACAATAGGAATCCACAAGGAAGAACTTCCTGTAGTTGGCTGTATGCCATTAATAACAAGTGAAATTTAATAAAAAAAAATTCCTCCAGCTAAAAGGTGTATTAGTTTAAAATCTCTCTGTTAGTTTAAAATCTCTCTCCCATTCTCTTCACATCATCTTTGTCAACCTGGTCTTCGTTTATTATCCAATCATAACGATTTCATTTTCTCAACTCATTCATTCAACAATACATATAGACCAGGGCGCATCAGTAAAAATATTACTACATTTGGACGTTGAGAGGTGACTCAAATTTTTTTGCAGAAATTGCTTGAAAATAACTCAAATAACAATATTTGAATTATCCTCCCTCTCAAAATGGTCCGGAACATTGTTTTAAAAATCAAAATGTCAAAAAATGAAGGAAATATTCGATTTTTTAGTTGTAGACTAAACGAGAAAAGTTGTACTGACATAAAATTGCGTAATTAAATTTCCTACAATATAGAATTGGTTAAAAATTTAAAAAATAGTCACCCTTGTTGCAAAATAGCAATAATTGCAAAAAAACCATACAAACACAAGTATTCGCATTTTACGATTTTCAACCATTTATGCTACACTAAGGACCTTCATATTTTACCCAGAAGAACTTTAGGCTATAGTAAAACAACATTTTAAAGGGCCTAGCCGGGTCAGATGGTGAAAAGTGCCCCCAACCCAATCTAAATTCCATATAGGCCACTTTTTAGCACATATAGAGGAACTCACTTTCTGAAATTTTTAGCCCCCTAGGTGGTCACGTGACCCCCCTAGAGCCTAATTAGGCTTTTTATGTTTTTATTTTTTATCTCAGCCGCATTAAGAGCTAGCCAAAAACTTTATTTAAAAAAGTTGTAAGTTTCAAAAAGATCTATATGAAAATTTTTTTTTTATTTTTTTGGCGGGAAATTCGAATTTTTTGAACAATTTTAAACTTTTAAATAAATCTGAAAAAAAACTAAGACACTCGTTTTTACGAAAATTAATTATAATGTGTATTTTTGCACAATCTTTCACCCTGAATTTTTTCAGATTCTTAAAATTGGTGAAACGTACCTTTAAAAATAAAAAACCGCATTTTTTCGGTTTTTTTTTTCGTTTTTTTGATACAATTTTATACATATTTTTCAAAAAATTTAACACCGTCACTAGAATAGGTAAAAAACTGAAAAATAATTGGGATTTGCTTCATAAAATTTTTTTGTAACGCCATCCATTTTCAAGATACAGGGCGTTGAAGAAAACAAAATTTTACATATTTTTTACGATTTTGCCGAAACTACTGGCAACATTGTAATAAAACTTGTAATAGTACATTGCAAACTTGCAATAGTAATTGTAATAATACAACTAAGGATTTAATATTCATCATTGGCGCGCATAGGGGTAATGGTCTGAACTTTTCAAAGAAAAAAAGATAGTACGCCACTGACATATTTCAAATTAACAATCATTTTTGAATTCCTCGTTCAATTTGCAATAAAAAATTTATCTTCTCATTTTTTCATACGACGAGCTGTTTTGCTGCAAAAAATAAAATATCTTAACGCTTCCAAAGTATTCGAATTAATTTTGATAATGGATGTATGAGTTTATTATGTATGTAGATGTAGAAACTACTAGAAGTTCGAATACTTTGTAAGGGTTAAGATCTTTTATTTTTTGAATAAAAATGGCGCGTCGTATGAAAAAATAAGAAGATACATTTTTTGTCACAAACTGAACGAGAAATTAAAAAACGATTGTTAATTTGAAATATGTCAGTGGCGTACTATCTTTATTCTTTAAAAAGTTCAGACCATTACCCCTATGCGAGCCAATGATGAATATCAAATCATTAGTTGTATGTCAAAATATGCACAATAACTAGCTCTTAAATCCCGCCAAGTTTTATTACAATGTTGCCAGTAGTTTCAGCAAAATCGTAAAAAATGTGTAAAATTTTGTTTTCTTCAACGCCCTGTATTTTGAAAATGGATGGCTTTACAAAAAATTTTTATTAAGCAAACCCCAATTATTTTTCAGTTTTTTACCTATTCTAGTAACAGTGTTACCTTTTTTGAAAAATATGTATAAAATTGTTTCAAAATACGAAAAAAAAAACTGAAAAAATGCGGTTTTTTATTTTTAAAGGTACGTTTCACCAATTTTAAAAGTCTGAAAAAATTCAGGGTGAAAGATTGTGCAAAAATACACATTATAATTAATTTTCGTAAAAACGAGTGTCTTAGTTTTTTTTTCAGAGTCATTTAAAAGTTTAAAATTGTTCTAAAAATTCGAATTTCCCGCCAAAAAATTAAAAAAAAATTTTTCTTATAGATCTTTTTAGAACTTACAACTTTTTTTAATAAAGTTTTTGGCTAGCTCTTGATGCGCCTGAGATAAAAATAACAACATAAAAAGCCTTATTAGGCTCTAGGGGGGTCACGTGACCACCTAGGGGGCTAAAAATTTCAGAAAGTGAGTTCCTCTATATGTGCTAAAAATTGGCCTATATGGAATTTAAATCGAGCGGGGGGCACTTTTCACCATCTTACCCGGCTAGGCCCTCATTAAGATCGGTTTACTAGATTTTGCAAAATAAATTTTGCAATCCAGCTTTGGCAAAAAAAATTCATTTTTTCAAAATGTTACAGGATTGAAAATAAAGCAGATAGCAAGTTGAAATTTTTTTACTTATAGCAGTGTACTGTACCTTTCATTTACAATTTGCAAAACTAAAATCGATTATCTACCACGGCGTCAGGAATTTTTTTAAATAAACATTAATTATTGGTGCTACGCGCAGGACAGCGGATAGTTTGCTCTGATTGGGCATTCCAATGACCTTTGATAATGATTGATACATTTTAATTTTTATTACATTTCGATATAAATAAATAAATTTGTTTATTGCAAAATATAAACACATACTCTATCCTTTGAAATAACATTTTTTTTAGCAAAAACTTTCTTTGTTCATATATGTTAACTTAGAGAATAAAAGTTTATTATTTTTAAACATATTCAATTGTTTAAACAATATTTCACAAACAATAATAAAATTAGTTTGATTTTTGTGGAATTAAAATATTAAAATACAACAAAATATAGAGTAAGAAAATAATATATTAGATAAAGATTGGAAGGGATTTTGGTGGAAATCAACGTGTGTGAATCGAACACCGCTGTCCTGCGCGTAGCACCAAAAATTAATGTTTATTTAAAAAATTTCCTGACGCCGTGGTAATTAATCGATTTTAATTTTGCAAATTGCAGATGAAAGGTACAGCACACTTCTATAAGCAAAAAAAATCAACTTGCTATCTGCTTTATTTTCAGTCCTGCAACATTTTAAAAAAATATTTTTTTTTTGCGAAAGCTGGATTGCAAAATTTATTTTGCAAAATCTAGTAAACCGATCTTAATGAAATTTAAAATGTTGTTTAACTATAGCCTAAAGTTCTTCTGGGTAAAATATGAAGGTCCTAAGTGTATCATAAATGGTTGAAAAAAGTAAAATGCGAATATTTGTTTTTGTATGGTTTTCTTTCGCAATTATTGCTGTTTTGCAACAAGTGTGACTATTTTTTAAATGTTTAGCCAATTCTATATTATAGAAAATGTAATTATATTACTTTTATGTCAGTACAACTTTTCTCAGAAATGAATAGTTTTAAAGTTATAATCAAAAAACCAATAAAAAAATCGAATTGTTCCTTCATATTTTGACATTTTGATTATTTAAACAATGTTCCGGACCATTTTGAGTGGGAGGACAACTCAAATATTATTATTTGAGTTATTTTCAAGCAATTTCTGCAAAAAAATTTGAGTCACCTCTCAAAGTCCATCTCAAAACAGATGCGCCCTGGACTAATACAATAATTCCATCAAATTTCTCACATCAAGTTATTCTATCAGCCCACCTTCTCTACTCACATCATCAGGTTTGTTTGGTTGTTGGGTCTCTTGAGTTCCCAGTTTCTCGATAATTATTATCATTAATTGTCATAATTGTGATATCAAAATTTTTTCATCCACAACTTCATTTATCTATCCACCGTTCTTTTATTCTGTTTTACCTTTTAATTTTATTAAATAAACACATTTTTATATAAAAAAAAAATTTTTTCCCCATTTACTCAATAATTTTACTCAACACTTAACTTCATCTGACCTCACTTTAGACATAGCTTAGATACTTTTATCCAATTTTATTAATTTTTCTTTGACCTAGATGTTATTTTACATAAAAGGACAGAATAAAGAAATTTGGACTAAGCTTTAAAACAACCTTTTCAGACATTTACATTGTTGTTGATGAATCTATCTTTATCATATTAACTAGAAACAAGTTTTTTTTTGCACTACAACATTCCTCAGCATTCGATATCGCAACCCCTATTCACTTGTCTCATCTTCATGCAGTCTTTTTTATCAACCATCATTTGTGTTGGTTCACAAACATTAATTATCTAATTTTAACACAAACCACAAAACACGCCTCCTGTATTTTGGTTTACCTATCTTTACTTTATCAATTTATATACACCTCATTGATGATTATGGAATTTCAAATTCGCCCATTATTTTATAAATCTTAGATAATTTATTCTCACTAAGTTCTTGTAATTTTATAATTCTAACACACTGATGTTAGCTGTTATCATTGCTTTCCAACATTTCATAAAACTTCAAGCATTGACAATTGTTGTCCTGACATCAGACAGATTCGCTTTTGAAGTCTCATCTCTTAGTTGCCTGCCACCTCTTATAACATAATGACCTAGTTACCTTTTGACCCACTTACCACGTGTGGGAGTCATATGTTGCCCTAAGGCCGTATCCTTAGGAATTTTATCCATCCTTTGGATTTTTCGATGTATTTATTGATATTAGACTTATGTCTGTTTTTTGAAAGGCTTTGACCTTGTATTTTTTGGTTGGCTCACCATGTTCTTGTAAGTATAACCAAACTCTGCTTTTACCTTGGTCATCATTTTAACTTTAACATTTTGCTTTAATTAATATGGTTATACTTATTTTAAGTAACACTGATGATGCTCTTATTACAGAGCGAAAACGTTTTGTATATGTTTGTAGCCCTTTAGGGGTTTTTAAACTAATATACCTTTTACCAGGAGGACAATTTTTTATTAAATTTCACATATAAACAATAGGCTCATAATTTTTGAACCATCACCTTTTTATTTTTGTCCTCTTTCTCCACGCCAATTTTTATACCTTTAAAATACTCATAATTTATATTATTATAATAAAAACTCTCGATATTACGAGTGAAAATTGCCAAAAATAGCAAAATTCCAATCAAAAATTAGGTTGGAGAAAATGTAATCAATCTCAAAGTTCAAAATCGGTTTACGTTAAAAAAATGCATTTTCTCGGCTTCCCATGGAGCAATTTTTTTCATTCTTTTTTTTTTGTTCCCAAGTAACTCGAGTGGAGCCATCTAACTAACGCATTATTAAATGTCAAAGTTGCTTTTGTTTTGTTATAATAAATTAATTTATTTATTATAACAAAAATTTTTAATTTGTTTAAATAAAGATTGTTTAAATAATTATACAGCTTTCAAATGAGAATGCTTGTGTTTTTAACGTTAAAAGGTACACTTCTAGTAAGTTTATCTAAAAAAAAGTCTACAATTGGTAAAAATATGTAGTTTTCTTTTCGTACAAATAAATCAATCTATTATAACAAAACAAAAGCAAGTTTGACATTTAATAATGCGTTAGTTAGATGGCTCTATTCGAGTTACTTGGGAGCAAAAAAGAATGAAGAAAATTTCTCCATGGGAAGCCGAGAAAATGCATTTTTTTAACGTATACCGATTTTGAACTATGAGATTACATTTTCTCCAACCTAATTTTTGATTTAAATTTTGTCTTTTTTTACAATTTTCACTTGTAATATCGATAGTTTTTAATATAATAATATATGTTATGAGTATTTTAAAGGTATAAAAATTGGCGTGGAGAAAGAGAACAAAAATAAAAAGGTGATGGTTGGAAAGTTATAAGCCTACTGTTTATATCTTTACCGTAAATGCCGGTCAACTTTGACCGGTGGTGTCTCAGGAACCACTAATCACAATTAAACGTTTTTTCTTTTAAAAGAAGCGTCCTGCCGCTTTTTTGCCAATACCGTTTTCATGATTTAATTTAATTTAATATTTCCCGAGATATTCTATTTGTTTATAAGCCAAGAAATTGTTTATAATTTTAAAATATTCCTGAGGCCGCTTAAATAGTCCAATTTTAATTCTGTAAAGTACATTAAATAGGTACAGTGTCTTTTATACAAAAATCATAGTTATTCTTATGTATCATAATTATTGTGGTTATCATAGTGACCGTAAATTTTTAATTAACAATTCAATTGTTGCTAAACTGTTCATTCAATTTCCATCGGTTTCTGTAATTATAATCTATACGAAAACAGCTTTTATATTACCAAGTTATTTAATTTTTGATAAAAAATTACTTATTTAAAATTTTAGTTGAAAATTAAAGATTTTGTTGGAAAAACCCGCATTTTCCGGGGAAAATTTTCGGCGAAGTAAATCGAGAAAAACACGTCTCTATGCAGAATTCTCTATGCGTCTCTAATTGCAGTGAATTTTTATTTGGGTGTTTTTGGTGTAAAGTTCAAATCTGTGGAGTTATAGAGCAAAAATTGAAAAAAAACATGATTTTCGGGCGCCATTTTGTTTATAAAAAAATTAGCACACTATCTGCGGACTTTGCATACCTATATTATTAATATATACAATCATAAGATTCGATTTCAGCAATAAAATTGCTGGTAAATAACTTTTCCTCGTATTTAGCTAATTAGCCCAGAGTATTCGTTTATTCCAATCAACTTTCCCCTTCGGATATTTTTTAAATCGCAAATTAAATATTTTTTCCACCTACCTCTACCAAAAGTCGAAAGTATACTTTTCCGTACCTGATTGTAGGGAGCAAAGTTGTACTTTTCCTCCCTAGGGAGGAAAAGTAAAAGTGACGTCATGGTATTTCATTCATGAAATATAACTTATTGACGCCCTGTACAATACCTATTTTCTATTACGTAAGTATCTATACAAAAGTGACTATATAAAAGTGACGTCATGAAACTATATGTTTACTAATGAAATAAAAAAATTTAGTAGTTCCAAAATGACACAAAATCTACGCATCGGATAAAAAAGTTTATTTGAAGAAAGTGTATTTTTTTGTTCTTCTTAATGGCGGTACAGGCTCGTTTTTTTAATATTGTATTTAATTACAGAGTAATTTCCACATATTAATATATTTTTCAAATTGGGCTCTGTACCGCCATTCTTTATTATATTACGAATACGTGTGCCAAATATCTCGAAAAAATATTCAAAATTACAGCCGCAATCTTGGAACGCGTTTTCGCTACCTGTTGATCGCTACTGTTTCCTCTTAACAATGTTTACATTAATAATTTGACTTATATTTGACAGTTGACAGTTATATTGTAACTACTTGTTAGTTTTAGTTCTAATAAATTTTGTTGGTTAGTTACATAAATAAATTAAGTAAAAATGAAAAAATGACTTGTTATTTGAGGAAGGTGGAAAAACCATATGTATAACATGGAAGTAAAGTGCCTTTTCCTCCCTTGAATGATTACTGCCCTCCGCTACGCGTTGGGCAGTAAACTTCATTCTCGGGAGGAAAAGTAGCACTTTCCTCCCTTGTTATACAAATAGCTATTACAGAATAGGATTTTATAGGAATAGGTGAGTTGTGAGGTAAAACTTCCGGTTTTTTTTGGATCGTTAAAAACTAACTGGCAATTTAGCGTTTCTCTTTACGTGAAAAAGAGAAGTTCTTTCTTTCGGAGTCGAAAATTACATCTAAATGTATTTTAACGTGCATGAAAAAGCTTATTAAATTTCTTGAACAGTATTTTTAAGAAAACTGTAGATCCTTTCATGATAAATTTGGTTTCAGTTTCTTTCTCCAAATTCTCCAAATTTAAATAGAAACCTCTCGTATATCAATTTTTTACCAAAACGTATCCCTATTCTGCGGCAATTTCTCATCTAGAACATCGTGCTCAATTTACGATCTTAACAGCCTTCATGTAAATATTACGCACATACACACGAGCCACAACACAACAAAATAAGAGACGCGAATCGGAGCTAAAATCGCGAGGCAATTTCTAGAAAGCAATCTTCTTCGACGCGATGGCGTCATCATCATAATCCTTAATTTGATTGGAGCCCCGTCATCAAATTCAACTTTGTCGAAAACAGAGACAATAGACAATCTCCTTCTTAGTTAAAAGCGTCGGGCGGGCAGGCACGAATACAAACAAAAGAAAAGATAAGGTCGCCTTATATGCATTAGGTTGCTTAAAGGGAACCGCGCTCGGGGAGCGGCCAGAGGCGGAGAAGGAATCCGGCTCGAAGGTCCATTATTGTTTTATTCAGT
The DNA here is from genome assembly GCF_917563875.1 of Diabrotica virgifera virgifera. Lineage (NCBI taxonomy): Eukaryota > Metazoa > Arthropoda > Insecta > Coleoptera > Chrysomelidae > Diabrotica > Diabrotica virgifera. Next base: position 292,327,602 of record NC_065443.1, read on the forward strand.
TTTGTTTATACAGTACGTAAATCATTCAGCTGGACATAGGGAACATACATTGCATATATTTAGATACATAAATACATACATTGTATTATATTGAGATAATTGTGGCAACTGAGCTCTCTGGATGACAATATGGTTTTGAGCATTAAGGGGCATTAACCTCAAAATTGACAAATCATTTCGACTGACACAAATAAACGTCAAAATATGACAATGTAGCAGCTAAATATTTTTGGCATAAGGGAATGGGTAAACTGTTTAGTTTTGAAATTAGTTTTTAAATAAAAAATATTTTAAAATTAATGTATAATTCTTCTTCTTCTTTAAGTACCGTGCCCAAATTGTTAGGCGTGGGTAGCTTCCATAACAATTTGCCGATATCGTTCTCGATCTTGTGCGGCATGTAACAATTGATCTGCTGATAAGCCAGTCCATTGACGAAGGTTTCGGAGCCATGAATATTTCTTCCGACCAATTCCTCTTTTTCCGTCGATTTTCCATTGAGTATTAACTGCAGCATCCTGTATCTGCTACCTCTCATTATATGCCCCAGATGTTCAAGTTTTCTCTTTTTTATCATCTTGGTTAAATCACCTTCGCCTTGACCTACTCTGTTTAAGACTTCTCTGTTTGAAATGCGTTGAACCCAAGATATTCTGAGCATTCTACGATACGACCACATCTCAAAGGCTTCTAATTTGTTCATCATGTTAACCTTCATGATCCAGGTTTCACATCCATATAGTAATACAGGATACACATAACATTTTAGGAACTTGATTCTTAGTTGTAAGTTCAGCTGAGAGTTGCTCAGAATAGATCTAAGTTTCATAAATGCTCCTCTAGCAATTTCTATACGAGTTTTAATTTCTTCATCCGGATTTAGTGTCTCGTTTATCCAACATCCTAGGTATTTAAAATGGTTAACTTTTGTTATTGGTTCATCACTGACAATTAGTTGCATAGGGCCGACGTTTTGTTTACTAACCACAAGTAACTTTGTCTTTGTTGCATTTATGTTAAGTCCGTTATTGGAGCATTCTCTAGTGACTCGATCTATAAGGAATTAAAGATCTTCGATATTTTCAGCCATGATCGCGTAAATGTAAAATTATTAACTCATTATTCATAAACTTTGTTTTTGATTTATTTATGGACTGCCTTGCTTCAAAACTCACTCATTCTATTCATTCTAACAGCTCTATTGCACCAAAAACTCGTACTCGAACAGAAGCTTCAACTAACACAGGTTAGCGCAGTTGCCACAATTCTCTCAATGTATATTCCCTATGTCCAGCTGAACGATTTACGTACTGTATAATCACCCTAATGTAGATTTCAGGTTTAGGTACAATATCGATATAAGTATTTAGATTATTTTGCTTTTTTTAGTTTTATTATTATCCCTACACTAGATGTACATTTATTGGTCAACATGATTCACTGTGTTCAACGTTTACTACGAAAGAATTTTCAGAAATGCACTTTCTAAAAAACAGGAAGGAATAATTGTGACCGGTGTAGTCACCAATAGTTTGCGATATGCGGACGACACAGTACTCCTAGCTTCTAATCAAGAAGATTTTCACACATTATTTGACAGTGTCGTTGTGAGCTGTAAGGAAGCAGATCTGGATCTAAACATATAAAAAACCAAAATACTTGTAATGAGTAAACAACAGAATATAAAACAGTCTGTATATGTAAATAGTAACAAACTTAAGCAATTTCATGAAATTGTTTAACTTAGATATCAGTTAAATTGCAACACAGAGAATCACGATAAAATTAGTGACTCCAATGTCCAAGATATATAGGTAGGAATAAGTTATAGGTAGAAATAAAGTTAAAGTAGAACTAAATTCTGGAGAAAGTGCAAACAAATTATTAATGTCAGAAAATTTAGCTATTAAAAATTATAATGCGTATTTACCAAATTTTCTTATTCAAGAAAAGGGCGTAATTAAGTTGGTAGATAAAGATTTAGATACAAAAGAATTGAAGTCAATAATTAAACCAAGATACGGATACAATTTTGATGTTATAGACGTCAAAAGAATAAATAGAAAGGTTATAAATTCAGAATGGAATGCAGATTTTGTTCCTATATCTACCATAATTGTTACATTTAAAGGGTAATTTACATAATTATGCAAAATTAGGTAGATATAAAAAAATTAGTGTACGAGGTAGAAACGTACCAACCGAGATTAATTCAATGTTTAAAATGTTTACGGTATGGACATGTTAGTTCACAGTGTTAGTCATAATAGAAATCTAAAATTGGCATTGCGAATCCGCCTACTTCGCTGCTACGTGTTCTCGGTCTTGCTTTATAGTGTGGAGTCTTGGACTGTAAATAAAAGTGATTTAAATTACCATGAAGCTTTCGAAATATAGGGCTATAGAAGAAATTTAAAAGTTTCTTGGATGGCGAAGATTCGAAACACCACAATACTAGAATATCACAGCAAGACTACTGAAATTTTAAAAACCATCAAGAAAAGAAAGCTATAGTACTTCAGTCATGTAGTGAGAGGTCCCAAATATAGAGGGCTACAAAATATTATGCAAGAGAAAATAGCAGGCAATTGAAGTCTAGGACGAAGAAAGACTTCACGGTTGAAGAACTTGCAAGATTGGTATGACCTAAGTGGTAGTGAATCAAATTAAGATAGCTATGATGATAACCAACGTTCTGAAAGCACATGGTACATGAAGAAGAAGATGATTGGTTATTATGCTATTCTACCTTTTCCAGCACACATAAATGAATGATTTCGCTATTTGTATATCAAAATCTCAATTCTTCTGTCTAATCCACCATATGCCATCCTAGATCTAGTATCCTGTGCTACATCTAAGTACTAGACTTCTTCGTCTCCTTTGTATGTAGACATAACTCTGTTTTTAAATGTGCCTCAGTAGTAATTTTTCGCTCCATTGTTTTGGTGGTTTTCCCACTGATCATCTTCTATTAGAGAACCATCTCTCGCCATTTTTACTGCTATATTTATTGTGATTCTATTCATTCATATGATCGTTCTATTCTGCTCCTCTCTTTCTTACCCAGTCCTTGATATTTTCCACTTTGCATCTTCAACGTGGTTCGTTATTATGCTATTCTACCTTTTCCAGGAAACATGAAGGAATGATTCTGCTATTTGTATATCAAAATCTCTATCCTTCTATCTAATCCACCATAGTCCATCCTAGATCTAACATTCTATGCTACCCCCACTTACTAGACTTTTTCTTCTTTTTATATAGACATAACTCTGTTTTTAAATGTGCTTCTAGTAAATTGTTCGTTCCATTGTTTTCGAGAACTTCCCACTGATCATCTTCTTTTTAGGGAATTATCTCTCGCCGTCTTTACCCAAGTAGCACCGAACGGATTTATATAGTAGTCTATAGATAGTCTTTTAAGGATGCTTTAAAACTGTAGAATAAAACTAAAATTAAAACCATTTGGTTTTTAAGTAAACCTTAAGGTTGCAATAAAACCGCTTTCGGCATAAAAGGGCCCACTCTGAAAGAGGTCAATAAAACCAAAAATAAAAATCTTCTTAAAACTTTGTTTTCTTAAGCAACTGGTTGTAAAGCTGCTGTGAAGGTGCTTTTAAAACAATGTTAAAAGACACGTGTAGGCAGTTTTATAGCAAACTTAAAAAGGTTTCTTAAATGGAGACTTTTAAAGTCAATTTACAATATTAAATGATGGTTTAAACCCATATACTCCATATAGGCCAACAAATTTTTACATGTGTTATAATACGTAGATACGTATTTGTAACCATAAAATAATAAAAAGTACTTGGTTATTTCGGACTGTCAAGGTAGAAAAAAACTTGCGCACTCAACTTTATTGATAATGTTAAGAAAAATAAAAATAATAAAAAAATTTAAATCCGAAAAATATTAATTTAAAAAAAATTATCTACAATTTTAATGTTTTAATGTTAAAATAATTCGAACTTATGTCTTTAATGCCTGGTTGCACCAACAGATCTTAAGCTTCACTTAGCTAAGCTCTACTTATAGATAGGGCCTCCTTGAGTATCACTTACGTTGCACCATAATTTTAGATTCTTACCTTATTATCAATTATATCTATTATTATATTATGGTATTCTTATTGTAATATATTATAATTATATTATATTAATTCTTATGATATTCTCGACTTAAGCTTAAGATCTGTTGGTGCAACCGGGCATTAGTCGCTTATTTATAATTTTTATGTAAGCCTTATAATATTGTAATCTATCATGGCTTTCAGCATATCCAGAAAGCAATATGACCGAAATCCAAATAAAACTATTTGGTCTATCGACAGAGAATTGTTAAGATCAAATGGTTTTATTTTATACCTTTTCAAAAGCATATATCCTACATAAAAGCAAGGTTGCCTTGGAATTAAAACCGTTTAGTTTTAATGCTGCTGTCAATAATGCCACTCGGTTTTAATGTGAATATAACCTAAAATCTAAAACTAAACAATATTTTAAGTAGTTGTGACTTATTTCTTCCATACTAACTGTACTTCCACTTTTTACAACACACTACACCACTGTTTCGCTCTAAAACAAATGGCCGACTATTTTGGACATGAAAGAAGAGGGGATGAGTATAGTTTTATTATTTCTAACAAGAAGCATAGTTTAGTCTTTACGATAACCAAATTGATTCAGTTAAGAGCGTTTGGTTTTAATATAGCCTACTAATCGCTTTTAAGAAAGCAACTTTAAAGAAGACTAAAAAAATAGTTTTAAGGCATATGTTTTACTGACATAATAGTCTTGAGATCAAGTAGTTTTAATAATAGGTTTTATTAGTCATAGTAGGAGAATCTTTAAAACTGTAATAAAACTAAAAGGTAACAAACTAGAATCTAATAAAACCAAAGAGTCCGAGAGTTCTTCATAAAACTGATTAGTTTTAAAGTAAACTGAGAATAAACCATTTTAAAACTACAATAAGACAAATTATCTATTAATATTAGTTAGTCTTATTTGATACTCTTATTAGATACTTTAAAACTAGTGACAAATGCTTAACAGTTTTAAAGTTCTGGCAGTAAATCTACAAGGTAACTTTAAAACCATTATCTTCTTATTTACCACAATAAAACCTTTAAAAACCTTAAATAAAACTAAAATGTTTTATTGTGCTACTTGGGTACCACTATATTTGTTGTCGTTCTGTTTACAAGATTGTTCCATTCTACTCTTCTCCTTCTTACCCAGTCCTTGATGTTATCCCCTTTGCATCTCTGTCTTATATCTGTACTTCTAGCTCTGTTCCAAATTGTCTTTTTTCTAAGGGTTTTCATCCCTCCTGTTTTAAGCATTTTTTTACTCCCTCTGTACCGGGTCGTGTTTCTGCCGGGTATGTCATTATTGACATGTTGAGATTACTCTCTAATGCATTAAGTTGGAAGTGACAGAAAAAAGGTACGTCCATAATTATTATACATAGAACTTTATGAACTTTTAGAAAATTATGTATTCGTTGACAGGTAGTTGCATATTAAAGCGACTTCTACATACGGATGTATAATTGGTTGACGTTTGAAATACGCTAAATAGATAACCAATCAAAGATGCTAATAAAGATAATTTGACGCAAAAGTACTCGATCGTGACAATACTTTCACAATGTCAACGGATACAAAGATACATACATACATAATCGGTTGCCTCTTTTACCATTAGGTGTCGAGGATTCCTCCTTTATATAATACTCTCTGCAAATTTACACCACTTCTTCCTATCTGCTGCTAAAACTTTTGCTTCTTGCCACGATGCTCCTCTTTTCTTGAGTATTTCGTTTACACTAGTGTTCCAGCTTTTCCTTGGTCTGCCCCTCGTGCTTTTACCCACTGCTTTGGCCTCCCATGTCATTTTCACTTGTCTCTCACCACTCATTCTTATCATGTGTCCAGCCCATTTTAACTTCTTTTCTTCAACTTTTTCGTTGAGCGATTTTACCTGTAATTCATGTCTTATATCTTCGTTTCTTCTTTTGTCTAATCTTCTTACTCCCACCACTTTTCTTAAGTATCTCATTTCTGTAGCTTGTAATCTTTTTCTTTGTCTGTCATTAAGTACCCAGTTTTCTGCCCCATATATTGTAATTGGCATATATACAATTTTATATACTGTCATTTTGGTTTTCCTCGATATTTCTTTTTTGTTTAGGAAATTTTTATACAGTGAATAATAAGTTCTCGTTGCCAATTTTATTCTGTTTCCAATTTTATCTTCTTGTGTTCCTTTGTTGTTTAACATTATTCCCAAATACTTAAAGAGGTCTACTTGCTCGATTTTTTGCCCTTCGATTTCAATATTTACAGTTGCTTCTTTGTTGGCTATTGCCATTACTTTAGTTTTCTCCATATTTATTATTAAGTTGTAGTTTTTTAGTTCTTCAGCCCAGATTCTAATATCTGCGAGGGCCTTTTCAGTTCTTGCAACTAATACAATGTCATCAGCAAATGCACAGGCTTCAATTTTTATTTGTTGCAAATTTCTATACCCTATAGCGCATTTTTTAGTTTTTTTCCAACACTTTTTAATAACTTCATCCATAACGGAAATAAATAACAGTGGGCTCAACACTCCACCTTGTCTAACCCCGTCGTTATTAGAAAATTCGCCGGAGATTAAGTTACTTGTCCTGACCTGGTTTTTTGTGTTGGCATACAAACTCTTTATTACACTTACAAGTTCTTCATCTACTTCCTTGTTTCTCAGGCTTTGCCATATTCCTTCTCTATTGACCATGTCAAACGCCTTTTTTATATCTAAAAACGCCAGGTACAGTGTATCGTTTTTTAACAGTGTTTTTTCAGTAATTTGCTGTAGTGTGAATATTATGATCTTGTACGCTGTGTGATGGTCTAAATCCACTTTGTATATCCGCCAGTCGAGGCTCAACTATTTCTCGTAGTTTCTTTTCTAGGATAATTTCGTAGATTTTCAACGCTGAGCAGAGAAGTCCTATAATTACTGCACTCTTTCGTGTCTCCCTTTTTGTGTATAGGCAGTATTATTGAAATATTCCAATCCTCTGGGATTTTTTTGTTTGTCCACGCTAAATTTAGTAGGTCATGTAATTCTTGTTTACCCTGTTGTCCAAGATATTTCAATAATTCAGCATCTATTCCGTCGATCCCTGCTGCTTTACCAACTTTTAGTTTTTCTAGTGCATCTTCAACTTCTTCCATCTTTATTTTAGTTTCATAAACGTCTTCTTGCCCTCTTTCAGGTGTTTCATCTGTTATCTGTGTGCGATTCTCTGCTGTTGTATTTTCATTGTTTAAAAGTTCCTTGAAATATTCTCTCCACCTTTCTATAATGGGCTCATCCTCAGTTATTATATTTCCGTTTCTATCTTTTATCTGCTGTAGTTTAATTTCCGTTTTACTTCTCATATTCTTTAATACACTATAAAATAATTTTGTATTTTGGGTACTATTTTCTTCCATAGTTCTTCCAAATTCTTCCCAGGCGTTCTGCTTTTCTTGTTTTATCCTTACTTTAACTTTGTTGCGCTGTTCCTTGTATTTATCGTATGCCTCTTGATTTCTTTTTTGTATGTACATTTTCCATAGCCTTTTCTTTTCTCAGACTTCTTTTTTAATATCGTTGTTCCACCAGCTTGTCTGCTTTTTATGATTATTTCTTTTGGTATACCCGCAAACTTGCCCTGCTGTTTCTAATAGTATTGCCTTAAATCTGATCCACTTTTCTTCCACATTTCTACTTTGTCTTCTCTTTTCAATCCTTGCAAACTGTTTTTCTGTTTTTTCCATATACTCATTTCTTGTTTGCAAGTTTCTCAGCTTATAGGTTCTTATTCTTCCGCTATAGTTTTTATTTTGTATCTGTTTTCGGTCCTCGACTTTGTTATTATTCTTGAATACTCCTTCTAGTAGATAATGGTCACTACCTATATCATAGCTTCTTTTCCCTCTGACATCTTTAACTTTATTCCTTTTTTCTCGAGGAACACTTATGTCTATTAAGTCTATTATTGATTTTTCATTTCACTGGGGCATTGCTCTTGTTATCTTGTGTATTTCTTTGTGTTCAAAGAAAGTGTTGGCTCTAACTAAATCATTATCTATATGTTATAGTCAAAGCCCGAATTTCAGGCACTCCTAGGTTTGACTAGGCAATCCTCAGGTCTGACTGACGGTCTTAGTCAAAGCCCGAAATAAATTACAGTTTCGGCCTTTGACTAGTCAAACCTAGGATAGACTAAGTTGGTCAGGCAATGGTCGAAATTTAATTTTATGAAATCGGGGTTTGACTAGTCAAACCCCGATCAGCTATTAAAATGTCTTAATTTGTTAGATTAGGTTTAATAAAACCTCATTTTTTAATTTTAATGTTTATTATATTTATATTGTCGTAATTAAAATAAAAAAAAATGTGTTTATTCTCACATGTTGAGGCATTATAGCCTTTAGTTGCACAATGGCCTTTAGTTGCACAATACGTTAGACCTTTTACACTTACGTAATTTGAAAGAGCATTTCTTATAGTAGGGGAGGAAAGTGTGCTAAATGTGCAGTCATTCGAGCGCTTTGGGGACCTATTGGGTTGTGAAGAGTAGGTTCTAAAACCAAAAAAAGTTAAGTAAGTTTTCCATTTTAGTAGGGACTTTCCATTTTAATTTAATTTTTCATTTCCAACAATCGTTTTTTCCGATTATAGCGCCATTTATCCATAATTCGAAAAAATGTTTCAAATAGAAGTTACTTATTTTTACGTAAGGAATCCGAATCTGCCATAAAAAATGGGGGCTACTATTTAAAATTTTAAAGTAAACCCCGCCCCCATTTACGTGGGGGCCGTGTTTGGTGCCATTCGATAGATTTCTCAAACATATTGAATAAGTGTGTTTTTCAGTTTTTCGATCTGATGTTCATTTCGCGAAATATTGCGGGATTCGTATTTAAAATTGTAAATTTACCCCATACCCCTCTCCGTGGGGAGTCGTGTTTGATACCATTCGATAGATTTTTGATAAACGTATTTTTTAGTTTTTAGGTCTATAGTTTATTTCGCGAAATATTAGATTTTTTCTTGTGAAACTTTGTGACTCACCCATTTCCTTCCATTTCCTTACGCCCCGCCCAAATCGTCAGACGTTTGAAATATACACTGTTTTGCATGTAGGTAGTTAACTTACCATATCTTAATCTGACGATTTCGAGTTTTTCTAAGGATAGATTTTTTTTCACCCCCCCCCTTAACGAACTCTCCTGTGTTTAGAGCCAATATATGGTAGATGTACATCTACAGGTTACCACGTTTCTCCCCATATGATAATTTGACGCGCTTGAGTTACTGCAAAAATCCCCGCTTGGGCTCCCCTACCATTATTGCAGTAGCATTTTATAAATCCTTGTCCTCCAAATTTAGAATCTTTTGTACTTATTTCTCTTAGAGACAGAGACAGCTTAACGTCTGGAACATCTTCGAAATTAGGAAATTTCTCTTTGAATTCTCTTATTTGATTTCTTGAAAAAAGTGTGTTTATTGTTCCGTATTTCGTACCAACTCTATAATATAAACCGTCAATTGTTTTATCTTGTATACTACCCAAAATATTTCGAGCATCCTCTTTGGCTCTATCAAAGCTGGAGATAGGTATTGTTATAGTTTTTCCTATCGAAATTGGAGGACGTTTTTTTCACTTAATTGTTTCATAGCATTAGCCTGGGCATGAAGACCTTCAATCGCATTTCTTTATTTATTTTAATCTTTTCTGTCTGTACACAACGCATGCTCGAACGCGTGCCCAGGAGATGCTCGAAATATTTTTTGGATCATACAAGATAAAACAATAATTATTGACGGTTTATATAGAGTTGGTATGAAATACGAAACAATAAACAAACTTTTTTCAAGAAATCAAAAAAGCGAATGCAAAGACAATTTTCCTAATTTCGAAGATGTTCCACACGTTAAGCTGTCTCTAAGAGAAATTAGTATAAAAGGTTCTAAATTTGGAGGACAAGGATTTATAAAATACCACTGCAATAAGAGGTGCTCTTCAAAACCACGTAAGTGTAAAAGGTATAACGTATTGTACAACTCTTAATGCAATAATGCTTCAACATGCGAGAATAAACACTAATTTTTTTATTTTATTTACGACAATATAAATATAATAAACATTACAATTAAAAAATGACGTTCTGTTAAACCTAATCTAACCAATTACGACATTTTAATAGCTGATCGGGGTTTGACTAGTCAAACCCCGATTTCATAAAATTAAATTTCGGCCTTTGCCTGACCACCGTAGTCTCTCCTAGGTTTGACTAGTCAAAGGCAGAAACAATAATTTATTTCGGGCTTTGACTAAGACCGTCAGTCAGACCTGAGGGTTGCCTAGTCAAACCTAGGAGTGCCTGAAATTCGGGCTTTGACTATAACATATACAAAACTCTAGCAATCTTTTCCCGTTTTTATTAATTGTGTGTTCTCCGTGCCTACCTATAGCTCCTTGCCATTTCATGTTTCCGTTTCCCACTCTAGCATTGAAGTCTCCCAATATTATGAGTGTTCCCTCATAATCTTCTACTGTCTGCTGTAGTTGTTCCCAAAATTGATTTTTGTCGTTTGCTTTGTCACTTTCTCCAGGTGCGTATATTACAATCAAAGTTATAATATCGCTTTTACTACAATTCATTGATACTTTCAATAGTCTCTTATTGATGAACTCCCAATTTCTTATACCTTTTACTTTATCTACAAAGATAATTGTCATTAAAGGTTAGTATTCTTTTTCTCATGATCATCTTTCAGTGCGTCACAGTTTTTCGATTTCTTTCTAACGCATTAAATTGTATGTGACAGAAAAAACGTACGTCTCTGATTACAGACATTTACAACATTTATTCTAGTTATTCTAGTTGTCGATAGATGGCGCCATAATAAAAAAAATATTTTTTTTAATTAGATAATAATATTACAAATATAATCTGTATAATTTATAAGACTATACAAATCAAAGAAAATACCATTTTATAAATGCAAGCAACACATTTGATTTGTTTTTATTCCAAATTGAAAATAAAATGTGACAACTGTCAGATTTAACTAAAATGTCATGTTAGAATAAATGTCATAAATGTGTATTATCACGGACTTACCCTTTTTCCTATCATTTGTTACGCACTGAAAAATGTTCATGAAAAGGACAATATTTTCCGACATTATATTGTGAACATTTTATTTTATATTTATTTATTTTTTCATTAAAATATTCTGACTAATATTTATATAAATATAAATAATATTCTGACAATTGTCAAACTTAACTAAAATGTCATGCAATTATTCGAGGCATTCTTAAAATTCTATATGACGTCAAAATTAATGACTCACTGAAGGAAGGGTTTGGTTGGAACTATACAGTGCCTTACCTATAAATATGTATATTTTATCGATTAGAACATCATGAAGTAGACGTTCCATACACTTAAATAGTATATTGATATCTAGCAAAATATCTATGTTAATTATTTGTTTCTTGTCGCAAAATACTTGTTAATCCTCTCAGTCGTCCCTCGCGTAGAAGCGGATTCTCCGCCATTGCTAGAAGGGGGAGCGGAAAGAATATGAGGGAGACCGAGGGCTGGGGACGGTCGGGAGAGGCGGCTTATCTTGGGGGCGGACTAACTTCATTACGGATCCATTTGATGGGATCCAGGGAGAAGATAACTCTAAGACGTGCCTAGCTCTCTTCTACCGACGGAGCAGAGACGGCCTGCTCCATCTTTCCCTTGTTTTATCCTCTTAGCGACTTTAGAGAAACAACTCCTCTTTTAGCGGTCTTATTTTCGCCGAACGTGTGTGTTCGCCTTACGTGGTTTTGTTTTCCTCCGTCAGAGAAATCGATATTTGTTGCAAAAAGAAAACAATTAACTTTACAGGAGCAATTCTCTTCTAATGGCAATATAAAATACAAGATTCATCTGGTAATATGTAATACAAAGAAAAATAAAGATGTAGTAAGTGTATGTTAAGTGTTTAGAATGTTTCTTTTCTCCTTTGATCGTTACTACGTGTTGTAAACGTTATTACAAGAGTTTTATTAAATCATATCTGTAACAAACGGTTTAACAATGAAAACAAGGGTTCCCATTAAGTTATTTGAACAATGAGAACCCCTTCTTTGAGTATCAAGGCACACCTGAACAACACAGAAAAACCAAACATCAAATATCTCATAAAATTTAATAATAATTCCTTTCCTCCTTCTCAGAATAGTAAAATTTTACATAACACTTAAAATAAAAATTTTAGACAAATTAACCTTTTAGAATATCTTGAGATAACTAAAGAATCGAAATTGGATCCTGATTTTTGCTTAATACAAATTAATCTCAAGTGAAAATTGCAACTATAAACCTCTGTTTAGACTATTGTGGAAGACTTAGAGGAAGAAATCTGACCTCATGCAATGTAATTAATTTTTCAACTTTTTCATTTTATTAATTTAGAACAATAATTATTGTGTAACAATCTTTTGGCCACTTATTCTTTTTTAAATAAGAAAGTTTCAAAAATTTTATTTGAAATGTGTATCCATCTTTCTCTTGTTTTGTCCTCTTAGCGACTATAGAGAAACAACTCCCCTTTTAGCGATCTTATTTTCGCAGAACGTGTGTGTTCGCCTTAAGGACATGCAACAACAGACATGCAACAAAACTTCGTATCGTAACATCGTCGCGCAACAAATTTTTTAGTACGCATCAAAGATACGTCGTGTCAGAAAATATAGCGTATCAATACATTCTCGCCTAATACTAACCTACAAGCAGAACGTACTTGCGTTCCATCTGATTTACCGAGAAGTAAAATAGCGAGTATATCCGCAGACCAGTCCAAACTTGCAAACAAGTGTTGCAACATCAGCGCGCAACGTTTCTTTGATGCGACGACAAAATATCGACAATCGATGGGGCGCCACGATGTTACTATGTTACGGTGTTACGCAATGCAGTCAATCCATGTATCCTTTTCTATGTTTTTTGGTTGTTTTGGTTCCTTTATTGATTTATCCTCTTAGCGACTTTAGAGAAACAATCCTCTTTCAGCGGTCTTATTTTCGCCGAACGTGTGTTCGCCTTACGTGGTTTTATTTTCCTCCGTCAGAGAAATCGATATTTGTTGCAAAAAGAAAACAGTTAACTTTAAGGAGAAATTCTCTTATAATCGCCATATAAAATACAAGATTCATCTGGCAATATGTAATATAAAGAGAAGTAAAGATGTTAAGGTAGTGTGTAAAGTACTTATGTAAAATATTTGTGAGTATGTTCTCCTTGGATTATTACTACGTTTTTTAAATATTATTACAATGTTTTTATTATGTATGTTTTTATTTGTTATGTTATATCCTTAAAAACTGTTGTATGTACGAATAGAAAGTGGCATTATTGCTTGTAAGTGTAAGTAATTGACCTTACAACCTCCATCAATAGAATCAAAAAGAGCGATAGGGAGGGTAACCAGATTAACTTTTCTATTAATCCTTAAAATGTTGTTTTGATTCAAATAAGTTTTATTAGTACTCACAAGTACTAATAAAATACCGGTTTGAAATGGGGTGCGGGGTGCGCCTTGAAGATTCATTAAGTCACAATGAATCGATTATGAACAAAATAATAAAAAAAAAGCACGCAAAATGAAATGATATCAAATTAGACTGAGTATCGGTGACAATTTAAAGTAGGTATTCACTTTAATTTAGAAAGGCATTCGAAAAAGTACAGCATGTAAAATTAATGCAGATGCTGAAAAATATAGGAATAGATGCAAAAGATAATCGTGTCATTAAGAATTTGTACTGGAATCAAACTGCTGTCGTAAAAATTGGAGATAACTACACCACGAAATCCCCATACAATGAGAAGTCAGACAAGGTTGCATTTTGTCGCCAACATTGTTCAATTTTTGCTCGGACCAGTTATTTAAAAAGGAGACAGCCATATGGAATAAAAATCAACGGGGAACTACTTAGTTATTAAATACAGTTCTCCAAATTCTGGGAGATCGTATTCGCGAGGTAGGAGATGAAATGGGGATTAAAATAAACTTAAATAAAATTAAATTTTTAGTTTTAATCGTGACCCACATCCGTGATAACGGACCAACTAGATCCAGAAATAGAAAAAAAAACGTAAAATAGCAATGCTTTTATGGAAATGAAGTAATTTCTTTGTAATAATCATCTCAGTTTAGAACTAAGATAAAGAATGATTAAGTGCTGTGTTTGGTCGGTACTGTTGTATAGTGCAGAAGTATGGACGATAAAAGTATCGATCATCAACAGAATTCAAGCATTGGAAATGTCTATTCATAGACGGATGCTGAAAACACCTTGAACAGCAAGAAAAACTAATGAAGAAGTATTAAGGAGGATCAACAAAAACGAAGAACTGCTAAAGACTGTTAAACAAAGGAAAATGTCTGATATGTGACATATAGTGAGGGGAAATCGATATAAAATATTTCATCTAACCCTTAAATGTAAAATAGAGGGCCGTATAGGTGTAGGAAGAAAACAAGTTATACATATACACCGTTTTTTAGGCGTCAACGCCCTTCCGGTAAGGATCTATGGAGGAGTGACACCGAGCCGCAAGCCCTTATCTCTTGCCGTATCGCTCCTCCGTATTCCGATCAGACACCAGCTTATATCAGACCAAGTCGTAGATTCTGCAGAATTTTATACTACGACGTTAGCCTTTTTATTTTTCTATTCCTCGGCCGAGGATCAAACCTCAATCGAATACCCTCTAGACCTAGACTTGTCCATCGAGCATTCGTGAAAGGACTCAGACATCAAATGCATGACAATTATTCCATATTGCAGACGATCGAAAAGCCTTCTCAATGGTGATCGCCAACGTCGAATAATTCTGATATGGCACGTGAAGAAGAAGAATTCACTTCACACAGGAGGAAGTAAGATAAACCTATTTTAAAACGGCATAGCGCTATTAGCCAAGCCGCACACCAAAGAAACATGAAACGAAAAACATGAAACATGAAACGAAAAACATGTTTCATGAAAAAGAAAACACTGCTAAACAAATCTCAAAGTCCGCCTACCAATGAAACGAGTGTGATTCATGCTCATGACACATTTTTATTTTCGGAGAGTTTCATAATTGGCCGGACATATATTTGTTTAGCAGTGGTTTATTTCCATGAAACGTAATTTACGTTTCATGTTTCTTTGATGTGCGGCCTGCCTTAGGTCTCCAAAATATCTATGTCGAAAATTTAATAGTGGAATTAACTCAAGAGCAGAAGTTCAACATTGTTGCCCAACTTATTGTTTTTATTTGGCCTTTCGTCTTTTTTATAGTATTTGAAAAATGTGCTAAGATAATTAAAGGGCAAATTCATTTAAATGGAAGCTTACAATTTTTGTTGGGTACAGTTCACCAAATATAGCTGAAAGTGTGAAAGTGAGAACGCACATACAAACGGTCTGGACCGTCAGTGCGAGTGTGAGGTCCGTCGTTTGACGAATGCGCATCATGATCGTCACGCGTTTTCACACTTTCAGCTATATTTGGTGAACTGTATAAGCCACAATTTTACTTTAAAATAAGTTTATTTATACGTTTTGATTTCAGCTTCGGAAATCATTTTCAAAATACAAGACATTAATAAATTTTCTTCTTCCTTCTTGTATGTAGGCTTTAAAGCCTGTTTCTTCTTCAATATTAGTCTCCTAAATTGTTTAAGTTATCGCACCATCTTTTTCTTGGTCTGCCAATACTTTTTCGTCCGTTTGGTGACTTATCTCGTGCTATTCGTACTATCCTATCCTCTGCCATTCTACTAATGTGTTCGTTCCACTCCTGTTTCCATTTTGTCACCCATCCATTTATGTCTTCCACATTGCATGATCTTATTATCTTTTCGCTTCTCTCCCTATCCAACAGACTCGTCCCTGATATTCGTCGAAGTATTTTCATCTCTGTTGTTTCTAGTAGTCGTCTCGTTCTAGATGTGTCAGGTCTTGTCTCCGCCGTGTATGTCAATATAGGTCTAATTGCTGCTTTATAGATTCTTGCTTTTGTCTTATCTTAGGTGTTTGTTCTCCAGATTGTGTCATTAAGAGATTCCGCCGCTTTAGGAGATCGTCTTCTTTTTTTTTTTTTTTAATGTTTATTAGGCAATCTGTTATAACATATAACAATAGGCACATTTTATCTGAGAAATAATGACATGAAGAGATTGTGACCAGCGCCACACATCTCTATAGAGATAATATTAAATTACTGTATTACATATATTAACTTAGCTACTGTAACAATATTAATGTCTGTGCGGTAAATCTAATGGTGTCTGTCTCTTTAACCGTTTTGTTTCCTGACTGTTGTCTAACAAATTAATTGCAAGCACATTCGCGTGGCTTTCAGAACGTACGATGTATTTTGCACTTAACTTCACTATCACTTCACTGACGGTTTTGGTTTCCAGATCATTGTAAATATCCCAGTTAGTAACAAACCACGGAGCATCGATTATTGAACGTAACACCTTGGACTGGAATCTCTCAATTATGGATACATTTGACTTGGATACTGTTCCCCAGAGCTGCAGACCATATGCCCAGACTGATTTGAATATTGTGTTGTAGACTAGCAGTTTATTTCTTGTCGTGAGCTTAGACCTACGTCCTAGAAGCCAATAATGCTTACTAAATTTTATGCCCAGTTGTTTCCGTTTGTTCCATATATGGGTTCTCCAGGTTAATCCCCTGTCCAAGTGCATGCCCAGATATTTTACAGAGGTAACTGAGGGAATTACCTTATTATTTATTGTTACTGTAGGTGATTCACCGTGACATTTTGTAAAAACAATACGGTTTGATTTTTGTTCATTCAATTTAATTCTCCAATTTTGTGCCCATGTATTTATTTGATTTAATACTCTCTGGAGTTTTGCAGCAGCTTCGACGGGATTTTTGTGTACTGCTAGGATTGCAGTATCGTCTGCAAAGGTGGTGGTCGTTGTATCACGATTTGTGGGTAAGTCGGCTGTGTAAATCAGATACAGTTGCGGTCCCAGAACACTTCCTTGCGGTACCCCTGATCTGATGGGATATAGTTTTGTATAGGCTGACTCAAACTTCACTCGAAAGTATCTTTCTGATAAATACGATTTAAGGAGTGTATATAGTTCCTCTGGTAAGTTCTTTTTCAGTTTATACAACAGTCCTTGATGCCAAACTTTATCAAAAGCCTGGCTAACATCGACGAATGCTGCTGAACAGTAACTTTTTTAACAGTAATGTACAGTTTGCTGAATGTTTGCTGAACAGTAAAAAAAAATCGTCTTCTGTCTCGGCGATTAATGCGGCGTCGTCTGCATAACATAATACTGCTTCTATTGTTTCGTCCATTATTATATTAAAGAGCAGTGAACTTAACGAGTCACCTTGTCTGACTCCGCTTTGTAATGGTATAAACTGCGTTAGTTTTCCATTTATCTTTGCCTGTATTCGATTATTATGAATGTAGATGTCTTCGATGGTTTATATAATATTGATTGGTATGTTTCATCTATACAGTAAATGTAAGACGTTTTCGAATTGGCTGCGATCGAAAAGAATTTGTCAGGTCTATAAAACATAGATATGCTGGTTTATTGTACTCAATGGCCTTTTTTGTGATTTGTCTCAGTACAAATACGGCGTCTACGCAGGATCTTCCGGATCTGAATCCTTGTTGTTCATCTGATAAAGTTGTTAGTTTATTGATTTTGTTGGTTAGGACTTTTGTGGTTAGCTTAAGTGCGGTGTTCAGTAGATTTATACCTCTATAACTTTTCCGAAATTTACTGATCACGACATTATTGGTACGTCCATTAATATTTGTGCAAAAAAGAATTTAAAAATGGTATCTTCAAGATATATTACGCCTGAGAAAATTGAAGCAATTAACATTGATTTAATTGGAAAAGATTGGAATTATTCGTCTATCAATGTTGACGTTTTGTATGAATACTTTTTAAATAATATCAGAAGCAGTTTGGATAAGATAGCACCAACCCAACATAAATTCCGTTCTGATAGTAGTTATTGGATTGATGAAGAAGTACGAAATTTACAAAGAGAAAGAGACATCTGTTTTTCAACATTTCGGTATACGAATAATCCATTAGATTTTCAACGGTACAAACGGAAGAGGAATGAAGTTGTTACTTTAATTAGAAGAAAGTAAAAAATATTTTACGAGCAAAAAATTGATCAATGTCGCTCTGACAGTAAAAGAATGTGGAGTACTTTAAAAGAAATTGTAAATAGTAGTAATAATACATCGAATTTTAGCATATTAGATAGTAGGTTAAATGTTACTAAAGACTTAAATAAGTTTTACTTTGATAGTATTGAGGGGATTGCTCAAAATATTCCTAGATCCTCAAATTTTTCTGAAATACAGCTTGATATTGTTTCTAAGATTGATCCTTTTCCCATCATTTCACTTGGTAAATTGCATAAAGCGGTAAGTAGTTTAAAAAATAAAGCAACTGGTGACGATATTCTGACAGTGTCACTGTTGAAAGGGATATTTTCAGTGGTTGGTTACCCATTGTTAAACATAGTTAATACCTGCCTGCAAGAAGGAGTTCTGCCGTCAGTATTAAAATGTAGTACCATAATACCTGTACCAAAAATAAGTAAACCACAGGCGTTTGAAGATTTTAGGCCGATTAATTTACTTCCGATAATCGAAAAAATCATTGAATTATTAGTTTATGATCACTTATTTAACTATTTAAATGAATATAATTTGCTGTTTGTAAATCAATCTGGTTTTAGATGTAGGCACTCTACTGAAACTGCATGCCAGTTAGTATGTAACACATGGAAGAAAGATATAGATGACGGTAAAATAGTAATTAGTGTCTTTGTAGATTTAAAAAGGGCTTTTGAAACAATAGACAGGCAGATGTTATTAACGAAATGCAAAAATAATGGAATAACTGGAGTTGTGTTCAAATGGCTAGAAAATTATCTAAACGGTAGATGTCAAAAAACTAAAGTAAATAATAATATTTCAGACGAAATAGGTACTATATATGGAATTCCCCAAGGAAGCGTTCTTGGACCATTATTATTTGTTTTATATATAAATGATCTACATCTCTATCTTAACCCATTAGCGCCGTGCGTTGCTTTAAAGCAACGGCAGGCATGTCTGTATTTGGGAGGAGCTTGAAGTCACAAGACAGTCAAAAAAGAGGTGTGACCTTGCAAATTCCATCAACCATAATCGCTCAAACTCGGTTATGCGTATCTATTTGCGGTGTTAAGAACTGTTTGTTAGTTTGGTGCATTTGAAGTTGAGTATAATATTAAAACGTGAAAATAATGGACATTCGATTTGAGTAAGTACCATAATTTCGATATAAATGAAACTAATTATTTATATATGTTAAATTTGTGTTGATTATACTTCTAACAAAACATATTTTAAATAATTTATATGAATTGATCAATAACTACTTGTCAGTGCCTGTTGTAACCCAGCCGTTGCCTTAAAACAACGCTAGGCGCTTGTACTACCTATATTTTAAATTTTATCATTTTTGTTCTAGACTCTAGACGAGGATTTTCGCTTGCTCAAGCCCTTGATATAATTTATAATGATGAACTAGGTGGCGATATTTTTGTAGAACCTCCAGATACAAATAATGTAGACACTGACGAGAATTAATATTAACCATTCGCGAAAACCGAGTTCCCAGAGGATGTCCGTTAACTCCTAAAAATGAGTTTCTGAAAAAAGATCGATGTTATTTTGAAACAGCTATTTAACGAAATGATGGACAATTATATGTCCGGTGGATGGATAATGCAGCAGTAACAATGATTTCATCATCCTGTGGCACTCAAGAAGTAGGTCAAGTAAGATTTTCTCAGAAACTCAAACGAAACATACTTGTTTCTAGACCGAAATTGATCGCCAAGTATAATACATTTATGGGAGGAACTGACCAAATGGATCAGAATGTAAGTTGCTACCGGATCAGTATTGGCCAATTTTTACGTGGATGCTCGATGTTGCATTACAAAATAGTTGGATATTGTATAATAAAACTGGCAGAGAAAAGCTATCGCAATTAGATTATATAAGAGAGATTGTAAGCACATGTTTAGCGAAGTATCGTGTACTTAGTAAAGGAAGTGGAAGACCGTCGGCTTCCTTGACAGCATCTGTCGACAGCCGATTATCGGATGACATTCTTTTGGACACCATCCATGGGCGTCATTTTATAGGGTCGGGGGTGGGGGCATTTGCCCCCTGACCCTGAAAATGACTGAAATTTACAAAAAATAGGTCAATTTTGTATTATGTTTGCATATATAATGTATATATAATACTTGCCCCCCTATCAAAATTTCAAATGACGCTCCTGACACCATCAATCATTTGATACAGTACATTCCAGATGGAAAAAAGAGAAGATGTGCATCTAAAACACCTATCGTTAGAACAATGTGTTTAAAATGTGATATTGGACTATGTACTTCTTGTTTTATACCGTTTCACTCTCGATAATGTAAATTTTTATAATTAATAACATCGAATTACATTTTTTTATGAATAAATATCTATTTTTGTTTTATTGCCTACTTTACTGTGCTTTTATTTGGTTTATTATTTTCAACAAAAACTAGGTAGTGTAAACGCCTAGCGTTGCTTTAAGGCAACACTTAATATCTCAGAAATGAAATATATCAGAAAAAATATTTTATTAAGTTTTTTATTATTTAAACACAGTTCATTACTAATATTGCAAAAAATAATACAGAATCAATAATTTATTAATCTCGGCGCTAATGGGTTAAACATTCATTTGTAAATCTGTTTGCAGATGATACATTAATTTCTGTCTCTGGACAAGATTTTAATAATTTAGTTCAAACAATAAATGATGAATTAGATATTCTTAATAATTGGTTGATGGCAAATAAATTGAAACTAAATGCTCAAAAAACTAAGTGTATGATTTTGGGTACTAAGATAAATTGTTCTAAATTTAATCAAGGAAATTTTAGTATTAAAATAGGTGAAGATATAATAAGCTATGTAGATGAAATTAAATATCTTGGAATTTTATTTGATCCACAGTTAAATTTTACCAAACATATAAATTTTCTGTGTAAAAAAATTGGTAAAAAAATCGGTTACTTCTCTAGAATATCTAAAGGGCTTTCCCGATGGTCTAGGAAAGTTGTGTATAATACAATAATATTTCCGCATTTTAATTATTGTATGTCACTGTATGTTCATTGTATGTTCAAAATAAAGCTATGAGAATCGTCCTTGGATGTAGCAAGTATACCTCTATAAACTTTATGCTGGAAACATTAAATTTTTTAGATGTTAATCAGCTTATTACTGAGTCATGTTTGGTGTTAATATTTAAAATTATTAACAAGCAAGCTCCTCAATACTTCAATAATTATGTCATTAAAAGATCACTTTTGTTAGGTCAGTATAATTTAAGATTTGATAATTATCATATTAAAGGGTTCAATACAAGTGCCATGGAAAAAACTCTTTTTGTTGAAGGACTAAGAATATATAACAGTCTACCATCTAGCATAAAAGATTCACCAAATGTTAAAGTCTTCAAAATTAGGTTAAAAAAATTGTATTTTAAGAATTAGTTGAATTTTCGTTTTTAAGTTATAGTTATTTAAATATATGTAAATGTTTATTTGTAATGTAATAGCTAAAAAGCTAAATAAATCCTATTATTATTATTATTATAATTGTTGGGGTCTTCTTTGCCTCCTTTCTTGAACATTGGTATCATTATGCTATGCTGTTTCTCCATGCGTCTGGTATCTTGCAGAGCAATATTAGTTTTTGTATAAGTTTTGTCATTTCTAGGGTTATATTTTCTCCTCCGTATTTTAAAAGCTCATTGGTTATTCCGTCTTGTCCTGGTGACTTTCTATTTTTGAGTGGATTACACGTGAATTACAAATGAAATTTATTAATGTTTATCATTTTCAGAGCTTGTTTTTGTTATACAGTAAAACATGTGTTAACGGCCACCTGTCAAAACCGGCCACCTAAACTAGCCGGCCAGTTTCAAAGTTCCCCAAACCAAAATTTGTGGACTACAAAACCTGGTATTAGCGGCCACCTTTTTATATCAGCCAATAGTTCTGTCATTTTTAGTGACCGTTATTGACAGGTTTTACTGTAACAACTAAAGAATGTAGGTATGTAAAGAAAGATAAAGTAAATAGCATTGACCGGACATACACGACGTGTCGCAGTAGACTTTTATAAGATTAGATTAATTGCAATAATAAAGCAACAGTTTCGGTTAACCTTGTAGTAATAAATATACAAACAATTGTATCGTTGCAAAGCCAATTAAGAGACCTTTCAAACGAGATTTGTATTTAAAGAATCGTCGATTACGTCATTAAGCCACACTGATGACGTAATGTCCAATGCATATACAGGGTGTCCAGAAACTCCCCCGACAAACGAAGACCGGAAAATTCCTCAGATATTTTGCAGATAATTTAACCCAATTCATCTAGTCCGAAAGTGCATCTAAGAGAGCTAGAGCTCTTTACAGATGGCGTCTTGTAATTACTTTTTTTAAAAGCTTTACCTCCAGGATGTCCAGAGTAACTGGACACCCTGTATAAGCAATCGATGGCTATTCAAAAATTAAAATTGACCTGGTTTAATATTTTTTCGTCTGATTCCGAAATAATCAATGTATTCCATACTTTTACACCATACTGTATATTTTTATGTCTTAATGGATTTCTAACTAATTTGCTTGTCGGCAGGTATGGTTCCAGAACCGAAGAGCCAAATACCGAAAGCAGGAGAAGCAGCTCCAGAAGGCGCTGGCCCCCAGCGTGTTGCCGGGATGCAACGGCGCCATGATGCGGAACATCTACCCGGGGGCGGCGAGAGGGTATCAGCCCTATCCACATCCCACGGCCATCAACAGATACCCCCAGGTTAGTCCCTCGCACACTGCCATGCCGCGCTATTTTCGCTTTCGCCCCAAAAAGTTTCCGTCTCCAATCAGAGAATGCATGTTTAAGGAGGGTCGGTCGTGTGGGGAAAATGATTAATACGGAGATGTTTTTCATATATGTTATTCATGAGAAAGCTTATTTAAACGAATGTTTTGCCGACACTGTTATAAAGCTTATATTGAAACTTTCTACGAAGACCTAGAAAATATTTTAAAATCCATTAAAACGCAGGATGTTACAATTATAATGGGAGATTTTAACGCAAAGGTTGGAGACGAAAAAGTAGAAGAATGTACAGGAGGATATGGTCTGGGCAACAGAAACGAAAGAGGTGACAGGCTTATCGAATTTTGCCAAAACAATAATTTTGTCATAACTAATACATTGTTTAAAATGCCAAAGAGAAGACTATATACCTGGAACTCACCAGCAGATCAAGAAGGGAGAATTGTAAGAAACCAAATAGATTATGTATTGATTAGACAAAGATACAAGAACGCAATTATATCTTCAAAAACCTATCCAGGTGCCGACATAGGATCAGATCACAACCCAGTAGTGACCAAAATTAGGCTCAAAATGAAAATAATGAAACGCAGAATAACAGATTTAAAAATCGATACAAGTAAACTAAGAAGCCCATTCATTAAACAACGCCTGACAGATAAAATTAATAACCGTTTAATGAATGTTAAAGAACAAATCCAGCAAGATACTGAAACAGAGACAAAATGGTTATTAATAAAGACAGAAATAGATAAATGTCAAAAAGAAATTCTTACACCAACCAGATACAAAAAGAAATAATGGATGAAGGAGGAAATTTTAGATTTAATGGAAGAAAGACGTCAGCATAAAAACAAAGATAATCAGATGTACAAAAATGTGGATAAGCAAATAAAATCCAAAATTAAGCAGGCTAAAGAACAATGCGCAGAAATAGAAGAACACCAAAAAAGACATATGATAATTTTTACACACATAAAAAAATTAAGGAATTAACTCAGAACAACAGAAAAAGAAAACCGGGAATACTAAAAGATACAGATGGGAAACTTGTATTGAGTACTAACGAAAAATTAAAGAGATGGACAGAATACATATAAATGAATTGTTCAAAGACAATAGAACAGAGCAGATGGAAGTCGAAGTAGAAGATGATACGGTTTTGAAGATATTAAAAGAAGAAATTAAATCGGCATTAAAAAACAGCAAAAATGGTAAAGCAGTAGGTCCAGACCAAATCCCAGTAGAAAGCTTAAAATGCATAAATGATGAAACCTTAGACATTATCGTAGACTTGTTTAACACAGTGTACAAAACAGGAAACATACCAAAATAATGGTTACTCTCAACCTTTTGTGTTATCCCTAAAAATACAAACGCTAAAGATTGCAGTGAATACAGAACAATATCATTAATAAGTCACATTCTCAAATTATTCTTGAAAATAATACATGGTCGTATAAATAAAAAACTAGAAAAAGGAATACATGATAGTCAGTTTGGGTTCAGAAACGGACTAGGAACCAGAGAGGCGTTATTTGCTTTTAATGTGTTAGCTCAAAGATGCATGGACATGAATGTGGACGTGCATGTTTGTTACGTTGATTTTGAGAAAGCTTTTGACAAAGTAAGACATGAAAAATTAGTCCAAATTCTAAACACAAAAAACATAGACAAAAGGGACTTACGAATAATAACAAACCTTTACTGAAATCAAAGAGCACAAATTGTAATAGATAACGAACCCAGTCCAGAAATTGAAATCAGGAGAGGAGTTCGGCAGGGATGTATTATGTCTCCATTACTCTTTAATGCATATAGTGAAGCCATTTTTGAAGAAGCATTGCTATCTCAAAGTGAAGGAATAATAATTAACGGAAGATCTATTAACAACATAAGATATGCAGATGGCACCGTGATTATGGCAAGCTCTGCTGAACAACTCCAACTACTACTAAACAAAACAAACAATTTCTGTGAAGAATATGGACTAAAAATGAATATAAAAAAGACCAAATACATGATAATAACTAAGAAAACAAACATACAAATAAGCATACATTTGGGAAATGTACCGATAGAAAGGGTTGATAAATACAAATACCTAGGAACCTGAATTTCAGAGAAAAATGATCAAACAACAGAAATAAGGACTAGGATAGAAATAGCAAGAAATGCGTTTGTAAAAATGAAAACAGTTCTCTGCAATAAAGACCTTAGCTTAGAACTGAGAGTAAGAGCTTTGAGATGCTACGTGTTCTCGATACTACAATATGGACTTGGAAGCTGGACATTAAAGCAAGAACACATAAATAAGCTACAGTCATTTGAAATGTGGTGTTACAGAAGGATGCTTAGAATAGCATGGACACAGAGGAAGACGAACACGGAAATACTGCGAGAAATGGGTAAAGAATGCGAAATAATAAACACAATAAAAATAAGAAAGTTACAATATCTGGGACACGTAATGAGGGGACCGCGATATGAAATGCTAAGACTAATAATACAGGGAAAGATAAGAGGCGGAAGGAGTATAGGAAGAAGGAGAGTATCATGGTTAAAGAATTTAAGGGACTGGTTTAGATGCGGTTCTATAGATCTCTTTAGAGCAGCGGTGGATAGAGTAAAGATAGTGATGATGATATCCAACCTCCGATTAGGAGACGGTACTTGAAGAAGAAGAAGTTATAAAGCATTTCTTAATATTTGATAACACGATTATAGTAGGGGAGGCTGGGATGTTAAATTTGCAGTGACTAAAGCGTCTTGGGGACATATTGGGTTGTGAAAATTAAGTCCTAAAACCAAATACCGTTAAGTTAAGTTTTCCATTTTATTGGAGACTTTCCATTTTTTAATTTAATTTTCCATTTCCAACAATCGTTTTTCCGATTATAGCGTCATCTATCCATAATTCGAGAAATTTCTTGAATGAAAGGTTTTTTTTGTAAAATTTTCTGAATTTTTCAATAGTCAAGTCAGTTTTTTCTAAAATTTAAATTTTCGGAGTTGTTTAAAAAAACATCTAATTTCGTAGTTCATTTGTTTAATAAAAAATGAAGCACCCACTTCTCGAGTAGAACTTTTTGATATGTTGTTTATTAAACATTTCTTAATGAAATTACAAAAAGTTCTATCTTGTTTGATTTTTTCCGAAGTGAAAATCTATATGCACTCCCCTAATGTTTTATCCCTGCTATCTTTCTTATCTACCACATCCGGAAATTGTTGTAAGAAAAAAAGTTGGGCGTCTCGTCAAAATGAAGCTACTCACGAAAAATTAGCTTGTTAGTAGTAAATGGTGAAAGTAGGCCTGGGATCCCTGACTAAATAGTTTAAAAGTAAATACCAAAATTCTAATTTCAAATCAGGTAGTTTGCGTGTATTTTCTGGCAATTTTATCCAGATTTAGTTCAGAATAAAATAGAGTAATAACTATATACTGTTAAAGTTTATCCAATTCAATATATTGTGACAGCAAGTGTAGATATAAAGATAAGTTATTCTCCTTTCCATTGATTCTTCACAAAATTTTTCACAAGAAGAATCAAAGATGGTTGGTGTAGAAATTAATATCAACAAACCCAAAGAAATACGACTGGATACCAGAAACAACCAGCCTATTGTGATCAACAACCAGGAAATTGATAGAGCGGTGGAATTTAGAATGAATATAGAGCATGACAACAAAATAGAACGAGAAGTTGAAACACGAGTAATGGCGAGAAACAGATCTTTCTTTGCATAGCAACATCTAATGAAGTCAAAACTTCTGTCACAAGGTGCAAAAATCCATATATGAAAGACCATAATACGACCATCAGTCACGTATGGAAGCGAAACATGGATACAAACAAAAAGAGAAGTAAATAAATTGCTTATGTGAGAACGTAAAATTATTCGAGTGGTATATGGCACTTGCAGAGACAGCGTTACAAACGAATGGAGGCGCAGACACAATAAAGAGTTAGTCTCTCTTCGGAAAGGAAGATTTAGTCAGACATATTAAGGCCAATAGAATGATGGGCAAAGCATGTAATACGTAGTAACGACAATCGCCTTATAAACAATGCATTTTGTTTTCTTAGGGTGTTGCACATTTACAGGAAAGATCTCTTATAGAAATTATTTTCAGTGACTAAGGACTTGATGTTATCAAAATCGATTTGATGATTCTAAAAAATGGAATCTGAGCTCAGTGCGCAAGAGTTTGTATTACATCTAATATCACTTCGGTGGAAAGTCGCATGCCCTTTGATGGTTCTTCTTGTTTGACCAATATATTTCAAATAGTATTCTTTATGAGGGATATTATATACCACCCTCAAGTTCTTCAAAATATCTACAGGTCTTATTGTACGTGAAAAGAGATTTCCAACTGTTTAATAATTTCTGATCCCTATTTTAGTGGATAGCGGCTTGAACAATTTAGCAAGTTAACTATGGGAGATAAGGTATGAAACAGTATCTAAGAGGGGGCCCAGATGGGGACACTTCATCAAGTTGAACTTCATTAGTGACCTGTGTGTATCTATGTGGACCTCTCCCAAACTGGTATAAATCTGGTCAAGTAACGCCCGAGAAATGGAAAACATATTTCTAATAATAAGAGAATTGGGATATGAATTCTCACTTAGAATGATCTTTAGTAATTGACTGGATTCACTTCATTCACATCATTAGTAGTGGAGTCACTAAAGGTTTTCACTTCTGATTTCGTTGAACCTCCACCGATGTTCTTGAAAATTGCTGAGTAGTTAGAGGATACCTCAAGGAACAAAGGTAACATAATACCAACTTGCATTTTTACTCTGGGGTGGATGTCACCCCTTCTCGGAGATGAAAATTATTTTATTAAAAATAATACGATAAATAGATAGAGGGACAAATTATAAGCAGAATTTGTTATATAGTTATTAATATAAATCAATACTTTTTGAGTTATTAAAGATCAAATATTTTTTTTTTTGTAAAAAAACGCATGTTTTGAAAATGTTTTTCACGTATAAAGGCTAATTTTCACAGATCCGATATCCGAAGACACGAAATACGAAATTTTTTCGTACGATTATATTTGATTGTCGTATCCGAAATTTTTTGACATTTGTGTAATATGTCAGATTATTCCATGGATTGATATTTGATACAAATGTTTGCTGTTGGATATTGAACAGGAGGAACATATAGATAGTTTTATTTCGATTTTATTCTTATTATTGTTTGGATCATCATGGATTCGTCAAATTATCTGTTTGAAGAGGATAAAAATGTGAGTTATTGTTAGAAGTACCATCACATCCATTTATAATTAACTGTTTTTAATGGGAAATACAATTTTACTAAAAAATAAAATCATTTTTTTTTATTAAAATTGTGGCTTATTTCTCATTAAGAATAGTTAATTACAAAAATGCCACAAGAAAATAGTTTCAGAACAACATCCATTTATAATTACGATTTTGTTGTTCCATTTCAATATATCAAAAACATAAACACTTCACAAAAGTAAGGTTATCAAGACGTTCAAGATAGAATGTCATGTCAAAATTCATCCGATTTTCGTGCAAAAGTTAAAATAATTTTAACTTCTTCCGATGACTTTTTAATTTCGTACGAAAACCCAACTGTCACTTTTCAGCCAATGAAATTCTCTGAAATTTCTATCGTATCATCGTACCGTCGGACATCGGATCTGTGAAAATCCACCTTAACTCAATAACTATAGTCGTTTACAAAAAAAATATTTATTATTACCGAAATTGAAGATAATAAAAAATTTAATATACTTCTCACTAAAAGAACTAAACTAATGTTAAATCAAAGTGAGTTATGCGTAATTGAATGTATATTGTTTTCGATGAGTACTCAAATTTAAGTATTCAACCTTAAATAACGGGAAGACGATGCATTTTTTAAAGTATACCTGTCAAGCACGTGTCAAAGTACTTCGGAATACCTATCAAATAAGCTCCAGAAGAAGTTAATAGCATTATAATTTAGCAAGTTATGATGAAAATAAGAGAACCCTTTCGAATTTTTTAGGAAAAAATGAAAAATAAAACATACGCCATTTCCACAAAGATTAAATTTTATAGTAATTAAAAAGTTTCTTTATATTAACATAAAACATAAGTAATGATTTCAACAATTTTGACCGGTTTAGAATGCATATTTTTGAAAAAAGATATGATTTAAAAAAATCAGAATTTTTAAAATTATCGTAATTTTCATTTTCTTTTGATAATAACTCCAAAAATAATCAATATACGTAAAAAATGATATATAACCAAATTTTAGTTTTTTCTGTTTTAAATATTTTACCTTTTTTATTATTTTTGTAGGGTAAAAATAACCGAGATAGAAACGTTTAAATTTAAATTTTGGTGCGAAAACCATGTAACCGGGGCCATTTAACCTTGTATTTAAAAAAAGTAAGTGGTTTAGAAGATTAAATTCAACGTGATATAATAGCTCTTAGAATTAAATTTCAAATGAAATTTAGGTGAACCTGATATCGTAAATATAAACGAAGTTATTAAAAAAACACACAATAACATTTTTTGGAAAAATTTTTAAAAGATAAATTTTGAAAGATTTTTGGAGCATAAATTTTATTGCTATCAACTTGTTCGGGGGCTCGTTTGATAGATATTTCTAAGTACTTTGACAAATGTTTAATAAGTTTTTGTTATAAAATGCACCATATTCCCCTTATTTAAGATTGAATACTTAGACTTGGATACTCGCCCAAAAAAATATACATACACTCAATTACCTATAACCTATAACTCACTTTCACTTAACATTAAAAGGTTTTTCTAGTTCGGAGTTTATTTATTTTTTATTAGATTTAATTTTGGTAATAATAACTTTTTTGTAAGAACTTATAGTTTTTGGGTTATTTATGAAAACTTGGTCAAAAACATGCATTTTTCTGACGAAAAATTAAAATCTTTGATCTTTAATAACTCAAAAAGTTTTGATTTATTTTAATAACTTTATATAACAAATTTTACTTATAATTTGTTCCTCTATCGAATTATGGAATAATTTTTAATAAAATAATTTTTACCCCCGAGAAGGGGTGGCATTCACCCCCAGGGAAAAAGCGCAAGATGGCACCATATCACCTTGTTTGCTGAGATATCCTCTAACCACTCACCAATTTTTATGCAAATCGATGGAGGTTCAACGAAATCGGAGATAATAGCTCATATCCACCTTCAGTGACTGCACTATAGGTACAAGCTGACTTCAATTGCAAGCGCATTCTGTCTATATTAAAATTTGTAGTTTCATTTAAAAATGTTTATATGCATATTATGGAACGAAGTAGCAAGTATGTCGTGAATTCTTTTTCCTTTTTTTTACGCTTGTTGATAATGTGTGCAATGGATATTTCAGGGCTTACATTTCCTTGCAATTTTTTTGTTCTATTCGCGTTGTCCCACACACGATAATAAAGGAACATTTTTATCTGAATTTAAATTTATAAATCCATTGCCTTTAATACTTTCTCTGCAAGAACTAAGTATTTACTTCCTTATTTTTATTTTGGCCGGTGTAACATTGGGTGACAAGTTTCTGGCAATAATCCAAAACAGTGACAAATTGGTGGAATTGACTACAACGTTAAATATTCATCACGCCAAGATTAGCGGCCTGTCGAACCTCAAATACATGCTAATTGCACGTCTCAACTTGCCCTTGAAATGGATCCATATCCACTTCGGAACACACATACATACATATACATAGCGAAATGGAGATGGTCGGGACACGGTGTCCCAGGTAAATGAATTAGGTGAGGTCAAACAGATTGAACGATTAGTTTACCTAAGACCGCATTTCCTGAGTGGTTACCGACGGACGAAGGACGCCTCAGTCGGTTAGCTTGGACGCTTCGCCGTCGGGCGACGAGCGTCGAGACCGCGATGCGACGGATGGAGAAGAAAATCAACCGTGGATGCTAATGATGGAAGTCTCAGAAGGATTTTTTTGTATATCTTGATTATTATTATAATAAGGATAGCTATGACAGGTTTCTGGATAAATTATTTAAAATGCAGTTCTAGAAATATAGAGATGAATTATCTCTTTTATAAGCAGAAACATCAAAATGAGAAAATATTGAGAAGTCCACAATAAATTCTTATAGGTAATTAAAAACTTAAAATAAAAAAACTGGATGGATTGATTTTAAAAATAATTGCGAACCAACGGTTTACTGAACACTGCACTTTATAGTCCAGGGTGATAATTTTTTTCCATGACACTTCAACAGCCAGGGTACTCAAGCATTTTTTCGACAGGTAATACCTGTAAGA
Organism: Diabrotica virgifera virgifera; assembly: GCF_917563875.1. Classification (NCBI taxonomy): domain Eukaryota; kingdom Metazoa; phylum Arthropoda; class Insecta; order Coleoptera; family Chrysomelidae; genus Diabrotica; species Diabrotica virgifera. The sequence continues at coordinate 292,359,020 of NC_065443.1, forward strand.
ACAAATTCTAACTATTTCCTGCGTAGGATCTGGCGGCCATTTTTATTTACAAACAATTTAGTGTCAAAAAACGGTATTTTTTTCTTTTTTTGCAAATTAATGGAAAACAGTAACACTTATGGTTTTCTTAGTACAAACATCTTCGAGAGAATGTAAAAAGCTTTAAAATGGCGAATTACAAAGTATAATACACTCATTTATTGTTAATATAATTGCGAAAAGATGTCGAAATTTCAAAAAAATTAATTTCGCAATAACTATTGTAGAAATAAATATAGAGCTTTGAAATTTTTGTCAAATGAAGGTTCTTTGGTGCTCAATATGTGACAAAAATTTCAAAGCGATTCATTTAGTTGTCTAAATTTTATTCAAATTGTTTATCCCAGAGAGCTTTTTTTTTGCAATAACATAAGTCAGAAAAAAATAATGTTAGAACCATTCTACAGGTGTCTTATGAAAGAGCATGAGCTAAACTTTTAAACTAAAAAGTGAATAAAAAATGCGTTTATCAGTAATAAATAATTATGCAAAAGTATGTTAATTTTTTCCTTATAAACTTTTTATTTTTTTATATAATAAATTATATATATTTATTACAATTTTTCATCAATTATCATATAAATAACACTACTTTGTAATTATGCACCAAAAAAATGCTAAAAAATAGATTTTTTAGAAAAAAGTTATTGAAAAAGTTTAAAGGATTCAAAAAAGAAAAATTTACGATACTTTTGCGTAATCATTTATTACTAATAAATGCATTTTTTATTCACTTTTTTAAACCAGTTTGAAAGTTTGGTTCATCCTCTTTCATTTGACACCTGTAGAATGGTTCTAACATTGTTCTTTCTGACTTATGTTATTGCAAAAAGAAGCTCTCTGGGAAAAACAATTTCAATAATATTTAAACAGTTGAATGAATCGCTTTGTAATTTTTGTCACATATTAAGCACAAAAGAACCCTCATTTGACAAAAATTTCAAAGCTCTAGACTTATTTTTACAATAGTTATTGCGAAATTAATTTTTTTGAAATTTCGACCTTTTTTCGCAATTATATTAACAATAAATGAGTTTATTAAACTTTGTAATACGCCATTTTAAAGCTTTTTCCGTTCTCTCGAAGATGTCTGTACTAAGAAAACCATAATTCTTACTGTTTTCCATTAATTTGGAAAAAAAGGAAAAAGGCCGTTTTTTGACACTATATTGTTTATAAATAAAAATGGCCGTCAGATCCTACGCAGGAAATAGTTACAATTTGTTCTTATAGGTATTACTATAATATATTGTAATATCCTATCCTCTGCCATTCTACTAATGTGTTCGTTTCACTCCTGTTTCCGTTTTGTCACCCATCCATTTATGTCTTCTACATTGCATGATCTTCTTATGTTTTCGTTTCTCTCCCTATCCAACAGACTTTTCCCTGATATTCGTCGAAGTATTTTCATCTCTGTTGTTTCTACTAGTCGTCTCGTTTTAGGTGTGTCAGGTCTTGTCTCCGCCGTGTATGTCAATATAGGTCTAATTGCTGCTTTATAGATTCTTAGTAAATGTTTTTAGTATAGTGTTCTTAGTAAATGTATTATTTATTATAATTTTTGTGTCTTTAGATTTGTCTTGGACCAGAGATCGAGAGATCGCGGGTTCGAATACCGGATGATTCATATTCATATTCATTTTTTTGGTATTGTTAAGTTTTGGTTAATTTTTGGTAATTATTGTTAATTTTTGGTATTGTAACTGTTAAGTATATTTATTTCGTTGAAATTATAAAATATAATAGAAGTATAACTTCTTACGTGCGTACAAAGTACACACACATTCTTTTTTACTAAGTCAATACTTTTCGAGTTATTTGCGAGTGAATGTGTTCATTTTTAACCAAAAACAAAAATGTTTTGGACGGTTTTTCGGAGATAACTCAAAAAGTAAGTATTTTAGCGAAAAAAATATTATTAGTAAAAATATAGCTTATAAAAAATTGAAAAAAATGGTGTATGCGTGAGGTCTGCAGACCCAGTAGAAGCAGAGTTGCAGCTAATGAAATGTACATAGGTTCTTCTTCGTCAAATTCCAAATCGAATATTTCAATATCGAAAATTAATTACAACTTTTTTAAAGTGGTTAAAAAAAGGTTTACTTTGTTTTTTAAAAAACATTAAAAGTAAGTGAGTTACGCTCAAAATATTGTTGGTCCCTTTTATTTTTTGGTAAAAAAATGGCGCAAATCACCCCTTAATTAGCTTCTCAAATAACATTAATCGTTACCGCTTTACAAGTTACTTTACTTATGTATTGTTTATATTATCTATAAGTTTATTGGTTCAAAGTGTTCAGTTTTGAAAAAAATTGGGTTTAAAATACATTTTTTTTATTTTGAAAAAAATCGTAATTGTTTATGGAATTAACTTAAAAACAATTAGAAATACCAAAAATCTCAAAGAGTAATAAAATGTACGTTTCGCTTTTCTGAATATTTTTGATTTTTTGTTTTCTTGTTAGACAAAAATTGGATATGCTATGGCTGTTCAAAATTTGCCTAAACTCGTGATTGGTTACTCTTTCAAGCCATTTTAACTACAGCTTTTTCAAAACGAAGCACTTTGAACCGATGAAACTTACAGATCATATAAATAATACATAGACAAAGTAACTTGTGAAGTGGTAATGTTAAAATTTATATGTCATGCTAATTAGGGGGTGATTTTCGCGATTTTTTTACCAAAAAATAAAAGGGACCAACAATATTTTGAGCGTAATTCACTTACTTTTAATATTACAAGTTTAAAAAAAAAACTAAAATAAACCTTTTTTAAACACTTTAAAAAAGTTAAAATGAATTTTCCCCAAAAAGTGCTCCGTTTTTGGGTTATTTCACATTGAAATATTCGATTTGGAATTTGACGAAGAAGAACCTACTTTTCTTTAGCTGCAACTCTCCTTCTACTAGGTCTACAGACTACAGACCTCAGGTATACACCATTTTTTTTTTAATTTTTATGGGCTATATTTTTGCTAAGAATATTTTTTTCATTAAAATACTTACTTTTTGAGTTATCTCCGCAAAACCGTCCAAAAACATGTTTTATTTTGTTTAACATGAACATATTCACTCGCAAATAACTCGAAAAGTATTGACTTAGTGAAAAAACTCTATAGAAGAAAAGTTGTTTAGAATTAGTCATTTTATCCAATTCCGGTATTATTTTGAATGTATTTTTTTTATCTTCGAGAGGGGGGTATTCCCCTCCATTTTTGTAAAGTGGAGGGGAATGGATTTTACAAAAATGGAGGGGATGTAGAATTATAAACTTTTTCTTATATAATAATAGACAATTTCAACTACTCATTTCCAAATTTTCATCCTTCCTTTATTTTTTTTTTGGGTCAGGGTCAGATTGTTCTTTGATTGGGCTACAATGTTAAAAGCTGGTACTAATAATGCACACTGCCTAATTGCTTTCGATGTACACTTAATTAATAATAACACCGTCAACTAAAACTAAACTATAACGAAAAAGTGAAGAAAAACCCTTAAAATTGATATTTTCTTCAGAGAACTTTCAAATATCCGCTTTTTAATTTGACGTTTATTTGACATTCGAACTTATTGTTTGTATAACAGATTTTATCAAAAATGGTGAATAAATGATACATGTTAACGTCAAATATGTCATATTATGTGTATCATATGTTTAACGTCAAATTGTGGTCGCCAAAAATGTTAGGCGAATACGCTAGGTGTCGCGTCAGTCATGCACTGAGCGGATAGGAATATCTAACTAATTAACCGAAAAATTTGGTGTTACAAGGTAGACCTTGTACACCGACAATATGGTAGACAATAATGCTAAGTGAGGAGCACTTATTTCATAATACTTACTAATTTTTTCAGATGGGCACTACATCGTACCCAGGAATGGCGCAATCGTTCTCAATGTCCCATGGTACAAATATGAGTACGGTAGCTGGAATGAGGCAGGACGCAATGAGTAAGTACAAGTTGATATAAATATTTAGAAATCAATCTAGAATCCTATAAAAGATTGCTAGGTTGTCTAGGTCTGACAACGTTTGATTGGTTTTATTTTTCCGAAATATAGGTACACTTCGCGTCAAAAAAAACTGGTACAACTCTTATAACCGAAAATCGCGTTTTTGAAGTTGTGTAAGTTGATCTTGTCAAATGTGTCATTCTAATTTCTAGGGCAACGTTGCCAGTCATCTCAATTAAGTACCCATACATTGATTCGTGTCTTATTATAATTTATGAAAATATTTAAATTCAAAAATAATGGTAGTTAATAAATCTAGACATAACTTTTAATTATTATGTATAAATTAAAATCCAGAAGCGTGATTGTACTGTAATTGGTTTCTCGTAAATTGTACTGTAAATACAAAACTCTAGTTGTGGGATACTAGAATTAACACACGGGAAAAATAAAAAAATCGATTTGAAATTAATACACTATGAATAACTTTTACAGTGAACAAGTGTGGAATTTAAATATATGTATTACAATTCGAAACTGCTGAAATATTAATATTTTGTCATAGCTCCATTATTATTAATTAATCACTTCTTGTAATCTTCTGGGCACTAAGAAATAAATTTAGTTATAAATTCTCATCTCCGTCCAAACTTTCCCAGGTTTCTTCAATGATGGTCAATTGGTAGTGATAAAAATAATACCTATCTAAAACCTTTATACATTTTTAAACGTCAATTTTTTGTATTTAGATTAAGTGCAATTCCGTTATCTGTTATGGCAACAACGAAGTGATAGGGCTTTTCATCGATTGTCATTTGTTTCGAGCTTCTGTCATATGTTGTGTAATCTGTGTATGATATTAATATACACGGATTATACGAGATATGACAGAAGCTCGAAACAAATGACTGTGAATGAAAAGCCCTATTCACGAACTATTGTATCCAGTGTGAACACAGGTTTACATTGGGAAAAAGAAGTGTATTCTCCTTTTCATGAACATTTTTCAGTGCGTCACAAATTATAGAAAAAAAGGTAAGTCCGTGATAATACATATTTATGACATTTATTCTAACGTGACATTTTAGTTAAATCTGACAGTTGTCAAATTTTATTTTCAATTTGGAATAGAACCAAATCAATTGTGTCTATTGCATTTATAAAATGGTATTTTCTTTCATTTGTATAGTCTTATAAATTGTACAGATTATATTGATAATAGTATTATTTTATTTAATAAATAATTCTTTTTTGATTATGGCGCCATCTATCGACAACTAGAATAATCACCAAACTAGAATAATTACCAAAGTATTCACAGACGTGCCTTTTTTTCTGTCACATACAATTTAATGCGTTAGAGAGAAATCGAAAAACTGTGACGCACTGAAAGATGATCATGAGAAAAAGAATACCAGTTTTTTATGACGGGAAGTGTACATGGAGACGTCAGAAGTTACAACAATATTCTTTTTCTCATGATCATCTTTCAGTGCGTCACAGTTTTTCGATTTCTTTCTAACGCATTAAATTGTATGTGACAGAAAAAAACGCACGTCGGTGATTACATTCCATCGGTGACATTTATAACATTTATTCTAGTTATTCTAGTTGTCGATAGATGGCGCCATAATAAAAAAAATAATTTTTTTTTAATTAGATAATAATATTAGAAATATAATCTGTATAATTTATAAGACTATACAAATCAAAGAAAATACCATTTTATAAATGCAAAAAACACATTTGATTTGTTTTTATTCCAAATTGAAAATAAAATGTGACAACTGTCAGATTTAACTAAAATGTCATGTTAGAATAAATGTCATAAATGTGTATTATCACGGACTTACCCTTTTTCCTATCATTTGTTACGCACTGAAAAATGCTCATGAAAAGGACAATACAATGATTATTTTTCTTCTTTCTTCACTTTTGACTTGCACACCAGCGCATTTGTCAGCACATTTCTTAGTAGTGCATTTGGTCTTGCTCATGGAAATATGCAATACTGTTTGTAAGATATTATTAATGAATTGGATATAATCGTGAATGACAATGTTAGTAAAAGATATATACTTATAGAACAATAAAGAAGTTTAAACTTTTCTCTCTCTGGAGCAACGGCGAAGAATTACGCAGGATAAAAAGTTACCTCAGAGTATAAGAACATAGAATAGGTCTAGCTTTGGAATTTTGGCTAATATTTGGTA